>NC_079148.1:147327956-148771778 GCF_945859685.1 Eupeodes corollae
CACAAAACGTTATCCGCGACCATTAGTAGCTGAAACAGTCACAAGGAACGATGGATATCCAGTTCATCGTCGGCGTTCAAAAAAAAATAATGGTCGAACTATCAAAGTTAAAGTTTAAAATTAAGAGATTCAGATCGGAAATTAATTCATTGTACCACATTGCCAGTTGCTATTACGAATTTTCAAAACACATGCGAACGTTGAAACTTGTCATTCGTCCAAATCAGTCACCGACATGACAGGACCAAAATTATTTGCGCATTTGAATACTGTGAATGGTCACCTATGCCAAACATATCGAGAAGCATGTCAACTATTGGGTTTGATTCAGAACGAGTCTCATTGGGATTTAACACTTGCTGATTCAGTTGTTTCATCAAATGCGAACCAAATACGAGCTTTGTTCGCAATTATTATCAATTCACAATCAATTCAATTATGGAACAAATACAAAGACGAAATTTGTGAAGATATCTTACATCCCTTGCGCAATGATTCTGATTAAGGATCAATCACTATTGACTATTGCAAACTTATTGAAGTAGAAGAAGAAATTAAATCGAGAGCTGCAATACAATGTTGATACATTGCAGGAATTCGTTCGAAATAATGTGGTGCTGCTGAATGAACAGCAGAAAACAAGTATACGAAACATTAATGCAAGCGATTGGCAATAATACTGGTGGAACAGGGAACACATTTGTCATTTCATGGATTTTGGCCACTATTCGATCAAGATGTGACATAGCTTCGGCGTTAGCATCATCTGGAATTGCGGCAACTCTTCTAGATAGCGGAAGTACTGCACATTCTGCTTAAATTGCTACTCAATTGATACTCCCACATGCAATATTTCAAGATCCTTCACACTGAAAGATCTTCGACAAAGTAAGAACGTCTTTGGTGGCTTGATGATATTGTTGGAAGGTGACTTTAGGCAGAAGTTGCTAGTAATTCCCCGTGGAACGCCTGTAGATAAATTGCATGCTGAAGGCATCACTTTTGTAAAATAACGTAAAAACATTATCGCTAACCACTAATATGAGTATTCAACTTCAAAATGATCAAAGTGCTGCACAATATTCCAAACAATTGTAAGCTGTTGGAAATGGAAAAGTGCCAGTTGATGCGACAACTGGATTAATTTATCTTACCAATGACTTTTGTCTATTTAAAGACTCTCAATTAGATCTTATTGAAAATGTTTTCCCAAACATTAGTGAGAATTACGCTTGGTCAAGTCAACGAGCAATTCTCGCCACAAAGAAAAATGATGTACACGCACTAAATTTCACTATTCAATCAAAAATCGCTGGCGATTTGGTGCCATACAAATCCGTTGATTTCGCAACAAATTCCAACGGAGTTTTTTGAACTCCTTGGAGTTACCAGGATTTTCAACACATTACTTGCAACTCAAAATTGGTTTAGTTATTATGATATTGCGTAATTTGAATCCACTGCGACTTTGCAACGATACTCGACTTGCTGTGAAAAGTTTTATGCCGAATTTGATTGAAGCAACCATAATTAACGGAAAATACGCACGTATAAAATGTATGTATTTCTCGAATACCAATGATTCTGAATGATCTTTCCGGTTCTCCTGCGTTCGCAATTACAATTAAAAAGTCGCAAGGCCAATCGCTTAGTGTTGCGGGATAAATTTAGAAAATCATTGTTTATCACGTTGGATGTTCACGAGTTGAAAAATCATCCACTTTGTTTCTGTTAACTTCAGACCAAAAAAGAAAAAATGTGGTTTACCAAAGACAACTTCAAGGAAACGGATAATTTGCGGATAAGTATAACGCTTTGAATCAATATTTATGTAATTTGGATTCATTTTCATTTTTTACCTAGAGAAGTTCAACTAAACACAAGACTTCATTTTTGTAATCGAAATGAATTCATTACTGTTGTAAAATGAAATAAAATGTTTTCTTTTCAAATATAAAAGGAAAAAATATAATTGTTCTTCACCTTTTAATCCCCAAACGAAATGTTACCATAAACGAAGCCATCTGGTGGCTAAACGGAGTTCGCCGGGTTTGTCACACTTTTGAAAATTAAAGGCGATTAGCACTGAGGTTTCCATCTGTAAATGATGTGATTCAATTCAATTCCATTCGATTTCACAATTTCAAAATAATGATGGCCATAGCGGAATTTTAAGGTACTTCAAGTAAAATGGCAAAGGAACCAAAATACATTTTTTGTGATAATATTTCTAATTTTCGAAAGCCGTAAGTTATTTTTTTAGTCACAAAAATTATTTTGAAATTGATCCGTTACTCAATGAAACTTAAATCTTTAATTCTAAATATCGATTCTAGAAATAATTTTAAAACAATTGAAAAATTTGTTGATCCACGAACTTTAATCACAATGATTGCGAATTAAAAAAAAATTGATAAAACCTCAATAAAAAAAATATTTTAGGAACTTTTTTTCGGAATATTTTGCCGAAAATTACGTTTTTCATAATTATTAAAAATATGATAAATATCGAAAGCCAGTTCTTGCAAAAAATCAAAATATTACCAATCTTAAAAAAAAAACAAATACAAATATTACAAATCGATTTTTGGCCAAACATGCTCGGAATAAAGTCAGATATTTCCTTTAAAGTTATTTTATCTTATACAAAATATTTGTGTCGATATTTAAAAAAAAAACTCTCAAAAAATCTAATTGACAGTGTTTTTTTAAATAAACTTAAGTCTTACTAAAATAGTACTAGAATTCTTTTGTTACCAATTTTAATTTTTTTTCTTTTTAAAATTTTCTACTAATTTTGAAAAAATGTGAAGGAATTTTTTTTTTTCAAAAATAGAATAAGTTTTTGAAAACTTAAGGTTTAAATAAAAAAATATATGTATATAAACATATAAAAATTTTGTATTTGTATGAACTTCTATTCTATTGTATAGAATTTAATTTTACGGAAGTCGAGAAACCAAAGTAGAAAATGCATTTAATATATTTTCTTATTATTTTGAATTGAAAAATGTTGCATTCAATTTTCAAGTGTCCAACTTGAAACATCGAGAGTTGTCAAAATTCTCAACTCGATTAAATTTATCGATTTTATAAAAAAATGTGACGTTTTTTGAGGACCATTTACTCATAAACCTTAAGTCAGAATTAAATTTAGGCCGGGTACAGTCATAAATTAAATTACATACTTCAAAATTAACCATATCAAAGCTAGGGGAACTTTTATATGATTATAATTGTATGCCTCTTTTTATACAAAACAGAATATTATCTACCACAAAACATAAGGAATTAAGATAAAAACCCGATACAATTACGTAATCATATATAAATACATATGAAAATATAAAATTAATGTTAATCCTTTTGTTGAATTGCGTAATAATCCTATAAGCATCTTATACTCCGAAATGTAAAGGACTTAAAAGCAGGCACAAAGCTTGTACATTTATGTACATCCCTTCTCGTTATAATCGTATATGAGAATTAAATTTTCAACATGGTTGAATTTTATTATTCCATAACACAATTATTTACTTTCTTCCAAAAAAAATTACAGAAAAAAACGTTCACTGTAAACACTTTACCTTGAACTCGCTCTCAAGAAAATAAAAATAAGAAAAACTGAAAAAAAAACACCCTTAAAAATATCGTTATTTCTCATCATTAAACTCAACTGCCAAAATATATGCTTTAGAAATAAATTTTCAATTCAAATGGCGCACAGACACTAAATCGTGTAAGAAAACCAGGACCAAAAATTCCTCCACCATCGCGATCGTCGTCGTGCAACGTACATGTCCTTCTCAAAAATGTTGGATGCTACATTAATAACTTTGGTCGGGGCTCTGTGTGGAGCAAGGATAAAGTTTGCATTGCTGGCTTTCGGCAGGACCATTTATCAATATTATTAGTACCTGGGCACACATTTCGGGAACTTTGTGGGCGTGTCTGGTACAGCATTTGCTGTTACGAATAAGTACGACAACGCTCAGCAAGCACTTTGTCTTCATATCGATTTGATAATAAATTGTGCCAAGGATCCAGAAATCATTGAAGGATATAGCAAAACTTGCAAACTATCGACCATCATTTTGCTGCGTTCGCGTCGCACCTCGGCACAGTCAGCGGCGTGGTGGTCCAGTCAAAAGGGGCAAGGACACTCTTATTCAGATGATAAGTTGTTATAGCATAGTCTTGAAAGTTTTGCTTTCCTTGCATATTATTTTGCTTCTTCACAAAACTTCTTCTTATTCTGCTTTTGCTATTTTTTGAAGTACAATAACTGACAGAAGTTTTGTAATTTAACAGGCGTGGCGGCGGCGAATTTAGAAGCAATTATTTGTCCATATGTCAAACTTGTTCAACTTTAATTCAATTCATGAACATTTTTAATAATTGTTTTTATTTCAAACATTTAGGAAAAACATTAAAAATTCATTTTATTTTATTTTTCATTCAAAAGCAATTAATTTCGAGTTGAAAGGAAAACATTATATCAGGAAGCCATTTGAATCAAAAACACATCGCTACTTCAGTCGTGTTATCTATTTTTTGCAGCAGGACAGCGCATAAAACTGTGATTTTCAATAAAGGACATTTGCATGCATTTATTTTCAAATAACGTCCCTTTTTTATTCATTAATTTTGTAAATAATGGCACAACACTTTTACGTTTTACCCCGACGCACAAGAACAAGGACGACCAACATTTTTGGAAAACATGAAACCAACATCCGACATGGTTCCCAATGTCCTAGGTGCTGGGTGCTTGGATGCTGGGACTGGCATTTATTTTATTTGTGATGTTTCGTCCTCGTTTAGTACATCAGGAATGATATAGGTACTTTACTTATATGTGCATTCTTTTTTCTGTTTTGTTATCCTTGTAGCCCACTTTGACTGTCAACTTATCTCTCTGCCATTTACAAAACTCATTTTTGAATTTACATGACACACGAACGAAATAAAAATAAATATATTTTTATTTTTGTTCACGTTTCAGTTAACCACCCGGAATTTATCGATGCGAAAAGAAAAAAACAAATATTCGTTGTACCGAGTTGTCACTGGTTTTTTAAAGCTCACAAAAATAGTTTCGAACTTTTTCAAAAATAAAAAAAATGTTATAATTCATGATATTATTTTTGAAGAATTTTTTATTTTTGGTAAAATTTTTATAAACTCGTACTTTCCACACGACCAGCCGGCAGATGGAGTCAGCATTTTGTTTTTTTATTTTTTAAGGATCATGATGATATTTAGAGGTACTCTATTGCCCCATCATCAGGGGTATAAATTTGATTGACATTCCTCAAAAATATGTCATGCGAAATAGTGAATATTCAATTCAGTATTAAATTCCATTTATGTAGCGACGCATAAATATTTTAATAAAACTATTAAACTATCTAAAAATAACTCGAATAGCGTTAAAAGTGCTTTAAAATTCAATAAATTTTAATGAGAAATACCAAAGTCGATTTATTTTGATTGAAAATTAAAATAACACCAAGGCCTGGCCAGGATATCGGAGGATGGTATTGGAACAGCAGAGTCAATTGTTATTTTATTAGCATCGTGACATTGCCAATTTTTTATTGTTATGCAACATTATTCAACATTTTTGGAAATAAGGTAGATAAACAAATTTGTATTCAAATTGGGTAAGTTCGAGAGCAATTTGAGAAGGAGCATACGAGCAGTAAGGCTTATAAGCTCTCATACCACAAACATAAACATTTGAAAGCTATTTTGGGTTAGAAATGATAAAGAGTTTTGAAATGGCGATTATTTTTTTACAATTCACTGATACCCTTGAATTCTTTTAACAGAGTACAATCGTTAAGAAAATATGGAGATATCGGTGCACATTGTGTTTGAATTGAGTAAAGTAAACAACATTCTTAATGTGCAGCTGAAAAAGAAATATATGTACTCTGTTCGCGATGCTTTTCGGTTGTACTTTCAAAACAAACAAAAAATAGTTTTTAATTAAAAAGTGTACTCCTTTAAGGAACTCATGAACCAATTTAATTACTTCTTTTCTGAAAAGGAAGTTCTATTGTTTTAAATGATGATCAAAGTGTCGAGTTTTCGTTTTTGATTTTAAAAAGGTGTCTATTAACTTCAAATTGAAAGTTATTGTAATGGGTCCAATTTGTCGAATTAAAAATTTTGACATTTCTCGACGATTCAAGGTCAATAGAGTGGAAATAAAAGCTTTTTTAAAGAGATGTCTATGCGTGCGTGGAAGCACGTACGTTCGTACATCCTTACGTTCTCGAAGTTTTTTTTCGTCATCCATAGCTCAAGAACCAGAAGAGATATCGACTTCAAATAAAATTTTTTGTACAGATAATATAGCAAAAAAATGTTCAAAGGACTCTGAGGAAAATTGAGTGGGTGGTTTTTTTATTATAGCAGTTTAAAACAGGGTTGAACGTTTTGGTTAACCCTAAACATTTCACGAACGAACAACGCTAAAGACTTGAATTAAATTGTATATTATTTATTGTAACGAGATACTTCACAAATATATTTTTGGATAAAAATCAAATCAAAATAGAAATAAAAAAAATGAAAAAAAAAATTGTCAAGTCGAAAAAAATAATTTAATTTCCAAAACTACTATGTGCAACGAAAAATAATGTTTTTAACAACTTGCTTCTTCCTGAGCGTCGAACTTGTCGAGTTGTAGAAGCTGAGTAAGGTCAATGATTTTCGGGAATTATTTCTCCAGAAGAGTTCTGAAACCAAAGGTCACTCGCCCCTATCCCAATCCTTACCCCCTCCTACGTCGGCTTTGTGCTATTATGATGGCTGATGGCTCTTTATTCCCTGACTGTTTAGTGTATCACTGTCTGTCAATAACTTGTTTCCAGCCATAAGAGTCCCACTCTTATGGCTTAGTTTCTGTTAGTCTCTCCTTTTCTAAAACATATCCTTCCCTTCAACTTCCTAATTGGGCTGGATCTAAGGTTCTATACGACCCGTGCCAATGATCAGCCAGGCTGAGGGACCAATTTCTAAAAATATCTTTGTCATTAAAGGAGTATTCGGATACCAGGCGACCTCCGGATTAGCCAGTCTTATCTAAGCGAATCTCTGCACAGATGGACCCTTCCTTTACGTTCCTACTCGTGGGAACTAAATGAATAATTTAAAACAAGAACAAAAACGTCAAACCGGTACTCCAGCTACACCGTCCGGCAGTTCGGCGGCAACGTCAGCTGTCGTTGCAACTGTGTCAAACACCGGAGAAGGGCTTGTGCCAAATCACTGACCATCTTCTAGTGCGGTACAGGATGTTTCATTGGCGAAAACGCTTCCTCTGGTCGGTAGTGGAAAGTTCGTAAATAATGCTTTTTCCAATACAAAAGAGAGTAAACCTCTCCAGGGTGCTTCTAGGAGCTCATATAAACAACATCGTTATGCGATGAGGATTCTAAAATCCCTGGGTTAACATTGGGGCATGGCAGTAATCACATCCTTAGCAAGAGGCAGGAGTGGTCTTAATCCATCCTAGACAAGACCAACATCACCTACGACTCCACGTCAAAGCGACAAAGGTCTTTGGAGGAGTCCACTTCCGTCCCTAAAAATCCCAAAGTGCAGAACACCAGCACTCCCAACATTGCTAGAGTACCTCTCACTAAACTTTTTAGTGACGTAGTTAAAGAGCCCAACAAGATCATAGTTAGCAATATAGATGGCACGATTACCTCTGACCGTTGGCAGATGGTGAAACTAGGGCTCTCTGCTGGTTTTCTCAAAGTCATGAGAGAGCATCCGGATCCACCACCTGTACCAAGCGATGGGGGTTGGCATCAAGAGTACAACACACTGCGTGTTTCTGCATAAGCGGGGCATTGAGAACCACACCCTCAGCAGCGTTAGACACTCTCCTCCATCTGACACCCCTCGACATGTTCCTCAAACAACTGGGAGCGAGTACAGCTGTAAGACTCAACGCCTCATCTCAATAGACCAACAACAATGTGGGGCGCCCCATCATTTTGAACGTCTTTGGTTCTATACCAAAGTACATAGACAAGAACTATTCCAAAACACCAATTTGGGAAAAACTTTCAAGTATCCATTCCATCTAGAGATGAATGGGGAGACAAAAACTTCTGGATACAAAAGCATTCATTTTTGTAAAGATGGGTCCAAGACAAATGAGAGAGTTGGTAGTGGCGTGTACTCAGAATAGCTTAATCTTAGCATCTCATTCGCCTCCCTAATCATTGTAGCGTCTTCCAAGCGGACATTTTAGCGATCAAAGGGGTTGTCTCGTGGCTAAGAGAAAACGTAATATCAACTTGTGATATCTCTTTACTGTGTCTCAACCACATCTCAAACGGCCCTCGATTGTGGATCGTCTCTTTTGGAGATGGCTCAGCAATTAAACGTTCACCTATGTTGGGTGCCAGCTACCGGGCTACAGAGACAACATAAGAAATTGTCGAGCCGGTGAACTCGCTAAGAATGGAACCGTCATGCTTATTTCACCTGAAAGGGAGATGATAGGTAAACCGATATCTGCAAGTAAAAGAAACAGCTTTTGCGATAACAAACTCTTCACTGGACTTAAAGCGCTTTAAGAACTTGTTATCTCAAAGCAGACTTCATATTAGACCGCTAATAGGTGTCCTTACGTGACACTGACACTGTTTTATAGGCAGACACGCAATACGACTTGGTGTAGCCTCAAATGACGTCTGCAATAGCTGTATGGACGCTCTTTCACTAAGACGCAAACTTCATCTAGGAGACTGCTCTTTTGATAATCAAAGTGAACTAGCTAAAAATATCTTCTTCACTTTATTTAAAGCTCAAAATGGTTCGACTAGTAAAAAATAGTTCTGTAGATTCATGTGGTATCACGATGGGCCTTTTCTTTTGGCCTAAGTGTGTGGATTCTGAATCCGCAGCCACTTCAACCTAACCTAACCTAACCTTACATCTAGTAAAATTTTGAAAAAAATCTAATTTACAGTTTTTTTTTATAAAAATAAAAACCTAAGAAAAAAAATATAAAAGTTGGTAAAAATTGAATTTCAGCTTAAATATCTTTTTAAAAATTTAAATTATGGCTTCTTACTAATTAAAACTTATAAGAAATATTGTTTTAAACATTCGGAAACATTTTGAGCAAAATCTAATTGACAGTTTTTTTTTACAAAAAATAAAAACCTAACAAAAATGAATAAAAGTTGGTAAAATTGATTTTCGACTAAAATATCTTTTCAAAACTTTGAGATATTGGCTTCAAAAATTTTTTTCTTTTAAAAAATATTGTTGCAAAAATTTAGTAGAATTTTGAGAAAAATCAAATTGATAGTTTCTACAAAAAATAGTACGCAAACTTGGTAAAAATTGATGTTCGGTTTTCGATATCTGTCAAATTAATTTTATTCATACAATTTGTAAAATTTAATAAATGACAAAACTCGAAAACCTACCTAACTTTTAGGAAAGAAAAATTCGACAGACGGAATGTGAAGTTATCAGTGTGGGTCGCATCCCAGCCTCTTTTTTTTTTTGTTAAATGCGATAAAACGTACAGCCATCTAAGTCGTTGGACTTTAATTCTGTTAACCAGGTCAGTGTCGCTATGCAACCCGTACAGTAAGTCGTTGTATCTTCTTCTCTCCATCTATGCAGACGGGACCAAAAATTATCTGAAGAATTATTCTCTCGAAGCATCCTTAGAAGAATTTAGAGGATGTCTTAACTTACGTCTGGGAATTGCCAGTATCATATTTTATTGTTTATTTGTAGACTTAATGGAAAGGTATGTTTTTCGATGGCAACACGTTTGACCTACAAACTTTGCCCTGAAAATTATTCAATTGTATTCACCGTATTCCCAAGTTACTTTTCTTATTTATTTAAAATGTCTTCAATTCTTTGCCATTTCCCGAAAAACTTTTTAAGAAAACCAAAGTGTTTATAATTTCTTTTATCAGTCCCAATTTCAAATGCTTCCTTAAAAAACAAGTCCTTGAGAGGTGTGCTTCGCATGTCATATAAAAACTCACGCAATTCCTTCGTTGGATTTAGAATACTTCTTATTCAGAAATGTGAGTAATTTGCTTGATAACAGAATCAGCCTTTCCTTACCATCTCTTGTAAAACTTCCTAATCTTTTAAATTCACTTTTAAAGTAAAAGTCAACAAAACAAAAGTAAAGCTTCATACATCTCCAAATAACTTTCTCATCTCACTTAAATTATTTTCTTGAATTAAAAATGAAAGATAAAATTTTCAACAAAATTAACTAAAAGATTTAATTAAAAAATTCTCCAACGTGTCACTCGACATTTTCGCCATATTGGCACTTTATAGATATTCTGTGTCACTTTGCTATTTATTAAAATTCCACATCATCCAAAACGAAGAAGAAGAATTAGAAAATATTCGAAAGAAAAAAGATAGATAAAAAAACTTAAACAAGATTCAAACGTCCTTCAAACTTTCGTTGACATGGACATAGACATCTTTATTCCTTGCCAATATCCCATGAAAATGCCAGCCTAATTGCCTTCTATAGCTTGATGATATGCCAATAGAATTCCAAGCACCTGGGTTTTCGATTTTATATTATTTATTTTTTTCATCTATCTACATTCATCCATCCATTCCATCCAAGGCAAGAGCTAAAGTTAGAAAATAAAAGCTCTTACATCAATGCAAATAAATTAATTTGTACGTCTCAAGGACACCGCACGTCACGTCCATCAAGTCACAGCACAGCAAAGCACAGTACAGCAAGGACGATGGACTACATAATTCGACAAGCAAAAGAATACCAATCACCTTCCCGCTCCAACTCTACAACGAACTAACTATAAGACACGACAATCGACAACAACGCAGGATGGACGAAGGATGAAGGACGACGACAACGGTAAGAAACATCGCAGACGAATATTTTTCAATCTCATTCTGTCGACTTTAATTTCAAGAAATTAATTAGTCAGAAGGGTTAAATGGAAAACCATTTGCCATTGGATTAGAAATTGTCTCTAAGAGGGGGAGTTCGAGGGTGAGATAGTCACATCAAGGAAACGGAAGGCAGAAAACACAAGACAGAAGGAGTTCCAAGCGGGAAAAAGGTGCAAAATCATCCGCAACGACACACCGTTTGAATAATTGATTGACCAGGCAAGAAGCAACGACGGCGACGTGCGGGTTGAATGTTTGCATAAAATAATCGCCTTCTAAATGAGTAGATCATGGCAACTGGCAACCATCACCCCCCCCCCCCTTAATGCCTGTGTTCTTCCCTTTTAACTGGGCTAATGGTGATTTGTCGTTTGAAAGTTTTCCGCCAGAGGGCAAAGATAATTAAAACGAAAAGAATATAGGTATTGTCATCTTGAGATGAGTTCTGACTTTGAGAGACTTTCAAAGGGCATAGAAATTAGAAGCTAAACTCTCTTCAAGTCCTTTGAAAATTTTATAATGTGACACCAAAGTTGAAGACGACACTACCAGAAATACCCCTCTGAAAAGCCCACCCAAGACTTTAGGTATAATGGAAGCCCATCTAGTTGTTTGATCCTTTTAAAGCATTTAATCCTGATTTGCTGCCATTAGTTTCCACCTTTTTGCTTTAAGGAATATCAAATCCCACAACACCACTATGTCTCTGTCTATTTTATCTTAGTCGAATGGGGTGGAACCCTTCTAACACACAGAGGTGGATAACTATGTGACCCTGATGGGCAATCAGACTCCCATAAATGTCGTTGACACATGCACCAATTAGTTCAATGTTCTGAAGTGAAGTTCTGTCCCCGCAGTTTGAAATTTCTCACACTTCCGGTAGTAACTAACATGTCTACCACACGTCATCCGTTTGTGTCTTCCTCAACCCCCCCCCCCCTCCTCTCTTTTTGATCTGTGTTAAAGCTCCCAAGGATGAAAAGGAAGTATGGTTTATGGCTGACATTTGCCGTTGCCGCACTTGACAAATTTAATTAATTCGACTCTCACCTTGTAATAGGTTAAGTAATTCAAGTTAGCCGAGCAAATCGTGCGAGGCAGTCAGGTCTCAGGTACAAAATGTGAACAAAGACCAAGAGGAATTAGGTATGTATGGGCGTGAGGGTTTGAATGTGCGGTAAACCATTCTCCGGTAGCATCCTCTTCTTCGTTTGTCTTTTTTTCTTTTTGCATTGTCTTGCACAAATTTTAAGGATAAAGACACACTGGCAGCGTTGTCGTGGAAGGATACCTTCACTTCACTGACTTTCTCTCTCGATTTCTTTTCTTCCATCAGAACTCAACGAAAAGTAAAAGAAGAATCTTATGCTCCTCGATGGATGGAAATTAAGAAAAGGTAGGTTCTGTGGAAAGTTTGTCTTTTGAGCTAATTAAGAATGGACATTCATGAGGGTCCTTGATGTGGGGTTGAGAATTTCCTTTCTATTTCATGGTTCTAGTTTTTCTTATACTTGTAACCATCATCAGCCTTCGAGACTTTTTTTTATTAAGATCATTCTTGATGACAAGAGATTAGTGTTGAAACATCTTTTGCAAAAGAAATGTCAAAGAACGCAAGGACAAAGAGGCGGCTATGGGTCGAAAAAAAGGTAGTATGCATTGTGATTTAATTAGAGCTATTAAACAAACTTTTTTTGTAGTACATTTTTGCACCGCATAAGAAAGTCTCAGTCTGTGAAGATAACTTGTGTGTGTTTTTTTTTTTTGGAACTTGAAGTTAGTCTCGAAGTTTGTAGAGATTTATTCAAGACAAGATTTCGTTCAATTAAGTAGTAAAGTCATAAAACTTTTATAACAAAAAAAAAGTCTGTAATCAGAGGAATTGAACATTTGAATTAAGAAGTCATTCTAGAGGATTGTTTGTTCTTTTTATTGTATAAATCAATTTGGGTATTTTGTGGATGAGTTCTTATCAGCTGTGGAATCCTTGTTGCTTTTGCTATAAGTGACACCAATTGTTGGGTTAATTTATCGACAGAATCTGTTGCAGTTAGTTAAATTGTTCAACGATTTTAAACAAAAAAAGAAGATACACTTGTAAATGCACTAAAAGCTCTTTAATGTACAAGAATCAATTTTGATTTTATTAGACTTAAAATTAAAAGGGACGAGGAATCCGCACTCAAAAAGGGAAAAAGTAAAGGGTATCTTTGAGATGGGATTTGGAAAAGTTAAAGTCGAAGACGAGCATAGCAGCGTTGCATGGACGAAGAATTCTGGACATTGGTTCAAAGTGCTCGTAATTAGTGCGGTGATGATGGATATAGAAAAGGGAGCCAGATCGAAGATTTCGAGGGTTGGTGTTAAGATAAATATCTCTTAGGAGTGCTGGGGAATCTATATTGCCCATTAACAATTGGTGAGCAAATAACATATCAGCGTTTTTGCGTCTAATATATAAGGGCTGCAAACCTATCAGTTTTAGTCGATCGGCATAACGAGGCAAGTTGGATTTATCATCCCAGGGGAGGCAACGTAAGGCAAATTAAACGAAACGTCTTTGAACATTTTCAATTCTGAGTAAATGGTTTTCACAAAGGGGAGACCATACTTGGCATTCATATTCAAGATGAGGACAGACTAAGGAAATGTAAAGCGCTTTAGTTACATGAGGGATTGAATATTCTTTTGACCATCTTTCAATGCAACCGAGATATTAGCTTAGCTTTATTAATAATTTGGTCAAAATGGGAATGGAAATTCAGGTGTTTGTCACACATAATACCAAAATCTCTAATAGAATCGACTACGTTGACGGCATCATTAAGGAAATAGTAAAACGAAGAGAGTACCCGTGGCATGATGGTTAGTGCGATGGATTGTCATGCGAGAGGTCTTGGATCCGATCCCTGCCTATGCCACCTTAAGTTTTTTTCACGGGTACTGCCTCATGCGAGGAATTGTCAAATTCTCCAAGAGTAAATCTTGTCATGAAAAGTGCTTCCTCAAATTTTCCGTTCGGATTCGGCTTAAAACTGTAGGTCCCTTGCATCCCTGACAACAGTACTCGCACACAGGAATGGTTGAGAGTTGTCAGTCACTAGGCCCTAGTTCTCAAACGGACTGTTGCACCAACCGATTTATTTTAATTTAATTTAAAATGATGAGAAGGGTGACTACCTTGTGGGACTCCAGAAGTTGCATGCATGGAGACTGAGTTACGGAAGAGGACTATAAAAGTTCTATTCGCAAGTTAGAAGAAAACCTAGGGTTCTTAGTTTGAGATAAATTATCTTATGGGATATTTTATCCGAGGCTTTGCTGTAATCAGTGTATACAACATCAACTTCATTGCCATTCTCGATGGCTGACAAAACTATGGATATGAATATAATTAAGTTAGTCGTAGTGGATATACCATTAAGAAAACCATGTTGAGTGGGGGAATAAAGGCTTGCAATGAAAATAAACGGATTCATAAACTAGGCTTTTAAAAAGTTCTGGGGTGCATGAAAGTTTTGCAATAGGTCTTTAATTGTTAATTTCAGTTTTATTGCCTTATTAAATGAATGGGAAATGTAAATAAATCTTTCCATATATGAGGAAACACACCTCAAGAGAGAGTTCAGAGGCTTTGACAGAGAATGCATAATTTTGTTTAGAACAACTGATGGGGTGCCATCAGGACCAGGGCTAAAGTTTTCTTTGAGGCTTTAGATTTTGGCAAGTACTATTTCTTCAGTCATTGCAAGAGATGAAAGAGAAGTTTGAGTGCAACCATATACATAAATAAAGTAGTGTGGATCAGGATCATGAAGATGTTCAGTGTACGATTTGCTAAAGTATTTAGCAAATAGCTTTGATATGGTTGTTGGATCTGAGGAGATTAAGTTGGAGAAACTCATTGAAACCCATAAGATTTTCGTTTGACATTCATAAACTTGAAAAATGTCCTTGCATCAGAAAGAAGGTTATTTTCCATTTGATTAAGGTATTGGTTATAAAGAGATTCCCTTAATTCAGAGAAAGAATTATAGGCGAGAAAAAAAAGATCTTCAAAAGCTTGTTACGGGTATTTCTTAGGCTTAGGAGCTCTCTGTTGTACCAAGGGTTAGCAGAGGTGAAATCTTTTTTACGAGAGAACGGTACTGATTCTTCAATTCGGTATAAGAGAATCAAATAAAACCAATTTGTAAGGGAGTCTACTGTTAAGTGGAGGGACTTAATTCAAAGTCGGCTGAGCTAAAAAGATTGTTGAGTTTGGAGAAATACTCGTGAGCCCTACGAAAATCATTACAGTAATTCTCCATTTCAAAAAAGTTGTTTTCAAATTCAATGGTGAAGGAGAGATAAAGATTCAGATTCAGAGGAGATGTTAGTTGAAAAGAAGGATGTCTGATCATCTAAAGTGGATCAATTGAGATGGGGAAGATTAAAGTCATCAAAAACGATGATCAAATCATAAGATTGCACTTGTTCAAGCAGATAATAAATGGCATTAACAGCAGCTTGGTATGCTTTAATTTGTTGGGCTGGTCGAATATAACAACAAAGGACAAAAGACAAAACTTACATAATGTTACCTTAGCTGATACACCTTCAAATTGGATTGAAGTAGGAATATGGAGTAATGAACTGCCAAAATTACAAGTGATAGCTAAAAGCACACCAAAACTATGTGTATTACTCGCACATTTCACGACATTCATTCGATAGATGGAATAGTCGTTAGACGAGCTCGGTACTAAGGATATCGGATATGAGGTTGGTTTAGGTAAGGAAGGTTTTGGAAGCTGTTAAAAACGGCAGACGTTTTAGACGTCAACCCTCTTACATATTGAAAGTAAAGGCTAAGACATTTAGGTTTAGTGGTCTTCAGGTTAGGAGCGATAGTATTTCCTCATATCTGCACGGGATTTGGATATAAGATAACCGTTTTGAAGAGATAAAGGACGCAAAAGAGGTTTGGTCTTCTCTCACTTCTTGAGGAGAATTTCAAGACCATCATGAAATTGCAAGAACATTTCTATAAGTGCATCACGTTTGGTAAGGAGTCTCTTTTTGGAAGATTAAAACCTGGTTTGTCGTGCAGAGAAGCTAGGTAAAGCCGAAAATAAATGTTTAGTTAACTTGAGATTGGAGGGTTCATTGGGTTAGGAAATCCTTGTGGTTCTTGGAAAACTGTTGAAAAAGAAGTAGGGTTAAGGGTGTGTTACTGAATGAAATTTGGATACATGGATGTTTTAGCAGTAGAAAAACCAAGACCCGTATGAGAAGGATTAAAAGAAACTCGTTTGGATGGAGACTATATTATAGAGGTAGGAGAAGGGAAAAAAGTATCACACTAATAAAATGTAACGTCCCAAATATCACAACAAAATAAAAACCTAAAGATTCATCAGATAGCACCAATTAACGTAAATCAAACATATGAACACATAAATGGAAAAGATGAAACTATCAAATTTTATTATCCTCCATTAGTTGAAAATATCAATCCTGCAGCAAAAACTGCTGTAAACATAGTTATAGATAATTCAATTTTAAACATTTTCTATCCAACCTTTTTTCGTCTAAATTTGAAAATAAAGGAGTTATTTAAAAAAAAAAACGAATTTGTCTCAAAATTAAAATGGCGCCCAACAGAAATCTTTACAAACATGTCATTTCTGCTAGACTCCTTTAAGGAATGAAATAAAGGAAATAATCTGACAATTTTGTTCCATTTTCAATGTGTATACATTCCGTTTGGACATAAGAAAGTCAATTTCCAAACTTCGACCTGAAAATTGTATATTTCATCAAAATCCTTCCAATCCATTAAAAACAGTCGAACAGACCTTAAATCAATGAAATACCAAAAATAAAAATTAATTACTTTCTCCCAAAAATGTTTTGAAGGGAAATAAATTTCATTTCATTTCATTTCAAGTCTATATATATAAAGGAGTATAATTGCAGTAAGTCCTTATAAAAATATAGGCCAACACAACACTTACAAAACATAAATTGAAAACAAAAATATTGTGAATATGTAGGATCTTTCAATAATCAAAAAAAAAAAATATATATGAATTTTCATGTTTTAATATTTCTCACTCACAGTCCGGAGGAAAGCAATAAACGACCCACAAATGTACAACTAACGGATATAGGAGCATATCCCAGCATCAGAATAAACATCATCATCATAAAAATATGTACCTATCTACAAAGGGCTTCACGTCCAACACCGCTAGCATATACAGTAGGTTGGTAGGGTAGGGTAGGGTAGGGTAAGGTAGTGTAGGTACTTCGTCTTCATTCAGCCCAGAGTAATGCATCCATCCATCATGCAAAATATCTGGAATACGTTGAGGAGCACTTTTGATTGCTTTTCTGCAAGTGCGCTCCCCCACTTCCCTCACAGAAAACCCCACAGAAATAAAAAAAAAAAGGATATGATGAGTGATGGCAGGCTCTCTCTCAGGATCGATGGAGTTATAGTGCTCTGGTATTTTGACTCTAATAAGTATTTTTCTCCAACACAAAACATCGGGGCTGATGGTTGGAGCTCTCAGGATGGAATAAGGATTGGAATTGGGGTTGAGATTGGAGGTGGTTAGTGTGTATTGAAATGGCAAAATGGATACATCTCCCATTATAATTCCATAGCACACAATATACAATAAATTACAGAGAAGCAATAAAAGTGGTATTGAGCAGAAAATACAACAACAACAACAACAGAAAAATAGGAAGAAAAAATAACACAAACTAAATAAAATCCATCATCACTCTTTTCGTCCTAGTTATGACGTCGTCGTCATCGTCGTTGCTCGTTGAAACCTTCAAAAGCTTCACCTACAAAAGTGTTCATTTATTCCATAATGCTTAAGCCCAAACCTATCCCTTACCCACATCTCACTGCACTACCGACTGCCAACAATTCTGGCTCTAGCTCTGGATCGCTCTTCAAATAAAAAATACGTAACATTCCATTTGTTACAAAAGGATAACAAAAAGAAGAATGTTTATTTTCTTTTTCGAGAGGAGTCATGACACAGTTTCCTTCTTCTCATTTAGATTGCTGCAAGTGTGAAAGGATTGTGTCGTAGAGAATCCCTTTCTTAAAAGATGAAATGTGAATTTTTTTGACTTGCAGTTTTTTCTTCTTATTTCAAAATCGTTCGGTGACGATAAACACTTTTTACTCACAGCGAATTTGGAATAAAAATACTTTTGAAGAAGAATTATTCTATTTTTTAGTTTGGGGACTTGCCAGTTTGAGAATTTGAGTGATATTTTAATGTGGATTATGATATGAGTTATGATTTATGAATGACCTAAAAGAAAGAAAAGTGAGACACAAAGTCAGGTGTTTACGAAATTAAGTTAAGAATTGATTTGGAATGTTAGAAAGAATCTTCTTTGCTCTTACAGTTTAGGTTAGCTTGTTTAATTCAGCTGTCAGGCAGGACAACATAGACGACGAAATCCAACAATCCCGTCTTCACGCGAGAGCAGATGGCTTCAATGCCGAGATCTTCATAGTAGCTGGAAAAAATTTGGTTAGGAGCGTGCACCAACTTACCTGTAAAATATGGTCGGAAAAAAGCATTCCCTATAAATTGAATCTCAGTATTGTTTTCCTCGATTCTGAAAAAAGAAGACCCTCTTAATTGCACCAACTATAGAGGCATTGGTCTACTTAATATTGCTTACAAAATCTTCTCTGGGGTAATAAATGAACGTTTAAAACCAATCTTCAATAACCTGATACCTACAGTCGATCAATTAATCTCAAAACGGCAGATCCTCGAAAAAAACCCAAGAACATCAAATCAAACCATCTTTTTATCGATTGCAAAGTCGCATAGGACAGTAACTACAGGGACGAGCTGTATAGAGCCATCCCTGCCAAACTCCTCCGTTTGTGCAGGATGACCAAGGAGAATTCACGCTGCTCCATAAAAATTGAGAACAACTTAACAGAACCTTTCGAGATCATAAAAGGCTTTAGACCATGTGATTGCTCTGTCATGTGATTTCTTTAACATCGTCTTAAAAGAATATTGCAGAGTTCCCAGGTAATAATCGGACGAACTCAGCGTTATGTCTATACGGCTTTTGTGAATATTGAGGCCGAAGATGCTAAAATGGGTTAAACGGGTAATCAGGTCAAAACAAAGTACATGCTGCCATCAAGAAAGGATCTACAATACCGAAGTCTCGGTCAAAACGTCACCATCCGCAGACGTAACTTTGAGATAGTTAAGAATTTGGTCTACCTAGGATCCGCTATGAACGCAGAAAACAACAACAGCGCTGAGATCTTTATGTTAAGAAAGCAATTGAGCAGCAAATCCCTTTCTCGAGGGATCAAAGTGTCGCTATGTAAGACCCTCATCATCACCGTCCTGATATACGGTGCGGAAGCAAGGACTATGACAAAAGCGGATGAAAGCATCTTGGGCCGTTTTGAGAGAAAAGTTCTTTGCGTAATCTTTGGTCCCGTATGCATAAAAGGGGAGTGCAGGAGAAGATGGAACGACGAGCTGTAAAGCGACGTATACTTAGGCAGAAGGGTAAAAGTCCAAAGACTGAGATGGCTTGCTCACGTAGACCGCATGGAAACCGACTATCCAGCCTGCAAATTCTTCGAATCTGCACCAACAGATGGCACGCACAATTGGAAAGTGGCCTTACCCAACCTGCACCGCGAATGGAGAAGTTTGTTGGGAGATGCCCTATTTAACACAATACTGTACCGCCACATTAGGTAAGTAAGTAAGCTTTTAAAGTGTTTTCCATCTTTTGTAATCTTTTAGAGCCCTATCAATGACAATTATCATATCATATCCTTTAAATGCCCACCGCGACTTCGCTGGGTGTAACACACTCGAAAGGTCCAGCTTTTTTTATCGCATAAATCCGGTTAAATTTGACCGATGGTATTGATTATGTTGTCTTTGGGGGCCGTAGAGAGTTTCGGCCTATTCACATTGACATTTGACTTAATAAAGAACCACAAGAACAAGTCCTCGTGAATCTTGCTTGAATTAGTTTCATCCCGAATCTGAAGCACCCAAACAAATCAATCCCCGAATCCACACAGCACCACAAAGTAAAGATAAGACCGTAGCCGCAACAAAAGCCCTTAAGAACAACAAAGCCTTAAGGCTAGATGTAATTATCGCTGAGCTTTTACAAGCAGCGCCAAAGTCGCGTCGTCAATTGAACTGCTTCATCCACTCATAAACGAAGCCTTGACCACCGAATCCTTCCCCGATGAGTAAAAAGAGAATGATCGTTAAGCTCCCAAAAAGGAGGAGAAAGTGCGAAAACTTAAGATGGATTTGCGTTCTACTTGCCATTACCAAAATAGAAGAAAAAATCATACTAGAACGCATCAGAAAACACCTTGAGGCCGAACTAGCAGGATTCTGCACTGGATACTACTGCATTGATCACATCAACACCCTGCGGATCATCATTATGGAGCAGTGCGTTGAATATCAAGCACCACTACACCTGCTGTTCATCGACTTCTAGAGGGATTTGATAAGCTCAACAGGAAACTCTGGCAAGCTTAACGGACGAGAGGGATCCCAGAAAAACTAATTGCTAATATGAAAGCATGATGGTTAGTGCGTTGGACTGTCATGCAAGGGGTCTTGGGTTCAATCCCTGCCTGTACCACCTTAATTTAAAAAATTAATTTTCGCGGGTACTGCCTCTTGCAAGGAATTGACAATTCCTTCAAGAGTAATTCTTGTCATGAAAAAGTGCTTTCTCAAATTAGCCGTTCGGATTCGGCCTTAAATTGTAGGTCCCTACTATTCCTGACAACAGTACTCGCACACAGGAATGGTTGAGAGTTGTAAGTCACTAGGCCCTGGTTCACAACGGACTGTTGCGCCACCCCATTTTTGATTTTGAATATGAAAGCAACATATGATGCTCGATGAAAGGTTTTCAGATTATTTTGAAATCCGTAGCTGAGTCAGACAAGGCTGTATTCTGTCGCCAATATTGGTTTTTCTGTGATAAGCGATGTACTGCACGTAGTTTTGTCATGTAGCGGAGGGATCCAATGCACTTTGATATCCTATTTAAAGCGCTTGAATTACGCGGACGATGTTTGCTTACTATCTTATAGGATCATGGATCTCTATTAAATGACAACAAGTGTGGAGAGAGAAGCAAAAATCGCGGGGCTCAAAATTAATTCCGGCAAAACAAAAATGATGAACCTTGAAACCCGACCATCCTCTCAAATAAATATTTCCCCAAAACCGCTGGAGTAAGTGGAAAACTTTCAATACCCTGGAAATATCGTCTCAATCAAAGGCGGAACCGAACAAGTCGACATCTGCCGCATCGGCAAAGAAAAAGCAGCGTTCGGTATGTTGTCGAAAATTTGTATTAATAACTCTATCAGTGTAAGAACAGAGTTTTGACAGTTTCCCACTAATGTAGAATCTGTACTTCATTATGGGTACAGTACCTGAAAGGTTTCTTCAGCGATTACAAGGAAGCTCCCAACCTTCGCGAATAGATGTCTTCGAAATATTCTAAGGATTTTCTTGCGAATTCGAATATCCAATGAGGGCCTTCATAGAAAGACAGGTCAGGAACTTATAGACTCTTTTAAAGGAAGGCGTAAGTGGCAATGGATTGGACATACGTTTTGAAAAAGTAACGACTGCATTTAAAACCAAGCAATACAGTGAAATCCGCTTGCAAAAGCAGGAAAAAGATCTGGAAGACCGAGAACTACATGGCGCAGGACAGTCAAGAAGGAATCAGTGTCACTATGCAAGAAAAGGAAAGAGCTGAAACATATCACCGAAACTACACACCATGGCGCGTAGGCTTAGTAGAGTGCCTATGACCCTTAAGGGGTCCCCAAGGGTCTTAACAGTTCTGAGGGCCTAAGCAAGTAAGTAAGCAAGTAATGTTCCTAAGGTTACTAGGTTTTCCGTGTTATTGTGGTCCAGGTTCGTATGCCCCCCCCCCCCGCACTACGTGTTCTATTTTTATTATTAAATCAGCAACTTCTACGATTTTGTACTACTCTTCGAACATGACTTTGTCTTTGTGTAATGCTCAAAGTAACTCTTTAAAAAATTGATTAATGTGTTTTTTCCTTAAAACCGAAAAACTTCCCTACATTCAAAGGACTCCATAATGTCTTTAAAAAAAAAAACATTGTAATTTATGTTCTTTGGTATAAATACTCGTATCTACCTCTGTTTTACATTGTTTATAGGTTATTTCGTTAAACAACCTGACAGAGTATTTTAAATAAATTTTTGAAATTCCATCTGGTTAGTGTGTGTATGGACTGTAGTGTTTATATGCAACATCCAACCTTGCTACAAATCTTCATCCTGCTACAAAATAGTGTTCATAAAGCAAAAAGTTATTTGCGTCAAAATTCCTCGTTACTATACTTAACTTAACTGTTTGCTGTAAACGAATAGGTACTTTACGTACATAGAGCGTAAAGCTATCTTAAACTTGTGTAATGTGTATCGTTGGCTTATGAGTTGACACACAAAATTCTTGTAGCCAAAATTTGTTGTGTTTTCAGGGGGAAATTGTTTTCGTTTTTGAAAACAACAGGAAAAACATCCGGAGGAAGTCGTACTTACCCCCCGACGATAACAACGACGCACGATGAAAGACAAAAGTTGATACCACGAAAACATTATCCTAGAGATAAGATAGCATCGAGGGACATAAGCAACCTTTTTCTATAGCCAAGGTCGATCTACTTTATATTCTTTTTTGAGTAAATCACCTTACCCAAGATTCCTCTACTTTTTTAAAAGTGCAAAACGCGCTTTTTTCCTTCTCATATTTTCGTTTCTTTATAAGGACCTTAAGGATACGTGATTTGACTGCTTCCAGCAATTTTGACATTTTTTTTTTCTGAGTGGGTGTTGTTGTTGTCGTTGAATTTGTAACTCTTTCTATACAGTGAAACACTCCTCCTCAGAAGCAAGAGGTGATACCGCAAAACGCCTCATATGCCATACTTAGCTATAGAGGTAGGTAGTTAGGTTTAAGGCTGTTTTGAAGGCAGAAAGTGCGTGATCAAAATATATTTTGGGATCCAAAAATAGCTCGAACGAAATTTTATTACTGTGGCATATATAAAAGGTCTAATTTTATGAACGAACCATGTCGGGCGTTAAAGGTTTAATGTGTGGCCCATATCACACACAGCACAGCTTCAAATATATACTATATAATAATTGTAACTTTAATGCTAAGACATTTAATGGTGTAAAAAAGTTTTCTTCAGCAAAAGGAAAATATACTACGTACTTCTACAATATGTAGAATGTAAGTGGTATTGGCGCATTATACCAATCAGAAGAAGTCACGTTTTTTTGTTCTTGGAAATATTTGGTGCCTTGAAAGCATTCTTTAATTTAGGGTGTTATTTTTTTATTAATATTATTTGTGTTCTCATTTAAGAAGAAATAAAAGTTTATTGTAATTGTCACTATTATACTTAGAGTCGCATGTGGAATATAATTTTTTAGTGAGGAAAAAATTATTGAAAGCTTAAATTTCGGAATTTATGTGAACACTCGCAAATTTTCGTCAGTAATAGTGTGAGCAGGAGACTTTAAGCACATTGAAAAAAGCTGAGACTTTTCTGGCTTTTATTAGACAGCATGTTTTAATGGAATAAGGAATGTATGCTTTAAGCCCTTTTAGAATTTAGGCAGAAAAATGTATTAAGTTTTTTTTTATCCTACAATCAAAAATATACTTTAAGGATTTTTAAAAATATTATATAATAAACAATTTCAAAGACATCTTAAAACGATGTTCTTAAATAATGTTGGTTTCTTACTTAGTTATTAGTTACTTTAAAACCTCATAAGTTATGAGTTTTCATTTGACTCCTTATGAAGTTTTGAAAAACCTTGAATTTAATGCTCTTATGATATAATATATATATGATATATATATTTTATAAAACTGGTATTTGAATTAATTTTTATGACTGATTCCGAATGAGACATTCGGTCAATTTTAACAATCTGTTTAAGTTTAAAAAAAACCTGTTTTCAACATAATTTTGTTTAATATACTTCAAAACCCGGATGTGATGGAATTGCTAAGACAAGGGATTCGTTACAAAATCAAAAATTGTATTTAAGCTATTGTGTTTCCTTCTATTTAGAACAATTTTAACATACATGGTTCAGCGTTTCTATAAGATTTATGTAAGATTTGTGAAAGCTTAGATCTTATGAAGATTTTTCGAAAATTACATAAAATGTTAAAAATACTTAAACTGAATATTGAAGTCAAAGATCATATATTTAAAAACCCGTCACGAAATTAAATTCTATCATTAAGGTAAATAGCCTGAAAGTTTTCAAAAGACATATCTCACAACCATCTCGCAAGCTAATCTTAAAGACGTACGACCTAAAAGTCTATCTTCATTCTTTTTTTTAATAATATCTTAAAAATATTGATTGATACTCGTATTCATATAAGGGCAAGTATTGATACAAGACTTCTGTCTATGTCTCAACATGACTACTGTAAAGGCGAATTGGTGGAAACTGGGTTACAAAACGTTAGTAGGCACCATTGAATACTCCCTCCATCATAGAGAGGTCCATTTGGTTGCTTTCTTTGACATATGGTTGCACTAATATCTCTTAACCTAGAGAGTTGGCTTGGAGAGTTAATTCATTTAATACTCAGTAGCAGAATAATTAACTCAAGCTTGGCAACTCTTCTGCTAGAAGATATGATTCGTTAGTAGAGGAACACCGCAAGGTTGTGTTATATCCCCTCTCCTCTGGAACCAGTTCTTAATTGAAATTCTAACTCGTCTGTATGCGGAAGGTTTCAGACTAATTGCCAATGCGGATGACGTTGCTATAGAGGTTTCAGGAAAGCATCTTAATACCGTAAAAGAACTCTTACAAAATGCCTTAGATTGACTAATACTTTTGTCCGATAGGTGTGGACTGGTTGTTAACCTACTCAAAACCAAATTAGTACTCTGAACGACTGGAAATAAGTCTCTAATTCAACCTGCCCAATCATGACCAAAAATTACGGCGAAAAATACTGCATTGTCAAAAAGGCAGTAAGAATTTTTGGTCTTTTGTAAAAAACATGAGGAATTCTTCCTCTTCCTCGGTTCCTACGCTTGTTGTCAATGACACTCCTTTAGTTAGCTCCTTTGATAAAGCTAACTTATTTGCAAGGCAGTTCGCTGAAAATTCCACCTTACCAGATAGTTTCATGACTCCCCCAGTTATTGAACTCCATAAGTTCTTGAACACCAAAACGATTCTATGGGACCAATCTTTCTTTCGGTATCCCCGATACTACTCTGAAGAAGTATTCTTCCACGCTAGCAAAACTACAACGTAAGCTTTTCCATCTATCCTATTCTTCTGGGCTCCAAGTAGTTGGAAAGCTCCATTTGTTCAGCCAATTCCAAAAAAAAAGGTGAATCTTCGTCTTCCACAAATTATCGACCGATAGCACTAACTTCCCTTCTCTCTAAGGTCATGAAAACGCTGAATAATTTTCAGCTTAAGATATACCTTGAGGAACGGAAGCTTCTAAATGACCGGCAATACGGCTTTCGTAGCAATAGGTCCACTGATGATCTCAAGGTTCATCTCACCGAACAGTGGAAAAAATCTTTACATCGTTTTGGAGAATGTAAGATTATTGACATTTCAAAGGCATTTGATAAAGTCTGGCATCTTGCTCTCTTATCGAAAATGCGTGTTTTCGGTGTCACCGAATCTCTTCTTTGTTGGATTAGAAATTTTCTTTTAAACCGTTCAATACAAGTTGTTTTGGACGGATTCAAGTCTGAAACTCATAAAATAAATGCTGATGTTCCCCAAGGCTCCGTTTTGTCTCCGACCCTCTTCCTCATTTTTATAAATGATCTCCTTCTAATCTTCTTCTTCTAATCCAATACATTGTTTCGCTGACGATAGCACTCTTAGCTTTTCATATTCGTTTCCAGACTCACAACCCTCCTCTTCGGATGTGGAACTGCAACAGCAAAATATGATTAGCTAACTACATTCCTACCTACACACAGTTGTACAATGGGGAATAAAAAATCGTGTGGAATTTGATGCTTCGAAAACGCAATGCTGTATCGTTAAAGCGAGATAAACCCTCTTTGCCACTATCTATGAGCGGCACTTGCATCAACGAAACGGAAAATCTTGACATCCTCGGTATGTGCATCAGCAACCAGCTTTTGTGGAATGATCACAAACGCAATATTGCCAAAAATGCCGCAAGATGTCTAGGTTTTTGAGACGTGCAAGAAATTGTTCTCTCCGTCTGCCCTGGCTGCAATCTACAAAACCTATATATGTCCGAAACTTGAATATAACTCTCATCTCTGGGCTGGTGCTCCAGTAACTTATTTAAGCCTCTTGGACAAATGATTGGTGACATTAACATCAGCAATTCGTTTACATTACTCGAACATCGACGCAAGGTTTCTTGCCCACCCTTTTTTACCGTTATTTTAACGGACTATGCTCTAGTGAAATAGCCTACCCCCTTAACCAATTTAACCGTTATACCTGCGCTTCTAGGAATGGCCATCAGTTTACCCTTGAGCCCAACTTCAACCGTACTATGAAGTACAGATATTCTTTTTTTAGCCGTACTACGCGAATGTGGAACACCTTGGCACACTCTATCTTTCTCTGTCATTGCAATGTTTAGAAATTTGAAACCAATGTACACCGACACCTCCTATCCAACCCTTAACTCCTTTCCTAATGCTCACACTGTGTCTTTAATTATAAACAAAATATAGTAGCGTGGTTCAGGCGGAACTTTTGGCGATAAAAGAAGTCTTGCCATGACTTAAAGAAAACGTGATATCAACATCTTATGTCCGTATTTTCTCAGATAGTCGCTATCAAATCCTTGGACTCTGTCTCTTTTAACTCTTTAACAGTCCATAACTGTAAGGAAAATAAACTCGCCAGAAATGGTACAACACAATCCATTTTATCACGTTTGGCGAATGCTGGCATACCAGTCGCTACATGTAAACAATTTCTAATGGAAGAAGCTATGAAAAGCAAAGATAGGGTGGAATAACATCACCACGTGTCAGGTCACAAAAAACATTCGGCCCACACTAGATTTGAATCGATTAAGGTGCTTGCTATCTCTAAGCAGATAAGCGCATAAAAGCTCGATAAAAGGTGTCATAACCGGGCACTGTCTAATAGAAAAGCTTTTCCATAAGCTATATGAATGAGTAAGAGGAGGAAACATTTCTTCCTGTGTTAATGGCCTAATCTATTTCAAAAACCCAAGATTTACCTAGGAGATTTTTTATAACGATCTCCGTCATATTGACATAATCAATCTTTCACGTTTCGTAAGAGACTCAAACTGGTTAATTAAGTTTAGAAGGAAGCTCATGTGGTATTACAATGGGCAATTAAACTGGCCTTAGGGTGTCCTTCTATATCACGGACAAGAAATTGAACATAACCTGACCTATCTCAAAAACATAACGTGATACAAACATTTTGAAATTGGATTTGAATGAAAGCTATCAAAGCAGTTGGAATTCCAGGTCAATATGTTGTTGACGAGTGTAAATTTCGATAATCTTGATATTTGAAGGACCAACTAAACAAAACTTTATATGCGTCGAAAACATAAAATTTTCACTTTCTTCACTGTCAAAGGTTCGATAATGCCCCAAATCCACGGTCTACACCAAGCAGTGAGTTTCGGAAATATATTGTAATATTTTGGATCTTTGAAATCGGTTTAAATTTAAGTTTCACAATTTTTTCAATTACTGGCTTAAATATCACATCGAAAAATTCGGGAAGTGGTGGTCTTGATGAAATTAATTACTTGGATTCCTTTGCACAATCTCATGAACTCTAGATTTGACGAAAAGGCATACTCAATTTAATTAATCAATTTTATCATTTGCAGCTGGTATTAAATGCAAAATGTCAGAAAATTGTACTAGTGTAGCTTCACTTGTATTTGAAGGCCTTTATTGTTCGTATACAATTGATACATACTCGAAGACTTCTATTTACCCTGAGACACAATGTCAGCCTTAGAAAAATTGGGTAAAAAAGGAAATATCAACATTCCACGTTCGTGAAGTACGACTTAAGAACTAAACTCTCTGCAGTCATAAGCAGCATTTCCTGAGCGACTAAATTAGCACCGTTCTGGTACCAGAAACTCATTTGACATATATAATAAAAAATAACAATATAAAAATATAATATTATGACGGATTTATATTGACCAAGTTAGCGATCCTAGAGCCATTTCGTCGCATTCAGAAGGGAAATTCGCTATTTAATTTGTATCTCCGAAAATTCATCAAGATTAATGATTGCCCTTCCGAAGCTTAACATTCTAAAACTGGCCAGGGCAGGACATGTTTCATTTTCTCAGAAAAATTGAGGAAATTTTCCCCTTCATAGCTCCAACAGGTATATTTAACCTTTTCGCAAGTGAGCTATGAAGGGCCGATCCTTTCCAGACCAACTCATTAGCCCGTTCATTTCCATCTATGCCACTATGACCTGGAAATCAAATACTAGTGACACGGAGGTTGATGTTGAGGTTGAATAGTTTATTCCGAAATTGTTGGACCAGTATAGTACATTTTGTGGCCGAATTGGTAACCAAAATAGCCACCTGGCTGTCAGTGTGGATAGCTGTGTTTTATTTTGGTTTGAGTTTGATTTTAGTATTTTGCATGCTTCTCTGACTACTAGTAAATAGTTATTCCGCTAGAACTTGATTCAGAAAAGATTCTCGACCCAGAGCCACACTCAATCTTTGACCCTTCAGTAAAAATAGTAGTATCAAAGTATTTCGCACCAGGACGTTAAAATCTTTACTCAGATTCAAGGCAGTGCAAAATACAGTGTCGCAAAAATGCCCGCTGAAATCATTTCGCTAGTGTTGCCATGCCCACACAGTCAAAAAGTCATAATCAAGTAATGGGAGAAAATCCGTCCGTGGTGATTTAAAAAAACAGCCAATTTGACAGATGTTCTACAACAATCATGCAGCTACTTACTTACTTACTTAAGGTGGCGCTACAGTCCTGTGTGAACTAGGGCCTCACCCAACAAACTTCTCCATCTAGCTCGGTCCCTAGCTAGATGTCTCCAGTTTCGCGCTCCAAGTTGGGTGAGGTCACCTTCCACTTGTGCGCGCCACCTGATCCGCGGCCTTCCTCTACTGCGCTGTCCTGTGGGTGCGGATTCGAAGACTTTCCGGGCCGGAGCATTGGTTTCCATGCGCTCTACGTGACCCAGCCATCTTAGTCGTTGGACTTTTACTCTTCTTGCTAAGTCTACGTCACTGTACAGCCCGTACAGTTCGTCGTTCCATCTTCTCCTCCACTCCCCTTCGATGCATACGGGACCGTAGATCACACGAAGAACTTTTCTCTCGAAGCGACCCAAGGTGCTTTCATCCGCTTTTGTCATGGTCCATGCTTCTGCACCGTATAGCAGGACGGGGATGATAAGGGTCTTATATAGCAACACTTTGGTCCCTCGAGAGAGGACATTACTACTCAATTGCTTTCTTAGTCCAAAGAAACAGCGGTTAGCAAGAGTTATTCTGCGTTTGATCTCAGCGCTGGTGTTGTTTTCTGCGTTTACAGCGGAACCTAGGTAGACGAAGTCCTTGACTACCTCAAAGGTACGTCTGTCGATTGTGACGTTTTGTCCAAAACGTCGGTGTTGTATGTCCTTTCAAGACGACAGCATGTACTTTGTTTTGCCCTCATTAACCGTTAAACCCATTTTTGCCGCCTCTGCCTCAATACTCACAAAAGCCCCATTGACATCACGCTGAGTTCTTCCGATTATGTCAATGTCATCAGCATATGCCAGTAATTGGACAGACTTTTGAAAGATAGTGCCTCTAGTGTTGACGTGTGAGCTCTGCACTATTCTTTCAAGCACGATGTTAAAAAAATCGCATGACAGCGCATCACCTTGTCTAAAACCTTTTTTGACATCAAAAGGTTCTGTTAAGTTGTTTCCAACCTTTATGGAGCAGCGTGAATTCTCCATGGTCATCCTGCACAAACGGACGAGTTTGGCAGGGATGCCAAAACTAGACATGGCTCTATACAGCTCGTCCCTGTAGATGCTGTCATATGCGGGCTTGAAATCGATGAAAAGATGGTGGGTGTCGATTTGGTGCTCTTGAGTTTTTTCCAGGATCTGCCGTAATGTGAATATTTGATCAACTGTGGACTTTCCTGGTCTAAAACCACACTGATAAGGACCTATCAGGTTGTTGACGATGGGCTTTAGACGTTCACATATTATGGCAGATAAGATTTTATAGGCGATGTTAAGTAGACTTATTCCTCTATAGTTGGTGCAGTTTAGAGGGTCTCCTTTTTTCAGGATCGGGCAAACAATACTGAGGTTCCATTCATCGGGCATGTTTTCTTCCGACCATATCTTACAGATAAGATGGTGCATGCTCCTAACCAACTTATCTCCAGCTGCTTTAAAGAGCTCGGCATTCAAGCCATCTGCTCCAGCGGCTTTATTAGACTTCAACTTAGATATGGCAATCTTTACTTCGTCTAAGTCGGGAGGACGGGATTGTTGGCTTTCGTCGTCTATATCGAATGGGTCATCCTGCCTGACAGCGGGATTCAGTTCTTCGTCGCCGTTATACAGTCTGCAGAAGTGGTCCTTCCATATCCTCAGCATTGACTGCGGTTCCACTATGATGTTTCCACTTTCGTCTTTGCAGCCTTCGGTTCTAGGTTTATGTACCCGTGAATTTCGTTTCACCTGTTCATAAAACTTTCGAACCTCATTCCTGCTTTTATACCTCTCAACATCTTCGACCGCACGCTTCTCATGCCCTCTCTTTTTCCTTCTGAAAAGTCGGCGTTCCTCTCGCCTCTTCTGCTCATAGAGCTCCCGAGCAGCTCTCGTCCTTTTATGCAGCGCCGCTTTGCGTGCCTCTTGTTTGGCTGCATTTGCCTGCCGACATTCCTCATCAAACCAGGGGTTCCTTGTTGGTGGCTGTTTGAAACCCAGCACATCAGAGGCGGCTTCTCTGATAGCATCTTGGCAATGTTGCCACTGGTTTTCGATACATTGTGTTGGCGGCAGAGAACTTCGAGAGAGGTTACTTGTCACTCGGTCGGAAAAGGATTTGGCGATCTCTGGCGATTGTAGCCGTTCGACGTTGTATCTTCTCCCAGCACCTCCCTGTTTTGCCTTGGGTCTGGAAATCCGAAGTGCTACCCTGGCTACAACGAGGTAGTGGTCCGAGTCGATGTTAGCTCCTCGGAAAGTTCGTACATCCATAATGCTGGAAGCGTGTCTGGCGTCGATCGCAATATGGTCAATCTGGTTGACGGTAGATTGATCTGGAGAAGTCCAGGTTCCTTTGTGGATGTTGAGGTGTGGAAAACGCGTACTGGCTACCATGACGTTTCGCCCCGCAGCAAAATCTATGAGCCTGAATCCATTATCGGAAGTGTTGTCGTGCAGGCTGTTTTTCCCGATTATTCCACCAAAGATGTCTTCCCTTCCTAGCTTGGCATTAAAATCGCCCAGGACTATTTTAATATCGTAGCTAGGGCACTGCTCATATGTTTTGTCTAAGAGCTCGAAGAACATATCTTTGGTGTTGTCGTCTTTCTCTTCTGTGGGGGCGTGCGCGCATATCAGGCTAATGTTGCCGAATTTAGCCTTGATGCGTATGGTCATGAGGCGCTCATTGATGCACCTATAGCTCAAGACTTCTTGCCTAAGTCTGGCTCCAATGACGAATCCGCATCCAAATAAGCGCTGTTGGTTTTCGTGGTAGCAGTCACCATAATAAATATCGCAGTTTTTCATCCTCTTTTTGCCCGGCCCATCCCATCGTATTTCCTGGATGGCGGTGATATCTGCTTTATATCGTTCTAGGGCCTCCGCTAATTCTTCGGCCGCTCGTGGTCTGTTAAGGGACCTAACATTCCACGTGCATATCCGAAGTTCGTTGTCCTTTATTCGTTTGCGTTGGTTGTCAACAGTAAATCCGTCCGTATCCGAGGCTTGTTGGTGCTTCGCAACTTTGAAAGCTTTTACGTGGCCAGGAAGTCACCCCGACGCACAACCTCCAACCTGGAGGGCCAGATCCTAAGTATAACTCCAAGGATGGGGAGCCGGATAAAACCGCTCCTTACAGGCCTGGGCTCCGAATAAGTCGAAGAAGCCCTATAAGGTGTTCACTAAGTAGTTCAACCTTACTGGAACTGTAGACGCCACCGTTGATTCCATCTCGGGAATTCCTCCGCTGCCGTCTGGATAAGGAGAGGTGCCTTAGTGGAAACACCTCTCCCCACCTCTCTCGTTTGCTGCCCCCAACAACTTTCCACTGGGGTTGGAACCCAATCTCCAGTTGAGGTACTAGGCACCCGATGTTCACCACGTGGAGGTGAGAGTAGGAGTTGATAGACAGAGGTTGGTTTTAAGAAAAAACCTATGGACGCTTGTGTCCTCTTGAATGCACATGTCTACCATTTGAACATCATTGCAGCTACTATCAATTTAAAATTAAGAAGTTCCTATAAGAAGATTCCTTCCAATTTCATGAAAATGTGGAAGTTCCAATTAGAAGATTCTCTGCAATTTCGTTAACTAATAAATCGAATAAGAATAACATCATTTCGTTAAGTGCGAATTAACTCTTTTGGGAATTAGTTCATTTGGTTTCAGTTTGATCATCTAGAGAGTTATACAACAAAATATTCAACTGTTCATTAAAATATCAAACACCTAAAAGACTGCAAAGCAAGCTCTACATCCTTTAAGAGTATCATATAATCACATAATCTATCCATTTCATATCTTAAAGATGTAAATCCTATTTGACATTCCTTCAGTGCTCAAGGCATATCAACTTGAGTTGTTTTTAATGTATGTATATTGTATATAGATAGAAATTGTGTTTGAAAAATTCATGTATCTATGTACTAACACCCTATTTGCCAAAAAGGAAATGACTTAAATTTATATACCTAAAGGTACGTATGTGTATTTCCTTTAGCTTTATAATAAAAGGTTCGAGAGAAACCAATTAAATTGAGCAATCTCATTCGAATAAATTTGACAGAAGTTAAGCTTCTTTTAATATAACGAGCATCGTCTTTCTCTATTTTCTGAATATGGTGTACTTATACTCTCGAGGTGTGTAATGTACAAGTTTAGAGGTATGTAGTTCTATAGAGCCTACGACGAAGACGACTTTGCCATCATCAAAAACATCCTTTTTCTCATTCACCTTTATATGTACCTATGCCTTGGTACTGAAAGGCTTTTCTACAAAACACATAATCATCATTTTGGCTTAGGCATGGCAGAGCATCATAGCACAAAAAGAAGAAGAAGAAGAAGTATGTAGGTAGGTAGGGAGTTCTTTTCACTGCGACAACAAACATCCTGTCTAAATGAATGAATCCATGAATGGATGGATACCAGAGAAGAGATATATAGGCAAAAGGTGCCTATAGAATCTCATCACACTCTCACTTCCTAAAGGGTGCGAACATTTGGCACACCATGCGCCATACATTATGTCATCCTTTTATATCCATATATCCACTGTGCCATCCTTTATCCTTTCTTTTTCTTACTGCAAACATAAAAATGACGTTAAAAAAAACTCTCACATACACACTAACAAAACAACAACGTTGCTTGGCTTGACGACGATGACAAGGACGAAGAAAGAAGAACGACGACAACGACTCAAAAGGAAAGTCAAGTTCTCTTCCGGGATTCTGGGAATGAATCTTCTGTTCTTCTGGGGCTTACCACACCAACCTAGTTGCCTATTCATTCTCAGAATAAGACAGCTCATCCCTCTGCCTCTGTCTGTGCCTCTTCCTCCGCCTGTACCTCCACCTCCGCCTCAACATCAACCACATTCAGCTGTGAGTCTGAGTGTTGCATGCAAAATTAAACTTTTCATATTATTTGATGAAGAGATGTGTCATTTTGTGTTTTGTGCCTTGTATATCACATGTGCACAAAAAGAGGTCCTTGCCGTCGTCCTCGTAGTCTTCGTCATCGTCGTTTAGATGAAAAATGGGTGAGTCTGAGAGTTGAGTGAAAATAGATATCTAACAGCTCCCCTCACCCACATATTCACCCACAATTCACATCATACGTATATATATGGAAAAGGATACGATATAGGAAATTGGTCCTATCGTGTGCCATCTTCGTTTCCATCATCAAAGCCATGACACAAACCCTCACTCGTCCTAATTTGGTATCTGTTTCGTATTTATAATATATTTTCATGGTGTATAAATTTTAAAATATACTCGTATAAGGAACGCTATAAACAGTGCTGAATGGCGGTGGGAGGTTTTGAAGCAACGCAGAACACAGAATTAGGAGAATGACTCGAGGATGAATCAGCTAAATTATACGCTCTAACCAAGTTGATCATCTTTAGCTTCATTTTCATCTTCATCGTCTTCATATTGCTCGACTCCGCATCATATCAGCGAAACACACACACATCAGACAGGAATCCACATCACTAGCCGCTGAATGGGGGCACGTTCTGCGTAAATGAGCGAAGCCCCCGTAAATTAGGTTCGTTAAACTTATCTCGGGAACGCCATCGCCATCAGCTTTTGGTTTTGGCTTAGAATTTGTGTTCATTATTCCTTCTTCTGCTCCTTGTTTCTTCATCATAATATTGTGAGACTTGTTGTTGCTCGAGAAAAAAAACACCCTGTTTCTCATGCAAGGAAAATCTTTCATTCTTCAAGAATGAGCATCATCTCAGTTGTGTTAATCTTATCTCATTTGGTTTGGGTTTTTGTGTGTTTATTCAGTTGGAAAATGATGTTGAAGGATTTCCTGACAGGCATCAGGGTTCCTTGTGACAATTTTTGTATTTTTGTATTCGAACTGAGAAATGTGTCTGTTTGTTTTTCTTTTTCAAAACAAGATGGCAAACTGGAACGAAGGTAAATGACATGTGATTTTTAGATAAATTCTACAACGTAGGATTTTTGTTTTTTTGAATGGTCTTAAGATAAGTAAATTGTTTTCGAAAATGTAGCCAGTAGGCAGGAAATTAGGATTCTGATATGGTGCTGGTGGTGCTATAGTGTTGTCTTATGGAGCTTTGGTTTTTTAGGAGTTAATTCCTAACACACATGGTGAGTGAACTCTAATCAACATGCCTAATACCCAGAAGCTTAAAAGGAAGATAAACACAAGATAATTTAATGAAATGTGTCTATTTTTTAAGCATCGTTGATAAAACCCTAATGGTTGACTGATTTTTTCAAAGAAGAGAGATCGATTTAAGATATCGAAGATTGGAGAGACAGATTTTTAGGAGAAGGTTGTGGTGTTAATAGAATGTTTATTACTCTTTCATAAATTTAAATATTTTCTTAAATTAAAGCAAATTCTACTCCAATAGAGACTTCAGATTTTTGACAATTTTTGCCGATCATATTTTTAAAGCTAAATCTATAAAGTTGACTTATATTTAAAACCTATTGGAAAGAATTACAAAATTATAGGTTTTAAAATGATAAGTTACAGTAATATCATTGACACATTCACGCCAATCGGTCATCTTAATAACGTTTATTGACTAATTTTTTTTCAACGTTGCTTAAACAATACATGCTCTAATTAAATGGCCAGCTACGATCCTTCCCTTAGAAAGATCAACCTTAATATTCACATGCTTCTAAAAATATCCATCGATTTGCCTTTGAGATGGACTACGGTTGAACTATGGAGTAAAGAGATTCGTTTTTTAGCCGTACTACGCGAATGTGGAATATATTACCACACTCTTTTTTTACTATGTCATTGAACTTTTGAAGAATTAAAAATTAAAGTACACCTTTTTGACTTCCCATCGGAAGTTTTAGTCATGGGTCCGATTTTTCAAATTGAAAATTTGACATTTCTCGACGTTTCAAGTCGAAATAAAAGATTTTTAGAGAGATGGTGTGCGTGCGTGTGTACGTACGTTCGTACGTTCGCGACGTTTTTTCGTCGTTTATAGCTCAAGAACCAGAAAAGATATCGACTTCAAATAAATTTTGTTATTTAGATAAAAAGCAGAAAGATGCAGAAAGGGCTATAAGAAAATTTCGTGGGTGGTTTTTTTACCATAGCTGTTTAAAAAAAAAGCTGAAAATTTTGGTTAAACCTAAATATCTCATCAACCAATTACGCTAGAGACTTGAATTAAATTTTATATTACATATTGTAACGTGATATATTTTCGAACAAAATCCGATCAACGGTTTTTTTATAAATCAAAAAAACTGAAAAAAAAATTGTCACCTCGAAAATTTTACGACTAAAATATGATTTCATCTCCAAAACAATTTTGTGCAACGAGGAATAATGTTTTTGACATATGATAAAGCTTTGAGATAAATCTAATTGACAGTTTTTATTTATAAAAAACTAAAAACCTATACAAAACATTACTCAAAGTTGGTAAAAATTTAGTTTCTACTCAAATATTTTTTTTAAAAACTTGAGATTAAGGCTTCAAACATTCTGAAAAATGTTGAAAAAAATCAAATTGAAAGTTTTCTTACAAAGAATTAAAAACCGAACAAAAAATAACAAAAGTTGGTAAAAATTTGATTTTCGACTCAAATATCTTTTCAAAAATTTGAGATATTGTCTTCAAACTTTTTTATTTCACGGGAAATATTGTTATCGATGTTTATTATTTTTTTATAAAAACCAAACAGTCCATTTTTCATAAAAAAATTAAATTTGCAAAAAATAGTACGCGAATTTTGTAAAAATTGATTTTCGGTTCTTGATATCTCTCAAATTAATTTGTAATTTGTAAAAATTTAAGAAATGCTACTTAAATTGGTAAAAACTTGTTTTCGACTAAAAATCTATTTAACAAAACTAGACTTTTAAACTAAACTATTTCTTTATATGACAAATTTTGTTGGTAGTTTTATTTTTTTTTTAAGAATAATTCAACTGACAACTTTTTTAACCCAACACGAAAATCAGTCTGGGTTGCATCCCAGCCTCTTCTAGGCCTTATGGATAAATTTGACTCAGTAAACAATCAACTCTTGCTCGTAGTTTGACGAAACACAAAATTTGACGGAAAAAAAATCAATAGGATTTACTTTGATTTTTTGAAAAGAATTAAGAAATCGGAACTTTTAAAAATGTTGGTAAAAAAAAACCATTGACATATATACGACATTCGGTCATCGTAGTAACGTTTCTTGGCTAACCTTTCTTTAATTTTATTTAAGCACTCCTTGCTCTAGTGAAATGGCCTACTATATTCCTTTCCTTAAACAGTTCAACCGTAATACGCACATGCTTCTAGGAATGAATATCGATTAATCTTTGAGCTCAACCCGGTTAAACTAGGAAGTACAGAGATTCGTTGTTTAGCCGTACAATGCGAATGTGGAATACCTTACCACACTCTTTTTTTATACTCTTGAAAAATTTAAAAATTTAAATAACTTCTTTTTTCCTTTTTAAACCTTCGTTTTGTGTCTCTTTAGTCCTCCAATATACTCGTAAATGAGCTCATTGATTCTCTATTTGCTTTAAATTTAAATCAATTAAGTTTTGTTCATAACTCCTTACATAGATTACTTGACTTAGTTTTCGTAAGTGATGATATTGAAACTGAAGTTTTGGAATGTATACCTTTGTTTTCTAATTCCATTAACCATGTTGTTCTTTCAATTCTTTCTAAATCTATTTGTTTCAAAAATTTTAGAAATTTAAATAAGATTGATAAATTTAAATATAAATGTAATGCACAAAACTTGAATGTTGTTAATAATCAATTTCGTGATTTCAATTGGCAAATGAATGTTCATTTTAGTATAAAAAATAACTTTTATATATTTATAAATAATTTTAAAAGAGTTTTGGATTCCTCTGTTCCTGGATCGTTAATCAAACAAAGTTCACATCCTCCTCCTTGGTCAAATGCTAAGTTGCGAAAGTTAAAAAATAAGATTTTCAAAAGATATCAACTAACAAAAACTCAGTTAGATTTCTCCTTGTATTCTAGCCTTCGTAAAGAGTATGTATTTTTGTCACAGTTCTGTTTCAGTAGCTATGTTCAGACAGTTGAAAGTAATTTAAAACAAAATCCTAAACTTTTTTGAAACTTCATAAATTTTAAGAAGAAATCTGCGGGTAAGTTCATTTTAGTTGGAAAACCCGCAGAAGGACACTTCATCCAGTGATCCTAAAGTAATTGTTGATTGATTCGCCGGTAATTTTCAAAGCTTTTATAAATCTTCAAATCTACTTGTGGGAAATAACTTTGATGCTAGTAGTTTATCGCCAATAACTGACTGTTGTTCCATGTATGTTGATGATGATGAGGTGATAAATGCTCTTCGTGAATTAGAGTCATGGAGTTTTCTCAATTGTCTTGAAAAGCTGCTCTGAAACTCTAAGTTTACCTTTAAAGTTTTTATTTAACCAATCTTTAGGAAGTGGTGTGTTTTTGGATGATTGGAAAACTTCTTATGTCAATCCCGTTTATAAGTCAGTTAATAAAATGAACATCTTAAACTATGGACCTATAACTAAAACTGCTTTCATTCCCAAATTGCTTGATAAGATTTTAAAAATTCAATTTTATAGAATTATAAAAAATAATATTTCAAATCGTCAACATGGATTTTTTAGTAGCCTATCAACTTTAACTAATTTGTCTTGTTTAAAAATGACTTATTACTTAATCTTACCAAATGCTCAATTTTAACTTTTACTCGTAAGTTAAGTAGTGTTTTGTTTGATTTTTCTCTTAGTGGCAAGAAATTGTCCAGGGTAACTGAACCTAATGATTTAGGTATAATTTTTGATAGTAAATTAAATTTTGAACCGCATGTGATGCATATTGTCTCGAAAGCAAATTCTATGCTTTGTTTTCTAAAACGCAATTCTTTGGATTTTAAAAACCCTTATACTCTTAAAGCCTTGTTTTGTTCGATTGTCCGTCCGTTACTTGAATACAATTGTATTATCTGGAATCCTACAATAAAAAACCCTCTGATAGAATTGAAAGTGTTCAAAAAAACTTTTTCAGATTTGCATTGAAAAAATTTCAAATGTCTGGTAATTTAAATTTGAATTATAAAAGCGGATGCCTTTTGCTTGGAATGCATACTCTTGAATCGAGGAGCAATATGTACAGTGTAATGTTTATTCAGGATATTTTGTGTAGTGATATAACTTGTGAAAATTTAATATCATATATAAATATTTACACACCTAGCCGGCAACTAAGGATGAGGCATTTTATTTTTGAAATTCCTCATTCTACTAACTATGGACAGCGTTAACCAATATCTCACTGTTGTAAATTATTTAATATACATAATGATAATTTAGATACCTTTTTGCCTAGATAACATTTTAAAGCTCTTTTATTAAATCTGCTTCAATTGTAATTTTTATTGAAACAAAAAAACTAATACTTAATTTTATAACTAGTTCATAAGCATAAATCTGTTGATGTAATTATCGTAGATTGAATAGATAAATAATTAAATAAAAACTGGTACTATTTTTTTAAAGAGTGGGTATATATCTGGCAATACTTTTTTAGAGTTGGTTTTTTGAGAGCTTCTCTTTGATTTGGTTTGGTTTTATAGTCAATAGGCTTATACTTGAAGAACGGTTGTAACTTGGAGGAAAATATTCATTGTGCTATTTCTGATCTATGGCCTGACTGCTACAAAAAGTTGTTAAAAATTGTGGTTCTCGGTTAAAAGTTGGACTTTTGCCCAAAGCTGTTTTGAACCAATATGTCAAACCCCTATCTTCATAATAAAGTAAAAATATAAGTTATTTGATGATTTAGAATGTCTTATTCTAATGAATTCCTTCCCATAAAAAGTTCATCCGTATTAGTCGTCTTTATAGGTGTCCGACTTTAGACAAACAGATTCGTTCCTTAGCCGTACTACATGAATATGGAACGACTTTTCTACTTTTCTACTCTTTATCACTATTCAAAATCCTGTTAGTGTGTACTAAATATAAGAACAAATATATATAAAGTGTCTTCCAATTCAAGTATTTTTTTTTTAAGTTTGTTGTCCAAATCATCATGGAAGCATATGTAATGATCAACAACACGCTTAAATTATATGACTGAATAATTAAAAAGAGTGTTTCATTTTGTCCCAATACAAATGTGTGAGAGTATGAAAGAAAATCCAAAACCGTCATTTTTGTGTTCCTCTTAAAAACTTGAACCCATTTAGACGAAAGGCACAGTACTTAAAGGTAAACGACCAAAGCGTTAGTTTGACATGCTCTGAAAAATCAGAGGTGCCTTTCTCGATCCAAAAAATTGATTTTGTATCTTTAAATAATCGATTACTTTATGAAAATTGGTCAGAAATTTACGAAAAAAATGATAATTCTCTTGCATTTGATTTGTTTTCTAAGGTTTTAGATGATCATGTTAAAATATGCCTTAAATCAAATACAGAAAAAGTTCGAGGACTGCATAAATTGAAACATTGGATGTCAGATAACTTAATAAGTAAAATACACAGGAAAAATAAGTTGCACTCTAAATGTAGAAAACAACCTAATAATCTTTTTCTGCAGAAAAAATATTTAGAATTATCAAAGGAAACTGCTGATCAGGAAACCTTGTGTAAGGAACACTACTCAAAAAGAGTGGGGCATCATTAATGAAATTTGTTCAAGGAATGTTTCTTTTGATTCACTCATTATTATTAACTATATGAACCAAATGCACTCTTCTTTAGATATGTCTAGGTTAGGTTAAAGTGGCTGTTCAAGATGGAAACGGACACATTCAGGCCAGTTTAATGGCCCATTGTTACACCATTGTACATCCTGAGGCTTTTTCCTAAGCTCAATGGAAATAGTTTGAGTCCCTAACGAAGTATAGAAATTTCTAACATATTTAACAATTTTTTCACAGGAGTTGCTCTCGATACACTTAAGACTGAAGGCTTTACAACCTTAACCAATAGTTTCTGTTCAAGATATTGTTTTAATAAAAATAAAAATCTGTCTCAACACAGCTTTTTATTTCAGCCTATCGATTCTTATGAGCTACATAACAGTTTTTTGAAAAGTATCGTTTTTAATGTCGTTGATGTATTGGCCCATGTATTTTATAATTGTGTTTATAGTAAAATTTTGCAAACAGCTTAAAAATGGCTGAGGTTATACCAATTTTAAAGAAAAGAGATTCTTAAAATGTTAATATTTACGGGCCAATATCTCTCCCTCGCATGGGAAGACGCACTTCTTCAATTTTGCAGCCAAGTATATACCAGTCCTAAAAGTAGAAAAGTCACAACTGCTATCTATATTTGATATAACCAAGGCATTTGATACTGTGGATCATGATCTGTTACTAATTAAACATGAATAACTTGAGTTTAGAGGATTCATTATCAAATGGTTTTGTTCATACCTTAAGGGTAGAAGACAAAGCGTTAAGATAAGATATTCTTTCAGTGGACCTTTAGATATAGCTATTGGCGTTCCCCAAGGCTCGGTTCTTGGTCCCATTTTATTCTTAACGTAATTAAATTCTATCTTCTACCTCGACTTGAAGGGTTCTGTAACAGGTTTCGCTCATGATATTGGCTGTTCATATTCGATAAATTCCATTGTAGACTTAAAAGCTGATATTAATTATGATATACAGGTTCTTAGGCACTGGTTCGGTAATGTTCTTTAATGAATCCTATGTTTCTCTTTTATCCCCTAAATTCATATTCCATAGCTCGGATTGTAAAAAGTTTGGAGTTATCAAAAATGTATGCACTTTATCCAACAGTGACCTGAGTTTCAATGTACGTCTTAACTGCTCTTCTAAATGCTTTACAATCGAACATGTATCTGAGTATAAGATTATGATGGTTGGAATATGTTTTCCAAATGATTATTGTGTACGTTTACGAGCATGCCATAAAAAGTATTTTATTCTATTCTCCACAAAAGTAATCTAATTAAAAGCATCACATGTTGAAATCACCCTCTAAAATCTGACATTCCAAACATATTCAAATCTCAATGTTGTCGTATACAAATAAATTCCAGGTGGCGTAATTGGTTGACATCGAAAATCGACTACGACTGCGACAACAATAACAATGACAATGACAACAACTACGACGACGACGAGAACGACTTGCGGGCAAGCTAACTCTGCCAATTGTTACCTATCAACAACATTCGACGATGACAGTATAGCAATAGATACAGAATCCACCACATATAGTCAGCTCAGCTCAGAACAGCTCAAAACTGCTACAGAACAATAACTGAGCAGTTACCCTATGTCATGGTTATGTTCCCAAAATGACATAAAGTAAAGGGATTTGCAATGATATAGAAATATACAAACGCGTAGCTATGGCATAGTGACCTGACCAGACTATGCCATAGCTAAGCTACATATATACCGTACCGCCGCCGCCGCCGCAGTTCAAGCTGGCTGCTGCCCTGCCATTCACAGCCGGAACAGAACGATGTTGTTTTTCGACGTTCACTGCAAAAGCAATAAATCATTGGTCGCCTGATGTCCGACCAGACGCGCAAGCACCATGCATTAATCAAATTCTTCGCATCCCCCGCATCCCTTAAAATAAAAAAATAATCAAAATGAAAAACAAAAGTTTAAAAAAACATACATAAAACCCCACCAGAACAAAAAATATATTTTCCTCCCCAATGCATTTTGTTAGGAGAATTTCCCGCATTTTTCGGTCGTCGTTATATCGTCATCGTTATCCACGTCGAATACAGTCCGTCGTCGTTGTCGTTGCCGTTTGCGTTTTCATCGTCATCGTCGGTCGGTCGTCCTTCGTTGGTCGTTGCTGTTCTATCGAGACAATTTTTCAGTTCGATCCGAGCCAAAATAATGATCGACGGTATATGGATAGATTTTCGAAAGTTTTATTAACTTGTTTGTTTTGTGTGTTTCTTTGAATTTCTGTTAATATTAAAAAAAACTGTGCAAGTGATTTAGCAAAGTTATTAAATTTGATGCTTTTGTTTTTGAGACGTTTGCTTTACTCATAAAATTCTATGTACAAACTTTGTACATCGTCGCAGTAGTTAACTTTTGTAATACTACTTTCTTTGCTGATGCTGCTTCGTCTTTGAAAATGTGGACACGACATCAAAGAAGATGTTGAAAATAAAAACTTAATTGTGCTCGAAGGACTTAAAAAAAAGGGAAACAAAGAAAACGGGTGATTAATTATACCTTACATACATATATCTGTATATATATTGGCACACAAAAATAAGAAGAAGACAATAAAAAACAAAAAAATTGTAAAGTTTCATCAATTATATGAGAAAAATGAAACTGGCTACTGGGGCGTATGCGCAATATTTTTTTGTTTTTTGATTTTATTCTGTTTTTGTTTTTTAATTATTATCGTTGAAGAAAAATAAAACATTTTTAAGTTGTTTCCTAAGTAAAGTTTAGTTTATTTTTTAATTAGTACTATTTTATACAACGAAGCATATAATTAAAATGTTTCCAATTTAAAGAAACAAAAAACTATTTTTAATAAACTTAATTAGTAGAAAAGAAGGAGTTGACTTTAGCAAGAAATTAAGAGACAATATTTAATACTTTAAAAAATGAAAATCAACTAAGAGTGTAATTAAAAAGTCAAAAAGACAAAACTTGCACAATGTTATGTACCTACACATTTAAATTATATTGAAGTCTTGTTTGAATTCAGCATTTCAAAGTCAAAACGTTTTTGTAGTGAGAGAGAAAAATGTTTTATTGTCATTCATAGATTCGATAAAATGAAAATACAGTGGAAGTTCACTATAAAGGCAGCAACCTTCGAATAAAATTAATGACGATGAAAATTATGGAAATTATTTTAAGAGATGGAAGTAAAAGAGTGATATTTTTGCAAACTAACAAAAGATAGTTGAATGTAAATGCGATTGTGATGCTAATGGGTATTTTGTTTTGCCCGTCATTAAAAATTGAGACGTTTTGTCGATATTCCATTTCATTGAATTCTATTTTATAATAAGGATCAATAAGAATAAAATTTTAAATTTGTAAATGTAAAAAAGTACATGTAGGCTTAAGTACAAGGTCTTTTATCAAGCTCTGAGGTGGAATAGGTTTTAGTTGGCTTTGAGAACCGCTGTGGTGTATAGCTTATACGAATAGATCCTTAGCTTCTAAAAATAAAAGAATAAAAGGATCCAACGTGGTCATACTCTAGAATCCCGCGGGCTGAATTGAGCTATGAAGTCACAGGTGTCCATGTCATCTAATTCAGGATGGTAGCATGTACTCGTAATTAGTCCTTTTTGTAGGAAACGTATTTGAGCTTATTTTTGAATATTTGTACAGACAATATCTTATTAAATAAAATTATAAAAAATATTAATTTATTAGCCTTCAAATCTAGATCATAGAATATAATAATGTGCCCAAAGAAATTGTCCTTCAGGCTTAAAATCACCAATAATTTCTTCAAGTTATTAAATTTCTCTGTGATAATCAGTCCGGTTTTCGCCCGAAACATAGTTGTACCACAGCTTTAATAAATGTAACAGAAGATATTAGGCAAGCGGTAGACAATGACAAAATAGCTTTCCTTATCTTGCTTGATTTCTCTAAAGCGTTTGTTAAGGTACACCACAATGTTTTGTGTGGTAAGCTTCCTTTTTTTATCTTGTCATCTACAAAACTTGCAGCCTCGTATTTAGAATGAATATGCAAGGCAGTTGCTATTAATAACTCCATATCAGACTTCCTTCCACTGAGTTAAGATGTTCCACTGAGTTAAGATGTTCAATACTTGGTCCGCTATTCTTCTCGATTTACATAAATGACCTACCCAAATCTTTATTAAGTTCCTCAGTTGATATGCATCTCGACGACGTTCAGCTTCGGAAGAGCATTCCTTTGGGCCTTGTGGAAAATGTGGCACACGAAGTCAATGAAGATCTGTTAAAGATTTTATGCTGGTCCCAAACGAATGGTCGCAGTTTAAATCCAACCAAGTCAAAATGTTTGGTTATTTCCAGAAAAGCGATTGACACTTCATGTTTTCCAAAAGTGTATCATAATAATAGTAGCATCGAATTCGTTGACTCCGCTAAAAATCTTGGTATAACATTTAACAAAACCCTTAACTGGAATAACCATATCAGATTGACACTGGGTAGGGTATATGGAGGACTTCGCCTGCTTTGGGTAACACAAAAAATCACTCCGTTAAAAACCAAAATAATCCTGGCAAAAACGCTACTTATTTCAGTTTTGCTGTTTGGGTGTGATATTTTCAGAAACTGCGACTATAAACACAAACTAAAACTCAAAAAATATGAACACGTGCCCTCTTTTGACAGATCTATTTATGGTATCAGTCTTGGAGATCTTTTTAAGTTGAAAACTTATTATTCTTCAAATGCGTCAACCTACCAACCTTTATAGCAGGGTCTGTTTTACGCGTTCATCTAGAACTCCGGATCTCGTACCTATTCGCCATACGAATGTCGTTTCTAAACGACAATTCATTATCTTTGATATTCGGCTTTGGAATTCCCTACAGTTGCAGAACAATGTTCAGAGTTAAACTGAAGCAATTCCTGGGAGAGCCTCGACGATGATGATGATTATTAATTTTATTTATATTAGTATTAGGTGTACTCATTATTTTTTAGATTTACATTTATCATACATTTTATAATTTTGATTTTGTAGTAATTATAAATTAAATTTTGAGTACATAATTAAGTTTATTTTTCTTTCTGAACTTTTAAAACTCTGTTTGTAACACTTACATTAAATAATATAGAATTTTCTTTGAAGCTTCCATTATATTAAATGAGATATTGTATCTTACTGTGTAAGTTATTAAATAAATAAATTGAATGGAATTGAAAAAAAAGCTAAAATCGCGGAAATTTCGGAATTTTAGTAATTTTTCGCCATTTTTTTATTGGTTCTTGATGTTGGAAATTTGGATTTTGAATCAAACCAACATCAAAAACACCTCACCTAAAAGTCAGAACTACCTTATTTATTGCACATTCAGATGTTTTTAGTTACTGAACGGAATAGTATAACTCTCGATGAGTATTGAGGTTTCTTCCCGAAGCATTATAATTTTAAACTTTAACATTTTACTGTATTTATTTTCTTGCAATTTTCAAACAGCGTAATTTTAAATGTATAATAGCTCTGGTTGGCAATATTCTAAGATTTAATCGGTCCCACTAATAAACCAATACTTTTTTAAGGGATTAAGTTGTTCTGGAATCGAAACTCTCAGTAAAATTTGTCTACTAAATCAGGTTTAAATTTTTTTTAAGTCTAAGGCAAGACACAACATAGTTTTTACCAATAAATTATATGATTATCTTGCAACGTACAAATCTTTGTGTTCTGAATAAACAGCTTAAATTATTCCAGTATCTTACCATAATTCTCAGTAGATTTGAGTCTATATTCGACTCTATAGGAACGTTTTAGGAAACTTTGAATTTAAAACTTATATAGTTTTTACTGCTGTTTTCGTATCTGAACTTTGATTTTAATTGTTTGATCAAATTTTAAAAATACCATTATTTTTATATTTGTTTTCAATACATTTCAAAAATTTGATGTGGTAGTCGTATACGTTAAACAAACAAACAAAATACTTGTAAACAGTCTTGTTTTTTTTCTGTTCAAATCTGTTTAAGCATAAATGAGCTCCCATTTTTTGTAGATGAATGTAAGGTGGGAGAAATGTAACCCATTTATGTAGATCTTAACAAATACTTAACACTATTCAAACTGAATATTGGAAACAAGGTTTATAGATTTGGAAAACTATTTCGAATAGTATTTAAAAATTACTGCATCAATAAAGATAACCTCAAAAGCCCGTAGTTATATGAGTTTTTTTTAATTATAAAAAGTCTTATCTCAAAAAACCTTCCGTAATAGAGTGATTTTGAATTCAGATTTGAGTTAAAGGAATTAAAACAAATCACTAAAGTGCAATCACTACAATAATGTAGTTAATTTAAATTCTCGTGCGAGACTCTAATCTAAGATTTATAGTTTTCCAGAAGTTTACGTGATTTTCTTCAATTTGATTCAAAAATGTATGGAAATATACTCAAACTTTAACTTCTACATATCTCAAAAATTGTAAATTTTGGCGATATTTGTTGTTGTCTGTAGGCATTGTCATTTTCGAAAAAAAAACTCTTTAAGTGACCCGCACATTGAAAGAGTAATAGATAAATCAATGGCAAATAATAAAGATTTAAAAAATAAATATTCAAAGTTTGCGTATATTTTATAAGGAGAAATTTAAAGTGTCAAGGACGAAAAATACCTTTTAGAGTTTCAAGAATAAAAATTAATTTCAAACCGTTTTAGCATTTTCTTTAAAAAATAAAAGAATAAATGGTTTAGTGCTCTTTTAAAAATTGATAAATTTTGAGAGCTTTTACCGATTTTTTGAAAATTTTATAAAATTCTACAAACTATTTAAAATATAACCTACATTTTAAAATTTAAAATAAGGTTGGGGTTTGACCCATCAATATCTTTCCTTTTTTTAAGATTTTCAGTCAAAAACAAATTTTTGAATGTTTTTATTTCATATAAAAAAATACCAAAATTTTACTACATATTAATAATAATATTTTTTAAAATGTGAATTTAGTTTGAATGTCTATAAATACTACCCAAGTATTCGAGTTAAAAATAATTTCTGACCAACTTTTAGTAGTACTTTTCTGTCACTTCAATTTTTCAAAAAAACATTACCAGATTTCAAAAACGTTATTCTTGGACGCATTTAACTATTTTAGAGGTAAAATCGTCACTTCTTCTTCTTAAAATATTATAGGTGATTAAAGTCAAGGAAACGTCAGAAAAAGCAAAATGTTCAATTCGAAAAATCGGAGCGATTACAATAACTTCATATGTTAAGTTAAAAATATATTTGCAAAATGAGTTTATTATCAAAAATTTAAATGCCGCTTCATTTCCTAAAAAACCTTCATTTATTATAATTTTTAATACCCATAAGCATCAAAATTCTTAAGACCGTTTTTTAGTGTTTGGGAAATGGACTTCCACTAAATTTGCCAATCTTCAAGAGTAGACGAGATTCTTAAAAGTAGTTGTCCGTAATACTGGAACGAATACCACTAAAACCCCTTCAAGTTGAGAGAATTATTCTTTAATTCTGTTAACTAGGTCAGTGGCGTTGTATAGCCCGCACAGTTCGTCGTTATATCTTCTCATCCATTCTCCATCTATACGTACGCGACCAAAAATCACCCGAAGAATTTTTCTCTCGAAGCATCCTAAGGCGTTCTCATCTTTCTTTGACAGGAGCCAAGCCTCAGCGCCATAAATGAGAACCGGGACGATGAATGTCTTAAAGATGGTGATTTTAGATGCTCGAGAGAGGACTTTACTACTCAATTGCCTTCTAAGTCCAAAGAAGCAGCGATTTGCAAGAGTTACTCTCCGTTTGATTTCAGCGCTGGTGCCGTTGTCTGTGGTTATAGTGGTGCCTAGGTAGACAAAGTCCTCAACGACTTCAAACTTATAGCTGTCCATGGTGACGTTTTGTCCAAGACGTCGTTGTTCAGTGTCCTTTTTTGATGACAGCATATACTTGGTCTTGCCCTCATTGACTACTAAACCCATCTTCTCCGCTTCCGTCGCAATGCTTAAAAACGCTATACTGGTATCAAGCTTTGACCTTCCAATTATGTCAATATCATCTGCGTATCCGAGTAATTGGATGGACCTTTGGAAGATTGTGCCTCTAGTGTTGACGGTTGTGTTTAGCACAATTCTTTATAGAACGATGTTGAAGAAGTCGCATGACAGTACATCGCCTTGTCTAAAACCTTTCTTGACATCAAATGAATCGGTAAGATCTTTTTCGACCTTGATAGAGCAGCGTGCATTCTCCATCGTCATTCTGAACAAACGGATAAGTTTGACAGGAATGCCAAAACTAGACATTGCTCTGTAGAGCTCTTCCCTGTGGATGCTGTCATACGTGGCTTTAAAATCGATAAAGAGGTGGTGGGTATCGATTTGAAGCTTCTGGGTTTTTTCCAAGATCTGCCTTAGCGTGAATATTTGACCTATAGTGGGCTTTCCTGGACTAATGCAATTATTGTACTCTAATATCGCTCGTGTCTTTGCGTTGTGAATTTTAACTCTCATGAAAAGACAGTTTTTTAAAACTATAAAAACGAATCCTCCAAGGACATTTTTCAAACGAGTTTTCTCTTAAGTATTTTGTGGTTACATTAATATTAATAATTTAAATTAATTAATTCCCTTCTATATAAACATTATACACCTTTCACTTTTAATGACTTTTTTATATACCCACCTTTCTTCAACCATAATTCTTTCTTTTTTTGAAAAAAAATTGTTTATCTTAATTTTTAAATATTTCCCATCTGAAAAAACAGCTCTTTGGATCTCTGTTTTCTTTTTTTGTTAATGTGAAAACTTCTCACGTAATACAATCTCCTGTTATACGTATTTAATCTTTTTGACCTTACCTTGTTTTCCTTCACATTCTGCTCTCACCCGTTGCCTTTTTCGTTGGTCCTTGTATCTTTGTATAAATGGCTTATACAATATTCACGAAATTATTAATGAAAACCAAAAAATGGTTTTATAAGCCAGAGATATAAATTTTCATTTTTATCAATTTCCACAATATTCCCGCGCGAATTCATTCGTGAGGTAATGGTCTCTAAAGGCCACTTGAAAAACTCACCCGGTGTAGAATCAAATTTTATTTATGTTTCATTCGACGACGCAACGCTGTTTCAGCGTACTCTTGTAATTCATCATAAATAGGGTGATAAAAAATGTCATTAAATTGAAAGCATGGTTTTATGTGAAAGGTGTCCAACAACAAAATATTAACAACAACAACAACTCTGTAGGCAAATATTTTAGGGTGAAAAAAAGTAATTTTCTTATTTGAATTGGCTTCGAAAAAATGGTTTTTATTTCAAATTAAACACGCGCCAAGCAATTTCCTTTCAAAAAGGACACGACATCACTTCAAAATTCATTACATCCAACAAAATGACATCTCCCACCGATTCTGTATATTCTGTGTCCTTTTCACTCACTTAGTGAAATTTACATAATAATATAATATTTTTTACATAAATAGTTATTATCTACATAAATATTTTTTGTGTATTATTTCAGATTCAATAATGACGAAATGGCGACGAAAAAGCAGCAACATTTCGAGCATTTCCATCGTCAACGACGACGTTGCAGTCGATGCATCGATCAAATCAAAAAGGACCTCCCTCGCCACATCATCCTGCTCAATGATGCTGCGACGACCATCAACAACACCGACAACAATATTCGTTATTGTCCTGAGTCTAGTAGCGATACTTTCATCTGTAGTGACCGGAGCCGGAACTCCAACAACAACAACGAAACCCTCCCAACTGGCTCCTGTCACCCAATGCAGGATGTCAGAATTCACATGTACCAACGGACGGTGTGTGTCCTTAAATAATTTCTGTAACAATGTTAACGATTGTGGCGATGGCAGCGATGAACCTCGATTTTGTACACGTGAGTAAAATTAATTAAATTATTATTATGTGCATTTTCTTTTGTTCGTTTTTGTTTCCTTTTGTTGTAAAATAATATTAATAACCAAAAGATTAATCTCATAGATTTCACATTAAATTAAATTTAATAAAGAATTTAATGTTCATTTATACCGAGATTCGGTAAAAGGGCATAAATAAGTAGAAGGTTATTATGCTGAGACTTATGATATCCTTATAATATTATTCATTATAAACTTTGAACTTTAAAATATCATTTTTGAAAATCATTTATCGTTTATGGCTGCGATTTGGTTTATTTGGAAAATAATTGAAGCGTTCGTTTATAAATTCAAAATATATAAAGCAAAATCAGTCTAAGTTTTAATGAAAATTGACTTAGTGAATGCAAAATCCATTTAACCATTAGACTCATCGTCGTTGTAGGCGTGAAGGGAAGATATTGAAATTGGAAAAGCAATTGATTCGGGTTGTCAAATAGTATCTAATGTAGAAAGGACTTCTCCATTCTGATATTATGTTTACTTTGGGTTTGTCGTTTGTAAAGTATCGGAATTTACTTGTAAATATTATTCGAATACATCATAGTCATGGTTATATGAATATTTTGGAATATAGTCCTTCAATATTTGTTCAAAAAAAATCCTAAACAAGCAAATAACATATGTTTGATGTTAAAGGCTCTACGATGTTTGTTAGATATAGGTAAACATGATGTATCTACAATACGGAAATTGAAATTGATCCTTGTTCTTAATTGATTGCAAGTTTCAAACGTAGAACTGAAAGCATTTCTATCATATAATAAGTCAGCTCTTGATAATTTCAGAGAAGCTAATGATTTAGAAGTTAAATCTGTAATGAATTAATTTAGAAGCATAGGAAGTAATTGTAATGGGTCCGATTTGTCAAAATGAAAATTTTGACATTTCTTGACGTTTCAAGGTCCCTAGAGTCGAAATAAAATATTTTTAAAAAGAGGTCTGTGCGTGCCTGTGTACGTATGTTCGTACGTCCGTACTCTCGCGACGTTTTCATATTCCATAGCTCAAAACCCAGAAGAGATATCGACTTCAAATAAATTTTGTTACACAGACAATAGTGCAGAAAGATGCAGAAAGGGCTCTTAAGAAAATTTAGTGGTTGCTCATTTACCATTGCAGTTTAAACAAGAAGTGAAAATTTTGGTTAAACCTAAATATCTCACAAACCAATAATCTTAAAGACTTCCATTAAATATTATATTATATATTGTAACGTGATGCCAAACAACTATATTCTTGGAAAAATTAAAACAAATTGAAAAAAAGTATTTGTCACTTAGCAGATTCTATCAACAAAAAACGATTTTATCTCGAAAACAATTTTGTGAAACAAAGAATAACGTTTTTAATATCAGGTACAATTTTGAGAAAAATCGAATGGACATTACTCAAAGTTGGAAAAAATTGAATTTCTGTTCAAATATCTTTTCAAAACTTTGAGATATTGGCTTGAAACTAATTTAATCTTATGAAAAATATTGTGTTTTCAACATTCAGTAACATTTTGAAAAAAATCTGACAGTTTTCTTACAAAAAATTAAGAACTTAAAAAAATTAATAAAAGTTGGTAAAATTGATTTTTGACTTAAATATCTTTTCAAAACTTTGATATATTGACTTTTAACTAATTTTGTCTTATGAGAAATATTGCTTTCAATATTGGGTAAAGTTTTGAGAAAATCGAATTGACAGTTTTTTACAAAACATAAAACCTAAACAAAATTAATCAAAAATTGGTACAAATTTATTTTTGACACAAATATCCTTCAAAAAATTTGTGATTATGGCTTCCAACTAACTTTAACTTATAAGCAATGTCGTTTTTAACATTCCGACACATTTTGATAAAAATCGAAGACACAGTTATTTTTACAAAAAATAAAAACCTAAACAAAAATTTAAAAAAGTTGGTAAAAAATTATTTTTGACACAAATATCTTTTCAAACATTTTAAATATTGGCTTTAATTTATGAAAATTTATGAGAAATATTGTTTTCAAGATTCGATACATTTTTGAGAAAAATAAAATTGACAGTTTTCTTACAAAAAAAATAAAAAACCTACAAAAAATTAATAAAAGTTAGTAAAAATTGATTTTCGACTCAAATAACTCTTCAAAACTTTAAGACATTGCCTTAAAACTTATTTTATTTTATTTAAAATATTGTTGTCAACATTCAGTAACATTTTGAGAATAATAGAATTGACAGTTTTTTTATAAAATTAAAAACCTAAAAAAAATTAACACAAGTGGGTAAAAATTGATTTTTGACTTAAATATCTTTCCAAAACTTTGAGATACTGGCTCTAAACTTATTTTATCTTATAAGAACATTTGGTAAAATTTTGAAAAAAATCGAATTGACTGTTTTTTTATAAAAAATAAAAACTTAAAAAAAACATCCTAGGTTTCTAAAAATTTATTTTTGACTCAAATATCTTTTCAAAAATTTGAGATTATGGCTTTAAACTAATTTTGTGTTATACAAAATACTGTTTTCAACATTAAGTACAAATTTAAGAAAAATCGAATTGACAGTTATTTTACAAAAAATAAGAAATAAAAACTTTTAAAAAATGCTACTAAAATGGTTTTTCGACTAAAAATCTCGTTTACAAAAAAAAATAATTGAAATTAAACTATTTCATCAAATGCAATATAATTTTTAATCTTTAAAAATAATTAAACTGACAACCTTTTTACCAAAACACGAAAACCTACAAAAATCTTTTACGCAAAACAAATTGACAGACAGGATGGGAAGTTATCAGTGTGGGTCGCATTTCAGCCTCATTTTTTTTAAGGATTTTGTTATAGCAGAATTCGTCAAAAAAAATAATTTCTCAAAACTTAGTTAAAAACAAAGTAATTTTTTTAAAGTCATATCTTTAAGTCGTGGTTACGTATATAACATTAGCACCATACAATGATAAAGATTTTTGAAGAAAATTCAAAAACGTCAATTTTTTTACAAATGTAAGACTAAGTTTTTAGAACCATAAACTTCCCAAAAGCTTAAAACTTGTTCTTTGATTATTCGTTTTTGCCTAAGTATCTGTTGTTAATAGTTTTTGAAACCAAAAACTACTTTAGAATGACAAAAAATTTGTTTAAAATAAAAATATTTAAAAAAAAAGCAAATGCTTTTTTTAAATTCAAATCTGTGGCCCTAAAAACTGAATTAAAAAATTGATAAATTGGAAACTTGAAAATTTAATGAAATAAAAATGTGGAATAAACAAAAAATTAGTTTTAATATTTTTTTAATTTACTTATAAACTAGAAGACATCTTAAACATTTACACTGAGTTACAAAAAAGTGGTGTACCTTAAAATTTCGCAATAATTTTAAATATGCATTTAAAAACAGCTTTTTGTTAATTCAATATTATTTATCAACATTTAACTTTATTAATTTATGTACAAAATAAACAAATGCAAAAAACTTTTAAATAAAACTTAAAATAAATGAGTTTTTCTTCAATAAGTATCTAATTTACCAAAGCTTTAATTCGCCTCGTCATACCTTCAATAAGAGTTTTTACGATTGCGTCGTTCGAATTATCCCAATCCTCAATCTGCCTAGATCTCTGCCCACTTAGTACCTCAGGAAAAGCATTTATTCGATGTGATGTCCGCGATTATGGCTAGCTAAGCCATCACATCGATTTCTACTTCTTCCAAGTAGTCTGTAATGCACCTGGCAACAGGAGGTCTCGCATTCTCTCGCATCAGCAAGAAATTTTCACTGATAAATGGTGCGAAAGGAACACAATATTATTTCAAAACTTTATTGATTCAATAATTGTAGTTCACCGATTGTTCCAATATTCATATAGCGTAATTATTTGGTTAGTGGAAATTCCTGCCCACACATTGACGTAACCTCCCCAGAAAAGTTTCCGCTGGTAACTGTTGTTGAAATGTATTTCTTACTTGATCTTCCCACAATTTTGTATTTCCATCTGTTGAGCGTAGACAAAACCTGGAAGTATCGTAAAGAGAACTATACCCATGTCGGTCTCGGTTAAATCTTGGTGAAGGCGAGCAAATTCCATTCGCTCGTGCTGTATCGTGAGTCTTGGTATACGACCAACTTACTCTCCATCAAATGCCCGCGCTGCGCCGCGCCCGCCGCCCCACCGTTTAAGCAAACAGTGGTCCCACTCACTGATTTAAGTCTGTGAGACACTTCAACCGCTGTTTGTTGACGATCTCGAAGCACCAAATATCTCGTCAAAAATAAAGCGGTATATTACCAAAATAATAACAACACATCATAGAGTATGACTGCGTCACTTTTTTTGTAACTCAGTATAGTATTCAGTTTTCGGTTAAGACATTTTTAGCAACGTCCAAAAATCGAAGCCAATTTAGTGCTTAGTCTCACAATTTCTGATACAAAATGTCGATTTTTTAAAATGTTGCTTTGAACTTAAGCTTTGATTGCTTATGATGTGAATATCATTAGCACTTCAGAAATACAAATTTAAACATTTACAAGTCCCCCTCTTTGTCTGGAGACATGACTTCTTGACTTTAAAAGCAATATATTAAGCTGTTTTTAATTTTTACGTGTGATGATTAAATACAAAGCTATGATTTATTACGCACAATTATGACAAATTATTTGTACACGAATAATTTCCCATTGAAATTAATACAAATGTTCAAATGATAGTTCTTGTGCGCCAAATTCTTATTTAAATAACGTCAGTCAAAACCTGAAACCTTTGCTGTTTATTTTTGAAACATTTTTGAGGCATCGAATCAATCTATTAATATCTTTAGCGTGTCTTTACGGTAACACAAAAAACGACTTTTAATTTTATTTTGTAAGGAATTTCACCAAATTTATGACATGATTTGATTTTAGGATTTTTATTTTTTTAGAGAAAATATTCAATCAACTTTTTTTTTAAGTTTTACCACATATCAAAAACGTGGAACAGAATTATTTTGAAGGTAATATTATTTTCTTTTTGTAATATACTCGTGGTGACAAGTTTTCGATTTTAGGCCGAAACAATGCGCGGAAGCATCTATCTTAGAAAATTCTCTTCCAAAGTATATGACTAGCCTTGAATTATGGTATGAAAAGAATAAAGAATTAGAAAAATTTAAACGAATTTTATTTAAAAATTCACCGATGAGCGAAAAAACTTTTTTCTGACTAGTCTCGAATTCGAAAAACAAAACTATGTCAGAAAATAAGATAAACTGGGTTTTTTGTATAAGAACTTTTTCTATTCAAATAAAAAAGCCTCTTTATTCTAAAACAAAATCATACATTTTTCATTCAAACTTACCTTCAAAATAATATAATTGAATAACGCGATTAAAATAGTTTTCAAAAATATTCTCAAAAAGAGGCTGGGATGAGACCCACACTGATAACTTCCCATCCCGTCTGTCGGTTTGTCTTGCTTAAAAGTTTGTCTATATGTACTCGTATCAATTTTTACCAAATTTGGGTACTATTTGGGTACTATTTTATTTTTTATGAAAAAACTTACTGTTGGATTCTTATATAAAAATTACTGAATATCGGAACCAATATTTTCTGTGAAATAAAAAAAGTTTGAAGCCAATATTTAAAATTTTTGAAGAGATATTTGAGTCGAAAATCATTTTTTACCAACTTTTGTTAATTTTTTTTCGGTTTTTAATTTTTTGTAAAAAAAACTGTCAATTTGATTTTTTTCAAACTTTAATTGAATGTTGACAACAAAATTTTTTTAAAGATAAAAGTAAATTAAAGCCAATATCTCAAAGTTTTGAAAAGATACTTGAGTCGAAAATCAATTTTTACCAACTTTTATACATTTGTTTTTAGGTTTTTTTTTTTTAAACTGTCAATTCAATCTTTCTCAACATTTTTAAAAATGTTGAAAACAATATTTCTTATAAGTTTGAAGCCTAAATTTCAAGTCTTTGAAAAGATATTTGAATCGATATTCAATTTTTAAGAACTTTGAGTAATGTTTTTTTTAGATTTTTATTTTTTATAAAAAAAAACTGTCAATTCGATTTTTCTCAAAATTTTACCAGATGTCAAAAACATTATTCTTCGTTGCACAAAATTGTTTTAGAGGTGAAATAATATTTCAGTCGTAAAATTTAGGAGGTGACAATTTTTTTTTTTTTTTCAGTTTTATTGATTTATAAAAAAAACGTTATATTGATTTTTTTCAAAAAATATACCTGTTTGGTATCACGTTACAATATATTATATAAAATTTAATTCAAGTCTCTAGCGTTTTTGGTTCGTAAGATATTTAGGGTTAACCAAAATTTTCATCTTTTATTCAAACTGCTATGGTAAAAAAAACCACCCACGCAATTTTCTGAAGAGCCCTTTCTGCCTTATTATCTGTATAACAAAATTTATTTGAAGTTGATATCTCTTCTGGTTCTTGAGCTATGGAGGACGAAAAAAACGTCGCGAACGTACTAACGTACTGACATGCGGACGTACGGACGTACGAACGTACGTACACACGCACGCACAGACATCTTTTATTTCGACTCTAGGGACCTTGAAACGTCGAGAAATGTCAAGATTTTCAATTTGACAAATCGGACCCATTACAAGAATTTCCTATGGGAAGTTAATAACCTACATTTTTCAAGGACTTTCCTTTGTTCTACCAAAACTTTCAAAACTCAAACGTACCACTTTCGTTCTGAGTTATTCTTATTTGTATTGATTCGAAATCAATCAAAAATGTATTTGTGTTTTAAATGTATTTCCATGTGATCTCAAATGGTTCGAAAAATCTCAATGGAAATGGCGAAATAAAAAGAATATTAAAATCGAACATCATCGAAAACGGTTAAGCAACAACAACAAAAATATTCCTTCTGCAACAGTTTGCTGATGGGTTGTTTTTTGGTGAACCTACGAAAATATAGTACGAACCTACTTTTCCTCCATTCAACTACGAATATGTGAAATGATTTCCATTTAAAATATTTTTCCAAATATAAACGAATACGAGTATAACATTCCTCGGGAAATACTCGAAGTATGCAAATGTGAACCTTTTCACCAAAAACCAAATAAAAGGGAGAACAAAAAGGAAAACAAACAAAAAATAAAAGAGAAAGGAAAGGAAAATTTGTACAAAAACAAAAACAGAAACAAAAACAAGTAAAGTGGCAACAGCTGTAGGGACAAGGAATCCATCCTAAAAATTCCAGCGTACAGCAATCACACATATCCTTTTTAAAACGGAGAAATTCCCAGAGCTCATTCCAAAAATTTCAATGGAAATAGTTTCAAAATACTGGGATTCAGGATTCATTGTTAATGACAACCAAAGAACCGACCGACGGCAATGGTGAAGGCGGTCTCGACTGTCGACAACAACGAGGATTAAGAGGAAGTGGAGAGATGTGGAGAGTTGAAAGATGTCTTTTCATATACATACATAGATACGAAAAGGATAATATGTAGATTTCCCTTTTTTGTACAATCGGGACTCACATAGAAACATGAACTAACATTTCGGTGATAAACTCAATGAAAACGCAAAGTCCCGAAGGATTAAAGTAATTATTAACAAACAGAGAACGGGATCGTCAAGTTTTCTCGGAAGCACACAGAACATAGAACTCAAAACACAGAATGGAACCGAACAAAGGCTGGTGGTGAAATGAGTTTCGTTTTATTTGTACGGCGCAGCACGGCAGCGGGAGCTTTGAAACACTTCGGGGAATGAATTCTTCTAATGACTGACAGCAATTTTGGTTTTAAATGGTGCGGATGGCGGGGCGGCGGCGCGCGTTGTGTCATGGTGGATACTTGTTCGGGCTTGGAAGGGCGGATGGATGATGGTGCGATGGTGTGATTGTTTGTTTTTTGAAAAGACAATTATTGCAATTTTTGCACAGTACCGTTGCCAGTTCTTACTGCTTAGTGCCATCAGTGAATGCGGAAATAATTGCAGTTTTATGTTACAGTAAGACACAGAGTAAGAGCGTATAGCACTATTTCAATATTTAAGTTTTAAAACTATATCCAAAGTTTGTAGATGAAGAATTCAAATAAAACAAAAGCCCTCAGTTCTTAGTTGACAAACTTTAGCAATAATCGATTGATATTTGATTATGGTTTTACGATGGAAGTTGAAAAAAAAGAAAGAGAATCCGAAGAAATAGTATTTCGAATGGGAATATGGAGAAGAATTATTACTTACCCGAAGAGATTTCTGGAATGAGGTGATAGTTGTGCATTATTAATGTTCAATATAAGAAGAAAAAAGCTTAAGTGTGATTAGTTCTTTAAACGCTATGATTAGAAGTATGCAGACTACAACAGTTTTAAAAGAAAAATTTATACTAACCGGACATCCAAAGACACCATTAGTAATTAAAATGGAACAAAGGTTCTTTATGTTTTTAAAACCTATGGTTTATGTGTTCTGAATAGTTCCACCGAAGGAGACCAAAAACATCATTATACTTTCTTTGGAGGTCAAGGCAAATCGGTTGTAGATTATCGCTCAATAAGTCAATAATGACTTGATAGACCTTAAAAACAAGCTGAAATTCAAGCAAAAACTTATTCTGAATGAACCAATAATATTATGTAAAACGGGAAACCCCTTAATTAACCTAAGTTACCTAAGTTTTTCTGCGATTAGGATGGCAACTTCAGTAAAATTGTACAGGCAAATGTGGTCTGACTCCAAATTTTCGAAATCCAGTAAAAAATCTTTTCATCTATTACATTCTTGGAGAAAAACAGATTCTGAAATGTTAATAAATTGGAACACCTTTTTTGAAAAACATGTGTGGTGCGAAGAAAATCAACAACCACGCTATACAACTTGCAAATAAAAACTAAAAAGAATTCTGGAAATTATCAAAAGAGATGAATAGTCACTTTATAATTTCAAGTCCCTCTTCGTCATCAAAGAAATATAATCTTTTTAACTGCTGGATAATGTTCTTGATTGTAAAATGTCTCTGGTGAAAATTGAAAATGTTTTATAAAAATCAATAAATGAAAAGGTATCAGAAGAAGATGGAATACCGTAAGAGTTTTTCAAAAAAGCATAACCTATTTTAACCTATTACATCTTAAAAAATAATATGACAATATTTATTCGAACTCTGCTCTACCAAAATTGTGGCTTATTCCTAATGAATTATGTTAGTACACATTTTTGTGGAATGCTAGTATGTAGACTTGAGATAGGGGCTGACGAAAATAACAGTTTGATGAACTACAGGCACGCTTCCGAAAAAATTACTGTACTATAGATCACATTTTTAGCCTAACAACAAAAGTGAAAGCCAATAACGAAAAAGTGTACGCATTTTTTGAAAATTTTAAGGTGGCTTTCGATATTACTTTCATACAAGCTATGGCAAACCGCACTCATTACAAAATTAATTGGGATCCTCTAGGAAATTTATTGTGGAACTAATGCAGATGTTAGGGATGGAGCAATATCTTAGAGTAGTTTCAAAAAGAAAGTGCTGAGAAACAAGGATGTTTAAAATAACTTAAGTTATCTAAAAAATTGTTTTTACATATGCAAAAATTTGAAGTTTTAAAATTCTAAAGTTAAGTTTTTTCTCAAAATGACTGTTAGAAGACTTGGATCTTTTTTGTTGAAGTACATATCTCAAATATCTTTGATTTTTTTTAAATAATGATAAAAGGTCATAACTTTATAAAGGTCTTTCAAAATTATAATCAATGACTCTAAAAGAGATGTTTATGTGTAAACGTTAGTTTGTTCGTATGTTCGGCATACCCTTTTTTGTCAGCAATTTTTCATGAACTCATGGAGATTTGGAATTTAAATTTATCAAGGTTTTCAAAAAATCTAGTGGGTGTTCTTTTCGAATTCTGGTGTTATTATATACAAATTCTAATTCAGAGCTATTAAATTCTTACAACTATAATTTTTTGAAGTCTTCACATTTTCTTGTGATATATCAGATAACTTCATTTATGCTTGCGTTATATAGGAACTATATGGCAAGTATCGCATTTGTACAAAAAATTATGGGCCCTGCTATGTAACTCGATTCTACTTTTGATTCTATTCGAAACTCATTTCCGAATCTACTTTCAAATCGAACTACTTACGAGTATGACAGTAAAATCGAATGCCCGTTATTCCAACTTATTTTTAAAAAAAATTGTACTTTCGAACTAGTATCGAGTTGTTTGACAGTTTTAAAAACCAAAAAAAGGAGACAAAAAAAACATCCAATTTTTGGAGTAGAGTTATTATTACAAAAATGAACAGCGTTGGAATTTGACTTATTTTGCAAGGAAATAAAGAACGGTACAAGCAAATTGAACGCAGAAGAATAAGAGATAATTCCAACATAATGGAGCTGAGTGAGAAAAAGTTTATACATATGTATAAACATATATATATACGGTAGAATATTTGAACGCATTCTTAAGGAAAAATAATACTTCTGTTTTAGTTTTGTTAAGAACTATCGTCTTTCTAAACCACCGAAATATCATCCGACATGACTTCTCGCAGAAGACAAAATGGTGTTCCAATTATAATTAAGTTATCAGCAGCAATGAAGTTTTTGGCAATAGGAGGATACCAAAAACCAAATCGGTGGTGACAAGAACGCTGGACTTGCAAAGCAAACTATGTCAAAAATACTTGCCGAAGTTTTCACTCCAATCGAAAGAGTCATGTGCCCGCTGATGATGAATTTTGAATTGAATGAGGAAGAAAAACGAAAGTCCAAACGATATTTTTGGAATTCCTGGTGTAATTGGGTTGGAAGATAACATAACATAGATAACGTGGGTATAACATTTTACTTACACTTTGACAAAAAAAAACTTCGCTCTAGTGATTATTTTCGATTTTGACTTATGCTTTCGAGATACGTAGTTATATATATATTTATAGTTGGCACTACTAGAACTATACGATTCTCGTTGGTTCGAAAGTAAAGTAGTCAAATTTGAGCAATTTCATTGCAGAATCGAGTTACATAGTAGGGCCCCTGAACTCAAGATTTTAATCAAATATGGCATTAGAGGTAGAGAATTCGAAAAATTGGGTCCCCTGATTTCGTCTTTATGTCTATCTGTCCGACCTCGCTCCTACAGTCAAAACCATTGGGTCGATTGAGTTCAAACTTGAAAATTAAAACTTTAAGAATATTCGCGTAAAACATCTCCTAAATGTTATATAAGACTAATATAACAGTAGTCCTCCTACAAATATTTTGGTCAAAAACCGGAAATTCGAATTTTTTTAAAAACGAACCGATATATTTTTATTATTGTTTTTTCTTAAATTGGCTTCTTCAAATTAAAAAATTTTCTGAAGAGCTAACGAAACAATGTTCTTAATTTTTTGCACAATAATTTTTCTGTTAATAATATTAGATGAATAAAAATGTTGAAATTTAAAAATAAATATTAAAATTTGTGTATCAAAATTCAATGTCTCGGAAGTGTGTCATAATTTTTTTTTCATTTTCTACGAAAATCAAATTTAAAGCGTAAATTAATAAGTTCTATATAACTGCATAATACAAATATTTTTAAACTAAAATTGAAAAATTTTAAAAATACAATATTGGTTTAACAAAAACACGCTGGAATTGTTTTTTAAACAAAAGTTTATTATTAAATGGCATTTGAATTTTTGAAGAAAAACTTATTTTAGATGTTATTTTTAAAAATCAAGTACTATTTTTAAACAAAGTCTCTAGATTCAGAAGCAAGTTTGAGTAAACCAGTTGTTCAATTTATTTTTATCTACCCAATAATCATCACCTTATCTTAAGAATTCTTAGATATCCTGAGGAAAGTTTTTAAAGACATATAAATGTAACTCTTCAGCAAATCAGAAATCAGTCGAAATATTTCCGAAGAAAACGAAATTTAAATTGTAACAAAATATTTAAAAAAAAGTCTTTCTTGCTTTTATAAGATTCTCATAGAAGTTATTGTGACGGGTCCGATTTGTCAAATGGAAAATTTTGACATTTCTCGACGTTTCAAGGTGCCTACGGTCGAAATAAAAGATTTTTAAAAATATGTCTGTACGTGTGTGTATACGTACGCTTGTACGTCTGTAATTTAGCGGCGTTTTTTCGTCGTCCATAGCTCAAGAATCAGAAAGATATCGACTTCAAATAAATTTTATTATTCAGATAAAAGTGCAGAAAGATGCAGAAAAAGCTCTCAAGAAAATTGCGTTGGTGGATTTTTTACCATAGCAGTTTTAAAAAAAAGGTGAGTATTTTGATTAACACTAAATATCTCACGAACCAATAACGCTAGAGACTTGAATTAAATTAAATATAATATATTGTAACGGGATACTAAAAAAGTATATTTTTGGAAAAAAAATCTAATTAACGGTAAAAAAAAACATTACTCAACGTTGGTAAAAATTGATTTTCGGCTCAAATACCTTTTCGAAACTTTGAGATTTTGGTTAAAAACTACTTTAATCTTTTAAAAAAAATTGTTGTCAACATTCAGTAAAATTTTGAGAAAAATGTAATTGACAGGTTTTTTTACAAAAAATAAAAACCTAACAAAAAACAATACTAAAACTTGGTTAAAACGTACTCTTGACTAAAATACCTTTATTTAGAAATTAAAAATATTGTCTTCAAACTTTTTTTATTTCACAGAAAATATTATTTTGTCCGTTTTTGCATACAAAATTAAAATCTACCAAAAATAGTACGCAAATTTGGAAAAAACGGACAGTTACATTTTTATATATAAATTACTGAATATCGAAAACAATATTTTCTGTGGAATAAAATAAGTTTGAAGACAATATTTTTAATTTTTGAAAAGCTATTTGAGTCGAAAGTAAATTTTTACAAAGTTTTAGCATTATTTTTGTTTATTTTTATTTTTTTGTAAAAAAAAACTGTCAATTCGATTTTTTTCAAAATTTTATCGAATGTTGAAAACAATATTTTTTAAAAGATAAAATAAGTTTTAAGCCAATATTTGAAGTTTTTAAAAAGATTTTTGAGTCGGAAGTCAATTTTTACTAACTTTTGTTAAATTTTTTGTACAAAAACTGTCAATTCGTTTTTTTTTCAAAATTTTAATGAACAACAATATTTTTTGAAATATAAAAGTAGTTTACAGCCAATATCTACAATTTTTGAAAAGATATTTAAGTCGAAAATCAATTTTTACCAACTTTTATTAATTTTTTGTTTAGGTTTTTATTTTTTGTAAAAAAAACTGTCAATTCGATTTTTCTTAAAATTTTATCAGATGTCAACAATATTATTCTTCGTTGCACAAAATTATTTTGGAGATGAAATCATATTTCAGTCGTAAAATTTTGGAGGTGACAAATTTTTTTTTTCAGTTTTTTTTTTTTTGATTTATAAAAAACCGTTAAATGGATTTTTTTCAAAAAATATACTTCTTTGATATTACGTTACAATATATTATATAAAATTTATTTCAAGTCTCTAGCGTTTTTGGGTTAACCAACATTTTCACCTTTTTTTCAAACTGCTATGGTGCATCTTTCTGCCTTATTATCTGTATAACAAAATTTATTTGAAATCGATATCTCTGCTGGTTCTTGATCTATGGACGACGAAAAAAACGTTGCGAATGTACGGTCGTACGGATGTACGAACGTACGTACACACGCACGCACAGACATCTTTCTAAAAACCTTTTATTTCGACTCTAGGGACCTTGAAACGGCGTGAAATGTCAAAATTTTCAATTTGACAAATCCGAACCATTACAATAACTTTCTATGGGAAGTTAAAAAACGAGAATTTCAAACTAAACTATTTCTTTATATGAAAAATATTGTTAATAATTTTAAAATGTTTAATAATAATTCAACTAACAACTTTTTAGCCGAACACGAAATCCTACAAACTTTTAAGCAAGACAAATTGACCGACGGGATGGGAAGTTATCAGTGTGGGTTGCATCCCAGCCTCTTTTTTTGATTATGAATATGAAACGTTAAAAAAACAGAGAAACTCTTTCCATAATTTTTAAATGGAAATGAACATAAATTTTTATTATTAATTTGTCTGTTAAATACAGCTTTTAATTAACATAAGGTAACCTGCAAAAGATTAACAAGAAGGCTACTATAACAAGTTTCTTACCTTTCCGAAAATGTCAATAAACTATTATACTTTTAGAAATTTAAAAAGAGCTCTCGAAGTGAATAGAATTGCTTTGTTTGAAAATCTTAAACAAATGTTTCAAGAAAATTCAACTTTTCAAAAAATTGACTGATTTTCTTATATTCCTATCCTCTTTTCGTGCAGCGATATCAAAAATGGTTTTTTTCAATATTATTAATTTTTTACAAGATTTCAAAACCATTTCATACAACTTCTTCACTAATATGTATGTTTTTGATGATGTGCAAAGGATAAGGATATCAATTTTCAAACTAATAGAACAATAAATTTTTGATAGCTTCTAATAAAATGGCTTTCCTCGTTGTCCGTGTAGTAGTTAACATCGTTGGTTTAAGATTTATTCCCAGATGAACCTCTTTCTTCTATATACAATAATTAGTTCTCTCATTTCAAAAACTTCATTCTGACAAAACAGAGTGTTTTTAATTACTGTCACTATCAAATATTGTTTAACTTCTCTTTTAAAATTCCATAAACATCAGTTTTTGTTTTTTTTTTCAACACTTGTAAGTCATTCGTTGAACACATCACAAGACAAAGCTTCTTAATTACAACCTCAATCATATTGCATTTCCACTTTCCACATCAGGACTCAGCAGAACCAGAGTAAGCTTAATTTAAAAGTTAAAAAGAAAAAAAGAAAACTCCAGAATCGTATCCAGAAATAACACAACACTTCAAAAATATCCTGCAATGACGTGATATGTACTCTATACACATGAAGGGTAGGTGTATGGTTGTCCTCATCCATCGTGGTCATATCAGTATCAGTATCATGTCCTGTCAGTCGTCACTTTATATTTTATAAATGTATACTCTTGGTTCTGCAGTTTTCAATTAACGCAGCTTAAGCTTTTGGCCGAATCAGCACAAAAATCATGATTCCATTTTGTTTGCACCACGTCGGTCGTAGTCGTCGTCGTCCAGTGTACATTATAAAATATATAAAACATACCAGTATCCTTTTTACAAGGATTATTATTATTATTTTTAGTCTTCTCTCTTTTTCTCATACAATTCTTATCCACATCCTCAACGAACAAACTTAAAGGATATCAAAAATAATAAAATTTAATTTGTATCTTTTTTTTCAGGATGTAACAAAACTTACTATGGCGACATTGGACTAACGTATTCCCTGGAATTACATCGACCAAAACAGGATAAGATTCCGTACGTGTGTATCCTGACATTCACTGCCGCTGGCGGGATTCATGGCGACGTTGTTCAGGTGTGTTGTTTTTGTTCCGTTTTCTTTGTTGTTGTTTTTATTTTTTTTTTGTATCATGACAAATTTAAAGTTTTCCTTTGTTTCCTTGCAAAACACCAAAAAGAAAGTACAAGAAGAAAAACAATACCCTAAGGACTTTATATACATAGAAGAAGATATGAGATTGTAGGGTAGAGTATATTGTTGTGATGTCCTTGCTGCGGTTTGGTATATAAGTATATTGTCGTGTGATTGAGTTCGTAGCGAACCTCCCTTCTCGAGCACTTAATTTTCGTGGCACATTACTTACTTTCCGACACAGAGATAACGTTTTGCCATTAATATTAGTCCTAGTGTTCTTTTTTGATCCTTGCCTTGCTGCATAGCACATCCTTCGACGATGTCTTTGGGGGTGGCTATAAAAGCAAATAACCTGAGGAGAAATTATTTACACTGTGTCGAGTCGACTAGCTCTACAGTTTATATTGTTTATTTTTCTTTTTCCTTTTTTAAATCTTATTATACTCCAACTCCCACTCGTATTTCAAAGTACCACCCCCACCCCCTCAACACTTGGGCGTTTTTACGTATATTATATTTGATGTGAAAGGAAACACTACATCACCCATCACACTCTCAGGATAAAGTACACATCAAAGCTGCAATGACGATTTGTCATGATGATCCTGATATGGGCACAGAGTGAGGACGAGAGAGGTCAGGTGCTCCTGCCTGCCTTCCTGAGCTCAAATCCGCCTTAGGCACAACTTATCCAGATCACATCACATTAAATTCCCACACTTCTTTTGGTTCTTAGGTTCTTGGTCCTTTTTCCTTGGACATCATGCACATCTCGCACGACGACAATGATGGGTGTGTGCAAAAGGAAACGGATATTAAAGTCATTTTATTATCCTGCCACCTCAACAGGATGTCTATTCTGCAAGTATTACTTGTGTGACATTCTTCAGATGAAGAAGAAAAATGGCACTTTCTGGAAATGGCTTACACACAGTTGAGAAAAAAAAAAAGAAAAACAATGTACTCAGGGCTCACATGTGTATGAAAGTACACTACGAGTATAACTTTCATATCCTTTCACCAACAGATAGGGTTTATCCCTGGTATCCTGTCTCGAAATTGTTTTCTAAGAAGGGACAGAAAAAATGTATATCTCTTAAGACGACCGACGACGATGTTTCTTCCAACCTATTTTTTTTATGGAACTTTTATGGCCAACTGTTGGCACTCTTGTTGATATTGGATTTTATTCTTTTTATTCCTACTTCGTTCCAGGTAACCCTTGACAGTTTTACTATTGGACGATTTACATCGTACGTGCACGATGGATGTCCTGATGGGTATATGCAGATTTCTGAATCGGCGAGAACGCCCATTGGCGGAATGTGGTGTGGGTCGTCATGGGGACCAGTGCTGTTCTATAGTGAGACCAGATCTTTGGTTTTCACTGTCAAACTTAACAGGTGAGTTCTTTTTTTTACTCTCAATTTAAAAAAAAAAAAAAACAATATACATATGTACTTAGATAAGTAAGACTTTAAAAACCGCAGAATTAAACGGTTTCTATACATTTAATATATTAAAGACAGAGTCTGAGCATTAGGAATAAATGAACGGGCTTTAAGGGAGTAGTCAGTGTATATTGGGTTTTGAATTTTTCAACACAACAATGACTGGAAAGCATGGAGCGTCATCGTAAGGAATTACACATTCGTGTAGTACGGTTAAAGAATATAAATCTTTACTTGATCTGAAGTTGATAGGCACTATAACGGTTAAACAATTTCGCTGGAACATAACATAAATATAAAAAAAATAAGATGGAGCAAGAGTCCGTTTAGAGAACCAGGGCCTAGTGATTTACAATTCTCAAATATTTCTGTGTGTATTTCACTTCAGAGATTGAGAGAACTAACAGTTTGTATGCTTATCCGAGTGGCTAATTTATGAGAGCACTTTTCTGACAAAAATTACTCTTCGGGTTATGGCAATTCCTCGCAAGGGGAAGTACCAGTGAACAACAAAGTTTAAGGTTCCTATTTGGGGATTCAACACAGACTTTTTTATATGAGAGTCCAACGCACTAACCTACACAAAATAAAATAAATAGAGTAGTGATACTAATACAAGGACTTCTAGCCCATCAAAAAATTAAGCTTTTTGAAGCATAAGCTAAACAACTGAGTGCCGCTTAATTGCTTCATGTGCTAAAGCCTTATCGATCACCGAAATCAAGTATCAATGAGCTTGGTTAGTAGACAGATGGAGGACCGTCTCGAAACCTAACGCGTGCTGTTGTCATGTGTTCTTTCTCTTCTGTCCTTCTGTCTTGTATTAATGTCTTGTGTTGTTATCATCTTACTTAGTCTAGTCGCTCAAGGTGCTGTGTTCTCTACTCTGTACATTTATGTGCTAATTAGTGTAAAATGTAAATGTAAAGTAAATAGAGCTTAAAGAGTGATTTTATTAAATAACAATATAATGTTGGTGTTAAATATTTAACTAATCCAGATAGAATCAAAAAATAGAGTTTTGCAAATGATAGACAGAAACTTTTACATCGTTTGGACACCTCCAGAATGTTTCATATATCTTTTGTTTTTTTCACTGATATTTTTACATTCAATTTTATTTCAAAACCTCCTCTTCACTCATTCCTCTTAAATAATTGACTGAATTCTCGAACTCAAAGGAATGTATATTGATTTTCCCTCGAGCTAAATTTCAGTTATTGATATTCTTTTTTCAGTCGCACATCAAGAATGTGAAATTATTCCCCAAGTCAGTTTTCAATATTTAATAATATCTTAAGACCAATAGAAAATTAAGGTATTCAGCAAATTAGAATTATGCGCGGTTTTTTAAATTTTTTTACAATAAAGATTTTGTAGTCAAAAATTGAAAATTCGAATTTTCTAAAAAAAAAACCGATCTGATAAGTTTTAATGAAATTTTCTCGAATTTATTTTCTGAACTTGGCTTTTTTAATATAAAAACCTTTTTTGTATTGCACTAAAAACGTTTTTTTTGTTTTTAAATTTGCTGTGGAACTAATAACCCGATTTAAAAAATTTAAACAATGATTTTTTTTTTGATTTAAAAAAAAAACATTAATTTTTTTAATCCTATGCCTCGAAAATGGGTCAACATTTTTTTTTTAAATTGAAACGTTAAACGTGTATTTAGAAGCTTTAAATACTTGCGTTCAAAAAAATACTTTCAAACGAATTGATTTTGAGAAAAAGGGTGTTTTAATATCTTAAAATAAAGTTACTGTTTTTAAACAGACTCTTTGTATACAGGAACAAATTCGTTGATTTCCTTTACTGATATTTTTAAAAGCAATTTGCTCTCAAAAAAGTGAGTTGCATCTTCCCCTTTAATTACCCCTAATAATTGTACTTTCGAGAACGTCCACAATTTCAACCATAAGGTTTTGTTTTTGAACTACACATTTAGAATGTGGAATGCCTCAAGCAGCTCTGTTTGTCCTTAACATTTTAATATTTCAAACTTCAAGGCCCAGTTTCTCACATTGAATCCTTCCGTATTTTCTTCTCAGAGTGTTTTAACTTTAATCCCTATTGCGTGCGTCAAATATTGAAAAGGAAGTTTTAAAACAATTCAAAATGACAATTTTCTGTCAGATAAAATATTTGTTCACTGCTCAAATTTATTGGGCGCAGACAAATGTCAATTCTTCAAAAAGCTTAAGGCGTTGACATACTAGATATAGCCTACTAGTCGCTATTAAATGTCATACAAAACCTCTTAAAATTTGATTCCACCTCTTTAAGGTTTAGCGGACAAATTTTCAAACGTCATCTGTTGTTTCTTTAACTTCAACTTTTTTGTAAAAGTCATCTATTATCATAAAGTTTGACAAAATAAACAAAGATCAAGCTCAAACGCTTCCTCATATTTCCGCTGAACCTACAGAAGGACTAATAGCTAGGAACTTAGGAGTAGATGACTTCAACTTGAAGTTGGCTACTAGCAATACATACCTAGTAGGTCAAAGGCTTAAGCTTTAAGGTTCCCTTATAGGCCAAAAACAAATATTGCTTTTGATTGCTTAAAAAATATTACAAAATTACATAAGTCCCAAGCTTTATGTAGTTTTTCGCATATGATCCTGTCTTTTAAAAAACTAACAAAACAGTTTTCAAATGTTGGGGAAAAATTATCACTTCCAGTTTTTTTCAATTTTCGTTATGTAAAAACCAAAACAATTAATTTCCCCACAGATTCTTCCACCTTGAAACTAATCGTGCCTATATAACTACCATATTATTTAGTCAATTGATAAGATTGTAACCCCCTACTTACTGATGTTTTCTTAATACATTGACGCACTTTTTAACATAGATCTGAGCATAGACATAGTTTTTTTTATCATAAATCTTGTTTTTCATTCCAATTCCTCAAAAATGGTCAGAGAGGAATTCTGAAACTAATTTAAAAAAAAGTGCTACACCTTCATTCACGTTGACGAAATATTTGAAAATAATTGTAATAAACCCCAAACGGGGCTAGGATAGATACAAACCATTAATCTTTAATAACAAGTGTTACATTTTCCTTGGAATGAGTTTTTGTTTCCGGTATGAGTTGCCCCTAAGGTATGGGCTGCATTCACACCGCCAACAAAAAATATTCCGTACAATTAATACCCTGGCATAGCTCATCCTAACACGACTCAAAATGTAACTAAGAACTCATCCCAAAAAATATGAAATACTGGGAAACTAACTAAACGAAAGAAATGGTTCGTATATTGGATAAGTTAATTCCAATACACAAACCATTGTTTTCCTAAATTATTTTCCCAGTATTTCTTACTTTCGTTGTATAAAAAGAGTTAAGTTGTTCAACACATTATAAATGTACATTCAAACAAATATGCAATAAGCGCAGTGTTCACAAAATTCTCTTTCTTTTGACAGATGACAGCTTATTTGTTAAAATTGGTTTAGTGTAAAAGCGATAAAAGGGAGACTTACTAACGACGACTAAAACAAAATTAGATGCTAAATGTTGTAAATGTTTTTGAATAGATTTATTTTAAGATGGCGGCTATATGAATATAACGTTTTTTTACGATGACGTCTCCTTTTTTAAGGTTCCACGGCCGGGCTAACAACTCTTATAAAGTTAGAAATTTGTTTTGTAAAATTATTGTTAAACTATGCAATGTGAGAAAAATAATACAGAATTTAAGTCTGAGTTATTAATTCGGCCAAATTAAAAAATGTAGCATTAAGATAAACGCGTTTAATGTTTTGAATAGCAAACATTCATGAATAATTTTACAACCCCTTTAATACTAAAATTAAAAAACCGAGTACTTAAAGGTTTAAATGTTTTTTGTGAAAACATTTTTTTAAATCCTAGACGACCATTTTAAATGCCAAAAAAAAACGAATTTTTTAAAAATTCTAGGGTAAATTAATTATGTATACTTTAAAAGTAATTGAACCCCTTGCAAAATTCCTTTAAAATTCTCAGAAGAAAACAATTCTTCAATACTAACATAAATTGAGAAAGAATCCATCAATTAATCCCCAACATAATGTCATTTACATACATCAAAAGTGCTGTTTTCACAGACAATTTGAAGAACCTAAATCTTGTTATTCTACCTTCGTCTTAATGAACTGAGACCCTTTTCCCATTCTCATATCAACTAACAAAAATTTTTCTCAAACCCAACATACAAAAAAAAGAAAACCCCATTTCCAACAAAATAAATAAAAGAAAAACCCTTTAACTGATTTTGTTGCGTTAACAAAGCTTCTCTCCCTCTCTTTGTATTTTACCCACCTATACGTACATTTTTGTATTTGTTTTTGTTTCTTTTTCATTTTCGGTTAACATCACAACAACACAACGTCAGACTTGCCCGAGATCAAAGTGGATACAATTTTGACTTTCGTATACGTTACAAGGTCCTTTCCCGAGATAGTGCAGTAACACGTTACGGGGGGATTAAACTAGAAGGTAAGTCTTGCTGATGCTGTATTTTTTGTATATATACGACTTGTTTATACTGTGTGCGTCCTAAAACCACCTAAACTCCAAAAACCCAAAACGAGCACTCTCACAAACAATGATGCTATTTGATCCCGAAAAATAAAAGAGGACGTAAAGGATTTTCGGTTAAATCCTTTTTCAAGGATTTTGTTTTGGGGTTCGCACAAAGCTCTTTAACCCCCTCTAACAAAAATATTTACACTACGAGACACAAGAGTATAGTGGTCCGTGCGTCGCTCGTCGGTTTCCACAATACTCAACTCATTCTCTTAACACACACACAAAGTCACAATAGTTTAATATTTCGAGTTCTTTGTTCGTTTCGTCCTTTTTTTTCTCTTTAGATTTCACTCCTTGGTATAATGTGAGCAATTTCTTACATCAAAATGCCGTCGAGGATTTCACAAATTCCAGTGCTCGTTCGGATCGCTATGGGCAGGACTTTAGTTTGTTTAGTTCATATGTTAACGATAAGTCCTTTACGAGCATCCTTGATAGGCCTGTGATGAAGGACGACCAAAACTACACCGAACCCAAATACTATTTGGGTAAGTATTCTTCTATATTTCTCTCCTTTATATACCACAACACAAACATTCCACTATAGATGGAAAGGATACAATCATAAGGATATTTAAGGATACCTCATTTATATATATAATTTGATTTTAAATTCTTGCAGGAGACCTAATCCCAGGCACCTATTGTTCAAGAATTTTCAGCGACTGTGATAAAAAAGTTTGTCGTCTTCAATCACCAAACTATCCAGGAATTTATCCCAGAAATTTAACTTGCTACTATGCGGTGCGACAGGTGAGTTTAAAGTTTACTGTTTTACCATTTTCCAGTTTTCGTTTTCGTATCCTTGTTTTGTATAACTTAATCGTTTATATCCTTCCAATTTCGGTTCGTTCCATATGTGATGTTGGAATTGATGTTGAAGTAAAAACTTTTCGCCACACAAAACTAAACTTTCGTAATTAAGGACACAATTGCAATTTTCTGTTTTCTGAGGGTGTAAAAGTTTAGGGTTTTTCTGTTTTTTTTTATCAATTATTTTATTTTATTTAAGTTTTTTTACTCTTTTTCTTTATTTTCTTTTTTTGTTCGATTTTATTTTTTAAGTTGAAACAAACAAAATGAAAATATTTTTGTTTTTAAAACACAACTTTGTTTTGTTTTGAAAAATCTGCTAAGGATCATAACTTTTGTTTGTCAGAAAGTTGTCTGTTTCTCTTTCTATTTCTGTGAAATGAGTCGTTCTATTTTTTGTTTATTTTATTCCTATGAGTTCGTTGACAACTTTAATGATTTTTATTGTTACCAGTTTTTGTCTGTCGTCATTTTTGAGGTTGAAGAAAGGATATAAAACAGACATAGAGGGATAAAGAGACAGAGATAAATTTAACTAACCAAAACTGTTGAATAAAGAAAAGTTTTGCAAAAACTCTCAAAACAAATTAAGGATTATGTGTATGTATGTATGTATGTATATGTACATATGTATGTACATATGTATGTATGGTAAAGGACACTACCGGAAAATTAACTTATTTCCTGAAACCTAAGAATTAACATATCCAAATTGGTTGAGGGTATGTTTGAGGGTGTAGTTTTTAAAATTATTGAAACCTTGAGCCAGCAAAAAGGCAAAGTTCTCTTAAACCCGTAACAATTTGGGGTTTTTTGGAGATTTTGATTTTTACTTCACTATGTCTGTGCAAATGAATTAATGCTTTAATTCATTTGTTGTACCTTGTTTAGTGGATACGTCTACAAATTTTTGTAGTAAAATTACTATTTTCTTTACTTTTTCCCAAATATTAAAACCACATTTTTGATAACCAATAGAATAAGATCTTGAACTTTTTCAGAAAAACTGCTCAGTAAATAACTTCCCAAGAAATAAACCCCCAAATTAAGGCTTTATTGCATTATGAAATTAATTCTCAAATTCGAAAATAAAATAAACTCCCAAAAAGGCATGAAATAAGTCCCAAGGAACTGTCTTACCATTTTATTTATTTTTTTGAGCTTTTCAACTAAACTATTGCAAGCGTAAAAAAACCAATATGGCCCTATCTTACTTTGTTTTATTAAACTAAGACTTACTCCTGAAAATTGGCTTTATCCCACGTCCCAAATTTGGCGATATATGTACATATTTCATAGTTGGTGAACTTCCAAAATTAAAAAAGTTCCCAAGTTAATATTTAAGAATTCCAGATGTTCATAAAATTTGCTGGAGTGTTATTTCATATTTTGTTGGGAGTATTTTATAGTATTTTAAGGTATTGTTTTTTTGGTGTCTTATTTCACGGAACCCGGAAAAATCTATCATAAAAATGTTTATAAAATCATAAGTACATATTTTGCTTTATTTGAAATAGGTTCATATGTTTTTAATGAAAACGGTTAGGCTATTAAAACGTGTCATTATACTAAAGCATGTTTAAAGAAACAGCTAAGGCTCTAAGGCACACTAAGGCTCCGGCCACGCAATGAGTGACGAGTGACTGATCGACCGAATCACAAGTCGCTTAGCGATCAATCTGCGCAATGTGTGGCCAATTTCCATACGACACATCGCTGAGCGATTATTTGGAAGAATGCCATCGTCAAGTGCGGTTCGTCATAGCTTACTAGTTCAAAATCGCTTTCATATTTATAGGTCTGTGATAAGATCGAGAATCCGTAGATTCGGTGTACAACCTGATAAATCGTGAAAGGGAAAATTATGCTGAATTTTATCATTTATATCAAATCTTCGCAGATTTCAAGAACGATTTTGGAAATATTGTCGTATGTCAGTACCATCTTTTGATTTGCTGTTGGAAAAGTTTGATTATACACGTGTCTGCAGAAATGACTTAGCTCAAACAAATGCAATAATCCAAGAAGAACAGTCCTGTTATAGCAGAAGCTCACGTAATGCGTTGAAAACAAGAAATGAGCTTGCGCAATATTTTTGGAAATTCTGACATTTAACAAAAAACACAATTTGTAATTAAATAATAAATAAATAAAAACTTACCAAAAAATTACAAATCTGACAACTTTTTCCCACTCTTTATCGGTGACATTTTTAACTTCCCATAGGAAGTTATTGTAATGGGTCCGATTTGTCAAATTGAAAATTTTGACATTTCTCGACGTTTCAAGGTCCCTAGAGTCGAAATAAAAGATTTTTAGAAAGATGTCTGGGCGTGCGTGTGTACGTACGCTTGTACGTCCGTACGTCCGTACGTTCGCGACGTTTTTTTCGTCGTCCATAGCTCAAGAACCAGAAGAGATATCGACTTCAAATAAATTTTGTTATACAGATAATAAGGCAGAAAGATGTAGAAAGGGCTCTCAAGAAAATTGCGTTGGTGGTTTTTTTACCATAGCAGTTTGAAAAAAGGTGAAAATTTTCGTTAACCCTAAATATCTTACGAACCAAAAACGCTAGAGACTTGAATTAAATTTTATATAATATATTGTAACGTGATACCAAACAGGTATATTTTTTGAAAAAAATAAATATAACGGTTTTTTTTTTAAATCAATAAAACTGAAAAAAAAAATTTGTCACCTCCAAAATTTTACGACTGAAATATGATTTCATCTCTAAAACAATTTTGTGCAACGAAAAATAATGTTTTTGACATCTGATAAAATTTTGAGAAAAATCGAATTGACAGTTTTTTAATAAAAAATAAAAATCTAAAAAGAGCATTACTCAAAGTTCGTAAAAATTGAATATCGATTCAAATATCTTTTCAAAAACTTAAAATTTAGGCTTCAAGCTTATATTATCTTATAAAAAATATTGTTTTCAACATTTGGAAAATGTTGAGAAAAATCGAATTGACAGTTTTTTTACAAATAATAAAAACCTAAAAAAAATTTATAAAAGTTGGTAAAAATTGATTTTCGACTCAAATATCTTTTCAAAACTTTGAGATATTGGCTTTAATTTACTTTAAACTTCCAAAAAATCTTGTTGTCAACATTCAGTTAAAGTTTGAAAAAAATCGAATTGACGGTTTTTTTACAAAAAATAAAAACCTAAAAAAAATGTATAAAAGTTGGTAAAAATTGATTTCGACTCAAATATCTTTCCAAAAATTTTAAATATTGGCTTGAAACTTATTTTATTTCACAGAAAATATTGTTTTCGATATTAAACAATTTTTATATAAAAATCCAACAGTCCGTTTTTTCATAAAAAATAAAATCTACAAAAAATAGTACGCAAATTTGGTAAAAATTGATACGAGTACATACAGACAAACTTTTAAGCAAGACAAATCGACAGACGGGATGGGAAGTTATCAGTGTGGGTCGCATCCCAGCCTCTTTTTATTTTTGTAATCCTTGTGGGTGTCCTGCCATAGTACTGGGCGGCTTTGGACAACTGAAATTAGACTTTGAGTCTTTATTGTAGACATTTTTTCTACGTGTCGTCGATCAGCGATCGCCTGAAAAATTAAAACAGATTTGATTGCAGAGCAACGCACAGTGGGGCACCTTGTATGGGGAACTGGCAAAAACTCCATAAAATCTGAACCACTTTATTGATTTTCATGAAATTTTCAGAAAAGATTGATTAAAGAGGAGCCCACAATAAGAGAAAATGGCTTTTGACCAAAACATGTTTTTTCTAAAATCCAACATTGAAAAAAATATTAAGATTAATCGTATTTAAAAATATTTTGAAATCATACTTTTTTATGGAAAAAAAAAAGAAAAAAGAGGTACTCGTATTTTGTGTTTTTTTTTCATTGCATTGAAATCTTGTTTATATATCTTTTGTTTACTATTTGGGGCCCTCAAAAAGGCCATTTTTGAAGAAATCTTTCTCAAAGAGTTTAGAGTTTTTGTAATGACTATTTTGTTCATAATTATATTAGTAAGTGTTTAGCTTCTTCACTCATCAAATAATTTTTGGACTTCGGTTCAGGCCTTAAAAATGAAATAAAATGATCTGAAGATATAAGGAACATGTGCAGGACATCTTCGTTTGTAGCCGCCCTTGAAATTTTCCTCTTATTGTTGGATCGAAAATATCTTTAATCCTTATTTCGGCTCTCTTGAGCTTCCTCTGACAAGGTACCAATGGGAAGTTCACAATATGAATCTATAATTTTATTTCCGGGTAAAAGAATCTTATGAACACTTCCTGGTAAGTAGTAACAAGGATATAATTTAACAGCAATATTCGCAGTTTCAATAGAGTATTCTTGAAACTTTCCTGCACCGATATAGTGATTAAAACAAATAACCTCCAAATTAGGCGCCAAACGCCTTATTAAATTTTCATCAATTTTGGTAATTTCAGATGTGGGAGATGTGCTTATTAAAAAAAAACGTCTTGATGTATTGCCGGAGTTTGTTGTTCCACACCCATGTTTAACAACATCAACAAGCAGTCCCAATTTTTACCGAAATTCGTTCTGTATACGAGTTTTTGTATTTTTTTTAATTCTGCAGTTTGTGGAGTTATTCTCAAAGCTTTAAACGGAAGATTATAGGAAAGGTGCTGAATATACTCCATGAAGCATGCAAGTCGACATTTCAAACTTTAGCGAATCGTTATTTGTCGGCTTCAACTGCAAACTTGAAATGCTGTTCATTTCCGATGGCCTTGCACCACAAATTGTACAATCGCTACTTGCAGAGGTATTTGTAACAATTTGCACGTCTACCATTGTAAAATATAATACGTGTGTTATTTTAGTTCGAAAACCATTATGCTCTATTTGTGTGGCTCGAAGATTTTTAATTTCAATCTCAACACGATCTCTTTCCTTCCTGACTTCTTCAGGAGTCTCGTTTGAAAATGAAAATCTAATCGCGCGACAGTAACGGGTTGAAGATGCTCTCGAATTTTTCCATAAAATGTTTTCCTTTTCTTCTTCGACGAGCTTAAGAGGCACAAGGGATGTCAAAAATATGTGTTCATCATAAACACCTTCCTCGGAAACTCATCCCCATTTGGTCTGCAGAACTTTTCACCAAAAGTTTTTAAAATTCTATTGCAGGTGTGATCTAAGAGATCTTAAAGTGGGACAAAGGCAGATGTTTCATTTGCTGTGGAGTTATTTGTGTAGCATTTTTTGTCGATTTTGTAACCTTCTTGTACGAAGGGTAGATATCGTGTGCAATTTCTTAAGATGGTTTCCGGATTACTTCATACTGTTCTTTAGTTAGTCTGGCCAGCACAGTTAAGGCTAGAGCAGCATCTGGGTCAAAGGATGACGTTGACGCTGCTGCATCAATTAATGCTTGAGGCACATTATCTTGAAGTTTTCTTATCTTGCTTCTTTTGCTGCGATCGCGGCATTTTTCGAAGTCCTTCGGTCTTCCACCAAAATTAACACGAGCTTCTTCAATAGAAATACTGGTAGAGTTCTTAACACCAAACTTACCTTCTATCCATTAAATTTCGACAAAAAATGTTGTTTATATTTTTTTTAAATTAAAAAATCGCTGAGTCGCTTGGGGTTTATGTGGCTATCTCTATACGATTATGTATTCTAATTTGTTTGAGTCTCTCGGTCAATTATTGCACAAATATTTTTGTGAGGGAAACGTGTTAAGAAGTCAAAAATAAAGGAGAAAGGAAAGCTATTAGCAAATTGTTGGTTCTATTTGATTTACTGATTTATTGGTTTACCGAATCGGAGTGTTGCTAGTATAAAGAAAAATTCCATTTCAATGGATTTAAAAGTTTATAAAAAATTGTTTAAATTTTTTTAAATCAAAACCAAAAACGTAAATGACAAGTTTATATTTCTAAGATTTCTGAGAATTCGCAGTCAAATTGACAAAGCACGAAATACAATCAGAATTCACTTTTCATTTTGACATAAGAGTCTAAATAACTTATTATTTCATTCGATCCTCTTAAAAGTGGAATCGAATCAAAAAATGTCAATTGAAAGATTTTTTATTTTTATTTTTTTTTATTTTTATTTTTATTTTTATTTTGAAAATACAAAAGGTTCGTTAGAACTTCTTGACATTTAAATTTCGTTTGACATACAGTGGCTGACCAAAGTATAGATACGACCATTATTTCCCCATCAAAAGAAGTTGGAAACCAATGTAAGCAAATGTAATAATACAGTTTTGTTTAAAATGTTTTTTAATAACAGTACACAAGAAACAAGTGAATTCATTATAAACTTAAAATGTTATTAACAAAAAAAAAAACTAACATCTAAACATGTAACATCAAGTCTTAAATTTTTAAGGAAATCAATATTTTGTTGGGCCATCACGGGCATCTGTTACTGCCAGTCTTGGCATCGAAGAAACTAAATTTTCGAGCTCAGTGGATGTAATATTTAGCCATTCTTTCTGGAGCTTCTCATTAAGCACTGATAATACTTGTTTTCGTATTTTTCGCTGTAAAATCTCACACACGGGCTCAATAACATTCAAGTGCGGGCTTTGAGGCGGTGTGTACAGTTGTCAAGGAGCATGGTATAGAAGCCAATCTTTCACAATCTGAGCCGTGTGCTTGGGATCGTTATCTTTATGAAAGATCCAACGCTTCCCAAGACTTAAAGCATCAACTGATGATTTCAAATTTTGTTCTAAAATGGATTTGTACTGAAAGCGATCCATGAACACTAATTTTCCTACTCCAGACGCACCGACAGCACCCCAAACCATGACATTGCCTCCACCATGCTTAACAGTAGAGACTAAGTTTTCCGGATTCATGGTTTTGATTTGTTTGCGCCACAGCTTTTCTCTCCCATCGCTTCCAAATATGTTGTATTTCGATTCATCAGTGAACAAAACTTGCATCCAGAAGTCCATGTCCTTTTCAATATGCTTTTGGGCGAATTCCAAACAAAGTTTTCGATTTTAACCGCTTATAATGGTTTTTTTTTTTTAAGAGTTCTGCTGTGGTAACCGTTATTATTCAAGGTTCTTTGAATAGTGCGTATATGAACAATAGTTACTAGGTCTTGGGCCAATGTTGTGGCATTAACTATTAGATTTTTCATAACTTTGTTTAAGATGAAGCTTATTTCTCTTCGATTGAGTTTTTTCGGGCGTCCACTACGCGCTTACGCGGCTTGTTTTCAACTGTGCCAGTATTATTTAAGTTACGAAATATGGTTTAAACTACAGACTTACTTAAATTTAATAGCTTTGCTTCATCGCCAAAAAATTTTCCTTCGTTTCCATGTTTTATAAGCAAATTTCGGACATTAATTAAAAATTTCTTTGCGAGAAGCCATTATTGAAATTAAAAATTTGTTGAAACTGTTTAAACTCCGACTGTATACTTCTTGTAAACCTTAATAAAAAATTAGCAATAATCATGAATTAGAGTGTATTTCAGATATGCTGTTTTCATTCTAAAGCAAGTTTCTTTCAAATAGGTATTACTGTATACAGTTTGCGCCATCTAGATATATAATATTTCAACGTTGAAAAAATTTGAGCAGCAGCAAAAATAAAGAAGATTTAAAAAAAATAATATTGTATGTCATTTATTTTAACCGAGGATTAGAATACGAAGTTGATTGAATAACCGCCCTCATTTGATTCACCAAAAGCATTTTTTTTGTTAAGAGCATTCTTTATTGCATTAGGCTTTTGGCTTACTGGCATAAACTGAACTTTTTAAATAATCCTATAGAAAGAAATCTGGTACCGTCAAATTTGGAGGACGAGGAGGTTTCTATAAATCATTATATTTTTTGAGACAACGTGTAGTGGGAACTTGCACTTCAAGCACTTGTTTGAAGCTGCTGCTGTGTGGCTAGTTGTAAATATAAGTTGTCTTTGTTCTGCATTTTTGGCCCTACAAAGTCCACTAAATCCAACTACACAGTGCGCTGTCATCGATCGTCTATCCTACTTTTAAAAACTAATGATGATGGTTTTTGAGCAACCAAGCAAACCAAGCTTCTGGATGTGTAGTGGTGTCTGATAAGTAATTTGTGTGTTCCCCAAATTCGTTAAATATGTACATATATTAACCCCATCGAACAGGATGAATAACTTTCGGCCATCCACCACTTCCATTAAAACATTTTTTTTCACAGCGTATCAATTCATGGCTAAAATGACATTGAATAACATTTCAAAATTTTTTGTATCTGTCAAAATTGGCTGAAAAATGGTGGAGTTATTCAACATTGAAACATAAGAAACATCCAGTTGGCGCACCCTGCATTTAGGTGATGAAGCTTTATATTTCGAGTTTTAAAATGCCTTTAGACTCATCAAAATACTGCTTGGACCATTGACGCTGTAGACATCTTTCTGTGGGGAAGAAGGAACTTGGACAAACAATTGTAAATTGAACTCTTTAATGAAAGTTAAATGGCGCTTCAATCGCTAGAAGGCAAAAATCCACTGGCTAGAATAAATTCTCCTTGAAATAATTTTATCACTTCCAAATTTTACAAACAGGATTAAGAGTTCAACTAGAAATGGGGTTACATTTTTGATCCAAGTATTTCTTTATTTCAGTTAAGATTTTGAACTGAAGTCGAGTTGAAATAACATGACTGAAGCCTCGAGTATATTTTACTGTGTCATTTTTATTCTATAAAGTTGTTAACTTTAAATTAAAATCTCTTGTAATCGGTCCAACTTGTCAAATTGTATTTTTAATCGTCTCTCAATATTTGAAGTTCTTTAGAATTTAATTGCTTTTTTTTAAATTAAAAAAAAAACTAGAAACAAAGTTTGCAGCTGTAATCATTAACGAACAAATATTGGCATTATCATTAGAATAAATTTAATACTCGTTCTTGCTATTTGATAAACATTTTAGAAAATACTAATAGTCAGTATATTTTTACAAATTTAAAAAAAAAACTGCTAAAAATTAGTGTAAACTGGGTTTTCACTCAAATTTCTTGACAACAAAGGAATATATTGACTTCAAACTTATTTTATTTCATAAAGAATGTTATCTTAATACTTAATATCATTTCTTAAAAATCAAATTGATAGTGTTTTGTACATAAATTAAAGGCATGTCAATAATACTACCAAAAAGGGTCAATACTTCCATTTTTCGGACAGAAAACAGAACATACTTTAATTTTGTGTAGCATACTTTTTAAAATTCCTTAGATGATACTTTGGCTGACAAAATATTTAGTTTTCAAAATATAGGGGACACTAATGGAAAGTTATGAGTGCCGCTCTTTAATTAAACAACAATAAAATGTCTCCGTTGCATAAAAACTCATAAAGTCACATTCGTTAGTCGAAGACAAAATATTTTCTGAAAAGTACTTAGTATTGAAAGATAATTTTCCCCTTCCGTCCCCACGTCTGTTCGAGGGACCCAATTTTCTTTTGAAGACAATTAATTTTCTAAAATTCAAATCAAATTTACTACCCCATCATTTACAAAATCACTTCAACCTCTTAAAAATACCTCACCCCTCTATAAAAGTTTCCTCTTCCTTTTTATGTACAGAGTAGATATTTAATTCACCTCATTAATATACCTCAGTCCTAGAATTTTCTATTTCCCTGGTTCCATAGTCAAACTAATAGAAAAGAAACACTGGCCATTAAGTTTATTGGTCCATTCATTTTTCATCACCAAAAGCATCTCTTCTTCTTCTTTGACGTACACAAGTATAGTTAAAATGAAGCACAAAAGGATAAAAACTAACAACAAAAAAAAAACAAATGAATGGTCCTTAAAAGAGAAATTCTTAATTTAAACAAATAAAAAAGAAAAACCATACAACATCCAAACCGAACCAAAGAAATAATGTAAACCGGAAACAGGAAACCTTTTTTGTTCCATCATATAACCAAACTAATTTACTGTGTGTGTTTTGTTTGTTGTCTCGTATATCTCTCTTATTATTCTTATTCTTATCCTTTTTGTTGTTTCTTTTCTGATTTATTCTTAAAGCACGACGTGCCTGATGGAAAACATGCCCTCATCCTTGTACGCCAGCCAAAAGGAAACCTCGTTTGGATATCCACTCAAGAGACGATAGGTAATAAGATAGGGAATACAAACGAAAAGGATAAGAAATTTGAACCTCGCCTCAAGACCTGGAACGATTGTGACTACATTCAGGTAATTATATTGCTTCTTTGTAAACCACTCTACTCTCTACATACATACATATATATATTTCAGTAAACTTATTTTCTTCCTTTTTTTTAGTTCTATTTTTCTTTATTCTTCTTTTGAATTTCATTCGTGATTTCTCACACCCACGAACCTCAATTACGACCACAACTAACACCACCAGCGCAAGTTCAAACTTTCTAATTGTTTACAAAGAAATCTAAATTGTTTTTACATGATTACCTTGTCGTTGATTCCGACAGAGGGAGCGAAGAACTAGGAGCAACTAGGATAATAAAACAGAAACAGAGAGACAATAAAACAAGGACCACAAACAAAAATAAAATACAAAACGAAAAAATAAACTTCTCGTCCTTTTACGACGAAGGAATCTCATTTCTCTGTAATTTCGATTATCTTCCGGGAAAGCAAATCGCTTTTGCTATATACAATTCGTCCTTTTTGCTTCACTTTTTTCTTTCTTTCTAGTTCGTCCTTTAATGTTGTTTATGTTGTTGTTGTTGGCGCTTTTTTCTATAAGTTTTTTCTTTGCCTCTCTGATAACGAATCGGTGCAATCAAATTGAATTCCCCATTACGTTCGGTTTGTCGTCCTTGAGCATTTACAAAGGAATTACCGGTGTTCTATGTTTTGTGTCTCTCTCTTTCAATTGCTATTTATATATTTGTCAAACAAATTTGGTTTATTGAGTTTGGCTTTACCGAAATTAGGTTACACACAGCAATGTGACTCTTATATGAACAGCCAGGACTTAAATAATGGGATCATTTCTTACTTTTGACAATTTATTACACATTTACAACTTGCTAAGCTCCTCCAATATTTTGAACCCTTCTTAACCTTTGTGTAACTAATTAATTTATTAATTGCCTTCTTGAAAAAAAAACTGATATTAAAATTTGTCTAAACAGTGACAGTCCCATCCGCTGCTCTTATCAGATTATTTGACAGATGTCACATGGATTTCGAAAATTGATAGAAGTCAAAGTAGCCATCAGTGATTTTTACTTGATCAAAATACTAAGCTGTAAAAATCATTTAAATTTACTTAAATCATGTTTTGGTCTTAAAAATATGCTAATTTTTTATTAAATTTCTAAATATGGCTTTAGTATTTTACTAAATTGTTTTAAACTTTGCACCAATATATTAATGTCATTAAGAAACATGCGGCCAGATTTTGAAACGTCCGAAAAAATTTTTGCATTCCATGGGAAAAAATGAATTGATTTATTTTTGATTTAAGATCAAATCCCCCCTCCTTGCACCATACTAAACAATTTTTCAAAAATGTTAAGCTGGGAATTTGAAAGCTCTACCGAAGTTACATTAATAAAATGTTTACAAAAAAAAACAAATCCCATCGTGTTCCATGCGACACGGAAAAATCAATTTTTGAAGGAAATCCAAATTTACCAATGGAATAACCCGTTGGTAGTACCCTTAGCGACATGGTTAATGTGTTGGGGTCTTGGGTTCAATTCCTGCCTGTGCCATCTTAATTAAATAAAAAAAAGTTTTCGCGGGTACTTCCTCTTGCGAGGAATTGGCAAATCCTTCAAGAGTAATTCTTGTCCAGGTCCCTTCTATCTCTGACAACATTACTCGCATACAAGAATGGTTGCGAGTTGAAAGTCACTAGGCCCTTGTTCTTCATGGACTGTTGCGCCACCTAATTTATTTATTTTATAGCATTGTATAGGTCTTTAAGTTGGCAACACAATTTTAACTGGTTGCTAATTTGATAGCTGTCAAGTGATATATTTTTGGTTTTGAATTTCAACATTAATTGACTGACGAATGAACAATGCTTCCAAATTTATAAGTATCGCGACTTTTTGTTTAGCAACGAAGCTCACTTATGTTTGAATGGAACGTCAATAAAAAAAAACTTCCGTGTTTATATTGATGATAATCTTCAAGTGTTTGTTGACACTAGGTTACATCGAAAAAATTAACCATTTTTTGTGCTTTATGCTTTGGTGGAATCCATACGTTTTAAAAAGGGTTCTGGGCAGAACGATAGGGTTACCGCTACAGAGCAATGATTATTATAAACTTTTTCGTTCAGCAATTAAACAACCATGATGTGCAGGAGCTGTGGTTTCAATAATATAATGGAAGCAACATGTCACATAGCTCGCGCCATCATTGATTTTCTGAAGAAAACGTTTGGTTACCGCATAATTCACGTTACGGACCCATGAATTATCTTTCAAGATCGTGCGATTTAACACCGCTTGACTGTTATCTGTGATGATATGACTCCAAAATTTTTTTTTGAAAAGTCGCAGGACGTTTTACTTTTGTCAAGTCCCGAAAAGCAAACCTAGTTTTTTCTTTGGTTCTCTTTGGGCAAGAATCCTTTCATCTCTAACATGCAGTTTGAACTTCGATTTGTTGGAAAAGATAACATCGTTTAATATGTTTTAGGTTCAATTGAGATGCTCCTGAGTCCAAATAAATGTTTGTTCTCTTTTTTTAGAAATCCGACTTCAATACTAGCTTAAGTGCTCTGAGTCCATTTCTAGCGAGGCTTTCAATCACTGAACTTGAAGAAATTATTTTTCCTGTTTCTTGACACAGATCGTGTCTATGATCCATTGAAGTCCTGAACTGATACCGAAGCAATTCTGTAGAGCTCTAAAATAGTGTCTTCCACTGAGGCCGTCTTTTTTAAGGCCTTCCTATGAACTGGAAATCCCGGTTTTATGATATTTCTTTTAAATTGCATACTTTGGAAATTTCAAGTATTGTCAAATTGAATATACAGGTTCTGTTTATACTTAAAGCTATTAATAGATAAAATGGTATTCAGGGTATAGATAAATAGAGGTCTACGTGTAGTTTTTAGTAATCATAATGGCTTGGCACGATGAGCATCGCGCATTTGTCATAGAGGAATATATACGTAATGGTGGTTCTGCGATTACTACTCAGCGAGCTTTTCACATTCGATTTCAACTTGGAAGACATGATCCTGTTCCGAATAGAAAAACAATTCAAGTTTGGTTATCAAACAAAATTTCCGATACTAGGCAACAGAAACGCCTCAAAAAATTAATCAACGACCACTTCACAGCCTTATGTGACAGTTTGGTGTGTTGTTGCCGAATTTGGTGTGTTAGGTCCGTATTTTTTCGAAGAAAATGGGCAAAAAGTTAGAGTTAATGCGGATCGCTACTGTCACATGATTGAGACCTTCCTCCAGACAAATTTAAATCAGTTTACTAGGAACCACAAAGAAATCTGGTTCCAAGAAGATGGAGTCACAGCACACACTTCACGCGTTCACTAACCACTTTGAGAAAGATGTTTCCAGGGCATCTTCTTTCTTTACGAGGAGATATTACCTGGCAACCAAGGTCCCCTGATTTATCAACTTGTGATTTTTTTCTACAGTCATTGCCCAACATCTTTGGAAGCACTTAAGGAGGCAATCACTCAAGAAGTGGCAGCCATTACACCACAAATGACTCAACGAGCAATGGAAAACTTCCAGGAAAGGCTTCGTAAATGTATTAATAATAGAGGACAATATTTAACGGATATTAATGTAAAATGGCATAGTATTTAATTTAAAAAATTCAATAAAATTTTCCTGTTAAGGGAAATCTTTTTTTCGGACACTGTACGTAGATTTTCAATCCCAACTGAATTCTCTCATTATTTCCATGTAACAACTAACAGGAGCTGAATATAACCCATTTTTATTAAGATATCGACTTTTATATACAATTTCAAAGATATTTTTCTTCCTAGTTCAAATAAAAATCCAGGTGCTCTCATAAGTTCCAAACAACTCGCCAAAAAAAGGAAAAATTTGAACAGCGCTTTATTACATAATCCATGATGCCTTTACGATAAATGTTGAAAAACGGATGTTCATCGACAAATGTGAGAAGAATTCAACCCAAGCTCATAAAACTTAACGCAGTGCAAGCTTCCAAAAGGGAACAAAATTCCCGATTTTGAAACATTATTTATTGATGCTCCTTACGTATTAGTCGTAGTTTAATGTTATATTACCAAAGTTTTCTTCAATAAATCGGCTATCTAAAACTGAAAGATTTTTTCAAATCACACCAGTAGATTCTGAGACAAGCGCGTTCAAACACACAAACAAACAAGCAAACGATTAATAGATTTTTACGGATGGAATTACTTTGAAAAATTCGTATAAGTTGACATATTATAGATACGTTCTTAAGGTAGCGTTTTCAAAAGGATATCGACCCAAGTATACTTATAAACACAATTTACATATGGTTTTGAGTGGTATTTTCAATAACTTAAGAAAAATCTCATTGAAAACATTTCATTGAACGCAAAATTAAAGAGACTGGACACCTTTAAGTCTTTTAACAAAACTAATCTGTTGAAGAACCCACACTGGAATGTAGTATTCAACTTCTCAAGAAAAATTTCAGTATTTTTTTTCTATTGTTTTTTATGCTTAAATCAGTTATTTCTGTTTTTTTTGGGTCTCTAAAATCTCAAGACTCTACAATCAAAGTATCACTATGTACATGTAAATATTTAAAATTAGCAAGTTAATAAACATTATCAAACCAATTCCCGTATTAAAATTAAACACATAGTTAAATGTTATATGAGTTATCTTCGACAAAGTTTTAAAGACAAAATCAACAAACAAATTAAATCATGTTCCTATTATTTTGACGATAGCTGTATAAACGATGCTTGTGCATCCATAAATTATAATGAGAGGAATTTTAATAGGGGAGAAATTACTCCATTCCTTCAGTTAGCGCCAAAGCCATGCGTTGCGTTGGGAAGGCAGCGAAGTGGAAGAAGCAGTTGATATATTCCTGTGAAATTAGATATTAATTTAGAACTGAAACATAATTTTGTAGAATGTGCAGATAAGTGGGGGTGTTTTGTTCTAAACATTTACTCCCTTTTATACAAACCTTACCTTAGGTGCATATGAAACAAAATCATCTAAGTATGTGTGTTGAAATAATTTGAATGGAATTTACTTGTGAGAAATATGTCGGTAGATTTTGAGTGAATAAAGTTAACAGGGAATGGGGATGGAAAAGGATGAGCAGACTTGCAACACATATAAACTTTTTCTCTGTTTAATTAATGTTAAATGAGGTGTTAATTGTTAATGGCATGTTAGCGAAACACAAACGACTAACAACATTCCCACGCCATCAAACTTTTTGTTGTTAGATTTAGAATTAGAATTAGAAGAATTAGAGTTGGTGCTGTTTTGTACATTTTGATGAGGATACACCAGAAACAATACAAAAAAGTTACGCATACGCCAGAGTGGCAGAAAAATTTTTTTTGAATTTATTTTCTTGGACCAGGGAAAAAAAGGTACAACTTGTTCATGTTCTTGTTGTTTTTCGTAGAATAATGTTTATTCACCGTTGGCTACAAAAATGGTTTATGTAAACTTTATTAACTTTGCGTCAAGACATTTGCATTTAAATAGAAAAATGTGATTTAAAAACGTAAAAGTAATTGGATGCTTTACCCAGGTATTCTATAAAAGAGGGCAATTACGATAGATACATACTTAGATATTTATCAGTAGAGACAAAAATAAGTATTTTCTAAGGAGCTTTGAGAAACAATTCCTTTTTATAGGTTGTAATAGATATTCATGAAGTACATAATGGAATTTTTATTATGTGAATTTATATTATAACTCAATTATTCAACTCTGTGCGATTATGACTTCATTTAAATTTTAAAACTAGTTTCGGAAAAAAGATTCCATTTAATAAAAATCATTACATAAGATTGTCAAATTATTTTAATGACATTCAGAAAAAGAAATTCATTGTCTTATAACCAACTCTCTACAATATCTGCCCAAAAAATTCACTCTACTTAAAACATGGATATGAAACTAATTGTGAAACCATGTTTTTTTTTCAAAACTTGTTTAAAATTCTAATTCATGCCAATTACGGACTGAAGTTAACAAATTAATATTATTTTTTTCGAAATTCACATTCAAAAACACTTTTTTTCAACTATGAATAAAGCGAAAGAAGCCAAAGACAGAGATGATTTTTCCTAACATCAAACATTTTGCACATGAAATCTCTTAGCCAAAAAATCAAATCAAAAGGTTTAACGAACCTATAAATTTAAAGACTTATCTCAAGCCCGAAGAAAAAATGTTTTTGCTCTGCTAATTAAGTGTGAGTTTTTTTTAGGTCAACTATCTAAGCCCATGATGGAGGCAGATATCAACATTTTTGTTTGATTTTGTTTAATGTAAAAAACAGACTAGCATTCTAAATACATAAAATCGAAAAGTTCTGCTCTTCAGAATTCTGACTGTATACAAACAAATTCTGTTTTTTAAGACATTGGAACATATCGTTGTTCTGTTTTTGTAAGTCAGCTTTTAAAAATTCAAATTTTTGCCGAAATTCTGCCACTTCTTGATTTTAATTGATTCGGTTAAGAAAAGTTTGTTGAAAATTAAAAGTCTGACGTTAATTAAGCATGCGTTGTTTTTCATTATTGAACATATTTGATTGCTTGTAGAATTTTGTAAATGAAAATTTAAAAAATAAATATTTTGAAAGCTGATTTTCAACCACAACCCTTTGAAAAGTAAAAAATGTAGTGTTCAGCTTATTTTGTTTTTATCCATCAAAACTTTGTAGAAATTTTGTTAGAAAGTATCATATTATTTGAAGTAAATAAATATCAGAATAAAAATGGGTACTTCACTTTTAGAAATTCAGATTTTTTTATTAAACTTACGTCAACACGTCAATTTTCAATTGAGTTCCAGATCTGTGAATCCAAGAAATGCGTTCTTTTAAATATTTTATGCTCCGTGTGTTATTATAATTGTAAATTCAATCTGAAGCCGTTGGACGAAATTTTTTAAAACTACCCATGGGAGTTCAAAAAAATTATTTTCCAGCTTGCAATTTTATGTCGAAAAGTTGAAATCACTCATTTATTTATTTATTTGTTTAATCTACGAGCTACAGGCTCAACAGATGCAAAAAAGAATAAATGCATAGGTATATACAAAAAATAAATAATTTACACTTCATGATTAATTTCTTAAAAACGGATAATACAAATCAATTTTCCCCAATTTAACTTGAAACTGTTTCATTAATCCCAAAATTTGTCCTATGCTAAGATTGAAAAAGTCTAATCGGACTAATCGGGGCGTAAATACAAATTAACGATAGAAGGTTAGGACACTTTATATGGTAACATAAGATATCTCGCACAAATATTATATCATGAATAGTACTTCGCGATTTGAGATATCTCAGACCCAGAAGATTACGTCGAGCTTGAGAATCTGGACAAAAATTCCAGCGCATTTTACAAAACACATATTTTGTGAAACGATTCTGAACTTTCTCAATTCTATCCGAAAATGTTTTTTGGAAAGGATTCCATATGACATCAGCATACTCAAGTAATGGAAATTCACTTTTAAAAATAATTTAAGATCATCAGCATAAATGAGACATTGGCTAAAAATGTATGTTTTTGCAAATATCATCGATAAAGATTATAAGTAAAAGTGGGCCAAGATGACTGCCCTGCGGAACTACTAAGGTACATTTAATGGATCTCGAGGTTTGGTTGTCAATTTTTACTTAGTTATATCAGTTAAAAAAGATGAAATACACTGAAGAAGATTAGAGTGAATCCCAAAGTTATGAAGCTTACGAAGCAGTATGTTGTGTTGTGTTGGCTTTGACTTTCTAAACAATTAATAACGAAAGAGGAAAAACATGTGAGATTAGTGACAGTTGATCTAACCGATATAAACCCATGCTGAAACTAAACCCAGGCATGACTTACATGTTCTTTTACGACAAAATCCAGTTTGGTCTTTACTAAACTTTTAAGCAATTTAGAAATTGTTGAAAGCTTACAATAAGCCTCTGTAATTTTCAACATTTTTTTTCGAAATGAGCCAGCCTTTTGTTATACCACGGAGGTTTTGAGATATTCTTTTCAGTCCTATAAGGTGCAAATAAGTTAAAAGGTGTATTTAAGATACCCGTGAAACGGTTAAGCATATTCTTCAAGTATAGGTTTAAAAATTCAGTATTACAGTCTACAGTTCCAAGATAATTATCGAGTTCAATGAAGTTTAATTTTAAGAAGTTAAATGATTTTGGATTATTACAGTTACATTTTAAATATCTAATATCTAAATATCTAATTCAGAAGCATTTTTTGAATTATATTTGATAAGCATATTTTCACTTAAGGAATATGACCAATTTATATCGGATCATTTTAAATCACTAACAATACAAATTTTGTGCAAATGATTTTTGAAATTATTAACAAAATCAATGTTAGTAAAATGTTTTTCATAAAGTCCAATATTGCTTTTTGGTGGTATATAACTAACCATGACGTACATTAACATACCAAGTTCAAGACTGATGGAAACACATCGTTCAATATCGGTGATAGGTAGTGTAATTGATTCACATAACATGGTTGAGCGAAGGTCAACCAAAAAAAAATCAAAAATTTCACTTCTAATTCGAAATGATTAAAAACTCCTGCAAAACATTTTCTTTCAACTTTTTTTTTTTTTGGATTTTGAAAACTTATTCTCAAAAAAATGAATATTTCCAAAACCATTTCGGCTAAAAAATTGAGCTAGTGTAAAAATTTGGTTTCAAAAGCTGACTCAGAACTATTCAAAACTGCATTCAGTTTCAGCCAAACGGGAGTGCGCTGTAATTTATTTCTTTTTCGGATCTTGGAAACTTTTCTAAGCAAAAAACTTTAAAAAAAAAACGTTCAAGGAATAAAATTTGAGCACGTGCATGCACTTTCAAAACTTAAAATTGTAATAAGTACAACCTCATGGGAGCTCGAAAAATACTTATTGCCCAACAAATGCCTTATTTTTAATTGATGAACAGGGTTATCCATTTTGCGGTTTCAAAGGTTAATGTAAATAAAACACATATACATTTTTTTTCATGATATTTCCTTTTTATTATAAAGTTTGAACATTGACATTATGTATGAATCAATACATTATTTAAATGACCTCCACGAGAATTGTTACAAGCAACGATTCTTTTTAAATAATTTTCGACCACTTCTTGACACATATTGGGCGGGATATCAGCTATAACTTGTCGAATGTTGGTTTTAAAGTTAAAGTTTTATCTGCATAAACATGATATTTTGCATAGCTTCATAAGCAAAAAGTAGAGGGGTGTCATATCATCACGGCGATAAACTAGGCAGCCAGTAAATGTCTCTTGCAATAAACCCATATTCGGTCAAGTTATGTGGCAAGTGGCACCGTCTTGTTGAAACCACATATTCTCCAAGTCGTATTCTTAAATATCAGACACAATGAGTCGGATACGAATTGACGGTGACAGTCGTTCGATGAAGGTAGGTCCAATGACACCTCTGGACCAAAGATCGAACCTAACATTGACTTTTTGTGTGTCTTCAATTAGTTGAGGATTCTCACAACCCCAAATATGACAATTTTGTTTTATAACATAAAACCTAGTGAGAAATGTACTTCTTTGGTGAAGAGAATTTTGTTTGAAAAATCGCCGCCCACCGCCTGTTGTTCAAGGTTTCAACTGACGTATCTTCGTTGTGAATTTTCAGATGGCTTCAGTAATTCCTTAGAATGATGAGGAATCGACACATTTAGGTCTTCGCAAAACTTTCACTTACAGAAGCCATATTTTAAGTGGTACGAGCGAAACGATGATGCGAATGCCTTACAAAATTTAGTTTTCTTCAAATTTCTTCGCAATTTTGCCATTTGCTATGTGGCTATGGCAGAATGACTATTTTTATAGAAGGCTAAAACAATTTGTAAAAGTTGTGCAATTTTACAGCGATCTATTTTAATATCAGAAAAGATAAAATCGTTTAACAACTTAGTTTGACAGGTGTCTAATTCTAGCCCTATACTTTTGAAACCGAAAAATGGAAAGAAAGAGAGAAAGAACTACAACATTTTAAATACAGTTCGATCTACAATTACATTTTATATTTAATGAAGTGTTCCAAGAATAGTAAAGTTTTGAAAAAAAAATGTATAACTCAGAAAATTAAAACAAAAATATTTGGCGACTCGAATATCTTACGAACAATAAATGATAATACTTCTAGAATAAGTCTATAAAACGGAAAATAACGTCTTTGACAACTGGTAAAATTTTGAAAAAAATCGAAGCAATGGTTTACAAAACATAAAAACTGATGTTTAGTTTGAATATTTCGAAAATAGTGATGATATTGACATCAAAATTCTTAACGTCGAATAAAGTTCTTAGAAAAATCCAATCAGTATTTTTTTTTGAAAAATGATGCCGAACTTGTTGAAAAATTGATTTTCGACTAAAAATGTCGAGAACAAAAACAGATATTGAAATTAAACTTATTTTAACACATTTAAAATATTGTTCCTATTCTTCATTTATTTAAAAAAAAAATTAAATATTTTTTTTTGCAAAGCACGAAAATCTTCGAAAACAACACAAAAATTATAAGAAATGGTTTTCGACTCAAGTATTATAAAAAGAAAGAAAAATATTGAGTTAAAATGTTCGTATCTCATATACAAAATATTGTTGTCAGTATTTTGTTAAAGTTTTAAAAAATCGACAAACGGACACTGATGGAAGTTATTTCAGTGTGGATCACATCCTAACCTCTTTTTAACTTCCCATAGGAAGTTATTGTAATGGGTCCGTTTTGTCGAATTGAGAATATTGACATTTTAAGGTCAGTAGAGTCGAAATAAAACATTTTTAGAAAGATGTCTTTGCGTGCGTGTGTACGTACGTCCGTACGTTCGCAACGTTTTTTTCGGCGTCCATAGCTCAAGAACTAGAAGAGATATCGAAATCGAAATTAAATTTTGTTAAACAATTTACAAAAAGGTGAACATTTTGTTAACATTAAATATCTCACGAACCAATAACGCTACAGACTTGAATTAAATTTTAAATTATGTATTGAAACGTGATACCAAACAATTATATTTTTAGAAAAAAATCCGATTAACTGTTTTTTTTATAACAACAAAAAAACAGACAAAAATGTTCTTTAGCTCTAAAATTTTACGAATAAAAATGATTTTTTCTCTAAAACAAATTTTTTGCAACAAAGAATAACATTTTTAACATCTAGTAAATTTTTTCGAAAAATCGAGTTGAAAGTTTTTTTATAAAAAATAAAAACCGAAAAAAAACAACTCAAGTTAATAAAAATTGAATTTTGACTCAAATATTTTTTCGAACATTTAAGATTATGGCTTCCAACTTATTTTATCTTATAAGAAATATTGGTTTCAACATTCGGTAATATTTTGAGAAAATCGAATAGACAGTTTTTTACTTACAAGTAAGTAAGAATTGATTTTCGACTCAAATAATGTTTCAAAACTTTGAGACATTGGCTTAAAATATATTATCTTTTAAAAATTATTGTTGTCAATACTCAGTAATATTTTGAGAAAAATCAATTCTACACTTTATTAACAAGAAATTAAAAACTTAAAACAAAATTCACAAAAGTTGGTACAAATTGAATTTCGACTTAAATATCTTTTTAAAACTTTGAGATATTGGCAATAAACTAATTTTGCCTTATAAGAAATATTGTTTTCAGTAAAATTTTGATAAAAATTGAATTGACAGTTTTTTACAAGAAATACAAATCTACAAAAACTTAATAAAAGTTGGTAAACATTTATTTTCGAATAATTATCTTTTAATAAATTTAAAATATTAACTTCAAACTGCTTTTATATTATAAAAAATATTGTTTTTTAACATTCGGTACACTTTTAAGAAAAATGCGATTGACAGTTTTTTCACAAAAAATAAATACCTAAGAAACGCATTACTTAAACTTCGTAAAAATTGATTTGCGACTCAAATATCTTTTCAAAAATTAATTTTATTTCATAAATAATATTGTCATAGACATTCATAAAAAAATAAAATCTACAAAAAAGTAGTACGCAAAATTCTTAAAAATTGTTGTTCGGTACTCAATATTTCTTGAATAATAAAAGATATTGACTCCAAATTAATTTCATTGATCTAATTTTTATTTGTTTATATACAAAACAAAAACTTTTAAGAAATGCTACAAAAAGTCGTAAAAGTTGGTTTTCAACTAAAAATCTTTATAGCAAAAATCAAACTATTTTTTTAGAATAATTCAACCGACAACTTTTTTAACAAAACACGAAAACCTACAAACTTTTAAGCAAGACAAATCGACACACCGGATGGGAAGTTATCAGTGTGGGTCGCATCCCAGCCTCTTTCTTTTGAATATTTTAGTCCAATCCCCATGAAGTGTTTCAAATGAAACAAAATGTTTTAAAATGTATCTCTAAATATTTAAGTCGATATTGCCAGTGTAACATTTTTGTTCCTTCTAAACGTATTTACTATCAAAATTGTTTCCCCTGTCAACCTTAGTACAACAATTAGAAGAACCTAACCTAAGTACGTCTCTTTTAACGACTTTTCTGTACACATTATCTTCATACTGTATTATCTCTTTTCTTTATGTTTTCATCATAAATCTTCACACAAAATATTGCCAATTTAAAAAAAAAAAACAATAATAAAACGCACATCAATTAAACTCCGTCAAAATCACCTCAATCAGCCCTAATTCCAAAATCTTTTATATTAGTGATTTTTACTAATACAAGATAATGATTTTTCAAATAGGACAGCCCAAACCCGAAATGGAAATCAACGGTAACGTAATGTATACAAAAACCACCCATAATCTTCCTCTATATACCATAAGTGTTTAAATTTAATTTTACATCCTTTATTTTTCAAAAAAATAATACAAAAAAATAGCAAACCAAAATATTACAAAATTCGATTGAACTTTTTCACTCCTTTTCTCTTTTTGTGTTTCTATGTGTTTTTGAATCAGAGAGCATCACAATTTTATACAAAAATAATTTGAAATTTTATATAGCTAGATAGTACGAGTATATGTTTATGTATATTCTTTGCAAAAAGGTCAAAGTCCTGTTATTGTTAGCCCTAAACCACAAATCCCACAGAAATACCATTCACCTAGAATATTGTGTTCTTATATCCTTCTAAATATTTATATGAATGTATGTGTACCTACCTCTAGCTATCAGTAGACAAAAACAAAAACCACTTTTTTGTGTACGTTGGTTGTGTAGTTAGATGATGATCATTGAAAGGACTAAAATAAAAAAGAACCACAACCCATTGACGTGTTACACTAGAAAGGATATCGCACAATCCGGAAAAGAGTACCTACCTACAAACAAAATAAAAAAAGGATCCCCAATATCCCAAACCATAGAATATATAAAATTCCCCCTCGTCCTTTCGTTTTCAAAACCAGGAACGCATGTTGCAGTCATCCAGTTAGCTCACAGGACATAGCCAGTACCACACACGTACCGTTATACGAGTATGTGTATAATTTTACTATTCTTGTATTTCTTTTGTTGTATTGTGTTTTTGAAAATTATTCTTTTTTTGAGCTGTAGTCCTGGTTCTTTTTTCTATCACACTTCTGGTATTTTATTGAAAATTGTACACATTTAGAAAAAGGCACTTTTTAAAATTAAATACCAATTCAGCACGTTTTTTCACTTAAATACATATATATACGAATTTATATGGCACCCTGCACAAAACAGCACACACAGGATAATAAAGGACATGATGATATATTGTAGTACTTGCAACAACTTTATATGTACAACTTACAACACTATACTTTTGCCAGGAACTCGCGTTAAAATCCGGTTCCTTATCGTGTGGAACGGCTCAGCTGGGCGTTTGGAAAATGAAGACGAGGCTTCATCATAAAGGATGTGAAAAATCCTTACTTCTCTTCCAGATTAATGGACAACTCTTCTTTCTTTATATGCATGTATCATATGACATAGCATCTACGATGTATACGAGTATAAACCAGGAGCACATATAGATCCTTCAAGGATAGGCTAACTGAGACTACATATATAGGGACTGTAATAGGGAGTAGGCAGGCACGAGTATATACGACAAGTACCCTTCTGGATGATAGAGGAAAGTCTGTTATCTCAAGTTTCCGTTTTTCAAGCGCCAAACTGATGGATTTGAGGGTTTGTTACTTTTGCATGAAGTTTCAGATTGGTGTGTTGAGATTGAGAGACTTTTTGAGAGTCATCTTCTTCTTCTTCTGGAGTAACACTGTCATCTGATGAAATTTGATTTTAATTGATTGAGTTGAGTCCTTGATTTGAAGGCATTGTTGCAGGAAGGAGGAATATGCTTGATGCGATATCTCATCTTATTCGTTAAGGTCCTTGTTGCTGTAATAGAAATGATGTTTTCAACTGAGGGAAAGATTTTCGGTTTTGACAGAATGTGTTCAAATCCTCTCAATCTATCCATTTATGTCCTTGAAGTGGGAAAAAAACTAACAATAAGTTGAGTTGAGTTGATGATGGAGATGGAGAAGGCTCAGTAGAATTTTTTCTATAGCTTAATCGTTTTAATGGGCTTAAATGCCCACTTATCCTTCATCAGGATAGGATAATATTCTTTCACTCTCTCTCTTCGCAAAGCAAAGCAAAGAATCTTCGCCGCACCGCACCGGAAGAGATCATCTAATGGATGATGACGATGCATTCAAAACTGTTTCCTTAATGGATTAAGTAAGAACGATTCAAAAAGAAATAAGACCATACTCCCACATCACGCATAAAGGATTGTGCTTAATTTTATGCGAGCTTGGAAACACTTAGGAGTCCTAAATGGCGCAATATTTTAATGGCTATACATGATGATATGAAGAACTACACTACCGACCGACACGGACCGAACAACGATGCTATCGTTAACGTTAACAGTTTTATTGAAGGCTGTTTCTTCTTTATTTAAGCAGTTTTAGTTTTTTTTTTGCTTTTTTAAGTTCGGTCGCTGCAAGTCCTTGAGCTATAAACTGAATCCTTATGAAGTGAAATGTGACCACTTGATGATGTATTTCCATGTATATAAATTTTTTTATGTTTTTTAATTCAAGATTCGAAGTTGTTTACATATTTTTACATCAGGAGAAAGGTTTTGAGATGTCTCATAAAAAAGCACTTTTCAAAATAACTAAGAGAGTAAGAGTATACAATAAGGACATGAAACTTTGGGTTAAAAAAAGGATATTTTTTAATTTTATGGAGGTTTGTTTTTTTAAAGATAAAATTGGTACTTTTAATTGGTGGCGTTGAAAGTTTTAAGTTGAAATTGAAACGTGTAAAGCACGAATATAGCTTTTATATGATTACATAGAGGTGCCTACATATCTACTGTTTCAAAAAAAGGCAATTATAAAATAATATACATTTTCATTACGCTACATTTACTTGCGGAGGGATTGTTATTGTAGTTGTTTTTTTTTATTTCAACTCTTGTTGTTTTTATTTTGTTATGAATATTGCCCAGGTTGTTGTTGTAGGTTGTACATAAAATATTATTCAAACGTTAAACAATAAAATTTGCTTTGCAGTCGTGTTGATGGTGATGGTGATGATGATGGGCTTTTGTTTACTTTGTATTTAAATTGTGTGCAGTATTTTTGAATTAAAAATATAGCATATACACAGGTATACTGTAGAATATACAAAATACGCATTTCAGAACAATGAAAGGTAAAGTAATTGGTTTTTTGGTCGAGAGCAGTTACGATAAAATGGGTGGGTATAGTTTTTATGTTGTTACTGATGCTTTTTCGAGAGTGTAAAAACACTTTAATAATATTTTATTGATGCTACAGTTTGGTTGAAATTCAAACAATATTAAATTAAAAGTTACCTATGGCATATGCAAAAATGGATGGGCATTCAAAAATTCTATGGTGTTTTCCTATGTTTTTGAAGAAAATCGCATCCAATATTTGTCTACGATTTATGTATGTTTAACCATCTCAGTGGATTGTTTTAAATTAATTAGAAATGCTTACGTTTGCAACTTTGACATGAAGCTACGATCTCGAGAGATTTTCGTGAAAGGTGTTTTTTTAAATATTTTTAACTTCCCATACGAAGTTATTGTAATGGTCCTATTTGTCAAATTGAAAATTTTAACATTTCTCTACGTTTCAAGGTCCCTAGAGTCGAAATAAAAGGTTTTTAGAAAGATGTTTGTGCGTGCGTGTGTACGTACGGTTGTACACCCGTACGTTCAAGACGTTTTTTTCGTCGTCCTTAGCTCAAGAACCAGAAGAGATATCGATTTCAAATAAATTTTTTTATGCAGATAATAAGGCAGAAAGATGCAGAAAGGGATCCCAAGAAAATTGCGTGGGTGGTTTTTTTTACCATAGCAGTTTAAAAAAAGATAGAAACTTTGGTCAACCCTAAATATTTCACGACCAAAGAAGCTAAAGACTTGAATCAAATTTAATATAATACATTGAAACGTGATACGAAACAATTATATTTAAAAAAAAAACATATTATTAACGGTTTTTTTTATAAATCAAAAACACTAAAAAAAAAATTGCTCAGCTCGAAAATTTTACGAATGTAAAATGGTTTTATCTCCAAAACAGTATTGTGCAACGAAAAGTAACGTTTTTAACATCTGGTTAAATTTTGAGAAAAATCGAATTGACAGTTTTTTTACAAAAAAATAAAAACCCAAACAAAAACATTAATAAAAGTTGATAAAAATTAATTTTCGACTCAAATATATTTTCAAAACTTTGAGATATTGGCTTTACACTACTTTTATCTTTAAAAAAAATATTTTTTTCAATATTCAGTAAAATTTGAGAAAAATAGAGTTGACAGTTTTTTTACAAAAAATAAAAACTTAAAAGAAAATTTAAGAAAAGTTGCTAAAAATTGATTTTCGACTTAAATATCTTTTCAAAACCTTGAGATATTGGCTATAAACTATTTAATCTTTTAAAAAATATTATTGTGAATATTCATTAATATATTGAGAAAAATCGAATCAATAGTTTTTTTACAACAAATAAAAACCTAAAAAAAAACAATACTAAAACTTGGTAAAAATTTACTTTCGACTCAAATAGCTTTTCAAAAATTAAAAATATTGTGTTCAAACTTTTTTTAAATATTATTTTCTATATTCAGTAGTTTTTTTATAAAAATCCAAAAGTCCGTTTTTCATAAAAAAATCAAATCTTAAAAAAATATTACGCAAATTTTTTGTAAAATTTGATGTTCGGTTCTTGATATGTCTTAAATTAATTTCATTCATCCAACTTTTTAAAATTTAAGATATGTTACTAAAATTGTTAACATTTGATTTTGGCCAAAAATCTATTTAACAAAACGAGATTTTCAAACTAAACTATTTCTTTATATGAAAAATATTGTTGGTGGTTTTTAATTTTGTAAGAATAATTCAACTGACAACTTTTTTAACCCAACACGGAAACTTACAAACTTGTAAGCAAGACAAATCGACAGACGGGATGGGAAGTTATCAATGTGGGTCGCTCCCCAGCCTCTTTTTTTGTATGATAATCTCAGAAGGTTGTGACCTGTTATCATACTTACAAGCAGACGTAAAGATTTTAAGTCTAGATGCATAATCGAGTAGGATTTTGTTTTGGAGAATTTTTCAAAGAGTTTTCAAAGCTTACCATCTTTCATTGATTTCTTGGAGTATCTTGTTACCAATGATGCGATTTAATTCAGTCTATACTGGATTGGTTCAGTGTCTTGCCAGCTCTTTTACACTTTCCCGACTTTTTTTGGTTAGAATATTCCTGTGTCTTGCTGACTTATTTATACATTCTATTTCGTCATGAGGATTTGACTAGAAAGTGCCCCAGTTAATATCTAGTCTTATACGTTTGGCAACATTTAAAAGTCTTCTTTTTTATTTCCTTATGTTTCCTAGCTCCTGGCCTGCCCTTGAAGTTGGCTTAAAAGTGCAGTTTCCTTCGAAAGTTTCCTGTATGATTCCTCTGGGCTCAGTTGGCACTTTGTCTAAACATTCCGGCTCAGATATATAAGTTGAGTCTAATTGGTTCTTAATTTTTATTTCTGAAATTACAAATGCAATTAACCTGTGGTCAAAAAATAAGTATTCTTCTAAGTTTTAGCAATGTTTTCTAGAATATATTTAAAAAGCTACTCACCTCTAGTGTTGAGAACAGGGCTGCCTCACTGAACATAGTTTGAGTAAGTGTCGCATCCCAAGACAAAATCAAGTCTATTTTTATTGGTGGTCCTTCCACTCCTTCATGGCGATAAAGATAAAGGGAGATATTATATCCTATCTTTTTTATCAGATTCACTACAGTTTGATGCATGTTGCAAAGAGATTTAACCGCTTCATAGCTAACATACATGTCCTGAAATAACAGTTCAAATCAACTGTTTCTGCTTTGCACTTACAAGCTCATTTCTAAAAAAAATAATTAAGAGCCTTGACGAACTCATAGAATAAGTTGTATTTAGGATACAATTTTTTTTCAGCAGTTTCGAGAAAATTAGACTATTTTTTCTTCTTGTGTTTATATGGGTATCCTCTTCTAGGACTTTTATGAAGTACAGTTTTCTCTTAATTGATCTAAAAATGTTCGTTCAAATTGAAAACGAAAATTCTGTAGACATTAAAATAAGAAAAGGTTGATTTTTTTAGGTTAGGCAAAGTTATATTATAAAAAGCTACCTTTTTTGAAAATACAAAACCTTGAAATAAATCAATATTCTTCTATCTTTTTCACAGTTGTTGATCGGCTTTATGAAATATCCTAAAAGTAATTTTTAACATTATGAATTTTGGTCTTTCATCCAATTAAATTAAGGGGGTTGAGAAACAAAATTAGTTTTAAAATAATCTTTTATTCGAATTCGTCAAAAAATTGTATCAAGATTTCCGCTGATCACACTGATTTTTTCTAGTTTTGAAGAGATTTACCAGGCACGTTAATTTTTGCGTTTTACGCATAAAACTAAATAAAACACATACAGCTAAACATTTTTGATTAACATTTTATTTTACCAAATTTGTCAACTTTCATTTGTTACGAACGTAGGGAAGTTGATAAATTTGTATCATCAGCAGCACTTGAACTTGCAACAGCAATATTTCGAATTGACTGCTTTATACGGGATGCTCAGGCCTCGTGACATAAGAAACGCTTCGATTCTTAAAATTTTACTATTATTCCGGCAGCCTAAGCGTCATTATGGCGACAATAAATTTAATGGAAACGCATTGTTAAGGAATCATAAATGACAAACATTGAACTTATGTTATGACAATTCAAATAATAACTCAGTTTTACAGGTGTCAAATTGCAGAGACACCAGCTTGAGCTTACGAATGTTCTTCTATATATTGACCAAAAATAAATGTTTCAACTTGACCTACATAGCATCTTGATTTAACTCATTAGCATATGGGGTTCCTGAAAGAAACTTTCTAGGTCCTATATTATTTATTTTATTTTTAAACAACTGAACTGAACATACAGGTTCTTTTAAGCTCAATACGTCCAAATCCTTTACTTAGAATTTTATAATAAAATTGTTTTAATATGCACTTGACAGAAACTTGGACTTAATAGCCCAGAAAATCAAAGAAATCTAGATTACAGAACACTTTTCACAAAAAGTTAGACATCTATTTTTTCGGTTATACGGGGTGTGATCAAAAAGTAAGGTGACTTTTTGAATTTCGCGCACTCTTTACACTCTGTTTTAATTTTTTTTATGTTGACACACATGTCACAATCATATGTTTACAGTTTTTACTATATAGCATGTGTTGTTTTAAGTACACTAATTATCACTAGGATGAGGCCACACAAAATTAGAACCGATCTTCGCTTTTTATAGCTAATAATTTGTTTGTACCCGTAAACTTTTACTACATATTTTTAATATCATTAAAGGGTAAATTTGAAACGAGCGTTGGAATACCCCAAGATTCAAAAATAAACTAATCAAAAATTGTATAAAAAAGTGGTGTGTTACTAGAATAAGTCCACTTATAAAATGTCAGGAAAAAAACGAACAGCGAAATGAAATATTTACATTTTATTGTTAAGCAACATTTCTTGATATAATCTCTATAAGACGGCTTGGAATGGAAACATTAATTTTTTGTATTAATAACGGAAAATTTGGACCCAGAAACCACAAAAGCTTCGATTAAGGTGTTCTGATACTCAGCTTTTGGCCCTTATTTTAGTCGTTTGAAGATAGAAATTTAAGACAAACCGTAGAATTAACCGCTTTTCTTATGATGTTCTTGTTTCTGCCTGTGCCGTTTTTGATTCTTCCTATGTTTTTGTGGATCAGCAAAATATTTCCTTACAACTTTCTTGCTACTGTTAAGTCCCCTTGCTATTTCACGTCCTGAGTGTCGTAAATCCTTCAGAGCATCTATTTTTGCTCTTTATGTAGCTATCAAAGTCTTAAGTATAAGCGCTTTCTGAAGAGCTTTATCGTTATTGTCAAAAGTGATAGTATTGATAATTGTATTCTTCAAAAAACAATCATGCGTTTTTGAACTTATGCAGTAATGGTGTCTATCAAAATAAAATATTTGGAAAAAGAATTCAAAATTATAATTTTTGGATCTAGAAAACATTATTTAGATTTATCTCAATACAAGTATTTTTAAGACTTTCAAAAACAATAAAAGAACAAGTTTTAAAAATCAAAATGTGTGTATATTGTATGGAGACAGGTCCTTTATTCACTTTGAAAAAGAATTTTTACCGTCTCACATTTAAATTATTCTAAATGTCAATAATTAATGAACTTATCCATCAAAGCTATTAGTCATATAATTTGACAAAAATAGACCGATTTTCTATTTTCAGGCATTAATATTGAGAGATAGAAATTTAAACATGAATTGAACATTAATTTGTTATGGCTTTTGAATGTGTAACTTACGCAAAACCATCAGTTTTCTAAATGTGCGTAGAATGGTCAAACAAATGTTCCTACCACGTTTGTCAAACTGATCTTAAGTTTCTTATACCATCGTTGTTTGTAGAGATTATGAACCACAAAATTTCTTATAACAAGAAACACTCTATCAAATTGAAAGTGAAACAATTTGTAACATGACGAAAAAATGACTGAAAAATTGGACTCTTCAAACTAATTTTTTAAAACATTTTTGAAACTTGAATTTTTTATTTTTGCAGTATAAAATACATTTTTTTGGAAAACGAATTTAAAATTACAATTTTTGAATGTTGGAAATATTATTTAAATTCATCTTAATACAGATATTTTTGGTATATACCCATCTCTTCAAAAACACTAAAAAAAAAGTTTAAAAAAAATGTGTCTTCACTTAATTTTTAGAAATTTTTCCTCAAACCATTTAGTAAAAAAGAGATGTTACCATAACACAAGAAGTTAGTCTTAAGAAATAGGGTAGCTTTAAAACAAATTTTACTAAAATGAAACCAAGTTATCTGTTTTTTACGTTCACGGAATTTGAGAGATTGATTTTTTAAAATTAAAAAACAAGGACACTTGTTCTTTACCTCCTTAAAAGTTTTGAATATACATTGAGTCTATTAAAAAAGGTATTTAAATAAGTCTAACAATGACTTTATTATTTTTCAAAATTTGCTTTATTATACAAATTTGAAAAACCCAAGCATAATGTCAAATTGATTTCATATGCCCAATCAACCAAAATTTGAAACCCTAAAAGGATTCAAAGTTGTTAGTTATGCACCAGAAACATAGACAAATTATACAGGGTAATAACTACTTTCAAAAAATGTAAAATTAAATATTTAAATTCAACTTTAAAGTACTCGACTGCCATTTTATTTGCATATTGAAACGAATTTTTAAAACAGGGGTGTTTTCCCTATAAAATGAAAATCATGGTAACAACAGCAGAAATTACAACAAAATTACATTCTGAGTTGGGGTATTTCCCACAATTTAACACATCGCTGACCACAATTAAATTACATATAAAAGTTCAATGTCTCGTTGCACTTTAAGCATGATCCAGAGCACAAACAGCACCCACAAGTTCTCCTTTTTTAAACTCAATTAACTATCAAAAAAATAATTTAATACAATTTAAAAACACACCCATATTAGAACCACAATTTCACCTGACAGACCTTCCCAAGAGCATTATCCTTGCATTGGGTTTAACTGTAACTCCATATATATGGACTTAAATATACAAACGATACATACTTTGTATATAGTTACTGTGATATTGTAACCACAAAAACCACAATTTAAAATATCAATAGAATCAAACCAAAAAATACAAAGTCTGAATGCAAATATATGTAAAACAGCAACTGCAGGAAAAAAAAGCTATCACCGTGCATAATTGCATCCGCCAAATGCTTTACAAGCTCAATTCTAGTAACCCAGCCAATTCCCTGCACACAAACCCTTCCTCCAAAAATCCAAAATACATGAAATTCAGTGCACTTGGCAACCCACCCACACCCAACAACCCAACGTTGTTAACCTAAGGTAAATAATTGAACAAAGTCAATTTCTATAAACAACACCACACTTTCCCATGTACGAGTAAGTCGCCATTCCAGGACACTTTCATACGATCCTGATCCCCGCACTCCCCCTCAACTATTTCCGACCCAAAACTCACTCCTTCCATATAGAAGTGAATTGAAATCAAAAATCGAAACAAGCAAATAACTGAACCAACGTCGTTGTCGTTGTCGTCTTCGTCCTTTTTGTCCTTTTTGTCGTCGTTGTCGTTGAAAACACGAATTTTATGAAGTTCCGTTCCGATATTTTGCAGGATTACGTGACCGTGTACGACGGCTACACCATTAGAGACCCGGTAATCCTGAAGTTTTGTGGCGGTGGACAGAGCGTGCCGGCGGCAGTCTCCAGTGGGCCACAGTTATTAGTTGAGTTCACAACGTCGCCGTTTGGAACATTTACTGGAACCTCATCCCAGATCTTGCCTTTGCATGGATTCCAGCTTGAGGTAGGTCTTCCATATACTCACAGATATATCTATACTCGCTTTACTAGTATCGATTATCAACTCGCTTTCATGTATATGTATATTGACTCTTTATTTATTGGTTTTCGTCCTTTATCGTCCTTGCTCTCTGCTTGTTGAATAAAGGTTGAAGTTAAGTTCGTGGATATACAAAGTCCAACGTACGCGAAGAACAAGAAATTGTGTGAATTTTGGATTCGTGGCTCGGGGCGTGGTATCCTGGAGAATCCCAAACACTCGCTGGCACCGAACACAACGTGTTTGTATCATTTACAAGGAACCGGAGTCTTCAAAACCTACGACCATCTGAGTTTGCCTCGTCGCTCCGGGCAGCAATATCAAATGCCACTGTCACGGTTCAAGGTCTGGATATCGATGTTGAAATTCAATTTGGATCCGGCATTCGGGTTTCAGGATGAGACATCGGTCGGGGCTATTGGAGTCCTTCAGACACACGAGGACTGCAGTGGAATGTTGAGAATTTGGGATGGTGCCCTGAGGGAGCCGCCTGTCTGCAAGGATTTGAATTGGTAAGCATCAAATTGAAATATTTCAAATAGTCAATCATGGACAGTATATATATGGATGGAAATTGAAAGGACTTCAAGATGATGCATCATCCTTCTTCTTTTGAGCTTGCCTTTAATTTAACTTGGTTAAACAGAATTCCTTTTGTTTTTAATCCACAGTGAACGTGATATCCCTAACCATCCTGTATTGGCACAATACGGCCAAAACTACACAAACGTCATAGCCCGTTTTTGTCGAGGAACCGTTCCGAGAACTTGTGACCGAGCGAACATCAACGAAACACATGCACGTCCGTGTATGGTTAGCGAGAGCTACGTATCCAGCGGTGATACCATAACTCTCGAGCTTAGGAATACCGAGTCAACAGTCCTAAGGTAGGTAACCTCTTGGTCCATGTTCCATATTATAGAACTATTTACAACTATCATCTTCAGCCTTCTTTTATCATGTTTTGTGTTATCTTCTTCTTTTCCATACTTCCAGACCACTTGACTTCAAGCTTAAGTATGAATTTGTTGACCTGCATCAGGATGGCATTCCAATGGGTGGCGAACATGACTGCAATCGGAAATTCGTTAGCAGCCAAATGGATCGAAAGGATCCAGCTATCTTCCGAAGCATACGCAACATATTCATGTTCGGTCGGGGGGGTACTCGAAATCTCAGATGCATTTACAAATTCGAAGGACAACGAGGCGAGCGTGTTCGGATTAAGCTTAGGAAGGTGACCACAATGAATCGTATGTGCACCTCGAAAGTGGATGAGGACATCAATAGGTCATTCTGTTACGGCAACACCAATGTTCGTGTTGAGGTAAGTTTTTGTTATTTTTTTGTTGATTTTATGGTTGCCAAGTGAGTTGAACATTTCCTCTTATATAATTCAAAAACATCGTTTTAAAAGTGTATCGTGGTATTTTACTTAAAATCCGTTTCAGCAGTTTTGTAACTTTTATAAAAGTTTCTTTTGTAATATTTACACGGCAAAATGCTTCTGCTGAATGTCCGAAATTTTGGAATACAATCAAACCCAGTCACATCTGCCACAATCGATATTTGATATTGGTCTTTCCCAGTTGTTGGCCGAAGCCATTCAGTATGACACTCCAAAGGATTCTGCAGCTTTCCAAGCAGTCTTCTCTCATAAATTGTTTTGCATAGCATTTTCCGAACTGGTTCTTCTTTGCTAATGTATTCTACTTGCCTAGCTCTCTAAAGTCTTCCAAGCTTTATTCTTGTGGATGTATCATTTCACGGACAATTCCGGAGCATGTATAACAATGAGTTATATCTATGCATTGTTATACTTCCTCTAGAACTATCCTTCCTCACAAGTGTGGACAGCTTTTGTGCGTAAGGGTTTTCTGTAACAAAGGCAGATAATGGCTTAAACTGTGAGCACACAAATCTAGCTAGGATCTATAAGAGAAAACTGGTAGAACTATTGTATTACACAGCAGCACTGATTTTTCGGTTTAAAGAGTTTTAAATAACTGTAGAAGTTCTGTTGGGTTTAAACAGACTCCCACATTCTTTTTACCTACCGCTGCTACTGACCTAAGGTAGGTGAAAGATTAGACCACTTAATCGTATTACTAGATCCTTGATTGTTGTAGGGTTTCCAAAGTTTCAAGCAGTTTCCCCCTCTATTATCTCTATTATGAGTATATCCAGTCCCAGGTTTTGTACCCCTCGCTCGATGTGATCTGCGTAAGCCATTAATTGTGTGGACTCGTTGACAAATGTCCCTCAGATAGATGTTTCACATTCTCAGATTGCTTTCTCCAAACTTACGGTGAAGAGGAAGCCAGTTCATTGACGAGGCGGGATAACAATCTCACGTCTTTATAATATTCTATCCTGACTATATCATAACCTACTTTGAAGTCTATAAGCAAATTTTACGTTGGGATGTTAAATTGTATTTAGATATGTATTTCTCCATCGCTTGCTTAAGACCTTTTCACCAGTCTTTTCTGGAACAGTTACGCTTTGTAGTCTTTCAGAAGCCTAGCAAGTTTTTTTGAAACCTTCAATGCTGTTGGAAGCCGCTTGTTAATGAAACGTTTCAAGTTACCAAACGAGACATTTTATTGGAATGTATGCTTATTCGTTGAACTTAAAATTGATTTGACAACCTGAATTTTACACAAAAATATCCGAAATTTGTGTACAAAAACTAAAAGCACTAACCTGTTTTCAGAAAAATTAAATTATTCAGATCAAATGTCACTTTGACAGTTACTACGTTCCCGACTCAGGAAATAAGCAAGAGTTTGCTCAGAACAGATGTTCATGGTTTAGTTAAAAATTGTACTTAAAAAATCCACTCATGGTTTCAGTATGTTGTCTTAACCATAAAGAATCTGCATTCCAAGGTTCAAAATTCTAATAAAGGGTTTGAAAACGACTTAAACTTCAGAACTCAACAAACAAATCTTTTGCGAACATTTTAACCTGTTCTATCCAAAGCTGAAGTCTATAAGCAGATGTTACATTGGGATGTTAGATTCTAGATATTTTTCCATCGCCTGCTTTAGGCCTTTACGCCAGTCTTTTGGCAACTCAATGCTTGGTGGAAGCCGCATGATAACATCTTCTTGAAATGAAGGAGTCGACATTTTTTCTGTCATTCATTGAAATGCATTTTCCATGGCTCCAGAATTCCTTTGAGATTAGTGTTAGAACTTCCGCGCCTTCTTCGAACCTGCTCTTTCTTTTATTTATTAGACGGCGTCTCTTTCTCTGACTGGCTTCTCAGTTTTTGAAAGGAGCAGCTGCGTTAACTCGAGCTTGAGAGACTGATACATTGCGTCTGGTCCCGGCAAACCATCTTTGGAACATCATACCAACAAGATGTTAATCCGAAACAATATTGACACTATTGTATCCTGGCAAGATTATTAGTGTGATGGACTATCATGCCAGAGGTCTTGGGTTCAATCCCTTTCTGTGCTATCAAAAGTTTTTTTCACGAACTTCCTCTGGCAAGGAATTGACAAATCCTATAAGAGGTATTCTTGTCATGAAAAGTGCTTTCTCAAATAAGCCGTTCGGATTCGGCTTTAAACTGTAGGTCCCCTCTATCCCTGTCAACACTGCTCACATACAAGAATGGTTGAGAGTTGTAAGTGACTAGACTCTAGTTCTCAACGGACTGTTGCGCCACCTAACTTAACTAAATATTGACACCTTGAACGTATAGCGATCATGGCTCGTGCTGTGGTGATCTATCAACACGACGTCTATTTTTTACGAGTACAGGTTACTTTTCGACTTTTCCTATCTTTGTAAAAACTGGTGAAAAACTTTAAATATTCTGAAAAATGTACCCTTATCCTACGCATCTTGGTATTTTAAAAATAAAATTACTAAACTGCCTTCAACATCAAAGAATAAATACATTTCACAACAGTTGGCAACCATACTTCATCAAAAACACTCAATTTGGAGACTTCTTCATTAACCCCTTACCACCTACTTTTTAACATTGTTGTTTTTCGTGTGTGTTCTTTTAATTTGGATTTCAGATTTTCGAAAGACCCTATCATGATTCGATTCTGTTGCCACGTGGCTGTTTGTGCAATTCTTCGAACGCATCCCATTTACCAGTTGAATACACCTCAACCAGCAGGGACTTGGAAGTACATTTTACAGCGCTCAACATGACCACACTCGATGACCCAGACGCATTGAACTTCGAAGGACTCTTTGAATTCGTCAAGGGACCAACAAGCTGCAAGGATGGTCGAAGGAAATTCGGTCCAAGTGGCACCATCGACATGACGTTCGGAGACGTAAGGATAACCCATATATATAAAAAGGATATTACAATGAGAATGACCACAGAGACTCGTATAGTCCTATACCTATGTACTCGTATCATCCTCATTGTAAATTCAAATTGAATTTTCACTTTTCAAGCCCCCAACCAACCCAACACATTTCTCTTTTGACTGCTTCAGATGGACTGCCGCACCCGACCATGGTTAATCGAGCCTTCAAATGGAAACAAGTTCTTGTACGTCCGGCTGAAGGGCATCTTCCTGCGAAAGTACAGTCCGAATATACATAAAACGATTAATGCCACAGTGATAGGCACCAGCTCATATCGGTGCGAGACCAAGGCGAGAGTGGTGCTGACAACATCTGAAGGTAAAGTGTCATTTCCGTTTAGGTTTTGATTCGGTTTTGGGTATTTTTGGGGCAGTTGGGCATGGGAAAAAAAGGGAACAAGGATGGTTATTATGTTTTCATTACACAAATCTTCTTTTTCTCTTCTCCTCTTCTCTTTGTGTTACGTTACAGGACTCACAATAACAGCATGTCCTTTGGGTGAGAACTCGAATGCATATGAATTTGTGGAGATATTCAGTGCGGGCTGGAATGAGAGGCCGAATTATGCAATAGCCAACCGATCGAAGGCTATCAGTGTCGAGTTCCTCAGACCGGATAATGGTGATTTCACATTCAATTGGATGGAATTGGTTCCTAGACCAGCCTTGGGCTTAGTAGGTATGTACTCGTGTGTGCTTTGCTTGTTTGATAGGTTTTTGATTATACCGACTATACCATCCGGAGCCATAAGAGAGAACAAAGGAACCCCTAATGAGAATTTCTTGGCAAAATCTAAAACTTCTATTCTAAGTGTGGGTTTTTTTTCATTTTCATTGCAGAAGACTGTACATTCAAGTGCTCCGAATTGGGGGCATGCGTTAATGCTAGCGTGTGGTGTGATGGAGTTGTGCATTGTCCATCCGGCGACGATGAGTCGTTCCTGCAGTGTTCTGCCATTATGAAACTGCCAGCTGAAATTTTAGCTACATTGTGTATCCTAATGGTGCTGTTTTGCTGTGGGTTCGTTGCGTTCGCATACAAGTGAGTATAATATAATAGTTACTTTATATATCTATAGACGAAGTTTAAAAGGGTAGAATTGATAGGGTCAGGAGTTTTGACTTTGTTTTCTTTGTTTTGAACTTTGAAATAGGTTTATGGTTGGTTTAGATTTGCAGAATCCCATGAACAAACTGAAATAATCTTTTGGGGCATTGGGATTAAATATTACCGACGAAAGCGTGGATAGACTGACTAGAAACGTGGTTTTACGTTATCACCGACCTTTTATTCCTGGGTTTAGTCCTAATCATCGTAGGTTCCGAATGAATCTTATGACCACTTGCTATTAAATGGAATCAAAACAAGAAGCTTTGAGTTTCACTTCCAATTCATACGAGTTTGCATATGGAATTTGACAGGTACTGTCAAACTGAATTTTATTTTTGATCTTTTTGTGCAGCGGAAATAATACAAAATTTTAGTACTATAATTAATTCACTAACATTTGGTATAACCTTAAAATAAACAATAGGTGAGAAGTAAACACAATTCCTCTGCCAAAACATTTTAGACTTTTTATTATGTTAATGAAACGTTTCAAGTTACCAAACGAGACATTTTATTGGAATATAGGTTTGTTCGTTGATCTTAACATTGACACAAGTTTTTTTGACAACCTTAAAAATTATCAAAACATCTTAGATTAGTTACTTATCAAGGATAACACAATGTTATATTCTACAAAAATTTACAACATCTTCGAACAAAAACTCATAGCATTAACCTGTTTTCAGAAAAAATTAAATTATTCGGATCAAATGTCACTTTGACAGTTAATACGGTACCGACACAGGAAAAAAGGAATAGTTTGCTTTGAGTGATCTGAGGGCCATTATTAATCAATGGTCAACGATAATTTACTGAAACATTTTATCCTCCTTCAAAAACTCAGCTCATAATTTAGTTAAAAATTGTACTTCAAAAAAAAATCGCAGGATTTTGTGTACCATAAAGAAGCTGCTTTCCAAGGTAGGTTCAGATTTTCAATAAATGGTTTGGGAGCGACTTAAAATTCAGAATTCAATGAACAAATCTTTTGTGAAAATTTTAACTTGTTCTACCAAGGCTCTGTTTGTGAAATTTTTAAGAAATGTTTCCTTATCAAATAAGGACTGTTTGTTTTTATCAGAGCTATCAATTTGCACGTATTTAAGCTATTTGTCAGAAACTGAAAGTCAGTTAAGGACCTGTTACATGTCATTTTTCTGTATTGGCTGCGAGAAAATCACTGATCGATTAAAGTAAAGTTTAGAGCAGACAAAATTCAGAGCTCTCTGATATATTATCTCATGAAACACTGGCGCTGAACTGTCATTTGAGATTTACATATTTATCTTTTGGAACTAAAACACAAAAATCACTTGATTAATAAAATTTAGTTTTCACTTTATCTAGGCTGTATTCGAAATGACAGTTCCCTGATTTAAATTTAAAAAAATTGGCATTAGCTGTCATTAAATCATTGAAATCGATCAAAAACGTTTGGTTGGATATTTTTGAATGTGTTTTCTCCTGAAATATGAAAATATGAATTGTTTTGCTTTGTATGCATGTTTCTTATTTCTTGACGTAAATTCATATTCCTGAACAGCTGATTGTATTTTGCCATAAAAGAAAACGAATCTCTAAACTGGTTTGTGTTTCAAACTTTCACCATTACAGTGATAGATGTCTTAAAAATTTGTTTCTAATGATAGAAATTATCAATAGTTTTTATAACCAACCCTTCAAAAAAATCCAATGATTGTGAGAAGAATTTAAATTTAATAATACAAAAAATTTGTTTTGGAAGTTTTGACAGCAAAAACATTTACTGATACTAAACTGGTCAGTTTAAAAAAAACTTGACAATCAATTAAAACATATGGATGAACAAGAAATCAACTTTTCTAATCTGTAGCCACATAACGTTATAGCACGTTTCCACCAACAAATAATACGAGATTTATGTTAAGTGCTTTAAAATAAATGATGAGGTGTTTCCACCAAAGAAAAGGAGATTAATTTGACGTTTGGAAGTGAGACATATAGTTTTTGTTGACATTTCCATCTGTCAATAAACGAAATTGGCGTTTAAATGGGTCGGTTCAAAAATTATTCTCAGAAAAAAAGTTTGGTTGATTTGACAAACTAATGTTTCCAAGTAGGTTTCAATGAGTTTTACTTGAAATCTTCATTTGAGTAGATTAAAATTTGTATGGTAAATTTTCGAGATTTCAAGCTAAATCTCGGTTTAGTGCTGGGTGGAAACGTAGTATTAAATGATTTGATCGAGCGTTCGATCGAATTGTCTTACATGATCTAGGCCCGGCATTTTTCGTTTTTGGTATTTAAATTTTTGTTCAGAAAAATTTAAAGTGTTAGAATCTTAGGATAAAAATCTCTTTTAAAATTGAAGGCAAACATCAAAATGCCCACTTTATATTTCTAAAATCTCAGATTATTCTGTATATTCTCCAAAATATAATCTGTCAGAAATTATAGAATAATACTTGTACCTCTATAACGCAAAAGGAAGAAAACAAATACCAAGCTATAGAATAGTGAATTGTGTTTATATTTCACGCTTCTGCTCTGTCAATCAGTTTGAGAAAACTGTCAAAAATCTTCGATATATAAATCGGCCAAATGATTTTCAAGGGCAAGTCCCGTCATTTTGATATCTTTTTATTGTGAAATTGACAGCACTTTGCCTTAGCACAGAAATTCAGAGTAAATGAACACGCCTAGTGAAAAACCTTATATTTGTCGGCCATATTTATCTAAAACGGAAGTGACAAAATGTTACACAAATCAAACGACTCGCATTAGATCCGTTTGAGTGCTTCATTATGTATGACATTCCTGATCCGAGAATTTTTCCTGAACGCTAATTAGAACTGTAACTTAATGAAAGTTCAATGAATTCTTTCAATCTAGTATTTTTTTGAATAGTGAAAAAGATAATATTAAAGTTTCAAAAGTAATTTTTGTAGAACTTTAAAAAAAAACCACACACGAATCGTTGCTGCTAGAGAACATACATTTTGGTAGTTATGTATTATTAGTATTAAGTTTTATCATTTGCACGTATTTCGCGATGGTGTAACTTGTCTTTAGTAACGTATTAAAAGAAGACTATTTGACAGAAATTAAAAGAAACAACATGGCCGCCACCCACGAGCTGTCAAAATATATCTATTTATATGAGTTTACTTAATAATGACACTTTATTTATTCTTTCTTTTTTTTATAGAAAAATCAAACGAAAACTGCGCGGGTCTTCAGTTCTACAAACACGACTGAAATCTCTAAGTTCTATGGATACAGCAGTTTTTGATGAAAAAGATGTGATTTGCTGACAAAGCGACAATTCTGTACGATATGTGGAAATAGATCGTGTAACCACTGTCTGACCACATTCAATCATTATCGTACAGAATTGTGCCCCGGAACAAGAGACTTTATGTAAACAATTACCAACAAAAACAACAACAACAACAAAAACAACCACACTACTAAAACTACTAAAATATTGTACCATTATAACTATCAACTAAACTGACTAAACAATACTATAAAAAAAATATTGTATTTTTTAAGTTTTGTTTCAATTTTTAAGTTTTCTTTTTAAGTATCTAACTATAATTAAAATAATTTTTTTACGAACAAAAATTTAAAAATAAAATAAAAAAATAAAGATGTGTATTTTCTAGTTAAATATTGTTAAACAAAAAACATAAAATAAAACTAAAAAACAAAATAATAATTTATTAAAACTGCAATTAAAGACCAACGGTTTGGTACCTTCAAGAAAGCGGGAAAAAGTGAAATAGAGATGAAATAGAAAGAGAAAGAAAAATAACTTAAATTTCAATACAACTCTTGAACAAAAAACCAAAAAATATAAAATTATTAAGAAAAATAGGTTAATTATTACTAAAAACAAAAAAGCAAACATTTAATGTGCCAGGATTCGTATTTTTTAGTCCTTAGGTAAAATTATTAAAAGAACAACAAAACAAAAAAAAAAAACGAAAGTCAACCGAAATGACGCACAAAATATTTTAGAAAAAGAGTTAATTCTATAAAAACCAAAAAATTTTAAAAAATAAAACAAAAAATCTCTGCGTCAAACCAACTGAAAATTTTTGTACTACGTTTTAGTAATACTGTTTAAATTTAAACTAAGCCTAGAAAAACAAAAACTTTTAATTTCTATACAAGTGAATAAACTTATAGAATTGTTTATTTACATTTTCTAAAACTTAAGAAATAGATTGATAAAGATTTAAATTTTGTAGAATAATTAAAATTACCAAACAAACAAACAAAAAAGTAAACAAATTAAGAATTTTAAAAAAAAGTAGATGTTTAAATTTACACTTCAGTTGAGTAATTTTACTTAAATTCGAAACTTCTAAATTTTCCTCTTTTATTTGTTTTGAATTATAAACTGACAACAGGCAAGATGGTTGGAATCATTATGAATAAAGAAACAAAATAACATTCATAAAAATTATTATTTGAATCATTTTAATATTTAAAAAAAAAAAGAATAGGAAACTAATTTGCCAAACAAAAACTATAAAAACCCCACTCAAAATTAGTCAAAAACTCGAAACGATAAATATGAAATTATATGTTTAACATCCAAAACTGCCACTAAATGTATTGAATGTATGTAAATTTGTGTTTTTACATAAAAATTTAAATAATATAAAATATAAACAATTCGCATTTAAATTTAAAGCAACAACAACAACAAAAAATCATATTTAACAAAAATGAAAATTTAATTTTCATCATCGAAGTGCTATACGATTTATTACACTTCCCAACTTTACACTGCCTTTGATTATAATCAAAAAGAATTAAAAACAAAAAATATTAAAAATAAAACAAACAAAAAATATAAAAATACAAATATTTTATTACTAGGTGAACATTTATTTAAACAATTTCAATTCTTTTCTTCCTTAAACGCTATAAAAAAAAAACACCAACTTTCATTCATATTTCACAAATAAAAATAAAAACACGAAAAATGAGTGAGATTTACTTTGAAAACTTCAATTTTTTAGTTTGCTCTGCATAAAACCAAAAACCAAAAAACATCAACATTTTTATTTTAAAGATTTTCATATTTCATTTAAAATATCAAAATTAAAAATTGAAAGGAAAAAGCTTAAGAAAAAAACAAACAGACAATAAAAAACCTTAAAAAATAATAAAAGCAAAACATAACTGAGAATAGTGTTAAAATATTTAAAACAAAAATGGAAGAAGGAATATAATTATTAAACAAAAAAAGAAGAAAAAAACATAACAAATTTAATGAATTTATTTATTTTTTGAAAACATGGAATGAGTGTCAGATTAAAATAAGAAACAAAAACAAAAACTTAAAACTATATTAAATTCAAATCAAATTAGTATAAAAATCTTACATAAAATTGTAAATAGTAAAGTTAAATTTGAATTTATTTATTAATTTTAGAAACAAAAGAACATAATTTATCGTTATAAATAAAATTTAAAGTAAGGACCTTATATAGGAAAATAGCTAAAAGAGACATGTTAAAAAAAAGGAAATAAAATAGACAAAATTTGGAAAGATGAGATCTTAATTCTTCCAACGACTAGAGTATTTTTTAGGATAATGATAAAAGATGATTTATGATTCATGATTTAAGAGTCATGATTTATGATTCATGAAGATGATGGATGATGATGAAGTGTGTGAGAGAGAGAGAAGTGATTATTGTTACTATAAAGAAAATAAACATTTTTTTATTTATAAAAGTTGATGTAAGGAAGAAGAAGAAAAAAATAAACAAAAAAAAGTGAAACTAGATAAAAAAAAAACATTGTATCTTTAAAATTTTAAAAATTAAAGTGAAAACCAAGCATTAAACAAAAAACAGAATAATAAAACAAAAAACAAACAGAAAATGTTCGAATTAAAAATACAACAGAAATAAAAACAATTAAAAGTCTTAAATGAGAGTTAAATAAAAAGAAACCATATCAATAAAATGAAAATAACTTTAAAAAAATTAAAAGAATGTTTTATTTTTTAATGAAAGAAATATTGTGGTTCAACGTTTTCAACTGGTTGAACGAAGGTTTAAGTAGTGGATGTTTGTTTTTAGAGGTGTAGACATTTAAGGTGTAACACTATTTTAACTGGCGTCCATTTTGAGAGTAGTCAAGTGATTTATTTGTAGTTTTGTTTGGTTTTGTTTTGACGCCTGAACAACACTTCCATATTGTGCTAGTTTGTTGTTTAAACCATGGTTCTGTTTAAAATACTTATCAAGTGAATTGTGTTTCACCAAGAAGTATTCAGAAAATAAAAATTATTGCAGGAGCAGGTTGAATCAAACACATTGACCGCGAGAAGTTTTAAGAATTAATTTTCATTTGATCTAGGATTGCTACTTATATTTCTAGCCTAGGTAACAGTAAAGTAGTATTCACATGAGCACGACCAACGAACGACGGATAAATTACAAAATCTGAGTTTATATATGTACGTTTGAAGACATATTTCCTCACAAATTCTTAAGAAAACGATAGCAATATAGTTTCTATTTGATTATGATGCATACGGAAACAAATCTGTCATTCTGGTTTGCCTACAAGCTGAAACGTCAACTTACACGCACCCTTAGGTCTAACATCAATTCACCACTACTAACATCAATTCACCACCACTAACATCAATTCACCACCCTCTAAAGTCATTTCACCACGAAAATAAGGAAAAGTGATGAGAAATTCCTAAGGGGTGGCACCTAGTGGCTACGGCGACATTAGCCATTGCATTTTTTGGGAAGAGTATGATAACTCAAAGTTTGATGACGGATTTGTATAGAACAGTTAAAAACAAGCAGTTTTTACTCTGGGAGGGGGTCTGTTTCCCCCCATTTAGGAGGTAGAGACATTTTAAAAAAATATGTAAGTTAAATGGAAAAAAATAATGGTAATACTTACAACTAAGTTTTATAAATTTGTCGAATCCTTATCCATTATTTATGATTCAATGTTAATTATTATTTAATTCTATTTCTTATTAAATGCAGCAATCCCAGAGCAGTCACCACGCCAGTCGTCCATTTGTAATTAACCTCCTTTTCCTTTTCAAAAATCCCAGACATCATCCCGTTCGATGCTCTAGAGTCTCGACATCTCATGGGCTTACACTAAGCGGCGAACGGGTTAACATTTCCCAGTGACTTAATACTCCGGTTTCACTTAGGTACACGCAAATGCGGTGCCTAGCATTTCTTATACCTCGCACTGCGACACGGCCATCCTGTCACATCACATGTCCTCATGTGCTCGGCCAACCCTGACTTAAACTTTTTTTTTTTTTTTACAACCTCTAATCTTCAATTTCACAACACTAAAAGCACCTCTGCTCAAACCATTTCTTAATTTCATTACCAACTTCCAACTAAGTGGCCACACAACAAAAAAAAACGAACTTCCATCCAGTTCTCTCATCTCCATCTCTAACTCTGATGCATACCGCTCACTCACGGTCTACATTTAAGAGATTCCGATTTCAATTAAGCTACGGCTATGCACCAAGTTACAATCATTATTATTACAATTTTGTTCAACATATTTCATTTCCATTCATTATTAACTTCCATTAAAGTGGTAGTAACCCACAAAGAACTTCCATCCAGTTCCCATACCTTATTGAATCGGACACACACCGCGCACTCACGGTCTACATTTAAGAGATACCGATTTTTACTGAGCTACGGCTACATAACAATTCAATAATTTCTTATTAAAACTTTATTCAAACGTTACAAAATAAACTGTATTCATAAACAAACACAAATATTTTCAAAAGTATTTTATTCCAATTGTTCTTCACTAACATATTCATCATTTACAAATTCTTCATTTAAATGTTCTTCATCAAAATATTCTTCATTTAAATATTCTTCATTTAAATATTCCTCATTTAGACATTCTTCATTTAACAAATCAAAATTTTCATCATCTTTTAAAACATTAACATTTTCTTTTTCATTTAAAATATTACGGTTTTCTTCTATATTTACAACATAAACATTTTCTTCTTCATTTAAAACATTAATATTTTCTTTATTTGCAGTTCGTCTACTTAATTTTACATTACTATCTAGTTTGCCATAAGAAGGCATTTTTCTAAGGCGATCATGAGCATATTTATAAGTGCGATTAGAATCAAGAGCCTTAAGAACATATCTATCACCATCTAGAACTTCTATAACACTGAATGGGCCTTTGTATTTTTGGTCAAGTTTCGTTTGATTACGTTCATCATTCTGTAATAATACAAAACCACCTATTGAGAATTTGACTAACTTTGCTTTTGTATTGTCAAATCTAGACTTATCATATGCAGCATTTTTGTTAATATTGTCAATAGACTGTGCTCGAATTTCAATTAAATCAATATCAGAATCTTCACTTTCTAAAAACATCAAATCAAGGGGCCTTGCTATTTTTCCAATCATTAGCTCAAGCGGGCTTGATTTTGTTACACGATTAACTGAACAATTTAAAGCTAACTGGATGTCCGAAAGAGAATCTTGCCACGAACAATCCCTACTAGTCTCTGCAACTGTTAGCATATTTTTCAAGGTACTCATAGTCCTCTCTACTTGGCCATTTGCCCGAGAGCTGCCAGTAGCAATTAAATGAAGGTTTATGTTATGTGAATTACAAAACTCACGAAAATCTAAACTTGTAAAACATCGACCCTGATCTGCAATAATCCTCTGTGGGGCCCCAAAAATTGAAACACTCATTTTAATTGCTTTTATGCTACTTTCAGAATCAATATGCAATGTGTGATATAGTAAAACAAATTTTGTAAATGCATCAATTAGTACAAATACATATTCCTTCTTATCGTTTTTGCCACTTAATTTACATGTGGCGTCAATGTGGACTGTATGCCATGGAATAGAAATCTTTGGAATCGGATGCAATTCTGCTTGAATCTTACCTGAATGTGACTTAGATACCCTACAAGTTACACAATTTTCTACAAATTTTCTTACGTATTTCGCCATATGTTCAAACCAAAATTGATCATATAATTTTTCAAGAGTTTTCTCCCACCCAAGATGCATGAGAGCTGTGTGGGTAGAATTTATAACAGACCAGCGGAGGCTCCTCGGAAGTATAGGTAGACACCGGGATCTTCCATTCCTTTGTATTTTTCGATTTAATACCCCAGAACGAAACTCGAAAGTCTTAGCTATATCTTCGTCTAACTTATCCTTATTGAAATCATCTATCAGTTTAAGAAGTTCAGGATCGCGTTGTTGCTCAGCAAGCAACCAATTTTTCGGATGAGTATTAACATTGACTTCCTTGTGTTGAATCTTTTTTACAGGATTCTCATTCGAGCCTGGTAATGGATTTCGTGAAAAGAAATCAGCATGACACATCCGTTTACCATCTCTATAAATGATATCAAGTCAAAGGCCTGTAAAAATGCCCACCATCTATGCACCCTAGGTGTAAGATCTAATTTCTTTTTTGAAGACTGCAAAGAATTGCAATCTGTGAAGACAGTAAATTTGCGTCCATGCAAATAGTGCCGGAAATGCTGGATAGCATTGACAATTGCAAGGGTTTCTAATTCATAAGAGTGATATTTAGATTCTGAAAATGTAGTTCGTTTACTAAAGTAAGCTATTACATGACGAAGTTTGTTTTCACTTTGCATTAGCACTGCCCCGTAACCTATCGAACTCGCATCAGTGTGAAGTTCTGTTTCACACTTAGGATCGAATATTCTTAACAAAGGCTCATTGGTAAGAATTGTTACAATTTTTTGTCTAACCGACTCATGTTTTGGTGTCCTAGAAATATCGCCTTTAACAATTTTCGTTAATTCATACAAAGGAGCCATTATTTGAGAACATTGTGGAATAAATTGTCGAAAATAAGATGCGAGTCCTATGAACTGACGTAGTTGAGTAACAGTCCTAGGAGGTGGAGGGGAAACCAATGATTCTACCTTCTTGGAATTTGGTCTCACTTCTCCATGACTCACCTCAAAAAAAAGATATTCTACTCTCTGTTTAAAAAAAGAACATTTCTTCCTATTAAAAGAAAACCCAGCATTTGTTAATACCTCCAGTACAGTTCGAACCTAACATGACCTTCATTTAAATCTTCACCCCCTAAGATCAAAATGTCATCCATGTAAACCACCACGTATGTATTAGCGAGTTCCCCCAATGCCTTAATGACGGCACGTTGAAAAACGGAGGGTGCGTTCCGTAACATAATATTTAATATCATATTTTATGATCGAGAGGATCGTGCTTAGTGCTTATTATTATATTTTGGTTCATATTTTCTAATTACTAATGGAACAGACGTGTCAACTTGCATAGTTTTTGAAAAAAATTGTTTTAAGCTCAAAATTTGGGCAAACATTTTTTTATTATTATTTGAATATGTATATGCAAATCCATTCGAACACAAAAATAAATATTAAAAATCTTACAATATTTCTTCCTAATTGTGAAATCAATAGAAATATCGACCGCAGGAACTGTTGCATATGGTGGTGTATGAGCGAACAGAGCGGCACACCATTTGTGTACAAATGCAACACAACCCAGATACCTTCTCCAGCTTTGGTCACTTCGTTGACGTAATCTTGTCCGAACACTGAATCGAAAAGAGCCTTGTCTGCGAATGCTCGCATCTATGCCATTCATTTGTGACGATATTCCTCGCGAACACTTTCGTCTTGGGAGTCTTCAGATTCGTCCATGTTCATGTCTTCGATATTTTTCTGCTTCTCACCACCAGTTCGCTTCTTAATGGCATTCTCGAGCATGGGTGGAAGGATACCTTTTGCACGGAAGACATCATTCCATTTGGAATCTTCATTTGGATCCTGTATTTTTAAACAAATTAACAAAACAACAAATGCGTCATTTGACAGCTAAAATAAAATCTAAAATTCACACCACAGCAATTTAATAAACAAAAAAACCTGTCAAAACAAGTTGATGCACCGCATCGAATTGCTGTTGGATTTCACATTTCAAAATGGACGTAATGTCAAAATTACAAATACAACAATGTAAAAAAACGTACGAAAGATTCCGGTCTTTATATGGTGTGTCTATGACCTAAAATGTCATTCTTGTTTTGGTTTCGGTGGTGAATGGTGTTTGGCTGTGGTGTGGCTTCTTGTCAAACTTCATTTGCGACAAATTAAAAACTCTCATGTGAAAAAAATGTCAAAATCGACGAATAAATGTGAAAGAAAAGTCAAAATATGAGAACATCCACAGTTCGTAGCTCATGTGCAAGATGCTTAAGTGTTGCCAGGCGCCATCTGACATTTTCAACGGAAAGTTTGAGATCTTTAAACAATAACCTTCTACAGAACATGTTTCATTTAAGTGGGATTTGTGTTGGTGACAGTTACTTGTAAAATGCATCTCTGGCAAAAAAATGGAATTAACTCGTGAATCTTTTCGTGCGATTATTTTTCATAACTTTCGACTCGGATTATCAAGACAAGAGTGCAGCGATGACCTTAATTCTTTCTACAGGGATAAAACACCATCCTACAAAAAGCTGGTATAACGAATTCAATCATAATCGTCGTTCGCTCCAGGATGAATTCCGTGAAGGTCGTCCAAAATCGGTTGTTGTGCCACAAAATATCGATGCTGTGCATGAACTGATAAAGCAAGATCGACATGTTACATATCGTGGGATAGAGTCATCTTTGGGCCTTAGTATGACTAGCATCAATAAGGTATTACGAGTACATGAATGTTTGGCTGTGAGAAAGGTTTGTTCGCGTGCGTTAGAAGACGCATAATCTGACAAACGCTCAAAAGAATACTCATGTCGATTGGTGCAAGGAAATGGTGGAAAAATATGGTCAAGGTGCATCAAAGGCTGTGTATAATATCTACCCATGTGACGAATCATGGATCTATGAGTATGAGCCCGAAACAAAACAGTAATCGACTGTACCTTACCTATGGGTCTTCCAAGATGAGCCAAATCTAACAAAGTTTGTTTGCGGAAGAAGCACGTCGAAGCAAATGGTTGCCTGTTTCTTCGGCATTACCGGTCACGTGGCGACAGTAGCGTTAGAGCAACGAAAGTCGGTTACTTTTGAATGGTATACGACAATTTGTTTGTAAGAAGTCATCGAAGAAATTCGAAAAAAGCAGAAGAAGAGGCGAATCATTCTTCATCATGTTAATACAAGCTTTTAGACATCGGCTCAAACAAAGGAATTTTTGACCAGCCAAAACATCGAATAAATGGGTCATTCGCCCTACAGTCCTGATTTGGCACCCAATGACCTCTTTTTATTGCCACTCAGCACATTAAAAAAATGCGCGGACACCCTTTTTCGACCCCTGCATTCAAAATCTATGTTTGGAGGTACCTCAATCCGAGTAGAAAAAGTGATACAAAAATTGGTTCAAAGGCATGGAAAAGTGTATTGCTCTTCATGGAGAATATTTTGGAAAACAATAAAACCAATTTTAATCGTAATTCTTTGTTTTTTTCTTTATTAGTCCAGAAATATAAGTAGCAACCCTCGTACTGCCTTAAAAACGAACATAAATTGTATAATTATAAGTGGTAAGAAAAACATAATGAAAATAAAACATGGCTAGCTTATAAAACTAATTATTACAAGATGAAATTTAACATTCACAAGAAATTTTTGGAGGTATTGCATCTTCTTCTGCGAAGTGGCGTTCACTTTCTTAGCCAAAACACTCACTTTTGGTTGAATGGACACGTCAATAAACAAAACTGCCGTTTCTGGGAGTGATGATAATTTTCAAGTGTATTTTTAAAAGTGGTGCCGTTACATTCACAAAATTTACTGTTTGGTGTGATTTATGGGTTGGTAAAATAATTTGTCCATACGTCTTTAAAAACGATGCTGGCCAGTTACGTTACAGTCAATAGTGGCCACTATGTAAATATTATCATTGGCGGTCACTTGAGTTTGTAATCGGATTGTTGGGTTAAATCATTGACTTAAGGTGCTAGTTATAGATATCATTATTTTTTCATCATTGAAACAAACATTAAAATTTTTTGACATGCCGGTCGTTTATAGCTATCATTTAAAATGTCTGTCATTGAAAAAAATGTTCCTAATTGAAATCAATGTCAGAAATCTGTCATTGGAATTGTGTGAAATCTCAAACATAGAGTGTATCCGGATACCTTTTTGTTAGTATTTTACGTGTAAAATAAAAGCTGATCAAATACAGCTGAGATGTCAAAAAAGGTATCCAATAATTTGTGGGGTATGTAAGTATCTGACATAAAAGCTGATTCAACACATGGTTGAATTTCAAGAAACGTGAACATTGATCCTCGTTTCTGTTAGGCTAGTTTTCTGTTAAATGTAAATAGTTTAAAACCGGAGATTTCGCAAATAAATTATTAATCGTATAGAATTCCAATTGGGCTAAGAGGAAATTTAACATAGATTACAGATTAAGGTTATCTCTTATGTATTAAATTATAAATCAGTTGAATTATCCATTAAATATTTTATCTTACAACAATTTTGACTTCGAAGCTTAAATGTTTCTCTGCTTTTTGTGAACACCTTAAAGTTGTTTTTTTAGAGCTATCCAACTTGTTTAACAAGGTATCTTAAAATCCACCCATCCGCGATACCCTATCCAACACGAGATTGAACGCAGCCATTCGTTCCACTTTTGAACATAAAAGTATCAGCTGTTTGAGAATATGAATTTCCGTCCCGAAAATAGAAGAATACATTTTTAGGGGCCGGTTATAGCTATCAGTAAAATTTGAAACAGTAAGTAAGTAAGCTGATATTTTTACTGATAAACGTTTATAGCTATCAGTAAATTTACGTCATTAAAAATGTTCTTTCGATCATTACATCGAGCTTCGTGCCTCAGACAATTTTTTTACTGTTCATTTCATCAGTAAAATTTTAAATGATGTGATCGGAACAGTACAAATTTGGAGCACCAACAGTAAAACGAAATGGAATTTTGTTGGCTTTTGGCGGTTCAGTAAAATGAAATTTTATATTTAAAAAAATTAAAATATATTTATAAATTATATAAAACTTTAAATGCATTGCTTCTTTTTGAAAAAATACTTGAATATAGGATTCATCTTATTTCATCAATCTTTTGCTAGAAATAAATCTGTAACATGTTCAAAAACTAAAAACAAACACTTTACTGATAGCGGTAACCGGCCCTTTTGTGAGATTTCCGATCAATCAGTATACAATTTTCATTTCTAATCAAATATCGATTCAAACATTCTTGCGCGTCGATTTCAATGATAACTATAACTGGCCCCTAACATAGCCGCAGAGAAAATAGTCTAGATACACTGATCCATTTCTTGAGATAAACTTACTCTTCAATAAATTGACTGCAAAGGGCCTTGCACATGAGAGCGAACAACAAATGGACGAACAAACGTGATTTTACACATTTTAAAAAGTCAATTTCAAACAAAAACACATTTAAATTATAAGACGCCAATTGACACTCATTTAAGGATAATAAAATGTCCATTTTGCTCTCTAAAACAAGACAATTTTGTAAAAACAATTTGGTGGTAACGAATTGCAGTTTGGTTGGTACGAACTGTCAACCTCTATTCACGTTCCACATACCATCCACACTGCAACGAATAGATTATTCGCGCTCAACTTAACCTCAAAATTATACCACTCTTGTTTTGTTTGTTGAAAAGGGAAATTATAAATTGACAATTCGTCGCTGATTGCGAATAGGAATAAAGCTCATGTGGAAGAAAAATCAAAATATGCGAACATCAACAGTTCGCAGTTCGTAGCTCATTTGCAAGATGCTTAAGGCATGTTGTGTAGCTTTTGGCACTAGACTGTTAAAACCACATGTATGCCATTCAAAGTAACTTGAGGATACGTTCTGTCAAATAAAAAATATGGCCCAGAAAGCAAACCACATTAAATAGTTACGTTTTGTGGACGAAAAGGTTAATAGTAAAGCAAACGCGGATTTTATTGATGACTGTGCGATTAAATTCATCGTCTTGGCAAATCTTCTCCTGATTGCCACGAAAAAGACTAATTTTTATCAATTTCTGCTGCTGCCTGGATAGCAGCCATATTTTTGACACTTCGACCCAACTCTTACATAATCGGCAATATTACACAGCAAATATCAGTTTAAATGTGTGTAAAATAATGAAAGAAAATGTGCTCTATCGAAACTTTTCATGCCAATGTACCACAAGAAAATGTTTTGTGTTCGTTTACCTTGCCTTGATGAAAATGGCTATTTTCAATCTCATACAGAAAGGGTATCCGAATACCTTTGTGTTGCTGTTTTACGTGCAAAGGAACAACTGATCCAAAACATATGGGATGTTAAAAAGTATCTGACAGAAAAGGAAAATGTTATTTCACAATAATTTGGACCTTGAAATCTAAAAGTTTCTCTCCTTTTTGTGAACCGCTGAAAGTTATTTTTATATTTATCCAGCTTTTTCAATTTAACTTTTCAATTTGTTAAATAATGTTTCTTAAAATTTACCTATTCAGGATAGCCTATTCAACTCGAGATTGAACGTAGCCATCGTATTGAGCTTACTGAATAAACTGTCAATGACAGTTCGATGATTATAGTGAAAGGGTGCGTTCAAAAACTAAATTCAATTTGTCAATTCCCTATTGAAAATATCCGATATAATGTTTATGTTCTATGATCTAAAGCGCGTGTTTTTTTAAGATCCCTAGAAAAATAGCAAAAAATGAGCTTGACACGATTTCAAGTTGCATTTGATAAAAAGTTTTTAAACAATTTTAATTTCTAAAACTTATTTCTGCTTCATTTTAGCTGCTTTTAACACAAACGAGATTTTTTAATAAGACTTGAAATTTGAACAAAGTGCTCCTGAACACATTATTCTACGACATATTTTTTAAATGAATGAAAATTAAAAACTGTTTTATCGTTATTTTAATAAACAATGCCCTATTGAAATAGCCAGTTGCATCTTACCCTTAAACAATTCAACCGTAATACCCGTACTGCTAGGAATGCCCATCAGTTTACTCATGAGCTCAATTTCGGACGTACTGTTAAGAACAGAGATTCGTTCTTTAGTCGTGCTACACGAATGTGGAATGCTTTACCAGCCTCAATGTTATGTGCAAATATTCAAAACCAATGTGCATCTCGCACTGTGTTTAACCATTATAAGGGTACTCATAATACTATATAGCGTCCGCTTTCCTCTGACTTGGCTGGTTCAACAGAGGTTCAAGTATATACAAACATTTACAATTATTATAGATCAAACCTTGAACCACTGTTAATCTTTATTTAAATCATTGAGTATCAAGGACGCCCAAGAGTTATTCTTGTGACGATATAAAGTGTAAGGCTGTGATTAGTAATTCATTAAAGGTCCTGGTAAGAATGCCTATAATTTCGATTTAAATTTTTGGAAAGGGAAAGCCTCCAAGCCTGATTCCCGGAGAAACGTCTTTTTTTTATTGCTCTTCTTTAGAATAGAAACAAAAATTTGCAATAATTTTTATGTCGTTTTTAATAATTCCTTGACTAGTCAATCAATTAAAATTAAACAAACATGCACAAAACACAATACTTTACACATTCACTAAAGCTTAGTTATTTAAAAATGTTGGAAATTGCGTGTCCTCCGAGTGCGATGGTGCTGGAATGGTGACACCTCCTGTATCCACTGCTGGAACATGTGGCATTGAATCAACACTCTCTAATGGTAGAAAACAATCCGAAGAAATCTTTAAACAAAAGAAAAGCAACTTAAATTTAATTTCCTTTGTGGATTTAATAAATTTTTAAGTACAACCTCTGCGTTGCCAATATGTTTGCCACCATGATGCACATTAAACTTTCCAGGGTTCTTAAATGATTCTCCTCGTGATGCATCCAACGAGTCTACAAAAGAAAAACACAAAAAGATTAGAAGAACTGGTGTTGAACAAAAACAGAACTTTAAAACTTTAAATTCACCTTCATTATTCACAATTAGTCCTTTGCGATGGTCCCCCATGTGTACTTCCAGTTTCTCAGCACTAATTGTCACATAATTGCATAGTTCACATGAGATTTTCTTGAATTCCTCGGGGTGATTTGTGCGAATGTGACGTTTTAAGGCAGCAGCTTGAATGAAGCACTTGTTGCATGATGGACACTGTTTCTTTGGATTCTTATAAAAAAGGAAATATTTGTAAGTGATGGTTTGGAAAAAGGAGATATTTTAATGGTTTGTACTTTTCCATGACGCATTTCATGACTTCGCAGGGTGCTTGGGTCTCGAGTTCGGAATTTGCAGACCTTACATGCTAAGGGCTTCTCACCAGTGTGCTGACGCATGTGGATCTAGAAATAAAAAAACATCTCTCTAAGGGATTGTTTATATAGAAGTTTAAAAAGTGTAGTTTTACAGAAAGAACTGATTTCCTTGTCGTCTTCAAGCCACAAACGTTGCATATGAATGGCTTAATTTTGTTGTGAACGCTTTTGACATGCTTTGAGAGGGTCTTGCTGCTGACAAACTTTCGATTACAGATTTCACATGTCTTTTCAGCGTAATACTTCGTTCTGGGAGGCGGAGGTGGTTTTTCTTCTTTTTTCTTGGTTTTCATGGACTTCAAGACTTTCGATTTCCAATTTCGATGGGTGAGCATGTGGCGCCAGACTCGAGCTTAAAAAGAAAACACTGTTAATCCAACAGAACGTTTGTATGCATGTTGGATGCTTTACCTGATGTTGAGGATGAATATGAGCACAGAGGACACTGAAGTAACCCCACAGAGATTCTGTGTGCCTTCAATAGGTGAATCGAGCATCTTCTCCAGTTCTCCACATCGATGCTACACTCGTAGCATTTGAATTCCGTGGTGGTCCCTTCTTTGTGGCACTTGAGATGCAATTGAAGCTTTTCCTCGTTTTCTAACTTATACGAACAACCCTTCAAAGTGCATCTAAAATAAACCCACTTTTTTAGTGAAATATCAAAAGAAAGAAACGATATTCTGTACTTATGAACAAGGTTCCTTCTGATAATCAATTTGAAGTCCTTCAGAGGCACTGGAAGTAGTGCCAGAGGATTATCTACTTTTTCTTCTTTTGCCAACACTGATGGGACTGCCTCTGTATCATTTTCATCTGTCTTAAGGTCATTCTTTGGTTGATCTTTCGACTTTTTGGTTTCCTTTTCGATTGGTTTGCATTTATGGAATTCGATCATATGACCTCGAAGGTCCTCAATGGAGTTATATTGGCCATAGCATAGACTACATACATAAATGACAACTTCTGTGCATTCTTCGGGTGGTTTTTCATGGAATTTCTGGTGTTTTTCAACAATTTCTTGCTTAGAATCAATAAATTCACATTTTGAACATTGAAAAGCTGTGATTTGTTTCACATTGTCCTGGTTTTCAACGACTATTTCCGTTTCCGGTGAAAATTCTATAATTTCATCGAATAATAATTCCTATAAAAATAATGGTTGTTAAATTAGATAAAACATAGACAAATCTGTTCCGAATGTCAAGGCGAAGTGAATGTAGTGTGAATCAGAACCAAAAGGTTGTTGTCATAACTTATGTCAACAACACGAAAATGAGAAAATACTTACATCGTTGGCTTCTTCTTGTAAAGAACAATTATCAGAAGACATATTTACACATAATTATAAAATTATACTTAAATTTATTATACAAACATGCATTTTAAACAAACAATTAAAAACAAACACAAAAAACATTAAATTCAGAGCACTGACAGAAACAAACACAACTTTCGGAATAAAATCTCCGGCGAAGAGTTTAAGTATCTGTCAAAAGATTTGATTACATTCAGTTATAAAATATAATGGAAGAGTTCAGAATATTTCTGTCATATAAATATTAGTAAGTCTTAAGTCAGTTACTACATGACGCTGCATAAAATAATTATGACTATTTTTATATATAAATTTGGAACAGCAGATCCTTTTGTTAGTTTTCAAATAAAGGGTACGGCAAAAAGATCTCCCATATTTTAAAATTGAACGTCGTGAAGTGTGTGCTGTGGCTCCATCTTGTTGGAACCAGACTTCTTTGTGGTTCCTAGTAAACTGATTTAAAATTGATTGGAGGAAGGTATAAACGTCTAAAAATACAGGAGGTTTTTTTGCCTGACCCTGTATATACAGACACTTTTAAGGTTCACAGAGGTTCTAAGTATCTATTTACATTGATTACTTTATGTAAAACACTAGCCAGAGATAACTTATTTAAGGAAAGTACGTCTTCATACAAGCATTTGGGTCCTATTATACTTTAGCATTAATTTATTTATATAATAATAATAAGCCTACAAACTTTTAACGTAAAGGTATATCATAAGACTTGTTTGTTCTTTTGTTAATTATTTTTTTTTAATAAATTTATATGAATTTTATTGGAACAATTTTTGTTTTGTGCTAAATTACATGGATACTTCAATATTCTAACCATATCGAATTTTTATCTGCTGACTTTTTTCTAATATGGTTGTTCTCTAACAGCAACGTGCATTAGACCATTTTCATGGGGTACATGGGATCCTATCAAGTCAATTATTACATGTTTGGTGGCCGAATTCGAGTCCACCAGCTTATGTTGAGAGAACAATCAGTCAACAACCGTACGTGAACAAATCTAAACATCGCCGCTGTTCGTGAAAGAAAGCAGCAAAATCCAATATTAATAGACTTGGGAGATCATCCATCCACGCGAGATGTACGACTACGAGGTGCCAATGCTTCCGAATAAAGATTTTGAGCTGGAGGCGTCATCGGTCCGTACTACTTCGAAAACGCTGCTGGTCAGGCAACCACCGCAAACCACTTGCAATAGCTATGGATCGATGACCATCAACTTCTTGTAGCCTGAATTAAACATCATGAACACCGAAGAAAAATGGTAACAACAGGCGGGCGGTTCGTGCCACGCAGCTAGAGATACAATTATTTAATAATAATAATAATTTGCAATGAGGCAACCAAGATCGTGTGATTCGACCCCTTTAGAATTTGTCTTGTGGGGTTTTCTTAAGTTGCAAACCTCCACGGCCCTCAAAGACACCATAACCGATGCTAAATTTTGCCTAAATCATGCACCAAAGTCATAAAAAACTGAACCTCTTGAATTGACGCCATCCAGCAAATCCATGACTCCCATTTTATTTATAACATTTATAACATATGTATATCACATGATATGGCTCTCAAATAAAGATACAACATTGTTTGTTTTATTCAATTCTTAAATCGATCCGCCTTTACCCTGAGGCTCCACAAGAGTAAAATCCAATCCAACTTCTCTTCCGCAATCTTATCCACAATCTTATCCACAATCCATTGTTTTTTTGACTGGGCATATTATGTCTTGCCATGAGCAACCACAAACGTCACATTTGACATTAGAAACGTTTAATATGTTGTTTAGTTTTTCTTGATTTACCTTTACTGTCGGTAGTTATTGTTTTTTTTTTTACAAAATTAAATTTCAAACAAGTTATATAAAAAAAAGCCTTTGAGCAAACAAAACTTAGCCCTTTAGGAAAATTAATGCTAGTTAAGAAGCTGGAGGAACTACAACATCTAACTATTTAAGAGTATAAAAGAAAACTCAGGTTTTGGGTGAATCCATTTCTCGAAGTAAGTTAACTTCATGATTTGGAGACACTCAATGACAATTTTAACGAAATGAAATTTTAATTTCAAAAGACTGTGGAAAATGGACGCTCACCACTACATACAACACAAACGTCAAATTTGATGACAGGATTTTGATCCGCTCAAAAAATCCAAACTGCGATGACCATGCACTGGATGTTGGCCGCTATTGTATAATCTGACGACACGCGGATAGTCATGTCATCGGAAATGTTCAATGGTGACCTCAAGTTAATAGCGACTTAGTCTGATTAAGAAATTACATGACTAAAAAAGTTACAAGATCTTAGTTGCCAATAGCGATCACCTCTTTGATAAAAAACACGTCACGAAACTTTTCATCCACAATTGAGAACTGTAACTGCAAAGCTTTCACTATAGGGGTATTCACGATTCGATGCAAGTGGTCTTGTATCGTTGCAAAAGTGCAAAAGTGTAACATTTTCTTGCACTAAAACAACAAAATATACAGACTACAATTTTGTTACACTTTTACATTTTTGCTATACCCGAACCCTATTGCAACACAAAAATACAACGGTGCAAAATTTGTCTGTTGTAGTTGACAGTTTGGCAGCTGTCTTTTTATCAGAAATTTTGGTGGGCTTTAAGTTTAAATTGAATTTGAAGTTATTGCCGCATTTATGCCAACGACAAAAATCAGAAAAAAAGAATGGAAATTAAGATTCAGATCTAAGGAATATAAAGAAGTGCCGTCGACGTGACAAAGCGGTAAAAAAATGGACGGAAAAAGAAATTTTAATTATATTAGATTACATTCAAGAAGCTGGAAACTTCGAGGTAAGATATAATCAAAATGTTTCAAAATGTTTTTTGCTCAAAAATCATTTTATTTTAGAAGCCAACAGCACAAATATTTTACAGAAAACTGTTAGAACAGAAGCCATTAGACGCCACTTGGGAGTTGATCAGGTGGAAAATGAGAAGCTTGAAAACTTCATTTTCTAAAGCTACAGAGTGGCAAAAATCAACTGGTCCTGGTCTCATGGAAACAGAAAAGGGACTTGGTACTGTTCAAGGTGAGACAACAATTGAGATTTAGATACAATTTTGTATACGTTCCTAACAATTTTGTGTTTATTTCTTATTAGCAAAAGTTGTTAAAATCTGTCCCTACTACGACAGATTGAAGGAGATTTTTGGTGACAAAACCGAAGGCCGCACTTCTTTCCAAACATATGAGCTTCCAGATTTCGTTTGTTCAGACGAAGAAACCCCGGATCAACTTGGATATGAGATTATTGAGATAATCGAGGAACAAACCTCAAATGATCCAATTGTGTCCATCGAATCTCCTCCTAGTCCATTATTTGAGCTTTCTTGTGTAGAACCACAGCCACCAATACCAATCACACCAACTACACAAAAAAACGCTCAACTTTCCATTACCGCAGCACGAATTTCGACTCGCGGTTTTTTTTATTCGATAGATATGTGCAAATAAATAATAACTATAGCAATTTTAGAGCGAGGAAACATTTATTTCTATTTTTAATTAATTTTTAAAGTTCACTTTTTTCCATACAAAACACTCAAAAATGGTTGATTTTGACATTTCTTCCCTGTTTTTTGTTCAGTGTTGCCATACTTGTTTTTTTTTCTTGGTAATTTCTTTTATTTTAGTGCTCAAATGGAAAAGTACTTTGCATATACCCAAACTCGCACCCACCCCAAATCCTATAGTGACCCCAAGCAGGGGGCAGCATGCCCCCCTTACATTCCTAGCTGTTAGTACGCCGTGCTATCAATTAAAAAAAACTTGTTTTAGGCTCAAAAAATGCAATACAAAAAAGTAGGGTTAAGTCCGAAAAAGAAAATATTTTTTTTATGACTTAAAGTTGTTTCCTCGCCCTAATATTTAAAACATGTTCTATTGAGACTCCTTCCTAACTGTAAAAAAAAATCAGAAGGAAATTCGTGCTGCGGTAATGGAAAGTCGCCCCTGGTATTGCTATGTTTAGAAAAGGTGTGTTCACGATGTAAAAAAAAAAACACAAATTTCGCAATTTAACATTTTTTGTTTCATCGAATCGTGATCCCTTATATTTTGAGTGAATTTTAACAATTTTATTATCATTGTTGGAGCGTGCAAAAATACCTAAAAATGTGAATACTGCATTTAAAAAAACCACTACTCAACTCGCTAGACTCTGCCATCAACGTTTTTCCCGCCGATCACAGCCAACTTCACACCAAACTAACCGTCAACAAACTTCCATTTTTGACATTTCTGCTGTCCCACACATAGCTCCTCAAAATCCATCCAATGCACTAACACTACCATCAATACATATATTAAATTTGACGGCCGAGGCGATTTGCAAAAAAGCAAAAGTCTCATTTTCTTGTGTTGCACACCACCAGTTGGGAGAATTTTTGCGGAAAAATTTCTAATTTTTGCAAAAACTATCGACAAATTCTGGATTAAAATTATTGAAGCAGCAACTGCAAAGCATGATAATTTAGTTGCAATAAATTGCTAATTTATAAATTATGGCATCTGCGCTAGAAAATTACGTAAATGTTGTTCGTACCTTGAGTGCATCGGGTAAGGATAATAAATTCCTCATCACACACAGGACATTCTAGAATCTAGATAAATTGCGAAATAAAATCCATCAAATTTAAAAGCATTTAATTAACATTTAACCATCAGTATGTATATGTATTGATATTTTATTACTTTTCTTACCTAAAGGAAACTTTGATGTTTTAGTGGAACAATTGAATGATTCGATTGAGTTGCTAACAAAGAATTCGATTATCTTGGACAATGTCCTGGAGACACTGGACATAAACCAGCATTCGTTGGGTGTGATGTATGTTTTGTTGGCTAAATTCTCAAATGCTTTGGTAAGTTAAGAATTTTCTTTCGATTTCGAGTAAAAAAATCAAAAAATAAAACGAAACGAATTTTAATTATGTTTTCAATTCAAGTGAGAGCTTAAGAAAAACCGGCGCGGTGCGGCGCGGCCAGCCGATTAAAATGTGAAATGTTTGTTAACATGAAGAGATAAGCAAACAAAGAGTCAAACAATAGAAACTCGCATAAATTTGGATTCTTAATCGAACCGGTGATTAAATGACTTAGTATGACTGAAGCACTGCGTTATGGGTTGTCCTTTTTTTAAAGATCGTTAATTGGGAAAAATATGTTTACGTGGCGCCTAAGAAAACCACAAAAGTCTCAAGTCATTGTTCGCAATATTCATGATATTCTTTTGCGGACCTCTTTTGTATTCTGTCATCTCATGACGGTCGTCGATTGTTTATGCCTTAGCTTATTTTAGGGGAAGGCACCATCATCGTTGTGCTAAATTCATATATATTTGACACTGTAGAAGATGCATTTTGTTTGGTATTTATTTCCTTTATATGAACAGAAGAAGTTATGGCATAAAAAAGATCTGTAGAAAAGTGAGAGTCAGTTAATATTTCGCTATTTTATAAGCTTAGAGATTGAGAACATTAAATAACAATGTAAAACAATAATATTCTCATTTATTACGTAGATCAATTCTCTCAACCATCAACCAAATGGCAGTTGATAGAATTCATCAATTGATTTGATAAAATATGCCATTGTGAATACCTTGGGTCTATATGGGTTAGTCTAAAACAGTTGAGTAAACAATATTTTTAGTTTTTTTCATTTTGAGCATGAATACATAAACAGTTGGTGGTACCGACTCTGGAACAGGCAACATAAAGTTGGCCATGTGAAAAACATGATTCCTCCAAATTGACACGACAACGTTGGAATGTTTGCCCTTGGGCTTATTTATGAACATCGCAAATGATAAACGCACAGTATATTGTAACCTTTTGAATTCAAATGTTTTGTACTTAAATCTTTTGTCAGTTGAATTTATAGGGATACTCGGTATCAAACGAACTTCTCCTTTTGATTTACCCAGTAAAGATTGTAGCTTTAATCAAAGTTGGCAATAACTTTTTCACTGCATAATAAAAGAACCAATTTTCAGATTCAAGCAATTGAATAATTCATTGCCTCATCTTGATTCAGAACACTGTCAATTGTTTTATATGTCGTGAATACACTTGACTGTTTCGTTTGAATTTGAAAATTAATGGCATTGATATGAATCAACCAATCATGATCTCTCTAATTCTGTATAACATTCGGAAAAACACATTCAATCAACTCATCTATAGATTGCGCAATTGTACAAAAATTGTTCGGTAAAGTGATCAATCCGTTGGTACTGTCGATTGGTATTTTGCCATCACCAATTTCTAACAATTGTTTTGATAACTCGTGGGCGGTTGCATCATTATGTAGGTGAATACGCATATTAATGTTCAGTGTCAATTTTCGTACATATTTCCAAAGAAATGATGACTTCAAACCGGCGTTTATTTCATATGTAGGCGTTGATCGAGGAATGACAGGCAATGTTTGACGAAAGTCCCCTGACAGCAATATTAGAGCACCACCAAAACAGCTGTTGATTACCGCGTAAATCTTTCATTGTTCGATTAAATGCTTCTATTGATTTTTTATTCGCCATTGTGCACTCATCCCATAAAATAATTGACGTTAATCGCAGAACTTTTACCATAGCAGAATTTCTCGAAGAAGCAAGTTGGGGTTTCAATCACCCATACATTCAATTGCAAGTTTAATGCAGGGTGTGCGGTACGACCACCTTTTAATAATGTAGCATAAATTCCCAAAGATGCAAGTTTCGATCAAATAGTCGCTAAAATCAATGATAAAACGAAATTTTTGCCTGTACTACCAGCTGTTTTTGTTGAATATTTAATTTAATTATATTCGATTGTACAAATAAAGGTAAATCATTAGAATTGAACTCCTGCTCACGTTGCAGTCCACGGTCAAAAAAAATCATGTATCTCGCGCTTTGCTGTAATCTACATTTCCAAGGTAATCAACTAATCGGGATTTCTTTATGTATTAGCACAAATTGTTTGTATATTGTTGTTCTCTGGACTTTCACGAATAATTGATGACCAAAATTAGCCAAATTGGTATTGGAAACAAACAATTAGTCAGCATGGCTCTCGCCATTCACCGTGAATGCAGCTATTTCCACATTTCGAAAGAAATAAAACCGATAATGCGGTGAGCGTGTGTATGGGATACAGCACCAAAAAAATGGATGTAAGGGTAATTTGTTGATGGCTTGAAGATTGTCTTTAATCCATTTAGCTTATTGACGAGAATGCATTACCAGAAATTATCTTTGTCACTTAGTACCGTAAAATGGAAAAATTTGGGGTATAAATGTTCATAATTTGGAAGCGTTGTACTGGCGTTACAAGAGTTTTCATTCTCAACTGTTACACCATCGACATTTCTTATGCAACTAATTATATACCCTATTTGTCTAGTAGTCATGGTACTTGCTGCAAAATTGTCTTCTAGAAAATTATAATAATTGGCTCAGAGTTATGTTCATTTAGTCAAACTTATTATTATTTAACTTATTCAAAGACGTTTTAATTTACATAATCGATTAGAAAACGGTTCGGAAAGTTCTTTTTAATGCATTTTATGACACAAAACAGACGAGACCATTCCTATGCTGGAGAAGATGTAGTAGTATGTTACGTTCGAAGCCTTGAGGTGCGCAACTTTATGACGTACTTCGGATCGCCTTTGGCATAGTTGGAGGAAGTTGTTACAGAAAAATTGTAATTTTGTTTTGTCACATTTTTAGAAGCTTTGTTTGTTTAAACCATAAAAAATTGGGTCTGCAGTTCTAAAGAGGACTTCAAATTGCATTTTCTCTTTCTGTTTGTTTTATGGCTACTTGAATCTTTGACTGTGAATCCTAAACTGAATTTCTTGTAAAAAAAAACTTTTTTTTCGGTCATTATTTTTTTTTGTATAGTTCGTTACTGCGTTATTCCATTTTAACTGCAAAGATAAAAAAAATCCAACAAATCTAAATTTTGGTGAGTACGTGTATAACGTTGCTCTTTTTTTTTTTAAATAAATGTAAAGTTTTAACCTAGAAAAGTGTGTGCTGTTAATAGCATCAAAAATAGGCTTTAGTGGAGATTTTGTTTCATATCAGCTGTTACTTCCGTGGATAGTTCCCCCCTTATTAAACTGATCCTCTTGGTTCGAATGTCTGTTATTGGAAACAAAGCTTGAAAGTTATAACTTCGATCAGAGGTAGGTGTCGTCTGGTTCTTTAAGGTTACTCATTCTCAAGGAAAAGAGTTTCACTTTCTAATATAAAAAATCGGTGAAAACGTGGGGTTGCTTTGCTTGTTTAAGTGTGGGACCGATCTTCCCAATTCACGATAATCATGTCTAAAATGTATGTCCTAAAAAAGCAAAAAGTTTTTAAGCATTTATAATAAACCCTTAAAAATCAAATATTCGCCCCGAAAATATGCTCAATAAATGTGAAAGATGTATATAGGAAGCGTTATTTGTTTTAAGAAATTAATTAATAAGAGCAATACCGATTACCGATCAACAAAAAGGAAAACCAAAACTCTTCTTCACTTCAACTTTTTGAAGATAAATAAAACATTCAAAAAATTTGTTTAATGGCGAATAGTTCAACTTCGTACACATACAAATATTATCTAAGAAAAAAAAGTTAACAAAGCAAATTCATTTTTAAATAAAAGACCCTTTTTAAAGAAATTTTTTTTGCAATTTTTTGAAAATTAAGCGTTGTCTGTTTGATCGAAATACACTTTTATACATGGAAAGGCTCGGTTCAATGTAACAGAAGTGATCGGAGCGTATTTGAATGCTAAAACTTCAGCAATTGAATATTCTTCAACTGCTATGGATTTCTCTCCTGACAAAGCCATTGCAATTATTACATGTTCTATTTTCTTTTTCACTGATTTCGCAGCCTTGCTGTAGATTGTCTTACCCGCATCACTTATAATTTGTGTGCTGGTATTTAGCGATAAATCTATAAAACTAGAAACCCATAGCTTGATGCCAAAAAAAGCATACAAAATTCGAACAATCTTTAAAAATGGTTGGCGTAGTAGTTCAACGCTTCAAACCATGTCCCCCATCGTTATAATTAGTTGTAGAGAAAGTTCCAGTCCAGCCTCTAAAGTTTTCAATTTGGATGAAGCTTTTAAAAACAGTTTTTTCCATTTGCTATAAAGCGGTCAATGTCAGCATATTCACTCCTAATTTTTCACATACTCGGTGAAGTCCATGTGCGAGGCATGTAACATGCATTATTTTTTGGTAGAAAACTTGAATAGCTTGTTCCGCTTTTACCCTATACGGAGCAGCATCTGATGGAGATGATAACAAAAAATATGTTTGTACATATTTTTGGTTGCCCTAATCATGACCAAGGAAGCAAGACGTGCTAAGGACTTAAATGGCATTTTCGCAAGATAACGATCCCAAGCACTGTTCGAAATTGGTAATAGCCGAACATTTTACTCAATTCTCAGTGGATTTATTGAGCTCCAAAAGATTTAATAAGAACAAGGAGATGTGGAGGTTGTTTGGGGGAAGATTGTTGTGGATTAATTAGTTAAATTCCTTAAACTATCACAATTTCAAGGAGAATTTTAGAATTTCTTTATGTGGCAAAGACGGAACCTCGAAAAGGTGTTCTCTTTCCTCTTCTCATTTTCACCCCTCTATGTGTTTTCCCCGGAACTTTCGGCCACAAATTCCTCAAAAACTAACAAGTTTCAGAATCTACATATCTGCTGCTTGCAGTTTCGAGGAAACTTAATTTTCACTCTCTTGTCAATGCTCTTGATTGTCGCTTGGCTATCGAAAAATATTGTGTTTTTGTTTACCGCATTGTGAGCAGCTTCAGAAATAGCATAAGTACCTCAGCTTGAGAGGCACTGCATTAGTTTCGAAGTTTTATGATTCTTTTCAGAGAATGAAAGACTGTACTCTCTGTTTTGGAACCGTCCGTCCGTAAAGACAGAGATTTCTGTTATGGCTATTGGGGGGTTAAAACAGATACATATTTCTTATCATTTTATTTTGTAATGAATATTGATTCTATATTTTTTTAAGAATGCACAAACATGCACAACAACGGAAGCTGCTCATTTAATAAAACTTTTTAAAGATTTCATAACGCTTTGCAATGGAGAGCAAGTTCGTTTTGCCAGCCATTCATGTAAGAAAATATTTTTAATACAATATTTTACCTCTTAACAAAACATTATTTTATTCTTTATGCTTTAGATTATGAACTCTGCCACTTTTTCACAACCTTCATATTACGTCAGCCATCGTGTATTCACGGTATTAAGATTCTAGCTCATGCTGTAGATAAAATACGTCTATTTGATTCGCAATTAACTGCCGTACATGCGGATTTATGTTTGCTTAGTTTACAAGCGAAGTGCTTTAAAACGGCTTTAAAATTCTTAGACATCGATATCACATCAATTGCCACTGATGGCTCAGCGAATCGAGGATCGGTAAGAATTTTTATTTTAATATATTTTTCAAGAAAATAGAAATTAAAAAAAAAAAAAAAAATTTTTATATACAGTTGTTTGCATCTATACAAGACTCAAATCTTGATGTGAAATATTTCCTCCTTTACTATTATTATGGCGGTATGATTTATACAGCTGTAAAAAACTACGAACGAGCCTTGTATTTCTTTGAAGTCGCTGTTTCAACACCTGCCATGGCAATGTCCCATATTATGCTTGAGGCTTATAAGAAGTTTATTTTAGTTTCTCTAATATTACATGGAAAGGTATTGCTAACTTAAATATGAATAAATAAAAGGGTTTTGATATTTTATTCGTTCCTTTTTTAGATTCTCACAATCCCAAAATATTCTTCACAAGTTGTATCGAGATTTATGAAACCTCTTAGTCAAGCCTATCACGATTTAGCAACGGCGTATGTTTCTTCTTCAAGTGATGATTTGCGAACTGTAGTCATAAAATATAGTGAAACTTTTATAAGAGACGTTAATATGGGTTTGGTTAAACAGGTAAATTATTTTTGTTGTTTTATTTTGTGTCTTATTTTCATTTGTGGTTTTTGTTTGTTTGCTATAGGTTCAATCCTCATTGTATAAGAAAAACATCCAACGACTTACCAAAACGTTCTTAACCCTATCACTACCGGATGTAGCCAGTAGAGTCCAACTGACCACTGCAGCCGAAGCAGAGAAATATATTTTACATATGGTAAAGACTTACGAAATGGAAAAATATTATATTTTATCAAGTAATCCTTTTATAGATAAAGGCTGGAGAAATATATGCTACAATCAATCAAAAAGACGGTATGGTCGTGTTTAAAGATGACCCAGAGAAATACAATACACCAGAAATGTTCCTTAAAGTACAAGAAGATATGTCTGGAGTAATGGAGATTATTAAGCAAATAAATAAAATGGAAGAAGAGATTGTATTAAATCCATTGGTAAAAAAAAGAAACCTTCCAATTTTATTAGAATATCTTTTTTTAAATTATAAATTGTTTCTTTTTTCTTATTCTTTATTTTTATATTATTTTTATAGTATGTGAAGAAAGCAATCGGCAATCAAGAAGAAGAAATTGCATCTGGGCAGCATTCAAAAACATATTCCGGGTAAGTTTTTATTAGTTAACATAAATTGTGAATATAAATAATAAGACCAAATATAAGAAAATATTCGTAACACTACAACAACGTCAGTTCCTATGCTCGTTTTCAATGAAACTCCTTTTGTAAGCTCGATTGATAAAGAAAACTTACGTTATACGATACGGCCAGAAAGTAACCTAACTTCCTTTTGCAATTATGTGGCGCAACAACCAATTCCCACTTTCTTCAGTCTTAAAAGGTCTTGATATTGAAAAATCCACTAGCCTGAATAGAACTCCTTCCTGAAGAGATGGTCTTCCCCGTTGACAAAACCACTGCGTAAGCTTTTTCATCTGACCTTATATTCAGGTCTCTTTATAAAATAAATTTGGTTCAGTCTGTCTGTGCAAGAGAATTTGTCTCCCCTCTAACTTTAGTCCGATTGCACTTACGTCCTGGAAACTTACTTACTTACTAAAGGTGGCGCTACAGTCCGGGGCGAACCTGGGCCTCAACCAACGTCAAAAGCGTCTCCAGCTCGGTCCCTAGCTAGCTGTCTCTAGTTTCGCACTCCAAGTTGGTTGAAGTCTTCACCCACCTGAGTCGCGGTCTTCCTCTACTGCGCCGTTCCTCGGGATTGGATTCGAAGACATTCCGGTCTGGAGCTTTGATGTCCATTCGCTCTAAATGACCCAGCCATATAAGCCGTTCCTCATTCACCATTTATGCATACGGTACCAAAAATCACCCGAAGAATTTTTCTCTCGAAGCATCCTAAGACGCTCTCATCTTTCTTTGACAGGGTCCAGGCCTCATCTCCAGAACCAGGATGATGAGTGTCTTATAGATACTTATTTTAGATGCTCGAGAGAGGACTTTACTTCTCAATTGCCTTCTAAGTCCAAAGAAGCAGCGATTTGCAAGAGTTATTCTTCGTTTGATTTCAGCGCTGGTGTCGTTGTCTGTGTTAATAGCGGTGCCTAGGTAGACAAAGTCGTTAACTACCTCGAAGTTATAGCTGTCCATGGTGAAGTTTTGTCCAACACGTCGTTGTTCGATGTCCTTTTTGATGACAGCATATACTTGATGTTGCCTTCATTGACCACTAAACCCATCTTCTTCGATTCCGTCGAAATGCCCAAAAACGCTCCACTGACATCACTCTTTGATCTTTCAATTATGTCAATATCATCTGCGTATTCGAGTAATTGGATGGATCTTTGGAAGATTGTGCCTCTAGTGTTGACGGTTGAGTTTTGCACAGTTCTTTCCAGAACGATATTGAAGAAGTCGCATGACAGTGCATCGCCTTGTCTAAAACCTTTTTTGACATCAAATGCATCGGTAAGATTTTTTCCGATCTTGACAGAGCAGCGTGCATTCTCCATCGTCATTCTGCACAAACGGATAAGTTTGACAGGGATGCCAAAACTAGACATTGCTCTGCAGAGCTCTTCCCTATGAATGCTGTCGTACGCAGCTTTAAAATTGATAAAGAGATGGTGGGTATCGATTTGAAGTTCCTGGGTTTTTTCCAAGATCTGCCGTAGTGTGAATATTTGGTCGATAGTGGACTTTCCTGGTCTTCGTCATGGAAACTCTCATCAATTTTCAGCTCAAGAAATATCTTGAAAAACGAAACATTCTTACAAATTTATCAGCAACAGATCTCATGATTTATCTTACCGAACGTTCGGTTAGAAATAACCTTTTAAGTCGGTAAATCACGAAATAAATTATGGTTAGCCCCACGGCCCTCTTCTATATTTTTATAATCTGCTGCGTTATTTTTCGCCCATAAAAACATTCCGCACAGTTCATCACCCGAATAAGCTCATCTTAAGAAGCCTCATAACGTAAAAAAGAACTCATCCCAAAATAATATGACACCTGGAAATTGACCTGTCGGAAAAAATGGTTTGTGCATTGGATTAGTACGTAAAAATGCACAAACCATTTCTTTTTTCCCAGTATTTTATATATGTATTATAATACAATTCTATTTGTTGTAACAAATTATACATTTATATTCAATATATATACACATTTTGCACATTCTCTTCCTTTTGACGCCTTTGTTGAAATAAGTTCACAGTACGAAAGGGAAAAGGGAGACATAGTGAAGGAATAATATAATGATGATGTTTTTTCTGAAACTTTTCAGCCACTTAAGTGGCTCCGTGACGAAAATACCCTCAGCCTACTATGTGTATTTTTAGATTCACATCCATAGGATGTAAGCTAATTGAATGATTCGACAACAAAATGTTGTTTACTATTACAAAAGAGTTAACGAACAACCCCTTCTCCCTACAAATGTCACTATAAATGGGTGATACAATCTTCAAGGAGACTGTTCGGTCTCGGCTTTTGGTTCTAGTTCCCAAGTCCTTTCTTGTAAAATGATCGCATTTTTGAAGTGCAAAAACTTTGTTTTCTCCAAGTATGTTTGCTCCTTCTCATCTGCCTATAACTCGAGTACAAGCCTCATACTTGGATATGTACCCTAATAACTCACTTGGTTCTCTTAGACAGAGCTGAAAATTGATCTCTAAAAAGAATTGGTGATATGTGACTTTTGTCTTAACTGACACTTTGTGTTTCATGTCTGTCATTTTTGTTATCGCGATTTTCACAAACAATGTTCCAGCAAAAACGTCAGTTGCATTCCTTCTAATACCCGTACTTCTATAAATGCTCATTACTTTGCCCTTTCCAATTTCCGACGTAAACTTAAGAACAGAGCTTCTTTTTTAGCTGCACTTCACCAATGTGGAGTTCTTCATCACGCGCATCACCACCACTCATTGCAATTTCCAGACATTTAAAACCAACGTGCATCGGTATCTCCCTTCTAATCATGTTCTCCTTTCGTAACTTCTAGCACTATTCTATTCATAACCTCTATAGTGTGCCCAGAATATAAATAAATAAGTTGTCCAAAAGGGGTATGAAAAAGTTACCACTTTTAGGTTCCCTTTTTTTCTGAAGCTCGTTAAAAATGATTTTTTAACACGATTTATTTTCAACTGACTCATCATTTTATTTGTTTTATTATTACAGAGATCCCGCAGAATGATGTTTCAACGCTTCGTCATGACTGCAGAATATTATTTTAAAAACTAGTTCATCCATTATCATCTCTAAATCTGCGTTATATTTTTAAAAAGAACAATGAAGGAATGTACACTATATTATATATCTCGTTGCAAGAGTGCTAAAAAAAAACATATAGAAAACAAAACAAAATGTTTTGCCAGTTTATTCGGCAAGAAAAACAAAAAACAAAAAAAGAATTTGTAATATTTTATGTGTATTGTTTCATTTTTAGTATTATTATTATTTTTTTTATTTTAAACCGTGAATCGAAGAAAACCGATATAAAACAAAAATAAATCTCTCGATACAAAAATATTCAAAACAAAAAAAGATACAAAGCTAATAAAAAAGGATAAACATACAAAATAGTAAAAAATTCAACTGGCACACACAAAATGCACCCACATTTCATTTCACTCTGCAAAACAAATTTCTTGGTTATTTTACTTTTTTTATTTTATTTTTTCTTCTTTGTAATTAAATCATAAGAATTCTTTAAAATAAAAACAAAAAAAAAACTATGTTAATTTATGCAGAAAATAATAATTGAAACTCGTTTCGTTTTGGAAATTTAAGCTGAACGACAGACGCTACGATGGTGAACGGTGATCAAACGAAGTAAAAATGCTGTAACAGATTTTGGGCCAAATTAGCATAAACTTTTCAGATTGTTTAAGTTTGACTAGATCATGGAAGTGATGATCGTAGCGCCATATCTTTGTATACATACAGAACATAGGTTAGGTGGGTTGCCTTGTGATTTTGTTTTAAACTAATTTACATATAGCAGGCCTAACTAAGAGTTTTGAAAGTTCGAAGACCTCAGCGGTCGAATTACCTTCAGCTAACTGATTAAATAAAATAGTGTTTTCAATAGTTTTATACTTTGTATTTAATTGAGAAGAATTGATACATTATCATTTTCTTTTGTTTTTTAGTTGATAATTTATTTTAGTTAATAAAGATCAGTGAACGCTTTAAACTTTTTTTTGAAGCGATTTATTTGGCTAAATGGCTTTCTTTTAAAGTACTTTTTTAAAAAAATAGTCAGACAATAGTTAATACCAAATAAACTATACAAACAAAAATTTCAGATCAATCGGTTTAAAATCGGTCTTTGAAGTTTTGAGTAGTAGAAAATCATGAATAAATTTGCAATATTTTAATGCTAACATTCGAAAACCGAGTACTTCAAAGTTTTTCTCCGACCTCGTTTTTGAGGTAAAGTTAAAAGGATAGATTTTTCGAATAGCCACACAAATAAATATGATCGAAAACTTTTTAAAAAGAATTCGGTCATTTCAGACTATTGATAAAAATCTTTACGAGCTCCATACTTTATGAGGAACATTTTATTTTTTGTTGCTATTTGTAGTAGGAATCTTTTCCGGCGAAGCCACTTGCAACGTTCACGTAAATGAAAAGTTTCAATCAAATCGGAAAGCATAATAGGAGTGATAGTTTTGATCAGTTAAGTTGCCAGCGATAATATATTCATGGTTATTATTTGTAATATTTGTACATACATTTGTGGAAACTTAAACAAATCAGACTATTTACCATTAAGGGTAGTTCTAAGAATAAATTAAAATTAGGTAGGTATGGAGTGTATGAGCAATCATTTCAAATTTAGTTGAGATATTTTTAACGGTTTGGATTGTAGAGTAGTATAGGTTCCGCCATATAACGTTTTTTTTCGTCCTTATATCGGTCCAGAGTCATGGTTGGGCCATTTTTCTTCGAAAATGAGCAAGGAGTTATCTGGCCATGTTCAAATAATTTTTAGTCACAAAACTTGAAGAGGATACTGGCAACATTTGGTTTCAAAAAATGCCCTACTTAACTTGTGCCTCAGCAAGTTTAAACGCAAACGGAGGGATTAAATTTATTTACAAGTATTGTAATCCTTACATCATTAAAAAAAAGTAACGCGCGGATTTTCAACTGAGCTATAAAAAAATTGAAATTTTGCACATGCATACATACATATGTATGTTTGTATGTACATGTCCCCTCAAAACTGCTTTCGATTGGTATATCTCCGCAACCAAGCCTTTAAACACGATGCGGTTTTCACTGCCTGATAAAACACGAAAATACCTTTTCATTCATGTATAAATCTTGATTTTTTTTTTGATTTTTTCGAAAAATTTGTGGGCTAACCCCTTGCCAGAAAAATATGCTATTTTCAGAAGTATTTCCGATCCTTTCGAGATACACATCAAAAGAAAGGTATTTTCATACTCTATCAAAAAGTGCAAACCAAAACATTCTACGATCTCTGGGTCCTGAAATATTTGTGAAAAAGTAAAGACACAGATTTTCGACCTGGCCCATATTAACATATTATCTTTTGATTGCTCTACTTCCGATATGAGTCTCAGAAAATCTTTATAACAAAGTGTTTCAAGTTGACTTGGCATTTGATTCAAATAATTTGTATATTTATGGGGACTTATCGAAAATAAATTGTTTTCTAAGCGGAATTTGTCCATATCTCACACACTAAGAACGTAATGGATGTTTAAAATTTTAAATCAGCATTAGAACTTGAAGCTTACCTGAGGAATATTTTGTAGACAATTGGTAGTTTCGGCATGATTAACTGAAGGTAGAGGGTGGCCAAGTAAAGTTTCGAGTTTGAAGTTTATGACACTTAAAAAAGTTACAAGTTCCCTTGGTCAAAATGTATGTTCAATGAATGCAGTTGACTGCAAATGAAGTCCCTTTTTTACATTTTTAAATTTAAGCATCTTTATTGGTAAGTTGACTGGAAAGTACGAGTAAGTCAAGAAAAACTCCCTTACTTTTAAGTCAAGTGTACTTTCGTCAAAATATCAGCTGGTCTCATCATTTTCATTTAAATGAAAGCTGAACTTCATAAATCGTTGGGTTATTTATTAACTGCACAACTTTATTTTAAGTTTTATGTAACAGCTAAGTATAAGAAATCGAAAAAATAATAATATGGGTCAGGTAGAAGATCGCAACTTCACTTATATTTCAGAACCCAGAGCTCACAGAAGGTTTCGGTGTACAGTTGTTGGTTGAGCTTGAAAATGCCTATATTTTGATGTATGTCTCGAAAAAATCGGAAATACTTTTGAAATAACATTTTTTTGGCAAGGGGTTAGCCCACGATTTTTTCGAAAAACTGGAAAAAAATGTTCGATATTTATACATGAATGGGGTATGTTCACTTTCTATGTTCATTTTCTATTAGGCAGTGAAAACCACATCCTGTTTCTAGGTCTGGTTTGAGAGATACATACAGCAATCGAAATTCATTAAAGTTATACAATGATTACAAATAATTACCATAAATAAATTCCACTGCTTTTTTTGTCGGTGCTAAAACAAAACAATGCTTTTTAAAAGGATTGAGATGTCCTGAATTGGAATCCAACATTTTGATTTTTTCGACCATATCATGTTTTTAAAATATGCCATCCTAAAAATGCTAAAGACAACCAAAAACGGATTTAAAAGACTGATTTAGGATACAACTTATTCCTTGACAATAAATTGTATAATGATTTTGCAAGAACAAATCCATATCTTCTAGATACATTTTAAATTATTTTAGTATCTCACTTAGTTTTTGTAATTTCTCAATCCTTATGAGACGACTTATGGGTCTGATTTGATTCTATCTGAAGTTTGAAAAAACCTTGAATGTAATTTCGATATTTTCTTGAATAATTTTTTTAGAGTTTATTCGGATCCAAACTCCGATACACTACTACACTACTACACTATGTGCTTAAACTCAGAAATACGTGTTTTCAACGATATTTTTATATTTTTTTTCAATGCATTCTAAAAACTTGATGTTATAACCCTAAGACTACGAATTCGTAATAAGTTCAAAAACTGTTTTTATGACATATTGCGTTTTCCTTTTAAAAACTTTTTAAGAAAATGTTTACGCGTTCGTTCAAGGCTAATTTATGGTAGGTGGAGACTTGCTACGGATGAGGAGTTTTTGAAAAATAAGTAAGATACTGAACATTTATAAACGGAATATCGAAGTAAGGGATTGTAGACTTGAAAATATTTAAGTATTTAAAAAAAACTATTTCATGTACATATTTGCATAGCTTCTAAAAGGCTTATATAATATTTCTTTAAATTGTAAAAGGTTGTATAAAAAAACCTGACGTAATAAATTGATTTTGAAGTCGGATTCGAGCTAAAGCAATCAAATACCTTTGACCAGGGTAAATTATAAATAAAATACATCTCCGCAACCAAGCTTTGAAATAAGTTGCAGTTTCTACTATCTAATAGAAAATAAATATACCTTTCCAATGATGTATACATTTTGAAAATATTTTTTTTAATAGTTTTTCGAAAAAAAATTGTGGGCTAACCCCTTGCCAAAAAAATATTATATTTTCAATGCTTTCGAGATATACATAAAAAAAAGGTATTTTCATACTCTACCGACAAGTGCAAATTAAAACCGTTTTTGGGCTCTGGTTTCTGAAATATTTGTGAAAAAGTGAAGTTACAGATTTTTAACCTGGCCCAAAATAAGGTAACTTTCTGTGGTCTCATTTTTTGTATTTTATTAAAGGCTTAACTTCATAATTTTGTGGTTTATTTATTTACGGCACAACTTTACTTTAAGTTAATTGCAAAAAAGTTAAGCTAAGTATGAGAAATCGAAACATAATTTCTTATGGGTCGAAATTGTGTAACTTCACTATTTTACAAATAGTTCAAAAGCCGGAGCTCGCAGAAGCTTTCGTTTCGCAGTTGTTGGTAGAGTATGAAAATACCTTTCTTTTGATGTGTATATCGAAAGGATTGGCAAAAACTTTAAAAAACACCATATTTTTTCGTCAAGGGGTGTTGTTAGCCCACGATTTTTCGAAAAACTGAAAACAAATATTTTCGAGATTTGGACATCTACGAAATGTACATATGTTCCGAACCAGTAAAGATATCTACAAATACATATTGTTCACCACATAATTAGATAATCACATTGAAAAGATGCAGTAAGGACTTCCAAAAATTGAAATGACAAAGTGCTTTTTTTTTACAAAAAAATAAAAGCCTATAAAAACACTTCAAAAAAATTAAAGATGTTGTCCTCAAACTTATTTTATCTTAGAAAAAAATATGGTTTTGAAATAAATTAAAATTTAAAAAAAAATGCAACAGTCAGTTTTATTTTGATAAAAAATAAGAATCTACACAAGATATTACGCAAAATTAATAAAAACTGATCTTGGTTTTCGATTAGAAATGTCAGAAACAAAAACAGATATTAAAATCAAACTTATCTATGGCACCAGTTATAGCTATCATTGGTTTTCATAATTGAAAACAAACATTGGAATTTTTTTGGCAGGTGGCAAGCTACGACTAACAAAAGATGAGCAAAAATTAAGATTGTTTCAAAATTGGTGATTTTTGAGAAAAGGTTTACATTTTACTAAAATAATAAATACCACTTCCCCTTTTAATAGTTAAAAAACTTTTCGGAACAGAGCATTTCTAGCTCATAATCTTGTTTATGCTAACGAAGTTTGTTCCAAAATAAAGCATACGTGTAACGCCACGTTGCTCAGCGAGTCTTTACAATAAAGCTTAATTCCTGTCGAATACATTAAATTGTATGAGTTTTATTTCTTCTTGAAAACTACGTTTCAAAAAAACACCCTTTTTGTATAAGCTAGATAAACCTAGATTTCTTTTAATAAAATATATGATAAGTGTCATCCTCCTAATGATTTTTTCAATTCAAAACAAAAAGAATTCTTGGGGAGTTTTTAAAGGACGTATGTTCATATACAATACAGCTTAGTCGGAATTTTACCTGTACTAAAAAACGGGGCAGTTAATTTTTCATTTAATCGTCAAAAACTTACGTGTTTTGCTTTAGAACACACATTTTGTGTAACATTATCTTTACCATTACAATACTAAACTATCAAACCTATTTCATTCTGTATTGCTCAGCTGTTGGATTAAATTCTATACCTATTTATCTTTTCCTCTGTTATAATTACGCCTTATATGAACGAGAACATTGTTTAATTGCACGAAGCCTTGAATAACGAAACACGATAAAATATTATATTTATTATTTTCTCCTTCTACGTATGTACCTACAATTTGTGTTAATAAATCAATTTTTTTTTTTTTTTTGAAAAAGATAACACATGATGCAGCTATTAATTTGTTTTATTTTTAAATTGTGTCTTTGCATTTATTAGGAACTACGAGATATTGATAAAACAAAATTATTTTTGCTTCGTCATTATTTTGTTACTTTACGATAAGCTGCAGTCACACAGTCCCACAGTCACCTGATATCTTTAATTTATATGTGTTGCAATATAATGATTATTATTGTTGTGACACATTTAATAAAAAAAAACTTTGTTTTGGTTTCGAGATATTTTGATAATTTACATATTTAATATCTCTAAAACACGAGAATATTTCAAAGTAGAGTACAAATGCACTCGAACCAAAAAAAGTTTTATCTAAATAGGTTATATGAGCAACAAGCAAGTACATATACAGTGGTGGTCATATAATTAGAAACAACAGTTCTATAAATGGATTTTAACAACCGTAATATTTTTTGTAAGGGCCAGTGTACTTGGGTTTAACCTTTGGTCTTTGACAGCTGTCAAACGGGAACAGATTATAAAATATCTTTAACTTTAGAAATTTAATTTGTAGTTTTCATGGGCATAAATAAGTTTTGTAGTCCAGAACTCTGCTCAAAATGCAGTGCTTTGCTATCAGAACAGAAATAAGTAAATGAATTCCATTGCTGAGATATTTAGTTGCTCAAAAAAGATGGTATTTGGTGCAATTCAATTGCATAAATAAATAGGCAGCTTTGAAATATAAAATATTTATTCACTAAACTCCCCTTAAGAATGAGACTTAACATTTTTTAATCTCCAAGCATTTCACCTTAATATGGTGATTACAAAATTTAAAATCAAAATTTTTAGTAGAAATCAATGGACAGGTTCAGACAACATAAGATACATTTTGAGCAAGGCAACTAAATAGTTCTTCAAGTGTCATTAATTTTAAATTCAGAATTTTATTTCACAAACATCTACCTTCAGTTCATAATACAAAAACTACCGAAAATATCCTTTCAGGGAAGCTACAAGTCCATCACAGTTTGTATTTCGTATTGTATTGAAATATTACTTATTTCTTTGTCAAATTGACAATGAACCCTTTTACAAAAAAATATTAAATAGAGTTGTGCAGAAAATAAATACATTATAAAATATAAGAGTAATAAATTTTATCTTTCAGTTGAATGAAAAATCCTTAAAAAAGTCCCTCTAAACTGCACCAACTATAGAGGAATAAGTCTACTTAACATCGCCTATAAAATCTTCTCTGCCGTAATATGTGAACGTCTAAAGCCCATCGTCAACAACATGATAGGTCCTTATCAGTGTGGTTTTAGACCAGGAAAGTCCACAGTTGATCAAATATTCACATTACGGCAGATCCTGGAAAAAACTCAACAACACCAAATCTACACCCACCATCTTTTCATCGATTTCAAGGCCGCATATGACAGCATCTACAGGGACGAGCTGTATAGAGCCATGTCTAGTTTTGGCATCCCTACCAAACTCGTCCGTTTGTGCAGGATGACCATGGAGAATTCACGCTGCTCCATAAAGGTTGGAAACAACTTAACAGAACCTTTCGATGTCAAAAAAGGTTTTAGACAAGGTGATGCGCTGTCATGCGATTTTTTTAACATCGTTCTTGAAAGAATAGTGCAGAGGTCACACGTCAACACTAGAGGCACTATCTTTCAAAAGTCTGTCCAATTACTGGCATATGCTGATGACATTGACATAATCGGAAGAACTCAGCGTGATGTCAATGGGGCTTTTGTGAGTATTGAGGCAGAGGCGGCAAAAATGGGTTTAACGGTTAATGAGGGCAAAACAAAGTACATGCTGTCGTCTAGAAAGGACATACAACACCGACGTTTTGGTCAAAACGTCACAATCGACAGACGTAACTTTGAGGTAGTCAAGGACTTCGTCTACCTAGGCTCCGCTGTAAACGCAGAAAACAACACCAGCGCTGAGATCAAACGCAGAATAACTCTTGCTAACCACTGTTTCTTTGGACTAAGAAAGCAATTGAGTTGTAAAGTCCTCTCTCGAGGGACCAAAGTGTTGCTATATAAGACCCTTATCATCCCCGTCCTGCTATACGGTGCAGAAGCATGGACCATGACAAAAGCGGATGAAAGCACTTTGGGTCGCTTCGAGAAAAAAGTTCTTCGTGTGATCTACGGTCCCGTATGCATCGAAGGGGAGTGGAGGAGAAGATGGAACGACGAACTGTACGGGCTGTACAGCGACGTAGACCTAGCCAGAAGGGTAAAAGTTCAACGACTAAGATGGCTGGGTCACGTAGAGCGCATGGAAACTAATGCTCCGGCCCGGAAAGTCTTCGATTCCACGCCCACAGGACAGCGCAGTAGAGGAAGACCGCGGATCAGGTGGCGCGCACAAGTGGAAGGTGACCTCAACCAACTTGGAGCGCGAAACTGGAGACATCTAGCTAGAGACCGAGCTAGATGGAGAAGTTTGTTGGGTGAGGCGCTAGTTCACACAGGACTGTAGCGCCACCTTAAGTAAGTAAGTAAGTTGAATGAAAAAACCATAATCAACTGTCATATTGACAGAAGTAGACTTGGCTTGATAGTTAGGGAGATTCCTCGTGAATAACTTTAAAGTCAATTTCCATTGGAGTTGCCTTAATTGGAAGGTAACTTTTGGGCAGTTGGCCGATAAGATTCTAGAAACTTGATTTACTGTCAATTCCCTTATGTATGTCGTCTGAATCTGCCCAATGAATGCAACCTTTAAGTTGAATTCAATGAATGATTTATAATGATGACAGATTGATAAGCCGGTTCTTTTTTGACTTCTGAAAAATAAAAGATTTTGATCCATTCCATTTGGGTCAATTGGAGCTATCAGCTAAAACTGTGAGTTCTCGAGTTTTAGAACATTTATTTTGTGGATTTATAGTTTCAGGAAAAAACCACATGTTTCCAAAAAAATTGAAGAGGCCTTTGACGTTTGCTAAGCATCACAGAAAATTAAGAAAAGGGATTCTAGAAAAAATATACTGGAAGAATTAATCCACATTTAACTTATACAAATCAGGTGGTAAATTGCATTTTAGGTGCTCTCAAAATAAGGAATTAGATCCTTAATAAGCTTTAAAAACCCTAAACCCGTGGTATGGAGTTGGCCGGTCATTAGCAAGAATAAATGTTTGAACAGACCAGCATATTTGTAAAGGCATCTTAGAAAATGTCTAAAGCCTTATTCATTTGAACCCATTAGTTATTTTTTCCAGTACGATAAGGATGCAAAGCATAGAGTACGGATTGTTAGGAGCCAGTTATATTTAGATATCATTGGTTTTCAACAACGAACATTTTGTTTCGAAATTTAAAATCGATTAAAAAGTAAAATGTCTTATAATTTGTGTTGGAATTAAAATGATTAGTTATAGATGTTTTCTACTAAAAAAATTAATCTTTACTTTAACCCAGAACTTTTTTTAGTTTATTTCATTATTTTAAAGTTTTCAATGATGAAATCGTTTTAAATGGACAGCTGGCTTTTGATTTCACATTTTGGAACATAATCTTTCCACTGAAAGCTTTCCATTCCTACCTGTCAGTTTTACATTTAATAATTAGGTACTAATGCGGGAACATTTTTGAATCGATATTTGACTATGTTTCCCTTCGATTAGAAATCAAAATTATGTTTTCGAGGAAAAAAAGTGTAATTACGCATTTACTGATACTTTTATGTTCAAAAGTGAAACGAATCGTTCCACTGATTTGTATTCGAATTTCACACAATTCCAATGAAAGATTTCTGTCAGTAAATCTTTTTCGGTGGATTTCAATCAGGAATTTTTTTCAATGACAGAAGCTTTTAATGATAGCTATAAACGACCGGTCAAGAAAATTCCAATGATTGTTTTCAATGATGAAAACCAATGATAGCTATAACTGGCGCCTAATCTCGATTGCTTGATTTCAATCAAAAAAGCTATTATCAAAATGTCAAGAAATTCTGATGATAGGTTTTAATGATGAAAACCAATGACAGCTATAACTGACCTGTTAAGCAGTGTCTTGCTGATACAAAAACTTATGTTTTGAATTGGACCACCCAAGTCCAAACTTGAAGCCTATATTGAGAGCTTGTGGGAAGACGTTAAGAGAAGGTAAAAATATAAGAACCCAATAAATTCTATAGAATTTTTTTCAAAATATTTAGGAGGTCTGGGAGAGTACATCTCATCAAGATGCCGCACCTTGGTAGAAAGTATGCATTTATGCAAATAATAAGGAATTCACTAAAACATATTAATTTTTCATAGATAATTTTTTATAAAATTATTTCTTTACATTTCTAATTGTATGGCTATGGACAGGTGCTATTAAATAAAATAAATTATATGAATTTTTTTTTTCTTTTCGGAGCATGTTTTAAGTTTGCGTAAAATATTCATAAGAGTCATGGTCTATTATAAAAGAACCACAAAACCAACCTCAACAAATGTTCTTCAAAAAGTTTTGCAATTTAATGTTTCCACACAATACTTGTTTCTAATTCAATGGCCACCACTGTGTTTTCATACATAAATAGCTATTTAATAATTTTTTGATCATGTGTTTGGTTAATAGGTTTTATCGACACCAACGATATTTGACCTTAGGATTTGAGTTCAAATAAATATGTATCGATACGAGCTTCAGATAAAAAAAAATATCAAGCCGCTTGCAAAAAATCACACCAAATGTAACCATAACCAATTAAGTACAAATACGTATTCACACTGCCTTGACACTGAACGAAGACGACGACGACCCCTTCTTTAATATAAACAAATGACTCTCATAAAAATTTGAGTTTCCGCATTAAAATTAAGTCTTATCGTATTTTTGTTTCTTTCTTTGATAAAACTTAACAAAAGCTTGTACCAAATTTTGATGTCCCAGAAGAAAAAGAAGAGAGTTCATTTGAATTAATTTATACATATTTTATTGTTTTTTAAATTATTCTATTTACATATTTTGTATATATATTTCTTTGCATTGCATATCACCATCATCGTTAAGTTTAAATCAATCTATTTCTATTTAAAACAATCAAATTCATCTATTTGAACCACTAAATAATAATAATTTATTAATTGGAGAAAATACCACAAACAACAAAAAGAGCTTTTGATTAAATGTTAATAAAATTCTACTTCATATATTTCTCTCAATGTTTGTATTTCAAGTTCTTTTAGATAAAAAGTTTATCACTTCTAACAAGTTTTCTAACTTCTACGAGTATAATTGCATTTTAATAAACCACATTCTTTATAATAATTTATCTAAGCACTTAATTATTCAAGAATATTATAAATATTAAGTTTGAAACAACTCTCTGCGACTCCGTTTCATATTTTTGTTACGTATACGCCATAGGGATCAATGGGACGTCATGCATAGATTGCAGTTTTCCTGTAAACTACTATTTCGAGTTCCAGTAGTGTAGCTGCTGTAGTTGACGTAGCTGATGTTGTTGGATTTGGTGTGTTCATTCCAAGGTATCGACGAAATGCTTTCTGTGTACTTTAATAAGTGCGTACCTGGTGCTACCGCCGGTTCCAATACCAGCAGAGCTAAGCGACTGCGTCCAATCCATATGTAAATTCTTAACGCTGCTGTACTGTTGCCGTTTTGTTAAGGTTTTTGATTTTTATTTTTGTATTCATTTTGACACATGGTAATAAGCCATAGCAGAAATCAAAAATAAAAAGAATCCAATTTAATCGTTATAAAGTTATACAAATACATGAACTGGCCACAAGTCATTGGGGTGGGGTTAATTATTCCAAGTCGAGTGAGGAGACTTACCGGGGGGAGATTTTGATTTGTATAGGTCTTGATTTGAATTGGCTGGTGTCACCGGCAGAATGTCATAGATACTAAGATAAACTTTATGGCTGACATAAACAACAATGAAGCACAGAATGGAGATAAGTAGACTGATAAAGGTGTAGGCCAAAACAGTTGGAATATAAATTAAAGTGTCCAGCATTCTGAATTTTATCAATTTAGAATTTTTATCGAATTTTTTATTTGTGTGTCGAATGGAAATTTAATACAATAGTAAAGTTGCTTTGATGATTTTTAAATATTTTGTGTAGGTACATACATATGTAGTTTGTAGATATCAAACAAAGATTTTGAGGTTTTAATTTTGAAATTGGAGATACCAGTAATTTGAATATATTTTATTTGGCACCGACCGGAATATTAGCTAACGCTCGATCGTATAGGAACTTGTCTAGATACCAGCCGTTGGATAACTGATCGCATTTGTGAATGGTGAAACTGGGAGACCTCTTTGGAAGCTTGAGAACCGGTCAGTGATCCCACTTTGAGTGTGAAAGAAAAACGTGTAGTACTCTTTCTGGCGGTAAATGGTTGCAATATAGAACTGGAGAAAAAAACAAAAGAGTAAAGACTGATATATGTATGACCGGTTGAAATACAATGTTGAAATTATAAACACTGGTCAAAAAGGTTTTGTTATTGAAAATAAAATTATGCCAGAGTCTGAACCCGACTTCGAAATCACTCTTTCAGGTTAAGTTTTTGAGATATAACTTTTGAAAATTTAGCTTTTTGAGATTATGTTATTTTATTAACTAGTATTTTTTAATTTTGTATTTGAAATGATTTTCAAAATCTAAAACCACATTTATAATACTTTTATTTTCTTATTTAGTTTTTTTAAAAACCTGACTTGAGATTAATGATTAATTGTTCGTCACAGCAAGTAAAAAATAAAAATATTTAAAAATGGAAATTTCCCAATTTGAATATGTACCTGAATCCGAAGTTCGGATGCGAGATCAGCAACAAAAATTGACTGTTAAACGTATTTTTCGGTGGAACCCACGAAAGCATTAAATTGAAAGTTTTGAAAACTTTAAAAAATCTCAAAAGGAAACAAAAACTAGGTGAGGTACTAAAAGAATTTTAACTGAATCATTTGTATTTGTATTTATTACATATTATTTAGTCTTGCACAGTAAGATACAACATCTTTTAAGGTAGTACAAGCTTCAGTTTTACAATTGGTTTACATGAAATGAAAAAAAAAAAACATTTATATAAACAAAATTACTTTATAACATTTAATTATTGAAAAAGATATGATCCATGGATTTTATTATAATACCTTATAAAACACATTTAAAGTATAAACAAAAAACAAAAGTTAGAATCATCGCAATGCCTTAAGATACTGTCTAAGTCTTATTCTAAACCGAGTAGTGCGGCCTATCATTCTTATAGTCTGAGGTAGGGAATTCCACAACCGAACTGCGCGAACGAAAAATTTACGGTTTGAAACAAGATAGGAGTAGCGTATTTGTATCAGATTGCTGCTTCGATTAGAGCGTGGAAAAGGATTCTGTTGTAAAGGTACGGGGGTTGTCGTGTTTGCATGACATTGAGGAGCATTATTAAGGTCCTAAAGAAAAACCATATATTGATCTTGCATATAAGGAAATGTGAACATATTTCCGTATCCCAAAAATATATCTTGTCACACTATTTTAGACAACATTAAGTTTCCTTTTTGCTTGGAATCGCAATTACTAAATAGATCACACCCAAATAATAAAAGCGGAATAAGCAGCGACTTAGCAAGTATCATTCTTGTTTTTAATGGAGTGATTCTTTGGGTGGTTCATAGCATACGTAAGTCTCCTTAAACTCAACCTATGATAAGTTGTATATGATTGTCTTATTGAATACTACTCCAAGATTCTTGGCTGAGTCAACAAACTGAATAGGGTTATCATTAAGTAATATTGGAGAAAAGCAAGATGTGTCTGTAGGGTCTTTTGAAATGACTAAGCATTTTGACTTAGTAGCATTTAAACAAAGTCCGTTTGATTGTGAACAGAGCAATATCTTATTAAGATCTTCGTTTATCTCCCAAATACAATTTTCAAACAACCCCAGTGGACAACTTTACCTAAGCTGTACATCATCGGCATACATGTGTAAGGATGAGTTAAAGCTTAGAGATGGGAGCTCGTTAACATACATGGTAAAAATAAATGGGCCCAAAACACCTCGTGTTAGCGGAAGAAAACTTGAAGTTTTGTTTTTAGCAACTACTGCTTGCTGTCTAGAACCAAGATATGAGAAAATGAGTATCACTGATGATGACGTAAATTAAAACTCATCCCTTAATTTGATGCATAAATTACGGTGGTTAACAGTGTCAAAGGCTTTGGAAAAATCCAAAAGAGTTTATTTACAGTTTCTCTAATTTCCTCGACCACATTTATAAGGGCAGTAGTGCAACTGTGTTTGGGACGGAAACCGGATTGATTGGGACATAGCATGTCGTTACGTTTTAGATATTGCCGCATTTGCGTGTTCATAATTTTTTCAAAAACTTTCGATAAATATGGCAATATGGCTATTGGCCGATACTCATTACGGGTTTTTGGAACAGGAACAATTTTAACACGTTTCTCAGACGGTAGGAAAAACCCCTGTCATGAGAATAGTGTTGAAAAGATGTGTTATGTATCTCAATGTAATATGTAGAGTTGCCTTCACAAACAATGGATGGATTTCGTCAAATGCTATTAAGTTTGATTTAATCGATAAACAGGTTTTTAGAACAACTTCATCATCAATTGCAGAGAAGCTAAAGCCCCTTGTAGAGCAGATTTCGGTTTCTAAATGTCCAGAAAAGTCTGCTCAAATGATGATAGGGATGTGAAATTGGTATTCAACTCAACACAATCAATGATAGTAGAAACATTGTTAATGTTCTTACCAACACCAATTTCTTTTAATTTTTTCCAAAGTCTATGACCCGCTAATGAAGGGTTGAGTCGAGGAGCATTGAACGTCTCTTAGCTTCCCTAATATCAAGAACAACTTTATTTCTTAAGTCAGTGTAGACCTTATGAAGTTCGTCGAGTCTAAAACGTTTCCAAACTTTGTAAGCTAGATTGCGCTTATTTATTAAAACTTTAATTTTGTTGTTGAACCAAGAAAGGTCATTGCATTTAAAGGTCTTTGTTTTGTAGGGAGCGTGAATATTGAAAAGAGAGCTAATGTTTCCTTCAATAAAAGAAACTTGGTCGTCGACAGACTCCATAAAGAAAACTCGAGACCATTCAACCGATCTTAAGTCATTTTCTAGTCTCTATAGCAATAACTGCATCTGGATGATAAACATTTATACATTACAAAATCAATACAATACTGCAGTTAAGAACAATGTTTTGTTTTAATAATGCTTTCAAACACGTGAATTTCTTCACGTTTTTGAGAAGGTATGAACAGTTTTGTTAATGAAAATAGCATCAGTGCGCTCCAAAAGGCCTTCAATATCAACTTCTAATAACAAGCTAAAATATTTTATTCAAAATAACAGAAAATAAGTATTATAGATTTTTTACCGTTCGCTTTGTCACAGTAAAAACCGTTTTTTAAATATATGGCTGTTCATAAAAATAGCAGTGCATGACAACGAACTGGATCTATTACGTAAGAAGTAAGAAAAACTGTAATAAGTTATATGAAAGTATACAAATAATGTTAGCTTACAAATAGTTCTTTGTTGCATAACCATTGGTTTTTTATGAATGCTTCGTATCTACGTGGCATCGAGTCCACTAAAATCTGACACCTCTCGACTGGTATTGCATTCCACGAATCACGCACTGCTTCCCACAATTTTTTCGAATTCTTGGGTTTTGATTTATGAACTGCGTTCTTAACATCCCGCCACAAATTTTCGATGGGGTTAAGGTCGGGAATTGAGCGGGCCACTCCATAACGGATAACTTCTTCCGCTCAAATCATGATTTTGCCTTTTTTGACAGATGCTTTGGGTCATAGCCTTGTTAGTATACCCAAACTAACGGCATTTCCTCTTCAGTACAGGGTAACATAAGCTCCTCGAGAATTTTAACATACTTGGTTGCATCTCTTACACCCCCCATGGGATTATTAGGCCCGACCTCGTAATATGAAAAGTAAGCCCATATCATAATTTTCCCTCCACCATGCTTCACTGTTTTAATAGTGTACCGTGGATCGTATGCTTCATTTTATTCACACATGTTCTTGACGACTCTTGGATCCAAAAAGAACGACTTTGCTGTCATCGCTTCACAGAACATTTCTCCATTTCTCTTTTGCCCAATCTCTATGTGCTTTAACAAACTCCATTATCTTTGCCACATACTTTTTCGTCAAGAATGGTACCTTGCGTGGACTTCGGGCTGGAAACTTCGATTATAAAAGACGTCTTCGTATTGTGACAGCGCTAACAGACAGTTGAAGTCCATTTCTTAATTTCCTAGAGCCTATGGAAGGGTTTTGTTTTGCTAACTGAACAATTTTTCTGTCAGTTCTCTCAGTAGTCATCCTGTTTGGGTTTTACGTTTTCGGTTTATTTTGCCATTTTAAGGCGTTACTGACCATTTTTGCTGAGCAGCTTAGGATGTCTGGAATATTTTGGTAGGTTTTTTCTTTCCAAACGCAGTTTTTTAATAAGTTTTCGAATTGTTTCGGTGCAGTGTCTTGACCGTCCCATTGTTCATTTTTGAGCCAATATTTTTTTAATTTTGTATATACTAGTATGTTAAAAATACTTAAATCTTTAAATAATAAAATATTTACTTACCAAAAATTAAAAAAAAAAGAATGTTTAACCTTCTTAATTATAAATTTTTATGAAAACTCTTTATCCAGAGAGTTTGAAATATTGTGTGTTCACCGGCAAAAGTAGAGTATAACTTTAAGCTTAAAGTCTCTAATATGAAAACGAAAGACCTTTAGATGCAAGCAACACGTTAATTTTTTTTTTTAAGAATTTCCGTTCTTAAAATAATTGACAATCTAATAAAATGTGATAAGCACTGCTATTTTTATGAACACAACTGTACATTTATAACGGGTTATTTATTTTGTGATTTCAAAAGAATAGGGCTGGAATTCGACATCTGTCAAACTAAGTTGTTAAACCAATTTTTTTTTAGTTGAAAGCCTTACATTTACGATAATGTATCTCTTGACTATGGCACAACGCATACAAATTGTTAATTGTGCATCATTGTTTCGCTTGTATCACTGAAAATATCGCAGCTGTAAGTGAAAGTGTTGGCGAAGACCCGAATGTGTCGATTCATCGTCGTTCTCAAGAATAAGGACTGTCTTGCGGTACATTATGGCATATTTTGCATTTGGATCTACACCTGCATCCATATAAAATCCAGCTCACACTAAAACTGAAGCCAGCTGACCATTCACAACGTCGTAGATATGTACGTCAAATGAGTGATTGAACGGCGCGGCGGTGAACGACGATTTTTGAACAAAATTTTCTTCAGCGACGAAGCACATTTCTCACTCGGTGAGTATGTTACTAAACAAAATTATCATATTTGGGGTTCTGAGAATCCTCAAGTAGTTGATGAGAGGTTATTACATCCACAAAAAGTCACTTTTTCCTCTGGTCCGGAGATTCGATTGGACCTTACTTCTTCGAAAACGATGATGGAACGACTGTCACCTTCAATTCGGAGCATTATGGTCATATGATAACCAACTATGTTTTGCCTGCTATTGAAGATTACAACTTCGAGAATATGGTTTCAACAAGGCGGTGCCAAATACTGCACAACTCGAGCGAATAATACTTTATTGCAAGAGACGATTTCTAAGATCATATGATATGACACTACTGGAATTTTTATAAAACTTTAACTCTTGAGCACTTTAATACCAACATTGGTCAAGTTATGGCTGAGATACCGCCCAATATGTGTCAAAAATTGGTCGAAAATTGCCTCAAAAGAATCGATACTTGCAACAATACGCGTGATGCTCATTTAATTGACGTAGTGTTTCACGCATAATGTCAACATTCAAACTTTACAACAAAGAAGGAATATCATGAAAAAAAATATTGTATATGTGTTTTAATAACGTTTACTTTTGAAACCACAAAATATATAACCATACCAGTATAGTTCAATAATAAAATGAAACACTAAATTTTGTATTTGTTGGTGAAATGCGTATCATTCAATTGAAAAATTATCAAACATTCAAACTTTACTCTTGACCAATAAGGTCTTACGTTATAAGGAATGATGAATGAGTCTTCATTTGAGGCATGCAGAGGAGACCCCGAACGACGACAAGTGCTGCGCAAAAACATGAAGCAACTCATTTAGATTGTGGTAGATAGAAAACTAAGCTTCCAGGTAAATTACTTAAGGAATTGAACCTTATTACTATCTTTTAAGCATATACGAACTTCAAATGGGAATTGTATATACCAGCAAGATGGTGTGCCAAATCATAATTCTAAAAAAATATTAAAAAAGAATCCAGCCAATTGTGTGTGTATGTTTGCTTTAGATATCGAAACTAAAAATGCACCCACCAAGAACAATTTAAGAAATCTAATTTGTATCCTGTAGTATCCAAGTACAGCATCAAATAGATCCACTACTCACATTTGCTAATTGAAAGTCGTCACTGCTGTTAAGCATGATACTTTTTGACAAATTTGTTTAAGCTCAGTCAAAAATTCTGTTGTTGTAATAGGGGTGCCAGCACGTAACTTGATACAATCGAGGATTGTCGATCAACTCGAAACAAATCGTTTTTGACAGCACGTAATTTGAGATGAGTTCCATTGTCACTTACTTAAAAAATCATTGTGAACCATAAAATGAAATGTAAAATGAATTTTCTTTGAAATTATTTCATTCTAGTTTTAATTTTAAGTTTTTTTTTCGGAATGTTTTTCTTTGATTCGGAGAGTGAAATTGAAGGCAAAGAAGTGTGCTGTGCTAAAATCAAAAGAAGATATTTAAGAGATAATAGCAACCCATTCGAATTGAATGAAAATGAGTAAATATTCAAAAAGAAAGAAAGATCATGTATAAAATTTGTAAAACAACAGGGAATGTTTTCACACTATACTCAGCTCGTTAGATCTTCCAGAAGACAGAAGAAGAACATCAGTTCCACCAGTTGTACAGCTTTATACAACATTAAATCTCTTCGCCAGTAGGAGTTACCAATCCAATATTGGAATAATTGTTTTCCTCCAAGTCGTCGATTGTTTTTTGCATGTATGGGCCTCCACCCGTGCCTTTTAATTGAAGTGTATTAATTCTTAGTTTATTCTTTACCTTGATCACTATAGGTCTAAAAAAAATTATCTGTAAATATGTACTGTACATATGTTTGTATATACAGAATATTTAACATCAACCTACTTTTTTCCAATCTTTAAGATCTTTTCTGGAGGACCGTGCGTCTGTGCTTAGGGATTCAATCAGTTTTCCCCACAGCATAATGCTAATTTTCCTCCCTTGGGCAGTTTTAAGAATTCCCCTCGCTAAATCAATGTGAGAACTCATAAAATTGTTCAAAATCTCCGTTATTATTTTGTTTTTCCATTCTTCTCATACAAAAATCAATGCCGACGATATCTAATTTCTGTCTATTGAAAACTTTTGTTTCAAACGTCAATTTGAAGTTTGTGTGCTGCCAAATCTGGCAAAACAATCGAGGACACTCGATTAGAACAAAATGTATGCTGCCAATGCTCGATTTTATCGACTAAACTCGGTTGTATCAAGTTCGTTAAGAGGACCATGTATAGGGAATAAATTTGGCGTCTATCGTACCCAACGGCAACATTTCTTTATTTGTAAGATTAATTAGAAGTGACAATGAAGTGTACCAATTATCGAAGACTTTTTTATTTTAGTCACTAGATATGCTGATTTTGGGTAAATCGTTGTCTGATTGCAAGAGTCCTTGAGCTCCAGTATAAATATCATAGTCGTAGCTGAATTTTTACTGCCCCATTTGTTTTTTTTTTTCGGATTATACTCTCGCAATTATGACCTACACTTTGTTGGTTTTTGATTTTACTTTTGAGTTTCATTAGCTTTCATTCCAATAGCATCGTGAAGACGGTAAGTGAATGGCAGCTGAAATTTTAGTAATTCAAAAGTAATTAGAAAGTGTTGCTTTTTTCAAAGTAATTCCTTATTTTTTAAGATGTGTTTAGTTTATGTGTCCTTTTGATGTAAATTGAAGCATACAAAGCTTCAAATTAAAGGATGTATGAACATCTCACTTGAAGTTTCTGTAACCCGAAAAAAGAACATTTTTACGTGGTATTTTTGTAAAGAAGTGTTTGTATGGGCGTACTAGTCTTAAAGCAGTGGGTATCCTTGATAAATTTGTAGTCAATGCACTCGACCCCAGCATCTCCCTCAAGAGCATTTCTTGTACTTGCAGCATTGAGAGTGGGGCTTCAACTGATAGACTTTTACATATGCATCTGGCGTTTATGATAGCAACACGAAATAAGAGGCCAACTGCAATGTTTTTTTATACCACATGATGTTTTTTTCGAATAGGGGAATGAAATGAAGCCAATTGATCTGCCATATCAATTCCTTTTTTAGTATCGTTCTTGTCTATAACATTTCCACATCCTTATTACTGTCGTTTTACTACAGAAGAGAATCCAACTTTTTATCGAACAATTATTTTAGAATTTAACAAAATAGCTTTAGTGACGTCTAATGGAAGATCGGCTCGATTTTTGCGTATTGTTCCACTTATGTAAGTCTATGTGTTGATTTTTCAGATGAATTGTCAATGGTACACTATTATAATAATTATCATTCCTCACCTAAAACCTCACCGAGTTCTGTTCATGTATCAAAAATGATACATGAACTCAGGTAGTACGAGAAAAAACAAATTTTGTGTATCAATTATGATACATGAGACGTATTGCTGATGTCTTAAAATAATAATGGACTTATGGGTTGTTTTAAGTCATTTTGTATGAGGAAAGTTAAGGTGTTAAGGGGCAAAGGAGTACAAATAAAGTTTTAATATGTTCAAAATTGAAAAACCAAAATTGTATTGATGGATTTTACCGATAGTGACTTTCATCTTTGGTCTGACGTTCGATTTCTCATCAAGTTGTGACAAATTTCAAATAGAAAAGTTAAAAATTTCAAATACACACCATAATATTATTTTTTCTTATTTTTGTTTTGTTATATTTTATTAAGACATTAAGTACCACCAAATACACAAATATAATTACAATTAAACAAAATGTTTTATTTTAATTTTTATTTGTAATCCCAATCAGTTATGTATTTTATTTATTTATTAAATTTTGTTTGTTTTTTTGTTTTGTTCACATATCAACGATGATGTAAAAGTCTACAAATGCTGGCTTAATAATTATGTGTCTCATCTCATTTATCCTAAAATTTGCAAAAACAAAATAAAAATCTATATAAATTATAAACTCTTCTCACCGCAATGTCATTTTTTGATAATCTTTATGTATGTATATATATGTAGTTATCCTTGTTTTATTTATGAATTATGATTAACAGGAAAAATATATAAAATAAAAACAATAAAATTGAAATAAAACTTTTGAAATCTCGAAACATTACTCTTTATTTTTGCCAAACGCATATTTTCTTTTCTATTCTTTTATATAGTTGGTATACTTTTATTTTTTTATTTTTGATTATACATAATATAGTTTTCTTTGTTTTATTTTTTAAATATAAATATTTGTTTTCTTTTTTGTTAAGTTGTTGTTAAATATATCTTTTTGTTTAAATAATTTTCACCTAACCCGCCGGCGGGTATATCCATTGTTCACTTAAGAGTAATAGTTGGTATAGTGTATCATTTTTATGTTTGATTTTTAATACAATTTAATTATTATTATTAAATACATAATGTTTTTTTTAAACTTCAGTAGAACAATGGATCGCGCACCAGTGCGCATTTACATATTTGTTATTTTCTTTTCTTTTTTTTACTACAGTTAATAGTTATGATTTATGATTAAATTAAAATATTAAATACATTTTATCATTTTATTTCTGACGTGTTTGTTGTGGGAAAGTTATGTGTATGATTTTTTATCTTTTTAGGCATCCATTGTTTGTCCTTTGACTTAGAATTAAAAGACGATGAACTCTTTTCTCTTTTTTTTTCAGAAAAGAGTGGCAGTTAGAATAATTCTAAAAATGATATACAAACACATGTTTATGGACAAAATAAAATGATAAAATGCATTCTAAAAATAATAAAAAGTTATATATTTTTTTAAAATTATAAAAGAAAAAATGTAAGAATATTTTGGTACTTAATGCAAACAATCTTCTTTTTCTTTTATTTCCTATTAAGCAGCAGATGGGAGAAATAAATAGATTTAAGAACTTTAATTACGTTTTCTTATTTTTAACACTTTTTCAATTCGGACTCTTAAATATTTTCATAGTTTTATAATTCTTTGGAAAAAATGTTTAACAATTATGTTGGCAAGCAAATACATGCAATTTTTAAAAGGAATATAAATTAAAGAACGATAAATTATGAAAAGAAACTTTATGTTTTGGTCTAAATAAATTTTGAATTTCTGTTGATGCTTCATCAAATTAATATTGGTTCTAAAAGAAGGACTAACTGAGGACCATATAACTTATCTCTCCCATAGCTTTTTAGTTATAGTTAATTTTGCTTTTATTTATTAAATAGAAGAAGGACTTGTATTGATAGTATTAAATTTCCTACAATTTACAAACAATTGGCTAAATACAAAGCTCGAAGAAATGTTGTTTATTTTTTTGTTTTTTTTTCTTTTATTTTGTTTGCGCTTAAGAACAAAAATACACTTAATAACATACATTGATTTCTTTTTAGAAAATAAATTAGAAAAAACCATAAGAAATTACACACTTATATTAAATATATAATTTGTGTGAGTAATTTATTTATTTATTTAATATTTTTGTTTTTATTTTTTGTTTAATTTTATATAAAACCATGAAATAAATCAGAGAAAGAAAAAAAATTTAAATAATACAAAATTAAAACATAAAACATTACGCCACTTTTGTTTGTTTTTGTTTTTTGTTCAGTTCTATGCATAGTCATTTTTGCTTCATGTGTTTTGTTTTTATTCTATTTCGTTATAAATTTTTACAATTATATTTATTTGTTAGTTTTACAATAATATGTATATTTTATATTTAAATTTGAGTTCGAAAAAGAAAGAATAAGGATTTGTTTTTTTTTTTTTTTATCATAAAGGTTACTGCACAAAATAGTTTTTTTTTTGTTTACTTTTGTTTTTGTTTTTCTATTTTTGTTTGTTTTATGAACTAAATTGGCAATTTTTTGTATGCATTTTTTTAATAGATAATTATTGTTCTATTTCATTTAAAAATTCAATATTTGTTTAAGTTTTTTGTTTGTTTTGTTTTAGTAGATTTTAACAAATTTAGTATTTTTGTTGTTATTGTTGTTGTTGTTCATAGGGAATATGAATTGTGAAAAATATAAGAATTTTTAATTTGATTTTGTTTTTTTTTTTTTTTTTAAACACATGCAAAAAGATTTTTTTGTTTTTATTTTTGAGGTTTGCGTTTTTAAATATGCATTTTGATAAATTCATTTTTATGCAATTTAGACGGAAAGTGACACGAAACTGTTGTACTGCGTAATGTTACGCTTGAGGATATCAGCACATGGACCCAATACACGTTCAAATCTATTTTTTGAAAATATATAAATCGAAATTGTTATTTAAATTGTTCTTTTTAATTTTTTGTGAGTTTAGAATTATTTACCTCGCTCTGTCTAATTTAACGCATTTAAGAGGTCCTCTTGCAACAACGGTGGCTGCTCTTGGTCTGTCCAAAAGTAATGCAATTTCACCAAAGTAGTCGCTTGGGCCAAGGCGTCCCACTTCTGCTGGATCGTCTCCTTGCTGTTAAAAAACAAAAAAGAAAATATTTAATATAAAAAGAATTTTAAAGTCGAATATTATAGGAGTTTATTTTAAAAATCACAGTTTTCTGAAATGGGGTCTCTTAAAAATACTTTTATAATTATTAAACACAATTAGCAAAGGGGAATATGTTAAATATTTCACATTCGTATAGTGTGGCTAAAAAATGTATCTCTATATTAAGTCCGAAGTTGTGGTCAAGGGTTAACTGCTGATCAGTCTTAGAATTACGGGTATTTCAGTGGAATTGTTTATAAAATTGTTTTGAAAATGCATTGTTTATGAAAATACCGATGAAACTATGAGGCATACAAAAATTCCGAGAGTTGTAAATGATTCACTTAGGCACCTGTCATTTTGGAGCTCTTTTATAAATTATGCCGAATTGAAAGTTGTTCAGCCTCCTCCATGCAAGTCAATAGTGATTTGGTGTGGGTTAAGAATTCAATTGTCGAAGCTTACAGTTCTACACGGTTTATGACCCTCCAAAAAATGTACTTAAAATACCAGGAGAAAATCTTGTCGACCATAGTGTACTTAACCACAGAAATTGAGAAGAATGATAATTTGTGCATAGGTTGTCTGGCTGTAGCCAAGTCCTTAGATGGTAAATATTACTAAATAAGAGTTTTTTAAATATGTCTGTATTTAATTAGTTTGGCGTCAAATTTAAAAATATGGTGACTTAAGAATACAAATAAGCTGAATCTTAAAATTTTGATTTTTAAGTCACAGCTAAGTTTTGTGCGAATAAAAACAAGCTTAAGCTAGAAACAAAAAGATATTTTCTAGTAGTTGCTATTTTAAACCAGTTAAAGCTAGATTAATGCGGCTTTAGCTTGTTTTTTCAGCTTAAGTTTCAAATTGTGTGGTCAATAATAGTTTCAGTTAGAATATTAAAAATAAAGGTACAAAAATATCAAGATTCCTGGACCCCTGACAAAAAATCTTTCACTAGTTCTTATTTTTAGATTTCCCTTCAGTTGAAGTGCGAATATGACTAAGTTTTCACAAAAAATAGAAAACAATCAGACATTAATGATGAAGACTTTCGAATATTAAAAGAGTGGCTTCCTGATAAATTTTTAGGGAATTTAATAGTTCGTAGAGAAGGTGCATTGTTATTGTGCATTGTTGAGGATGTTTTTGAGATATCTGAGTAAACCTTGATTTCAGCTTTGTGTAGGACAAGCCTTTGGAGCACTACGTGTGCGAAACCATTAACCACGTGGATTTTAAGATTTCAGTCGAGTCGTAGGAAATTCAAAGCAGAACATTTAAAATGGGCAGAAAAATACGTTTAATGAAGCTTTTGAAGTCATATCGATTTTATTCATATTGCTCTAAACCTTAAAGATTTCATTATGTATACATCAACCGGAAGGTCTTTTCAGCCTTACTAGCTACATGCAATGCAGCTGAAAAAATTACAAGTTGTGGCGCCCACTGGCCAAGCTAAGTTCATGACGCACGCATCTTGAAAAGATCAACAATATATTTATTAATGAACGAGAATATACAGACAAATAATATTATTCTTGGAAATTTTGGATACGGTATTACACATTATCTTCAAATGCCTTATACTCGTAGAAATCCGCAAACAGATGGAGAACAAAAAATTAAATTATGTAATCTGCAACGTGAGTGTTATAAAAGAAAGATGTTTTGGCCATTTAATTTAGAGGTTTTGGTGTCAACAAATACAAAATGAAGTATGATTCGCACTTTTGTCATTTGTCTCTTTGTGCTTTAAAATTTCGTAAAATATTTAAATGACATACGATTAGAGATGGCAGAGTAGATTACGTCAGGTAATCTACTCGGTAAACTACGTGTAGTTAATTGGATAAACTAGACGTTTGATTTGTTTCATTAACTACACTACATTTGTTACGTGTGCTACCTTCACAAAAAACGTTAAATTTCAAAAAGAATTTAAAAAAACGAGTGAATAAGTAACGACAAACGAGTGAAAAACACTGAACTATACATAAGAACTAAATATCTTGCATAAATGAACTAAATCCAGTAATTCGAAGTTTTATGAAAGAAAAATGCAAATTTAATAATCATCTGTTTTATTTTTGTCGTTTATTTTATTTAGTGTATCCGACGACGAGAGTTAGTTTTTCACACTTACACAGTTATATTTTAGATGCAATCTGTCAATTTGGTGGTTGAATAGACATTTCAAACTACGTTTTGACGTCTACCGCTACGTCTGCTACATTAAACTACGTTAACTACATTTAATTAATTAACTACCTCATTTATGTAGCAAATGTAGTAAATAAAAAAAATCACATTTCTGCCATCTCTGCATACGATCTTCGTCCTACTCCATTAAGAGATAGCAAAGCTAAGGTAGACAACTAGCAAGAACAACAACTGAAAACGAAGTTAATGGCTTAAGTGAAATAAACATACGTTGACGAGTGCAACAGTCCAGAAGTCAATAAGCCAAAAATAAACCAATTTTCTCAATAAAATTTAAGTTCTATTTTTATTTTGGAATTTCTTTGACATTTACATACATTTGACATACTTAAGAATTAGTCTTTAAGAAGTTACCAACAGATACGATGTTTATTAAAAATAGTTATAGGCAGCATTGAAAATTTTAATCAATCAAAACCGTTCTTTTATATTAAATTAACAACAGTCCATTGAAACCTAGGACCTAGTGACTTACAACTCTCAACCATTCCTGCTTGCGAGTAATGTTATCAAGGATGGAAGGGACCTACAGTTTAAAGCCGAATCCGAACGGCTATTTTGAGAAAGCACTTTTCAAGACAAGAATTACTGTTGAAAGAATTGTCAATTGCTCGCAAAAGGCAGTACCCTTGAAAAATGCTTTAGACGGCTCAGGCAGGGATCGAACCCAAGATCTCTTGTATGACAGTCCAACGCACTAACCATTATGCTACGGGTACTACTATCAAAACCGTTCTATTGGAGATAACAAGCAATTGCACAACAGCGCAAGTTCAAGCGAATGATATTAAAATGATATGTATCCTATCAAATTTGAAGCTTAAAAGTACATCTGATAGGCTATAGCTCGATGAGTAGTGGAGATAGCTGAACTCATAACAAGAATCGGTTAAGTCAGATAGCAATACCTTAAGAAAACAGATTTGATAAATCCAAATCCAAATTTACTCGCTTTTGCTTTTCGGTAAGGAAAATGCTTAAGCTTAAGCTAAAACATGTGAATAAACAAACGACAGCTAGAAATATTAAGCTTAAGTTAAAGTTTTCTAGTTAAAGCTATTAAAAGTAATCTCTTTTTTATTCACATAAAACAATACTTAAGGTATAAATGTCTAGCTTTAGTTACTAGTAGCAGGTATGACTAGTTAGATTTATCTTGGTTCAAAAACAACTTTAATATTTTATAGGAGGTTTTTGTTTTGAAAGTGTTTTTACATTAGTTTTGAACATTATGGAGTATGCAGTTGTTGCAAATATAAGAACTCATTGTATTCTTTTATCTATTTTCTTTTCTAAGAATCTATTCAAGTCTGACATAAGTTTTCTTAACAACTTTCACATACATGCATATGTATTTATTTCTTTCTAAAAATGTGTCTTTTATTTTTATTGTATGAAATATACTTAAACTTACCTCTGCCCTTCGCTGCAACACCACAGCACACCCCTCGACAATAATATAGAAATCATCACCAGCTTCACCTTGTTTCACAATTGTCTCACTGTCTTCAAATGACACCATCTCTAGAGCATCAGCAACTGTCAGTCGTTCCCATTTATCAAGGCTCTCTATTTTTTTTTCAAATAATAGAAAACAAAGAAAAGTTAGATTTTTTCTTATTTTTTATTCATAAGCTAAAAAAATAACATACCCAATATAGATACACGTGACAGGAACTCTTCGTACATTTTTCTCTTGCGAATTGTTGAGCCCATGAGAATTCGTCTATAAGAATCACGATCGATGCCCCACAGTTTGACATCACTTTTAGCACGAACTGTAGCTGCACGAGGTGTGCCGTAAATTAATGCTAATTCACCAAAACTACCGCCTTCGCCGATTGTTGTAACCATTTCAGAATTCACAAACACCTTAAAAGAAAATGTTTAAAAATCGAAATTAAATTTTGTAAGAATTTAAATATTATTTTTTTAAAGGTTTTCTAAAGTATATTTGCTGATTACATTCCTTGGAGTTAAATTCAATTAAAGGATTCAGGACGAAATATCGAATCATTCTATTTTTCTATATAGCTAGTCCCAATTATAGGTTTATATACTTTTTTAATGGTTGCTCATTAAGTTGGCTCCTTTCGTTATTTGAGCACCTTTACAAATACTCGTAGCATGACATTCAAAGCGGAATAATCAAAAACAAGTCAAATATCCATCCATCCTCCCGACAACTGTTTTACCACAGAGATCTCATTAGTGAAAAGAAAAACATAAAATTCACTCATCCTACAAAAAGGGGATTTTTCGTAATGAACAATTTCGTTTGAAATTCACTTTAACCAAACGAAACAGACGTCATCGCATCGTCGTAGTCGTCGTCGTTCGTCTTTAGAATACATCTCTTTTCTTTGGTTAAAAAACTCTGAGTACTCAAACCCACATGGTTGAAACTTTGTTCGTTCTGCGGTGGACCAAATTACGAGAGGTTACAGTGCTGCATCATTTGGAGATTTAAAACAACATCGAGATGATAAATCGAAATTTATTATGTAGCAGAGGGAAGAGACTTTAATTAATACACTTTTTGAGATGTTTCTAAAGGATACATCAATTTCAAGGTCAAATTTTCAAAAGAAGCTCGGTAAATTAACTATTTTTGAGGGGATTGATATTTTGACTCCACCTTTAGCTAATCAAATATTCAAAATCTTGGACTTATCTCGAAGATATACTTACTGTTTGCCTATATCTATATTGAAGACTCTTTTATGTTGAATGAAACTTAAGTTAAGTTGCACGAAACTATAGTTTTGCCTCTAAGGCTTTTTGAATAATTAATTTACAATTTGTACGAACATACATGGATTACAGACAAGCATACCTTCTCCATCTTGTGTTCCATTAATAAATTATTGAGAGTAAAACTTTGTTTTCTATTTTGTTCATCCATATTTAACAGTTTTCTGACATAAATAGCAATAATTTTCTCATATAAATATTATGAGCATATTATATACTCAACTCATACCTTCTCGAATATTGGCGTACTTTTTGTTTTGTTTTCAAACTTATAGAAACTTAGGATTCTCGTATAGAGTAGATTGAATATAAGTTTGACTATAATGTTGAAGTTGAATAATGACAGGAACTACTTTATAAGATTTTTGTCATAAATATTCATTCGATATGATGTAAGGAATACTTTGTGTCGCCATAGGGTCCTTCTCATCATTTATATGCTTTGTGTTTTTATGATGTTAGGAAGATGCAAAAATAGGTTTGGGTAGGTACGAGACGTGATTTAAAATAAACAAGGACTAGCAAGAAGGTTAGAACACAACAATAATGATTTGTGGACCTATGTCAATATAATTTAAGTAAGAGTAAGAACTTTTGTGTGTTTCAAAAGTAATTAAGATAATAACTGAAGAACAAAATTCTTTACATGACAGAAGCTACTTCATCTCGAAGGGTTAGAAATGTTTCAAGGAGTTATATGGGTGTGATGTTTATTTCGTGGTCAGTAAAATAAAAACAGGGGTTTACAGAAATTAATATTTTAAATATAGGGTTGGCCATCTAGTGGTTTCTTTTTTAATCATACTTTATTTTCATATTGACAGCTGTTTCAAGCTAGAAATTTTGACAGAAAGTCAGAATCATACCTCAGCGGAATTAAATACATCGCTTTGATTGTTGATTCACGTTGGAAAATATTGAAAACTTATTTCAAAAGTTAGTGCTGTGTAGCTGAGAATTGAGAGTGTGAAGTCTCAAAAGATCCTCTCAGCAGCGTCAAAATAGGCTAAGGAGAATTTCGCAAAAGATCTGGGATAGTTTGGATATTGAGTCTAATTGACTCAGCAATCCGCAAGTGAAACTCATAGATAGTGGCAAAGAGGTTTTATCTCGCTTTAACGATGCAAGACAGCATTGCGTTTTCGAAGCATTAAATTAGACACGATTTTTTATTCCCCATTGTACAATGCTGTGTAGGTCGGAATTTAATGAGCTAATCATATTCCACATCCGAAGAGGAGGGTTGTGAGTCTGGAAAAGAATATGAAAAGCTAAGAGTGCTATCGTCAGCGAAACAATGTATTGGATTAGAAGTAGCAGACAGGAAATCATTTAAAAAAATGAGGAAGAGGGTCGGAGTTTCGGAGACAAAACGGAACCCTGGGGAACACCAGCATTTATTTTATGAGTTTCAGACTTGAATCCGTCCAAAACAACTTGTATTGAACGGTTCGAAAGAAAATTTCTAATCCAACGAAGAAGAGATTCGTCGATACCGAAAGCACGCATTTTCGATAAGAGAGAAGTTTGCCAGACTTTATCAAATGCCTTTGAAATATCAAGTGCAATAATCTTACTTTCTCCAAAACGATGTAAAGATTTGTTCCACTGTTTGGTGAGATGAACCATGAGATCACCAGTGGACCTATTGCTACAAAAGCCGTATTTTCGGTCATTAAGAAGCTTCCGTTCCTTAAGATATTTCTTAAGCTGATAATTAATCAGCGTTTCCATGACCTTAGAAAGAAAGGACGTTACTGCTATCGGTCGGTAATTTGTGGGAGAAGAACACCTCTTCAGAATACAAGCGGGGATACCATCTGGGCCAGCGGATTTATGAATGTTGAGATCTTTAAGAACTCTCGCCACAGTTCGAGTACGAAAAAAGATTGGTCTCATAGATTCATTTACGCGTTCAAGAACTGGGGAAGTCATGACCCTATCTGGTAAGGTGGAATTTTCGGCGAACTGCCTTGCAAATAAGTTGGCTTTATCAATAGAGCTAACTAAAGGAGTGTCATTGACAACAAGCGTAGGAGTCGAGGAAGTGGAAGAATTTCTCATGTTTTTTACAAATGACTAAAAATTCTTACAACCTTTGGGACATTGCAGTATTTTTTGCCGTAATTTTTGGTCAAGTAAAAATTTGGTCCTTCGAACATAGGCGTTGCAGGCCATCCTGGCTTGCTTAAACTTTTTGCGGTGTGGATTGGGGGAATACGGATTATAAATATTTCTCCAAAGGTGAAAGTGAGAACAACGTTTCTTTCCATGGTGTAGTTTAGAGCAATGTTAACTGATTTTTTTAAACTGGCGTTTAAGACTTGGTTTTGGACGACCTCCGGTTTATGCAGATGTCCCGCCATTCCACAATCGGTCTTATAAGCACAAAATTCCCAAATGGTCTTATAAGCCGTTTTGGCAATGTCAATTGGCCGTCTCCAAGCAATCTATGGGCACAATACGAAACCATTAAGTAGGTCTTTGAAAATTGGAGTGACATAATATGTTTAGCAAGAAATGGAACCTGGTCACTTCTCTATTTATTTCAAAATGAGTAAGAAAGAATGTAGAGGAGTAGTTGGATCTCAAATATTGGATGGACATCAGAAATATGGAAAAATTAATAGGAATTTCTATTTATTTGAAACAAATTCCGATATAAGGAATTTTCACAAAAACTTTAAAAAGGGTGATTTTTTAGCTATAATCTTTTTGGCAACACTAGTCTAAACAGCTGACGCACGCTTCGTGTTTTGTTTTACTGTCAAACATCTTCAATTTGGTCTATAATCTAACCAGGAATCGTGTTACAAACGAACAACGCTTGCAAATTATTGAATTTTATTATCAAAATGCGTGCTCTGTTAAGAAAGTTCATCAAGCGTTTCTTCCATTTTATGGTCAGTTTAATAGTTAATCATTTTTGTCTCAATAGGTACGTAAATAAGTAGAATTGTCGATTTTGGAGTGAATATCAGCCAGAAGCATTGCAAGAGCTACCAATGAATCCAGAAAGTCACAGTTTGGTGCGGTTTATGGGCTGGTGGCAACCGAACTTCTTCAAAGATGACGCGAATCGTAGCGTAACGATTGGTGAGGGCTACCAATGAGATGATATCCAACTTTTGTTTGCCTTGCATGACATGTGGTTCCAAGAAGACGGTGTCACACACCACACGCAAAAATTGACTTAGTGATGGGCGAGTTCGGTGAATATTTTATTTCACGTTCGGGACCGGTCAATTGGCCGCCTAGATCGTGCGATTTAACGCCTTTAGACTATTGTTTGTGGGGCTATGTTAAAGCTCATGTCTATACAGACAAGCTCGCTTCAATTGACGCGTTAGAAGACAACATTGAAGCATTTGCTCGTGAGATACCGGCCGAAATGTTGCAGGAGTGTGCAATAACAGGACTAAGCGAATGGACCAGAGACGCAGTCAAGGTCAATATTTGTATGAAATAATCTCCAAACATTAAATTATAAGGACCGTACTATCGCTCCAAATAAAGATTTTATGCATTTTTGTATTTGTATTTGTTTTTTGTTTTGAAAAACTTTCCTACAGCTTTTAAAAAATCACCCTATAGCACGAAAATTATAGAAGTATCTGGAAATTTAAATCAATACTCTATACATTGCAACTACAAGAAATTTCTTGGAAAATATGAGCTCCCATATTAGAAGTGACAACTATTAAACTAAACAGTTCATAAATATTAAAATTCGACTTTTTCAAACATCATTTGTTAAGGAATTGACACCTTTTCAAAGAAAATAGGAAATAATCTTGTTATTCAAAACATTCTGGAAAATTCTCAATTCTCAATTGATTGGTTAAATCTTAAACTGTGATATTTATCAAAGATCAGTTAAAAGTTGACACTTGCAAAAGGCTGTAAAAAAACAGCAATACGCATCTGAGTCTGACTGGAAGGGACTTATCAGCAGAAGAAGAAACTACCTTAGATCCAAAATTTTGAAAGTGACAGCTGGAAAACCCTTTACATTTCTTGTTCATTCAGAAGATTCTGAAACATTCAAAATTACCAAAATCAAAACAATAGTTTAATCTTAAACTTCGGTATCAATCAACTACCAATTGAAAGTTGACACTTGCAAAAGTAGTGTGGACATAGCCTTGGGCGCATTTACCGCTTAGGCTTCGACGAGTTAAATCGATTAATCTGACTGCAAAAGACTTTTCAGTAGAGGAAGACACTTCTTTAGATCGTAAGCAAATTGTATCCTTTTCAGAAATATTTCCATTTCTAATTCTCCATTCACGATTTAATGTCTTCTGCAAATTTACGAATTTACTTTTTAAGGCTTTGTATCGATTTTGAGTATTGGCTTACGGGTCAGTTATAGCTATCATTGAATTCGGTCCGGAAAAAAATTTGAACCGATATTTCACGGTGTTTCCCTTTAATTAGAAATGAAAATCATATACTGATCGATCGGAAATCACACAAAAAAATTTTGTTGAGAAAAAAAATTTAATTGCATATTTATTTCTCTAAAAATGTATTTTTCTATTTTTCGGACGGAAATTAATTTTCCTGAACAGCTGATGCTTTTATATTTAAAAGTGAAACGAATCATTCCACTGCACTGGTTTGGGTTCCAATTTTACACAAATCCAATGATAGATTTCTGTTAGTAAAAATGTACCGGTGGATTTCAATCAGGACATTTTTTTTATTGACCGAAATTTGTAATGATATGCGATCTGTCAAAAAATTTTAATGTTTGTTTTCAATGATGAAAACCAATGATAGCTTTAACTGACGCCATATCAGTTACTTTCAAATAAAAAAGTTAAAAGGTGCTAATTAATAAGATCCCGATTGCCAATTATGATTATTTTTTATTCAAGAAGTAACAAATAAAACGTTCCTTACAAAATTGCAAACTGCGAACTGTTACTGCAAAATTTTTACCATGGGTTGTTGAAACGTGTATATTTCCATCATTAGCATAGACGTAGTTTTTACTTGTCAAATGTCAATTTTTATATAAAAAAGTTTTTAAAAATTATCGATTTTGAGAAAAAGTGAAAATCATTAATTTATTTAACTTCTGAGACTTCAGAAAAACTGTTTAAAGAATCAGTTAGAAAATTTGTGGTTTGTTACCAATTGTAATTGGTCTTCAAAAGAATTGCGAAGAAACTACAAAAATCCCTTGGTTTTTAACTGTTTTAAAGTAAGAGAATGATAAAAACATATTGCTCCTAAAGTCGAGTTTTTCAATATGATCCGATATTAGGTCCGTTCGCGTACCCTCCTAAAACAGTCCATTTTTACGAAAAAATACGAAATTTAACCAAATCTTGTTCGCGTACTCGAAAATTTCGTAGTTTTTCGTAAAAAAAGCTTTCACGAGAGAGTAAAAGATTTTCCCAACCTACGAATTTTAACCCAAGAAATTTCTTTGGGCTGATTTGTGAAAAGTGTCAAATTTGATAGAAATAAAAATAAATTAAATAAATTGGTCGCTTTTGCTGTCAGTTATAAAATTTAAAAAACAATTCCAAAGAACAGCAACAGTAGAGTAATATTGTTGGAAAAATGTGTTGTTTTCCCGTTCGCTTACTTTTTTGTAGTTTTTTTTTTGTTATAGAAGTTTAAAGCCACTCTTTAAAATATATCTTTATACGAATTTAAGTGCAGAAAGTACGCGAACGGACCTATTATAAAGATCCCAGGGATTTCCCTATTTTCAGGAATATAAACAAAGTTTCTTGCTTTTGCTGTCAGAAATCTGGAGAATGATTCAATTTCTCAAGAATTCAATACTAAAGGATGAAAAGAAATGCAAACCTAATTTGATTGCTAAGTAAAAATTAAATATAAACTGGCCCATTGTTATTATTATTATTTGACAAGATTTTAGTGACCAAAGAAAAAGGCGATATTTTTCAAGGTACAAAAACGCTAACCAAATAAAATCATACATTTTTCAAATCATTGTCAAATTAAAAAACTTTAAAATTTTGTTCTCTTGTTTTATAATTTTAAAAAAATTTTAAAAACGGATTGTTCATTATTTTTTGACGGGTATTTAAATGAATAAACTCACCTCAACTTCACCCATATCAATCACATAAAAATTGTCACCCTCATCACCCTGCTGGATAATGTTCTCACCCATCAAATGTGTAACGGGGAACATTGCGTCGAATATATCGGACCTTTCATTTTCGTCCAAATGTGAGAAGAGGACATTTTTGGCAATAGCCTTTGACAAGGCAGCCATAGTCTTATAGTCTTTTGGTACGACTTTCTTAACATAGCTTGTTGCATCTTCTTCGGTGACTGGTTCAGCTGAAATACCACCACGCCGACGTACTGGTGGTGCTGCAGTTTGTGGCATTGGGCTCAAATCATCACAATCATCGGGACTTGTTGCCTGTTTGGAGGCATCAAGTTTTACCTGTTCCTGTAAATACAAAACATAAAAACAATTTTAAAACAAATGCAAATTTAATTATGGGTGTTTCAAAATAAGTACTTATTACAAGCTTGTCACAATTTTATTTACAACGCTTAAAAAGCTGAAGGAAGTTAATTTAAACAATCTATCGTATCGACTTGTTAAACACGACATGTCTTATAGTACAGGACAACAAGATACGGAAAAGTGTCTTCCTTTGAAAAAATTCTGGCAAGGCTGTATTTTAACGAAGAGCTTAATAATACTCCCTAAAAAGTACTGATTTTCGACCGAAATACAAAATTTAATGGGTTGGCATAATACACCAGGTCCCATTGTTTTTGAACATTGTTCTTAAAATCTATCAACTGTACAAAATAAAGAAAATAGTCAAGATTTTTTTGTTAAGAATCATTTGAGAAACTAAGTGTACTTACAACATTTTTCAAAACTATAGTTTTCGAGTAACTTAAAAAAAGTGTATTTGACCCCCCGCCCTTTTCACCTTCCTTTACGAAATTCAAAGGAATATTAATAAGTTAAAATAAAGCTCTGTTTATTTTTTTTCGAAGTGAATTTCTAATTTTCCTGGACTATAAGTCGTTAAAGAGCCTCTCGTACGTCTCTCACGATTATATCGCAGACGACTTGAATTAACTTATTTCCACTCCATCCAAATAAACAACAAATAAAAACACCATCAGCACACGCATTATTCATAATCAAGTGGTTTGTCCTAATTGGCAAAACAAGATCTTGATTTTGCCAAAAAGGTGGTAAGTGCTTGAAGTTGTTTTTATTTATTTTGCGTAGGTCTCGAAAGTTTTTGGACATCTAGCAACAAGCATTTAACAGTTTTTATTGATTGCATGGAAATTTATCTAGTGGATATTTTTTTTTTAAAGCCTTTTTATTCTGTCATGAACTAAATTATTGATCAATTAAACAGGCTTTTAAGCTTAGCTTATGATGCAACAAAGGTACATTCATTTATACTTGTTTTATTGACTGATTTTGATTTGAAATCAAATTATGTTACCTAAACTGTCAATCAGCTGCGTCAGCGATGAAGTAGGTAAGAGTACAAGTGAAAGAAAAATAAAAACATGATAATTTGTGACATACTCACTCTGTCGTACTCTAGACATATGATTTAATTTAAGGTCGTTATAAGTGTTGACATCTCTAGGCAAAGACTTTCGGAATTATAATTACTTAATAATTTATTGATCCGCAGCAGCTTAGTGCTATAATTAATATGTTTAAAGTGATTTTTTCAAGAGATCAAACTCAATTACATTAACGGTTGTGTTATTTTTCTGTCAAGATACCGAATTATATAATTAATACAAACATTAGCCTTTCAACTTTCTAAAATAAGATTGAAACAATCTTTAAAAAATGTTACCAGTGTGAACAGAACATTAATTCACATTTGACAAGTTTTAAAAACACTAAGAACTGTCACATCACAGAAAATTATGTTGCCAATTTTTAAATTCTTCTTCTTTTTTAAAACAATGGGAGCAAAATCTTAAACTACAATCTTTTGTTAAAGGCTTAGTGTTTAATAAATTAGCAATTTTTGTTCATATATTTAAACATTAACATAAACAAAATTTTGACAATTTGCTAAAAAGAAATAAAATAATTTTTGCCTTTTATTAAAAAGTGTTTATCTGAACACGCCCAATAAATGTCAGTTCCTAAATAAAAAACACAACAAACAAACCTTTTTGAAATGTCAAAAAGCCAGAAGATATTTTGTGATTCGATGTTAAGAGGTATAAGGTAAAAAATTAGCAAAATGATTTTGTATGCTTTCTAACTTGTCTTTAACATTTTTTTTTACATTTAGAAGAACCGATAAGTGTTTCAACTTTTTTTGACCAAGTTTTTTCTAATCGGAAATGCCAAAGAAAACTGTAGGACAACCAAGTACTTTCAGATCTAGGTTGAATTAAGCATTTTATTTATTGACAAAATTGTTTGCTAGTTTCTTGAAATTTTCGTAAGTTATGATTCTAATTTGTCTTGGTGTTGAAAAATACTTTATCCAGCTAATATTAAGGGCTGCGGCTGGATTCACTTCAGCACTCACACAAGCGATCTGATAGGTAGTCTTAGAGCCCGTTCACAAGATTCGATATTTTTACCGTATCGGATATTTTCTCGATTCGGTGTCTTTCGGTGGGAGTGTTCAGACGGTACGGTAATTTTACCTTACACCGTACTCAACCTTACACCGACGACCCACTACGACTATATACTAGCAATAAATTATTCGACAGTAGCCCAGACGAAAAATGACGTACTATCGGGGAAAATATCGAATCGTCTGAACGCGCTGTCTATAAATACATTACCACGATGAGCCGAATCGGTTTTTTTACCGTACGACCGAAAAAGATTTGCAGAGACAAAACCTAATGACTGGATCGACCTAATCGGTAATTTTACCGCATACAGTTAAATGTCGTATCGTCTGAATTTACCCATTCAAATTTTACTGACACTGGCTTATACGGTTAAATCGACGATACCGCAAAACCGCCGATTCGGGATCGTGTGAACGGGTTCTTACAAAGGCAATTGCGTACGCCGACGATCTAATTGCGTACAGAACGTCCCAAAGGTTGAGGTTATTAGAATTCTCTTGCAGCGTGACGAAACGGCTGTTTTACAGCAGTCGCCTGGACCCCATAGTGAAACGGCTGTTTTACAGCAGTCGGCTTGACCTCAGAGTGAAGGTAATTTGCTACATGGCCCACATACGGCCGATGATCGTTTATGGTTGTCCTGTGTGGTACAACGTTGCCCCTTCCCAGTGTTTACGAATCTGTACCGGCTTATATCGAAGAGACGAATCTTCTTACCTGCACTACTATTCCAACTAGGCCCTATACAACGGGGCTCGAATCAACAGAATTGACAATTTCGTGATAGAACTCGTTCGAGGTCACATTGCAAGAGCTATGTCTTCGACCAAAAATTTAATTTTCGGGGCGTTCTACCCGAACGACAAGTATTTTGAAACTGCACGCTTGAGCGACTTCATTCCATCAGAGGCATTCCTCTTTTTAGACAGATGCGGTCTGATACAGGATAGATTGTAAGTTCCGCTAATCTGCCACGTCAGACGACGAACCGTGGATAGGCGACTCCTGTACAATCGGGACGTCATGGCACAAGGCGGAGCAGAGCTCCTTCGGTTCAGTAGGGCTGTGTCCGAACTGATAGGGTAAAGCAGGAGAACCAGTTTTGGTGGCTTCAATCGGCACTTGACTACCGACTTGGTATTCGGGATGGAGTTTTAAGCTTTAGCCGACTTACAATGGATACTGATATTAGTTTTTTTTTTCAAATTTTCTAATAAATACAAAAATAAATAAAATGTAATGAAATTAAAATAGATCTTAGGGCCGAAAGGCATTAATATTAAGTGTTATAATTTAACTTAGAGTGTCCCTATGGGACCAGTAAGTTAGTTGTAAGTTATGGTTAATTTTGTCTAGCTTTAAGATAGGGTTACGATTGAATTAATAAAAATATTTTTTTTTTAAAAAGTGCGTTGGACTGTCATGCGAGAGGTCTTGGGTTAGATCCTTGCCTATGCCATCTAAAGTTTTTTCACGGGTACTGCCTCTTGCGAAGAATTGACAAATTCTCTAAGAGTAATTCTTGTCAGGAAAAGTGCATTTTCAAATTAGCCGTTCGGATTCGGCTTAAAACTGTACGTCCCCTTCATCCCTGACAATAGTAAGTCACTAGGCCCTAGTTGTCAACGAACTGTGGCGCCACCTAATTTATTTATTTTTTTAAATTGTTGAAAGGTATTAGGCTTTTACAGTTTGCAAAATTATCTTTAAAGCTTTCTAACTTACTAAAATGACTTAAACATTTAACTTTTCATTTAGAAGAATCGATAAGCGTTTCAACTTTATTTGACGAAGTTTTTCTAATCGCAAAGGCTAAAGAAAACCCTAGGACAAACAAGAATTTTTCGATCTATGTACATAAGTTAAACTAAGCATTTTATTAAACGACAAAATATATCATAATTTATGATTCTAATTTTTCTTGATGTTGAAAAATGTTTTTTTTTGAGTTTTAAAACTAAATATTGAAAATATGGATTACGGTTTTGAAAAAAACATTAAGAATTTTATTAATGACACTACGTCATAATTGTAAATGACCTCAAAAAGACACATATGTTAATTGTTACTTCGAATAATTACAAAACGTAAGAACTTGAGATGATGAGATTTTTGAGTGAGGTCGGAATTAATTTATAAGGCGTTAAAATCAAGATGGATATCAGTGAAAAGGTCAATTGTGATCAGTGATCACCATTAGAAAAATAACGGAGTCAGGATTTTTGTCTGCAATTCTGTAGCAAATTTTTAAAACTCAACATTTTTGCAGTGAATTTTAACAATTTCAATGTGAAGCGTTCCATTTTAAGTAAGTCTTCTATTACACGATGCCTCACGACTTACATGAGTGCGAAAATGAAAACAGAGGTGAGAAATTGAGATGCAAGCAAAAATTTCCAGTGAGTCTCGGGCAAATTTTTAGAAGACTCATCTTGACGTTTCTTTTTTCTCATATTAGTTGTAGGCTGTTCTTTTTTATTCGATTTTCTTGTTCCTTTGATAAACAACATCGAATATTTTTGAAATCCAGAAAAGTGTGTTACTCCATATTAGAAAATTTTGAAGGAGAGCAAACAAAAAAAAAACAAAAAATTTCAATGGTTAATGTGAACCATTCCCGGTTTGTGGGATTGTAGTATTCGCCTAAATCTAACAGAAGGCATACAAATTTTAGTTTCGGGAAATTTGGAGTTACACACTTGTCTGTTTTCATCGACGATATTTGAATTTGAAAATGTAATTAAAAAATGAGGTTTGGCGTTTGTTCGAAGCTCCCTTGTAATAAAGCTGAACGAACCACGAGTATGTTCACTTCTTTTTTTTTCTCAAAGTCTTAACCCAGAGCCTCTTCTGCTTGTTCACATTCCCAAGCAGTTTTCTTACACAAACCCAGCAATTTCATCACAACAGCCGTGAGTCAACGTGTCATAGGAGACTAATGACATAGTTTGTAGTTGTCAAACATCAAAATATGACAACTTCAAAAGCGATAATTGCCCAAATAGTAAAGATTATTTTAATGGAATTATTTTCTATAATTTTAATACTTGCCCATGTTTCTTAGACCATAAGCTCATGAGGCTTGGTTCTTCTTAATCTCGGAACATGGTTTCTTATATTCAAGACGGACTACATTCCAAAATTAGTATGACTTTGCAGTTTCTGGTTATGTGATACAGCGTATTTTTTAACAATTTCTGTAACCATTTCTGTTTGCAAATCACGATGTAGATCGGTATTTCTTATGTACCAAGGTGCATTAACTATTCCACGATGGACTTTGTTTTGGAATTTTTGGATGATTTCGGTATTTGGAATCCATAGGTCCAAAACAGGCTTTAGTACTTAATTATATAGCATTTTTTTTTTTGGATTGATAAATCAGAGTTGTTACATTTTTCTATATTTCAAGTTTAGTTCTTCTCATTTCTTTTTGATGTGCTCATTCCACTTAAGCTTTCCATCCAAAGTCATTCCAAGGTATCTGGCCGTATTGGCGTAAGAAACAGCTTGATTATTAATAAATATTGGAATACTGTTTATCTTTTTATTTGTAAAGTTTATATGTGAAGATTTTGTTTCATTGAGTTTGATACGCCATTTTTCGGTCCAAGCTCTCACTGTATCGACGGCATTTTGTAGTTTTACTGCTGCCTTAGAGACACATGTGTCGGGTACCAAAATTGCGGTATCATCTACAAAAGTAGCCATTATAGTGTGATTACCAACTGGAATATCCCTTGTGTATAGTAAATACAGGGTAGGACCTATGACATTTCCTTGTGGTACACCGGCTTCTATTTTCTTCAATTCCGAGGATTCTTGATCGTACCTTACCCTAAACAAGCGGTCTGAGATGTACGATTTTAATATTTCAAAGTACTGCCTGGGAAGATCCCTTTGCAGTTTGTACTCAAGTCCCTCATGCCAAACCTTGTCAAAAGCTTGAGCAACATCTAAGAAAATAGCTGAACATACTTGTTTTTCTTCTAATGCTTTTTCTATTACATCCGATATTCTATGAACTTGGTCTATCGTGGAATGTTTATTTCTAAAGCCAAATTGATGGTTTGGGATTAACCTTCTTTCTTCTATGATTTTGCTAAGTCTCTTCAGAAGCAGTTTTTCGTCACTTCTGTAGGAGGTTTATCTTGCTTTGGTATGACACAATTACTTCAGCAATTTTCCGGTGCTTAAGGCATTTATTATATATTGGAGTTTTATGAAGGCTTTTAATGGCATTTCTTTCATAACCTGAGCCGTAATTAGATCGTAACCTGGTGATTTTTTATTTGATAGTTGATGTAAACACATACTTTTTATTTCTTTAAGTCTTACAATTGGTATTTCACTTTCATCTATCTTATCAACAAACTGTAAGCTATTTTCATTCGCAAGATGTTCAGCGAAAAGGTTAACTTTTTCTTTCGGGTTACCGATAGATTTCCCATCTTGAGATTTCAAGGGCGAGTTTTGTAACTACGGTCTTTTCAGGCGCTTGGCTGCTTTCCATAGCAAAAAATCGGTGGAAGCATCAGTCGTTAAATTCCTTAGGAATGTACTGAGTGAATCATTTTTGAATTTGTAAATTTGTTAGTTAATTGACATTAGGTATTTTGGTTGTCACATTTAACTTCTGACTTGATGGAATGCGTTCCTGGTTATAGCAATATACATACGTAGAAAGTCATGAAATAAGAATTATTAGTATTAAAGTGTCTTTAAAGAAGACTTTATAAAAGAATTGATCATTAACGTGTCTTTAAAGAATACTATGAAAGAAATGAGATTGGAAATCACAAATAAGGTACATCCTAATTAAAATACAGGGTCAAGTTTACCACATGTCATAAAATTATGTGGTTCTTGGGATATATATTTTTACTGTACATGGAAAATGTCAAATATAGACAAAATAAGTACCCTTGGCTATTATACGAAATCATTTTTGCAAAATAGAATGAAATTCTATTAAATTTTCTAAATTACTAACCCCACTTTTTTTTTGTTTAAATCAATTTGAATTTACAAACTATAACCAGATGACAAACCTCCCACGTTACGATTTCAGATATGTCTGTTTAGGTACAACAAAATACTATCATCATAGGTACAAACAGGACAATATTAATATGTCCTTTTATATATAGAAGGTATAGTGATGGAAAATTTAATATTCAACCAACACGACGCAACATCAAAAAACAAAAGACCACAAAATTAATGTTGAGTACGGATATTCTGCAGTAGTACCTTGGCATGTACTCGTCGACTCGGATTTGACGCCCGGAATACCTCCCTCAAAATAACAACACCAGCTGAATTCATATATATTGTTGACCTTTTTTGTGTCGTTGGTTTACGAGTTACGAGATAGTTTTATATGCATCAGCAGCAACAGGCGTTTTGACATACCAAAGCATTATAGTGAGATATGTACGTCTATTCTTCTATTTAGCAGCAGTGGACTACGTATAGAAACCGCAAAGGTTATTCCTCTATAAATATACTAAGCTCATGCACGCTTTGCAAAAATATGATTATACATCAATAATTGTATAGGGTGTTTTTACGGATCGCGTAAATGATGATGCAAATATTTGCTTCAAATGTTTTAAGACTTGCTGGTTTGTCGACATAACTTAACGTAATGACTTAACATAGCCCAATAATAAACAACCGATAGCCATTAGTTCGCTCTAAGGAGGAGATAGTTAACAAGATCATATCTGGATGACATGTTGAACCTGACGCGACGTAACGTAGCGTAAAGTAACGTTGCGTAAGGGGACTTAACGTCATGTAACGTAACGTCATCGAAACAAAAAACCATCACTTCGAAAGAATAAGGACCGATGACGTCTCCAGCGGTAAACCGTAACAAATAGTCGATTAAATGGTTATTCATTAATAGCTTAAGGAATTTTGCTTATTGACAAATCCATTAAACTAGAAATAAGCTTCAATACCGTGAAATGGACCAAGTCCTCTATGAACTTCGCGAAGAAATTTATTTTGTATGAAGCAAATTCTTCAGAAATTAGAAATGTGTTGAAATGGCCAAACCTTCTAAACAGAAATGTCTACACAATTTGACATTTCCAACTGTCAAACCATCGAGATTTCATGCAACTTAAAAAAACACCCTTTACTTATAAAAAAACATGAATTTGTTTACATAGGGTGATGTTTGAACATTCCCACAATTTTATATACATACATTTAAATCATATCCTGCTGTCGTTTTGTTGTTCTTTTACAATGCATATTTTAAACAAAGGATTTTCAATTTAAAACATAAAATTTTATCTATCGAGTTTTGACGCCATCTTACATTCAACTCACTCGTATAATGGAGAGAATTTAATTGCATTCGAAATGCGTGTTTACACATGGAATGCAATTTATTGTTGGTTATTTAGGTTTTTGGTTGGAAAGTCATACTCGTGTGACCTTTAACTGCATACCTCTACTAATAACATTCAAAAAGTACGCTCTTCGAGGGGCATTTTGTTTACCAAAGGTTGTTACGAGTTTATCGCATGTTTCAAGGATTCACTTCTTAAAGGCTAAGGTGGTATAAAGCATCTCTTTTAAAGGAATAAGTTTTCGTTTTTTTCGCATGCTTTGATCCTTTTTACGTCATCATGAGTCTCATATATAAATGAATTTATATAAAGTTGGATATTGCAGACGAAGAAATAAGGAAGGACTAAAATAATTTCATTAGCATACTGTCAGCTGTTGTAGTTTATTAAATGTTTCACATGCAATCAGGGTGCTTCATTTCTTCATTTCTTCAAAACGGCATATCTGTAGTATACACATATTTGTTCCCCGGACTGACGTAGAGAGAACGGGTCTTATAAATTTTGTATCCTTCTTTTTGAAGAAGAAAAAGTGCAAAATTAAAAATGCACAATTTCAATTTAAGTTTTATTTTATTCATTTCTTGAGGATGAAGAAAGCTAAAAAGAAAATTGTAATTAAGTACTCGTATTTTTGAAGTAATTAAAAATATTTTATAAATGTGAAGATGTTTTTATGGTTCTTTTGTAAGCCCCGGAAATCTCAAGTTATTCTTAAAAACTGTTTTTTGATTTTTCATTTCATTTAGGTATAAAGAATTTTTAACTTTTCTTTAGTTTTTATTTTACAATTTAGAATTTCGTAAGGTTTTAGAAAGTGGAACTTCTAACCTGTGAGCAAATAGGTGCCTTTAACCTTAACCCGCGCGCCGTTACATTAGTGCGCATGTTGAACTATCGGTTTTTCTAATAAGAACTTGACAACTTGGAATTTAATTTGTGAACACACCCTTTCACTAATCATCGAATTGTCATCGTCAATTTATTTACTAAAGTCAACATTTTCATCAAAAAAAGAGTGACTCAAGAATTAAACCCGTTAAACAATTAGAAGTCATGTAGGCTCTACTATTGGGCAATTTGTTAAGTCCTTATTGGAAAATAATTAACCGTTTGACGTCTGTCTGTCAGTGCATTTTGTTTGAAATTTGATACCACAAAATTCTTTTCCTGTGGTAATCAATTTTCTACCAGAAAAAACATTGTACGTGCGAAGCTCTGCTTTTATGTCTAAATGTGAAGAAATCGGATATCGAATTGTTTTGTAGGTCTATGGCGGCAGTGCTTTATCGCTACTACAGGATACCAAGCAAAAACATAAGCCCAAGAAGGTTGAGAACCATCAATTCGAGGATTCGTCTTTGGACGAAGACTATGCGTTATAAAAAAACTCTTGCCAAGAAAAATTGGATGTTACCCAACGATCTATTTCTAAGTGTCTCCGTGTCATTAAAAAGGCCGAAAATGGGTCCCGAACGAATGAAACGACAAGTAGATCGACAGAAATGCTAAAAAACGTGCATAGGATTTGACAGGTGATCAAAAGGGGAAAACCCACAAAATATTAATATTTTCCTCAGTACCAAATCGCTTAGGACGAAAGACAATAATGTGCGTTTAGTGAGATCAGCAGGGTATTCTTTACTGTATGAAAAAATGAAACCTGTGGTGAAACTGTTAACCGCAACTGAAAACCGTGCTCTAAAGTCCCAATTTATCAAGACTTTATAATTCCTAAACTTTCAACATAAATTCCAAATTACTGTTGTATAAGACTATGGTACTACGACTTATCACATACACAGGATGGCTTAGAATACGACGCACAATGGTTCGCTTTGTATGGGAGACCGGAAAGAAGTCTGTTTAATCCGAACGGTTCAACAGATTTAAATGAAATTTGACAAACATGTTTAGTTTAAATTAGTCTTATACATATTTGGTTGAAAAAAAAAATAAATAATTAGAAACAAAGTAACTGACATTTTTGTAAATTTTAAGGGTTTTGATATTTGTATGGGAGAGCGGAAAAAAGTCTGTAAATTCTAAACTATTAAGGATGTATACTATAAAATTAAATAAATAAATAAATACATACAAAAAATAAATAAAAAACAATTATGAAGTAGTAATTTTATAATGCTAAAATGAGGTTTTTGGCGTCTGCGCTAAAGTAGTTTGGAAGTATTTTTTGTTTGCCTGTTTGTTATTATTGGACATCTTCATTCGTAGCAATCCTTATAATCCTTATGTTAGCATTCTTGGGCTTCTTCGGAGAGCGATCCAACAGGAAATACACATATTTTAATTATTTCTTCTCCATGGATCAAAACCTTATGTGCGGTTGCTGATATATTGTACCATTTATATTTCTGAACAAACAGTTCAGCAATTTCCCACATGAAAGCAGCATTTTTTTTAAATCTAACTTTTCATTCGACGTTATTACTTCAAGGATAATAGCAAAACGCAAAAGTAGGGATTCACTAACTCCAGTGATTTCTGAAGTCATGGTTGGATTTGCAAAAAATCTTCTGGAGGTGTTGCCGTCATTACTTGGCCCTGTACCTTGTTTTACAAGTTCGACAATGATGCCCTGTTTTTTACGAAACTCATGCTGAATTTTCTTTTTCTGAGCATCTCTTATATGGAGGGTCTCATTGTTGGATATTCATGCTTTAAATAGCAAATTGTAGGCAACATGGAGGATACAGTCCATAAATTTGTATCCGAGCGTGAAGAGGAGACATTCCCATTTTCAAAGCTTCCCTCTTTACAGCTTTAATTTTTATATTTGTCAGGTTATTCATTTTAGAAGTTGTAGTTCCACATATGAAATAGGAAGAAGCTGCAGGAGTTTCTTTTACAGATAGGACTATCCCTAATCTTTTTCTTAATTTTGAATTAAGTTTTATCATATAATTCAAAATATAATACAACTATATTATTTTTCGTTGAAAATTGAAAAATTTTCCAGGGAAAATACGGTTCGCGATTTGAGTAAAATTATTTTTCAACTTTGAGGGCTTGTAAATCAGAACATACAATATATATGTTAAAAAATACTTTTAAATCATACGCTCCGGTTATCTAAGAGTACTTAAACATAAAGTTTAAAAGGATAGATATGACTTTTTCAAAAGACTTTTTTCCGCTCTCGTACCACTGTTCGACATCCGTAGCCTTTAAGTGACAAACTATAAAATATGATGAACGAGCTGATTTTTACCAACGAATCGTCAAAAATTTTCGAAAACAACTTGGAGAAACTCCTGATTATTTTTTTAGAACTAGATCTTTTCCACTAATACTTTGAATAAATTTTATTTTGCTTTATTTAAAAAACATGTACTTTTCGACTTAAAAAACAGCGGGCTTGCGTTTATACATCTGCTAAAATCTTTGGAATGTTAGGTGAAACTATTTTTTGATCAAAAACCAAAAGTGTGACACATTTTTTAAACTATTTTTTTTTGTTTTAATTCAACACACTTTTTTTGGTAAATTAAGGAAGTTATCATTATCAAAGTCGGGGGAAATTCGTGAAGCTATTATCTCTTAAAAAGTAGTTCAATATTTTGTTCATAAATTCTTTTTATATTTAATTTAATGAAAATAAATCGTATTTTATTTTATTACAATGTTTTGAAGGAATTTTGGATTTTGCTGTAATAAAATAAATGTCGTACAGGAATGTTATTTCTTTTAAATCAACCAAAGCTTTGATAAAATAGTTTCTAACAGGTATTTTATTTCTTTTAAATCACTCTAAGATTTATCCCAAGCCACTTACAATTGAATCATTGTGTAGAGTGTCAAATCATAACTATTGACAAAATCAACATTCTTTAAGAATTAAAAGTATGTCTTCATCTAAATTGGATGGCGCAACAGTCCGTTGAATACTAGGGTCCAGTGATTTACAAATCTCAACTAATCCTGTATGCGAATACTCGTCAGGGATGGAGAGGACCTACAGTTGTTAAGCCGAATCCGAACGACTATTTGAGAAAGCTCTATTCATGACAAGAATTACTCTTGGAGGAGTCAATTCTTCGAAACAGGCAGTACCCTTGAATAAATCTTTACATCGCACATGCAGGGATTACATGTTAACCATCACGCCACTTGTACCACCTTAATAGTTTTTAAAAATGTCCGTTACAACAAAAATAGTTCACTATTACCTTTTTTGTGCTAACCAAACTAATTCTAAAATTGTAATTAAGTACTCATACTTTTGAAGTAATCTAGAAGATGTTATATAACATTGTAACGGTTTTTGTAATTGTCTTCATTTTGGTACCACATGATAAAATTCACCGGTTGATCCCGACAAACTATTAATTTCTTTCTTAAACCAATTCGCTTCGCATCGAAGACGATGCTGATGTGCGCTTAGTAGTGGGATCACGACGTTAAAATGTAAAGTTTACTATGGGATGTTTAAATCTGTTAAAATTGTAAACTCCAATTGCTACTACATACAACTAATGGATTTTGAACATGTTGTGCGTGAAAAAAGCACTGATTTATTAAGATTCTTTAATCCTGGCGATCTCAAGGCAACCTAGCCTGAGATTTTTCCCAATCGTTTTTAAAGAACCCTTAAGTTTAAATACGCTACTGATTGTCCTACAAGAAGTTTAGATGTGAGTATATACAAAGTCTCAGTAATTTTCGTAAGATTTGTTGCGGTAAATTTTACCACAAAAAGTTTTACCTTCCTTGTTGTAAACCCCCCTTAACGAATTCTTACTGCGGCCCCAAAATTCTAGAAGAGTTTAGTAGAAACCTGGACCATCAGCCAGTGACCTGCTCTCCTAGCATTTTGGGAAAGCAAATTTAACAGGTAACACCAAGAAACTGTGCGACGGTTGACCCGCATATTGGTTGAACAAGATCATCAAGGCATGAAGACGATACCCATGCCCAACAATGTGTGTAGGGAAGTCACATAAACTTTAACTTAGTATGGCCGAGGGCCCTTCATAAAGTATTAACGATAGAAAAATCACTCCAAGAATATCTTTTATTTTAATTATAGGCTTGGCTACCGACTTCCTTCAACACGACATAAGTAGTTTTTCCTTAACCAAAATCTAGCGCGTGTAGGTTCTCGGTAATGCGAATGGGTTCGAAAGTGAAGAGCTGAACTCACTTATTGAGCTACTGGGTGATCGTATCACCTCTTTAAAGAGATCGCGTAAGATGAAAGACACCTGGCTTCTCGGTCGCACACCCCAAACTTATGGATGGAGGAAGTTGCGGGACCGAGACAGAACGACCACCACGCAAAAGGTCCGAGAGGATTGCCTGAGGGCAAGGAGCTGGAAGGGTCAAACTCGCCATGATGATGGCCACTTTTTCGAATCGCGCCCAAAGCCTTTTGACGAAAGAAAAATATTGGTTAAAAATAATCATCATTATATTCAGTTAGTCGGGTCGGTATAAAGGTGGAAGGAGAAGACAACTGGGAAGACCACTAGGCCTACACTATGAGAGCCCGAAACCAACATCCGGAAAAGATGAGGGATCATGTTAAACAAGTCTTGCACCAGATCCCGGCTGTGGTAGCGATTTCGAAGTGAAAACTGATTTTTCTCCTCTTCAAGCATTTTCCACAAAACTTCTTCGAGACTCTCCCGCTTATTCTTCAGATCTGGCCCTTCCGACTAATCAATCTGTTTTCGTCATTCTAAAGACTGAAAACAAATGGTTTGGCTCGAAAACATTTTTTGGAATTCTGATTTTGCTTTTTTTAAAAAAAACGTGTTACAAAAACGAGCAGGAGTTTAATTTTGTAGAAATGATAAGAAATTGGTTGCGACTATCAAAAATTTATTTGACTTTTTTCGCCAGAAATTTTTTGACCCTGAATTACAAAAATATAAGGCTCTAATTCTTAAAGTGTCAAATATTTGATTCACTTTTTCGCCAGAAATTTTTTGACACTGAATTGCAACAATATAACGCTCTAATTCTTTAAAGTGTAAATGAACTCTTTAAAGTCTCTTCCAACAAAATATTCATAGTATTTTGAGAAAAGGGTTTTTTAAATATTCTTAAATTGAAATTTGTCTCTGAAAAAATGTAAAGAAGAAAAATAATACTTTTATTCCAGGAAACGAGACACACGAAAAATGCATTACTCTTGAATTTTTGTTGTCAACTAAAAATGTTAAAAAATAAATAAAAAATAAACTGCAAGTCTCTCAAGTCTCTGTGAGTTTGTGTGATTTCCAAGGAAACGTAATATGAATAAAAATGTTCACTTTCTATTTTTTTTTTTTTATTTTTTAACTTGTGTCGCGCGCTGTCAACTGAAAACATGAGGATTACTTGTAGCGTGTCAGCTTATTAAAAAGGAACCAGAGCAATGCTTTCAAAATATTTTATGTTCATTTTTTGTTTTGTATTATGGAAACTTTAAAAAAAAGACAACTTGTAAGCATTTGGAATTTACTTTTTATTTTCATTATTTTAATGAACTCGTATCTATATAAATGACACTTGATAACATTTTTGTTGTTATTTTATAGAAATGTGTGAGTTTGATATTTTTTTAAAAGACTTCAATTTGATAACGTGCCAGAAGAGTAATTGCATTGTTTTTGTTTGTCTACAGTTGCAAAGTCTTATTGTTGCAAAGTTCAGTGGTTCCATTATTATGATGATGGAATCTTCATATTTCTTTCCTATAAACTTGAACCATTATCTTTTTATATCTTTTCCTAAGTTATTAACACCTTTAGCAGTTAAGCAGCATAGCATAAGGTAAAAAGGAACACTCCTCTAAGAAAGGTTCATATACACGTATGTCTAACCAACATACTAATCAAGCTAATTGCTAACGCACATTTCACATCAATCCAAATCCCAACTCCATTTCTATCTACCTACACCTTTTCCTAAACCTTCTGGTGTTGGAAAAGTTAAAGAGGAAATAAAAAACAAAGAACAAAAAAGTTATGTTTGTTTCAAAATTTCACCCACTCACGCTAAGAGTGGGAGGGTGTAAAAGTGTGATGTTGACTGGGAGTGATTTTATGTCATATATGTTAAAAAATAACACTTTAAAAATGGTTCTTGATCTTTTGCTAGAGGAAGGAGGCGATATGATGGCATTAAAATCAGCAGCTTGATGAATATTAAAAAACATTACTTTAAGAAGTTAATAGCATCTCTTTAACGTATATGAGCCATTTAGTACTAATATTAATTACTTCCAATTTATTTTCACACTCACTTGGAATTAAAACGTACGAATATTTATAATGTTGACATTGAAGGAAAAATAAACATAAATTCCGAAAGGATAATGGAATTTGACACGCGACAGTGCAAAATTCATATTGTTCGAGTATGTTAATGATCTGATTTAGAGATTTTGATAAATCACGACCATGACATTGGAACACGCCAATTTGCAAAAATCTAGATTTCGTGATGTCAAACCATTTGTCAAATTAAAAACTAAATACTGTCAGTTCGAAGTTAGAAACTTACAAATAAAAATAGGTTATTTTTAAACATTTAAAAAAAAATTCAAAGTGTCACATTTTAACAGGTTTATTGTTGTTGTCTATGATTTGACAGTTGAAAATGTCAAACTTTGTTGACATTTCTGTTTAAAAAGGTTTGGCAATTCTGAATTTTTGGTTTGTTTCCAAAAATTAATCAGCTAAACATCGTAGACATTTTGAAAGTCAACTTGTCATAAAATGCACCATCACTTTTTAGACAACTTTATTTGCAGTACTGGCCCAAAAAAATTGTGTGTGGTGTATCAACAGCGATGTAAACCAAGAAATTCTCTGTTTAGTAGTTTCAATTTTCAAAAAGAAGCTGGGATATGATCCGCACTGACAACTTCCCATCCGTCTGTCGATTTTTCTTAGGCTTTAACAAATTATTGATAGCAATATTTTTTATGAGACAAACAATAATTTCAAGTCAATCCCCGTGTTTTTTCTTGGAAAATCTGTCAATAGTAAAGCAGGATTTTATACGAATGCCATAAACAATATCCGCAGTATGCATACTACCGATAAAAGTTAAAGTAGAATCTTACTACGGATGGGTTTTTGACATTTATACGAGTCTCGAATGGATCTTATGTGATTTTGTTCTTAAATGTTGGTACGATTGATACTGCATTTGTATCTCGATGGGTGTGTTCGTTTAGAAGTTGTGCATTTGGAATCATGTTTTCCATTGGGGAAAAAGTCAATCTGTTTTTGTTGATATAATTTAGTTTTGTTAATGAAAATGGACTAACTGGGCTTATTTTGCAAGAGAAAACAATAGAAAAGATAATTAAGTTTTGCTATGTTTCTACCAAAGGTTTATCTCAATTTAGATTGAATGAATCTTTGTGGTGTTTCCAAAGCACACAAAAATTTAAAAATGATTAAGTTTGGCATCACTTTCTAAAATGCAAATGGTGTTTCGAAGTTTCTTATGAAGTGCAAGTGAGATAGTTTAGTTCATGGTAAACAATTAAGAACTGCAGACCATATAAGAATATGCTTCCTACTCCATGTGCAACCCGACCGGAATCGAGTCGAATCAAGCGCATTTCAACTCGATTCAGGTATATAAAAAATTGAGGCAAGCTTCAAGCTCGTTTCAACACCACATGTTAATGTTATTGTCTACGAACAAACCCTCTCATTGTTGAAATTGTTAGATGAACTTTTTTTATAGAATCTGAATTTAGAGATGTTTTCTTTTTGCATTTGGATCTACACCTGTATCCATATAAAGCCATCTCACCCAGAAACTGAAGCCAGCTGACCATTGACAACGTCGTGTCGTAGGTGCGTCAGATAAGTGCTTGAAAAACAGGAGGTGGACTGCGATTTTTTGAACAACATTTTCTTCAGCTAGGAAGCACTTTTCTCACTCGGTTAGTAGGTTAATAAACAAAATTATCGTATTTGGGGTTCTGGTTTTTCTTAAAACCCACCTCTGCCTTTCAACTCCTAGTCTCACTTCCACGTGGTGAACATCGGGTGCCTAGTACAACCCCAGTGGAAAGTTGTTGGGGGCAGCAAACGAGAGAGATCTTTCCACTAAGGCACCTCTCCTTATCCAGACGGAATTCCCGAGATGGAATCAACGGTGGCGTCTACAGTTCCAGTAAGGTTGAACAACTTAGTGAACACCTTATAGGGCTTCTTCGACTTATTCGGGGCCCAGGCCTATAAGGAGTGATTTTATCCGGCTCCCCGTCCTTGGAGTTATACTAAGGATCTGGCCCTCCAGGTTGGGGTTGTGTCGTCGGGGTGACTTCTTGGCCACGTAAGAACATCATGCACTAACAAGCCTCGGATACGGGCGGATTTACTGTTGACAACCTACGCAAACGAATAAAGGAAAACTAACTTCGGATATGCACGTGGAATGTTAGATCCTTTAACAGACCGCGTGCGGCCGAAGAATTAGCGGAGGCTATAAAGCAGACATCACCGCCATCCAGGAAATACGATGGGATGGGCCGGGCAAAAAGAGGATGAAAAACTGCGATATTTACTATGGTGACTGCTACCACGAAAACCAACAGCGATTATTTGGATGCGGCTTCGTCATTGGAGCCAGACTTAGGCAAGAAGTCTTGAGTTATAGGTGCACCAATGAGCGCCTCACGACCATACACATCAAGGCTAAATTCGACAACTTTAGCCTAATATGCCGACAAGCCCTCACAAAAGAGAATGGTGATAACACAAAGGATATGTTCACCGAGCTCTTCGACAAAATATATGAGCAGTGTTCTAGCTACGATATTAAAATTTTCCTGGGCGATTTTAATGCCAAGATAGGAAGGGAAGACATCTTTGGTGAAATAATCGAGAAAAACAGCCAGCTCGACAACACTTCCGACAATGGATTCAGGCTCATAGATTTTGCTGCGGGGCGAAACGTCATGATAGACAGTACGCGTTTTCCACACCTCAACATCCACAAAGGAAGTTGGACTTCTCCAGATCAATCTACCGTCAACCAGATTGACCATATTGCGATCGACGCCAGACACGCTTCCAGCATCATGGATGTCCGAACTTTCCAAGGAGCTAACATCGACTCGGACCACTAACTCGTTGTAGGAAAGGTAGAACTTCGGGTTTCCAGACCCAAGGCAATACAGGGAGATGCTGGGAGAAGGTAGGTACAACGTCGAACGGCTACAATCGCAAGAGATCGCCAAATCCTTTTCCGACCGAATTACCAGTAACCTCTCTCGAAGTTCTCTGCCACCAACACAATGTATCGAAAACCAGTGGCAACAATGCCAAGATGCAATCAGAGAAGCCGCATTTGATGTGCTGGGTTTCAAACAGCCACCAACAATGAACCCCTGGCCCTTGTTTGATGTCAAATGCAGCCAAACAACATTCACGCAAAGCGGCGCTGCATAAAATAACGAGACCTACTCATGAGCTTTACGAGCAGAAGAGGCGACAGAACACCGACTTCTCAGAAAGAAAAAGAGAGGGCATGAGGAGCGTGCGGTCGAAGATGTTGAGAGGTTTAAAAGCAGGAATGAAGTTCAAAAGTTTTATGAACAGGTGAAACGAAATTCACAGGCACATAAACCTAGACCCGAAGGCTGCAAAGACGAAAGTGGAAACATCATAGTGGAACCGCAGTCAATGCTGAGGATATGGAAGGACCACTTCTGCAGACTGCATAATAGCGATGACGAACCGAATTCCGCTGTCAGGATGCTCCATTCAATATAGACGACGAAAGCCAACAATACCCTAATCCCGACTTAGACGAAGTAAATATTGCCATATCTAAGTTGAAGTCTAATAAAGCCGCTGGAGCGGATGGCTTGAATGCCGAGCTCTATAAAGCAGCTGGAAATAAGTTGGTTGGGAGCATGTACCAACTTATCTGTAAGATATGGTCGGAAGAAAGCATGCCCGATGAATGGAACCTTAGTATTTTTTGCCCGATCCCGAAAAAAGGAGACCCTCTAAACTGCACCAACTATAGAGGAATCAGTCTACTTAACATCGCCTATAAAATCTTCTCTGCCGTAATATGTGAACGTCTAAAGCCCATCGTCAACAACGTGATAGGTCCTTATCAGTGTGGTTTTAGACCAGGAAAGTCCACAATCGATCAAATATTCACATTACGGCAGATCCTGGAAAAAACTCAAGAAAACCCACCATCTTTTCATCGATTTCAAGGCCGCATATGACAGCATCTACAGGGACGAGCTGTATAGAGCCGTGTCAGGTTTCAGCATCCCTGCCAAACTCGTCCGTTTGTAGAGGATGACCATCCCAGTCTTACATGCAGAAGCATGGACTAGGAGAAAAGCGGATTAAAGCACCTTGGGTCGGTTAGAGAGAAAAGTTCTTCGTTTGATCTACGAACCCATTTGCATGGAAGCGGAGTGGAGGAGAAGATGGAACTACGACCTCTACGGACTGTACAGCCAGAATGGTAAAAGTCCAACGACTAAGATGGCTGGGTCACGTAGACCGCATGGAAACCAATGCTCCGGCCCGGAAAGTCTTCGAATCCACGCCCACAGGACAGCGCAGTAGAGGAAGACTGCGGATCAGATAGCGCGCACAAGTGATCTCACCCAACTTGGAGCGCGAAACTGGAGGCATTGTATTGTGGTAGAAAATGAGCTTGTTTTTATAAATGTTTATCCCAGTATTTAACTTAAGTGTACCAGGATACGATTCTAACACCCTACCTCTTCATTATAACGAACATACAATTCGATTCTAGTTTTTTTTTAATTTCTAAGCTCACAATTCAATTACACTTCATTTGGAAAAAAAATACTTCAATTACAAACTGGTAACTGTCACTTGTGTTTTTTAATTAATGGCCATTAAGTCAAGTATATCTCCAATTAATGCAATCAAACCATTCACATGCATTTGAGCACGTTATTCGTGTATCTTACATAAAACTTTTTAGTTAACTTTGAGTTTTTGCACGTTTATATTTATTTTTTCATCTCTAGTTAAAAAAATTAATGACAAAAATTCTCCTATTGATTACAACAAAGACTCTTAATATAGTTCGAATAGCAGAGTTGAAAGATGCCAGAATGCAATTAATCTCAATTATCTTTACTTGAGGTGTGGGACATAGGTGGGTGTGGCAATTATCTAAAATATGTAAAGGTTACATATTCAATTCTATCTTTTTCAATAAGTTACTTTTTCGACTCGTTATTAATGTGTCTCAGAAACTGCCCTACTGGTATTCTTATTTCATCTAGATGTACACAGATCAAGTCCCATAAAGACCTCCAAAGATTCTTTAATTAGAATGTAATGAAGTAAAACATTTACGAAACCGATTGTATCTCGCAGCTTTTAAAGTTTTATGTTCGTGCCAACCTCCAACCCCAAGCTATTAGTTTTATGTTTTAAACTTTTTCGTTTTCGAACACCCAACACCATCTAGTGAACTATTTATGTTTATGGCCTTTTAACACCGGCAGGGAGCACGCTTAATGTGTCAGGGTCGACACGACCAAACCGAGAATAAGAACTCATTTTGCTGTTGTTTTTGTTTCATGTAAAACTACGACTCTATCAACGACAAACTATGACGATGACGGTTGCTGGCGGGCGGGACGAAGAAGACGATATCTTTAGTGTTTATTTACTTTTAGTCGTATAAAAATAAAAATAATAATATTGCATTTCGCTTTAGTGCGGTAAATGTAAACAGATTAAGTTTGAGTGGCTAAGTGCCGGCAACGACAGAAGATCGAAAGACCGACGACGACGCTACAACAACGTGAAAAGGAGTGCCAACAACAGCGCAGCAGCGCAGCGTTCCTATAACCAAACAACTTGTACTTGGTTTTGATGATGATGATGTCTCTTGCTGGGTTTTCTCGTCGTTCGCCACTAACAAAATATGTCCCATAAAGTGCTCCAGAGAACTTCAATAAGACCAGACCGTGTATATCCAACCAATTCTTATGATATACAAGTACAAGAGTTATGCATTTGAATAAAAGTATCTAAGAAAATTATTCCTTCCAAGAAAACGAAACTATCAATATTGTTGTACAGCACATTGATGTGGTTTTCAAATAAAGTATTAGCAATAAAAATAGCTTCGGAGAAAAGTGTAAGGAAAAAAGAGGAAGGAATTCACATCACATCAGTGATCGAGCTGAGGAGGAAATTGATTGGGTGTTAACAGGATACGAAGACATTAAGGGTACATAACTATGACTATGCCACGTCTTTGGAATGGTATGGCAACTTCTGGAATGTGTAATTTACATTATTTAAGTGCAAAACAATTTTATTGCTTATTGCAGGAAGAAAACGGGAGGTTATAAAGGAATATTGAAAGTAGGTTTAATGTGCAGAATGTACAAGTAAAGTATTTTGTACATAACTTACATATATTTTTATAAGAAGAGTAAAAAGCATTAAAAGTTTTGCCGTATGTAAGTTTAAATTGGTTTTAAGGGAAGCATGTGAAGTTTTTGAAAAATAGATTTGCTTGTTTTTCTTTGTTAAATATACTTCTGTTAAATAGTACGTGTACGTTGAATTACTTTCAATAGTACCGTAAAATTATAAAATCACGACTTTTTCACGAAAATGTTAGGTTCTTTTTCAGGGCAAGAAAAATGTCATTGTCAACTTAAGGCACATGTTACATTAGAGTTTTTTTAAAAGCTTGAGAAGTTGAACTTCAGAAAAGAATAAGATACAAGAGAAGAGAACTATTAATGAAAAGAACATTCTAATATTGGAATATTACAAATAATTTTCTGACATTTATTTTTAACTTCTATAGGAAGTTATTTGGGGTTATCGGGAACTTATTTTCCCATGGATTTGTTCCCATATTCGAAAAACTAGTATCGGGAATATCGGCAACTTTTTTTATAGGAAAATCTTGTGTTTTTAGCTCTGAATATTTCGCAGTTGTCGGAATCGAAAGCGGAGCAAACAATGTAAGCAATTCTCAACAAAATAATAATGAAAATATTAATACAAATTTATCTTTTTAAGGTCGAGTTTTAATTAGTTTACGTATTAATTCGTTTTATGAAAAAAAACGAGATATTGCTAATAGTTTCACAATAAATCGGTCTAAGGAAAATGTATCAACATTTTGGAAAGAAGTAGAAAAAGAACTTAACAGTTTGGGGATGAAAAAAAATGTCTGAAAACAAAATACAAAAAAGCAACCGGTAGAGGCCCAAACAAGGAGTATAAATTTAGTGCGTTGGAGGAAACTATAATACGAATTTGTGCCTTAGAATAATTGGTGGAAGAATGTCCAGATGCTTTATGGCTGAATCACAAAAACGCTTCAGCTTCGGCTTCGTCTGCGTTACGGGGGCCTTGCTTCGAGGTTGCTTTGAATGACATTTCATCCCTCCAAAGAGCAAAAGTTTTGTTTGTTAACATTTTTGTACAGCTGTTGAGCTTTCAGACAAAGCAAATGTTCAGATAACTGAACTAGAGCGTCCGTTTACGATTGTCGAACGAAACGTGAGGTCGAAGATCTATTGTGATAGCATGAATTGAATTTCTATAGCTGAACTCGTAAATGTCAGGCGAAGCTGAAGTGTGTTTGTGTTTCAGCCATTAACTTTTGGTCTCCCAGCTGAACATTGAAAACAGAATTTCAACTCCTCCTCCTACAAAAAAGCCACAAAAAGGCATAAAAAACGGTAACGTCGCTTTGGAACGAGAAATTGAAATACAAAAAGAACTCTGCAATAAGGTTGAAGAGGCAGTTGAGGCTATGAAATGACAGCAAAAATAAATGTAATACCATTTCAAGAAAACATACAGGTCCAATGACAAAATTAGTGAGTTTCAGAAGAAGATGTTGGAGGAAACCTCAAGGCACAACCTTGAAATAAAATTGATGAGAATGCAGGAAGTTAAACTAAAGCGCGAGTTGAAAAAACGTTTACACAACAAAAACTTCGTTGTTCTTGTTGTATTTTATCGATTAATAATAAAAATGATATTCTTTGCATTTTTAATTAAGAATTTGGTCTAGGACGAAAACAAAAAAAAAATGTTTCACTAAGAACTGACTGTCAAATCATTTTAAAACTATATTCGAAAATAAATTTATAATTTTCATGTTTTCAAAATTTGTTCCCAAGGAAAATGAATTCCGTGAGGAATTACCGAGAGTAGGAACTTGCTCGTAATCGGTCTGATTTGTCAAATTGAAAATTTGAACATTTCTCGACCTTTTAAGGTCCCTAGAGTCGAAATAAAAGATTTTTTTCGTCGTACATAGCTCAAGAACTGGTAGAGATATCGACTTCAAATAACTTTTGATGTACAGATAATAATGCAGAAAGATGCAGAAATGGCTCTCAAACGAATTGAGTAGGTGTTTTTTTTTACCATAGCAATTTAAAAAAAAAGGTGAAAATGTTGGTTAACCCTAAATATCTCACGAACCAAAAACGCTAGAGACTTAAATTTAATTTCATGTTATATATTATTACGTGATACCAAACAAGTTTATTTTAGGAAAAAATCCAAGTAAAGATTTTTTTATAAATCAAAAAAACCCGAAAAAAAATATTTGTCACCTTGAAAATTTTACGAGCAAAAAATGATTTAATATCCAAAACAATTTCGTGCAACGAAAAATAACGCTTTCGATATTAGGTAAAATTTTGAGTAAGACAGAATTGACAGTTTTTTTTTACAAAAAATAAAAACTTAAAAAAAAATGTATAAAAGTTAGTAAAAATTGATTTTCGACTCAAATAACTTTTTAAAACTTTGAGACATTGGCTTTAAACTAATTTATTTTTTAAAAATATTGTTTTCAAAATTCAGTACCATTTTGAGAAAAATCGAATTGACAGTTTTTTGTTAAAAATAAAAACCTACAAAAATCATTACTCAAATTTGGTAAAAATTGAATTTCGACTCAAATATCTTTTTAAAAATTTGAGATTATGGCTTTCAACAAATCTTATATAATAAGAAATATTATTTTCTACATTCGGTTAAGTTTTGAGAAAAATCGAATTGAAATTAAAAAAAAAAATTACTAAAAGTTGGTAAAAATTGACATTTAACTCAAATATCTCTTCAAAAACCTAAGATATTGTGTTCAAGCTAATTTTATTTTGTAAAATATATTGTTGTCAACATTCAGTAAAATTTTGCAAAAAATCGAATTGTTAATTTTTTTTACAAAAAATAAAAACCTAAAAAAAATAATTCTAAAACTTGTTAAAAATTGATTTTTGACTTTAAAATCTTTTCAAAAATTAAAAAAAATGACTTCAAACTAAATTTGGCAATTCTTTTATAAAAATCAAACAACTTTTTTATAAAAAGTTAAAATCTACAAGAAATAGTATGGTTCTCGATATCTCGTGAACAATAGAAGATATTTACTTCAAATTAATTTCGTTCATCCAATTTGTATTTGTTTGTAGAAGAAATACATTTTTTTAAGAAATGCTACTAACTTTGGTAAAATTGGGTTTCGAATAAGAATCTTGTTAACCTTTTATAATATGCAAAATATTTTTGGTAATTAAGAATTTGTGTAGAACAATTCATCTGCCGACTTTTTAACAAAACTTAATAACCTATAAACCTTTTAAGCAAGACTAATCGACAGACGGGATAGGAAGTTATCAGTGTGGATCGCATTCCAGCCTCTTTTTTAAATATGATTTCTTAAGTATGTCTACAGCTTCCACAAGATACATATGAACATAGTCCGTTCTATCTGTCAAATTTGTCACAATTCTAATAAATTTGAGGCCGTCAATGCAGGCTTCCAAAGCTTCTGAGCTGATTGAAAAATGCAGATGGCTCCTGGACATTCATGTAATGAATCGCTGAACTTACTGCTGGATACTTACTTTCCTGGTAGTTCTCTTACCAAAACTTGCAACAGTTATATTCAAGTTTAAATATAACATATGCACAAGGTCTGATCGCAAAGGACAAGCTACAATGGGCTCTCAACAGCTTTAAACCATTTAAATCTGCAAGACCAGATGGAATAATACCAGCCGAATTACAAAAAGCTTTTGATATAATTGCACCAATTCTTGAGGCAATTTTTATCATTTGTCTTTACTGGTCCATGTTCCCTCGGCATGGAGAGAAGTTAAAGTTGTTTTTATACCCAAAGCAAGTAACTGCTCGCAAGTCAATCCTAAAGATCTACGATTTATAAGTCTATTATCGTTTCTTCTTAAGACCTTGGAAAGATTTATTGATATCCATTAAGGGCAAGTATTGATACAAGACTTCTGTCTTCGTCTCAACATGCCTACTGTAAAGGTAAATCGGTGTAAACAGCGTTACACACCTTAGTTCGCACCGTCGAATATTCCCTCCATCATAAAGAGTTCACTATGGTTGCTTTCCTTGAGATCGAAGGTGCCTTTAACAACACTAACATCATCTTCGCTTCGGGAGTTAATGCTGACTAGCAGAATAATAATAAAAACTGGGCAACTCTCTTGGCAGACGATTCGTTAGTATAGAGGGACACCGCAAGGTGGTGTTCTATCCCCTCTCCTCTGGAACCTAGTGGTGAATGAAATCCTAACTAGTCTGGATGCAGATGCAGACCCTGTCTGCGCCACTGGACACCTTAGTCTACCTTACACCTCTTGATATATTTAGTAAACAAATAGCTGCAAGCTCTGCTATTCGCCTCAAAGCTTCGTCGCAATGGGCTAACAACAACATTGGCTACTCCGAAATTCTTAGGTATTTAGAATCAATTCCAAAGCACACAGACTACACCATCCCCCAACTGCAATTCGACAGAAATTTCCAGATTTCTATACTTCCCAGATCTTTTTGGGAGGATAGGACATTCCTGGAAGATGAATCAATCCATTTTTACACAGATGGGTTAAAAACAAAAGAAGGAAAGACTGAAATTAAGTCTCTCATTCCGCCTTCCCAACTTGTAGCGTGTTCCAGGCGGAACTTTTGGGGATAAAGGAAGTCTTGTCCTTTCTTTAAAAAAAAACGTGATATCAACATCTGATATCCGTATTTTCTCAGATAGTCAGGCCGCTATCAAATCTCTGTCTCTACAAACTCTACAACAGTCCATAACTGTCGATCATCTCTAATGGAGATGGCACAATAGTTTAATATTCACATTTGCTGGGTTCCAGGCCATAGAGACATTCCAGGTAACTGTAAGGCGGATAAACTCGCCAGGAACGGTACAGTGCAGCCCATCCTACCACGTTTGGCACGTACTGGCATACCAATCGCTAATTGTAAATTGTTTCTAATGCAGGACGATGTGAGGAGACCAGGCACCAGGTGGAACAAAATCACCAGGTGTCAAGTCACAAAGAACATCTGGCCAATACTGGATTTAAAACGTTCAAGGTGCTTGCTATCTCTAAGCATATGGCTTATAAGCTCGATAATAGGTGTCACAACCGGACACAATAGGAAAGCACGCCACGAGACTAGGCGTATTCTCAAATGACTTTTTCAGAAGCTGTATGGACAAGGAAGTACATGCCCTGCTCTGGCTCGAAAACGCAAGAATTACCGAGGAGAATTCTTCTTTAACAATCCATCTAAATCATATCAGTATCTCATGTTTCTTAAGAGACTCAAACTGGTTCCATTGAGCTTAGGAGGAAGCCTCAAAATTCATGTGGTATTACAATGGGCCAATAAACTTGCCTAAGTGTGTCCGTTGGACATCCACTTTAACCTAACCTAACCTATGTAAACAAATACAGATTGGATTTTTCTAAGAAAATTTGTCACAGAATGAAATTATTTTGATGTCAAAACCTTCATTTACTCACGAGGTATCGAGACTCGAACATTAATTTTTAACAATTTTGCTGACTTTTATACAAATTTTTACTGAATATTGGACACAATATTTTTATAAGATAAAATAAATTTGAATACAACATTTTGAATAGATATTTGAGTCCAAAATCATATTTTAACAACTTTAAGTAATTTTCTCTTAAGTTTTTTTTTTTTTTCAAAATTTTACCAGATGTCAAAAACTTTATTCTTCTTCACATAAAATTATTTTGGAGATCAAATGGTTTTCTGTTTGTAAAATATTGGAGGTGACAGTTACTTATTCAATTTTTTCAAGTCGCTAACGTTACTGGTTCGTGAGATATTTTGAGAGCCCTTTCTGCATCTTTCTACTTTATTATCTGTGTAACAAAATGTATTTTAAATCGATATCTCCACTGGTTATTGAGATACGAGCGACTAAAAAGCTTCCAACAGACATCTCTATAAAAATCTTTTATTTAGACTCCAGTGAACTTGAAACGTCAGGAAATGTCAAAATTTTAGTTACATTCGACAAATTGGAACGATTACAATAACTTCCTATGGGAACTAATAAGCTTCAATACTAAACACAATTCTTCGTTAAAAGTGTTCTATGAAAAGAAATGCCAACACAGTTTGACATTCTCAACTGTCAAACCATAGACAGACATTGAAATTTCAGCGCAAAAGAAAAACACCCTATAAAAAGCAAAGATTGAATTTTAAAACGAATTTCTTCTAATGGAGACCTATTCAGGTAAAAAGTGTCATTTTCTTTGAATTGAATAAACCATTTAGTTTCTTTACAAAATTAACATTAAAACAATTAGCATTCTTATGTTATGGTTTCTTCTTTAACATTATGTAGATATGATTCACAAAATACCTCTCATCTCTTATCAAAATATTAAACAAACACCATAATCTTAAAGTTGTACCTTTATATCCATTATTTGCCAAGTCAAACAATTTATATTTTAACTTCAATTTCAAGCACTATAATATTTAAAATACTAAGTACACATGTCAACTTCTGAATTCACTTTGTTAGTGATCATAAATTTCAAGACACAAAACTAGTACTTGGATTTTATACATAATTTTTTTTAACAACTACTTATATGTTATCAACAAATAAGATGAAATTTATTACTCGCACTCAGTAGTTCAATGAAAAAATGTTATATTTTATTTACACTTGAAACGTGAATATATCTTTAATTTATAATTTGTAGAAAAATACAAATTTATGTTACAATAATAGAATATGAGCATTTATAAAATTAATAGCTTTGGCAACATCAAACGCTTATTTAAACATAAATTTCAAGTATTTTACATAGTTTTGTTTTTGTTGCTGTTGTAAATATTTGCGTGGGTCTTGAGTAAATAACATTTAATTATCTAAATGACATATTTTTATTTTCTACAAGAGAGAGACACAAGCTACAAGAGTGATCATTGATCTTGAAAAAAAAATTAAAGAAAATCTAATGATGTGTGCAAAATTAATGTTGCAAAATAATGTAATATTAAGCTTTTTAAACATTATCGATGAAAATATATTATATTTATAAAAAAGCATTTCGTTTTATTTCAGAAACGTTGTTGGTGCGGTTTTTACATTTTACATTTACTCAGTAAAGAATCTCAAGTGCTATCGATGTTTTTTGGATCAAGATGGCTTTGAAATTGATTTATGAGGTTAAATCACGACAATAATTCTGCTTTAGAAAATGTTAAAAATGTGTTTAAAAATTTAAATAAAGAATACAGATTTTAAATTACAGTAAGACCAGGAAAAATTGCCTTTTCGGCAAGTACTTATTAAAGTTAGACGCTTAAGTGCACACATACACATAATCTTTATATTTATACTAGCTGCGTCATTTCGTGTTGCTTTGTTTTAGAACTAATTTGGTTAACATAAAAAAAAGGCTTCAGTGAACTATCTTTAAAAGGGAGACATAGATGCAAAGCTGCCGAGAACTTTGTTTAACAAGTAATAAAGGGAAACAATTATGTCATACATTATTTCATCAAAACTAACCAAAAAGGATCAATCCCCGATTTTGAAACATTCTTTATTCGGATACACTCGTTTTTAGTTTTATAGTGTGTAGCTTTTCTCAATAAATGGGCTATCTAACACTGTAAAAACTGTTCAAATCAGACCAGTAGTTCTTAAGATTAGACCGTTCAAACAAGCAAACAAACTCTTCAGCTTCAGAATATTATCATAGATAGAAACATTTTATATAAACAATCGCTTCAAAAATTATAGTATCTTAAGAATATATAATTAAATTTTAGACTTTGAAGTTTTTGTCTTATTTAAGCTTTAAATGAGGTAAGATTTAGTTAAAGAATGTAAAATATTAGAAAATCAAGTCGGAAAGGTAGTTAAGCGAATGTTACTTATAAGATGAGTTTTATATAAAAAAGAAATCCTAAGAATTTTGTTTGACGAAGTAAAGGTGCTGGTATGCTGGTTTTATTGTAGTTATTTTCTCTGTTAGTAGTACCCCTGGCATGATGGTTAGTGCCTTGGACTTTCATGATAGAGGTCTTGGGTTCGATCCCTGCCTATGCCATCTAAAATCTTTTCGCGGGTACTGCCTCTTGCGAGGAATTGACAAATTCTCCAAGAGTAACTCTTCTCATGAAAAAGTGCTTTCTCAAATTAGCCGGCATATAAAACTGTAAGTCCTCTCCATTCCTGACAACATTACTCGCATACAGGAATGCTTGAGAGTTGTAAGTCACTAGGCCCTAGTTCTCAAACGGACTGTTGCGCCACCCAGTTTTGTATTTGTTTTATTTTTTATTTTCCTATTAAAATAGTTGCAAGTTAGGCTTTAGTCAAATTTAAACCAAATTAATAACTCTTAGGTTTTTTTTAGTTGAACCTAATTTGCATACCTAAGAAGCTTGTTAAATTCAATACATATTTTAAAATTTCTTTTTAAAGGACAAAAATAGTTCTGTTTAAAATTGAGAACATTTTATAGTGTTCACTCAAATCATATTTTATTTTGTATTTATTTGTTTTCTAAATAGATCTTTCGAAATTCGAAGTCTGAGCGCATCTCTTAACTGACAATCGATATCTTTCCATCACTATATGAAATAACTTTTGAATACAGTGATTTTATTAATTGGGACATTTTAAAACTGTGTCAATTTAGTATTGATTGAATGACTATTTGTTGTTCTACAAAATTGTTTTTACAAGAATTTGAATACTTCATAACAAAAAGCATTTAAACACTTTTTTATAAAATTGAGACGGAAAATTAAAAAAAAAAAATATTTTTTAGAATGCAATTTTTTAAAAATTAAATGTCATATTATGACGGAGTCAAATTTTTCTGTAAGAGTTACGCCACCTTAGAATTTCAAAAAATAATACTGAAAAAGGATATCCTTAAGATTATGACTGGGAACAAACCTTAAAGAAGTCGGCTTAAAAATTTAAGTATTAAAGGTATTGCATAATTGTTAAAGATTTTCTACTTCTTGAAATGTTAAACTCGTCGTTTATCTCAATACTGTATTTTTTAAGTTGACAAGGCTCATGACTCAGGCAATCTTTAACCAATTTGCTTTTTAATACCTTTTTTTTAATACATTATCTTTGAAAGAAGATGGTTCACAATTGAACCAGGAACAACCGAGTTTCATTTGCTCTAGGTTTTCGTCCGAAGCTTCCTCAATATTGTTGTTCAACTGTGAACCTCTCCATGACGACGAATGTCAAGAACTGCCTTGTGACATGGTTATCTTGGAAGATAAGACAAACATTAGAATAGGGCGGGCAATCCAGAAACCAAACAAACAGCATTCTTAAGAAGTGTTCTTCTGCTAGGACAACCGATATAATCAAAAGAAACTCAATGGATCTTTATGATTAAAACAGTGTTCTAAAATTTCGTGACAACTTTTTTTCCCAAATTTGTGAACCTGAATAGTGTCTAAATTATTTCTTGAAATTGATTTGTATCGGAAATAAAGTTTATAGTATAGGAATTTAAAAGTGTAAAATTTAAGCTTACAACGTGAAGTGAAGCATTTCAAAACTTCATCAACCGTACAAATTTTTTAAAAAGCAGAAAAAAAAAATAAAATTTACGAACTTGATACGAGTAGTTTATCCGAAAAGTATTTTAAATAATATTTCCTGTATTTTAAGATATAAATATGTACCTGGAAAAATGTTTGCTCTCAAAAATTTAAATTCTATTTTATTTCTCAAAAAAAAAAAAATCAATTTTTCAAAATTTTGATTTGATTTTTTAAATTAGCTTTGTACACATGTATATAATGTACACAATTTTCAATTATAATTAAAAATATGTTTGGTATGAAGTTATATAGAATTCCTAAATATTACAATAACTAAAAAAAACAGAGTGCGTTAAGGCATTCCACATTCGCGTAGTACGGCTAAAGAACGAATCTCTGTACTTGACAATACTACCGAAGCTGGGCTCGAGGGTATACTGATGAGCATTTCTAGACGCGCGAGAAATACGGTTGAACTGTTTAAGGGGGCGAATGCAGCTAGCTATTTCACTAGAGCATAAACTGTTAAAAACACGATAAAAAAGGGTCAGACAAGAGACCTTACGACGATGTTCAAGTGAAGTTAATGAACTTATGATGATATTAACATCTATCAATTTAAATGCTCTACGTTCAATACTATCTTAGAGGCTTAAGTTAGTTGCAGGAGCACCAGCTTACATATGGGTGTTACACTCAAGCTTTGGACGTATATAAGTCTTGTAGATAACAGCCAGATCAGAGGGGGAGAAAAACTTCTTGCATCGCCTTAGAAAACCCAAACACCTTGCGACATTTTTGGCGACATCGCGTATGTGATCGTTCCACAAGAGGTAGTTGGTGGCACACATACCGAGAATATCGAGGTGTTCAGTCTCATTGATGCAAGTGCCATCCATGGATAATGACAATGGGGGTATATCTCGCTTTAACGATACAAGGCAGCATTGGGTTCTCGAAGCATTAAATTTCACGCGGTTTTTCAATCCCTATTGAACAATGCTGTTTAGGTCGGAATTTAATGCGCTTATCATATTTTGTCGTTGCAGTTCCACATCCGAAGAAAAGGGATGTGAGTCTGAATACGAATGTGAAAAGCTAAGAGTACTATCGTCAGAAAAAATGGATTGGTGTAGAAGTTGCAGATAGGAGATCATTAATAAAAAATGAGAAAGAGAGTTGGAGATAGAACAGATCCCTGGGGAACACCAGCATTTATTTTATGGTTTTCAGACTTGAATCCATCCAATACAACTTGTATTGAACGATTCGAAAGGTAATTACTAATCCAATGAAGGAGGGATTCATGCAAACCAAAAGCACGCATTTTTAATAAGAGAGCCTGATGCCAAACCCTATCAAATACTTTTGAAATATCAAGTGCAATAATCTTACTTTCTCCAAAGCAATGTAAAGATTTGCTCCACTGTTCGGTATTGCTTCGAAAGCCGTACTGACGGTCATTAAGAAGCTTTCGATCTTCAAGATATTTCTTGAGCTGATAATTAATCAGCGTTTCCATGACCTTGTAAAGAAGGGACGTAAGTGCAATCGGTCGGTGATTAGAGGATGAGGAAGATTCGCCTTTTTTGGGGATGGGCTGAACAAATGCAGTTTTCCATCCTCTGAGGAGTAGGACAGATATAAAAGTTTACGCAGTGGTTTTGCCAGTGTGGAAGAACACCTCTTCAGAACAATTATAGCGGGGTACTATCCGGATCAGCGGATTTATTAGTGTTTACTTCTCTAAGGACTCTTGCCACAGTACGAGTCCGAAAAAAGATTGTTCCCATAGAATCACTAACTCGCTCAAGTTCAGGCGGAGTTATAACACTCATTGGTAGCGTAGAGTTGGCGTTTGGAAAAATTGTACCTCATATTTAAGTTTTGGAAACTATTTTTTTTATTTCAGATTTAGAAATATTTGCGATTTCTTAACTTTTGATTGTTTTTTGGTATTTGTTTTTGTTTTACAGCATAACTTATTGAACTAAGTTTTCAAAATGGTATTATTTTATAAATCTGAGATCCTCATTAGCTCAAAAATAGAGAATAATTAAAATTATATTGATATTTTAAGAAATTTTGAAATAAAGAACAATAGAGTAAAATTATTGTTTAACTACAGATTTGTCTCATAATGAAGATTTATTTCTTCTCGAAATCTCTGGAACGTTGTTAAAAATTATGATTTTTAATTTATTATCACATTTTAGCGTTAATATTAATATTTGTGGTCAAATAAACGTTTATCTTTTTTTATATTTTTAAAGTATCAACATGCTTATAAACTACACGTGCACCTATACTAAATTTTTCTCCCGCAAAAAGGAACGATATTTGAAAAAAAAAGAATAAAAAACAAAAATCTCCAAAAATTCATAACATCTTTGACTTTGGCACACGTAATAAATAATAGAAACTGAAATTGGTTTTTCCTCTCAAAAATAATCATAGAAAAATATTTTCTTTCTGCGTGTTCTGTAGATGTTTGTATCTATCTTCAAATCTATCTAAAAATGATTTGATATTAATTTTATACTATCTCATAATTTTCCACCTCACACAAAATTAAACGAAGAAAAATATAACGACATTAATGTGTCTTCTCAGAAGCCAACCCACAAAACCCACGCACATTTTTAAGAATATCATCAGACAAAGTCAAAACAAAAAAAAGTGTAAGTACAAAAATTATTATCTCCGAGAAAACGTACAACTCAAGTATCTTTATGTACCTAGAGCAAAGCTAATCTTAAATCAACGCATCCTGAATAAATTAAATTTCAAAAATAAATTCCAATTGCAAAAACAAAAACAGAAAAATATACTTTTTCTTCCATTTCCATTCCGCATCAAGAGAAAGAGTCGTCATCCGACAGCAGATACTCGAATAAAAATGTGGAGGTACTTGATGTACTCGTACTTGCTGTGCACGAGACGAGTACAAGTCAATTGATTCGGTTCTTTTGTACGAGATGATGGGACTTTGTTTTCATTGCAATCAATGTCTGAATTTTGAGTATACATTTTTTTCATTTCTTCTTCTCTTATTAAATCGTTGAATTCGAATTAATTAGGTGACTGGCTCATCATCATCATCATCATCAAAAAACACTTGATATTGTGTAAACACAAAGTACTTAATTGACAGCTATTTATAATTACTTAATATTTGTTATTTGCTTTTGCAAATCAAATAATTTGCACTTTGCTATCAAAAAAAAATAAAAATTATAAAAGAGTGTATGAAAAGTGTGAGTTATTTTGATAGCATACGATACTTTTGAACTATTGTGACGATAGTGACACTTTTGTGACAGCTCGCACGTACGTAAGTAGCTGGGGTCAGTTATTAAAAGAATGTGGTTATTGTCACGTAATGCATATTCTGTCAAAGAAATGTGAATCTTTGTGTTCTTAGGTGAAACAATAAACAATGATATTTGAGATAATAGTCATTTATATTATGTTGGGAAATAACATCCAATCTTTAGGTGGTGAATGGATGTTCCAATCTTTAGGTGGTGAATGGATGTTATTACCTTAACAAATTTCAGGAAGGCATGTACCTTTGAAAAATACAAACACTGTTATTCTAAGCCTTTATATTTGTTTGAAGAACTCTACTACTGTATAGGGTGTTTTTTTGTATCTGCATGATAAATTTCGTTGATTTTTTCTGTGGTTTGACGGTTGAGAATTTTAAACTGTGTTGACATTTCTGTTCAGTAAAGTTTGGCAATTTATTATGCATCGTTTAACGCCACAAAACTTAAAAACTGTAGAAATATGTTGACAAAGTTCAATATAAAATAAGTTCCGGTGAGATGAAAGGAGCTGACTGATTTTTTGTTTCGAAAAACAAAGTCTAGCGACATTTTTTTAAAGGATTCAATTGTCCTGAATTCAAGGCTCATCTTTTAATTTTTCTATCACATCGGGTTTTTAATATATGCTTCTTTCAAAATGTTGCTTGACATAAAGGTTGGATTGCCACAACTTGGAAGGGGATGGATGGTTTTGAATCAAGATGGGATTAGGCCAGTAAATTAGCAAAAAAGAAACCTAATTTCCTGCATTATTAAAGTTTCGAAATTCGAAATTCGATTGTGGTGTTTCCAGCTGTACGGCCGTCCAAAAACTTTGGTTTTAAGGCTAAGATAAAAAACAACATAGTTTTTAACGATAAATTATCTGTTCAAAAAGTACCCGGAATTTTTAAATTTCGCGGGTCTGGAGAGTCCGAAGGTCAATTTTCTTTTTTATTGTGTTGCTCCTAAAGTATGATGCAATTTACAGCTATTTTCACTGTTGGAGTGGAGTGGCCAAGGTTCGACATGTTTTTATAAGCTCGGCGATTTTTGCTTGTTTAAAAAAATGGAAGAATTAAAGAGTCAAAGAATTTGTATTAAATTTTGCGTTTTAAATGAAATAAATTGTAACAAAGTGTATGGAATGTTTCAAAAAGCCTATGGTGAGTCTGCTATGAAAAAACAAGTCTTTACGAGTGGTATAAGCGATTCCAAGATGAACGCGAACACTTTGAAGATGACGAACGTTTCGGTGAACCAGCCCGTCCATAATCGATTAAAATGTGAAAAAAGTGGAAAAAATTATTGTGAATGATCGCCAATTGGAGAAGTTGGCATATCAATTGGCTCATCTCATAACATTTTTTCAAATGTTTTGGGCATGAAACGAGTGGCAGTAAAATTCATTCCAAAACTGCTGAATTTTGACCAAAAAAACAATGATTGAAAGAGTCATAACTGGTGATGAAACATGGGTGTACGGCTATGATGTCGAAACCAAAGCACAATCATCCACCTGGAGGCATCCAACGTCACCAAGAACGAAAAAAGCACGTAGAGTTCGATCGAATGTGAAGGTTTTGCTTACTGTTTTCTTCATTTATAATCAAGAGTTCTTACCACAAGGTCGTGGAAAAAAAAACGATAGGATTTCTGGAAAAGCAATTTATGGCTTTTGCACCACGATAACGCACCTGCTTACTCGTCGTAGCTTGTTCGTAAGTATATGGCCAAAACCAATATCGTAGTCATGTCCCAGCCTTCATATTCACCAGATTTGGCTCGGTGTGACTTTTTCCTGTTTCCAAGTTGAAAAGACCCATGAAATGACGGCGTTTTTCCTCGATCGAAGAAATAAAGGGCGAATCTCTGAGAATGCTCAAGGACATATCGAAAACTGAATACCAAGAGTGCTTCAACGATTGGAAAAAACGCTCCAGAACAAGTGGTTTGTAATGTACATACCTAGGTCTGAAAGCTGTTCAGTCTCCTCGATGCAAGTACCACTCATGGATAGTGGAATTGGGGGTGGGTTACGCTTTTACGACAGTAAACAGCATTGAGTCTTTGAAACATTAAATTCTACTTATGAGCTGCCGCTGATAGTTCAAATCCGAAGAACAAGAATGGGCGAATATGAAAAGCTGAGGGCACTGTCATCAGCGAAACAATTTAGTTGGTTAGAAGTTAGAAGAAAGTACAAAACTATGTATTCTAGAAACAATTTAAATCATTTTAGTATCTTACTAAGATTCTGGGAATTCCAACTATTCAGTTAAAGAGTCATCATTGGACTCCAAATAAAGTTTTAAGAAACCTTGAATTTAATGTATTCATGGCTTTGAACGATAGTTTTTAAAATTAATTTTTAGAGCTGATTTCAAATTTTAATTTCGATTCTAACTATCTCTTTACATTTTTTAAATGAACCGTTTTTAAACATATATAAACACCTGTTTAAAAAAAACTTGAAGTTATAGCTTTGTTTAGACAACAGATTTGTCACAATAAAGAATTATTTTTAAACAGTTTTGCCTTTTTGATTTGAAAACCATTTTGGAACAAATGTTCCATTGATACTTTAGGAACTCGAAATATAACTACTTAAATCTTTTCCACATTTTCTAAAATACTTTAAATATTGTAACTGAATACTAAAGACAGAGTCCTGGAAAACTATCACGAATTTTATTCGAAAACAAAAACTATTTCATGATAGCCTCAAAAACTCTCGTTAACTTCCCATAGAAAGTTTTAATAATCGTTTTAATTAGGTAAATTGAAAATTTTGAAATTTTTGGATTTTTTTCATCAAATCAAATGAATTAACGTTTTTTTAATAAATAAACAAAAAACTGAAAAAAAGTTTCCATCAACTCGAATATTTTACAAACATGAGATGATATGAAAATATTGAAATTTTGGGATTTTTTTCATCAAATCAAATGAATTAACGTTTTTTTAATAAATAAACAAAAAACTGAAAAAAAGTTTCCATCAACTCGAATATATTACAAACATGAGATGATATTACCTCCAGAATAATTTAACGCAATGAAGAATAACGTTTACGACATCTGGAAAAATTTTGAAAAAAATCGAAGTAACCATTTTTTTACAAAAAAATATAAAAACAAAACAAGTACTAAGAGTTGGTAATAATTGGTTTTCGACTAAAATATCTCAGGAATAAAAACGGATATTGAAATCATTCTTATTTTATCATATGCAAAATATTGTTGCTAACTTTAAGTTAATTTTTTTTTAAGAAAAATCCGATTGACAACTTTATAAAAACAACACAAAACTGGTAAGAAATGGTTTTTGACTTAAGTGTTATGAGAACAAAGAAAGATATAGACTTTAATAGTTAGAGTTTTTGAAAAATCGACAGGTTAACAGGTGGGCAGTTATCAGTTGTGGGTTACATCCTATCCTCTTTTTTAGGTATTTTTTTAATGAGTTTCGAAGGAGCATGTCGAAAAGTGATTTTGGAGTCGTATTTCTGTCTTGCATTATAATTTAAAGTCTCAACTTTTTAAATAAACACTCCCTAATATTCTCAGTGATAGATAGATGATGTCAATATTGGTAGATACAATTTGAAATTTCAATATTTTAAAGAAAGTCTAAACGCAAGTGTCGAAGTCGACTAGTCAAACAAAAACAAAATTTGTTATTACACAAATCGCCAGAAGTTCTTATTTGATTTGCTCATAAATTTAAATAATATTACAGTAAGATTAATACATAAGATAAAACGATTTCGTTACATTAAATTGCATAACTACTTACTTCTTACTCTCCCAGGATAACAATGTAATTTATATTTTTCAAAAGATCTCAGTTCTCAAAAAACAACATAAAACAAAAATATGCTAGAAAAAACTATACAATATGGTTTTTTCATCGAGTATAATGAATTTGCCTTGTTCGAGAAAATGAAATGAACAAAAACATCTGCAGGCGAACATTTTTCATCTTAAGCATTCTATGAATATGCAGGTATACAGGTTTTGCTCGTAAACTATACATAAAGTCCTTATCATCAGATCTCTTCTTTCTTTATTTGAAAAGCAAACTTTCAATGAAAATAAACGAAAATGAAAACAAAAACAAAATTCAAAAACTATCCTTTTATCTCCTTAGCCGCCCCGCCACACACAACTTTCGAAAGAAGTTTTTTTTTATACTACAATATCCTCAACTTCATCAGCTTCGACTTCTATGAATGTAGGAGGAAGGTCCTTGCATATACCCAAACCAGGTTGTGGGTGTTGTAACCAAACCACTCATCCAGGTGGTTCTTAAATAATCGGTTTTGCTATAGACCCTCTGCTTTGTTATATGAAGGCCAATATTAATTCGGACAAAATTAAGTAGACCAACCTCACAGTCACATCTGATTTTCATCAAAAATCAATAAATCTATCCTGCACGTTTATTTGCGAAAGAAAAAGACATTCAACTGCATGATTGGGTTGCACGAACTCGCTCATTTATCCAAGGAGCTTCTTTATACCTGTAAAACGCAGTTGAAGCTCTTAAAAGATAAAAAATCTCAGATTTTGAAACAATCTCTATTGGTGATCGGCTCGGTATTGGTTCTTCCAGTAGAGTGATGTTATATAACCTTCCTCAATAAATGGATAGAATTATTCAAATCGGACCAGTAGTTCTTGAGACTAGCGCGTTCAAACAAGCAAACTAACGAGCTACCTAACACTAATAGAATTATTCAAATCGGACCGGTACTTCTTGAGATTGGCGCGTTCAAACAAGCAAACAATCAAACAAACAAACGAGCTATCTAACACTGATAGGATTTTTCAAATCGGACCAGTAATTCTTGAGATTAGCGCATTCAAACAAGCAAACAAACGAGCTCTTCAGCTTTATAATATTCGTAGATATTGTTCAATGGTATTTCCGATATATTTTGTTCATGCTGTTATTCAGTGCTTATAAATATAAGTTTTATATTCGAATTTTGGAAACCAAAAAAGTTGGATATTGTTGATCTTCAAATATTATTCAGACAATATAAGATTTCCTTCAGTAAACTCACTTTTTTTCAAATATCTACTTAAATTTTTTTTTTACGAATTCAATACTTCCTTTATAGTTCCTATATGTCCCAAGTAAAAATAAAAGAAAACCTTTTATGTTTTTAGTCAAACTTTTCTTTCGGTTATGTTCGTTACCACAACCCTTGTTTGAAACACACTCCTCTTACATTCTTACGTTCGTGCTTATTGTTAAAAAAGTTCAGGACATTATGCTTTTAGATAAACTTTATCGATAGATCTGACATTTTCACATAATAAAAGTTGTAGATTTCAGACTTTTCTTCTTTAGTTTTTTTGAGAAAGTGTTCAAGTCAATAGGAACTTATGTATATGTAAAATATTAATATTGAAACCATATCCATTTCTCAAAATATGAACCGACTCAAATAAAAGGTCACCAACGCAACATTTCAAAGGAAGAACTTTTCCAATATTTGTATTTACTTTAAATTAGAAAGTTATCAGTATCAACTTTCTGCAATAACACCCTCGAAAGTTATATGAAAGTGAGAAAGTCATTTACGAAAACAAACTACCCGTACTTTCGAAGAATTAACTGGTGAATAATCATCCATCAAAATAGTTGAAAGCTATTTGTTAGTTTCTGGTCTGTTCTTTAAAATTCAAAACTATGTTTTAAAAAATATCAAGATTGAATAAAAAGTGAGCAAAAACTTAAGATTTCTATAATTTTTCAACATATACATGTTTCTATTTTTTATTTGCATTGAATTCAAAATTTAAAGCTTAAGTTTTCGGAGTATGCAAAAAATAATATTTTAGTTTATTAACGAAAGAAAGAGTGTCGAAAATTGTATAAATAAATTATTATTTTTAATGAGAAAAACAAACCAATAAAATTTATATTTTTTATGAGAATTAAAATACTTTTGTTCTCATGGAAAAATTTTATTTACTGAAAAGCAAAAAAGCTTTTAAAAATAAGAAAATAAAATGAATAAACATGTTGTTTTGAAAATTCGTCATAAATTATATTGAAATGCATTGAATTCAAAAAAACAAGTCAATGTCAGAAATTTTAGTGTAAATAAATGTATGTATAAAATGTTTAACTTATAGAAGAAAGAATGAATTTGGAATTTTTTCTTGGAAGATTTTTTAACTTAACCAAATTGTGTGACTCAAGAATTAAGATAATATTTAGTTTTCACTAAATGTTCTTAAAACAACAATGACAGTAATCTATACTAATATTATAAAGGTGAGGAATTTGTTTGTTTGTTCGCTTGTTTGTTTGTTTGTTTGAACGCTCTTAGCTGAGGAACTACTGGTACGATTTGAAAAATTCTTCCAGTATTAGATATCCTTCTTATTGAGGAAAGCTATAGATTATAAAAACATCGCTCTTATCCTAATATGAGAACCAAAAATGTAGCAAAATCGGGGATTTTTTTAATTTTTTTTTTAAATAAATTACTACAGATATTAAATTTCTGGATTTTTTCGAAACAAAATTTTTTGGCTTTTATTGCCGTTTTCGTAAATGGAAAACACGACAGAATGTTTAGACGAAAAAAGATGAAAACCAAGAAATGTTGACAGAAAAAATTGGTCTTTTCTTGGGAATAAAGTCCGAATTTTGTTTAAATAATCCCCTGGTGCCATTCTCAGGAGCCGTTTTTATTTATCTTTTTTTTTTTAAGGAAATGCTGACTTAAAAGTCGGTTAGAGTTATAATTCTGGTTATATTTCATGATCGTTTTTATAACCTCACAAAATATACAAATGGTGGTTTTAAGTCTGAAATGAAAGCTATAAAATTTTGACATGCTTGCTTTACAATTTGTGTTCAAAATATATTCATAAAAGTTTTCTATGACTTATCATTTACGAGATATTGATACTTTAAAAAACTTCTATAATTTTAAAACGTTCTTTTTTAGATTTGCTCATTTTCTTGATTACATCATTTTTATAAGAAAACAAATAGAAAAACATTTGTCGAAATTAAGTTTTAAGTCATGTACAGGTAATATATTTCCTCTTAGCGATTCTATGAAGCATTTTTTCGACCCTAGTACCCAGTTACGAGTTATGTGAAATTGAAACTGGTCCAATATTGAAAATATAGGTTTAAGAATTCGACTAAAACCGAGCAAAAAATATAAACTTTACAACTTTAATCGAATAGTAAACCTCTATTTTCTGAATTTACAAAAAAATCTATTACTACAACAGTCAATATTTTGTATTAGACTCCAATCGGTATTTTAAAAAACAAATTTTAAAATTATAAGGATTTGAACGCAAAATCAAATACTCGTACGAATTAGGACACAAAAATATGCAGATCCTCAAGCTTAATTGCCATAAGTCAGTTTACAGTTTACATTCCTGGTCAAAATGAAGTTTTTTTCGGTGCCATGAATCTAACAATACTTTTTTAAGGCATTTTTCTATCACATCATGTTTTATTTTATTTATTTATTACATATTATTAAGTCTTGCACAGTAAGATACAATATTTTTTAAGGTAGTACAAGCTTCAGTTTTACAATTGGTTTACATGAAATGAATGAAATACTTAATTTTAAACTAGATGACTTGAAAAAAAAAACATTAATATAAGCAAAACTACTTTTTACTATTTAATTAATATTATTAAATATAAAATCTGCGAGAATTATATAGTTATTGACATCACTTATGATACAAAACATTTCCAAATTTTACCCATTTATTTAAATTATAATGAATGGAGCATAAATTATAACGCGCTTTATAACTTCTTAACTATCTACAATTGTGAAAATATGATGATTATCGGAGATCTAAATGGTCGTATAAGCGACTATCAGAATTCGGTCTTAAATAATTTCCACTCTTCTAGCGAAAGACAATCTTTTGACAATTGTCTAAATCAAAATGGGAAACTTTTATTAGAATTGATTGAAGACTTTGGTTTTTTCGTTCTAAATGGAACATCTCAAAGTGACTCAAACGGAAACTTTACTTTCGTATCTGCTCAGGGTTGCTCTGTAATAGACTACTGTCTTATTAAAGGTGAATGGCTAAGTATAATTGATGACTTTGAGACCTATCCAGCTAATTTTTCGTCTCATCTCCCTATAATTGTCTTTTGCAAATTAGAAAATCTATTAGTAAATCTACAAACAACCCGAAATGATAAATTAAAATGGAAAGAAAGACATGCAAATAGATATAAAATTAAACTTAATCATCAGCTGGTTGCGATGCCAAGTGTGACATCTGACTCTATAGATTCTATAACTGACATAGTTTCTTCAGTGATTAGACAGTCTGCAGAACTTTCTTCCCAACGTAGAAATACCTTTCAGTCTGTATGGTACGACGAAGAATGCAAAAAAAATAGGAGAAAATCTTTCGCTTTCTTAAAACTATATAGAAAAACAAATAACGCAGTTTTTAAATCACTGTATTTACAATCAAACCAAGAATACAAAAGGTTATGCAATCTCAAAAAAGAACTCTATTTAAAAAACACTGCTTCTAAGCTCGTTGAATGCAAGGACTCGAAATCTTTTTGGAAGACAGTACAAGTGTTGAGTGGGAGGAATAGGAGGGTATTGTTCACAATTGATGAAAATCTACTTGCAAATTATTTTGAAACTCTACTTCTGCCTGACCCTAATCTAAACACAATGAGTTTTGCATTCCCTAATGTCATTATTCCTGAACTGGATTCCAATCTTACAATGGTTGAATTAGTAGCTGCTTTAAAAAAAATGAAAAATAACAAAGCACCTGGATCTGATGGGATCCCAGTAGAGTTTTTTAAAAATGCTACTCCTGAGTTTTTGGAATATCTGTTAGAATTTTTTAATAGAATATTCATTGAAGAGACAGTGCCTGAAAATTTTCGTCTGTCTCGAATTACAGCCATTTTTAAGAAAGGTAACCGTGATTTGCCAGAGAACTATAGAGGAATTGCTGTGCTTAACTCATTACGAAAAGTGTTTACACAAATACTCTATACTAGACTTACGACCTGGTTAGAAGATAATAACATAATTAGTTGCTTTCAAGCTGGTTTTCGAGCCAACCTTTCAGCTATTGATCAAATTTTTGTACTCAGCACCACTGCTAGGCGATTTATTGATAAAAAACAGAACTTATATGCCTTTTTCGTTGATTTAAAAGCGGCTTTTGACACTATTAATAGGAGGTCCTTACTCTATAAGCTCTCAGCAATTGGCCTATCTACTAAATTTATCAGAGTCTACGAAAAAATTCTCGAAAACACGATGGCATCTGTTCAGAATGGTGGAAAAGTATCTAGAGTATTTAGTTGTGGAGCAGGTGTCCCTCAAGGATGTGTTCTAAGCCCTATCATGTTTGCACTGTATATGAACGATGTCGAAAACAGTATACCTGGGGGAGTTCAGTTCGGGGATATTACACTTAAAGTCTTGTTTTATGCTGATGATTTAGTGATTTTATCAGACAGTCCGCTTACTCTACAGCTCCAGATAAACAAGCTGAAACAGTTTTGTGATTTATGGGATCTTAGAATAAATACCACCAAATCCAAAATAATGGTTTTTAGATCTCGAAATAGATCAACTGGCTATGGGCGGAATTGGACTTTAGATGGTGAGATAATTGAGGTTGTTAATGAATTTAAGTATCTTGGGTATACAATGACATATAATCTTAAAATTCAAACCTTTATAAAAGAAAAAACTACCGCTGCAAAAATTGCAATAAATACAATGTGGTCCCAGTTCTTCGCAAATAAACTCGTAGATCCAATCTCAAAATTCAAAGTCTTCAATGCCACCGTGAATACTTGTTTTTGCTATGGTAATGAAGTATATGGTTTCGAACAGTTGGAGGAAATGGAAAATATACAGAGGTATTTTTTCAAGCGAATTTTTAGGTTACCTATTAACACTCCTAATTATGCTATCCACCTAGAGACAGGCTTACCTCAAATTTTCTTGAAAAACTTAAAGGCTAACGCCGATTTTATGATCAGAGTTATGAAGCGATCTGACCAAAACTTGCAAAAAAGACTCCTTAAAATTTGTTTTAGTAGTGGATATAGTCCGGTCAAAAATTGGTATGATCTTGCTGTAGCACATAACCTTTCAATATCATTGCCAGTGGACAATGTGGAAGCAATAAAAAATGCATTATATGAATGTATCTCTGTTATAGATGACTCGATGTATAGGCTTTGTGTTGCGAGAGGGACTGCATCAACATCGAGGAATATATACAGACAACTTAATCTGAAACTTGGTGAAAGAAACTATTTTAGAGAAGAGTTTACAGTTTCTGAAATGAGCTTGATCTTCAAGATAAGAACGGAAATGCTCGATTTGAATTACAGACCACATAGAACAGACTTAAACCTTGTGTGCTCTCTTTGCAACCTTGGTCAAAACGAAGATGTTTTGCATTTTTTAGCACTTTGTCCAATATTACAGGAAATCCGAAGGCTCTACTTTTATTCTAGTTTTCTTTCTCAAGAGGAATGTGTCAGTGTACTAAACGGAGATCGTGGCTGGAAGCCTCTTATACGCTATGTCTCACATGCACGAAAATATCGAAACGAGTGTTTGAGTTTGTTTTGAGTTGTAAGACGATGTTAATGTGATTGTATCTTCTCCTTTCTTTTTTTTGTTTTTAACCAAATTAAAAGTCCTTAAAATTAAAAAAAAAAAAAAAAAACTTGAGAAATATACAGTTCTTTTCCTATCTTTTTGCTTTTTTTTTTCTCACTTACAAACCATTATCTGTTTTAGCTAAACTAAAAGCCCATTACCAATATTTTTCTTTTTTCCTCAATTTTTTTGTTTTGACTAAACTAAAAGTCACATTTTTTATTAAACTTATAAATACCTGTTATTGCTTGCTTTATACTATATATATATATCAAAATATACTTTAATGGTGAACATTATTTTATATGGTTCAATGTTTTCTTTTTTTTTTTTTCCTTTGTTTTGACTAAACTAAAAGTCACATTATAAAAATAATAATTTAAAAAAAATATTGTTTTCTTTAATATTTATATTTATATTTACATTTTCTTTTTTTTAACTATGAAACTTATTTTGTGAAATATTCTCTCTTTTTACTCAAATTGTACTTTTTTTGGTTGTTTATTTAATTAGTTTTTTTTTCCCGGCAGACGGCTTATATAGCCATGCTTTGTATATCTTTTATCATGAAATATTGTACTTATAAAAAAAAAATTGAAAAAATAAAGAACTTATCTATCTATCTATCTATCTATCTATTTAATTAATGAAAAAGATTTGATCAATGGACTTTATTATAATACCTTATAAAACACCTTTAAAGTGAAGAAACAAAAGTTAAAATCATCGTAATGCCTTAAAATACTGTCTAAGTCTTTTTCTAAACCGAGTAGTGCAGCCTATCATCCTTATAGTTTGAGGTAGGGAATTCCACAACCGAACTGCGTGAACGACAAATGGACGGATCGAAACAAGATAGGAGTAGCGTATTGGTATCAGATCGCTGCTTCGATTAGAGCGTGAAAAAGGATTCTGTTGTAAAGGTACGGGTGTTGTCGTGTTTGCATGACATTTTGGAGCATTATTAAGGTCCTAAACGAGAAAAGGTTATTAAGAAAAAAAAAATATATTGATCTTGCATATGAGGAAATGTGAACATATTTCCGTAGCCCAAAAATACATCTTGTCACACTATTATAGACAACATTAGGTTTCCTTTTTTTCTTGGAATCGCAATTACTAAATAGTTCACACCCAAATAATAAAAGCATTGGGTGGTCCATAACATGCGTAAGCCTCCGTAAACTCTACCTATGATAAGTTGTATATGATTTGTCCAAGTGAGTGTCTTATTGAATACTACTCCAAGATTCTTGGCTGAGTCAACAAACTGAATAGGGTTATTATTAAGTAATATTGGAGAAAAGCAAGATGTGTCTGTAGGGTCTTTTGAAATGACTAAGCATTTTGACTTAGTAGGATTTAAACAAAGTCCGGTTGATCGTGACCAGAGCAATATCTTATTAAGATCTTCGTTTACCATTTTATAATTTTCAACAAACCCCAGTGGACAACTGTACCTAAGCTGTACATCATCGGCAAACATGTGTATGGATGAGTTAAAGCTTAGAGATGGGAGCTCGTTAACATTCATGGAAAAAAGTAAGGGGCCCAAAATAGACCCTTGGGGCACACCTCGTGTTAGCAGAAGAAAACTTGAAGTTTTGTTTTTAGCAACTACTGCTTGGTGTCTAGAACCAAGATATGAGAAAATGAGTCCCACTGATGATGACGTAAATTGAAACTCATCCTTTAATTTGATGCATAAATTACGGTGGTTAACAGTGTCAAAGGCTTTGGAAAAATCCAAAATAGTGAGAAAAGACACAAAATTCTTATCTATACTTTCTCTAATTTCTTCGACCACATTTATAAGGGCAGTAGTGCAACTGTGTTTGGGACGGAAACTGGATTGATTGGGACATAGCATGTCTTTACGTTTTAGATATTGCCGCATTTGTGTGTTAATGATTTTTTCGAAACTTTGGATAAATATGGCAATATGACTATTGGCCGATACTCATTTCGGGTTTTTGGAATAGGAACAATTTTAACACGTCTCCAGACGGTAGAAAAAACTCCAGTCGCGAGAATTGTGTTGAAAAGATGTGTTATGTATCTCAATGTTTTCAAAACAATCTTCTTCAAAACTGTTAGGGACACCGAAAAAAAACGTTTTTTTAGGTCTATGGTAAGACACAACATTGTTCTTACCAGAAAATTGTATTATGAATTTGGGAAGTACAAATTTGTCTTTACTATCTTACCTACAAAGTTTGCCGCATTGACTTGACTCTTTATAAATTTTTGAGAAACTTTAATGCAATGCTTACACAGTTTTAAATTAAATTAGTTTTGGAGTTAATTTTTTATTTTTTTAATTTGAACTTTGATTTTGATTATTTTTAAAAAATTTAAAAATACAACATTGTTTTTATATTTAAGTCGACGGATTCTTTACAAAAATACAAATTAATTTTTATTTTTTTTTGCCTTTTTGTGTTAAAACCCGTTTAAGCCTACATTTATGTGCATTTCTTTACCATTTATCTAAGTATTATGTTGAAAAAGAGCGGATTTATATGTTTTTCTTTTTTTAGTAAACCTAAAGTTTACAATTTCGTTTGTATTTTTGTTTATAAGATGTTTTAAGTCAAAACCTAAATTTGTTGTAAAGATATTCGAGTCAAAAATCAAAGCTTACCAAAAGGTACCGCGAAATAAGAACAAATTTCAAGAACAGACATTATTCCACTATTGTAAAGCTTTTTTCCAAGTCCTATAATGTGTTCATTCAGCCCCCTACTTACATACCTCACCGTAAAAGTAAGTTGGTCTTATTTGTCAAAAAAAAGCCTTTTTCATTTTGACAAAGTGCAATAAGTCAATTTTTTTTAAATTTTGGTATTATTTGGCCTTACATTACGGCACCTTACCAACCTTACATTTTAATTTTACTTTAAATTCTACTTAAAACCTTTATATTTCAGATTCTACTTGCATTTGGCCTGTTAAATGAGAATGAGAATAAAAGTAATGCAATTTTTTTTTTTAATAATCTACTTTCGAACGAATCTTACTTTTAGGTTGTAAGATTCAAACGTTTTGAAATTATTTTTGTTGAATAAGAAAACAGTTTTTTAACATGGACTCTGTGGTAATTTGTGGAAAGGGAAGAAGGCAGAAAAATTCGCGATTCTTCCAACATATTAAAGTTTAGTTATAAAAGGTTTGTGAAAATATATATTGAAGCATTTTTAAGCTAGTATTTCCGTTTCAGTTTTTTAAAAATAACAGACTTCGGCAGACGGCAATCTTGCTATGTTCGTATATAATTTTGATTTTCAAAAAATGTTTTTTTTTTTAAATGAAATAAAAGAATAATATATTATACAAACTTCCAAAAGATGCTTTTAATTATTTGTTAGATAATAAATTAGTAGTACCTGTAGCGTTATAATAGGCGCTCAGGACTGTTATGCTAGAGGTCTTGGGTTTTTTTTAGAAGCAGTGCGCTTCTTGTGAGGAATTGACAAATCCTTCAAGAGTAATTTTTGTCATGAAAAGTGCTTTCCCAAATATAGGTTTTCGGAGTCGCACTGTGGTCCAGAATCGACATCCAAAACGAATTTATTCAAATTTCTGACATATAATAATTTGACCCAAACCCCTTATAAATCGAGTGCTAGATACCGAAAATATGTAATAACGCATTAAGTTAATGACTGTTGTAAATATTTTAGTAGTATGGCAACACCAACCATAACAAATTCTTAACATTTTACTTATTATCAAAACAAAGAGTAACACGCGTTTGCAGATTTCGTTACGCCATTGAACGTTTATCGGTGCATTTTTTTTGTTGTGATTTCTTAATGCTTTAAATATTATATCTACTATAAAAAACAGTAAGCATATGTTATATATTTTAAGTTATTCCGTTCTTTAGTTGTTATAGTATTTTTGATGAAAAGTTAAAATGTATCAAGTCTTATAAAAAATTGCAGATCATTGCAGATATTACTTACTTTTGTATTAGTTAGTACATGTATTAAGAAATATAACGGGAAAAAAATTTGAGTAACCGTATTTTATTTAATTTTTTTTTTTTTCAGAAACGGTTGCTGAAATTACGTACTTAGAATTATTTGAGGAATGGTTAAAATTCAAAAATTTAACTAGGGCTAAATGTGTAAGATCATTAGAATTGCATATTTACAACACTAAGCACCTGAAAACCGAAGGTATTGAAAGTAAGTTGGAAAATTTTGTGAAAAATGTTGAATCTCGTTGGAAAAAACCAAATAACTACCGACTTAGATTTTTGAAACTAAATAAAACATGGCTTGAAACCAGAATGAAATTGTCTGTTAACGAGGGTGTGGACAGTCAACCTGGACCATCAAAAGCTGGAAGGCCATCAAAAAATTTCCTTGATGCTGGTATTAGATGTCAACAAAAAAAAGTACAAAATATGGTTGTTAATAATTCTTTGGAAGAGCTTTCACATGCAACTCAATCTGCGCTATGGAAGAGTGGCAAGCGAGATGCCGCTCATGTTGTTAAAGAAGCTGTTGAAGAATCAATGGCAACTATAAAAAAAAGTAGGGCCAGAAAAGATTCAGACAAAAATATACCTATACCCATGTCTCCAGACGAAGCATTAGCGCTTATTATAAATACAAAATCAAGTAAATCTACCTACTTATCTTATAGATTTGCTGCAAAAAACTGCAACGCAAATATTTATCCACCATGGTACAAAATATTATCAGCTAAAAAAAAATGTTATCCTGCAGAAAACAGCATTGTTGTGACGAACATGAGCGTGGAGATTAAATTACAAGATTTGCTTAATTTGACAACAAACAGGATATGTGAACTTCAAAAAGAAGTACTTCTGACATCAAGTAGCAATTTATTCACTCTGGTTTGTAAATGGGGTATAGATGGTAGCTCTGGTCAAAGTAATTATAGACAACTTAGTAGTTCATCAGCAGGAGACTCATCTGTTTTGATAATATCGCTAGTGCCCTTACAACTGCGCGATAGCCAATATGATACGAATATTATATGGCAAAATAAAGTACCATCTTCCACACGGTTTTGCAGAGCTATTAAATTTATTTTTGCCAAAGAAACACCAGAAATTACTAAATCAGAGGTCAATAACATTAAAAAACAAATTGCTAATTTGCAGAGCTATCAATATCAGGGTAAGAATATCGACTTTAATCTTGTGCTTACAATGGTGGATGGCAAGGTTTGTCATACATTGACCGATACGAAGTCTACTCAAAGCTGTTACATATGTTTAGCTAAGCCATCAGAAATGAACAATTTACAAAATGTAACCCAAAAAAATCCCAGGGTTGAAAATCAAGACTTTGGACTGTCAACCTTACATTCCTGGATAAGGTTCTTTGAATGTTGCTTGCACATCAAATCTTGGCAGGTCAGAGGTGAGAATAAAAGTTTAGTAGAGTCAAGGAAAAAGGACATCGTTTATAAATTGAGGCAAGCATTGGGCATCATTGTAGACCAGCCGAAACCTTGATATGGATCTACGAATACGGGTAATACGGCAAGAACTTTTTTTGAAAATTATAAAAAGTCAGCTAAAGTGACGGGGTTAGATGAGTCTTTAATTTATCGCTTTTATATTATCCTGCAATCCATTTCATCTGGATACGAAATAGATGTTACTAAATTTAATCAGTATTCCCTGGAAACTGCAAAACAGTACGTGTCCTTGTATCCGTGGTATAATATGCCGACAAGTGTTCACAAAGTGCTAATTCATGGATCTGTAGTTATTAAGCAAACAATTTTGCCTATTGGACAGTTAGGTGAGGAAGCACAAGAGGCCAAAAATAAAGATTTTAAGTTCATAAGAGAACATAGAAGCAGAAAAGATACAGCAGAGCATACTAACATTGATCTTTTTAATTATTTTTTGTTGTCATCAGATCCGATCATATCTGAATTAAGTTTACAGGGAAAATGTTGTAAAAAGAAAAAAATGGAACTAGAAGCAATGAATCTGCTCAAAGCACCTAATGTAGAATTAAATATAAGCTCCTAATACTCAAATTAATTACCTTTTATTAAATGAAGTATTTAGCATTATAGTTTTGTTTTTGTAAAATGCAAATTTTATTTTCCAAATACTACTATAACTAATGATTTTTTGTCATTTTGTGTGGTTTTTACAAAGCCAAGAATTATTTCGCGTTAAATGTGCCTTCTGGACCACTGTGACTCGCACAAGGGAATGTTTGAGAGTTGTAGGTCACTAGGTCGCGTGATATCATTCTTTTTCCAGCTTATAAGGGGTTTGAAAAACTCCGATGTTTGCTAGTAGTGGCTTTAAGTTTAATTCGTTCAAGATGGCTCAAATGTTTTAAACATTTTAAACCTATTGAGCGAGTTTTGCCCCGACTTCTCCTTTTATATCTGCCACAGAATAAGAAGAACCTGATTCACACCTTCACATTTCTCGTCTTCAAGCTGTTGTGGTTCCTATACCCCCCCCCCCCCCCAACCTTCATATTTTTTAATAAAATACTTTAAAACTTCGGTCAACTTTATCAGCTATTGCACGTCCTTTAAGACCTTGTTTTCTTAGCAAATCAATGTAAGCTTTTTTAACACTATTTAAGCGTGCAGATCTACGGATTTTTCTTAAAATTTAAAATATAGAATTGAGTTTCATTGAAAGTGTTAATTTAAACTGTTAAAAGTGTCTTTGAAAATGAAACACTTTGCAAGTGGAGTAAAAAAAATTCATTTTCTTAACATCTTAAGGGATTACTTAGCATCACCAGACACCACAAAAAAGTTCAATACTAAAATAGAAAAAAGTATATTTAGGGTCAAGCTAATTTTCCACTTTTTCAGCACATGATCATTTTTTTTAAACTTTTTTTTGCATGTCTGGATGTTAAACAAAATGTCTTCTTATATCATATTTGTATTTGTTATTGAGATATGGTGGATTAGAAAAGGTCAAAAACGTCGAGAAATGGCAAATTTTCATCGAAACAAATCGGATAATAAACACTTCTAGCGGCAAGTCCAAAAGAGCGACAAATAATATATTTCACGAATTCATATTAATTATAAATAACAGCGTCATGGCTTTTAAGGTCACACTACGTCGAAAAAAACTATTTTCTCAAATGAAAAAACTGTTTTCCAAATATAATTCAACTTTACTATAAATTGTACTTTAATATCCATATCGAAAGTACGACAAACGATGAGCGAGTAATAAGTCGCTTAAACCTGCCTTCACGAGTCTGACAATATATACCCCTTAAATAATTGTATAATTAGACTAATCCATAAAAGGCACGCCACCTGTTGAGTGTTTAGTTGATAGCTTATTGACATACAATGTCTTATGACATAGAATTTTGTATTTTTGATATTTTTGTCAAAACTCCCAAGTGTCAATTTTATGTAATAAATAAATATACTCAAAAATGTCAATACACTTTGACATCGTTTTCTTGTAATTTCAATTAATATCAATATCTAAATATTACATAACTAAATTACATATTTATAAAAATAGGTTTTGGTACTATTCAACTTTTTGTTGTCGTCGTCGTCGTCGTTAGTCTTCAAGTCATCAGTCATAAGTCATTATAGGTAATATTCTTAATTGGCTTGCCTCAGACAATTTTTAAGGAGGTCATCTAAGGTATTAAGTTTAAACAAAAACAACAACAGAAAAAATGCTGAATATAAAAATAATAGAAATTCTAAATAAAATAAATCAAAGTTCAAATTTGTTAAATTCAAATACGAAATACAACTCGTACCTTAGGCATTTTTCGTTTTCAATTTTCTAGAACTAGAAGAGGCGAGATTTTGTTTTTGTGACAGGGGGTGGTGATGGGCTTAGGGTAGGCACAAGTATTTTCTTCCGTCGTCGTCGTAGGTTTTAATCCAATTATGGTTCAAGAGCCGTCAGATATCGCCAGATACTTTAGCAGCACATGCACAATGTTGGCGATTTTTCTTTTATTTCAATTTATTTTTATATTTCAAATTGAATTGCACTTTTAAAAACACTTTATGCTTCTACAAGTGGAACTTATTCCTTTACACTTCTTTGACACTGCACCAAAAAAAGAAGACAGATAAAAGGTATTCTATACCCTTTGACACTATATTTTGAACCTCCTTTGAGGATTGATGGTAAGCTTTGAAAATCGAATAAGAAGAAGAGAAAATGCGTCTTTACTCTTTTTTTCGAGATAAATTTAAAAAACAAAACTTATTAATTTAAAAATCTCTTAAGTTTAAATTGTTTTTAAGTTAAAAACAAAAATATATAAAATGAAAAAAACGCGCCAACGACATTCAACATTCAAATGCGCGATACTGACTGACTAAATTCATAGTTTGGTGACTTTTCTTTTGCTAAAAGTGCTTACGAAAATCAACAACAACAACTACACCAACAACAAAAGCTGAACACTGAACTGAACATACCTAGTTAGATAGATAGCTTGAGAATTACAGCCGAATGATGATGATGATGTTGATGACGACGATGACGAAGACAACGAAATGGAAAAAGTCGCTCATATGTAGGTACCTCACTATCTACCTACCTAAAGTATATTCCAAGACCAAAGCCCCGATACGACACCACACAGAGTGCGAAAACAAGACACTCTCTATAGAAAAAAAGTATCTATGAGTGGAAGAAAATGAAATGAAAATGAAAAGATATTTAAAAGAAGAAAAAAAATACAAAACATAATAAATACAAAATAGAATAAAAGATACAAAAAGCTTAGTGGCGATGTCGAAAACTTGAAAAACTGAAGGCGATCAAAAGTACCTAGAGAGAGAGCGAGAGTATAAAGATTTTAAGAATAGTGTGGGAGGGGGATTCCTTCCATCCAAACTGAAGTAGTAGCTATAGAGGATTGCAAGCTTCTTAACATCATCATATAGAATACAAGTCAAAGCCTTAGTACATAATGACAATATCATTCAATTCAAGGCAGGAATACTATGCTTTGGAGGCATCATATTGGAGTAGGTGACAGTAGTAGAAACAGATTCATCTGCAGGCATCTTTGCTTTAGTCTTATTTTCTGTGATGCATTGTACATAGTTTATTTTTTACTGTTGTAAGTTCGACCCCTACGCCTTTTAATTTATATACTTGATGTGTCTATATGGCTTATGTGTCAACGTCTTCATTTCAAGTTTGCTTTTGAAACGTGCAGAGATTAACATGCACTATACCAGTGGCGTCCAATCCATCTTTTATGGTAACCAGGGGTGGAATACGAAATTCCATTAAAAAATTCTATCGGGAAGAAATGTATGGCATCAAAATGACAAATAGTTGAAGGATATACAACGTCTTTCAGATTGAATAAATCTGTTGATAACCTCTCCCCTCCCCCCTCAATCTATGATGCATTAAGGATCTTTTGATAATTTAACAGTAAATTCAACACCACGACCCTACTTTAAATAAAATAAATAAATTGAATGGCGCAAGAGTAAGTTGAGAACTAGGGCCTAGTGATTTACAACTCTTAACCATTTCTCTGTGCGAGTACTGTTGTCATTGATTTAGGGGACCTACAGTTTTAAGCCGTATCAGAAAGGCTTATTTGACAAAAATTACTCTTGGAGAATTTGTCAATTCTTCGCAAGAGGCAGTTCCCGTGAAAAAAAACTTTAGATGGCAAAGGCAGGGATCGAACCCAAGAACTCCGGCATGACAGTCTAACACACTAACCATCATGCCACGGATTGTGGTTATTCACGTTATCCACTGAATTAAGGAAGACCTTTAACAAAATATTCTTTTAAGCTTGTTCTTATCTTAGCTTCGAACTGATCGTGTAAAAAATTTCACTTTAGATGCGCTCTGTCCTAGTCTTATTTTGCAACCATTTGGAGTACCTCAAGGTAGCCACTTAGGTCATCTTCTTTTCATTTTCACTCACATTAGCTCTATGGGATTGATTTCTAAATGTTCTCATATCTCACTTAACACTGACGACAACGAATTTTTGCAGATCATTGATAGTTTCGTAGCCTGGTGTACAAATCTGCTATAGATAAACATTTGCAAGAAAGTGTGTAAGAACTCCACCCCCTCAATTCTTTTTCTAAATTCAACCCATTCTCTCAGTTAAGGTTAGCTGTGACCTTTGGCTCTTATATGGTTCAGAATTTTCCATTTTAAATAGATATATCCGTACGAAGCAAACTAATTTTAGAGTAACACAAATAGAAAACCAACCAATAAGATCAGAGTTAGTTAAAAAATCAAAAATTACGTATACGCCCAAGTGTACTAATACATTTTAAAACGCTGATTAAGCGTACAATTCCCTCAAAAGGTCTAAAATAAAAATAGAAGTATTTCGAAAAAGACACAGAAAATCAGTCGGTCACACACGGCACCTGGCGTTTGCACAACATAAGAGAATGAATGGAGGCAACGATTTCGATGGTTCTATTAAGACTTATCTGATTTTTTAAAACTTTTTGCTTTTCAAAGTTGCTGTTCTTTATTTTAGAATCCTGTTTAAAGGTGTACGTGGGTCTGTGTATTAAAGTGTACATGTTTTTGGAGACCAGTAGTGTTTTAACTTTCACAGCTTACTAGTGAGTCATGTTATTACACTTTACGGGAAGAGTTGTTCTTGTTCAGTATGAAATATTTATCTTTGTGAAAAACGGATCTTAAAAAATTATAAATGTTTACTGCCTGTTATAAGGCTTTCTAGGGGACTTTCCCCCTAAATGAATCTACCTGATATCTCTACAGTCCCTTGCCATATTATTAGACGCACTGCAGAATTTTAATAATTATTAGATTAAACGCAATACTTTTAACGTTCCCGAATGGGTTACCATACATTTTTATGCAAGATGGAGCTCCATGCTGCATAGGCCGGTCAATAAAAACTTATTTGAGCGAAGAAAATATCCCTCATAGACTGGCCGAGAAACAGCCCAATTGAAAACGTGTGGGAGCTGATGAAGAGAAAAGTAGCTAAAGATGCGGTCAATTATTGGAATCACCACCAACAAACGCAGGAAACAGTCAAATCATGCATTGACAATGTGCCGCGCAGAATTAAAGCGAAAGAAGGTTCAACGAAATATTGAAAAAATAACAAAAATAAAAAAAGAATGAAAATATTAATTTAAAAAAATTCTATAGATCTGTAGCTTTATTTCTATAAAAAAGTAGGAAATAGTTTATATTCTGCAAATACAATAATTTAAATGCATTACAATATTCGAAAACCTGATTAAAATAGCTGAAAATTGAGACTTTGCATAAAATATAAAGTGCATCTAATGATATGGCCAGGGACTGTACATAAACATGTTTTGTTCACCCTTTAAATATGCTTCTCAAGGACATATTTTCTTCGGTTTGCTTTGCAAGCCCTACCTTCGCATGATCCCTTGATCCTTTCACTTATAAAAACCGCCTTCAACTAATTGAACTCAAAATTCTGGAAGAAAGTCGAAAATATCTGAGATTTTGTTAATTTATGGCCTCTTTTCGGATTCTCAAAATCAATATACCCGTCTTCATTCTCTAAAGCTCTTAAAATAAACATACAAAATAAAACTACAACAAAAGATAAACAAAAGTTTAGAAATCGAGAAATTTTACAAAATGATGGAACTCTTTTCACCCTTTTTAATATTTCTACCTACGCCACTGTTATTAAATTGTGTCACATTTACATTTTTCTGGTTAAATGCATGTGAGTGAATAGAACACAGGTGTAATATGCTTTTCTATATCTAAATAACATATTACATATTATTATATATGTATGCATGTGACAACAACAACAACAATAATGACACAAGAGCTTGCGGTTTTTATAGAAACATAAGGGTTTTGCTATTTGCCACTTGGGTCTTTTGTATATCACTCACTTGAGTTGGCAGCAATGAACAAGAACATTTCGAGATAAGAGAACAAAGGTCAAGATGTTGATGACATGTGTGGTTTTGAATTAAATTTTTTTCATTTAAACACCACTTCAAATGAATTCAAAAATTGAAGAAAAACTACCACTAAAATTATAAACAAAATGTTGTCTTGAGTAAGTTGAGGCTTTTGAATGATAAATAACAACTTTTTGCATTAAAAAAAAAGTATATAGAATTATTCATTTACTAAAAATTACTAATATGAGTGTTTTATTTTATAAACACTTGTTTTTAAAAAACGTATCAACCCTATTGTGAGTTTCAAAAATCAATTGAATGTTGATGAATATCAAAGTTGAAAATATAAAAATTTTGATAATTAAAAACGTTCCAAAATTCAGATATACATCTGAAACCGTTCGGCAATGATAGGTCCTTATCAGTGTGGCTCAAGCGAAGAATAACTCTTGCAAATCGCTGCTTCTTTGGACTTAGAAGGCAATTGAGAAGTAAAGTCCTCTCTCGAGCATATAAAATTAGTATCTATAAGACACTCATCATCCTGGTTCTCATTTGTGGAGATGAGGCATGGACCCTTCCAAAGAAAGATGAGAACGTCTTAGGATGCTTCGAGAAAAATTCTTTGGGTGATTTTCGGTCCCGTACGCATAGATGGAGAATAGGGGAGAAGATATAACGACAAACTGTACGGGTTGTACAGCGACACTGACTTAGTTAGCAGAATTAAAGTCCAACGGCTTAGAGGGCTACGTCATGTAGAGCGAATGGACATCAACGCTCCAGCCCCGAAGGTCTTCCAATCCAATCCCGAAGGACGACGCAGTAGAGGAAGACCGCGACTTAGGTGGCGCACTCAGGTAGGTGAAGACCTCAACCAACTTGGCGTGCGAAACTCTAGTCAGCTAGCTAGGGTCCGAGCTGGCTGAAGACGCATGTTGGTTGAGGCCCAGGCCCACCCGGACTGCAGCGCCTACTTTAGTAAGTAAATAAGTAAGCCTGGCTGTTAGTTTTAATTACGTTGTGACATCTGTTGGACATTATGTCAAATAATCGGCGGCATCTTTCAATTGAACTATTGTACCACTCCTGCTGAACCATCATCCACAGTTCATCTTTACTTTTTGTTAAATGTTGCCCACCGCGCATTTTAAAGCTCCCCCAAATTGTTGTATGGGATTTAAGTCAGACGCTGATTTTTTGGTCCTTAAAATACTTTTGAGCAAATTCGGGTCTTTGTCCCTCTGTAGAACACATTTGAGAGGCATGTGATATATTTTGATAAATTTTACCCTCAATTAAATGTATTGGTTCAACTTCATACTAAGAAAATTAACCCCAAAGAATGATACTGTCCCCACCATTCGTAACAGTTTTCTGGATGTATTTGCGATTTAGTTCTTTCAAAGTAAGCCTTCTAACGGTTTGTCTGCCATTACTTCCGAAAAAATGTATCTTTCTTTCGTCCATCCGCAAAACATTCCTCCAATTTTTGCTTCCTTCTGGGCCACTCCAATCAAAATAATCGTGCGCGAATTTATATTTAGTTTTCCTTAGAAACGGGCCCATTCTTGCGATTTTTCTGATCATGTTAGCTTCAACAAGTCTTCTACGATCAGTTCTGAAAGTTATTGGAAGCTGTAGTTGTTTTTTATTTCAGTTGAAGACTTGTAAGGACTTGAGGCGCAAATGATCTTTAAGTCTTTTCTTGGGGTTGTTTTGCTTGTTTTTTCAGCTATTTTTTGGCTCTCAGCGGCCAAATTGCTTTGAGATCTGCTCACTATTTTGGCTTTTTCGTCAAAGATTTTCTCTCACTTCGTAGAACTAAAATAACAGCTTTCTCTTCTAGGGAACAATACCCATGTTTTCCTTAGAATTAATTGTAACGTTATTAAAAGATCTTAAATTTACTTCCTAAAGTAAACTTAATGTTTTATAAAAGTAAAAAAAAAAAATATTTAAAACTATTATTTTTGATACTAGTTAAATAACAAGGTCTGTGTTTCAATGTGTCTCTATTTTAATGTCCACCAAATACACAGTCTTACCTAAGGAACGGTTCATCTCCAAACAATCAACAAGTAAACAAAAATAAAATTTAGGTCTACCTTTTTTTAAAATGGTTAAAAGTTAAAACTACTTCTAATGCATGTTGTTGTTTTAATTTGGTTTGACTCTTAGCAAATGTCCCCGTGTCTATTTTAATGTCCATATCTGTATGTATAATCATATTTTCAAATTCCGGAAGGAACCAACATCCACAGTTTCTTACCAAAGATTAATGAAATATTAAGCAAAAGCTCATTCGCATTCATCAACTTACCTGAAAATAGAAAAGAAAATCAATAATTAGATACAAAAATTAATCAAAAACAGAGAATTTTATCACAATTTTAACAAAAACTTAAAACTAATCGATTGCTTCTAAAACTATCTGGCTCAACATTTGTCAATTAAAATTAAAATAATCTATAAAAAAAAGCAGCTGCTATGAAGACTTGAATAAAAACCTAACGAAAAATGGGTGAAATTGGTTAAATCTCCATTTAAATAAAAAAAGATGAGTATACGCCCAAGTGTACCAATTGATTATTATCTGCTGTAAAAACTTGTTGCTATTTAAAATAGGTGTATTCATATATTTATAGAAAAAACAAGCAACTTTCAGATTAACTCAAGAAAGCTGAGGAAATTAGTGAACAAAAATCAAATAAAAAAGTACGTATACGCCTAAGTGCACAGATTGAAGAATTAGATTTATACTTAATTAATTTACTCTTAATTTTCAATTTTTAGTCATATGGAACAGAATGAAATTAGTCTGCTTTCTTTTGGTTTTTAAAAGAAACTAGGTTTTTATTTGCTTGGGTTTTTTTTTAATTTAAGAAAACGATATTGATTATATTACTATGGTATTATCAAAACCAAAAACATTGATAACTTTATTTTTATTTTAAATTTAAAACATTTTATTTTTTTTTTAATTCAAAAGAAGAAAGAAATGCTGGGAAAACTCAATATAAACAAAAGTTACGTCCTCAGTTTTATTATCGACCTTGATTCTTTTACAAAGACAACGACACCGAGACTTTTAGGTAATTTATGGAATGATTTAAATTTGTATAAATTAAAATCTACAGATGTTGTGATTTTTGACTTTTTGTAGTTTTTGTTGTTCCTCATTTTTAAATGTTAAGATACAAAATTTCTAAATAGATAATTCAAGGGCCATCCTCATTCACAGTGATACATGATTTTTGTGGACCTTTGGGTTTTTGTAAATTGAACGGCACAATGTAATGGAAATAAATTCTGGTATTTCTTTTGTTTGCTTCAATGAAAATCATGAAAATAAGGATAAAAGAAAATAGATTGACGAAGTCGTTTATTAGAGGAAAATCTGAAAAATAATAACAGCACAAAACATTTATAAGATATTTTGATAGTCTAGACATAGGATTTAAAAAAAAAAAAATAAAATTGATTAAATTATTTAAGTCAAACATCTTCGACACTTGACCTTTAAATGGACTTTGAAAACTTTTATGATGATTCTAACTCTTTTTGTCATGTTTCATGTATGAATGTTTTAAGCTAAATGAACAATTTGGTATGTTTGTAAAGAAATTCGAAAAAGACTTTTAGCCTTCCGTCGATATAGTCATCGTTCTGTTTAAAGGTTTTTAGAACTTCTTTTTTCTTAAATTCTCAAGAGACTAGTGAATTAGAATGGGTCTCTTTGAGATACTAACATACTAAAAATCTCACTTAGAACCCGAACTCTCAACATATTTAACTTTTAAGTGCTATACTTACTCTATACAAACTAATTCTCAAAGGAATGAACTTGCAATGAAAAAGCTTCTTTTTTATATTATTCGCGCACTAAAAGGGTTATTAATACCCTTATAATGATTAAACACATTGCGAACAATTAGATAAGGAGGATAGGATTAGAATGGAGAAACCGATGCACATTTGTTTTGAATGTCTGTACATCGTAATGAGTGGGTAAAGCATTTCACATTCGTGTAGTGCGGCTAAAGAAAGAATCTCTGTACTTAACAGTACGTCCGAAATTGGATCTAGGGTATACTGATGGGCATTCCTAGCAATACCGGTATTACGGTTGAATTGTTTAAGGAGAGGAATCCAACTGGCTATTTCAATAGAGCATTGTTTATAAAAGTAACGATAAAACAATAACAGGCATGAGACCTTGCGGCGGTGTTCAAGAGAAGCACTACCGAAATTGTCCTGATTAAAAAAAACGTATCAGGTCCCAGCGGGGGAACTTCAATATTAACAAAGTCACTTACGAAATTAACATAATTAGATAATTTTGTACTTTGAGGAGTTTTGTTAGTTTCCAACTTAAAAATCAATTGAATACATTAATTTTGTGGGAGTGTGAGTTCGTACTACTTTAATTTCTAAACGGCTTAAACTAATATCACGATTGTTGTTAAGAAAATATTTCTTATTATGGGATAATAATTTGGATTTTGACGGATCTCGATAGAAGTGAGTTTTTTTCTTTTATAATAAGTAACTTGTAACCTTTTCGGTAAAAGCGTCATGCATGACGTTTTGGAGCTTGTGAAAATTCCAAATCTGCATCTCAAATATGGTGCATCTTGTGCTCTTTTAGTTTTAGTTTTAGTCGATATTGTAACTATCAAAATCATTTTTTCTTCTATCATACAAATACAAAAATAATTCGAATCTCACCTTTATTTTTTCATCACATCATGTTTTTGAAATAAAAGACTTTATAAAATTAAAAAAAAAAATACAAAATTTAATTTAATTTATTTTTTGTGGGTTTAAAAATAAACCCACTTTAAAAATGGTTTCTTCTAAATTCGGTTTACAATTTTTTAATATCTCTCTTAATTTCTTGAAATTCTTCATTGTTTTGAGTTTTTACGAGAATTTTTTGCAGAAAAGAAAAAAAAACCCTTTTTGCATTTTAATACAAAAGACTAAAAAATTCTCCCAGTTCTTTTCTTGACATTACGGGCCAAATTATCACTCCCAAGTTGACTAACAAAATAAGCGAAAGTGACCTCTTCGCATTACTGTTTGCGATTAGCTAAGTTGACGTTCGCCTTAAACTTAAACAATTTGGCGAATTGAAATGTCGTTCTATAACAATTGGAGAATGCTCGCCTTTATCTGTCATAATCAGTCGAACTGAAATTCTTGGTGACTTTGAAAAAATCACAGTTTTTTTTTTAATTCGAAGTAGTTATCTAGATTTTTGTTGCAAGCTAAAAAAAATTAGTGAAAATCGACAACGGTAAGAACAAATTAAATAAATATTAAAATTATAATTACAACTTTTATTGGTTTAGCATCAAAAGAACCAACAACGCCCAGTTCTCAAAGTTGGAGAAGCTAATGGAGGCAAACCCTGACATTGCCAAGGGTGTCGGGACGTTTGGATCATCCAAATCACCTTTCGAACAAATCCTCACTATGATTCCACACAAATGAATCATGCGTAGAACCAGGATATCTAGCACCAATGGCTCCATTATTCTCACAAGTCTTAAAAAGAAAAAGTTTTACCTAAACATCAAGATTCAATTGTGAAGTAGGTACTTTACCACCGCATTTAAGCTGTAAAACTGAGCAGGAGCTATGATACCAATTTGGCGTTCAGAGCAGAGCTCGAACTGTCAAAAAAGTAATTTCATTTCTTTTTGTGCTCTGATCGTTCTGAGCTTCAAATTCGTGTTTCTTTTCTAGTTCTGAACATGTTCAGAGCGCGCTCTGTGAGCTCAGAATAAAATAACAGAGTAAACGGAGTAAAATTCTGAACACAAACAATTTGATATTTGACAGCCGGGAAATTAAAAAAAATCATCGTCAAAACAATACAAATGTCGGAAGAGACTGGTCGCTCTAGTGCAGAAGGTAAGATAATTTAGAAAAAACTAATTGCATATAGCATTTTTAAAAAACCCCAAATGTACATTAATCCAAATTGGGCAGATTCTTACTGTAGGTTGAGAGAAACCTAGCTCTTTCCTACACTATTTTGATACTTTAAACGTCCGAGAAATCGTAGTGCACACGCAAGTTTTAAAATTGGTGGAATTGCAGAACTTTGAGTCGTTTGAAATCTTGAACTTATCTGACTTAAAACATATTTAAATGCGTGTTTGCTAAGCCGAAAGTTTAACACAAATCTATGAATCTATCAACGTAATTGTTAATTTTATTACAAACTATCTGGTACTTCCAGTGGGTTGGAAGCATCTTTTAAACTTCTCCTCAATCTGCTGATCATGATTTTTTCTTCTTTATTATTTGTTACTTCTTCATTTTCATTCTCAAATAACAATTCAACGCTGCTAATCATCTTCAATATTCTTCAATCTGACTGTTAATTCGCCAAAACATTCGACTTTAGGCGAATTTTCGTTTCGCGAGTGATAATACTACTCAAACATTTTAAAAACAAATTTCTGAACTTAGGCCCAAAAAACTTGTTTTTATTTTCTTATATTTTCATATTTTATATATTTTTTTTTTAAACGTTTAAACTCCGTGGGAATGTCGAAGTTTTTTTTGTTCCATTATTTTTTAAGGCAATGTACTAAAAATATTGAAATGAAATATTGAACGGATCATAGATTAAGGAATTACGAATTTTTTAAATGAGCAGATTTTCCTAAAAGTTTAACAAGATATTAATGACAATATTTTGTGTGAGATAAAGAATTTTTAAGCCAGTTTCTTTCTTTGTTTTCACTTGAGTCGAATAGCATTTCTTATCAGTTTTTTGTTGATTTTGAAGGTTTTCATAGCTAAAATGTAAATGTTCGAACGTATTCAAACACAGGAATCTTCCTAGAAATCTTTAATTTAGGTTCTAGGGAATTTGAAACGTCAAGAAATGAAATACAATAACTTCCTATGGAAATAAAATAGAATTTGTATTGAAACTGAACCTTTTGAAAAATTATAATTTGGAAAAGCAGTTTTCAAAACTTTTCGCGGTCCATAACTTAGATTACAAGACTTAGGACACTTGATCTTTTGAGAATTTGTACACAATGATAAGATCACCAAAACGAAGGTTTAGACAAATTTCCATCTTAATATTTCTCATTTTAAAGTTGACTCCTTTTATCACCTTATTTCACAGAACTGTTTAAGTACTTGCAATTATAGAGATTCTTTTTTTAACCGCACATACAGAATGTGGAGTGCTTTACCTAGTTCTGTGTTTCCTCTCATTTTCGTATTCAAAGCACCAATGTGCAACTTTTCTTTAATCCGTCTTTAAACTTTAAACATGTAAAGGGTATTATTAACCCTTAAGTGCTTGTTTTTAGGAATTGTATGAAATACTTAAAATAACTCAACTTAATATTTGAAAAAAAAAGTTATTCATACATTTTGAAAGCCTCAAAAAGTGTTGTAGATGTAAGAGCTTTATTTTTTTGAATTCAAATAAAGCACGTGATTTTGATGTAGGAGTCGAATTAGGAATATCAAACCCTTTTAAAAATATTTCAAATACTTGTTTTACAATTTAGCTCCTTGTTTTTCTACGTAAGCAAGTGCTTATCCAATCTTATTTTCCTTCATACATCGTAATTTATTTTCCATCATTTAATACTGAGATGCTGAATCAATGTCTTTTTCACATGTTTCATGTTCTATACGTGATAAGTGACATGTCAAATTATTTCATACAAATTTTTCTTTGGTTCTAGAACTTCCATTTTCTTCAAAGAGAAAACCCATTTTCCCAACAATTCATCATCATCGTGAGTTGGTCGGTCGTATCTATTCTCGATAAACCAATTTATCTTAACTCTTAACCATCAATAATCCAAATAATAGCCATTTCAGAGATACATTAAGTAAACATCAAGTGAGAAAATAAATATTTTTACAAAACAGAAAAGAAGAAAGAAAATCAAATTTTATAAGGAATAGATATAAAATCCCTAAGAACAAAATAAAAATTGAAAGTGAAAAATTCATACAAAATTCAGGAAACCAATCTTTTTGGATTTTGTTGTATCTTGAACAAAAAATAAAACACATCCCCAAAAACCACCGATTTATTATGCAACAGAAAATTTCATTTTCTAACTCTTACATTCTCATAAATCATATTGAAAATACAAAAAAATTAAATGTTTATGGGTTTATCTTATATACTCGAGCGATTATGAATATGTGAGCCAAAATATTTCAATATCAATCCGTAAGATACTTTTTAAAAAATACACATTTAGGCACGTTTCATATTTTGTCATCTCTCTTTTTTATATTTTTTTGTGTGTTGCTGATTTTAACGGCGACAATTATTCTTAATTAACCCTCAATGGTTAAACACGACTTGAGATAGATAAATTATTTTTAAAAATTAATTGATACAAAATTCAATAAAAATGTTTTAAATGTGTTCAAAAGCAATGTTCGAATTTTAAATTGCAACGATGCGCATCCTTTGCAGCCTTCGTGACGCGTAAGCGTGATGCATGAGGCGTAAAGCGTGGGGCGAAGGTGAGGATGAGGCGTGAATATGTTGGGTAAAATACACTTAATATTTTGTTTAAATTTATTATTTGCAACAACAACAACTAGAAAGCGAGCATTTTATCAGTTTTGAGTGTTTTTCAAGTTATTTATGTTTGAAATGAACTTACCAGGGTAAGAGACAGCATATTTGTGGACATTTTGGTTTTGATTTTTTTAATATTTTATTTTAGTTTATTTATTAAAATTGTATTTGTTGTATATACATATATATTATTTTAAGAACTCTCTACACTTGGTGAGGGGGAACGATTAACTGTGGTGGCAGTGGCTGAATTTAGTTTGGCTACTTACGAGCGAAAGTGTCGTAAAAAGATTAGACGTTCTTTTAATATAATTTAATTTTTTTTTTTTTTTGATTTTGTCAATAATAATTTTTTGAGATGATGCCAAGATTATTTATATTTTTTTTTGTAAGTATATCTTTGTTTGCTGTTTTATTTGTTATTATACGAGTATAGTAGATAAAAATATATTGAAAAATAAAATGTCTATTTAAGTTGGAAAATAAAATGTTTATATTTGTCCTGAACATTCATTGGATTGGAATTATTTTTGCTCTTATTTTTTTCGTATTTGTCTGTTGAGAAAAATGGAAATGCGATGATTTGGTGAGGAAATGTTCAATTTTTGAAATGAAAAACAAAAATATTTGTTTGATATTCAATTACAAAACAACAACATTTTTATTTTGAGATACATTTCAATCAGACAGTCTTGTCGGAAGTGTATACTTAGTTAAGTTGTAGTTTGTTAATTGGAGAAGGAAATCGTACGTCTGGTTTACGATTTGTTTATTAGTTTTCTTAGTAGATGCTTATTTCTGTTTATAGAGTGTTATAAAATGTTTGGAACTACATTTGTAAGAAAATATTCAACGGAAGCACATTCTGGAATCAGGAAAAGAACTTCACATTTGTTATGTGCGGCTAAAGAAAGAATCTCTAACAATATCAGCTCAAATTTTAGATGCTTTCCCGGAATTCTGTGACAAACTCTTTTTTTGAATCTTTTAACTTAACTAAAAAACATTTTGAAATGTTTCGGGGTCCAATACTTCTCGCTAAGGCTCAAGAAATTCAAAGATTTTAGTCCTCTTCAATGACAGACTCATAATTAGTAGCAGATGGGTTTCCCTTTTAGTTTTCAAAATACACATTCCCTTGTATTCAGTTTGTAATTTTTCATTGGATAATAATTTCAAGTTCTGAGGCTACTGAGCTGCTCTCATAAATAAATAAAATAAATAAGGTGGCGCAACAGTCCGTTGAGAACCAGGGCCTAGTGACTTACAACTCTCAACCATTCCTGTGTGCGAGTAATTCTCTCTCTATAAAGGGGACCTACAGTTTATATGCCGAATCCGAACGGCAAATTTGAGAAAGCACTTTTTCATGACAAGAATTACTCTTGGAGAATTTGTCAATTCCTCGCAAGAGGCAGTACCCATGAATAAAACTTTAGGTGGCACAAGCAGGGATCGAACCCAAGACCTCTCGCATGACTGTCCAACGCACTAACCATCAAGGCACGGGTACTACACTGAGCTTCTCATACCCTACCATTTAAGTTCCACATCCAAAGAGCAGACACTTTGATTCAGAAACAAATATTTCCGTATCGTTGAACTAGTATCGGACAAAAAAGGGAACCCTGAGGCACACCATCTTGTATTTTATGGCGATTCTAAAGCGGGTCGTAGACACACGAACTTGGAGCGAGTAAGCTTAGTACGTGAATCATAATCTAGGTAGTTTTTTTTTAAAGAAATAACACGCACTCAAAACTTTAGACATCGACATAGTGTGAGCATTAAGAACAAATGCAGGGTTTAGAAAAAATTGTCTATCTACGTTGTTTTGAATTTTTGAGCCACACAATGATAGAAAGATCAAAACTTTAATAAGGCAATTCAAATTCGCGTAGTACGGCTAAAGAACGAATATCTGTTACTTTACAATAGTACTACTGAAGTTAGTTAAGTGTAAACTGATTCCTAGAAGAGCGAGTATTACGATTAGGAAATCTAATTCGAAATTTTTCTAGATAAGAGTCCATTAAAATTAGAATATCAAAAGGGTTAAGACAAGACATATTACGATGGTTTTCAAGTGCCTTCAATGATGAACTTGTCAACAATCATTTTAAAAGCCCTTCCTTGAACATTGACCAAAAGGTTCAAGTAAATTACTTAAGCACAAGCCCAGTTATGGGAGTTTTTCTCATTTTTTGGAATCACATAGAATTTGAAGGTTGTTACCTATTTAATCTTATGCGTTGTCTTAAAATAACCAAAGACCTATAGACATTTTTGCCGAAATCGTGTATGTGACTGATATACAAGAGTTGGTTAGAGTGTCCTTAAGGAGAATATCGAAGTATTCAGTTTCATTGATGCATATGCCACTCATAGATAATGGCAAGGAGGTATATCAAGCTTTCATGATTCAAGACACAACTGGGTTCTGGGAGCAATAAATTATAATAATTTCGTTGCAGTTCTAATTTCGAAGAGGAGGGATGTGAGCTTTAAAACGAATATTGCCAGACAAACAAGAGAAAGAAGTTGCAGCCAGGAACTCTTTTTGAAAAATGAGAAACAGTATAGGAGACAGAACAGAGCCATGTGGGACACCAGGGTTTTTTTTAGACTTTTTAATCCATCCAATACTTCTATTCTAAATCAGTAAGCTTGTTAGGGCCCCCGCAGACTGCAGACTTTTTATCGGCCGAGAGTTTGGTCGGTTTCTTAATCAGTATGGAGAGGAATTCATATGCGCACACTACAGCGATTTAGTATCGGCCGAAAAAAGATTGATGAACTACCCAATTACATTCAAACTAATCTGTCGGCCAACTATCGGCCGACTGTTTAATCAGTATTGGCGCATACACGTCTGCGCATGCATGACGACTGTTTAGTCGGTCGATAGTTCAGTTCGCTCTGTGATTTGGCGTCTTGTGCGTGTATTTTTTGAAATTGGCGTCAACAGTCAGTTACAAACTAGTTCGAGAATAGTCGGCCGGCTGTTGGACAGTCTGCGCCCTGTTCACCAACCAAACTGTTTAGTTGGCTCGGTGTGCGCACTTTCAGCCCAACCTGACTAAACTATCGGACGATAAAAAGTCTGCAATCTGCGGGTGCCCTTTGAGTGATTTCATAATTTTTTCTTATATATTAGAAGTAGTTTGATCTTCTTTGATGTTCAAGGTTGGGGCTACGTATTTCTAAAGCAAGTTTGTATGTCTACTTCATTTTTATAACTTTTTTCTAGTGTAACGCCAAAAAACCCGCCCCCCCTCCTCAAACTAAATAAATGATAATTATTTTATAATATATCCAAAAACTACAAAATCAAGAACTTGTAATTTGGTCTCACTACTGCAAGGCTTACGTACTCGAACCAAGTAAATTCCATAGCATCATCGAGTGTTAACGGTTCGCTTCAAGTGAATTTCTAATTTAACAAAGAATCTAAGTTTTGTTAAGTTTATTCCAACCCTTATCAAAACTTAGATGACGTCAAACAAACCCATTCAATTCACTTTTCCCTAAAACTTTGACAATCTATACACAAAGACACACCTTAATGGAATCAAAATCCAATCTATTCTCTCTTTCTCTGAACACCTTTTAAAAAGAAAAAAAAAAACTTTTTGTTTTGAAAAAGAATTGAGTACCGTTTTTGTTTTTGTTATCTTTTAAAACACTTATTAAAAAGTAAGAAGACAAAAAATCCAACAGAAAAAGAACTTAATTCACAACAAGTTTCCTAATGAATAGATTGCAGCATTTAATGGCAATTTCCTCAAATTAAGAACACGGATAAGATGAAAGATATGTTTTCTGTAGTTGTTCTTTATAGTTTATTTCTTAAATAGACAACAACAAAATAAATAAATAGAGTGGAGGCGAAAAAGTAGTTACTACAGAAGAAAAGAAGAAGAAAAAGAAAAGAGTTAAAAAACAAGTAATTTAGATTCTTGATGAGTTTTGATCAGAAAAATTACATTATAATTTTCCTTTTAATGGAACTTTAAATGATGGTTCTTCCTACATTCAGAGGTACCAAACATACGTACAGCTATGGTAAAAAAAATAGGAACATTTCTTACTTTTCAGTGTATCAGTTCATAAGTTGCCAAACTATTCAAATAAAAAGTCTATGAGTACACAAACGCCACTAAGTTTTTGGATAAATAATTTTGTTTGTCTAAAAAGCTCAAGTTTTTGAAAATATATTTAATTTGCAAAAGATTTCGAGACTATGTCTAAGCCAAACAGATTTGTAAAAGAATGCAATTTTTTGGGAATGCAATCATAATAAATCACTTATTGAATTTAACTCAAAGATTGTATTCATTGGTTTCAACTAAAGATTGGGACTTAAAAGTTTACAATAACCAATCATTTGGCCTGAAAAAGACTGCAATCATTTTTGCTTTGATCATTTGACTGGGATCAATTGATTGCAATGAAACTTAATGCGTTCTTTGCATTAACTTGATGTCTCTCACTCTGAATGCAATTTTTTGGGAATGCAATCATAATAAATCACTTATTGAATTTAACTCAAAGATTGTATTCATTGGTTTCAACTAAAGATTGGGACTTAAAAGTTTACAATAACCTATCATTTGACTTGAAAAAGACTGCAATCATTTTTGCTTTAATCATTTGACTGGGATCAATTGATTGCAATGAGACTTCATGCACTTTGTGCATTAACTTAATGTGTCTCACTCCCAGTCTCTTTCACTTCTGCATTCTTAAGTCACATTTCACTACAAAATTTTGAAACTTTGATTTTAATCTCTTGTTGTCTGACATCAAAAATCAGTTTTATACACCGAAAATCAGTGAGATCTCGAAAATGAACTGAAGTCCAAAGAAATCGAAGACATCTGTTAAAAAGAACTTTGAAACAGAGGAGTTGAAATATTGAATGGACTGTACGTCAAAATTCTGTATTATTAAAATTCTGTATGACTAAATTTTGTATCGAAAAATTATGGTGGGTCAAAATAGGCTAAAAGAAAATAGCACTTTTTTATATTATCAGATCAATTTTTTTTTTTCAAAAATAATTAACTAATTTTGTTCTGATCTTAAAAAAAATACATTTATCAAATGCTCAATTTTTTTTCAGATAGATATAAATAAATAAATAAATTGGGTGGCGCAACAGTCCGTTGAGAACCAGGGCCTAGTGACTTACAACTCTCAACCTTCCTGTGTGCGAGTAATGTTGTCAGGAATGGAGGGGACCTACAGTTTATATGCCGAATCCGAACGGCTAATTCGAGAAGCACTTTTTCATGACAAGAGTTACTCTTGGAGAATTTGTCAAATCCTCGCAAGAGGCAGTACCCGTGAAAAGACTTTTTGGTGGCATAGGCAGGGATCGAACCCAAGACCTCTGGCATGACAGTCCAACGCACTAACCATCATGCCACGGGCACTAGATATAATAGATATATAGATATAAAGCTTATCGAAAAAACCCTTTTTATTCTGTATTTTAAACAGTGTTAAATTAGAATACGCTATACCAAAATGCTGTATCCTAATTTAACACTGTTTAAAATACAGAATTTAAAATTACTACCAAACGGTATCATAAGAAATTCGAAAAAAAATATTTTGAATAATTGCGTTGCCGACAAAACTTAAATAATGCAATCAAAAAATGTGCAGTGATATTTTGGCACGCAAGTTTAATCTTAGACGGTTTTTCGTATTCCGCAGGAGGCAAACCTTAACACGCAATCTATATAGAAGGTACATATGGGGAAAACAAACAATTACCCTGAAGCGATTTGATTTTGTTAACATTTTTAAAACAAGAAATTAATTTTTTTAAAACACATTTAAAAAAGTTTGTTCATCTCCCTATGTGAGAAGTGTTTCACTAAATCAAACTCATAATATCAATGTTCAAACTTAGGAGCTAGTTATAGCTATCATTGGTTTGCACTATTAAAACCAAACCCTTAAAATGTTGGACAGCTCGTTTAACAGTTGTGTCATGGAATTTTTTCTCCGAAAGAAATCTGTCAAAATTAAAACACAAATCAGTGGAATGATTCGCTTAATTTTTTGACAAAATAGGATCGGTTGTTCAGGAAAATAGAATAAAATATTGTGCAATTATTATTCCATATAAGAACTTTATGGAAAACACGTATAGGAGCTATATGGCAAGCACTATGGTAAGAACTTGAGACTTTAATCAAACACGGCATTACGATGGTAGAAAAGTCGTAAAAATGGTTCCGAAAATTCCGTCTGCTCCATCTGTTTCTCGCCCTACAGCATAAACTAATGGCTTGATGCTCAAACTAAGGTTTTGAGTAGATTTGGGTAAAGCTTTTTGTTTACATGTTTTTAAGACCAAAAATAACAGTAACCAATTTTTTGGTCCAAAATTGAAAGTTAGTATTTTCTAAAATACGGTCCAATCAATTTTTATAAATTTTTTTCTATTTTTTTTTCTTCCTTTTAATGTGAACAAATATATTTTTGTGTTGCTCTGAAAGCTACACCCCCTGCCCCCCCCCCCCCCAAGGAACGGTTATATTGTTTTCATATTTTCTCAGGAACCAATAATGAACCGATTTGAATAACTTTTTTTTCTGGACACGATCTATATTTTTTGGACGTGTAATTTTCAATCTGGCAATTCTTTCTTCGGAGTTAGTCTTTTTGACAGCTGTCATTTGTTTATTTTTAGTTCAGTTTGTTTTTTTTTATAACTCATGTTTATTTTCGTTCGAATGAATTTTGTTTATTTTGAGATTCGAATGAAAAATATGCATTGCAGAAAATGAACCTTATTTTGGAGATCAGCTGTTCTAAATGGTTTGACATTTTGATTTGATTTAGTGTGACCACACTAAATTTAAATTTTTCGAAGAATCTTGTTTTTAATTCAGAGTTTGTAATAGATTAAAAGTTTCTGAATTGAAGAGTTAAATGAAGTTAAAAAATTAGATTTAAATCATTCGAGAGTCAAAGTTTACTTAGTTTTAAAAAAAAATGAACTTGCGATTGAATAAGCAAACTTTCGAATCGATCGAATCTCAATCTCGATCGAAAACGAATCTCAGAATAAGCGTGATTCACTCCTGAACAATGGATTAATAAAATAATGGTTCGGTTCACGCGAAGCATCAATTTTTTGAAGGAACGTTATCTTGCGTCGTGAACCTGTGGCGTGGTCTCCAAGATCGTCTGATTTAACACCGCTTGACTATTTTCGTGTGGGGTTATAAAAGCCACTTGTCTACGGAGATAGGCCGGAGACGATTGACGCCTTGAAAGAGAATATTCGGAGCATCATTACAAACAATAGCCAATAATTGCTGCAAAAAGTCACTTGCCCGAAATAATTTTTAAAACATAATACCAAACCTTTATTTTTGATATAAAGCTACATTGTTGGCCCTATTTTCATATTAAATGTGTTTAATTTCTATTTGAAGACCACACGTTCAAAACAAAACTCATGTTATTTATTAATTGATGAATCAAAATATTTAACACTTTTTTTTAATTTTTGAAAAATATTCGAAGTCTTAAGAACGGGTAAACATTTTTTTAGCAGCATTCAAATTATAAATATTGATTTCTAAGCGCTAAATAACTGCATATTAACTTTGTTTCTTAAAAAACATTGGAACATTTTTTAAATGCACAATTATTAAACAAACAAAATGGCCCAACGAATTTCGAAAAAAAAAGAATTTAATTAATGCTTTTTTGAGAAATTGAATGTTGAAGGAATAATTTTCAATCTTAAAATATGGGTACTTTTTTTAAACAGTCGTGTTGGAAACATTAGCAGGTTCATGCAATCCAATCGTGCATTTTATTCGAAATGATTTCAATGAAAGCTATAACTAGCGTCCTAAAGTTTTCTTCTCTTGGGCGACTGTGGGTCTGATTTTGTTAAGAATGGAATAATTTTGGAAAAAGTCGTATGTCCCTACAAAATCTGCCGTTTTCAGAAGATAACGACGATGCCAAGAATACTCTAATGTAGGTCAACATTTGAAAGGAGCAAAATTTATGTTTTCTTAGTGGTTACATTACAGTGTTCGAGTCTTATTTTATTGGCGCACGATTAAATGGGCTGGACAAAAGCCTTCTTACAAAATAAAGCTTTCGAGAATTGTCACTAAAATGTGTTAGTTAACTCCTTAAGAAAAATGTCAGTACTAACATTTTTCTGTAGATATTTTTTTGTTTAGCCTTTTATGACTTTTTCGTAGCTAAAGGAAACGAAATCACATTAGTGTCGAAGGTAATTATAACCTGTCATCAGATCATACTCCAGTGATTCTATCACTAAATAAATCGGAAGTACTTGAAAAAAGTAATCCAAAGCTTGGAAATAAGAAAACAAACTGGAATGATTTTAGAGAAAGGCTTTTAAGTTTTATAAATTTAAGATCTCCCAAGGATACAATTGACGATAAAGTGAAACAATTTATTGCTGATGTGCAACAGGCCGCTGAAGAAAGTACTCCAACATTTTCTAATAGAAAATAGCTCACAGTTTGTTGATAAGATAGATGAAAGTGAAATACCAATTGCAAGACTTAAAGAAATAAAAAGTATGTGTTTACATCAACTATCAAATAAAAAATCACTAGGTTACGATCTAATTACTGCTCAGATTATGAAAGAAATGTCATTGAAAGCCTTTATAAAACTCCAGTATATAATAAATGTCTTAAGCACCGGAAAATTGCTGAAGTAATTGTCATACCAAAGCAAGTTAAACCACCTACAGAAGTGACGGCTTACAGACCAATATCGCTTATACCAATTATGGCAAAAGTTCTTGAAAAACTGCTTCTGAAGACACTTAGCAAAATCATAGAAGAAAGAAGGTTAATCTCAGACCATCAGTTTGGCTTTAGAGATAAACATTCCACTATAGACCAAGTTCGTAGAATATCGGATGTAATAGAATAAGCATTAGAAGAAAAACAAGTATGTTCAGCTATTTTCTTAGATGTAGCTCAAGCTTTTGACAAGGTTTGGCATGAGGGACTTGAATACAAACTGCAAAGGGATCTTCCCAGACAGTACTTTGAAATATTAAAATCGTACATCTCAGACCGAATGTTTAGAGTAAGGTACGGTCAAGAATACTCGGAATTGAAGAAAATAGAAACCGGTGTACCACAAGGAAGTGTCGTAGGTCCTACCCTGTATTTACTATACACAAGGGATATTCCAGTTGGTAATCACACCATAATGGCTACTTTTGCAGATTTTATCGCAATTTTGGAACAACTCTGATTTATCAATCCAAAACAAAATAATGCTGTACAATCAAGATCTAAAGCCTGTTTGGACCTATGGAATCCAATTATGGGGCTGTACAAAGAAAACAAATACCGAAATCATCCAAAAATTCCAAAACAGAGTCCGTCGTGGAATAGTTAACGCACCTTGGTACATAAGAAAAACCGATCTACATCGTGACTTACAAATAGAAATGGTTACAGAAGTTGTTAAAAAATACGCTGTATCGCACAACCAGAGACTGCAAAGTCATACTAATTCTGAAATGTAGCCCGTCTTGAATATAAGAAACCATGTTCGGATATTAAGAAGAACCAAGCCTCATGAGCTTATGGTCTAAAAAAAAATGGGAAAGTATTAAAAGTTTAAACTTCCTCCAAAGTGATTGTACAAACTTAAGAAAGAAAAATTGGAAGTTGATCCTTCAAGATTGGTCCTGATGAAGAGGTGGTTTAAGTGGTTAAGAGTCCCACACTACTTGGTGTCGAATACTGCCAAGTGTCTTTTGAAGATTTCCTCCTGTCAAAAAAAAGCCTTTTATGAAGCTGGTAACAAATGTACTTCTTTAAAATAAAATATTAAGAAACATTAATAAACATTTTTGTACCTAAAATTAAATGGTTACAATTTTAATTTACTGCCTTACGCAAGTGCTTAAGACCTAATAACGAAAAAAATGAAGTTGTGTTCTTATTATTTTGGCCATAACTGTCTTACATCTATCTGATTCGATCTAAAGAACTTTTGTATTATAGCGATGAGAGATGTTATAAGGGTGCTGTTGTGCTTAAATTTTAATTGAAAATGCAACTCAATGTCTGATTGTTCAGATACGAGTATAGTAAAACACGTGCTTGAATTCTCATTTTGTTATTCGAAATACGAGTTTTTAGGGTAGGTGGGCGATATGATAGGAAATGAGAGAAATAATGAATTTAAATGCACCCGAAGAACATTTATTCTGAATTGAACAATTGGTGCATTACGCTCACGCTTTTGGGGGGTGCACTATTTGTTTGATTATATAAAACGCATCAAACTGGGGTTTTGGAGGACCTACCCTACTGCTGATGTTGAGCGGGAATCTCTTTGTGAATTTTTAATGAATTCAATACATGTTTTTGAATTTATACGAACATTGAAAATAATATGCGTCAGATGCAGTATACGGGTATGTGTTTACTATTTAATGGTATTTCGTACGTGACAATCGAATTATTGCTTCACTTCATTTTCAAACCAACATTGTCAATTTCGAGAGAGAGAGACCTGTATAGCTTGATTCTAAAGGACATTTAAATGTCCTGTAGGGGTAAGTATACGAATAAATTACTGTAAGCCTCTTAGATTGGTAGAGAACTAAGGATTGACCGTTGAAATGTATAAAGAGACAACTTGAGAAACATGGCATGTGTGAAAACATTAGCTGAAACATTTAGTCGAGGTGGTTTCATGCAGATGTTTAACGAATGCAACATCATTGAACTACGATTGTATCTTAATTTTTTAATCAGCTTTATCCATTTTTGACACTTAAAAATGTCATAAAATTTTGTATTATTTATTTAATGGTTTTAACACCGTTCGTTTTTATTTCTTTTTTATTTAAAAAAGTGTTAAAAAAAGGTGACTTCATTTTAGTTATTTAAATTAACAACTTTTTAATACCACGCTGTTAAAAACCTTTTACATTAATAATTTTATTATTTTCCGTAATTTCATAATCCGTTCCGAAATCCAATGACTTATTCAGTTTCATGCATTTTGAATGCAATTTACAGCTGTGAACAACTAATTAGAAACATTACTTGCTTCTCATTTCCACATTCACTTTATCAAGTGTGACTAGAAAAGCGGTATCCCAAAAGGTCTAATGCAAGCGTTATTAGATAATTATTTGAAAAAGCATCAACTAATTAGAAACAGTTAAATTACATTCGATTTGGGTGAAATAAAAATAATCTTTTTATTTTGCATTGGTAAGTAGAAAATTCGGAATTGTGTGCAAACGTTTTTAAAGAATAATTTTTAAATTTTGGAGATAATTGCAATGGGAAACTCAAAGAGCTGTGATCCTCCTACAAGAATAGCGATTTTCGAGCATTGAAAGCTTAAAATGTTTTACAGAGCAATTGCATCTTAAATGAACTGTTCTGTAAAGAAAGTTTTCAACGCAATTAAGCATTTTCAAAACTGCAGGACTGCTGAAAATGTACCTCGTAAAAAAAGGACCCGTAAGACAAGCTACCAAATAGATCGAGCAATTAGTAGACTGGCCAAAAAAGACCCAAAAATAAGCTCCACAGAGATACAACGCCAACTCTCGATTGCATTCGATGTCCCGATAGGGCCACGCACAATCAGAAGAAGATTGGTAGAAGTTGGGTTTCATGGTCGTGTTTCTCTGAAGAAACCATTAGTACCCGCAACGCAACGTAGTCTTAGAATAGAGTTCGCAAGATCACACGACAACTGGACAACAAACGAATGGAAGTACAAAGTGTGAAGTGACGAAACTAAAATAAATAGGATCGGCCAAGATGGTGCACGTTATGTCCGAAGGCCAAAAGGAACAGCGTTCAACCCCAAATACGTTTTGCCAATAATTGAGCATGGAGGCGGCTCGCTTAACGTTTTGGGTTGTTTCTCGTGGTGTGGAGTTGGCCCAATTCATCGAATCGATGGAATGCTGACAGCCGTTAAATACATTGACATTCTTAAGGAATGTGATATGGAAGTTTCAGCAAGACAACGACCCCAAGCACACTGCTAGAATTACGAAACAGTTCTTCAGGGAATAATCGATAACAGTTCTGGAATGGGTATCATGAAGTGCAGACTAAATCCGATAGAGTATCTTGGGGCAGATGTTAAAAGAGCTATTGCTCTCAAAAATAACTCCAACAATGATGTTCTTTCGAAGGTATTAAAGATAATAATAAGCTACTTGGAAGGCTGTACCCGTAGAGCAGTGTAGGCGACTTATTTCATCAATAGATTGAAAATGTCGGGATGTTTTGAAGCAAAAAAGTTTCGCAACAAGGTATTAAAGATAAATATAAGGTAAATGATATTATAAAGTTATAAATATTATAATAAGATATAATTTTTCTCTTTGTTTCTAATTAGATGTCCCCTAATAAACGCTGTGTTTTTCGCACAAACTGCCATATGAAACAAATGTTAAATATATTTGGAAAAAAAATATTTTTGCACAAAAAAATAAAAAACAAAACAAAAATACAGATACTGTTTTAAAAGTGAATTCAATTTGTGTTTCTAATTAGTTGTTCACAGCTGTAAGTGTACGATTTCGTATTTGGTACACACCCACGCTAATATGTAATAAGTCAGCGCTGTCGCTTACGTATTGAAATATTTTGTACAGAAAAAGAAACTGTGGAGAACTATGTACCCAAAAGAAATATACAAGTTTTTTAAATTGGACCAGTAGTTTCTGAGATTAGCAGGTCCAAACAAAAAAAACTCTTCAGTTTTATAAAATTAGTATACCTAAGTTTATCACAAAAACTGGTTGATTTTACATCAGTATTGATGGAACTTTCCAGTGCTTCTAAAATTTGCAATCATATTTTTTCTAATAGGCCAAATATGTATGTCATTTACAGAACTTCGAAAATCATTCAATCAGAAATTGAAATTTAAGCTGTTTTCTGTTGAGTTTTTCGAGGCCTCAAACTAGTTTAGTGTAGTTTTGGTAGAAATTTAATTCTGGTATTGAAACAAAAACTGAGAATTATAAATAAATAAATTGGGTGGGGCAACAGCCCTTTGCGAACTAGGTCCTAGTGACTTACAACTCTCATCCATACCTGTGCGAATAATGTTGTCAGGAATGGAGGGGACCTACAATTTATATGCCGAATCCGAACGCCTAATTTGAAAAAGCACTTTTTCATGACAAGAATTACTCTTGGAGAATTTGTCAATTCCTCGCAAGAGGCTGTAAAAGTGAAAAGACTTGATGGCATAGGCAGGGATCGAGCCCAAGACCTCTGGCATGACAGTCCAACGCACTTACCATCATGCCACGGGTACTACAACTGAGAATTATATTTTCTATTCACGAGATGTGTTCAAAAAGTACCCGGAATTTTTTTTTTAAAACATTTATGTATTCCTTTACATCAATGTGGTCAAAGTAGTCTCCCCAGATATAATTCACTTATGCCAGTGTTTTTTCCAATCTTCGAAGCACTCTTGATATTCGCTTTTTGATATGTCCTTGAGCATTCTCAGCGATTCAGTCTTTATTTCTTCAATTGAGGAAAACCTCCGTCCTTTCATGGAACTCTTCGATTTTAGAAACAGGAAAAAGTCACACGGAGCCATATGTTGTGAATATGGAGTTTGGGGCATGACTACGGTTGTTTTCGGCCAAAAAATTACGAATCAGCAACGACGAGTGAGCAGGTGCGTTATCGTGGTGCAAAAGTCATGAAGTGTTTTTCCATAAATCTGAGCGTTTTTTGTCGGATTGCTTCACGCAATAGTCGCATAACTTCAAGGTAAAACTCCTTATTAACTGTCCAATCTTGTGGTAAGAACTCTTAGTGTCTTTATAATTGAAGAAAACAGTAAGCAAAACCTTCACATTCTATTGAACTTGAGGTGCTTTTTTCAGTCTTGGTGACGTTGGATGCTTCCAGGTGGACGATTGTGCTTTGGTTTCGACATCATAACCGTACACCCATGTTCCATCACCAGTTATGACCCTTTCAAGTTAACTTGGATCGTCGTTGACGTCATTTAACAGCTCCTGAGCGCTGTTCATGCGATTGTTTTTTTTGGCAAAAATTGTTTCAACAAGCAAAAATCACCGAGATCATAAAAGCACGTCGAACCTTAGCAACTACCACTGACTGAAAATTGGATTATACTTTAGGGGCATGTATATCAACACAATACAAAAATTTGAACTTCAGACTCTCCAGACCCGCAAAATTTTAAAAATCCGGGTATTTTTCGAACACCCCTCGTATTAAAGTAAAAATAACAAGCAAATTTTGTGTTTCTGTTTTTTTTCCAACATATTGAGTTTTGACTTTTAGTTCTTATTTATTGTTAAAAGTATTTTTTTAAAGTTTTTCGTTTTGTTACAAAAGAACTGTCAATTAGGAAAAAACTGTCACTTTGAAAAAAAAAAGTTTATGCGTCCAAGATCGAATCAAAATAAACTTAATTTTCAACTTTTCAATTATTTGCACAGATTAAGAACTGTTACTGCACAACTATAAAAAAAAATATAAGAGTCAAAAATAATAGGTTTGAATAAATAAAATATTGTTGTCGTATAGTTTTTCAAAGTTTTAGTTGTTCTATGAATTCTTTTAGTAAGAGATATTGTATCTTCAATTATGCGTCTTCGTTACCAAAACATTATCAAATATTAATGACAAGTCAAACTTAAAACCAGGCTCAAAACAACTTGATTTTACTTAACACATCAACTTTTTAATATATGTTGACAAATATAAGACAAATGTTGAAAATGGGTATTTCCACATTTGAGTAGATAGTTGAAATGTAATTTTGAAATAAAAATCAGCTGTAAATAAGAACTCTAAATCGTATTTTTCAAAACCATTAAATAATTTCATTCAAGGATTTGTCTTTAAAAAATTCAGTTGATTGACACTCGAAAAAATTTTTAACAATGTAATCAAATCACATTTATGTCAAAACTTTAAAATTAAAGTTTTTCAAAATTTCATAAAATTATAATTCATAGCACAATTTTTAACAGTACTCATATTCAATTTTTTTTAAGAACTAGACGACGAGTTTTATGGAAACCTAATAGTTACTCAGTAAAGATAAGTGATTGGGAACGTTCGGGTGTTTGTTTCTACACTGAGTTTACACGGTACAAAGTTCATGTCCAATACACACCGCCCATGTATTCACTCTTATTTTGACACAAATTTTGAAATAATTTGACATTTGTTTTGACGTATTTCCTGGTAATTGACAAAAGGCCTGAAATAGCTATTTTTGTGCACAAACAAAAATAAAAGAAGAATGATCTTTAATAGAAATAAATCAAATTTTTAGGTGGAAAAAATTCAGATTTTTGAAAACATGTAGATATGTAAAAAAATCGAATTCCAGTAAAATATTAAAATTTTACAGAAGTTTAAAAAAATAAAATAACTAAGCTTTATTTCCGAATTTTTTGTCACAGTAAACATCTCTGAGAAAACGAATGCCAATTCTCGAATCAAGCGTCATCTACATCTCAACAGTAGTACCAGTGGCATGATGGTTAATGCGTTGGACTGTCCGAGCAAACGGGACCAAGTCCCTTGTTAGTAAAAAAAGGTTGAGATTCAGCTCATCTTCAACTCAATCAAAAACAAAAAAGTCAGCAGGTGTCGATGGTATATCCAACCTTGTACTAAGACATTTACCGATGGAGGCAATTGACATTTACACCACACTCTTCAATAATGCACTGAATAATGCATATTATCCAGTGCACTGGAAGACCGCTGTGGTTCATCTTCTCCCGAAAAAGGGAGAGAACAACTCCAACCCGTCAAATCTTCGGTCGATAAGTCTTCTTCCGAGCATCAGCAAAGCTTTCGAAAAGATCATCAATAGAGCTCTGACTAATTGGGCTGCGGACAACAAAATAATTCCGGATAAACAGTTCGGGTTCAAGGCGGGTCATGACACAATTCATGCTGCGTCTAAACTCGTTTCTGATATCCAATGGAATAAATCAAAACAACAATGCACAGGTGCTGTTCTGGTTGATTTGGAAAAGGCCTTTGACACCGTATGGTTAGAGGGTCTTTACCTAAAACTGAGCAGGCTTGGCATAAGCAAGCCATTGTTGTATATACTTTATGATATGCTTAACGGTAGAAAGTTTGTTGTCAAAAGTGGCAATGTAACTTTTACCACAACATTCTCAATTAAAAATGGTCTTCAACAGGAAGCCGTGAATTCGCCGATTCTCTTCAGCACCGACGATCTAAATGCGTACAGAACGGCCCGAAAGGTTGAGGTTATTAGAATTATATTGCAGCGTGATTTCGACAAGATTCAGCGATATTGCGACGACTGGAAACTGAAAATAAATGTACAGAAGTCGGAGAAGATTCTGTTCCGGACTCCGTTGGCTAGGGCCACGAGGGATACGTGCAAGATGGTCTTCGTTGATCTTTACGGGCAGCCATTAGAGAGCAAAAGTGTAGTGAAGTAACTCGGTATATGGTTAGATCAGTATTTATATTTCGACAGACTTATAAATGCTGCTCTGACCAGGGCCAGAGGAGCCTTAGCTCTGACGAAACGGCTGTTTTACAGCAGTCGGCTTGACCCCAGAGTGAAGATAATTTGAAACATGGCCCTCATACGGCCAATGATCGTTTATGGTTGTCCTGTGTGGCTTAACGTCCTCCCCAGATGGAGAAGTTTCGGGTGTTCGAGGGGCAGTGTTTACGATGCCGTACCGGCTTATATCGAACAGCCCAATCTTCTTATGTATATTACTATTAAAACGAGGTCCTATACAACGGGACTCGAATCAACAGAATTGACAATTTCCTGATAAAACTCGTTCGAGGTCACATTGCAAGAGCTATGTCTTCGACCAACAATTTAGATTTCGGGGCGTTCTATCCGAACGAAAAGTATTTTGAGAGTGTACGCTTAAGCGGCTTCATTCCACCAGAAGCATTCCTCTTTTTAGATAGATACGGTCTGATACAGAACAGATTGGCAGTTCTGCTTATCTACCACGTCAGAAGACGAACTGTGGATAGGCGACTCCTGTACAATCGGGACGTCATGGCACAAGACGGAGCAGAGCTCCTCCGGTTCAGTAGGGCTGTGTCCGAACGGGAGCGAACTGATAGGGTCAAGCAGGAGAACCAGTTTTGGTGGCTTCAATCGGCACTTGATAGTGGGTAATCAGGATGGGGTTTTAAGCTTTAATTAGGCTAGTTTTATGAATTTTTGTCTAGCTTCAAGATTGAAGTAACAAAAATGAATTTAAAAAAAAAATGCGTTAGAGTATAAAACTAGAGGTCTTGGGTTTAATTCCTGCTTGTGCCATCTAAAGTTTTTTTTTCACAAATACTGCCTCTTGCGAGGAATTGAGAAAATTCTCCAAGAGTAAGCTTTATCATAAAAAGTGCTCTTTCAAATTAGCCGTTCAGATTCGGCTTAAAACTGTAGGTCCCCTTTTTCCCTGACAACAGTACTCACACACAAAGTCACTAAGCCCTAGTTATCAACCGAATGTTGCACCCAATTATATCCATTTTTGATGTTTTTTATTGTTACGCACGTACAATTTTGATAACTTTATTCTTTCAAACACAGTGCCATAGGTTTCATCAAGTCTAATACCGTTAAGGATGTTAACAATAAATTTCAAAATTCTATTTTGACACCTTTAATTATTCATAACACAATAACAAAAACAGGAGAGACCAAATCCACACATGTAACAAAAGTTTTCACAATGTCCTTTTAAAAGTTTCCTATTTCACTATTTCCAGCAAATGCTATTTTTAGATCTAATCAAGCAAAACCTAAACCACAAATAATTAATACATTATTATTGTGGTTGTAATCACAAACTCACTCCCAAAACTCTATTAAAAACGTTATTAACAAAATTATGACTAAGGTTGATTTTGATTACCAAAACCTTCCCTTTTAAATATTTAAAACTCATTAAAACCACCGTGTTAAATAAATGACAAACTACCTAATCTCTTATTTATTTTGGTTAACACACGTTTTTTTTTTATTTTTTCAAAGCAAAGCAGCAGCAACCCCCTTGAATGTAATCATCTGACAACAATGGTTAGGAAGCCGCACACATTCTGTCTAAAAGGCAACGCAAGGTTGAAATTTTAATATGTTGAAAAATGACTTTCACCGTCATCTTCATCATGACCGCACAGTCATCGTCATCTTCATCGTCGACCGAAGAATTTGAATAAATTAGAATTGAAGCAGTGAATTAGAAATTAGTACTTTTTCGTTCATCCAAGTGAAAAAGATTATATTTTATCAATATTTAAATTTTGAGGAAGTTTAAAGATTTTTAGCCCTTGTCAAGTTCAGGAATCTTTTCAAAGATTTTCTGCCTAGATCGTAAATCAAAGCTCCCAGTTAATCTTTTTACACCCACATAACACTTTGCTTGATTAAAGATTTCTCTGACCTTTTCCAACTTGCAAACAAAAAAATGGAGAAAAGTGTCAAAAACTTCTTCCACAAAATACACATGATTTCTGACAGAACAATAATAGTCCAACAAATTAATTACTTACTTTTTTTATATAAAAACAAACAATAATTTATCATTGAAAATAAAGTCACATGACATGTCAACTATTATAATCCCTGCGTTTCTGTTCAGTTGATTCTTCAAAAGGTCAAATAAGTAACAATAAAATTAAGTGAGTGTATATTTCTAGACGTCTAACAGAAGGTGCCGTTCTGTTTCTATTTTGTATGATTATTATTTCATTTAATCATATTTTGATATAAAATTAACAAAAGCCAAAAAACAATTCTTCATCATTGAACATTGCACAGCGAGCGGCAGCACCGACATTTGTCGTTGTTCGTCATCCTCAGCCTCATAAACAGCTTTGTTACGCGAACAATTTGAACGTTTACGAGAGTTAATGCTGCACATCACCCACTCTCGTAATAATAATCAAACAAAACTTAACTACCTTAAGGAGCTTTAGCTGCTACTCGTCGTTTGTCGTCGTTGTCTCCTAGAAACGTTATAAGTCTTTGAAAGCGTATAGAAGAATACAAAGTGAGCAGCTTGACATGGCGCCTGATGGCAGCTAATGCCAGCTAATGGCTAATGCAACTGAAACATTGTCTCGCGCGCCAACAAAAACTTTCTTTTGAAAAATGTTTATACAGGGTGCGTCAAAAGCTTCTTTCTTATTTAAAAAAAAAACATTCCTGATAATATTAACTTGGGAGAAGTCTGCAGAGAGGTCCAAATTAATTGAATTTTGTTTTGATAACTATTGCTCATTTATTGTAACCCAAATCCTCTTCTTCAAAAAAGTTCTGCGAATGATAATATCATTGGTGGCACAATTTTGTCGATAATTCTTTCTTCAAACTGAAAGACCTCGCATTACCCGAACCTCCCTTTTAAATATATAAAACTCATAATATTATAATTTCTAAGATAAAAAAGATGTGGTCCTAAGTGACAACCCTGAGGCACTTTTGATCTATGATTTGCTTATCGGAAACATTTCCTGTGCGAAATCAAACCTATGCTTATATGATAATATTATTGGTCGCTTAATTTCGTCAACAATTTTTATTTGGAGCTGAAAGACCTCGCATTACTCGAACTCTGGAACGCATTTTTGTAAGTGTCGTAAAGGGTGCAGAAACAAGAAAGACATATAGTTGATTCCCTACGTCGATCAGTTCATTTCGAACAGCAGCTGCGTCCTTACAAAATCCAATTTGACTATGAAGCCAACCCATCCTCAGAGATTCGTTCTTCTGCTGTACGTCGCGAATGGAGAAAACTGAGTCTATGGTATTTTTGAGTATGTTTAACAACGAAAACAAAGTTTTATTTAAGTTAAAAGTTCAGTACTCCACGTTCTTCGGCTTTAACTGTCTCAGACCTGGTGGTTATTTGAAGGCTAAATTCACAAAGATTTGAATGCAAGAATCAGTAGTCCTCAAATTAATTAAGTCCGAAAATCAAACAACCCTTCTTTAGACGACGAAGAGTGAAAATTTGAAAGACGGTTTAGGGTTGATTTGTTTCAGATTTATGATCCTACAACTTTTAATGGATGTACTTAAGGGGACATTGAGGGGCATTACACTTTTTCGGAGAACAAGCTTAATCTGTCTATGACTAAAATAAATACATTGGGTGGCGCAACAGTCCGTTGTGAACCAGGGCCTAGTGACTTACAACTCTCAACCATTCCTGTGTGCGAGTACTGTTGTCAAGAATGGACTGTCTATGACTATTGTGAGGTAAACAATTATTAAAATGATTAAGTATTCAAATTCGAAGTGCAATGTAGGAACTTTTCCGAACACTTGCCTATTACTAGCGAATGGTCAAGTGACATGTCCTCAGAACAAAGGGAACTCAAACTATTAGTGACAGGATGATGTCGTAATTTGTCAAAATAAGTTGAGAAACAATTTTTAAGTCTAAACGTGTTGCCTGAGTCAGCTGAAGAACATTCCAATCAATTTATTTTTTGTGTTACGATTTCTTCAACAAACAACGTTTCAGATAAGATCAAAAAGGTCAAAAAAAAGTGGTTTGATAAAGACTTTGCGTATGCTCGAAGAAGATTAATATGTTAAGAAACTCCAACTTTTATAACAAGATTTGAAAAATTTTAATGTTGAAGCAAATTCTTATTATAAAAATGTATTCCTCATAAAGAAAACGGAATTTTAAGATAAACAAGTTCACTTGGACAAATAAAATACTGGAAAGACTTTTTGAAGGTAGCTTTTTACGTACGCGGAGCATTTTAGTGCTAATGAGGTCCTAGATAGTGAATTTTGTTCATACCTTACTGTTCAAACTGGTTTGTGGTTTACTAGCTAAAAGGCTTCAAAACTGCGTAGAATAACAATATCCCTTCGGAATTTATCAAGCAATGGATTATATTTTTACGCTAAAGTCTTTTGTGAGAGCATATAAGGCATAATTTGTCGACTTTAAGTTAGATTTTGATCTTGAAAACCGAAACACTTTTTTATAAACTCTCTCGGCTGAGTATAGGGGATGAATACAAGTATTTGAGAGTTACATTTAATAAAACAATTGACTTCTCCAAATACCTAGGTAAGAAGGTCAAATCTTCCCAAGGCTTGCTTCATTCTTGGGGGACTATCTTCCCACACGAACACATGATACGTTTTGCTAAGCATAATCATAAAATATATAACGTTGTTGTTCAATTAAAACTATGTTACGCGAATGTGGCTAATGTGTACAAAGTGCTAGAAAAGTTCCATCAAAATTTTTTGAAAAAGCTGTTCAAACTTCCACTAAAAACAATAAACTTTGCGTTATATTCGGAAACGGGTATTCCCAAACTAATGAGGAAGATGTTTGGGTTTTCTAAGGCGATGCAAGAAGTTTTTCTCCCCCTCTTATCTGGCTTTTATTTACAAGACTTATATACGTCCAAAGCTTGAGTATAACTCCCATAACTGGGCTGGTGCTCCCGCAACTTACTTAAGCCTATTGGATAGTATTGAACGTAGAGCATTTAGACTGGTGATATAACCATCATAAGATCATTTACGTCACTTGAACATCGTCGAAATGTTTCTTGTCTCACCCTCTTTTACCGTTATTTTAATGGTTTATGCTCTAGAAAAATAGCCAGCTGCATTCCTCCCCTTAAACAGTTCAATTGTAACACTCGCGCTTCTAGGAATGCTTCGGTCGTACTGTCAAGTACAGAGATTTGTTCTTTAGCCGTACTATGAGAATGTGGAATGCCTTGCCACACTCTGTCTTTCCCAGCTATTGCAATATTTAGGAATTCAAAACCAATGTGCACTGACACCTCCTTTCAACCCCTCTCTCCCTTTCCTAGTGCTTACACTGTGTCTACATAATAAGGTTAGTTATCCCTTTGAGTGTGCGCTTATTATTAAAAAAAGGAATAAAGACTGTTGGGTATTCAACTGGAAAAACTTAGAACAAGCTCGTGGAGAAGTAGTAAGGTTAGAACTACACAACTTAACTTGTTTAAAGGAGAATCTTTGACGAATTATTTAAACATACGAAACTGCTATAAGAGCTCCGCACCTAGCAGGTGCTTGTACAGGGTGGGGCGTGGTTACTTCCTTATTTGAAACTCTCGCAACTGAGCAGTAATTAATAGTAGAGCGTTGGCTTGTTCGAAGCATGTTATCTAAGGTTTCCGTTATGACTAGTTCAGTGACAAATCAAGAGCGGGCGTTCGCCGTGGAAGCCTAATTGTCTTTCAGCTGTTTGATCATCGCAATTCAGCGTGCTTTCAGGAACCATTTCAATATCGCACCTGCAGGTCGTGTGCCTGATCGGAAATCGATTTGTTTGTAGGTGGACACGTTCAGGGATACCGGTAGTGTGCAGAGGAAACATAATGGACCCTCAAAACCGTCAAGACACAAACATTCGGCAGCTTTAGGAATTTCTAGCCGCACAGTGAGACGAATTCTTCATGAGGGTCTTAATTTTCATCCATACAAATTGGCTGTGGTGCAACAACTTAATCCACGCGATTATGTAGCAAGAAAAAATGCATGTGAAGCCTTCCTCGAAAGCCTGCCCCAGGAAGCCCTTGTTTTCTTTAGTGACGAGGCACATTTCAGGATGTGTAAACAAACAAAAGATGCGATATTGGAGCACCACTAACCCGAGAGAACTTCATAAGCAGCCTCTGCATACAGAACGTGTGACCGTTTGGTGTGCAATATTCAGAATCGGCATTATTAGCCCATTGTTCTTTGAAGGGAACGAAAAAGCAGTTACGGTCAATCCTAAACGTTATGTCAGCATTATTGTGGATTGTTTCTGCCCAAACTTGAAGAAATGGATGTAGGGGAAGTGTGATTTCAATAGGATGGCGCCAGACCTCACACGGCAAGAATTTCAACAAATATTTTGCGTGCAGACTTCCCTGAACGGCTCAACTCTCATAGAGGAGATCTTCAGTGGACAGCACGATCGCCAGAATTACCCCCATGTGATTTTTTCCTGTGGGTCTACCTTGAATCGTTGGTATACACTGATCGTCTAAAGACCCTCCGTCATCTTAAAAATAATATTTGGAAAAACTGGAAAACAATTCCAAATTCCGATTATCTCAGTGCATTGATGAGAACGGTGGCCCCCTTCGAGATGTCTTTTTCAAAACCAAATAAAATAAAGCTTTAAATGTACTTCTATACACAGAAAAATATAATTAAATCAATAATGCCAATACTTTTTGCGTTATTATTTTTTTTAAATAAGGAAGTAACCACGCCCCACCCTGTAGTTCAGAAAGCTTAATTTAATGAAGGTTAACTACTTAAATGAGTTACAGAGAGATATCGTTTATATTTAAACTTAGATGTGAACTCCTAACTCCTAATGGATACGATTGAAGTTTCAATCAATTTTGAGCTTTATGTGATTTTAAAGCTAAAGAAGACGACTTTTTTCGTATCATAAGTTTCAAACAAAATTTCAAAACACATCGGGCTGTTTTACAGTAAGTTCGACTTTTCGATTTTTAACGAAACAAATTTAAATGCAGACTTCTGTTATTTTTGGTCTAAAGAAAAAATTAAAAAATCGCTTAACGCGAATCTTTCAAGTATGAGCTCAATCGGCCCCATGGTTAACAAAGTAGGAGCGAGGATAGACAGACGGACGGCCGGTATAGTCGGACTCACATTTTTCGATTTTTCTACCACCGTAATGTCAGATTTGATAAAAACCTTGAGTTCAGAATTTTCTTGAATGTGGTTTTCAATCTAACAATACTTTTTTTGGAGTTACTCTTTTTGACAGAAGATATTTTGACAGAAAGTAAAAGAAACAATATGGCCGCCACGAGCTGTCAAAATTAACCCGTCTCCATTAAAAAAGCCTTTACATAGTTCCAATAAAATTTAAATCTTTAAATAGAAAGTCCCTTAAGACCCACCCTGTACTCACATATTATTAAAATTATAAATATATAAACAATGTTTATTATATTAAAGACCAAACATAAGTATTTTAATAGGTAATTCTATTTTAATTGACGATATATGAGTTGTGGCAAAATGTCTTGTAGCAAGCATCAGCGCACTGTGCCAAATTGTGCAAACGCATTTATCCTAATCAAACTAAAAGCTACAACATAGCTCGTTGTCATTGTCGTCGTTGTCGTTTTTGTCGTTGTGTCGTTGCTAAATTACACCCATGTTACATCGAATCATTGCATCGTCGTCGTCGTCTCATTGTGATATTGTTACAAAGTTGTTAGAAAAGTCAAACCAATAAAATAAAGCTATTTATTACATTTTAAGATTACGTTTATAGCTCAAAGATTACACCTTTTAGTTGTCGTTGCTTTTTTAGTATTTCTCTTGAGGGATGTGTCCACTGACAACATCAAATTAATTTCGCCATTGTCAGCTTTTCATTTAAGAAAATGATTGATGGAGATTAAAATTTTATTATAATATTTAGAAAAGACGATTTATTTGAATTTCTTGTTTAAGTTCTAAAAATTGACTTTTAAAATATACTCGTATAAAGGGAAAGAGAATAAAAGTGGATTATTTTTGTATAGCTTATAAAATAGCTTTCAATTTTCCGGCATTAGCTCACTTTCTTTTCCTTTTTTATTTTTTCTTTTGCATTTAAATTCAAACGATTTGAAAAATTGAAGAAAAATAAATGATGTGTACGTTCACGTATTTGCCCTTGGAAAATACTTCTAAATTATTGATCCTATAATAAATCTTATCATAAAAAATCATATTTGCTTGACACACATAAAATATATGTATTTTCTTATTTCTTTATTCGAAAGGTAGCAACATTAAATTGGCTTGTACATACATATACATTTTTGAAATTTATTTTAAGCCTTTAGAGAGGGAAAGGTTAGTTTTAGATTTGGATAAACAAATTTAAATAGAGTTTTGAAAGGTTGATGATGAATAAGTGTGTAAGAAATCTTGGAGACAGAGAACTGACTTGTTATAACTATAAATCATTCTTATAGAAACATAAATTTGACAGTCACATGATAAAGTTTAGTTTCTTAAACACGTCACATTTAAAACGGTTTTTTTTTTTGACAGTATGCGGCAGCTATATTGTTTAAAATTGATTTTTGAATGTGGCTTTTCATTGGTAGATTTAAACAAATAAATTAAGAGGTGCAACAGTCCGTACAAAACTAGAGCCTAGCGACTTACGACTCTCAACCATTTATGTATGTGTGCTCGCAAGAGACAAAGTGGCACAGGCAGGGATTGAACACAAGACCCCTAGGCTCTAGCATAACAGTTCTACGCACTAACTAATACGCCACGGTAATTTTAGCCATTGGTAAATTTAGATACAAAAAATTGATTTTTTGTGGCCAATGGAAAATACTTAAAAATTGATTTTTTTTTTCTAGTCACTGGAAATAGTGTAGTTGTAGCTTAAAACTCTGTTTTTACTTGATATTATTTAGGTAAGAAAATAAGCTTTTTGTTAGGACTAATTCCTTTAAACCTGCCTTCATATTTGAGAAAGAATAACAGTCTTCAGTCTTAAATATTTTTTAACAATCACAAACCACATCCGTCAAACTGACAGATGAAAAATTGGATCAGAGCTTGTGTAAGGAACAGTAGGTTTTTCCAAAAATTTAGATATGAAAATTTGATCTTAAATCAATAATTTTTTCCAATGAAATGCGGAAAAGGAAACAAATATCTTTGATAGTTTTAAATCAAAAATAAATTGATTTATTTTACCAAAAGAATACATTCAAAAATATATAATGACATTGCAAAAACGAATTTTGACGAAAATTATAAGAGATTTGAAGAATTTGAAAGTAATTACGTGAATCTGCAGAAAACACGAATTTAATACTTCTGACAGGTAAAAAAGAAGCAAGAGTAATTCTATTGAGGGAAAAAGAGATAAGTTAGCTTGTCATTATATGATCTTAATAACAAATAATATCGGAATGTTAAATCCAACAAAGTACGGCAGAATATTTTTCATTTGCTTAAGTGACAATAGCAAAAGAGGCACGATGACAATTTGTTTGTACGTCAAAATGTATTTGTTTTAGTGAATAGACAAAAACGGTGAAACCAAAAAATGCACGTGTTTTGATTTTGAAAAAAAGTACGGTAGAAGTTCTGTTAAAAGAAAATTTAGATGTGCCATTTCATTATTTTTGTTATCCATAATTTATTGAGTAAAAAGCACGATAAAAATGACAGAAATTTAAAAAAATAATCATATCGTATTCTCACGTATTCTTCAATAATTACGGAAGCAGAACTGTTATGAAAAAAGCTAAATTTATTATGTTGCTAAATACTAAGTTTTTTAAATGCAGATTTTCTTATTTTTCGTGTGAAAATTCGGTTTTTCTTAGTAAATAGACAAAATACCGAAAGCAAAAAATTCAAAAGGTCCTATAAAAAAGTTTCGATTTTCAAAAAAGTACGGTAGAAGAAAAGAGTCATGGTGAAAAAAAAAATTTTAAAAAAATGTACGGAAACCGATTTTTGTTGTAAAAATTAATTTATTTAAGGGACTAGACATTAACTTTGAAACCACAAATTGCACGTATTTTGATTTGAAAAAGTACGGTGGAATATTATTCATAAAAAGATCTCCATGTCTCATTATTTTTTTTTTGTTATCCCTAATTTGTCGACTAAGCGACGAAAAATGACAGAAATTAAAAAAGTGAGTAGGCTAGGTCATGAATCCGCGAAGGATTTCAGACCAATAAGCTTAACATCTTTTGTGCTTAAAACCTTGGAGCGCATTTTTGATTACCATATTAGAGAAATCCTAGTTGGACGACCTCTCGAAAGCTCTCAGCATGCTTATCTTAAGGGCAAATCTACGGAGACTGCCCTCCATGAGGTAGTGCGTACTGTAGAACAAACAATCCATTATAAAGAATTTACTCTTGCCACCTTCCTGGACATAGAAGCTGCTTTTAACAAAGTCCTTACCGAATCCATATAGGAATCGCTCGTTAAGTTCGGTGTTGAAGGCTTCATTCGATAATGGATTATTTCCATGCTCAGTGGTAGGAAGATTCGAGCCACTCTAGGCAATACAATCGCAGCAAAACACGTGAGTAGGGGAACACCCCTCTATGGCTTCTGGTCATGGATACAATTCTCGTTAAATTAGAGAGATGTGAAGTGAAGGCGGTAGCCTACGCGGATGATTTGGTGCTATTGGTGTCAGGAAAGTACACCTCTTTGATTAGTGAAATGACGTAGTCAGCTTTGAAGAAAGTTAGCAGCTGAGCCACGAGTTGTGGACTAGGGGTTAACCAAAGTAAAACTGAACTGTTGTTCTTTACCACCAAAACTTAAGTACCGCCCTTCAAGATACCTCGACTCAACGGTCAAATCCTATCATTGTCTTCCAGTGCAAAATATTTGGGAGTTATACTCGACCCTAAACTAAACTGGATACTAAATATTAAAGTACAAGTTAAGAAGGCCTGTGTTGCCTTCTACGCCTGCAGCAAAACTTTCGGCAAAAAGTGGGGACTTCAGTCGAAAATGATTTCATGGACTTACACAGCCGTAGTACGTCTAATCTTGACATATGGTTCGATTGTGTGGTGGCCTGCTCTTAGCAAACCTATAATATTGATAAGCTAAAGAAGGTTCAGAGAACAGCTTGCGTGGGCACCACAGGGGCCATGCGTACTTGCCCACGGACGCCTTAAACGTTATTTTAGATCTTCTACCAATCGACCTTTTTATTAAATACATAGTTTCCTGCAGCGCTATTAGGCTGAAGGAATCAAACAGCTGGTTGTCAAAACCTTATGGTCACAGCAACACAACGAAATTGATTCCCTCAGATATTATCTCGGTAGACACTGACTACTGCACTTCTACTTTGAGCCTTAGTAAGGGTTTTAAGGTTATTTTCCCATCCAGAGAAGATTGGGTGGATTACATCGTGCCGATAGGTTTCGACACAACCATCTTTACTGGCGGTCCCTAAATGTAGCCAAATCCTTTAGGCTTTCTGACTTTGCTAGCGTTTTTCAGGCTAAAGGGGAGGCATGTTAGATACTTAAACAAAACCCAAACCAAAAGCGAAATGCGGCTATCTGTGCAGACAGTCAGGCAGCTGTCAAAGCCATTAACTCGGCCATATCCTCTGAATAGCCTGAATATTAACCTCGGTGTCACCCTGATATGGGTTATGGGCCATAGTGGTATCGTGGGAAATGAACGGGCTGACGAGCTAGCCAGGCAAGGATCGGCCCTTCATAGCTCACTTGCGGAAATGGTTAACATTCCTCTTGGTGCTATGAAGGGTAAAATCTTTTCTATCTACCAAACTGAATCAAACCGAAGGTGGAGCAATTTACCCAACTGCATTTTATCTAGGAAGATATGGCCCACCTATAATAAAACCCATACAAACGATCTTCTATGCAGGCCAAGACAAGACATAGCCAGGATTGTCGCGGTTTGTACCGGACATTGGCCTATAGGAGTTCATGCAGAGAAGTTGAGTATCTCTTACAACACCTTTTGCCGTAGTTGTAGTGACCAAAAAGAAACTGAAACTATAATCCATTTCCTCTGCAAATGTCCTGCTTTGACAAACACCAGAATGAAATGTTTTGGAAAAGCATTCTTTCAAGAACTCGATGAGCTATCTAAGACAAAGATTAGAGACCTAATCTTTTTTCTCACAATCACAGGTCAAACGAGTTTTTGGTATCAAAGCGGCGCACTACAGCGCTAATTGGATCTCAGGCTAGGTTGCCTTGAGATCGCCATTTCTACCTTCCTACCTACGGCAGTGAAATTGTTACACTTAACAAGTTTTAAAGTTTTCTTTATTTAAATCTTCTTCTTATTTTTTTTAGGAAACTAGTTTTTTATTTGCGAATTTAAAAAAATACAGAAACCAAAAATTTCAACAGTACCTGTAAGAAAATTCGATTTTCAAAAACATACGTTAGAGGATGTTTCTTTAGAACATCTCGATGAACTATTTTTTATTTTATTGGCAATAGGAAAAGAGCTACGAAAACAACATTTTAATCAGTGTTAAATTTGAAAAACAAAAAATGTAAGATAACTGATTTTTATGACAAAGTTAATTTTTTTAGGTGAGAAACAGAAATTGTAAAACTATACATTTCACATATTTCGACTTTGAAAAAAGTACGGTAGAAGATTGTTGTGAGAAAATCTCGATGCGTCAATTTTTATTCTTGATATCCTTAGTTTGTCTCTTAAGTAAAAATCAAGATGAGAAATGTAAAAAAATAATATAATATTCCTTACGATTTCAATAATTACGGCAGCAAAATTGTCATATTAAAAAAGCTTAATGTGTCATTTTTGTGTCCCAAGAAACAAACTTTGAACTGCAGGTTTTCTTTATTTAAACTTTCTTCAGTATTTAATTTGGAAAAAAGTACGTCAACTTATTTGTCATGGGAAAACTAGTTTTTTCTTAGTGAATAGACAAAAATTTCAAATGAAATTTCTTTTTCAAAAAAGTACGGTTGAAGATTTGTCATGAAAACTTTTCGATGCACTTTTTTTTATTTTGTTTTAGTGACGATAGGATAAGAGTCTAGTAAAACAATTGACGGGAACAGATTTTTATTGTAAAAGTAAATTTATTTTAGTGAATATGCAACAACAGTGAAACCACAAATTTACTACGGGAGGATATTATTTATGAAAAAATTTTAATGAACAATTTTTTATTTTTGTTATCTTTAATATGTTGATTAAACGATGAAAAATATCAGGGATGTAGAAAAATAAATAACATTACATTCTAACATGAATCCATTTTTAAAAAAACAGTACGGCAGTGAAATTGTCGTGACAAAAGCTTAATGCGTCATTTTTTATATTACAATAAACAAATTTCAAAATGCAGATTTTATTTAGTTTTTAATTTGAAAATAAGTACGGAAGCTATATTTTCATGGATTGATTTTTTAAGTAAAAAACGAAAAATTACGAAACCATACAATTTTCCATTGTTTGTAAAAAATCTTCGATTTTCAAAAAAGTGCGGCAGAAGATTCGTAATACACCATTATTTATTTTTGTTTATCTTACGATAAAGAAAGAGTTACGACGAATTTTCCTGTTTTGTGGCGATAACAGAAGGCATTAAGGACCTTTTCATATGTCTGCAAAAATTACGGCAACCGATTTATAATGAAGCTGGCATTAATTTTCGTTAATGAATAGACAGAAATTCCGAAACCAAAATTGTATAAATTTTTAACCAATAAATAAAATAATTATATACGGCATAAAATAAAAAATACGGCAACTGATTTTTTACGAAGCCTATAAAAAAAAAACAAATAAGGATGCAAAATCTAAGAAATACTGAAAATTAAAAGGCCTAGCATTTGAATTTCAAACAAATCAGATAAAAATAGTAGAGTTGAGAAAAAGTACGTTAGCTTATTTTCAAGTTTCTTTTGTTTTAAAGCTTCATTTTTTGGTAGATATTTTCACTAAGCAAAAAAAAAGTTATCGAGATTTTGTAATGAAAAATCGGAGCCTGTTATGACTAAGCTGTTATTTCGGACCTGGTGCAAGTCAAATTAAAAAACAGAACAATAGAAAAAAATAAGAAGTTGCTAACCCAATGGAATTAGGCACACGTTTTTTCTAATATGAAATGTTTTTTATAAAGTAATAAGACTTCAGAATTATGCGTCAAAAATTGGAGTTTCTTTAATCTGGTCGTAACTTATTAAAAGCGGTAAGAGTAAAAAAAAAAATGACGTATCCGAATTTTGTCATGACAAATCGATGACCGTACTTTTTTCCTTCATCAAATTTCTCTTAAGACTGTCTGCAAACTTTAGAACTTTTGTTATCAGAAGTTTTAAGATTTAACATAATTCTTCGTTCTTAGCTTTTTTAAGGCTGTAGACAAAAGGGGCACTGTTTGAAGGAGTCAAATATCAACGAAAGATATCTCAATAACACAGCAATACCTTCATTATCGTCAATTGAAAATACATATTATAAGATCTTTTAAATAACATCCTTCACTATATACTTTTGTAAGTTATAATGAAGGTGTAGCTATTTTCTAAATATGTCAAGGCAATTTTGAAAACATCAACAAAAATACAATATACAAAAGTAAGCATAACAAAGACCGTTGTCGTCGTGTCGTCGATTTTAAATAAAATCAGTCTTCTTTTTGTTGTGTTATATGTCGTCGTTTATTCCTGACCTAGCAATTTTCCTATATAAGAGGAGTGGTGAAGGCTCGCTGCAAAGCATCAGGAAGCTATTCTTATAAAAATAACAACAACAACAAAAGAAAAAGGATATTTCTCCCATGTGGTGGAATTTTCTAATGAATGGATTGAATATTTTGCACAAGTCTATGGCGATGATGATGGTACACAAGTACAAGAGAGTATAAAAAGCAAATTGAGACATGACATTGTCCTTTGTCTTTTTTATTGATTGTTTGTCGTTAAAGGAGCTTCTTTTTGTTTGTATTGTACGTTACTAAATACGAGAGTAAATAAGTTTATAAGTAAGTAAAAGAGATGGTAATATGTTTTGATGATGAATAGATTTCCTGATGCGATGCTTGAAGGATGTACTTAGTTAGAGGAGGGGAAATTTAACTGAAGATTATAAGAGTACATGTTTATTATAATGGTAGAAAGGACACTGTTAGTAAAGGGTGTTTTGTTCAGCAGCTGCAGCTGCATGAGAAGCTTCAATGGTTTTTGTCAATGTTTTGAAAGTTGAAAAATTGTCAAACTGTGTTCAGTAAGATTTGGTATTTCATCATGAATCGCTTAAAAACAAAAACTTAATAAATCTGTTCCAAAAGTTCTTAGAGCATTTCGTCCATTTTACGAGTACGTTATAAAATGATAAAGCTCATTTCTGGTTAAATGTCTCCGTGAATGAGAAATATTGCCTAATTGAAGCCAATATAACGCTCAAGTCATTATCTTTATTAAATCCATTAAAATCGACTTTTTAAAGGACTGCTTAGAGCGGTTTACACGCTGAAGATACTCGGAAATCAAACTGAACTTATTCGATGGCTTTTGATGGCCGTAGTTCAAATCCGACTTAAAAATCACTCTATCATGTCAGCTTTTTAAGTGTTACTTTAAAAAAAATGACATGTAAAAAGGTATTCAATAGAGGCCCGTTGATTTTGACAGCTGGAAGTGGCCATATTGTTTCATTGACTTTCTGCCAAATATTTTCATATTTAAGACAGTTACAGCGTCGAACAACACGTGCTAAAGTTAAAACTTTGTTCTCTAGAAGCAAATAAGAGCGCATGTCATCCTTTAATTGGTGTCGCCCTTCCAAGTCGACTATTCGACGTTTAGTGGCCAAATTCAAATCCCCAGGCCAAGGAAACAATCAGCCAACATCGATTTGTCAAGGTCTGCCGAAAGCTTCACCGCTGTTCGTAAAAGTGTGCAGCAGTATCCGAGGAAATCGGTTCCTCTTTGATCAGAAGAACTGGGCCTGTCGCAGATCACAACATGGCCCGCAACGATACAAAATCCAACTGACCAAAGAGCTGAAAACATACGCATCGCAAGATTTGTGAACACATCAATGACGCAAGATGCACGAGGTGCCAATGCTTCTTAATAAAGTTACTGTTTTGTTGGGGTTGTCATCTGTCCGTACTTCTTCCAGGCCATGATCCTTGTCTGCTTAAGCTATCACACAAAGTAACTGAAGCTTCAATCACAGCTTTAGCTGCTGTTCAACAGCTTGAGTTTGACAAGGAAGGCGCATCCAATCTAAATTTCCATCTCCTTTTTGTTCAACAAACATTCTGAGATTTTCTTCGGTTATGGATTTTAATATCGTTGGCTCAATAATTGTGTCTTGCCAACTCAAAAGATCGTAATATGTTGAAGCATTGAAATTTACCTTCGGGAGTTGGAACAGCCCCAATTTGTTTGAAGTTGTTGATCTAGCTTTTAAAATTCGACGAACAGCTACTTTACGAATATGGGGTTCGGGATTTGTGATCATTGCAAGCAATAAGTTTTCCTGATGTGCGAAAAAGCTGTTCCTTTGAATAACTGCGTCGATAACAGCTTTTAAATTTGTTGACAGATATCTGGTTTGCTCGATGAGTTTGAACAAGTGTCCAGATCCATCTTACAACTGGGCTGAGTTTTAATAGAAAACCATACCGAAACGTAAACCTTGACGATGTACGTTGCAAGGGTGATAAGATGTGCAGAAGCAGACTCTGTTGAAACATAAAGCCGAAGAATTCTGTTGGCACGAGTTAGCAGTTGTGCATGGGACATTTTGCCTGGTGATTTGTTTGTTATGCCGGATGAAGCTGCTTCAATTATTCTGTACAAATATTTTTGGTCTGTGCTAATATCATCAGCAGAAAGTGTAGGTTAGTTCGTCGGAAAAGGTTGGAACTGAATTAATGGTAGTTTTTAACATTTTTCGAGCTCTTTGCCAATATCGCGTAAAAAGGTCTGTGGCACAGAAGTACTGATATCAATATGTTGAAAGAGATGCTCATTCGTACGCAATTAACAAATGGTCCACTGCAATGGCCTATTAAATCTGTTTTCCAGCATCTAGATGATTCCACCGTTCTTACCAACATTTAAATTTTCCATTAACGTATCTTTATTCATACAAAAATTGAATATTTCTTGTTCTATACACTTTGCAGTGCCTGAAGCAGTTGCAGTGTAGCCTAAAAACTTCGCGTCAGGATCTTTTATCAATGAAATGTGTTCCTCAAGTATTGCGTGTCTGTATTTTTTGTTATCTTTTTCAGATAAAGTTAAAGTCTGGTCCTTTCTTCCATCAATGTACAATGCGGGAATCAGTGAAGTTTATTGTGAAATCACATTTTGACTGGTTGTTAGTCTTTCTCGACGGAGCTTATTTTTGTCTATTATTTTTTTTTAGGTCGAACTGCTGATGCAATAGCTGCTCCCGCTCTGTCTGACACTCCACAACTATCGCATGTTTTAGAAAGTAAAGTAAAATCAACTGAAATTTTAGAATTGCTCGCTGATTCAGACACTGGAGTCGCCAACCCAATTCGAAAATTTGGTTCCTCGCAATGTGTTGGACACACCCGGATTCAAATGTGCTACTCAACCTTTCCGTACATGGTTTAGCAACTTTTTGTTGTTTTTTCTCTTCTCTTAACGATTTTCTTTTCAACGTCAATACCATTCATCACCATTCGCTGGTCTATTATGAAATTGCGTTCCCTAATAGGTACATTTTTGTTTTTAGAAGGTTTTATGTAAGTTTTGGCATTTGCAAGCCGAAATATCAAATAAGACTTTGCTTCCTACACGAAACTCTTCCAACTTCCATTTCGGTATTTTTGGGTGAGACTTAAGAAGGTTCTTGCACTTTAAATGATATATATGTAGCAATATAAATATATAAATAATAAATAAATAATAAAATGATACTCCACGTATAATCTAACTTGACCAATTAGCAATTTTTTATCGCTGAGCCCTGTTAAAAATCCCAAAAATTGAAATTCGGCCGACCCCAATGATCACCAACTTCTTCTGGCCTAAGTTAGATGATTCAACAAGATGTCCCTACGTGCCACACAGCTCAATGTACATTGTACAATCGATATTCTTCGAGCGGTTTCATGGCAGGGTTATTTCAAGATCTTCTCATTTGACCCCTTGAGCCTTTTTCTTGAGCCAACTACTGCGGTTCTCAAAGACAACATAATCGATGTCATCAATCAAATTCAGTCTTATACTCATACGCCAAATCTTGAAGAACCGCTGAACCATTAATGCTAAAACGGTTTAAAAAAAAAGGACAGACCAGTGAGTCTTAACTAGGCTTTCACGTCAAGTTTTTCAAATACAGTAGACTCGCGGTAATGTGAACTATTTAAAACCGAGCTTGTTCACGTTATCGAAGTTGTTCATGTTGACGAAGGTGTAGTTCGTGATTTTTTTAAAATAAATTAGACCTTCAAATTTTTTTTAATTTCAAATGTAAATGTACATGAAAAAATGTATTGCAATTATGGAAAAAATGCGTAATCCTTTTCTAAATTTTCTTTTTTTCTATTTGGTTGAAAATTGCCTTTTCGCGAAGTCATTTAAGGACGCTGATGCCTGCTGTATTAACATTTTCATATTGAGTCCATTCCATATCCTTATTGAAAATGTCGATTGCTTCCCTAGGTTCTATCTGGTATGTGCTGTTTCCACAATACTGTCCTCGCTTTCACATTCGTCAATGATCAAAACCTCGTTCGTTTCGGTGTCGTTTGGAAGATCTTCATTCCATTCATGGCCATTAGCAACCGAAAAAATGATCTACATAAAAGTGTTCAAGTCGAATCAAATGTTTTTCTGTACAAGAGAAAATGTTCAATTCCTGGATTAACTGCGTGAAAAAGTTCTTGTGTACGTTCCCCTTGACAGTTGTTTATTGAACAAATTCTTCCACTCAAAACAGCTAGTGGGCTATCCTCTTAAGTTTTCTTCTTGAAATTAAAATATTCGTCCAGTATTTTGCTATTGTTTCTTTTTAAAGACGTTGCCAACCCGAATTTAAAGCGTCTCTTAGCGTCAATTTTTGTAATCCTTAAATAACATCAATTTTTCCGGTCACGATTGATGCCAGAAGACTATTCCTGTAGAAAAGTTTTGTTAGTCTTATAGCATTTTGGTCCATCGGCTGTATGAACGGCTTCACATTCGGCGGCATAAACATCACAGTCAGGAGAGCTTTTGTGGGCAACCCTTGGTGTTTTAAAAATGTTCTAATCTACACATGAAAACATTTGAAATCAATGCACAATTGAAATCCGTTTCCTACCTGTGGAACGAAGGAATGATGAAATCAATTTTTAAAAATAGCAGCCATGACGATTTGGAGCAACTGTAGTCAACAGGAGATTTAAAATTCCTTAAAGAGCGGAGATTTTTTGCCTTTCCAATCACTAAACGCTTAACTTTATGTTCTTCTGTTGGGTTTGTGCAAGCAAGAAAAGTAACGCGCTTTTTTTCCATTTTTTCTTAAGATAATACGTATTTCTTGTCAGGGAGCAGCTTCATCCGCATTGTATATTTGATTGTGAGATAGAACTAGCTTTTTTATTTTGGCTTGCAGCTTGTTTTTGAAAGGGTCCATAAGGTCAGTTCTAGAAGATAACTTTTCAACACTTATTTTGAAAAAAACACACACCAGAACGCTTCTTAAATCTTTGCAACCATCCGTCACTCACATTAAAATCGCCCTGAGTTTCATTAATTTTTGAAAGGAAAAATTTAGCTTTTTCCTTAACCATCAATCCATCGACTGTATAACTTTTTTCTGGCTGTTTGATGAACCAACGTTCCAATTTAGAAAGTTCAGAACGATTCATGGTCTTCCGCATTCCAGCCCAGAAATTGTATTGTTAACATGTTGTTTTAAAATTTTCTCCAATTTATTGTTGATAGCGCAAATAGTTGATTTTGCAACATTGCATTGCTTTGAAAAGCTGGTTACACTTGATCCTCCTTTTAATTTTTCTAAAACACTTACTTTTTCCTGCAAAGACAAGAATTTTGGTACTTTTTGGGAAATTTTTTTAAGAAAATCTTTTTTTTTCTTACGCCAAACAACCACCAAAGTAAATAATACCTGAAAATCCTTAACATTATTCCCCATTTAGTAAAACGATTTGAAAAACCGAAAAACGATCAAAGGAAGCTATGTTTTTTATGCCAAACGCATTTAAAAGTTGTTCACGTTATAGGGCTTTCACGTTAGCCGGTGTTCACCTAAGACGGTGTTTTTGCTATCGCGAGTCTACTGTAAGTACATTGAGAAAACTATACAAGTAAATTTGAAAGGCCTGCTTTAAAAATTCGGTTTCAAAATCAGCACTGAATTTCAAAACCTCATAATGAATCAATCAGAAACTAAGAAAGATACCAAAATGATAATGAAAGACAATTTTTTTTTAATGATTCTAGAAGACAATTTTTTTGGTGAAAACTATGTTGTGTTTGCTTAAAAAACAAACGTTTTTGGTTGTCGAAAATATTTTTAGAGAAAAAGATTTTAAAAATCTCATGGGATCGAAAAATTATAAGATGGGATTTACATCCAAGAAAATTAAATGCCTTTAAAAAGTATTGTTTTGTTTTTGAAACAGAAAATAACATAAATTTGACAGGCTCTTAAAAAACCACCCGATATTATTCTAAAATATGACGTTCTTATCTTGAAAAGCATCATGATATTCATAAACACTATACAAGTATTATATATTTATGTATACATTATATGTAAGGATCTAATATATTTGAAAAGGATAACGATTAAATCCAAATTAATTTATTTTGGGTTCGATTCCTACAATCTAAGCGCCTTAAAGAAACAAGATAAGGACACTTCCTTGTCAAAATATTATGACAATAAATTTCTGATTGCTTCCACTCATGTTCAATAAGATAAATCACATAAAGTCTGTTCATTGTGTAGGCTTAAGCTTGAACGCCTCCACAAGTTTACAAGTTTTCAAAATTTATAAGTATCAAAATTCACTTAAGAGCTTCATAATAAAGACCATTTATATGAAATTGAAAACTTTGACTATACAATGTAAAATTTTGAAACAAAAAACATGTAAAAATATATTAATTTTAATGACAGCTTTTGAAGGGACAAAAATGCAAATTTTTGAAGATTGTTTTTTTTTTTTGTTTTTACTTCGTTGAAACCATAAAATAATTAAATCAATAAATCAAATGAACATAAAACATTATTAGAACCCTTGCGAATTTTGTGTCATTTTCTACTTTATTTTTATTTTGTTTTTATTGACATTCTTTTATAGAATAGCCTTCGCCTTTTTGCCATAAAAATTAAACACGAAAACTCAAAAAAGAACCCCTTTTGGCATACGACATCATAAATCTGCTTTTTCCACTTTAAGCTCCTAAATCTCAGGGCTCGCTATTCACGCACCCACCCAAACAAACAAACCCACTCTCACAGGCCAACACGAAAATTGTGTAGATATAAACAGGGTGCGTCAAAAGTTTCGAACTTAAATTTAATTTAAGAATTAAAAAAAAAATCATAACTCTTGTTTTTAATTTTTGTTCTTTTCGATTCTCAGCTACTTAAAAAACAATCTAAGGGGAATACTATTTTAAAAACAATCACTCGATATTTTTTTTAACCCAGATCGAAGTCGAAATAACAAAGAGAGTTAAATCATCTTTTTCAAAATTTATATTAGCTAATTGTATTCCAAATGTTATCCGAAAAAAATATAAATAATATCATTAATAAGATAAAAAAAAGAGGTGCTCCTAAGTGACAACCCTGAGGTACTTCTTGTTTTTCTTATCGGCAACATTTAGTGTGCGAAATGCACCCTCTGTGCACATGACTACATCAATGATGCCACCATTTCGTCAGCAAGGACCTGTAGTTGACCTTCCTCGAGCTGAAAGACCTCGCACTACCTGTACTGACACGAGTGTGCATTTCTGCTTTTCTGTAAATGATGTGGAGGATGCAGAAGTATTGATATAAAGGCATTCTGGTCAACTCGGCTGTCCCGGAGTTCTTAGAACCGAATTTCAGCTGTTTCCATACAATATCAAATTTGGAGAACAACTAAGGACAGAAAATGTACAGAGATTCGTTCCTTAGCCGTACCTCGTGAATGTGAAATGAATAAAAACGCTCATCTTTCAATTTCATTGCAATGTCGAAGAATTCAAAACCGTGCACATGACTACATCAATGGTGCCACCATTTCGTCAACAAGGTAGTGAGGAACGCATTTTTGTAAATGATGTGGAAAGCGCAGAAATATTGATAGAAAGGCACTCTAGTCAACTCGGTTTGTCCCGGAGTTCTTAGAACCGAACTGCAGCTGTTTACATACAATATCCAATTTAGAGAACAACTAAGGACAAAAGATCTACAGAGATTCGTCCCTTTCCCGTACTTTGTGAATGTGAAATGAATAAGAACGCTCATCTTTCCATGTCATTGCAATGTCGAAGAATTCAAAACTGGGCACATGACTACTTCAACAGTGTCACCATTTCGTCAACAAGGAGCTCGAAGACCTCACATTACCTAAACTGAAGCGAGTGAGGAACGCATTTTTGTAAATGATGTGGAGAGCGCAGAAATATTGATATAAAGGTATTCTGGTCAACTCGGTTTGTTCCGGGGTTCTTAGAACCGAATTGCAGCTGTTTCCATATAATATCCAATTTGGATAACAACTAAGAACAGAAAATCTACAGAGATTCGTTCCTTAGCCGTACTTCATGAATGTGAAATGAATAAGAACGCTCATCTTTCCATGTCATTGCAATGTCGAAGAATTCAAAACTGTGCACATGACTACATCAACAGTGTCATTATTTCGTCAACAAGGAGCTAGAAGACCTCACACTACCTAAACTAAAGCGAGTGTGGAACGCATCTCTGTAAATAATGTGAAGGGTTTGGAAATATTGATACAAAGGCATTCTGGTCAACTCGGCTGTCCCGGAGTTCTTAGAACCGAATTACAGCTGTTTCCATACAATATCCAATTTGGAGAACAACTAAGGGCAGAAGATGTACTTCGATTCGGTCCTGAGCCGTACTTCGTGAATGTGAAATGAATCATCATCTTTCATGTCATTGCAATGACGAAGAATTCAAAACCAATGTAAGCCAGGGCCTAACCCTCAACGTTTTATTTAAGCGACATTTTCGGCTACCAAATGTTTTTCAGGGTTTAATTGGTCCCTAAGCTGAAGGAAAAAATTCGTGTTAAAACACGGACGCTGAGCCCCGATGTCCTACGAAGTATTATGGAGCATGAACTATACTTTGTTTTTTGTGATTCTAAAATAGATTATCTATAACAAATTAGGAAGTCAATTTTAAGACCCACCCTGTGTATTTCAAAAGACTTAGCAAAATACCCAAAAGTGGCAATTATAGCATAGGACATAAATCTCCAAAAAAAGAGATACCTTTTTTTTGGACAAAGCAAGCAAAAAAATAATATGTAGCCCATCCTTAGTTTTCTTTTAGCTTCATTTCTTCAGATTCCTTAATTGTGGGTGATTTTCACATTCCTTGTTTGTGGTAAACGAACGAAGACCAAAAAAAAAGGAACATTCAATCCTGGTTCAGGGTGAGAATGAAATCTGAGATGGAATCACTTAAGGTTCTTATTTTTTGTTTAGTTTTTTTTTTTTTTTTTTGGCACGTCTCGAGGAGCTATAATAAACTTGAGAGGGTTTGAGAGGAAAAAAGCTTATTGTGAATGACGTAGGTCGGTGTATTTTGTATATAGATAAAAAGTTATATTACAGAAATAAAGTATCTCGTAATGGGTACATTCGTTCATCTGATTTATCCGCCATCATCACACATCGAGAAGACGACTAAGACGTTTCCAAGAGGTTTAAAAAGTCGCAAGTAATTGCTCTTTAAATGGGGAATTCTAACGCATTAAGATGAGGAATCGTTATAGAAAACAGGTTTTTTTTTTTCAGCTGGGTAAAAATGTTACAGGAAACATAATAAATGATGTATGAAAGTGTTATTTAGCGGTTACATAAAAAGACGGGAAGGTTACCCTATTTTTTCTTCTTCTTATAATTACACAACTTGTGTCCTTAAAGATCATTCTAATATCTTTTGCTCTCGATAAAAAAATCATGCTTCTAATGTCAGAAAAGTGATGGACCAGAACAGATTAATTCGCTGGGTTGGTATTATTTCTGATATTCCATCAAACTCAATTTCAGAATAAAGGAGAAGATAAAGAAGAAGAAAAGGAGATTGATACGCTTAGTTTAATCTTAAAGATTATGACCAAATTATTTTAGAGAACCATCATGAATCTTTTTATGATTGTTGGCGATTTAGCAAAATAATGTTTCAATTTATTTCATTTTTGCAGACAGAAATATGTAATATAGTTTATAAAAATGGGTTTAGGTATTTATTCCTTCTTCTTTCTATTTTGTTTTTGTTTTGTCTTTTTGGCATTTCATTTTGTATTTTTATTTATTATACAATCTTACCTTTCTATTTATTATAATGTCCTTGCTATTATCCTGATATGAACTCATAATAATGATGAAGCTTCTATGTAGTTTGTTGTGAATATCTATGCGTGTGTTCTTTTTATTTTCTTATTTATGTACGAGAATAAAAGTAGCGACATAAAGAGATAAATTATAAATATATACAAAGAAAAAAAAAAATATCTACAAGGATCTTTTTTGTTTAGGAAAATGTAGTAAGGAAACTCTTTATGGTGGAAGAATGGTTTCTCTAGGTAAGTTAACTTTAATTCATGCAGAGGATAAATGTTACATTGTGCATGGAAGGAACATAGTACGAACTTCTATTTATTTTTTTCTTGAAATTAAAACGAACATAACATTTAAATTTAGAAAACTTCAAGGTTACATTCAAACTTAAACAAATAAATTCTTATTAGAAATGCACAGGGTAGAATGTGTTTGAAAATTTGTACCAAATTAATCTATAAGCTGATTAGATTACACAAGAAACGCTGCTATTTTATGCAGAGGGGATCACAAAAAAGTGGGTCCCATATAATATTCTTAATCCATCATTAGTCAAATTTACTCTAAACGTGTCCTTTTTTACATTTCCCTCGGAAACTTCCCAGGACCAAAATTAACGTTACCTGTCATAAAAATGTCTTTATCGTTATGTGAATTTACTAAGCAATAATCTTTGACATTGGAAAAAACTTAAACGATGACAAAATTTTTAAGCAACTTGCAAATTAAAGGGTGGATAAATTTGAAGGACCGATGTTGAATGTGTACAACACCTAAACGTCAAGTTTTTTTCTGCATTTTGTTTGACATTTCTCAATTTCAGACTAACTCAATTTGAACTATGGAAAGATATACAATCAAGCTATCCGTTAAAGTTATTGAGGCTTATTATGCAAATGGGCGTTCAAATCGAAATGCGAATCGTGCGATGTAATGACACCAGTGCAATTTGAAGCGTTCTGAATGCACAAAGTGGTGGCAATATGTGGCAACAGTGGAGGATCAATTTTCGAAAAAAAAACATCTAGCGTTTTTAGTTCGTAAGATATTTAGGGTTAACCAAAATGTTCACCTTTTTTTCAAACTGCTATGGTAAAAAAACCACACACGCAATTTTCTTGAGAGCCCTTTCTGCATCTTTCTGCTTTATTATCAGCTTTATTTATTTGAAGTCGATATCTCTTCTGGTTCTTGAGCTATGGACGACGAAAAAACCGTCGCGAACGTACGGACGTATCGACGTACGGACGTATCGACGCACGGACGTATCGACGTACGAACGTAAATACACAAGCACGCCCAGACATTTTCTCTAAAAATCTTTTATTTCGTCTCTAGGGCGAAGAAATTAAACGTCGAGAAATGTTAAAATTTTCAATTCGACAAATCGGATCCATTACAAAACTTCCTAAGGGATGTTATTTAATTTTAATCAGTTTCCACTTGAAATTACAATAATGTAATAATTTAGAGCAGCTCCAAGCCCAACTGAGCAATGAATCATTTACCCTTCAAACCTTGAGTCAAGCTTGAAACATCAAAACCTAAGATTTTAAATGGAAAAATAACTTCTTATTGTGCTCTGAATTTATTGGAAAAAAAAAATCAAACTTATTTGTTTACCTTAAAAACTGATTGAAGGTATATTTAACTCAAATAAAGATAGAAGAAAGTTACGTGCAGTTGATATAATGCGACAGAATATCATGAATAAATAAAACAGAGAAGATTTTACGTCGATTTTCAAGTGACTCTAAACCGATAAGTTTGCATCCCGTAGCATATGAAGGAATTTCAATATTTCATCCAAGTTTCCATACAACAAACCTAGTGAAATTCTTTTGGACTCTTTCAATTCTTAATGAATGAATTCTATAGTATGGGTTCCAAACCACACAATAATATTCTAAAATAGATCTTACGTATGCACAAAAAAGAGATTTAATAGTAAAAGGGTCTGAAAAGTCTGTTGAATTTCTTTTAATAGCTTTGGCAGCAATATATTGAACTTGTTTGATAAAACTGAGTTTGAAGTCAAAAACAACACCTTCCAAGAACACTACTGACAATTTTATATTCGAAGAAAGTAGGATAGTAATAACTATGGAATGAAATACATTGACATTTTGAAACGTTTAAAGACAATTGATTTTTCTTGCACCATTAAATAAGCATGCTAAGGTCATCTTGCAAGCGGTGCAAGTTTGTTTTATGCTTCTATAAGTGATCGATGGGAACCGAAGCTTTATCACTGACTAGGCCGTTGCCTCGTTAAAAAATAAAAGTCTTAGAGAATTATGAAAAAAATCTGGCATGTCATTAATAAAAATAAGAAAAAGTAAGGGTCCTAGGTGACTACCTTGAGGAACTCCTGATGACACTTGTACAGGTGTAGAAAGAACATTACCAATGGAAACAAATTGAATGCGTCCTATAAGATAAGATTTCAACAATTGCAAAATATTTGAATAAAAACCAATTCTTGATAAATTTTTCAGTAGAAGAGTGTGGCTGACTCTATCAAAGGCCTTTGCAAAGTCAGTATGGATGACGTCAACCTGATACCCTGCCTCAATTTTATTGAGAAAGTAGTTTGTGAAAATAGAAAAGTTAGTAGTTGTCGACCTGTCCGATACAAAGCCATGCTGGAAAGGCAATATTACTTCCTTAAGCAAAAATGAAAACCTATCACACACAAGTTTTTCAAAAAGTGTAATAGTCATCTTCTGGTGAGCCCAACCATTACATAGGGGCGAAACGCATATTTAAACACCATGTTGGTTTATTTTTCATGATTTTAAATCATATTTATTAAATTATAAGAAAGAGGTTCAGAGAGTACTGCAGCACACATTTTTAAGACAATTGGAGCCACTCCATCTGGACCCCGACGATTGTCATTATTCACATTTATCAGTGCTTTTACAACTTCAGACTTGCTAATAACTAATCTTCCAACATTGATCGCACCGGATTGTCGTTGCAATAAACAGATTGTTGGTAACCTATGGTACTTGCATAGTTTGATTTAAAGTATTTAGCAAACAAATTACAAATCGTAGTCAAATCGGAATAGGTAGCAGCTTTGTACTGCATATTTTTTGCATACAAGAGGACACAAGCGCCCACAGGCTTTTCTCAAAACCCACCTCTGTCTATCAACTTCTACTCTCACCTCCCCGCGGTTAACATCGGGTGCCTAGTACCTCAACTGGAGATTGAGTTCCAACCCCAGTGGAAAGTTGTTAAGGGCAACAAACGAGAGAGAGGGGGGAGGTGTTTCCACTAGGGCACCTCTCCTTATCCAAGCGGCAGCGGACGAATTCTCGAGATGGAATCAACGGTGGCGTCTACAGTTATAGTAAGGTTGAACTACTTAGTGAACACCTTATAGGAACCTTAGTGAACACCGACATATTCGGAGCCCAGGCCTGTAAGAAGCGGTTTATCCGGCTTCCTGTCCTTGAAGTTATACTAAGGATCTGGCCCTCCAGTTGGGGGTTGTGCCGTCGGGGTGACTTTCTGACCACGTAAAAAATACCTTTAGTTGCCAAGCACCAACAAGCCACGGATACGGACGGATTCACTGTTGACAAGCCACGGATACGGACGGATTCACTGTTGACAACCCACGCAAACGAAATAAGGACAACGAACTTCGGAGTTGTACGTGAAATGTAAGGTCCCTTAACAGACCACGTGCAGCCAAACAATTAGCGGAAGCCCTAAACTGCTGCAAGGCAGATATTACAGCCATCCAAGAAGTGCGATGGGATGGACCAGGCAAACGCAAACTAAAAGACTGCGATGTATACTATGGCGACTGCTACCGAGGACAAAGACAGCGTCTATTTGGGTGTGGACTTGTTGTTGGAACTAGACTCAGGCAAAAAGTCTTGAGTTTCAACAGTGTGAGCGAGCGCATCACGACAATCCGCATTAAGTCTAAATTCGCCAACATAAGCCTCATAAACGCGCATGCCCCAACAGAGGAGAAAGATGAAGACATTCTATGACATTCAAATTGTTTTAGGAGATTTTAATGCCAAGCTAGGAAGAGAAGACACATTTGGTGCCATAATCGGGAGATACAGCCTGCACGACACCACCTCCGACAACGGATTCAGGATGATCGATTTTGCTGCGGGGCGAGACGTTATGGTAGCTAATACACAGTTCACACATCTCAATATTCACAAGGGGACATGGAAATCTCCTGATCAATCAACCGTCAACCAAATTGACCACATTGCGATCGACGCACGGCACTTCTCCAGTATACAGGTTATCCGAAGTTTCAACATTGACTCGGACCACTACCTCGTTGTAGCCAAGGTACGGCTACGGATAACCCGGTCCAAACCAAAACAAGGAAGTACTGTGAGAAGATTCGAAGTAAGACGGCTACAATCACCCCTGGTTTGACAACGAATGCCGGAAAGCGCACGCAGCGAAACAAGAGGCATACAAAACGGCGCTGCATAAAAGGACCAGAGCTGCTCGTGAACTCTACAAGCTGAAGAGGAGAGAGGAACACCGGCTTCTTAGATGGAAAAAAAGAGAGCATGAGAAGCGCGCGATCGAGGAGACAGAGGGATGTCACAACAGGAATGAGGTTCGTAAATTTTACCAAAAGGTAAAAAAACCTCCCAAGGGTACCAGCCACGAACCGAAGCCTGTAAAGACGATCAGGGGAACATCGTAGTAGAACCCCAGTCGATGCTGAGAATATGGAAAGATCACTTCTCCAAATTATATCACGGCGATGACAAACCGAATTCCTCTGTAAGGGAGATAGAACCACTCAACCTCGGCGACGCAGATCAAAAATTCCGCCTACCCGACCTTGACGAAGTGAAGATAGCTATATCTTAACTTAATTCAAACAAAGCTGCTGGAGCTGACGGCATCGCTGCCGAACTATTTAAAGCAGCAGGCGATGACTTGGTACTCATCTGCAAAATATGGTCGGAAGAAAGCATGGCCGATGAGTGGTATCTCAGCATAGTTTGGCCGATACATAAAAAATGAGAACTTCTAAATTGCGCCAACTACAGAGGCATCAGTCTCCTTAACATTACCTATAAGATCCTTTCTGCCGTATTATGTGAACTTCTGAAGCCGTTGGTCAACAACCTAATAGGTTCTTATTAGTGTGGCTTCAGACCAGGAAAGTACACTTTCGACCAAATATTCACACTACGGCAGAAAGACCCAGGAGCTTCAAATCGATACCCACGATTTTAAAGCTGCGTGTGCTGTCATCCGTAGGAAAGAGCAATGTCTATTTTTAGCATCCCTGTTAAACTTATCCGTTTGTGCAGAATGACGATGGAGAATGCACGCTGCTCTATCAAGGTCGGAAAAGATCTTACCGATGCATTTGATTTCAAAAAAGGCTTTAGACAAGGCGATGCACTGTCCTGCGACTTCTTCAACATCGTTCTGGAAAGAATTGTGCGAAACTCAACCGTCAGCACTAGAGGCACCATCTTTCAAAGGTGCATCCAATTACTCGGATACGCAGATGATATTGACATAATTGGAAGATCAAAGCCTGATGTAAGTTGCACATTTTTGAGCATTGCGACGGAAGCGAAGAAGATGGGTTTAGTGGTCAATGAGGGCAAGACCAAGTATATGCTGTCATCAAAAAAGGACACTGAAAACGACGTCTTGGACAAAACGTCACCATGGACTGCTAAAACGTCGAGGTAGTTAAGGACTTTGTCTACCTAGGCACATAAACATAGACAACGGCACCAGCGCTGAAATCAAAAGAAGAATAACTCTTGCAAATCGCTGCTTCTTTGGACTTAGAAGGCAATTGAGAAGTAAAGTCCTCTCTCGAACATCTAAAATAAGTATCTATAAGACACTCATGATCCCGGTTCTCATTTATGGCGCTGAGGCCTGGACCCTGTCAAAGAAAGATGAGAGCGAATAATAAGAGAAAAATTCTTCGGGTGATTTTTGGTCCCGTACGCATAGATGGAGAATGGAGGAGAAGATATAACGACGAACTGTACGGGCTGTACACCGACACTGACCTAGTTAGCAGAATTAAAGTCCAAAGGCTTAGATGGCTAGGTTATGTAGAGCGGATGGACATCAACGCTCCAGCCCAGAAGGTCTTCGAATCCAATCTCGAGGGACGGCGCAGTAGAGGAAGACCGCGACTCAGGTGGAGCACCCAGGTGGGATAGGACCTCAACCAACTTGGCATGCGAAACTGGAGACAGTTTCCCTAGCTAGGGACCGAGCTGGCCGGAAACGCATGTTGGTTGAGGCCCAGGTCCGCCCGGACTGTAGCGCCACCTTAAGTAAGTAAGTAAGTACATATGTCAAATCGAGATACATTAATTACAAATCCTTCAAAGCAATATAAAAATGTAACATAATTCCAAACAAAATAAATACAAATTCTATTTCAGATTTCCTTGAACTAAGTAAAATTATAGGCCCACATTTTGTTCTTTTACATAGCAATATAAATTTCAGACTTTAACTTTCTCCTTAAACCTTGGATATACTAATGTAAAAGACTCTTAAAAATTCTTATTTTTTTCGTTTTGAAATTTTAAATTCTTGGTTGGGTTTAATTAAGGTTATACATAACATTCCCTTCCAAGCAATTATCCCTTTTCTCACCAAATCTTATTTTCGGTATTAACTTCAACTACATCTCATTTGGTATTCTTCCTAACCCAACTCTTGATCCCATCATACTTTTTTTGGTATCTTCTTTTTGAGGAAACATCAAGCCTATCGACTTCCTTAAGAAACACATAAAATATCTTGTGGAAGTTATTTTTCTTTTCTTTTTTTTTTGATAAACTGTTTGCAATAAATTTCAACATAAAACTTACTTATTGATGAGAATCTGAGAATTAAGATTGAAGTTTAAATTACTGCAACTTACAACTTACATAAATTATTTCATCAAAAGAACGTGATTATTTAACAAGAAAATTTGTGTTTGTTATTTTTTCTGGTGAAATTGATAAATTTCTAAGGAAGAGCAATGTAAGTTTTGAGGGAAGTCATCTGTGTGTCATTGAAAATCCATCAATCCCATTCTTAAGTCAAAAAACCTTCAGCTTCTCAATACTCATCGCAACTCGTGTGCTATGAATCTAAATTTAAATGTCTTCCTTACAATATCTTAATAATATACACTTCCAACTATGATAGAAGAATGTACACTTTATAAAGATTTCACAAAAGATTCCGGAAGTAATTTTCCACCTCTTTAAAGAGCAGAAGCAGCAGCGTCAGCAACCCACTATACCATATAGACTTTAAAATTTGCCCTTTTCATTGCCTGATGATGATGCTATTGACGTTGGGTTTTTGTTGTTGTTTTTGTTGGTGGTGTCGATAGACTTCTAAGTCCTGACGAACAACACACCAACCAACAACGTCAAAACCAAGACAAGAAGGAACTAGGTACTATATGATGATCCTTAGAGACCACTTAGGTTTTATTCTTCTTATACATATGTACTTATATTAAAAATGAATGCAATGTTCCTTTAAAAAAAAAAAAAAAACATTAGCGTTTTGTGAACTATGCAATTGCAATTTCATAAGCTAAGCAGCATGTACCGCTGCTTGTGTACCAACTACACTTATACACACTTCCGGGAAACCATCAGGAAAACTGTTTGCCATCTTTATATATACAGAAGATACAAACATCAATTTCACATGTTTTGTTTTCTTCTTCCTTCCTTATTATTCTTCTGTCTTGTCTCTCTGTCTCCGTCTCTGACTCTGATGCATTCAAAACCAAATGGTTTGTAATTACTTTTGAAAGGAATATCCTTTCACTTTATCATTATGTTCATTGGTTTCAAAGTTTAAAGACTTTGAATGGAGTTCATTTGAGGAATCATAAAGTTTTTACATAATTATTGTGCTCCTACTCTATGAACGTGAAGGGTTGTTTTGAAATATATCATTTTATAATATTTTATCGAGGTTGTTTGAGATATGAAAGAAAGTTAAGTCATGTGTGTTTGTCTTTTTTGAAAATTATGTTTGAACGAGACTTTATATAAGATATAAGCATTGTTAACTTTTATCGCTATAGAGACTAAATTCTTGGAAATTGAAAATTTAAATTTTGGAGAGTATTAAAAAATTTAGTTTATATTTTTTATGGAATTTATTTCCTGGTATTTCAACAAAAAGCACGACTGGGCAGCACGGACTTCTTGTAAAAGATAAATTTCGAGTATTAATCAAACTCCAGGGTTTTGTGTATTTATTTCTCGCAGCTTTGGAAGAAACGGAATTAGGAAAATAATATGGAAATTTTTTCAAATCAGTTTTTGAGAAGTTGAGATCTACAACAACCTCATAAGTTTTAATTTAAAATTTGTTTCTATTGCCTACAAAGTCAGACACATCGATCCTTGTTTGACAGGATACATTTGTATCAAGATTTCTTAAAGCCATTTCTGAAAAAAAAAATGTTTTGAACATTTCTAGGGGGTAGTTACGATATAACACTGGTCAAAAAGGTTCTCAAATTAGCAATCAAATCATACTTTTGATAGCCTGGGTGCTAATAACTTCAAAATCGCTCTTTTATGTCAGATTTCTGAGATATCACGTTGCAAGTTTCAAAAAAAATTATATTAGGCGTTTTGAGAATATTTTTTTTTTCAATGAAATTTTGTATGGCTTTTCAAATCTAGGATCCTTGTTTTGAACATTGCTATATTATTTGCTAAAATGGTTTTGACAAAAAAAGTTTAACGGTAGTTTTTTAACCATTTTATTAAAAACGTTTCCTCCGAACGGAGACTTATTGAAAACAAGTTTGTTCCTTAAAAAAATTGACAATTTGCGACAATTGCCAGTTGCCAAGATTTCGGATCACCAAAAATTGTCATGTCAATACTTTGCGAGGATTTTTTTGGTAAAAAACATCTATTTTTTAATTGTGTTAGATGTGCTTTCGCAGTATTAAGTGATTTTCAATTCAATGAACCATTTCACGTCTTTAAAAGTACAGCGGAATATTTTTGTTGAAAATTTGTTAATACTTCAGTAATCGTCTTTAAGAAATTGTCATGACAAAGTTATGTCACCTGCCAAAAACTTGTAAGATCAACTGACAAATTTTAAGAACTGTCCCTTTTTGATATTTTTGAAATAGTGCCCAAGTCTAAACAATTACAGTTCCTTCAAAAAAAAAAAAAGGAAGCATACAAACCTAATTGTAACGTACAAATTGATTTGTAATATCAGAAACTCACATGAACTTAGATAATTACTAAAACTTAAAACATAGCTATTTTGTAATTTAGCTTTAGTAAAACTAAGCTTCAAAAATCGTTTAAAATTTGCTTAAAAATTTTTCTTTGCTTTAGCTTATTTAAATGACTAAAATTTTACTAAAGCACAAACAAATCAGCTGGAATACTTGCACTTCCAGGAATGTTCATTAGTTTATCTTTGACCTTAATTTCGATATGCTATAGAGATTCTTTTTTAACCGCACATCAAGAATGTTAAATGTTTTAACCATCTCTGTTTTGGCTCCCATTTTGATATTAAAAACTTTAAGACCAACCGTTATCACTTGTATCTCCTCTTAAATCCTTTTCCTATTTTCCTAGAGCTCGCACTGGGTTAAAGTTTTGAACATTTTAAGGGTAGTAATAGCCCCTTTAGTGTGTGGAAATACTGAAACAAAAAATTTATAAAAAAAAGGAAACAAAAACGCTCGCGAAAGCTTCAAAATCACTAAAACCTGACTTTAAATGAAACTCCTAAAATTTTTTTTATTTCAAAACTGCAATTTTAAATTTACTGCCAACCAAATCGAATGCAACTTTAAACACAACCTGAACGTTAAATCGACGTTGAATTATTACGTAATCTAAATTATTTATTTTTATCACACTGGAAACAATTTTATATAGGTAAGTTATAAACGTTACTGAACGTGAATGATCAAAACTAGTCTCCAAGAAATTTTGAATAAAAATTATGGATTCGGAAAAAGTTTTCGAAAATTGCATTGTCCAACAATAAAACGAATTTATATCCGAAGCTTCGTAATGTGTTTTAATTTTGTAAATCAAAATTTTGTAACTGTTAAAGAATTTGCACACTTCTTAATTTAATGCAAAAGAAAGATTTGTTTTATAAAATCATAAAAAACAAACGAAGTAGCATTTAAAATTTTAATTATTTTTTTTTTATTTTTAGAAAAATCAAAATTTATTTGAATATAGATTGATAACAATTTAGAATAAAAGCTAGGACACGACTCACGCTGATAACTTCCCATCATTTCTTTCGATTTGTCTTAAAAGTTTGTAGGTTTACGTGTTGGGTTAAAAAAGTTGTCAGTTGAATTATTCTTAAAAACTTTAAAATTACGAACAATATTTTTCAAGAAATAGTTTAGTTCGAAAATCTAGTTTTGAAAAATAGATTTTTAGTCTAAACCAAATTTTTACCAAGTTTAGTAGCATTTCTTAAATTTTACAAATTGGATGAATGAAATTAATTTGAGAGACAACAATAACCGATCATCAATTTTTACCAAATTTACGTATTTTTTTTTAGATTTTATTTTTTTACGAAAAAGACGGACTGTTGGATTTATATAAAAAAAAAAAACTACTGAATATCGAAAACAATATTTTCTGTGAAATAAAAAAAAAAGCTATTTAAGCCGAAAGTCAATTTTTACCAATTTTAAGTGTTGTTTTTTTTTAGGTTTTTAATTTTTTCCAAAAAAAAAACTGTCCATTTGATTTTTCTCAAAATGTAACTGAATATTGACTAGAATATTTTTTAAACGATAAAAGTAGTTTAAGTTTTTATCTAAAAGTTTAGAAAATATATTTGAGCCGAAAATCAATTTTTATCAATTTTTATTAATTTTTTTTAGGTTTCTATTTTTTGTAGAAAAATGTCTTTTTTTTCTCCACATTTTTCAGAATCTTGACAACCATATTTCTTATAAGTGAAAATTAGTTGTCAGACATAATCTGAAATTTTTGAGAAGATATTTGTGTCGAAAATCAATTTTTCCAACTTTTGTTAAATTTTCTATTTATTATAAGAAAAACTGTCAATTCGATTTTTCTCAAAACTTAACCGAATATTAAAAACAATATTTCTTATAAGAAAAGTTAAGTTTGAAGCCATATTCTCAAGTGTTTGAAAAGATATTTGAGTCGAAATTCAATTTTTACCAACTTTGAGTGATGTTTTTTATTAGGTTTCTGTTTTTTATAAAAAAAAAACTGTCAATTGTAATTTTCCCAAAATTTTATCAAATGTCAAAAACGTTGGTTAACGTTAAACAAAATGTTCACCTTTTTTTTAAACAGCTATGGTAAAAAAAACCACATACGCAATTTTCTTGAGAGCCCTTTCTGCATTTTTCTGCATAATTATCTGTAAAACAAAATTTATTTGAAGTTGATATCTCTTCTGGTTCTTGAGCTTGAACGCACGTACACACGCCCGCGCCACACATCTCTCTAAAAATATTTTATTTCGACTCTAGGGACCTTAAAACGGCGAGAAATGTCAAAATTTTCAATTTGACAAATCGGACCCATTACAATAACTTCCTATGGAAAGTTAAAAACTAAAACAGTGTTATCAAAAAATTTGCGGCTTCACCAAACTTTTTTTTTCATTCATTGAAAATAAAGTGAAATCCAGAAAGTTCGTTGTCCAAAACATATAAGTTTGAATTTTAATCGCAAATTTTATTCTAAGTCCAAGTTGGTTTAGTTTTCGAAATTGACATATTTTTGACATAACTTGTAACTGACCAACATTTTTGTTTGTATTTCTAAATATTGTGGACCTAATTTATTTGTTGTGATCAAAGACAAAATGAAAAATTCTATCTCGTGGAAATCCTAAATTTGGAAATTAAAACGAAATTTAGGGCTTTTTGAGAGATCAGAGTATCATGTGAAGCACAGTTTTTGGAGTAAAGTACTGAAGAAATGAAATGATGTTGTATTCCGCATTTAAATCTCCCATTATTAGTTTTTATTTTAATTTTGTTGGTGTCTCGAAAAACGTTTATGTTTTCGAATTAATTTTCAAGACAAACTCGTAAGTTAGAAATTTGTTTTCAACAAAATCGAAGCACAAAATTTAACCATGAGCAGTTTTTTTTAATTTCCAATCTTAAGTCGCGATGCTAATTTTTGTACAAATTAACGAAAACACTGTCGAAAAAAAACAACAATACATCAAAATACTGATATGATAAATATTTAAAAAACAGAATTATCACTAACCAAAATTTCGACCATATAAAAATTCAGTATTATGACCAATAAAATATTTGGACCCCAACCCATTTCGATTATGGTGTTTCAAGATTTACGTATTGAATTTTAAATGGCTCTGTGGTAAAAGTCCGAAATTATGAAAAATATTGTCTTCCCATTTTCTAAATTTTCAGTCGTAACATTTTTGATTTCTTCAAACTATAAAAACAAATATCGAAGGGAAAAAAAATACAGCTGTATTTTTGTTTTGATAAAATTTCTCATAAGACTTTTGTCACTGTCCAAAATATTATTAAGGACTTTCCATTAAAGGAGGGTCGATTTAAAAATTTAAACATAGGCCGAGGTGGTTAGCAACTTATTCGCAACGAACTACGACTTAAGAGGAAAATAGTTGACAATTTTCAAAAGGTAACACTTCTCAATCAATCAATTCAACAGTTTATTTCACTTTATTTGAAACAAAAATTAAATGGCATTCTCATTGTCACCTGGGAAATCCTTTATTAAAAAATAATGAACATCCTAAAATCAATTCCCAGAAAATTTAAACCTTTCTTCATAATGATTCAAATAAGAAACAATTTCTCTCTAGGGAGTATCTTAAATCCTACAAAGTTTAATTTGACTTCAGGGCGACACTTAAGTCCGTAGGTAATTTGCATTATCCCAAAAATAGCTAAGAACTTTTCATTCATTTCCATTTCTGCGCTAAATTTTCAAGAACCCATTGAAGCCATTTCGTGATTTTAACTTCAGTAAATTTTTAAAAGATTAAAATCAGACACAATCGTTTCAAATAAGGTTAATAAACTTTTAAGCTTAGTAAGTTTCTGTTTTGTTAAAAACGACTTTAACTTTTTACTAATTCCTTAAAAATATTCGTCCTTGATTTTATTTTAAATTTGAGTGATATTTCGATGTAAAAATGCATTAAGTTACAAAAAAAATAACACTGTGTGTGTCATTATCCTTTGACTTGATTTTTATTTGACACAGGACACACTTGTTTTCAAAACAAACAAAATTAAATATTATCTCTTTCAAACACAAATATCTCTCGTATAATTTTCAAAAAAAGGATTAAAGAATCACACACGAAATATAAGAAAAACAATAACTTTAGTTACATTTTACCATCTTGTCACATAAACCACATTCCTTTTTCCCATATAATCAAAGAATCCTTTTGCTTAAATACATAACAACCCATTATCCACAGCTGCTGCTGCATAGCCGAGCCTTATACCTCCATTCCATACCACGCAAAACGCTTTAACTTTACATACTTATTTTTAGGCATGGAATAAATTCCTCCACCCCCTCCCTCCGCGCCGCTCGTTTAGACATGACAATATAATAACATTATACCGTGTCCCAAATCAAGATCTTACCGTACAGATATAGATAGACTCTCAAGAGGGATAAGAAGTAAAACAAACGAGTCAACACACAAAAAAAAAATAAAACTCACAAACACAAAAAGGTCCTTAAAGCTCCGCATGATGTCAAGAATAAAACGAACAAATTAATATGCGTAAAGTCCACCCTGTGATGTGATGTGACCTTTGGACTTGGCACAACATCCAGAGGACAAAAGAAGAGCAACTAAATTTGAATTTTTAATCATTCCAATTCAAATCACAAAAATGAGAGTTACATTCAAACATTTTAAATCTACTTCTACGTTTCTACAAACTGTGATTGGAAACCGTGGATAGACTAAATAAGTCTCCAAAAAAAAGTAAGAAAATCAAACCAAAAACATAAACAAAGTTAGAAAAAAAATAGTCCTTTTTTTAAAAATTTTAAGGGACAAAACAAACTAATTTTTAAAACCGTACCATTAAAACAAGGCACTCAGAGGAATAAAATGCTCGCAAAACAAACGGATATCCTTTTTGTCGGTTCGGTTTGTATGCGGGAAGGATGCGCGTGAAATGGACTTCAATCTGAGAGAACACCACGAATATACCACATACGGAATGACCACTTTTGTTTATCAACAAATTTATGCCAAAAATCCTTCCAGGAAACACTCAATTCCGCCTCGATTCGCCTCTCACCTTATCCCAAACAAATATAAAAATAAAAACACTATGCACTTCACTTTAGATGCTTTATGCTCTATGCACCGTTATGACAAACGAATAAACAATAATATTGGACGGTAACTGTAACAGCAGAATAAAATTTGCGCGCGTTATATACCACACAACAAACAAGAGCAGCAATCCTGAGCAAGAAAAACCGAAAGGCAAACGTGCAGCAGAGAACTTGAACTCGAACTCGCAAAACCAACGAAATTCCCTAAAACCTATAGTAACTACCGGACTAGAGCGTCGTAGGAACGGAACTGAACTCTCGGATATGCCCCTATGACGACGATGTCCTCATAGGGTTGTTTATATATATATTATAGTTCTGTTGTCGGTCGGTACCTAATGCCGACGACTTCGTTCGTCCTCGTTCTCGTCCACGTCGTCACCAACTCGGATTATTATCCTAGTACAAAGTTTGTTGAGGCAGGCTATATTCGTAGAGTTAGAAAGATGGGTGGCTTGAGGGCCGCTCTGTGTTAGTTCCTTCGTTGTTGGTTGGTTTTGTTCGTTCGACCTTCAGAAATATTTTGCGTGAGCTTTTCTCGAATGAATTTTCCTTCGTTCGGTTGATTTACAACTTTTATGTCCTTTCAAGTTCAAGCTGTATGCAAGTTTCAGGGATATTAGGTGAGAGAGCAAATGAGAGGACAGCATTGCCAGATAGTCGAACAAGGTGACCATTTTAAATTATATTTTGAGAATAATGTTAAACACACAACGAGAGTTAGGAAAAAAAAGGAGGGATTTAAGAGGGCGATACCGATGCATAATGGTATTGAGTTTCTTTAAAACTAGTTTAATGACAACACTACTTTAAGAAGGGTTTCAATTTTTCTGTTTTTCAAACATTTCATTTAGATGTCAATAAAATAATTAATTTTAAACAATATTTGAATAGATTAACATTTAAATCTAATATTTGAAATATCTTTAAACTCGAAAGCTAGTTTTGTCGGTAAACTGGTTTTAAAGAAACTCTTTTTTTACCATTAATATCGGAAGGAAAAGAAAATTTGGGTAAAACATTCCGCATTTTGATTTGCAGCTAAAATAAGAATCTCTATATCTGACAGCATACGTTCAAAATTGAGTTCAAAGGTAAACTGAGTACAAGAATGAAACTCACTTTTCCAAAAAAAAAAAATGGTTTATAAAACAGCGAAAGAGATTAGACATATGGAATTGGTTCAACGAAAAGGGTATATTTTCTAAATCACAACATATTGGCTGTGGCAGAATAAAATCCGAAATTTATATTTATCAGTAAAAGACTCCACTTGGGAAACTTTTATGCCACGTTACTTATTTTTAGAGTGCGGTATGGATAAAACGGAGAAGGTCCTTAGAACAAATTTGTAGTACATAAAGCTGAGCAGTTGCTAGAAAACCCCTCTTAGTGGTTAATTTATTCATACCAAAAAGACAATATGCTGGGTTTTGGTAAGTAACCAGCTCTAGGCTAAACTCAGAATTAGATTATATTCGATTAATCCTGAATCCAATACTACTACAGGGTGGGGCGTGGCTACTTCCTTATTTGAAACTCTCGCAAATGAGCGGCTATTAATAGTAGAGCGTTGGTTTATGGCTTGTTCGAAAGCACGTTATCAAAGGTTTTCGTTATGACTAGTTCAGTGTCATCAATACAGTGGACAAAGCAGGAGCGCGGGTTCGCCGTAGAGGCCTACTTTTCTTTCAGCGTGCTATCAGAAACCATTTCAATGTCGCACCTGCAGGTCGTGTGCCTGATCGGTAATAGATTTGTTTGTAGGTGGACACGTTCAGGGATTCAGGTAGTGTGCAGAGGAAACAAAATGGACCTTTCAGAACCGTCAGGCCGCCAGAAAACATCGAAAGGGTAAGGGTAGCGATTTTAAAATTCCCAAGGCGAACTGCACACAAACATTCGGATAACTTAGGGACTTCTAGTCGCACAGTGAGACGAAACCTTCATGATGAACTAAATTTTCACCCATACAAATTGGCAATGGTGCAACCACTTAATCCACGCGGCAAGAAGGTCAATGAATATTTTGCTGAACACTTCCCCGAACGGCTCATCTCTCTTAGAGGTGAAGGAAGTAACCACTCCCCAACCTGTTTTATTAAGCTGGAGAATTTGTTTGTTTGCTTGTTTGTTTGTTTGCTTGTTTGAACACGATAATCTCGGGAAATACTGGTCTGATTTGAAGAATTATTTTAGTGTTAAGTACCCCATTTATTGAAGACGACTAAAGACTATGCTTCTACTTGTGCGCTGTGGAAACTGTTAAATTTTTGTTAAAATAATGTATGACAGAATCGTCCCCCTTCAATATTTCTCAACAAAAGTTCGTGGCAGCCACAGCATATGTCTTTCTTTTTAAATTTACTTGTTTATTGTTCTAAAATACAGTAACGCGCAGGGCACAGATAGCTAATTATATGATAATAATATAAATGTCAAAAATCATCGAAATCGACAGTTTCCTGTCATAGAGGATAAGCCTTTAATTTGTTCAATAATTAAATTATTTTGTTTCGTGATTTGTATCTTTTGTATTAAACAAAAATATGAGCAAAAAAAATTCCAATATTCTCGGTCAAGTAATCGATATTTTATTGAAGTGCGTCGAATAGTTAAGGAATATAGTTGAAAATCCACATCAGGGCCCTAAAAACACTGCCAAAAACGGTGTTTTTAAGGCTATGATAAAACACATTTGGAAAAGAATAAAGTGTATGTTTTACAAAGAATAAATCTTTATCTTCAAAATACAACAACAAAAAATACTTTGGAACCGTTCTAACATCACTCATGAAGACTTTTCGAAAATTGTTTAAATTTTTTTTATAATTTACAGGCACTCAAGGGGTTACTATTACCCTTTATATGTTTATATTTAAACACAGTGCTAGAATTAGGAAAATAAGGAAGGATTTAAGAGGAGATACCGATGCACATAGGTTTTAAAGTTCTGAACATTAAAATGGGAGGGAAAAACAGAGATGGCCAAAGCATTCCACATTCTCGATGTGCGATTTAAGAAAGAACGCCGGAAATTGAGCTCAAGGGTAAACTGATGAGCATTCCTGGAAGTGCAAGTATTACAGCTGAATCGTTTAAGGGATGAAATGCAACTGGCTAATTCGACAGAACACTTTTTGTAAAAATATCGATAAAACAGCGAAGGCATGAAACATTGCGGCAGTGTTCTAGCAATGTCAATGTTTCGATTATAGTTCTATCGCCTATCATTTTTAAAGCCCTTTTTTGTATTCTATCCAAAAGATTTAAACTTGTTTAAAGGGGCACCTTACCAGAGATGCGAATTATATTAAAGCTTTGGACGGATGAAGGCTTTGTAAATTACAGCCACCGTCGGAGAAATCCTAAGCACCTAGCAGCTTTTTTGGCAATATCAAATATATGATTATTCCATAACAGGTGATCTGTGATGCACATACCGAGTACTGACAGTTGATTAGTTTCCTGGATGCAAGTTCCACTCATAGATAGTTGCATCGGGGGTCTCTTCCGCTTTAACGACAGGATACAGCATTAAGTTTTTGAGGCATTCAATTCTACACGGTTTCTGACTCCCTATTGAACAATGCTGTCAAGATTAGAAGAAGAAATTCATCAATACCAAAAGCACTCATTTTCAATAAGAGAGCTTGGTGCCAAACTCTATCAAATTCTTTTGAAATATCAAGTGCAATAATCTTACTTTGTCCAAAACGATGTAAAGACTGTTCGGTGAGATAAGCCATGATATCCCCAGTGGACCTATTGCTACGAAACCCATACTGTCAGTCATTAAAAAGCTTCCGTTCTTTAAGATATTTCTTGAGCTGATAATTAGTCAGCGTTTCCATGACCTTGGAAAGAAGGGACGTGAGTGCTATTGGACGATAGTTAGAAGGAGTAGAGGATTCGCTTTTCTTAGGGACAGGCTGGACAAATGCTATTTTCCATCCGCTCGGAAAGAGACCTGTAGAGTAGGAAAGATGGAAAAGTTTACGCAGTGGTTTTGCCAGCGTTGAAGAACATCTCTTCAGAGCAATTAGGGAGATCCTATCTGGATCAGCAGATTTGTGTATGTCAAGGTCTTTCAGTACTCTTGCAACTGCACGAGTGCGAAAGAAGATTCGTTCCATAGAATCATTTACGCTCTTAAGAACAGGAGGACACTATCCGGTACCGTCGAATTAACAGCAAACTAACTAAATTTGGTTCCTCGAATATAACCATTACAGGTCTTTCTAGCTTGTTTGAACTTATTCCGGTTCTCCTCAGTCGAGTTGGCTTTATAACAACGGAAATGTACATCTCTGAACCTAATAACCTCTTTACAGCTCGAATCAAACCATGAGTTCTCTTTGGGTTTGATAGATTTCACAGTATTCGGGATAAAATTTCTCATTCCACAAAGAATTAAATTTGTTACCATATCTGAGCTGGAATCCACGTCACAATCGAGGAAGCATAGTGGCCAGTTAAAGTTCCTGAAGATTTCATCAAATTCGTTAAAAGTTGAATTTCTGTCCAGATTTGGACATCAATATAAAAAACATGCGTGGATGATGTGCTTATTTACCGTGAATTTCAACCACATGGAGTTAAAATTTGTGTTAGAGCACAAACCATATTTTGGCTGAAGATGGTATAAAACACCATTTTTTATATACACGGCTAATCCATCATGAGGAAAAAATAATGGCACTAAGTTAAACCCATTTAGATTTAATTCCGAATGATCAGAATCTTCACTTATTTGAGTTTCACTCAATGTCAAAACAGCTGGCCTGTTTGATGCAGTGTGGACTTATGTGACATAGCAGTTCTTTCTTAAACCACGAATGTTTGCTAAAATCCACCCTGAATTGACCCAAAAAGTCATGAATTTGAAACTCAAAATTATTCATAAAAATTTGAAAACATTCCTTCCATTTTCTTCTCAGATGGTCACACTAAATGCCATTACTAAGCTTCGTGGAATAAATGAACATTTGCCAACCATGTGTAAAGATTTACACCAATACAAACAATTTACACACAACCACCCACACACAGACTAACTCACAAACACACAATTTCAATTGAGAGTGAATCAAAAAGAGCTTTTTTTATGCTTTGCGTTTGCATGATGATGGCGTCACAAGGATTTGATTTTTTCGTGATTACAACATACTCTTTGGGGGTTTTGGGTGTCAATGAGGTACTATAAAAAGCCGACTCTATACGACTACTAGGACACTACCGACAACGACGACACACCGAGAAGAAGGTAGGCTTTAAGCTAGGCAGGTTAGGTATAAGGTATACTATCCTTAATTTTTGTATAAATTCCTTTGTCGAAACAAAATGGGTTCACATGTAAAATTTATTTCTATGACGTGCTTTCACACTCACTCGACCTCCTTCTATCTTACTTTCTACTCAATAAGAAACAAAATAAAAAAAGGAAGATTCAAACTTACACTCACTGGCACATCCATCAAGGATGAAAAGGCCATATAATAATGTACAAAAGAAACCAAAGAGCGTGTTGTGGAAATGAGGTTTTAGTGTTCGTTTAGGTTCATACGTTTTTGTTCATTCTTTTATTTTGAAATGAAGTAAAATACACCACCAGCAGAATGTCCTGTGTGTTCTGTATTCTGTGTTCTGTCATCAACATTCACTAACAATGTATGGTTAAGTTCAATTTGTATGTCCTTTTTTTCTCTTTTTTGTGGGTTAAGATATGGGAAGCGCACTGTGGCGTATACGTAATTTTTTATTTTTTATTTTGAATTATTTCAAACCACTGGATTTAGTTTAAGGTACGAGTACGAGGAGTATGTTCCTAATTCCAATTTTAACCCCTTTTTAAAAAGTGAGACAAATGGGTTTCAATTTGCTGGCTGCGAAATAGATAAGAAAAAATGGTTCATATCTTTTTAAAGGGGGCGATATGAAGGGAAGGCAAAAAGGGAATAAATGACATTAAATAGTCACCGACTGAAGAAGGTAAAAGATACCTAGAATGTTTGCTGACGCTCTTATGGGGAGCTTTGTGAGGTTTTTCTTAAATTTAATTTTTTTTTTTAAATTTGATGAGGGGTTTTTTCTTCTTCTTCGTTTGGAAAAGAAACATCAGGCAGCTATAGACGTGTTCTACGTGCGCACGAAAGTTTTCCAATTGAATTCCAAAAAAGAAGTCCTTATGATTGTGGGAGAGAATTGTGGAATTTTTTCAATTATTTGCTATCTGTTTTCAGTTTCATTCCTGGTTGTCCTTTTAGTTGGTACACCACTGATGCACTGGTGGTCTTTGAAAAACGTTCGTTTTTTTAACTCAACGGATTTTGTATGCAACAAATTGGAAGTGATTTGAATTTTGTTGGAATGCAATTCACTAGATGGCTTAAAATATTTATGATTTGAATGGGACAGCATTAAGCAGAAATTTGTTATCAAATATTAAATACATTTTTGTTTTACTCGTCCTTTTACGGTGACTCATTGAATTCCTTGCATATAGGAATCGTCGAAAATTCCCATAAGTTACATTTTTGTTCTACATTCATGGAAGCTTAACTATTGAGCCCTGATCAAAACTAAAAACAAATAATTTAACTCTAAGCCTTTTTTTCATTTTTTGCGCAGCGACGAAAATGGTGACCCCTACGTGATGGGTGCAAGTGGCAAACCCCAATCGCATGTTTAGCCTTTAACTCATACAGAGCCCATACCACCTGAAGAGCTACCATCGCCAGCAGCTTTTTGAGTATTAGCCGACCAGGGTAGCAGCAAATTACTATGCTCGCCTCCAGATGCCCCCATTCGTTGAATGAGACGTCGACAATTGGTTCTTTATGCTGAATTTTTATTTTCGGGCATCAGGAGTTGCACAGGACAGCCAAAAATTCGACACAGTTTGGCACAACTGCCGCTCTCAAGAATAACCGAGCTTCGACCTATAATCGACGCCGCTCCCGAACGAGAGAAGGAGGAATACATCTGCTCCGAACTCATCAACTATTTCTCGGACAGGCAACAAAAAAGACTTCGTCACGTATTGCTCGACTTATGGGCTGCATGGCTGCCCAAGCTGTACACGCCGTAACTGCCCTGGTGAAGGGTTCTAAAGCTGATAAGTGTCAGATTGCAGACACAGTGATGGAAAACGTCGAATTACGACATTTAAACGCTGTTGCATCAGAAGCAAGTCCTTCGGGGCTGTTCCCCTCGTCATCCAAAATCGCCCAATTGCAGCAAGAAGTTTCAAAACTAGTAACGCAGCATTGCCAACAACGACCTTCACTACAGGGCAGCCGTGCGCCATCAAGATAGAGTGACCTTAAAATTTGAACGCAGGCGAAATGAATCAATTGAACAGTTTGACGATTGTTGGTTCCATCTCAATTTTGAAAAAAAGCGACCAATTGTCGACCGCCTTGCCGTCTTGGTCAGAAACCCACTTCGTCAACGTTTACAACGAACTAATCATGACTCTGCTAGACGAACTCAAGCAAAACCGATTTATACAGGTGCAGAAGTGTCATGCATTCCTCCATTTTCATCAAATAAAAAGCCACGACAAACCAAGATGCAACTATTCGCTGTCAATAACGCTCCCATAAAAGTATACGGTGAAGTCACTCATGAGCTCGACCTGGGTCTTCGCCGTCCATTTGTTTGGACCTTCATCGTCACGAAGTCACTTTTCCGATTATTGGAGCTGACTTTCTTCAGCACCACGACTTAATGTTTGGCGTTAAAAGAGCTCTCCTCATTAATTCGCGCTCCAACTCAGTTTCGAAATCGGTCTCAGCTATTACCCATAACCAACAATCTACGCAACTTATCATATAACTTTGTGGTATCCATTTCCTGTAGAAGGTGTTTGATTTCAGTATTTAAAAGAAAGTCACTGCCTAGAATAAGTCTTCTTATTTCTCTCAATATCCCACATCGTCTAAGCACTTGCAACGTGTATTGTCCTCTTGAGGCTTCATCTAGCAGAGCTATTAAGAGATATAAAGTTGGTTTTCATGGGGCAAGGTTACTATAGTTCAGTTCAACATCCACCTGCTCGGTTGGTTCTATTTAGTCTTTAAACCATCGACTTCGGGATTGGATTGCTTGATGAACTACTTTCTTTGAAAGACGATAACTTCGTATGTCGAGAGCTTTGAATGTTTTTATGCATGAAGGCGATGAACCCGTTTCCAACATGATCATGTAGCTTGGTGTTCTCGAAGGAAGGTGAAAAATCCGTTTGATATTAAATCTGAACAGTTTTCCCACTAGTTCATATTTCCGACCTCCCCACGCTTGAGCCGGATAAAACATAACTAATTCCGATACACCTTCAAAGACCCTGAATTTACTGGTATGAGTAGTTTCCTTGTTATTAAAACATTGCTTCCATCATACGTTTATAGCTGTTTTCGCCTAAACAAGTTTGTCAGTGAGATGTTTTTACATGCTCAAGCAGCAGACTCCTAGATCTTTGTATTCCTTCACCAACTCTTCTCTTTCAACATTATAGTGACATTGCTTACTTGCACACGATCTTCTAACTCCATTCTTAAAACCATTACTTTGGATTTATTTAAATGTACCACTAGGTTACATCTTTTACAATATGCAGCAAGCTCATTTATTATTAGTTGAATGGACTACGAGCAGGACCATGTCGTCGGCGAAAAGAAGAGCTTTAATGTTAACGCCTGCGTACTCAATTCCTGCTTCGTGCTTCGACTATATCTTCAATGAAGAATACAAACAAACTTGGTCTGAGTGCACAGCCCTGTGTAACTCTTGATTTCGTTTGGAACCATTTTGATAAGCATTGGCTATAATTTGGTAGTCTTCTATACATTTTCCAATACTGTACAGAACTTAAGAGACATTTCTATCTCAAAAAGCTTGTAAAATAGGGCATTGCGATAAACGATGTCAAAAGCAGCTTTTGAATCGACGAAAAATGCAAATAGTTTTTTATTTCTATATAGAAACGAGTCAGAAATCAAGCGAAGTAGAAAAATGTAATCGATGGTGGAGTCTCCTGATCTGAATCTAGCTTGGAACCCACTGAGCAGAATATTAGAATTCATCAATTCTGACTGAGCAGAATCGATGTAAATATTTTTAGGACGAGTTCAAAATCGAGATTAATCTGTAGTTTTCCGGAATTTCAGTGCCTCCCTTCTCGTGGATTGGGAAAATCAAATCATTGCTGAACTGGTTTGGGATGGTTCCTTCCTCAAGGATCTGGTTGAATACTTCTGTTAGAGATACAACAAGAACTCTGCGGGTTTAAATAGTTTTACCTTAAGGCTGCCATCGTCATAACAGTGGAGTAGCGCACATATTATGTTGAATAGGAGGGAGAGTTGCTTATAGCTTAAGTCCTTGAGAAAGTATTTTTTCGATGAATGGTTGTGATTGAGCTATGAACTTTCTGATTCACAGGCTTCAACAACTAGATTACTTCGAGCTCCATCTAATTGTAGTAAAGATTTTTTGTGTACGTTTTAATAATTAATTGAAGATTTACTCTGAAGTCAATATCGAAATTCTGTCGTTTCATCAAATACCAGTCATGGTTTCTTCTCTCGTTCAATAGCAATTTTGTTGAAAGTCGGTTATTTTGGTGTGTGGCTATTGTTAATATAAAATCAGCTTTAGGGTCTAGATTAGTGTTTTCGGTAAATCAGTTTCCAAATAAATTGTATCTATTTCTTGGCAAGTTTAAAAGCTTTTGTCAGAAAGTTTCTTTGTACTGCTTCCACCTTTTTAAAATCATCAATTCCTCAGATTGGGATAGCATAGAACAACGTTGATCTCGCGACCTTTTCAAACATTTTGTATTAGACCAATAGTGTGAGATTTTCATTGCAAAACATATTACACCAAGTCTTGTTGACCAAGCTTTGTAAAGTGCAGTTTTGTTCTTCGATGTGGTTCTTAAAGTCGCAGAGAGAATTCATTTGAACTCCCAAATACTTGAATTCTTTGACAACAACAATTTTCCTATCATTAAAGAACCGGTCGCTTTATTTCATGAACTATTATGGAAAATCATAATTTTGAAAATTTCAATGTTTATGATAAAAGTTTCACTATAATCGGAAAGCGTGTTTATCATTAGTTGTAAAATTTCAGGTGATTCAGCTAGAAAGACTATGTCGTCTGCTAAAAAAAAGGTGTTAACATTTATATCAGCGATTCGAGAGCCACCGGATGTGCAAGAAACTAAGTTATTTATGAAAAAGAAAAAAAAGGCAGTGTACTTAGCAGGCAACCTTGTGTCACTCCAGAGTTCTTGTTAAACCATTTTGAGTAATCTGGTCCATCCCAAACCACCACTTTTGCATGCTTGTACATTTCAAATCAAAATCTTAATGAATCATAAAAATAGACCTATTCAATACATTAATGGATTTCGATAAACTAACTCACGCAGTTATAAAATCTACATAGAAAGAATACACCTTCCTTAAAAAGCCTTGATTAAGTAGAGCAACAGTCCGTTGAGAAGAAGGGCCTAGTGACTTACAACTCTCAACTATTCCTGTGTGCAAGTACTGTTGTCAAAAATGGAGGGAAATACTGTTTTAAGCCGAATCCGAACGGCTTATTTAAGAAAGCACTTTTCATGATAAGAATAACTATTAGAGGAGTTGTCAATTCCTCGCAAGAGGCAGTAATCGTCAGAAAAACTTTAGATGGCACAGGCAAGTATTGAACCCAAGACCTCTGGCATGACAGTGTAACGCACTGACCATCACGCCACGGGTACTATTACTATTAAGTCAACTGTTTTTTTTTTAAATAAGCGCGAGTTTTTTTTAGTAAGGTACTAAACATTCGTGTTGTACTCCTCAAGAACTAATCTCTATGCTTTACAGTGCAATTGAAAATAGTCTCAATCGATTTTTCCTACCCTTTTTTATTATTTAGACATAGAGCGTGGTAAGGTATTTCACATTCGCATTGTACGGCTAAAGAATTAATCTCTATGCTTTGCAGTACAATTTTACAGTACGATTGAAGTTGAGCTCCAGGGTAAGCTAATGGGGAAGATGAAGAATGCAAGTGTTAGATTAAAATTGGACCCTCATAACGAAAAGAGACTTAAAGTGAACGTTTGAGAAATCGAATATAGAGCAAAATTAAGATGGGTGAATTTCGATGTTGAAATGGGTTAACATCTCTTTTTTTTTAAAAAGGTTGGCTTTGGAAGTAAATATAGTTTCTGAACAGTTTCAAACCTTATAAATCTCCAGGACCAGATCAAATCATACCAGCTGGGCTACAACATACCATCGATATAACTTTGCCCATCATTGAGATGATGTTCAAAAGTTGTCTAGATCTGGTCTAAATACCTCAGGAGATGGGGAGAAGTAAAGATAGTTTTCATTCCCAAGGCGGGCAAATGCTCGCATGTCCACCCTAAAGATCCAAGACCTATTAGCTTATAATCATTCATTCTCAAAATTCTGGAACGATTGATTAATATCAATGCACGTAATAGCATTATTAAGATGTCTCAACAAGCTTATTGATGGCGCTTTAAACAACGTTGACACATCCGCTATCACTTCTGGTATGACGACCCTAAACGTCGAATACCCACTCTGTGAGTTCATTAATATAATGCTAAAAAGCAGGATCACCATCTCTAAGATGGAGGATTTTTGTATGAAAAGGTCTGTCGGTAGAGGCACTCCGCAAGATGGTGTTCTGTCCCCTCTCCTCTGGATCATAGTGGTTAACGAATTCCTAATATCCCTTGAGAGGAAAGGCTACAGAGTGATTGCGTATGTCGCTATCGCTGTCACAGGAAAACATCCTAATACACTGAGAGACCTCCTCCAAAACGCACTTAGATCACTCACTAGATGGGCTGATCACTGCGGACTTATTATAAATCCTCAAAAAACAAAGAAGATCCCAGTAATTGTACCACCTTCAATAAAAGGTGTACCACTAATTTTTACCAATGAAGCCAAATATCTAGACAAAAAATTGAATTGTAAACCTAATGTTCAGGAAAGAGTTAAGATAGCTACAGTAGCTATTTTCACTTGCAAGAAAGCCATAGGAAGCAAATGGAGTTTTCAACCTCGCATAACCTATTGGCTATACACATCAGTCATTCGACCAATTCTTTTGTACGGGGTTGCAGTATGGTGGACTGCACTGGAGAAAGTCACATACTACGTCAAACTCAGCAGAGTCCAACGCATTGCATGTCTTAGCTTAAGGGGGACATTGAGAACCACATCCTCCTCTATCTAACACCCCTCAACATCTTCAGCAAACAAGTAGCAGCGAGTACAGCTATAAGGATCAACGCCTTATCTCAATGGACCAACCAAAATGTATAGCACTCCATCATTTGGAACCTCTTTGGTTCTATACCAAATTACATAGACTACACTATTCCTAAACCCCTAAAAACTCCTGGATGACAAAAGCGTTAATTTTTACAAAGACAGGATCCAAGACAAATGAGGGAGTTGGCAGTGGTGTGTACTCAGAAAAGCCTAATCTAAGCATCCCTTTCCGCCTCCCTAATCATTGTAGCGTCTTTCAAGCGAAAATTTTAGCGATCAAAGAGGTCCTCTCCTGGCTAAGAGAAAACGTGATATCAACTTCTGATATCCGAATCTTCTCTGACAGTAAGGCTGCTATTAAATCTATCAACCAAATCTCAAACGGCTCTCGATTGTCGATCGTCTCTTATGGAGATTGTGCTGCAATTTAACATTCAACCTTTGTTGGGTGGCGGGCCACAGAGACATCACAGGAAATTGTAGAACCGATGAACTCGCTAAAATTGGAACCGTCATACCTATATCGCCTGAAATGGAGAAGATAGGTATACCGATAGCTGCATGCAAACTTCTGCTAAATGAAGCAGCTCTTACTCATATGGCCTTCACTTGACCTAAAGTGCTCAAAGACTTGTTATCTCAAAGCAGAGCTAATGCTCCTTAATAGGTGTCCTTACGGGACACTGTCTTATAGGCCGACAAGCAATACGACTTGGTGTAGCCTCAAATGACTTCTGCAGGAGCTACATGGACGAGGAAGAAGAGGAAACAATCTCTCACCTTCTCAGCACTTCCCCTGCTCTTTGACTAAGACACAGACTTCATCTGGGAAACTACTTTTTGATAATCGCAGTGAAAGCTCAAAATGGTTCGACTAGTAAGAAGTAAATCTCTAGATTCATGTGGTGTCACAGTGGGCCTTTTCTTTTGGCCTAAGTGTGTGGGACCTGTATTTGCAGAAACTTTAACCTTGCCTAACCTAAGTAAATATTGGAATAATATCCACGAAAAGGATGATTTCAAAAACTTTCGCTTTCAGCAGGATGTAAGGGCCTCAATTAAAAATAAATAAATTAATAAATTGGGTGGCGCAACAGTCCGTTGAGAACTAGGGCCTAGTGACTTACAACTCTCAACTATTCCTGTGTGCGAGTAATGCTGTAAGGCATGGAGAGGACCCACAGTTTATAAGTCGAATCCGAACGGCTAATTTTGAGAAAGCACTTTTCCATGACAATAGTTACTCTTGGAGAATTTGTCAATTCCTCGCAAGGGGCAGTACCCGTGAAAAGACTTTAGATGGCATAGGCAGGGATCGAACCCAAGACCTCTAGCATGACAGTCCAACGCACTAACCATCATGCCACGGGTATTACAAGGGCCTTAATTATGAATCCCAAAAAAAAATATAATTTAAATTACAGAATTCTAAAATATAAGAAAATATATAAAATATCTTCTAAATCAAACCAATCGCCACGCTATTATTTTATCTTCTCTTAAAAGATTATATTTTATATATTTTTTAAGAGGAAAAAATAATTACTTCGTAGGTTTAAGCCCAACAAAAAAAAACTTGAAACACTAAGCTTCTTTTTGAATAAATTCTCATTATATTTTAACATCTTTCTGGTTTCAGTGTTTACCAAAAAAAAAAGGACCGCATTGTGGGATTAAAGAATAAACCATTTTATTAACGATGAATCTTAAAATCTTTCAAGTTGTCATACTTTTCTCTTAAATAGAGAAAAATTAGCTTGGTTTAAAAATATAATAAAAAAAAATAAACTGACAAAGTGCATTTCAAAAACCACAACACATCAATCAACTCTCGGTGCCGTTGAAAGCTTCGTAAGTTTTTAATTAAAAACCATGACATAGACTTTGCCTGGAGATGTAAAGATGTAGTAAATAGTTTTGCCTCTATAGTTGGATGTCATATTCTCTACACCGTAGTTTTTTGTTGTTGTATATTTTTATTAGCATATTATAAAAAGTAAATTAAATGTTCGATTACTAAAGTTCAAGTGTGCGCATTGAAGCAATAAATCAAGAGTCTCTTTTTATTTCTTAATTAATCCTGCAGACTTTTGCTTAATCAGTAAAAATGCAAATTACTCGTCGGATGTTGTTTATGTGAGGTTTGTTATTTTCGTTTCCCTTTTTAAACATTTTAATATGATGATTTTGATACATCAGAGTCAGAGAAGATTCATACAAAAAATGTATTTTTAATAGCCGTTTTATATAACCAATTCGCAGTTTTTAATTGAGGATATCATTTACAGTGTTGTAAGTGGAGAGTAATTTTTCATTTAAATGAGTTCCGAAAAAAGGTAATAAAATTTTCGATAAGAGTATTTTACACGGTTTTCTGGTAATGGGAAATAAATGTCTAACTTTGTAATAGTGTCTTGATAGCTTTACTCCAGTCCTTTAAGAACATCGTAAAAAAATTAGATTCGTCCGAAGATGGGTAATTGGCTTCTTAAAAAAACAAATTGCCTCCTTTTTTAGAATTATACCACACTCAAAGCTTTTGAATACCTTTTTATATGCCAGAGATATATGGCACACTGTGAACATAAGGAAAAAAAGAAGAAGTTAGAAAAGAGGAATTGGTGTACATTGGTTTTGAATTCTTGAACACTTTGACGAAAGAGAAAGGCAGAGTGTGATTAAGTCAATCTACATTCGCGTAGTACGGCGTAAGAATTAATCTCTTTACTTCACAGAACGACGAAAGTTGGACTCAAGTATATACTAAGTCAAAGAGAAACAGTATCGGAGACAAAACAGAACCCTGTGGCACACCATCATTTATTTGGTTGGTTTTTAGAATTAGACTCATCCAATGCTACTTAAAGTAAATGTTCCGAAATGTAATTTCTAATCCAACGAAGAAGGGACCCATCCAAGCTGAAGGCATGCATTTTCGAAAATTTCAGAAGTTTCTTTAAGTATAAATATATAAGAGTCTAGTTTTAAAATCCCTGCCAAACTTGTCCGTTTGTGCAGGATGACCATGGAGAATTCACGCTGCTCCAAAAAGGTTGGAAAAAACTTAACAGAACCTTTCGATGTTAAAAAAGGTTTTAGACAAGGTGATGCGCTGTCATGTGATTTTTTTAACATCGAACTTGAAAGAATAGTGCAGAGCTCACACGTCAACACTAAAGGCACTATCTTTCAAAAGTCTGTCCAATTACTGGCATATGCTGATGACATTGACATAATCGGAAGAACTTAACGTGATGTTAATGGGGCTTTTGTGGGTATTGAGGTAGAGGCGGCAAAAATGGGTTTAACGGTTAATGAGGACAAAATAAAGTACATGCTGTCGTCAAGAAAGGTCATTCAACACCGACGTCTTGGTCAAAACGTCAACATTGACAGACGTAACTTTGAATGTAGTCAAGAACTTCGTCTATCTAGGCTCCGCTGTAAACGCAGAAAACAACACAAGCGCTGAGATCAAACGCAGTATAACTCTTGCTAACCGCTGTTTCTTTGGACTAAGAAAGCAATTGAGTGGTAAAGTCCTCTCTCGAGGGACCAAAATGTTGCTATATAAGACCCTTATCATCCCCGTCCTGCTATACGGTGCAGAAGCATGGACTATGACAAAAGCGGATAAAAGCACCTTGGGTCGGTTCGAGAGAAAAGTTCTTCTTTTGGTCTATGGTCCCGTATGCATCGAAGGGGAGTGGAGGAGAAGATGGAACGACGACCTGTACGGACTGTACAGCCAGAAGGATACAAGTCCAACGACTAAGATGGCTGGGTCACGTAGAGCGCATGGAAACCAATGCTCCGGCCCGGAAAGTCTTAAAGTCCACACTAACACGATAGCGCAGAAGAGGGAGACTTCGGATCAGGTGCCGCGCATAAGTGGAAAGTTACCTCACCCAATTTGGAGTGCGAAACTGGAGACATATAGCTAGAGACCGAGCTAGATGGAGAAGGTTGTTGGGTGAGGCCCTTGTTCACACAGGACTGTGGCGCCACCTTAAGTAAGTAAGTAAGTAAGACCAAGGAATTGAAACAATGGACCATACGCAGCGTCGTGTGTTTACTAATTGGATTTTGGAGCAGTTGGTAGTTGATCCCGATTTTGGTCGAAAAATTCCTCTTTAGCGATGAGGTCCATATTTGAATGAATGGGTATGTGAATAAGCAAATTCGTACATTTTGGGAAGACGATAATCCACGCGAGATTTACGAGGCGCCAATCCATCCAAATAATGTTACTGTTTGATGGAGATTTTGGGCTGTGGGCATCATACTTCTTGTACTGAAAATGATGCTGGCCAAGCCATTGCTGATCACCAACTTTTTGTTGCCTGAATTTGATGATATGGACACCGAATACACTTGGTTTAATAGAATGGCGATACGTGTCACACAACTAAAGTCACATTAGATATTTTGGGCAAGCGGATTCATGGTTTGCTATCTCGGCCATTTTAACTCACTCGAAGGTATATTACTACCCTTATTATGCAGAGTCACAGTGTGAACACTAGGAAGAGGAGAGAGGGTTTAAAAGGAGATTTCGGTGCACATTGGTTTTGAATTCCTGAATATCGCGTAGTACAGCTAAAGAACGAATCTCTGTATTTGACAGTACGGTTAAATTCGGGCTCGAGGGTATACTGATGAGCATTCCTAGAAGCGCGAGCATTACGGTTGAACTGTTGAAGGAGAGGAATGCACCAGGCTATTTCACTAGAGCATAAGCCTTTAAAATAACGGTAAAAAAGGATCAAACAAGAGACCTTACGACGATGTTCAAGCGAAGTTAATGATCTTATGATAATATTATCATCGATCAATTTAAATGCTCTACGTTCAGTACTATCCAAGAGGCTTAAATAATTTGCAGGAGCACCAGCCTAGAGGTGGGAGTTAAACTCAAGCTTTGGAAGTATATAAGTCTTGTAGATAACAGCCAGATCAAAAGGAGTAAAATTCTTCTTGCATCACCTACGGAAACCCAAACACCTTGCGGCATTTTTGGCGACATCGTGTAAGTGATCGTTCCACAAGAGGTGATTGGTAACACACATACTGAGAATATCGAGGTGTTCAGTCTCATGGATGCAAGTGCCATCCTTGGATAATGGCAGCATTGCGTTTTCGAAGCATTAAATTCCACGCAGTTTTTTAATCCTCACTGTTTAAGTCGGAAAAGTTAAGGGTACCATCGTCAGCGAAACAATGTATTGGAATGTTTTAGACAGGAAATCATTAATACAAATGAGAAAAAGTGTTGGAGATAGAACAGAGCCCTGGGGCACACCAGCATTTATTTTGAGGTTTTCAGACTTGAATCCATCTAATACTGATTGCATTGAACGATCCGAAAGGTGATTACTAATCCAATGAAGCAAGGATTCGTGAAAACCGAAAACACGCATTTTCGATAACAGAGCCTAATGTTAAACCCTATCAAATGGAACATTGCAGTATTTTTTGCCGTAATTTTTGGTCATGTAAAAATTTGGTCCATCGAATATGGGCGTTGCAGGCCTTCCTGGCTTGTTTGAACTTTTTCCGGCTTTCTTCAGTACGGTTGGCTTTATAGCAACGGAAACTTAACTCATGCGTTTTTCTTAGGTCTGATACTTTTAACCCTGTTCGGTATAAAAGTTCTCATTTCCAGGAGAATTAAACTTGATATCATATCAGCGCTTTCTTTAAAGTCACTATCGAGGAAGCATAGTGACCAGTTAAAGATCCTAAAGTAATTATTGATACCTTCCCAGTTGGCTTTCGAAAAAGGTTCTCTTAGGAGCTCTTTCCTTAACTGAACAGTATTGACACGAGAAATTTTTCTGATATAACACAATGGTCAGATGTGCCTAGAGGAGATAGAACACTAACAGTGTAGTGATCAGGGTCAGAGGTAAGAAAGGAGTCAAGAGTGTTTTCTGCTCGACCTTCAACGTCCGATATTCGTCTTTAATCGAAAACCTTTCATTAAAAAGTGCGTATACGCCTAGGTGAACTTTGTGTTGTTTTTTAGAGAGAACAAATGTAAAACAACAAACCATCTAAGGGCAGTCCAAAAGTCTTAATCTGTGTTTTATTGAAAAATGCACAAACTAAAAAGTTAAAGCTTTAAAATGGCTTAATTCATTTCATTATTACGACTTTTGACAGAGAAAGACATCTTGAAGAAACACTTAAAGCTAGATCAAAATTAATCATTTCTGGGAGTAATTTTAACTGTTAAAAAAATTGTTAATATTTCTCCTATTTTTGGTTTTCAAAACATGCTCTTCCTCTAAAAAAAAAATAAAGAATATGAGTCTTGATTGTTAAAGTTGTGAGATGAATAAAATTAACAACATGAGCTCAACTGGCATGTTTACGTATATATTTTTTTGTTGTTGTAGCCCAGTCTTCCCAATTCCAATATCACTTTGGCCTTTAAAAACTTTTTGAACTAAAGCAAAAACAGTTGCTTTTAAACATGCAGTAGGTATATGAGTAACTTCTGAGTGAACGTCATTCCCTAAAGTTCACGGGAGTAGGTTAGGTATACAAACAAAAATTGAGAACATTTTAACGCTCTGCCCTGTTAAGAAAAAAGATGAGTTTGTTTAAGCCTGTTAATGTAAAAAAAAAATATGAAACAACATTGTCAAGTTTTCAACAACAAAAAACAAATATAGCAACAACACTAAACAAAAGATTTACAACACTCCCAGATTCAAATCTCGTTACAGTCTTGTTTTTAAGGAAAATTGATTTACAACTTTTGGGTTTTCAACAGCTATTTTATTTTCTTCTCAAAAAAAAATAAGCCAATAGCGTGACTCGAAGTACATAGAAAGAAAAAGTTTTTCTTTAATAAATCAATTCGGCTTATTTCATTTCTACAAAGGTTATAAAAAAGAAAGTTGTATCTTTTTTCTATTGTCCTTCATAAATTCTTGATAATATCGATTTTATATACAATATTGGAATATTTGCAAACAAGTTAAGATAAATATTTCTCCATTATTTACAACAACCACCGATAACCGATAAAAGTAGCCAAATTATTGTCCTTATTTGGGGGAATTAATAGAAAATACTTTAAAAAGTTACGCAGTTTCCCCTAAGATAAAAGTTGGATAGGCCAGGATTTGTTATAATGTTATTTATCTCTTGTATGGAAATTCAGATTCCCCCATGGCTAATATGGTATTCCATTGAAAGGAATCGATTTTACCTTACCAAAACGTTGCTCAATAGGCACATTCATATATATTTCACTTTGGTCATAAAAATAAATGGATTCGAGAAAAAAAATATCTTTAAGTTAGGTTTGGCGGCTTTATGATATTTAAGGACCTCAGGAACATTTTGTATTCATAAGGAATTTATACACTTATATTTACATACAGATCAACTGGTTAGGGAGTCCATTGATTCTTCCAAAATGTTGTATTTTGGGATACGTTTTTGGCCAATGAGATTTTTCAGTGAACAAATATTTCTGCCCTCACTTTCGAGACACGGCATGCATAAAAATTGTTGGAGTTGGGAGAATTCAAAAATTCTAATATTTGACCTCGTTTACCAGAGTGTTAGGTTTTCGAAAGCCGAATAAACCTTATTTCTCTCGACAGGAAAGTATACATAAGGCGCCAAATACCCTCCACACTTATGATTGTAAAATTATATTCAATTTCCTAAAAATGAGTCTACTACACATTTAGGTCAACAATAACCATTTAAACAAAAACCAATGTGGCAGAAACATTTATAATTCTATGATGATTCAGAGAATATAACGAGAGTGTTGTTGTTTAAGGGAATTGAAAAAAATCTGTGTGGCAAATCATGTGTACCAACGTATGAACATCGCCTGAAAGGCTCTTAGAAACTTCGAAGATTGCCTATTTGAATAGATTTCCTCAAACCGGAAATCGTTTATAAAAAGGTTACTATTCGAGTTCAAAAATAGAAAAGAGGAGGTTGCTACAAATAAAAAGAAGCGAATTTTTGTGAAATACCCTTAAATGTTGTTTTCTTTACTTTTTTTTTTTTTTTTTTAAATAAAATCAATAAATTTGATAAAGGATACAAAAAAATGTGATTCATAGATTCTTTAAATAATAAATAATAATAATATAATCTCATAATCGATAAATCTATAGCCAACGGCAAAGCAAGACCAGAAAAATCCTGGGAATACAATATTTATTATGAAATCAGTAAATGAATTGGCTAAATGGCCTTGTGGCTCCACCCTAGAGAATTATTAAGAACTAAGGAGCGGTTATACCAAAAGGTATATTAAGTCATAAAGTTACATAAATGAGGAGAAATGGTTAACAAAAATTAAAATTGAGTTTCTTTTTTATTTGTCGGGTGTTTTTTTTTAAGAGCTTCAGATCTTTAAACAATAGTACAAGACAGAAATACTGTTGGAATGTATTATTATCTTACTTCACAACTTAAATATGGTTTTGCCAGTGGCCGTCTACCACATTGACAATGTATCTAAGTTTAATTATTGTTTAATTAACCTTGAAGTCTCCTTCGCGGATACGTTGTCTATAACCCAATTCGGTTGTAATTTATTTGTATAAAATTTTCCAGGCTACTTTTCTATTCATAACTTCCAATGTTTCGGCCTGTGCCATTACAGCTTCTCCAGAATATTTTATACGAAAATCTTGCAAAACAAGACATTTTGCAATGAAGTGGTGTACATCTTCTCTCTCATTAAGATTTCAAAGGTCGCATAGGATCAGCAGATCTGGTCGATGCGGAATGTAATTTAAATTTAATGGATTGTCTCTAACTTTAAATATAACATTTATCATACTTTGGGGAAACGGTTGAGGAGGTATGTTCGTTCTTGAAGATCTAAGTTTAGTTGACTGTAAATGATTCTATGTTGCGATGATTGAGCTTGCTCTTTAGAACTTCTATACGCGACATGGCTTAACTTCTCTATTATTGTTTTAAAAATGTCTTTTAGATCTAAAAGGCTTATACCGGGTAAAAATTCGATACTTTCACCTAAGCTTAGAGCAAACTCATCCCCACTTTTTGACTATATTACCTCTGGATGACAAAATCCTTTAAAGTACTTGTCTCGTCAATCTTTCTTCGTCCATTTCCATCACCTTGATAATGTAGTCAAAATGCAGCTTTAAGGTCCTTAAGAACAATGGAAGTTCAGATGTTTCCAAATGTAGCATAAAAATGGGAGCGCAAATTGGTAGCCGAAAAATGAGCTTTAAGAAATACCTGAGGTATCTTTCCACCTCCTCGTATTGGCAGTATCCCCAATATTGCGCGCCATAAAGCATTATAGAAGCTGCTGCCGCATGAACATTTTTTAGCTTTGAACTATGCTCGACAACTTTAGTATTGATGCAACATTTCCACACAGAAGAAACTGTTCTGTTGAAGTTAGATGTTATTAAAACTCCTAAGTATTGTACTCTCGAACAATTGCAACATATTCACTTTTTACATTAACTCCGCCCCGAAATATCATAATTTTAGACTACTGTTGATTAACTGACAGATTACAATTTTCCAGTCTGTTCACCAAACGCTGCATTCCTTCAACCGATTCAGATAAAAAAAATAATGATATCATCTGCAAATATCAGTCCTGGTATCCGAGTACTTCCGAACTGGTATCCTAATTCGACCTCCTCAAAGATATCATTAATAAACAAAACAAATAGTAGTGTGCTCAACACACAGCCATGTTTAACTCCCATTTCTGTTGAAAACACACATTATTTTCATACATCGCTCTGACAAGGGTAACGACTTTTCTTGATACTCCAAGCTTCTAAAAAAGCGCTTCACGGGCAATTGAATCAAACGCATCTCGAAAACCCACAAAAAAGGCGTAAAGTTTTTGGTTTCTTCTTTTGAAGTCCTCTGCAATGTTGATCAAACTGAATACTTGGCTTATAGTCGAATAGCTCTTTCTAAAACCTGCTAGAAATGCATTAAGAATTTTCTGTTCTTCGGTCCAACGTGAAAGCCTATTCAAAATTATAGAACTGACGAGTTTTACGGAAAATTGTAGAAGGAGATGCCTCCGGTACATCATAAGACCCTTTTTTGTGTAAGGGGTATATTATTGACCTCTTGAAGCTTTCAGAGACGTCTGCGCTCTCAAAAATCCTGTTGAACTCCTCTGTCAATACGGAAAAGAATTCTATGGAACAGTTCTCTACTGAAATTCGGTCTTCACCCGGAGTCTTACCCATTTTGGCATTTTCAATTACATTCTTTAGCTCAGTAGTCGAGAATAGTGCATCAAGAAATTCATTTTTGAAATACAGAGCTGCGTATTGAGTAATTTCGTGAAATAAATACGGAGTTCTGACGCTTTCAGTGATGCAGCAGTTAAATTGGTTCTTCGGTTGATAGATTTGGAGGCCCGAAATTCTGCGGATGAATTTGTCGTTTTTAAAACGTTAATGTTTTGACGCTCCAGACACTTTCTTTTTTCAAAACAGAGTTGTTTAAATTTTAAGGCATCTGCATACATTTTTTTGAAAAAAGATGTGTTGAATTTCCTCAGCAGCATTAAGAAAGTGAACTTGCTTTTAGACACTCATCGTCAAACCATCCCAGCCTGAAAATATTATAAACATTAACTCCCACGCCTGCTGGGACAGCTTTGACTATCATTTGAGTCAGGTCCTTTAGTTTTAATTAGTTATGCAACATATGTGATGCAAGTTCCGAATTTAAATTATTACGATAAATGTTAACAAATCTATCTTTCCATCTCAGCTTGGGAAGCAGCCTAAGTTGTTTTGTGTTGGTTGTAGCTTCGGTAACAGAGACTATGCAAGACACTTCCAAAGGCATTTGGTCCGAAAAAGTCTGTTCAGCTATCCTAAAATCACTGACAATTGTATTCCATTTGCCGGACACAAAGCAATGGTCTATTACTGAATAAATGTTTATTTGCCATTTTGGTCGCCATTGCATCCTTGCATTCAGGGCTATTTCGAGTGTTTAAGCGACTTTCGCATCATTTATTTCATCCTTTGATCTGCGATAGTGGTTAAAGATTGTTGACGCAGATCCACTAATAAAGCTATTTTGCAACTGACCTATCCTAGCATTAAAATCTCCAATCAGAAGTATATCCATTGAGCCTAGAGTTTGTAGGGTTTCGCAGAGTCTGTTATAATCTTGCATCCAGTGTGAACAGTTCAGATAAATGGGTATAATGTGGACCACCGAACCATTTATTATTATCTCCAATACTTTCATTTCTTCAACTTTTAAAAAATTCGTAGAAACAACATCAAGATGCTTGAATTCCTCATTTATCGGAATAAACCAATCACCTAAAAAGGTTTTGCAATAAATTTACGGTTAGAAGAGCTCCATCCTCATTCCGGAAGAAATGCCAGTATAACGGTTGAATTGTTTAAGGGAAGGAATGCAGCTGGCTATTTCTCAAGAGCATAAACCGTTGAAATAACGGTAAAAGAGGGTGAGACAGGAAACTTTACGACAATGTTCGACCGACGTAAATGATCCTACAATGGTATTATCACCAATCAATCTAAATGCTCAGCGTTCAATACTCTCCAAGATGTTTAAGTAAGTTGCCAGATCAGAGGGGAGAAAAACTTCTTGCATCGGCTTAGAAAACCCAAAGATCTTGCTGCATTTTTGGTGACATCGCGTATGTGATCGTTCCACATAAGGTGGTTGGTGATACACATACCCATAATATCGAGATGTTAAGTCCCCGCGATGCATGTGCCATCCATGGATAATGGCAATGGGGGTATATCTCGCTTTAACGATACAAGACAGCATTGCGTTTTCTAAGCATTAAATTCCACGCGGCTTTTTAATCCCTATTGAACAATGCTCTTTAGGTCGGAATTTAATGAGCTTATCATATTTTGTCGTTGCAGTTCCACATCCGAAGAAGAGGGATGTGAATCTGAAAACGAATATGAAAAGCTAAGAGTACTATCGTCAGCGAAACAATGTATTGGATTAGAAGTTGAAGACAGGATATCATTAATAAAAAATGAGAATGAGTGTTGGAGATAGATAAGAGCCTTGGGGCACACCAGCATTTATTTTATAGTTTTTAGACCTGAATCCATCCAATACTACTTGTATTGAACGATCCGAAAGGTAATTACCAATGAAGAAGGGATTCGTGAAAATCGAAAGCACGCATTTTCGATAATAGAGCCTGATGTCAAACTCTATCAAATGCTTTTGAAATATCAAGTGCAATAATCTTACTTTCTCCAAAACGATATAAAAATATGTTCCACTCTTCGGTGAGATGAACTATGAGATCATTAGTGGACTTATTGCAGAGAAAGCCGTATTGTCGGTCATTAGGAAGCTTTCGATCTTCAAGACATTTCTTGAGCTGATAATTAATCAGCGTTTCCATGACCTTGGAAAGAAGGGACGTAAGTGCAATCGGTCGGTAGTTAGAGGGTGAGGAAGATTCGCCTTTTTTGCGAATAGGCTGAACAAATACCGTTTTCCATCCGCTCGGAACGTGACCTGAGGAGTAGGACAGATGAAAAAGCTTACGCAGTGGTTTTGCCAGCGTTGAAGAACACTTCTTCAGAACAATAGCGGGGATACCATCCGGACGAGCCGAGTTATGAATGTCGAGATCTTTAAGAACTCTTGCCACAATACGAGTGCGAAAAAAGATTGGTCCCATAGAATCACTAACTCGTTCTAGTACATACGGAGTCATAATAAACTGCCTAGCAAAGAGATAAGCTTTCTCTAAAAAGCTAACAAATGGAGCGTCATTGACAACAAACGTAGGAACCGATGAAGAGGAAGAATTCCGCATGTTTTTTACAAATGACCAAAAATTCTTACTGCCTTTGGACATTGCAGTATTTTTTGACATAGTTTTTGGTCATGTAAAAATTTTGTCCGTCGAATATGGGTGTTGCAGGACTTCCTGGGTTGCTTAAACTTATTCCTGATTTCCTCAGTTGGACCTTAATAACCTCTTTACAGCTCGCATCGAACCATGCGTTTTCCTTAGGTCTGATACCCTATTCGGGATAAAAGTTCTCATTCCCAGGAGAATCAAACTTCTAATCATATCAGCGCTGGCGTCAACGTCACTATTCAGGAAGCATAGTGACCAGTTAAAGATCCTGAAGTAATTATTGAGACCGTCCCAGTTGGCTTTCTCGTATTGCCAAACGGTTCTCTTAGGATCTTTTTCTTTAACTGAACAGTTTTGACACGAGAAATTTGCTGATATAACACAATGCTCAGGTGTGCCTAGAGAAGATAGAACACTAACAGTGTGGGGTCAGAGGTAAGAAACAAGTCAGAAGTGTTTCGTTGACCAGCTGAGTAAAGTGGTTCAACTCAGTGAAGATCTTAGCACACACTCCTTCTGGTGTTGTCTGGCCCGAATGTTGAAGCCATGAAGAATTGTGTACATTGAAATCGCCCGTAATAACGATTTCAGTGTGAGGATAGGACGAAACAATTCTTTGAATGGAGTCAGACAAAGCCTCAAATTCACGAGAAGTTGATACTCTGTCTAAATTTGGGCTTCGATAAAGGAAGCAATAATGAATGATTTGCTTAATTATGAAAAATTTAAACCAAATGAAGTTAAAAAAAGAATTGGTGCAAAGACCATTTCGAGGTAAGAGCTGATAAGCAACATCATTCCTAATGTATATGGCGAGACCATGGCGGGAAAAGAATAAGGGCACCAAGCTATACCCATGAATACAAAATTCAGCAGGATCGGACTTCTTACCTACTTGGGTTTCACTCAGTGCCAAAAAAGCTGGCCTGTTCAAAACAGTATGGAAGTACGCAGACAGAAAATTCGCTCTAAGTCCACGAATATTACAATAATCTACCCTTAAATGTACAGCCATTGTAAACAAAAAAAAATACCGAAAACCAAAACAGCCAAGACCATACAAAATATTACTGAGTTGAACCACAGAATGCTATATTCCTACATTTTGAACCGTCTCAACGAATTCTATCGGGATATGGCTCATGACAGTGCGAGGAAAGTAAGACAGATCAAGAGGTGTTCGGGAAATAACTATACATTTAGTCTTTAAAGGATTTAGTTGAAGCCTATTTGCTTTGGATCAATTCTGAATTCTTTTAAGATCATTTAAGCATTCAATGTAGTGTTCAATTAAACTGAGGGACAATTGAAGTCTCCTAACATCATCGGTGTACAAAGCTAAGGAACAAAATTTCATTGAGTTTGGAATTAAATTAATGTACATTGAAAACAACAATGGACCAAGAATGCAGCCTTGCAGAACACCATTTAAATTCGGAATGAAATTTGATGGCGACCCATTTATTTTCACAGCGACGATTCGAGAGAAGTCATTCGATTGCTTAGTGCATTTATATTTTCTTTAAGCTCGTTTAAGTCGCGTGTAAGCTAATCTTTTATATTATGCTCGGATTCTACAATTTTTCCCGAAAGAAAATAGACTCACTCTGTTTTTCAAGGCATTTTTATTGGCCTCTTGAAACTTTCAGAGACGTCTGCGCTTTCAAAAATCCTGTTGAACTCCTCTGTCAATACGTACAAGAATTCTATGGAACAGTTCTTAAAAAACTCTACTGGAATTTGGTCTTCACCCGAAGCCTTACCCATTTTGGCATTTTCAATTACATTTTTTAGCTCAGTGGTCGAGAATGGTGCATCACTCTGTTTTTTAAGGCATTTTTCCATTTTTTCTCTAAATGTAATCGTTGTCATTGAGTTGTGTTAAAGCGATTTTACGAACGGGAGAGCGGTATTGATCAATTTTCGAGTTGTTTGAAGTAGCAGGTGTACGCGAGGAAAAGGAGTTTCGTTTCGCTTTCTAGTACGTATATTCAAGTATCAAGTACACTCATTTTTTTACACAATTTCATTAAATATTTTTTAAACATACTATAAATAAATCGGGCACCACCTTAATAATTACACGAATATTCTATTGTTTAGCCTAAACTACGTAATGCTTTGATTATCTATCTATCAGTTTACTCCACCTCAAACTACTCCCCTGAATCACCTCCCACATCGGATAAAATACTTAGTAAATGTCACTCAAGTTTATTTTCACTAAATTAATTAGAAAAAGTTTCTAATTTCGTCATAGCTTAGAAATGAGAGTTCAAATCCTCCCTTTTTTTAGAAAATTCACGAATACCCTTCATAAGAAAATTGAAAGAAAGGTTAGAAACAAAAAGAAAATCATCAAACAAAGAGCATTTCAGAATTTTCCCCACTTGACGCATTTCGTGCCATAGTGACACTGATTAATTGTTTAACCTTTTGCGATCACGACCTATGACATCTTCCCAGGATATTTTATGTATTGTATAAATAAATATTCTTGGTTTTGGCAAAGAATTTAGTTATACGAGTATCATGATTCATGACAAAGAAATTTGCATATTATTTATGTATAAATCAAGAATCCTTCTTTCAAATGAATATCTTTTTTGTAGATTTATTGCCAATAACAATTTGAGGGCCAAATATAAACTAGAAATACGAGTAAACTATCCGAACGCCAATTTAAGATGCATAAATATTTATTTTTAAGTTGGCAAAGAAAAATCCCTCCTTTCTTCCAATATTCCTCACAACAGGTGTTTTTTTCAATTGAAAATTTCAACCCCTCAACCCCAAACACACATAAATAAACTTATTAAATATTCACCGTTATTCAAACTTACATTACTGCTGCGTTTCACAACTCCACCACCACACGAATCCTCAACATTTATCCTTAACTTATTATTTTCCTTCTCCTCTCTTGTTGCTGTTGTTGTTCCTGTTCCTGCTTTTGTTTCTATTTCCTGTTCTATTCGAGGTGGCAATGGCGGCGATGATGTCGACAAGTGGTCACGCAAATTACCATCAACAATTCCACACTCATTAGTTGTACTAGAAGTAGTGTTAACAACATTACCGAATTTAAATTTATTTAAGACATTTTCGTGCCAATTGTTAGAAGCTGTCGTTAGTGTATTGCCCATTGCTTATTAATCGGTATTCGCGTGCTACCGTACAAAAACCAAACAAACGTAAAAATAACCTTATCGTTCTTCTTTCGCTACTATCTTTCCGCAACAAGTCACCTTTATCAACTAAACCATGACCAGGCCAGTGTACCACACAAAAAACAACCAACCATCGAGCAAAACCACAACTTCACTTCGTATCGTATCGCTCGCTTGCTCGCTCGAATACTATTTAAGGATCAATCAATAACCACCAAAACCATATCTCGCCACCATCATGGTCGAGAATCGAGAGATGGAAGAATTAGCAGTAAGAGCAATTTATAGATGTAAAGGGTGTCTTTTTTTTGTATGTAGAGCTATAGAACTTCAAGTTGGAAACAACATTTTAAGTGGTGGATATTTTGACAGTTGTCAAGTGATTTCTTTTTAGTTATCAACATAAATAGACTGACGCTTGAACAACGCTCCCAAATTGGGCAAAATTATTTTGACAAACATGGTTCGAAATGCCTTTTTCGCTTTACGTCCATTTAACGGTCAATACCACTTTTGGTTGAATTGATACGTCACCAAACAAAACTGACATATGTGCAGTGATCATAATCCTCAAATGATGTTGAGAAACCTTTACATTCACCAAAAAAAACTTAAGGCTGAAACATTAACAGCCTTCAGCTTCGGCTTCGCCTGAAGTTTGAGAGTTCAGCTATAGGAATTCAATGCATGCTATCACAATGAAGCTTCGACCTCACGTTTCATTTGACAATCGTAAGGAAATAACGTTATGTTGCTTTTGGAGGAATTCTCATTAGTTTTTATAGGCTGGGTAAGCTACTACTTTAATTTTTTCGATTTCAAAACTCATTTTTTTTTGTTTTGAGAAAAAATAACAGCTGCTTATGACAGAAGTGCCATTTAAGAAATGTCATATTGGAAATGTAATTCAACGCAATCTCGGAGCCGATGAATGTTTGTGTTTCAGTTATTACTCCGAATAATTGGTACGTACTTCAAAAAAAAAAGAAGATGTTTTCCAATTATGTTACGTTGTGTTACGTTACGTTACGCTGTGTTACGTTACGTTACGTTACGTTGTGTTACGTTATGGTCGCTGGTGACCGCTATAGAGCTATTGTTACTGACTTCCTCGTTCATCAATTGGACAACCATATTATACAGAAGTTTTGGTTTCACAAAAAAAAAAAACGGTGCAACATGCCCCAAAGCTCGTGCGTCAATTGATTTATTGAAGGTTACGTTTGTTTACTGCTTAATGTCACGTTACGGACCATCAATTGGCCTTTAAGACAGTGCTATTTAACGCTTGACTATTTTATGTGGGGATATGTGAAGTGGCTAGTCTAATCCGCGATGATAAGTCAGAAACGATTGACCAATTGGAGGACTACTTTCATCTCGTTTTTGTCAATATACGGTCAAAAAATTGGACCCCCAGATTAGACAACGTCCGTCCCGGTCATTTTCCAGAAATAATATTTAAATTATAATGCCAAAAGATAATTTCATAACTCTTGACTTAAATTCAGCTTCCACTAGCGACTCCGTTACTGGAACAGTAATAAACAATTACATCCCTATCAAAGCTGTATTAAAACCAAAAATAATGTTTATATCTCGTCTAGACCCACTAACAACGCCAGAAGATATAACTTCTCACTTAGTTTCTACCAAGAGCATACCTTGTATAGCTTTGTTTCTTCTTTAAAATTAGTAACGAATCCCACGTTCTTCGATTCAATTTGCAATAGAAATATATGGCCCGCAGAGAATTTAGTCAAAGAATTTACACAAAGTCAAAAACGAGGTGTTTTTTTTTTAAACCAAGCCAAAAAACTAAACAGACTTGCCCTCTTCCACCAAAACGTAAAGGGACTTCGTAGTAAGATTGCTGACATTTTTCTCAACTCCCAATCATTTCCACATGACGTATTCGTTTTGACAGAAACCTGGTTTAATTCAAACTTTTCCGACACAGAACTTTTCAGCCAAGAGTTCGAAGTTTACAGAAATGATCGTCATGTTGGTAATGCAAAGGATTTAGTTGAAGGTGTTCTCATAGCGGTAAAAAAGACATATTTCTCTTCTTCTGTCAATTTTTCATTTGAATTATCGATTGAACTGGTATGTGTAAAGATAATGGTAGAGACCAAGACTATTTTCATTTTAAACGTTTATATTCCTCCAAAAAGTTTAGAGTCTGTTGTTAGCGAACTCTCCTTAGCATTAGACTTTGTTATCAGTTTGTCCTGCGCTGACACCAATATTTTACTTCTAGGTGATTTTAATTTAGCACACATTGAATGGATTCCATCGGAAGACGAATCTTGCCTTGAAGCCTCGTTCTCTTCTTCACAATTGGAACTATCTTTTCTCGATAAAATCCTTCTTACTGGCTTACAGCAAACAAGCTGTATTAAAAACTCAAAAAATCTAATTCTCGATTTAGTATATTCTTCTGACGCTATTAGTACTCTTGTTCTAGAATCTTGAAACTTTGATTGCTTATATAATTTTGACTTCAGAAGAGCTAATTTGGAGTTGTTGTCTGAAGAAAGAAATAAGGCATGGAAAACTTATCTCAAAACAATCAACTTCTCTGTTTATCTTGAATTCATTAATGAATTTAAGTCTCTTTCTGATTTTTTATAAGCTTGTTATGTTACTGATATGGGCAACTCTTTGAAAGAGAATCCTAAAAAATTTTGGAAACTTGTAAACTTGAGGAAAAAATCAGATGGCTTTCCAGTTAACTTCACTTACAAGAACCTTTCGTTAGAAAAAACTATTGATATCTGTAACGATTTTGCAACAAATTTCCGGGAGTCCTTTGTTAATAGCTCTGAAGAATTTGATGAAGTATATTTTTATAATCTTCTCCCCTGTTCGCAAACTAGCTATAGTCACATACCTGTGCTACAGAGTATGGTCCTTGATCTTTTATCTGCGTTAAATGATGACTGATTGATGGTATTCCCCCGATAGTACTAAAAAAGTGTAGTAATGCTTTAGTTGAACCCCTTACTTTCTTGTTCGAACTTTCTCTAAAAACAGAAGAAGTCATTTCAAACACCAATTTTCAAGAAAGGTAACAAGGCAGATATAACAAACTACAGGCCCATGGCAAAGCTTTCTTGCATTCCTAAATTGTTTGAACAAGTTGTTTTTGAAAGTGTCGCATTTTTTTAAGTAAAAATCTCATTTGCGAACAGCAACATGGTCTTGTGAAAAAAAAGATCAACCGTTACTAATCTCACATTCTCAAACATATGTTCAAACACTTTAGAACAAGGTTATGAAGTTGACTGTGTATACACAGACTTCTCTAAAGCTTTTGACCAACTAAGCCACGGATTATTTTATTTAAACTCAAAGCTCTTGGTTTTCCACCATTTTTCTTAGATTGGATCAAATCATACCTTGAAAACAGATCCTATGAGGTAAAATTTAGAAATTGTCTTTCAGAACCTTTTGTTGCTACATCTGGTGTTCCCCAGGGAAGCCATCTTGGCCCTTTACTTTTCATTCTGTCTTTTAATGACATATCGTCATGTCGACGTTCAAGTGAAGTTCTCAGTTCTCAGCACTTATGATGAGACTCTGATCGTGGTTTGAAGCTTGCTATAAGCTAACTACTTTCTGAAATTCTGAAGTGTAAAAAACATTTTTGTTTTATTCTATTTTAAATTTCTATACCTCTTGAAAAAAAAAACACCCTTTTTGTAGAGTAAACAGGGATGGCCACAGCGGCGATTGACGACTACGGCGGCGACGTTCGTTGTTAGATACTTTTGTGTGTGCGTTGTTCTGTTAAATTTTAATGAAACATCAGTATCGTATACTAGTTTGCTCCAAGTCCCCCCATCTCTTTAGACCGGCCCAACCCCCCTTCCCTCCCCCTCCTGCATCCCTTTCTCTTTTGTTAATAAAACATCAACGAAAAAAATCGTTCAATGGACGAAGAAGAAGAATTGAATTGTTGTTGTTATAGATAAGCACAGATATGATGTGATACAGATAAAGGCGAAGCATATTGATTTTTGTTTTAGACGCGCGGCCTGATAAGAGCATTCATGTGGATTAACTTGTTGGTGGTGATTTTAGCAGAAAGTAGCAATAATACTTATTTTTTTCTTCTTATTTTGCTTTTAATTTGAAATTATGGTATAAGCAAAAAAAAACAACACACAGCAGTTGTCCATTAAAATATTTATTAATAATGAAATTGTTATATTTTTAGTGTTTTAGAAGTAAATTTAGAAAGTAACATTAAACGAACTAGAATGGGATTTATTTATATAAAATATTATTTTTAAAATTAGAATTAAATGGATAAACATTTCGTTTTATTTTGTTTTTGTCTTGGACTCATTTCTTTTATTGATTTAATAAATTTATTTGTATCCATCCAATGAAAAGTTTAGTACATCATTTTATGTATACACTCGGAAGGATACTTCTGGTACTTGTTTGCTTTTATAATATTTCAGTTTCCTGTATAAAATTTTCTGCTCAACGAAGGATTTAATTTACAAATTGTGAATTTTAAAAATAAATTTGAATTCGAGAAAGGTAATGACCGATAGAGAAAATCAGATGGATTTTTTATTGTTATTTGCCTTTGCTTTCTCTTTCACACAATGCCTTGTCTGAAAAGGACTTCAAATCTTAATAAGTTTAGCCCGTTTTTGCTTAAGTTATAAATTTCTTTGCAAGGACAATCAAAATCAGTGGTTATTTGCGTACGAAAATTAACAACTAATGCGCTCGTTTTTTAGGCCTTTTTTATTTCTTCGGTGTAGTCATAAGTGGTGTTCAAATGGTAGCCATATGCATTCAAGAGGACACAAGTGTCCACAGGTTTTTCTCAAAACCCACCTCTGCCTATGAACTCCTACTCTCACCTCCTCGCGGTGAACATCGGGTGCTTAGTACCTGAACTGGAGATTGGGTTCTAACCTTAGTGGAAACTAATTGGCACCTTTTCTTATCCAGACGGCAGCGGACGAATTCTCGAAGTGGAATCAACGGTGGCGTCTAAAATTCCAGTAAGGTTGAACTACTTAGTGAACACCTTATAGGGCTTCTACGACTTATTCAGAGCCCAGGCCTATAGGAAGCGGTTTATCCGGTTCCTCGTCCTAGGAGGATCTGGCCCTCCAGGTTGGGGGTTGTGACGTCGGGGTGACTTATATGCACGGATATGCACGTGAAATGTTAGGGCCCTTAACAGACCACGTGCGGACGAAGAATTAGCGGAGGCCCTAGTCCGCTATAAAGCAGACATCACCGCCATCAAGGAAATACGATGGGATGGGCCGGGCAAAAAGAGGACTAAAAACTGCGATATTTACTATTGTGACTGCTACCACGAAAACCAACAGCGCTTATTTGGATGCGGCTTTGTTGTTGGAGCCAGACTTAGGCAAGAAGTCTTGAGCTACAGGTGCATCAATGAGCGCCTCAAGCGCATCAAGGCTAAATTCGCCAACATAAGCCTCATAAGATGAAGACACTAAAGACAAATTTTTCGAGCTCTTGGATAAGTCATATGAGCAGTGCCTCTGGCTATGACATTAAAATTATCTTAGGAGATTTTAATGCCAAGCTAGCAACGATCCTATCTCCTATACTCCTTCTCACTCTAGATAACCTAGCTGAATTGCTGTTACCGAATCCCAATCTTTCCTTACAAGTCAGAATGATGAATTAACGTCAACTGACTCCTCACCCAAGGAGTCAATTGAGGAGTCCTTGGCTCAAAGACCAAGGAAGGGGTTGGTGGTGGTGTGTACTCTGAACGACTGAAATTAAGTCTCTCATTCCGCCTTCCCAATCATTGTAGCGTGTTCCAGGCTGAACTTTTGGCGATTAAGGAAGTCTTGTCTTGGCTCAAAGAAAACGTGATATCAACATCTGATATCCGTATTTTCTCCGACAGCCAGGCCGCTATCAAATCTCTGGACTCAGTCTCTACAAATTCTATAACAGTCCATAACTGTCGATCATCTCTAATGGAAATGGCGCAACAGTTTAATATTCACCTTTGCTGGGTGCCGGGCCATAGAGACATTCCAGGTTACTGTAAGGCAGATGAACTCGCCAGGAACGGTACAGTACAACCCATCCTACCACGTCTGGCAAGTACTGGCATACCAATCGCTACTTGTAAACTGCTACTAATGCAAGACGGTGTGAGGAGGGCAGGCACCAGGTGGACCAACATCACCACGTGTTAAGCCACAAAAAACATCTGGCCAAAACTGGATTTAAAACGTTCAAGGTGCTTGCTCTCTCTAAGCAGATCGCATATAAGCTCGATAATAGGTGTCATAACCGGACACTGTCTAATAGGAAAGCACGCCATGAGACTAGGCGTATTCTCAAATGACTTTTGCAGAAGCTGTATGGACGAGGAAGAGGAAGAAACGGTTCTTTATCTTCTCTGCACATGCCCTGCTCTAGCTCGAAAACGCAAGAATTACCTAGGAGAATTCTTCTTTAACGATCTAAACGATCTAAATCATATCGGGATAATCAGCCTCTCACGTTTCGTAAGAGACTCTAACTGGTTCCATTGAGCTTAGGAGGAAGCCTCAAGATTCATGTGGTATCACAATGGGCCATTAAACTGGCCTAAGTGTGTCCGTTCCATCTTGGACAGCCACTATAACCTAACCTAACCTAACCTAGGAAGAGAAGACATCTTTGGTGGCACAATCGGGAGATACAGCCTGCACGACACTACCTCCGACAACGGATTCAGGCTAGTCGATTTCGCTGCGGCGCGAGACGTTCTGGTAGCTAGTACGCAGTTCACGCATCTCAATATCCACAAGGGGACATGGAAATCTCCTGATCAATCAACCGTCAACCAGATTGACCACATCGACGCACGACACTTCTCCAGTATACAGGATATCCAAACATTCCGGGGGGCCAACATTGACTAGACCCACTACCTCGTTGTAGCCAAGGTACGGCTACGGATATCCCGATCCAAGCCAAAACAAGGAAGTACTGTGAGAAGATTTGACGTTAGACGGCTACAATCGCAAGAGACTGCCATGTCCTTTTCCGATCGAGTCTCTAGTAACCTCTTAAGGAGTAGTATGCTGCCTGCATTAAGCAAAGAAAACCAGTGGCAACATAGCCTTGCATCCATCCGCCTCTGAAGTGCTCGGTTTTACGTGGCCACCACAGCGAAACCCTTCGTTTAACGACTAATGCAGGCAAGCGCACGCAGCGAAACAAGAGGCATACAAAACGAAGCTGCACAAAAGGACTAGAGCTGCTCGCGAGCTCTACGAGCAGAAGAGGAGAGAGGAAGACCGGCTTCTTAGATGGAAAAAAAGAGTATGTCACAACAAGAATGAGGTTCGTAAATTTTACCAAAAGGTTAAAAAACCTGCCACGAGCCGAAGCCTGTAACGACGATCAGGGGAACATCGTAGTAGAACCGCAGTCGATGCTGAGAACACGGAAAGACCAATTCTCCAAATTGTATAACGGCGATGACAAACCGAATTCCGCTGTAAGAGAGATAGAACCACTCAACCTCGGCGACGCGGATCAACAATTCCGCCTACCCGACCTTGACGAAGTGAAGATAGCCATTTCTTAACTGAAGTCAAACAAAGCTGCAGGCGATGACTTGGTAGGGAGCATGCACCAACTTATCTGCAAAATATGGTCGGAAGAAAGCATGCCCGATGAGTGGAATCTCAGCATAATGTGTCCGATACATAAAAAAGGAGACCCTCTAAATTGCGCCAACTATAGAGGCAGCAGTCTCCTTAACATTGCATATAAGATCCCCTCTGCCGTATTATGTAAACGTCTGAAACCGTTCGTCAAGAACCTGACTGGTCCTTATCAGTGTAGCTTCAGACCAGGAAAGTCCACTATCGACCAAATATTCACACTACGGCAGATCTTGGAAAAAACCCAGGAACTTCAAATCGATACCCACCATCTCTTTATCGATTTTTAAGCTGCGTATGACAGCATACATAGGGAAGAGCTCTAAAGAGCAATGCCTGGTTTTGGTATCCCTGTCAAACTTATCCGTTTATGCAGAATGACGATGGAGAATGCTCTTTCAAGGTCAAAAAAGATCTCACCGATGCATTTGAAGTCAAAAAAGGTTTTAGACAAGGCGATGCTCTGTCATGCGACTTCTTCAATATCGTTTTGGAAAGAATTGTGCAAAACTCAACCCTCAACACTAGAGACACAATCTTCCAAAGGCCCATCCAGCTACTGGGATACGCAGACGATATTGACATAATTGGAAGATCAAAGCGTTATGTCAGTGGAGCGTTTTTGAGCATTGCGGCGGAAGCGAAGAAGATGGGTAAAGTGGTAAATGAGTCCAAGACCAAGAATGTGCTGTCATCAAAAAAGGACATTGAACAACGCCGTCTTGGACAAAACGTCACCAACGTAAAATCCGAGCTGCTATATGCTTGCGAAACGTGGAAGTGCTGTGCTGACATCTCAAAAAGGTTGCAAACTTCTGGCAACCGCTGTTTACATTACATTCTGAACATCCGGTGGCCACAAACCATATCTAACGATGAACTGTGGCTCAGCACTGGGCAAACAAAAGTGGATGTTGACATCGCGCACAGAAAGTTGCGCTGGATTGGCCATACATTCAGGAAGCCGGACGACAAAATAGCAAAGCAGTGCTTTCAATGGAATCCTTAAGGTAGAAAGCGGCTTGGAAGGCCAAGAAAAACATGGAGATCGTCTGTCATGAAGGAAGCTCGGTCCCAAAACTTGGAGACGTGTTCCAAGCTGAGGTATCGTGCTAGGAATAGAGAGAGATGGAAGGGACTAGTTGCCGCCCTATGCTCCAGGATGAGTTAAAGTGCTGCTACAAGCAGCCGGAAACGAAGAAGAAGAAGACATTGGCAATAATATTGGGGGACGGTTATGCTGGCTATTGTGACAGTAAACTGCACTGGGCTTTTGAAGCATTAAATTCTACATGTTTTTTTATTTCCCATTGGGCAATACTGTCAAGATCAGAATTTATTATACGCTGTCGTTAGCTTTGGGAGTCTACATCCGAATGACAAGTATGATAATCTTAAAACGAATATTAAAAGCTGAGGGTACTTTCATCTACGAAACCAAATTTGGTTGGAAGTTTCAGACATAAAATCATTTATAAAAATAAGGAAGAGTGTCGGAGACAAAACGCCACCCTGAGGTACCCCAATGTTTTGTGGATAACAGATTTAAAACCATCTAATACTTAAATCGAACAGTCCCAAAAGGTAATTTCTAACAAAGAAAATAGGAGAGCTTGGTGCTTCAAATATCAAGTGCAATAGTCTTACTTCCTCCAAATCTATGTATAGATTTGTTCCACTTGTCGGTGAGATAAACCATGACATCACAGTTTGGCCAACTGGTAAAGCCATACTGAAGGTCATAAAGAAGCTTTCGTTCTTCAAAATATTTCTCAAGCTGAAAATTGATCAGAAAGCTACGAAAAACAAAAGATTGCTTTTAAAATGATTGCCATTTTTCAAATAATGAAAGTTCTGAGACGGACTGGGCAAGAATCGATTGACTGACATGATTTAACTCAATGTTTCTGTGATGAATAAAGCGTTAAATTTCCTCTAAAATGCAAGTCACCCCAATTGCTAACCCTTAGCTTATTTTGTTTTCTTTAAAGTGTTACAAATAGTTTTATTTCTTTAATTTATAATTTCATCAATTATACTCATAGTTTAAGTTCAGAGATAATTTCAAATGTTGTTTTGTTTTTAATTATGCAAATACAAAATGATGCAATGAATTTTAATTTTTTTTTACTTTTAAATTCGATACAGTTTTAATGCATATTCATAAACTAAATCTAATAAACTGGTCTTTGTTTATACATATGTCCAAATACAGTTTTAATTGTGTTGCCTGACTTGAGAGGTAACTTATGATACATATTTTAATTAACCCAACATGATCTAAGCTTCTTAAGTAATAACTTCTAGCTACTTTTTAATTTGGATCACGTACTACTTAATATATATATTTTAAGATGTAGCTAAATTTAAATGATAATTAGAGCAGGATTCTGATTAAATGAAAATGGAATTTTCAATACAGGGACTTATAAAAACCTGCTGCTTTTGAATTTGTTTAAATTAAACAGAGGTGAGGAAATAATATTTTTATAACACACATCAAATATTTTTAATTTGTAATTCATTCAAATCTAGCCCCTCTAAAAATGTTAAAGAAACGCATTGGCGCAAGAAGCAGAAGATGCTGCAAACAGAACAACGAAAGGGCTGACTGGTACACACAGCTCAAAGCAACACCTGGTGAAAGAAGTAGACGGTACTGTGATAAGTTCGGTGGATGAGCAAGTCAGAAGGTGGAAAGTACACTTTTCCTCGGTTTTAAACGGAGTGTTTGCAAACAAAGTGCAGCCGATACCTTCTAAAGCGCCTGAAGAAACTTATGCCCGAATCCGCACCGCACCGCACCTCCCAGTAAAGATGAGAACGTTGCCGCATTGAAAGCACTTAAGAACAACAAAGCGGTAGGACTTGATGGAATTCCACAGTGTGAAAACTGGAGAGGAATTTGCGTTCTACCAAGTTGCCAAAATAGTAGCAAAAGTTATACTAAAACGCATCAGAGAACACCTTGAGACCACACTCGATTCCGAACAAGCAGGGTTCCGCAATGGATCCCCCTGTTTTGATCATATCAACACCCTGCGGATCATTATTGAACTGTGCGTTGAATATCGATCACCACTACACCTGCTGTTCATCGACTTCGAGAAGCGTTAACAGGGAATTAGCTTTACTGAGAAGAAGCATCTCAGAAAAACTAATTAAGACAACATATGATGAATCCAAGTATCACGTTCTGCACGATGCTAGGTTGTCAGATGGTTTTAAAATCCGAAGCGGAGTCCGACAGGGCTGTATTATTGTTGGTGATAAGCGATGTACTGCGTGCAGATTTGTCAGGTAGCGGAGGGATCCAATATACTTTGACATCCTATTTAAAGCACTTGGATTACGCGGACGATGTTTGCTTACTCTCTCATAGGATCATGTACCTACATCAAATGACAACAAGTATGGAGAGAGAAGCAGAAGTTGTCGGGCTGAAAATTTATTCCGGCAAAAGAAAAATGATCAGCCTCGGAACCCGACCATCCTTTCAAATAAATAATTTCTCACAACCGGTGGAGAGCTTTCAATACCTTGGAAGCGTTGTTTCCATCGAAGGCGGAACCGAACAAGACGTCATCTGCCGCATCAGGAAAGCAAAAGCGGTGTTAGATATGCTGTCAAAAATTTGGAGGAATAACTCTATCAGCTTAAGAACAAAGCTACGACTGTTTCGCACAAATGTCGAATTTGTGTTTATTTTTGGGTGCAGTACTTGGAAGGTTACTTCTGGCCAAACCGTATTTCAAATGTGGTCCTTAATAGAAGGACAAGTCAGGAACCTATAGAATCTATAATACGAAGACGTAAGTGGCAATGGATTGGACAAACGCTTCAAAAAGGTAACGACTGCATCAGTGGAATTCGCTCACACAAGCAGGAAGAAGAGCTGGACGACCGAGAAGCACATAGCGCAGGACAGGCAAGACGGAATCAGCGTCACTAGGCAAGAGTTGAAGGGGGCTGAAACACATCTTCGGAAACCGTACACGATCGCCCGTGTACGACCTACTGCAACGTAAAATTTTTGGTGAATGGGCTCTTGGAGAATGTTGGCCCAGGATCCACTTTTATTTTACTCATTGGGTACGTAAATAAACAGAATTATTGATTTTGGAGTGAATATCAGCCAGAAGCCTTGCAAGAGCTACAAATGCTTCCAGAAAAATGCACAGTTTGGTGCAGTTTATGGGCTGGTGGCATCATTGGACCGTACATCTTCAAACGTAACTGTGAATAATGAGCGCTACAGGAAGATGATATCCAACTTTTTTTGCCCAAAATGCAAGAGCTTGACTTGCATGACATGTGGTTTCAACAAGACGGTGCCACATGCTACACAGCACAGGCAACAATGGACGTATTGAGAGACGAGTTCGGTGAATATTTTATTTCAAGTTCGGGACCGGTCAATTGGCCGCCTAGATCGTCGGATTTAACTACTTTTATACTATTTTTTGTGGGGCTATGTTAAAGCTCATGTCTATAAAGACAATCCCGCTTCAATTGAAGCAATGGAAGGCAACATTTAAGTATTTATTCGTGAGATTTTTTTTGTATAATAAGCGCACACTCAAAGGGATAATACTACCCTTATTATGCATATACATTGTGAGCACTAGAAAAGAGAGAGTGGGGTTGAAAGGAGGTGTCGGTGGACATTGGTTTTGAATTCCTAAATATTTAAATAGCTGGAAAAGACAGAGTTTGACAAGGCATTCCACATTCGCATAGTATGGCTAAAGAACGAATCTCTGTACTTGACAGTACAATCCTAGACGCGCGAGTACTACGGTTGAACTGTTTAAGGAGAGGAATGCAGCTGGCTATTTCTCTAGAGCATAAACCGTTACAATAACGGTAAAAGAGGGCGAGACAGGAAACTTTGGGACAATTTTCGAGCGACGTAAATGATCCTACGATGGTATTATCACCAATCAATTTAAATGCTCGACGTTCAATACTGTCCAAGAAGTTTAAGTAAGTTGCAGGAGCACCCGCCCAGAGATGGGAGTTATACTCAAGCTTCAGACGTATATAAGTCTTGTAAATAACAGATAAATCAGAGGGCCCTGGGGCACACCAGCATTAATTTTAAGGTTTCCCGACTTGAATCCATCCAATACTACTTGTATTGAACGATCCGAAAGGTAATTACTAATCCAATGAAGGAGGGATTCATGAAAACCAAAAGCACGCATTTTCGATAAGAGAGCCTGATGCCAAACTCAATCAAATGCTTTTGAAATATCAAGTGCAATAATTTTACTTTCCCCAAAACGATGTAAGGATCTGCTCCAATGTTCGGTGACATGAACAATGAGATCACCAGTGGACCTATTACTGCGAAAGCCGTACTGACCGTCATTAAAGAGCTTTCGATCTTCGAGACATTTCTTGAGCTGATAATAAACCAGCGTTTCCATGACCTTGGAAGGGACGTAAGTGCAATCGGTCGGTAATTAGACGGTGAGGAAGATTCGCCTTTTTTGAGAATAGGCTGGACAAATCCAGTTTTCCATCTGCTCGAGACCTGCGAGACCTGAGGAGTTGGAAAGATGAAAAAGCTTACGCAGTGGTTTTGTCAGCGTTGAAGAACACCTCTTCAGAACAATAGCGGAGATACCATCCGGACGAGCGGATTTATGAATGTCGAGATCTTTAAGAACTTTTGCCACAGTACGAGTGCGAAAAAAGATTGGTCCCATAGAATCACTAACTCGCTCTAGTACAGGCGCAGTCATAACACTCACTGGCAGCGTTGAATTGACGGCGAACTGCCTAGCAAAGAGATCAGCTTTCTCTAAAGAGCTAGCATATGGAGTGTCATTGACCACGAGCGTAGGAACCGATGAAGAGGAAGAATTCCTAATATTTTTTACAAAAGACCAAAAATTCTTACTGCCTTTGGACATTGCAGTTTTTCTTGCCGTTATTTTTGATCATGTAAAAATTTGGTCCGTCGTATATGGGCGTTGCAGGCCTTCCTGGCTTGCTTGAACTTATTCCGGTTTTCCTCAGTTAGATTGGCTTTAAAACAAAGGAAACTTAACTTCTTAACCCTAATAATCTCTTTACAGCTCGCACTGAACCATGCGTTTTCTGATGCTTTTGACCCTATTCGGGATACAAGTTCAAAAGTTCAAAAAGCGTCAACGTAACTATCGAGGAAGCATTGTGATCAGTTAAAGATCCTAATACAATTGTTGAGACTGTTCCAGTTGGCTTTCTCGTACTGCCAAAGTGTTCTCTTAGGAGCTTATTCTTTAACTGAACAGTTTTGACACGAGAAATTTGCTGATATAACACAATGGTCAGGTGTGCCTAGAGGAGATAGAACACTAACATTGTACTTATCAAGATCAGAGGTAAAAAACAAGTCAAGAGTGGCTTCTGCTCGACCTTCAACGTTTGATATTCGATTGGGCTCGTTGACCAGTAGGTGGTTCAACTCAGCGAAGATTTCTGCACACAATTCATCGGGTGTTGTCTGGCCTGAATGTTGAGGCCATGAGGCAGTGCGAGGATAGGATCAAACAATTCTTCGGATGGAATCAGACAAAGCATCAAATTCACGAGAAGTTGATACTCTGTCGAAATTTAGGCTTCGATACAGGAAGCAATAGTGAATGATTTGCTTATTTACGGTGTTATATGAGCAACGATTTCATCACCTTCAATATTTGGAAGAGCGAAGCTGAAAGTGTGAAGATTCCTTTCGGCGGACAAAAGAGTTTTAAAATGAGCAGGTTCAAGAGTTTTCTTCGTACTTCTTTTCCCATCGGTTACTTCTTTAAAAATATTCCAAATTTTTTCGAATTATTGCTATGAGACAATTTATTTGCTAGGTCCTTGTAGTAGAGAGCTTTTTCATTGTACATAGTGATTTGTACTCCCCGTTTATTCATAGATAGAGGTTTTTGAAAAGTAGCATATTTGAAGTTCTGAATAATTTTAAGTATTTGAAATATGAAAAATGTTTTCAGAATGTAAACTTCCCTGACATAACTACCACACGAAATGATTGAGAGTTGTAAGTCAATAGGCTGTTGTTGTCTACAAGCTGTTGCGACACCTAATTTAAGTTCTTATAATTTTATCATGGAAACAGCTTTCGAGCCAATATCAAATTTTAGGAGTTTTTATTTAACCAAAATTGAGAAACGTAGTTTTGTAGGGATTAGAATGAAGGTTTTTTTCTCAGCGTTTGGCGGAGGTTTGGTGGTGAAAAAATGTATTTTTCGCAACACTTGAGGATTGGTATAAACAAGAGAGCGATATAAAAAAAAGACGTCTCACTTTCATTTCCACCCTCTGCCTGATAAACACTTTCAAAGTGGGTCTCTTTTTTAATGCCCACTTATAACTTTGCGTTTACTTAAGTAAAAGAAAACATCTTCTGAGAGTGCAAAAAAGTAAGTCCCAGACAATTAAGTTCCACTTTTTCCACAGCCAGACGTCCGCAAATACAACAAAAAACATTTTGAAATGTGATATTTTATTTAGTTTAAAAAACACTCTAAAATTCAGAAGGGATAAGATTGAAGAAAAACTAAACGGATTTTCGTTTGCTCTCAAGGTTTCAATTTTGTAAAACAATAAAAACATGGAAATATTAAAAGCTTTCCCCAGAGTCAAGTTTAAACATACATTTCCACTTCAAAGAGCTGCGCATATCATAAAAGAAATTAATTAAATTTCATAAAACATCAAATTAATTTCTTTTTTCGAACGAACCACCGAGAATTCGCCAAAAAGAAAAAAAGTTGTAAACAAAAAACATTCCCATACTCCATATGTCAAATTCTTCCACCTGTCAATTTTCCAATGGAACAACAACCAAAGAAAAACACGAAAAACCTCTTCCATTACCGCCCCACAACAATATACACCTCTCACTCTAACTAACTGCTTCTGAACCACACAAACGTTATTCGCGATTTCACCAACAACGAAAACCAAAGAAAAGGAAAAAGAAAACCAAGAAACATGAAAAATAAAAATATAACACACAAAAACACTTACCTTCTCCAATTTTTGAAAATACTGCCTCAAAAACTGGACAGGATTGTCCGGGCGGCTGACGCACAATTGGACAATGCAATCCTTCAATACCCGCTGAATATTATGCGTTTGAATGTAATTTTCACACTCGCGAAGGCTTTGCTGCTCCTCCAGGGTCGACGCCATGTTTGAGGACATTTCGATATCACTTTTTATTTTTTTCACTCGATATTATTTCTTTTTTTTCACACTGAATTCTATCGTCGCGATAAGGAATTGTTTTATTTTTTGGATCGAAAGTCCTTGTGCAGAGTTAATGGGAAACGTTTTGTGATTTTAGGAGATGTTTATACGCGATAATTTCACTAAAATAAAAGTGAATTGCAATCGGGAGAAATTGTGCAACTTACAAAACAATTGCCCTAGTTATTTCTTTTATTCTTGACTTTTTCCTTGAGTGGATTTTTTGGTGGCGGCGCCTCGTTTTCACCAACTTTTCACACAACCAATGGAAATTCTAGTTGGAAAATAAATGACAGACAGGTAATTCCAATAGGGAAAGGAAATATTTTGAGAGTTTCTTCTAAGGCTGAATTCTCACTAACAAGGGGAATTTTTGAACAGAACTGTTCGATTGCATCTAAGAACTCAGAACACCACACAAATTTGATTTGTTGCTAAAAATTAATCAAAAACTGAACTTCTTGGAGAAATTCAAAAAAAAATGTTAAAAAGGAGATATTCCAACCTCCTCCAGGAAAATGTAACAGGGTAAGGCAGAAAACATAGACTTTTTGAAGAGATTTTTTCAGAAATATTACATAATAATCGATTAAACTCGATATGTTGGTTGCCATCTTCGTGTTTGTTTCATCAATTCTTAACACTATAAGGCCTTCTGTATGTTCAGCGGAAATATGGGAAAACTTCTGAACTCGATTTAAGTGTTTTGTTAACCTTATAGCCTTTTCACACCAAACGCAATACTGAGTTTTATGCAAAACATTTTCGAAAATAGTTCACACCAAATATTTAAACGAGTTCACTTTGACATTTAAATTTGTTTAGCACCGGCTGTCAAATTTTGTATTGATGAAAAAACATTTCAGAATAAGCCGCAGAACTTTCGAAATACTCTGCAATGAACTAAAGGATTTGGAAATGCAAGATAGAAACTTTAGCTTTTTTTTAGGTGCTTATCAAGTTGATTTTCAGGAAGGTAAAGATCTATACGAGCTCTAAGAGATCGAATGGGATCCAGTCATTGAGTGGTTTAACAAACGTTCCGATACGAATATACAAAAAACTCCCAGTACATCATCACCCAGCGTCTCGGATACACATAAAATGTAAATATCCAAGTACTTCCTTTTAGGCAGTGAAGTTGCTCTTTATGGTATGTATTCTCTCAAAATTCAATTTTTGAAAATTCTTGAAGTCTTGAAGTCGACACCCTTGAGTCGGCAATCCTTTCCTGTGCTGTCATAGAGCAGCATATCAGCGCAGACAAGACCGTAACACTAGCTCTCTAGAAAAAGAGCTTCAACTGAAGTTCTGGGGATGGGTGGAATGGGCTCACGATATGAACCAACAAGAACAACAAGCTCGCTTATTTGCAGATATTCTCTTTGTTCATTTCCGGGCCGAACAATTCACTAAGGAGAAGCTAATTGCCTAGAAAATATTTCATAGAATCAATAACCAACAAAATTGTTACAATACAAATTTATTTTATTTAAATAATGTTCTTCTTCTTTCAAAACAAATTCAACCTAAAATACGGAACTCATGACTATTGCTTCTGTTGTCCAAATGTGCTTTCAGAATTTCCATATATTTTGTTGCCGTCCGAGCAAGCAACTTATAGTCGGAGTTTAGAAGATTGTGAACAATTTTGTGTAGGTCCTAATGGCCGTAGCAGAAAAGGTCAATTCCTAGTTCTAGATTCGGACCAAAATCACACTCATTCAGAGCGATAACTGAAGCTGTTATGATGGGCTGCAATTTCTCCATGACTATCTCTTTGGCTTCTCCCTTTGAGGGCTCGTCTGGCTTGTCCAAAGCACTGAGGATCTTTTTGATTTTGGTATCGCTGTCCATCAAGGGGTGATAGTTTCATGGAACAACGATTCCCACATTGTGGAATGTTTTGTCACAAATTTTCCTAGCCCGTTGCGACTAGACTTCACCAGAGATTTTTTTTCGTACTTATTCTCCTCCACTAATGAACTTATCGGCTTTTTCATATCTCTTAAATCCTTGTGATTGAACGGAGTTACCAGAAAGTCTTTCTCCAGGTAGTAAGCGAAAGTGTCGAACATATTTGTGGCGACGAGTTCGAAGACGCAACACTTGGAAGCGTCATTACGAACTATGAGCAAGTCTTTCTCGTCCTTGGGGTTGTCACGCCAGTAGCCAACGTGAATTCCAGTTCCCCGCTCAACAAAGAGCGTATGAAACTCTAGAGGATTTTAAACGAACCACCAGTGCCGAAAATAGTCACCGGGGCTTTTATTCTCGACGTTGGAAAAGTTTCCCTCAATTTTTTCTGTTGCCACGCAGCTCCCCCAAAGTTTCCCTTTTTTTCTATTCCATATTCTGTAAATAAAAACAAAAAGGAATAATTCTTATTTTGTAAAGAAATTGTTGAATGTTTCAAAAGGTTTGTTTGTTTAGTTCAACTTTGAATTGCTACTAGTTTTCGAGAGGTTTTATGTAAAACTTGTGGTTTACCAAAAATGTACGGGAAAATTTGAGTTTTCGATGTAGGTTATCAGCCAAAACCGAGTTTTGGTCTTGGTGTGAAGAATTAACCAAAAACTGCATTTTTTTGGAGAAATTAAAAAAAATGTAGAAAAGGAGATATGCTTACCTTCTCCAGAAAAACTTAACAGGATAAGGCCGAAAACATAGACTTTTTGAGGAGTTTTTTTTTCTAGAAATATTACATAATAATCGATGCCCACTCGATATGTTAGTAGCCAACTTCGTGCTGGTTTCATCAGTTCCTAAAGGCCCAACTATAATAGGCATAAGCTAGCATATGCGCGCATAAGTAAACGTGCGAATACAAAGAATCTCAATACGAGTGAACATAATGGAGCTCCGTTTCGTTAAATTTTTTCAGTTTCGTTAACTTAAGCAAACTTATCCAAGAGCGATCCCAGTCGCTCGCCGCATAAGTAAAATCTGACATATAGATACGTGAACAAAATTGCATTACGGCTATGTAGTAATTTCACAAACTTAAGTGAATTTTCGTTATGTTTCTGACATAAGCTTATGTTTGCTTATGCCTATTATAGTTGGGCCTTAAGGCTATAAAGTCCTCTGTAGGTTCGGCAGAAATATGGAGGAAGTCGCTTTTTGTATTTTATCATCCTTTGTCAAAAAAAAAGAAACAACAGATGGCGTTTAAAATTGATCTTATTTTTTCCGCAAAACCTACAAGAGAACAAGCATAGCTCAAGAGATTAAACACTTTTAAAGAAGGTTTTGAACACGAATTAGAATCGATTAGCAGAACATGTCTAGTATTTCGATGGAGCAAAGGTATTACAATATAAGTTGGAAACACTATCTTTACTGGCAGCCATTTTGTAAGCTGTCAATTGGTTTATTTTTAGATAAATTTGACATATCAATCTGAATGAACTTACTTGTGAAAATGTCCAAATTTGGGCCAAAATAAGTTTATCTTTGATACTAATGATATCTTTTTTTTAGTGATAAAGCCCATTTTTGATTAATAAAGAAAACTACAGTATGATAATTCTCAAATGTATGTTGAGAAAACACCGTCGATTGTTCCGTACTTCCTTAAAATCGATACTGGCAGAACGTTACGGTCAATGGTGAATCCTTTAGATCCATGATTATTGACATTTTCTTTCATCAATTAAACAACCATCATGTCCGGAATCTTAAGTTGCAAAACGACGCTGAAATATGCCAGACAGCTCGCACCACAAATTATTTATTGACGGAAACATTTGGTAACCGCATCGTTTTCGTTACGAACCCGTGAATTGACCTCAAATCGTGTGATTTAACGCTATCTCTTGAATCTTTTCTGTAGGGATATGTGAAGTCGTTTTTCTAGGCTGTGCCGACAAATCCAAAATGATTAACCACTTGAAAAACAAAATTTGCCGATATACGGCCAGATACTGGATTCCTGATCAGACTTCATCCAATCCAGTTATAGTGGACATATGTGAGAAATCATATTTAAATTACATTATCCTTTGCAGTAAAAAACATTTGATGCCAATTTATGAAAATCATCTTTCTTTTATTCCATTTAAAATTTTTATACTCCAAAAAATACTAAAAGGAAACATTTTTGTAAAAGACACCCATTTTATAACAAATTCATGTTCTTCTCACGTTCAAACTTAAAGTTGCTACAAACTCTGTTCCACTCAACTCTCACAAGAAATGTAAATCATACTGCAGTATAAACTTAGCCTTATGTACTAACTACCATCTTATTTTTTCCAGTTCTTAAAATTTGACAGCTTTCAAAATTCTATTTTCCTTGAAATGTCATTTGGGTTTCCTTGAAAAAAGTTGTGTATTTTTTCGGCTTTGAGAGAAAATTTCTGCGTAAAAATTGAGATTTAAACAAATAAAATTAGATTTTTTAACTTTTGGTATGCACTAAAAAATGTTGACTTACAAGTGCATGTTTACACGTTTTCAATTTAAGGTAATCCACAATCTAAAAACCACTTCCGAGCGAAGAAAACTCAAAGCTACTCAACTCTCAAGTTTATTGATTTTTCTACTACGAGTGTTTTTTGTTTTTCTATTTTTATTTTCAGTTAAAATGCTCAGCAGTGATTCACAGCAGGGCATATACGCGCCATTAAGTCAAGTAATGTCCGATTCTGATAGTGAAGAAGAAATACACAATTCAAGTCGACACACTCGTCGCCAGCAACAAAACCAAAGTCAAAACCAACAACAGCAGCAGCAATATCACCACCAGAATCACAACAGTTTTCAATCCCAGCAGCAACAACAACGCCAATCAAGACAAAGAAGCAACCAAAGGCAGCAACAAGGCTTCCACACTCGCAGCAACTTGCAGTACCATCAGAAGTACCCGAACGGACATCAGATGCATCACAGCAGCAGCATGTCCCTGCAGAACTCCTTCCGTAGTGTCATGGACGGGGGGAGCAACTTCACGAGTTTCAACAGCGATGGCGAAGAGCGCCATCAAACCGACGCTGATAATGTTGCGATTCTAGGGCCTCCCGAAACGAAGGACGAACCCATGACCACAACGCGGAAGTGCTGTTTCATCGGCTCGATTCTGCTCTGTGTCCTCACAGTCGTCATCTTCCTCTGGGTCATCCCATGCAGCGAAGAAGGAACGTGTCCAGCACCGCCGGACCGCATCAAGACACACAATTGGCTGAACAACTACACCAAGATCGAGCTCAAGGGTGTGATCAATGTCGTCGATGGATTGAGGAACTGGGAGAAGAACCTGATCTTCCTCTACCGAGGTGACGCCTTCTTCCCCGAGTTTGAACCATCCAACACCAAGCGGAATGGAATCATTTCGCTCATAGGGAGTTCCGGGGCGATTGCTTGGTTCGATGAAATGGTGGACGAACCCATCACAATTGACTGCACCTTGATTGACATCGACAAGAACGGCAAACCGGACTGTTTGGTCATCGATCAATTTGGGGAATTGGGAGTCATCAACCCGATCTCTGGACAATGGCACTGGAAGTTCAGAGTACGATCTAAGACGAAAGTCGATGCTCTCGATTTCCCTGTGATCCTTCCTGATTTGGATGGCGATGGAGTCTATGAGATTCTCTTAGCCACAACATCTCCGATTCTGCATTACGACTCGAAGCCAAAGAACTTCATAACGCCCCACGAAAACTTCCACGGTGATGCTCCCTCGGGGGCTAGGAATCTCCTGAGAATTCTTTCGGGACGAATTGGCAAACCAATAGGCGATGGTTACAAAGTCCACGACTGCGATATCCTGAGGAAGTTCCAATTGGAGAAGAAGCATATTATCACTTTCAATTGCGTTCGCAATAGCACCGAAGTTCAGCGGTCCAAATCGCTAACGGAGCTCTTCTCGCTGGTCACCAATCGTTCGATAAAAAGTGAGAAGCTTACTCCAGCTCTGAAGATCTCCCAACACCGTCACTATGGCCAGCGCAAGGAGACCGAAGCTCAAAGAAACATTTATTCCCTCAGTGGTCGGGAGTTGATCGTAGAGAATCGTGGAAAATGCCCCGACGACTGCAATGTCTCCTTCATTCTGAGCGAGGAACGGAATGGCAGAGTGAATGTTGTCCGGAACTTCACCAATCCCGGAATGTACGGCATGGTTCCGGCTCAGTGGCACTTCAAGAACAGCAAGTCAAAGATGTCCGGCTTTGTGATGAAATTCTGGAAGTGGAAGAACGACTCTGCTGCGCTCGGTCGCCGCAAGAAGCGCGAACAATCAAAGAAAGAAGAAGAAGCTGATTTCCCCACCAGCGAGTTCAATATATTCGATCATTTGGTCCAGAAACGCAACACCTACACGATCCCCGAGAAGATCGCCCGTGTCGAGCGGAGCACTGCCAACATCACCAGCAGTACCCTCCTGCTGAACAACTACAAGCGTCAACTGATCACCGAGACCGTCGTTCTTGTCATATTCATTGGATCCGACACGAGGATTGAGAACACCAGCCAAAGTGACATCATCCAATTCTGCAGCACCGAACTGGACGAAGTCGTTTGCCAACCCGACTTGAACAACCAAGAAAATTCTCTTCTCATTGCCGATTTGGATCAAGACGGATCACAAGAGCTGGTCTCGTACTACTCGACGTTCAAGAAGGAAGATCAATCAAAAGACTGGAAATTGGTGACCTACGTGCAGTTGCTGCGTTTGGAATCAGAACTGCCGGGTTTCTATGTAGAGGGAAAGCGTTATTAGGATTACAAAGAGGAAAAGGAGAGCTTTTCGTTAGAAACAAAATATTCAATCACACCAAAAACACTCACTCGTAGAATCTAGAAAAACAAAACTGCACCTTTAATAAATCGAAAAAACGAAGCACTGCTGGTTTTTTAAAACTCCTTTTTTGAAATACATAAGTTTCTAAGTTGCTTGAAAAATATCTAAGTCGATGGAAAATGGATGCTTTGGGAAGCGAAGCGTCCATTCCTCTTTTATCAATGTATCTCGCCTTATATTATTTATTTAATTTATTTATTGTTTAAATTTAAGAAACAAAACAAAAAAGAAATTGTCAAAAGACTTTTTTCAAGGTCTTTTCAAGATTAAACAAAACTCAGCTAAAGAGACAAGTGAGAGAAACCAAGAGTGGATGTGCAATAGGAAATTAAAGAAGAATTAAGTTATCTGGTTTCTTGTCTCTTTGGCTAGGAGTTTCAAGTTACAACAACTTCTATTACGTATTCCGGAACAATTTACACTTCTTTTGAATGTCTTATTTTCGGTTTGTTGTTGTTGTTATTTGGCAAAAAAAAAACATTTTTATGAACAAAATATAGTTATTTAAAATATTTAGAAAAACAAAAATATGCCACCAATTTTTTTACTCATAAAATATTTAAATTAAATTTAATAATAAAAAAAATGAAATAGAAAAAATTAAAACATAATTTCATAATTAGATTAATAAAAATAAAAAAAATAGTCTAAATTATTTGGACGGTTATTTAAGTAGGATAAAATTATACAAAACCAAAAGAACAAGAAATAGAATAATGCTATTATACCAAAGTATCTTTCAACGATCAAATAAAATAGAATTCTAGTCATTGGAAATTATAATTAGAACAAAACGTTGTTTTTCATTTTTTCGAATGTAGTTAATACGCTGCCATTATATCAATCAATCTCACGGGTATCGACCAGTTAAGTTGAAATGGACGATGAATAAAAAATAATTCTGCATGCGAGAGGATCAGATTTCGAACAGAATCATACATTCGATATTGCCAACGACATGTTAGCAATTGATAATACGGTCGAATTACTTCAGGTTCACTTGGTAGTCCTTCCGTTCTTGATTTGTTTGTGTCAAATTTTCAATGTCTTATAACCTAACCAACTAGTTTCCAAGCTCTTAGCTCTGATCATAATCCTGTTGTTCGATTTGAAAATAGCAACAATGTAAAACTCATTAGAGAGAGTAAAAAAAAACACTTGCTTTCGAAATAATTTTTCAATCATCTGTCAAACTCACAAATTTCAATAAAAACTAGAAATTATTTGATAACCTAACAAAGCACACGCGTTGTTTTAATTTTCTTCTAATTATAATTTTCTCGAACCAGCATTTGTTTAAAAACAAATTAAAGATTATCATATCATTATACACCTGTTTTTTTGTGACCTTTTATGGTCGGGTGAAAAAAATGTGCAATACTTTCAAGATTTAAAAAAAGCAAACTGGTTTTGCTTTAGAAGAAAAATCAATAGGAAAATCCAATGTTATCCTACACAGCTCGAAAATTTTAACTGTAAAGATGATGTGGATGTTCTGATTCATGACTTTACAGAAAACATTAGCTCTGCAATAGATAAAAGTGTGCCTAAAAGAGTAAAGAGAGAAACTTTAAATACAAAATTACCATCTAAACATACTAGAAATAATAAAATTGAAAAATCTTCATTACAGAAACTGGCAACGTTATCGTCAACCCTTCTCTGGAAGAATGGTTTCTCATTTTAGTAAGATTTCAAATGAGCTTATGAAACATAGCAACCATGAATAGGATAAAAAGCTTAGTCCTCTAGATAAAAACGATAAACCATTTTGTAATATCATTAAAATCGTTAAAAATCAAAATAGAACTCTTCCATTTCTAAAGGACTCGACGTCAATATACTTCACCGACCACAATGAAAAGGCTGAAGAAATTGCAAGGAATTTTTAAAAAAACCATTTGGTTTCACAAAGCTTAGGTGACAGGGACACAAAAACAAATGATCTCGTCAAAGTCCAAATTCAAAATGCAAATGCTCTAAACGTGACAACACCATTAAATGCTTTTGTTAACGAAGAAAACATTACGAGTGTTATTAAAAACCTTGATACACTGAAAGCCGAAGGTTTAGATGGTATAAAAAATGTTTATTTGAAAAACCTACCGAAGAACGGAATTAGGTACTTAACATTTATAATCAATTCATGTCTTAAACTTCAATATTTTCCTAATGTTTGGAAAAAGACAAAAGTTGTGCCTATTTTGAAAGCTGGTAAACCTTCAGATATTTATCTAAGCTACAGACCCATTAGTTTACTAAGCATAAGTAAAATATATGTACAAGTCGTAAAAGATCAAATTTCGAAATTTGTTTCAAATTTAAATCTACTTCCTGACGAGCAATTTTGTTTTAGAAGTTTTCACAGCACATCCCATCAAATACAAAGAATTTGTAACCACGTTAAAGAACATCGTTTACATGGACAGTCAACAGGAATGATAGTGTTAGATATAGAAAAAGCTTTCGATTCTGTATACTTACTTACTATACTTACTTACTTACTTAAGGTGGCGCTACAGTTCGGGCGGACCTGGGCATCAACCAACATGCGTCTCCAGCTAGCTCGGTTTCGCACGCCAAGTTGGTTGAGGTCTTCACCCACCTGCGTGCGCCACCTGAGTCGCGGTCTTCCTCTACTGCACCGTCCTTCAGAATTGGATTCGAAGACCTTCCGGGCTGGAGCGCTGATGTCCATTGGCTCTACATGACCCAGCCATCTATGCCGTTGGCCTTTAATTCTGTTAACTAGGTCAGTGTCGCTAAACAGCCTGTACAGTTCATCGTCATATCTTCTCCTCCATTCTCCATTTATGCGCACGGGATCAAAAATCACCCGAAGAATTTTTCTCTCGAAGCATCCTAAGACGTTCTCATCTTTCTTTGACAGGGTCCAGGCCTCGGCGCCATAAATGAGACAAGATGGTGATTTTAGATGCTCGAGAGAGGACTTTACTTCTCAATTGCCGATGTCGTTGTCTGTGTTAATAGTGATGCCTAGGTAGACAAAGTCCTTAACTACCTCTAAGTTATAGCTGTCCATGGTGACGTTTTGTCCAAGACGTCGGTTTTCAGTGTCCTTTTTTGATGACAGCATAAACTTGGTCTTGCCCTCATTGACCTCTAAACCCTTCTTCTTCGCTTCCGTCTCAATGCTCAAAAACGCTCCACTGACGTCACGCTTTGATCTTTCAATTATGTCAATATCATCTGCGTATCCGAGTAATAGGATGGACCTTGTGAAGATTGTGTCTCTAATCAAATGTATCGGTGAGATCTTTTCCGACTTTGATAGAGCAGCGTGCATTTTCCATCATCATCGGAGGAAGAAGCTGATTTTGATTTAATGAAACTTTATGAAGTTTGGCAGTCTTTCTTTAACTCTTCAGTAAAGTAGTGTTTTCGTGTTTTTGCATTTCTGATGTAATTTTTGAGCGCCGCTAAGTAAGCGATTTGTGAAGTTATGGTGAATAAATTTGTGGTAGCACTTTGCCTTTTGTTTAGTAAATTAAAGTCAGTTTTGTGAAAATATAAGTTATTAAAAAAAAATAAAAACACTTTTTAATCCCAATCAGGGCACTTTCGACTTTTGCAATAAGGGCATATTTGACAAAGTGTATAATTCGCAGTGTGACAACGGTAATGGACTCCATTGGCATAGGTTTAATCTATAATAAGTGTTTTTTTCTAACATATTATAGGTCTTAGCAGCAAAAGGTTAGCGTAGTGTTGCAAAGGCAGCATCATCAGAGCGTGGGTGTTTGGTAACAATGGTGGGCAAAATTAATGCCACTATAAATCGTTTGCCACCAGCATACGCGTGCGCTTCTGTGACAGATTTTCATTTTAAATGGTTGCTTTCCTGGGTCACTAATTTTGAATTCGAAATCTGGATGGATGATTTCCGAATTCTTAACGACTTCAGCCATTGGATATATCTATATTCGGGCCTTTCAAACGGTTCTGTGGGAAGGCATTTAATGGTTTTCTAAGCTCTAATCATGGAAAGCAAATATAAATTTACAATTCCCTTCAAAAAATATATTAAATGGCTTTCAAGCAACTGGGGTCAATCCCTTCAAATCCTAGATTTTCGGAGAAGATACACTTTTAGTACACATTGCCAGATGATGATAATTTAGTCCCAAGAATATAATACAACTATAATGAATATATCGAGCCCTTCCCGCTAATTTATCGTACGCGACAAAATAAATTTTATGGTAAACGACAAAAGCTTAGCTTAAATAATTTTACAATACCTTTGATACTAAATTTTGAAAACCAATTACTCAAAGGTTTTTCTTGTCATAATCTTTTATTACACAAGTTTTAGCTTCTAGGGAACTATTTAAAATATAAACTATTTTTTGAAAATTCTAGGTACAAAACGCGGTGCACAGTGGCCCCTTTTGACTTTTTTGGTTGTAAAAATCATATTTTCTAAACGAATAAAGATATTGCTTAAATTTTTTTTATATCTTGAAATTTGTGTTAAAATTAGAAGTTTTAACAAAGGTGATAAACATAGCGGTATTTTAATATTCAATCTTCAAAATCAATTTTTTAAGTAATTTAAGTGAATTGAAACAGTAGAGCAAAAAGAAAAAGGACCAATTCGAGTGAAAATGTGCGAAAAAAAGTATTTTTTTTTTAATTTTAAAGCATTTTTTTTTATTTTCCAGTATTCAAGAATACATAATGTATTTTGGTGATATATCAAACATTAAACAGTGTAAAAAGAAATAAAGACAAAACCAATTAATATATAAACACTAAATTTCTTGAAAACTATCATCTAAGTCCTGGGAAATGTGTAATAAACTCATTTCTGGAGAGTATCGTTCTATCAGATCTTGCCTTAAGGAAGAAATAAGTAGATCCGAAGAGGTTGAGAGCATGTTAAATAGGTCCACATTCTTCCTAATCCTTGAAAGTTTACACGTATTCTGATATCCTTATTTTTGCATTCCTGGGTTTCTTCTGACAGTCCTCCAAGTGTGATTGATATTCAATGATATTTTGACTATGAACCAAAATTTTGTGTAGAGTAGGTGTGAGTAGTTTTTCAGGATACTTTTGTTTTAAAAAGCTCTGCCGTTTTCTAAGTATACTCCCAAATTTAACTGCATTCACTACTTCTCTGCAATTCAAAACGTTCAATATTACTTTGAGCCTCATTATAACTTCTTAATTCACTCCAGTTATTCGAGCGGTTGCATCTGACTGTTCAAAAAATCTTCTTGCTGTGTTTCCGTAATTAGTGTTTCTAAACCCTTGCTTTGGTTTATTCACATCAAGGATAAGTTCATCGCGAAAATGCCTTTCGATCTCCTGTTTTCTTCTTTTTCCACCTCCTTAGTCCCAATCGAATCATCAGTACCTTCTCCTGCTTGTCGAATAGTATAAGCAAGCTTCAAAATAAATACCATGCACCTCAATTGATTCATCTTTATTGAAGTTCTTTTGTGTCCTTGTCCTTTTGTCCGGTATTGATATGCAGAGAAAAGGAAAGCCATTCTGCATTCTTTTTGACGTTACTTCTCGATCTTTTAGCTGCTATCCATTTTCTTTCAAGGTTGTAATAAAATTGTTTTAATATCTGTTATATCTTTGGCCTGCTCTATAAGGCACACAAATAACCCAACTTGAATAATTATTAAAATATTTGTGAACCCAGTGAACTAAAAACTTTTGCACTATAGACCCACTCGAAAAATGACTATTGCAAGCAGTTTTGCATAAACGGGCGGTGTTGTGCGGTGTTTGAACATTACAATGACTTGTAACTACAAAGGGCGGTAAGGCATTCGGGTAGTACGGCTAAAGAACGGTGTTTGGTGTTTAATTAATAATTGACAAGGACATTGATAACTGAACAAAAAATATTTAAAAAAAGACATTATGTTGTTTGTCTAAATCATTTACCTATCTGTTGTTTTCAACTCTGATTCTTCATTATTTCAAAAAGTTACTGCAAGAATGGATTTCTTGCTTCAAGAAAAGTTACATCACAATGATTTAGTTGTCTAACTGCCAATTTTGTATTTTAGTATTATTTCGTCAATTTTTGTAAAAATGTGTTTAGTTAATTTTTCAACAACTTGCATTCGGTGCTCGAGGTAGGAAACTTGGATTATTAATTTGGCCAACATCATAAAGAAATCACTCAAAATTTAGAACTACCTGTTTTAATGCATGGTCTGATGCATATAATTACTGGAAAAATTATTGAATAAAATTTTCCAAAAAAAAATCATTAATTTATTGGGAAACATAATTTTAAAATTTTTGATCAAATATTATTTAGACAATATTACAGTTTGTTCAGAATAAACACATTATTTAAATCGAATCATTAGTTTTTTTAGAGAAATTTTTAATGTAAAATAACGGTTTCTGCAGCAATACAGAAATATATATTTTTTTGTATTTTAAAAAAGCCAATTTAAGAAATACGAAAAAAAAGGTTCATTTTAATTTATCGGGCGGTTTTTGAGAAAATTCTAATTTTCGATTTTTAACCAACAATTTATATTTGGGACTACTTGTTGACCAGTGTAGGAAAATACAAATATTCGTAAAACAAAAACAATTTTTTTTGAACCAATGCTGTGCATGTTTATTATATCCCTAAAACTACATTAGTTAGTGTTTTTTTCTTTGTATACAATTTGTTTGTTAAATAAATAATATTATATCAAATTGAGATAAAATAATCTTAAAAGATTGCATATTTTGTATATGTTTATGAATAATTCCTATTCTACTAATTCTAAGTTACTAGAAGACTAAAAACTTAAAAGTTAGTTACAATTTCTACAAACAACGAAAGTACGAAACTCGTATAGCGCAATAATATTTTCAAACACTCGTAAAAGTCTACGAATTTTGTTTTCATTCATTTTGATTGTTTAGATCTTCTCCGATGGCCTTGACCATGCGACATACAACTTCTCCACAGGTATTCTGACGTTTCTTTCCGACCATCACGACTTCCTCGTGGTTCGCTTCATCATCGCTGCTATTGTAGTCAGTGGCGCATTTGTTGGTGATCAAACTGAAGGCGAATACGGTCATATCACAGTGACGTGCGGTAATAACTTCATGAACTGTGGACATGCCCACAGCATCAACTCCCATGGTCCGAAGCATCTTCAATTCAGCTACCGATTCGTAGTTGGGTCCTCCCAGACAAGTGTAGACTCCTTCGTGGACATCGTTTTGTACGCCCATTTCTTTGACGATTTTACGAGCTTTCTTAACAAGCCTCGAGTCGTAGGCATTGGTCATGGGTGGAAAACGGGGTCCGAATCGAGGATCATTTGGTCCCTGGAGAGGATTGTTCCCGGCGAATCCCATGATGTTGATATGGTCCCTCACGATCATGAGGTCACCGACTTTGAATTTTGGATTAAGGCCTCCGGCAGCATTTGTGGCAATGAGATAGCTTACACCCATGAGTTTCATGACACGAACTGGCATTGAGCATTTGGCCAGAGGGTATCCTTCGTAGAAGTGGAAACGACCTTGCATGCACACCACAGGCAAGCCTTCCAAATAGCCAAAGACCAGGCGTCCAACATGTCCCTCCACAGTGGACAATGGGAAATTAGGAATGTTCTCATATTCGAAGGCACATGTATCGACGAGGTGATCAGCCAGAGAGTTTAGTCCTGATCCACAGATGATTCCGATTTTGGGACAGATGTCAGTGCGAGCTTTGAGGTAATCGGCAATTTCTTGAATAATCTCATAGGAGTAGCTAAAAAGAAAAAAAGAATAAAAATTCATAAGTATCAAGAAAATGAACTTGGAACTTGGTTTGGATAGAAGAAGCAAATAGGTTAAGGAAAAAATGATATTTTTTAATGATGATGATATGAAAATGATGTTAGGAATTTTGTTAACCCGTTGTTAACGTCGATTAAATACAGAATTAATCAAGCAGTACGATTGTTAATATTTAACAATGCCTAGAGGAAGTTATTAATATTTTTTTTAAAGACGCTATTCAAAAACTAATTTTTTTTAAAGTAGAAAGATCTCTGCAATGTCCGAAAAAATCCCATTCGGGAGAAGGACCTATTTACAACTCGAGATCTTGTTCAAGAAGACGAAAAATAAGTATGATTTATAGACCATGATGTGAACTTACAATGCGGGTGATTTTATGATCTTATTTGGTTTGATAAATTTTACTAACTTTTCTTCGTTTAAAACGAGTAGAGTTTGGTCGACGGGTGAAATTGGCTGTTGTTGTTGTTGTTGGGCTTCTTGTCTGTAATTATAAAAATTAAGGTGCTTTTTAAAAAAAAAAAAAATAAAATTCAAATAATTTAGAAAATAAATATTAGATTTATAGCCAATTAGAAGCCAAGTTTTGTGTTTACAGTGCAAATGTCAATTTTGACATTTCTCTCATTTTAAGGACGTCAAAAAGTCACAAAGGATTTTGTATCGGCATAATTAACTTTATGGATTTAAAACCAATACTATACGGAGACTCCATTTATAGCGAATTCACGGTTTATCAAATTTGACTTGATAGTTTACACATGAGATTTTCCATTGGTAAAATAAATCAATTTTTTTTAAATAAAATCGGTTTTGTTGCATTTAAATGAGAAATGTAAATTTAATAATTTTTGCTTTAAAATTCAATGTTAACTTATACATTATAAGACGAGTGGAACCCCCCCCCCCCGCATTTTCCCGCACCAATGCCAATATTAATTGTATCTGTCATTGTGACGGATGTGGTCAGGTTGGGGGTTGTGCCGTCGGGGTGACTTCCTGGCCACGTAAAAAATACTAAATAACTAAATTCGCCAACATAAGCTTAATATGCGCACATGCCCCAATAGAGGAGAAAGATGAAGACACCAAAGACATATTCTTCGAGCTCTTGGACAAGACATATGAGCAGTTCCCTGGCTTTGACATTAATATTGTCTTAAGAGATTTTAATGCCAAGCTAGGAAGAGAAGACATCTTTAGTGGCATAATCGGGAGATACAGCCTGCACGGCATCACCTCCGATAACGGATTCAGGCTGATCGATTTTGCTGTGGGGCGAGAAGTTCTGGTAGTTACTACGCAGTTCACACATCTCAATATCGGACATGGAAATCTCCTGATCAATCAACCGTCAACCAGTTTGACCACATCGACGCATGACACTTCTCCAGTATACAGGATATCCAAACATTCCGGGGGGCCAACATTGACTCGAACCACTACCTCGTCGTAGCCAAGGTACGGCTACGGATATTCCGATCCAAGCCAAAACAAGGAAGTACTGTGACAAATTTCGACGTTAAACGTCTAAAGTCGCAAGAGTCTGCCATGTCCTTTTCCGATCGAGTTTCTAATAACCTCTTAAGCAGTCCTATGCTTACTGCATTAAGCATTGAAAATCAGTGGCAACATTGCCTTGCAGCCATCAGAGATGCCGCCTCTGAAGTGCAAGTTTTCACACGGCCACCACAGCGAAACCCTTGGTTTGACGACGAATGCCGGCAAGCGCACCCAGCGAAACAGAACCAGAGCTGCTCACGAGCTCTACGAGCAGAAGAGGAGAGAGGAACACCGGCTTCTAAGATGGAAAAAAAGAGAGCATGGTCGAGGAGATAGAGGGGTGTTACAACAGGAATGAGGTTCGTAAATTTTACCAAAACTTAAAAAAAACCTCCCAAGGGTACCAGCCACGAACCGAAGCCTGTAAAGACGATCAGGGAACATCGTAGTAGAACCGCAGTCGATGTTGAGAATATGGAAAGACCACTTCTCCAAATTATATAACGGCGATGACGAACCGAATTCCGCTGTAAAGGAGATAGAACCACTCAACCGATAGATAGACGCAGATCAACCGACCTTGACGAAGGGACGATAGCTATATCTAAACTTAAATCAAACAAAGCTGCTGTAACTGACGGCATCGCTGCCAAACTATTCAAAGGCGATTACTTGGTATTGACTATGCACCAATTCATCTGCAAAATATGGTCGGAAGAAAGGATGCTCTATTAGTGGAATCTGAGCATAGTGTGTCCGATACATAAGAAAGAAGACCATCTGAACCATACATCTGAAGCCATTCGGCGCTGATAGGTCCTTGTCAGGGTCGCTTCAGGAAATTCTACTATCGACCAAATATTCACACAACTTCAGATCTTGGAAAAATCCAGGAGCTTCAAATCGATACCAACCATCTCTTTATCGATTTTAAAGCTGCGTGTGCTGTCATCCGTAGGGAAGAGCAATGTCAAGTTTTGGCATCCCTGTCAAACTTATTCGTTTGTGCAGAATGACAATGGAGAATGCACGCTGCTCTATCAAAGTCGGAAAAGATCTCACCGATGCATTTGATGCCAAAAAAGGTTTTAGACAAGGCGATGCACTGTCATGCGCCTTTCAACATCGTTCCTAAAAGTATTGTGCAAAACTCAACCGTCAACACTATATACACAATCTTGCAAAGGTCCTTCCAACTACTCGGATACGCAGATGATATTGAAATAATTGGAAGATCAAAGCGTGATGTCAGTGAAGCGTTTACGAGCATTGCAACGGAAGCGGAGAAGGTGGGTTGTGTGTTCAATGAGGGCAAGACCAAGAATGTGCTGTCATCAAAAAAAGACCTGCTGTCATCTATAAGACACTCATCATCCCGGTTCTCATTTATGGCGCTGAGGCCTGGACCCTGTCAAAGAAAGATGAGAACGTCTTAGAATGCTTCGAGAGAAAAATTATTCGGGTGATTTTTGTCCCGTACGCATAGATGGAGAATGGAAGAGAAGATATAACGACGAACTGTACTACTGACACTGAACACATTTCCAATAAAATCTAGATCTGCAAATTTGCTTTTAGATCAAAAATAAATCAATTTATTTTACCCCAGGGGAAATTTGTGTTTTGACAGATCTAGATCAAAAATTAATTGATTTGCTTTACAAATGAGTCTATAAAAATGAGCTTGACTATCAAATTAAGTTTACTTCTGTCAAATGTAAAAAAAACCAATCGATTTTCAACCGTGTGTTCCATTGGACACGAATAAAGTCAACATGAGTTTAATTTTTAAATCCAAATTTACCAATGGAAACCCTAACAATTGGAATGCCCAAGTGAATTGTAGAAAGTAAATAATACTTTCAAATTAATTGTATATAAAATAAATTGTTACGTAGAACCTGAACCAACCCACCCCTCATTGTAATTCTTGGGAGATCATGTTTCATGTAACATCAGATCAGTAACTTTTGCTGAAAGCATATCAATATGCTCGTAAAGTAAAAATGGTGAAATGTATGCAACTTTTCTAACATCTAATATAATCAATGTCTGCGTCACAGTGTAGATCGCATAACATGTCACAAGATAGATAAATGAAATTGGAAGTGTAATTATTATTGTGTGGATCTTTCTTAATCAATATACAGCGTGTGAGAATGTTATAAATTAGAGTAATTTTGTTTTAAATTTATGAATTGTACATATTATATGTATTTGTGTTTTAAACTGACAAGAGTTTTAATAATTCAAGCAACACTTTTTATTTACTAAACCACTGACAAAATTCGTCTGGCAATATGATCTGCGTTTTATTAATCTAGACTTTCGATCTGGATCAAATTTGCATGAATGTAAATGATCATTTACATGTAAAACAGAAAGAAATGCATGCTCTAATTTTCTGACGAACACATTCCTTTATAAAGCAGATTTAAAATGATTCATTGGATGTACAAGTCATTTTTTTAATGCTCAATGGAACACGATTTAGATTGATTTTTTTTTTGTTACTTTTATATTGGTCTAGCTGTCAAAAATGTTTTTTTTTTTTTAAATTTGTTTCGGACTGATTGATGCACCGAAGAAAATGAGCCTGTCAACTACATATATATTAATAAAGTACTTCCATTCGTAAAAATCAATCTGACAGAAAAGAGATTTAAATCAAAAATGAATGAATTTATTTAACCAATGAAAAACAATTGCCGGAAGTTGAAGTTGTCAGAAGTAAAATGTGACAAATCTCTAAAAAGTAGATCCTACAACTGTCAAAAGCAACTAATAATGTAATGAAACTGCTTTCGAATGATATGAACAATCTTTATGTGTCAGTTAAGTGAAGTACTTTTACATGAGTTATTTAGAAGGTTAAACTGAACTCAAATTTTCTTCTAGAAACGAAGTAAATTGTATCAAAACTGTTAGAATGTGCTGTCAGTTTCGAGATACTTGAATAAATGTTAGTCATTTAATATCCAAACAGTAGATAAGCTAAATAAGAAATAAACAAAAACATTGAGACCCAATAAAACGTTATAAGCTTAAATTTACAAAGGGGCTGGTCTTTTTATCAAAATATTTATTGATGCTATTCTTGATAGTTGATAAAAATGACCACTCTGTGGAATATTTCGTTCATTAAGATTAATTAAAACTTCTAAATTGCCCATATTTCAAATGTAGGCACCTATACAATAAAATTTTTGCCACTTGAACTTCAAATGCATTTAAATTGTTTTATTAAAATATTACCTAGAAACTGAACGTGAGATAAATAAAATTTGTTTATTTTAGTCATATGGAAGTATCAAAACGGTTGAAATTTTTAAATTTTGTAACACCTGGGGCGATGGTGGTGGTATCTTTTTAGAGATAGGAACTCGGTGTGAATAACATGGTTATTAAAATATCGTAGGAAATGTGACACATATCCTGTGTAGCACTTATTGACACATTCGTATCGAAATTTAGTTTATATGCATATAATATCAAGTTCAGTTAAATTGATTTTCGGTTTTTGGAAGGTTTAGATTCAGAGACCATTTGATGCAGCTTACTTCATTGCCTCTTGCACGAGACAACGTCCATCTGAAAAAATATGTATTTCGAGCTAAGCTCTTAGGCCCAGTACTAGTATTTCTGTGGAGACTTAGTTTAAACTTGGTTTGAGAAATAAAAGGAAATTTGTTGGCACTAATTCTAATAAAAGACAATGTTTAGTGAAAACCCTCAACCAGTAATATCAGGGATGAAGGGGCTTACAATTTTATGCCAAATCCAGATGTCAAAGTTCGAAGGCATTCTTAATGGCAAGATTTAATGTTTGAGAATTTGTCAATTCCTCGCAAGAGGCACAGTTAATTCGTATAATAACTGTTAGGTGAAATAGGAAGAAAGTTGAACCCAGGCCTCTGAAATGACAGTTCTAACCAAATTTATTGAGGTAACACCTTTCATATTGCTTGACGGCAAAGTTATTCTCATGTTAATCAAATCGTAATTTAACAAATGCTATTTCAAAATTAATCTATCATCTCAGGTTTTTGAGACATAACTTTTTAAAATTTGAACAAAACGAATGTAAGGGGTATTTTTTTCTCAAAGATGGTGACAGCTGTCAGCTGTCAGCTTAGATTGATTATTTTATAATTAATAGACTTCCTCCTCGACAAAGTTAACAAATCGTGCAAATTTATTGCCAAAATAATGATTCGATTCGCCAGCTGCATTAAATTGAAGCTGTGCCCGTCCACCTTATGGAAGATTTTGCAGCAAGATCTTGGTTTTTGCGCATACAAAATGAAATTCGTAAGCCGAATGAACATCAATCGCATAGCACGTTCGGTAATTGAGCCCAAAACGAGACGGCCACCGATCCCGTTATTCCAATAGAAAATGTTGTTTGGAGAAGAGGTTGAATATATACGTTAGTAAGTACAATTGTCGTTTATGTCATAAGCTAAGAACGACTTGGCCAGAATTATTTTTAAGAACTAATGGCAAACCATTGATGCTAGAACGGTTTTCATCGGAAAAAAAGAAAAACGGTTTGACAGTAATTTATAAAATAAACATACTAATTTGAATTTTTAAAGATTAAGCAGCGTTTAAAAATTCTAGGTTTCTCAAAACTTCATACAGAGTCAAATGCAGACTTATAGCTAATGAACATTTTCCGAAGCTTAGTATGATACTTAATTGATTCACACGAAATCTAGAAGACAAAGATTTTACTTTGCAAATTCATCATACAACATATTTTTTTCGAACTATGATGTGTTTTACCTTAGCTCTAAAAATACCGTTTTCGGTCGTTTTCAAAAGTGTTAATTTGTGTGTGTGGCAGAGTTAAAACTTAATTTTGCTGACCAGTGTTATTAGTATGTTGATACTTGAGTACAATAACTTCTATATACTTGAAATTTCTAAGCACCAAGTATCGCGCCTTTCAATTCCTTTTATACATGCAAGCCTTTGGTACTTTAAGTTATGTTCAAGGTTACAAAAAAAGGAATTCTAATACAAAAGGAATTTAAAGGCAGAAGTAAGTGCAAGTCTCGGTACTTAATAATTTCAAGTACAATTACCGGTACTTGAATTTTACTTTAGTCAATACTACGTTTTTAGTTAAAAATCTTTTTTTTAAAGATGAGACATTGATTAATCACAAATTAAAAATTGAAGCTTAATAAAATTAAATCGACTTTTTTTCATGATCCGTCACAACAGGTCTGCTAGAATTACTTTATTCAACGTTCGACAAGTGCCTATGACTATGATCAATATAAATTATTAAAATCCTGATATTTTCCACAAAATCCACAATTTCAACACTTACTCACATCTGATCTGAATCAGATTGAGTTAAAAAAAGTATGGAAAATGACCGAAAAAAGAAGATAAGGGATACGGTAACTTTTTCCATCACAATTTTGTATATGAATTTGTTGTCAAGTTATGAATTTATTATCTTAATACATTCTTAATTGAAAATGAAATTGATATATCAATTAATTTATGCGAGGAAGTGGTGCTAGATGAGTGCACTATGTGTGTTTCTGAAAATAAATTGACACACGAGATCATATTCGTATATAAGTTTGAATCAATTAACTTTAATAGATTGTTATTAAATTTCAGTGATATACAACTATAAAACAACAAAGTTATTTTTAATTGTTTTTATGCTGTGTTTTTTTAGCGAAAAAAAGCTATTAATTAATAATTTCCATGGCGTTTCTTTTGAATTTAAAAAAATAAACATTTATAGAAAAAAAGTAATTGTATTTGAAATAGATCTTTTATGTGACCCCAAATTGATAAGAATTAAACCATAAACATTCATATTGTTTGTTTCTTCTCAAAAAGCATAATAAAATTATCAGAAAAATATAACTTTAGCAATATTCATTAATAATATGAGAAATAAATACGAGTACTAAGAAGATTTCTTCTTTCAAAAGGTGGTTCCAGAAAATTTATATTTTGTTTGTTTTCTGACGCAATCATTGAAGAGTCGACAGAATTTTGAAATCTCCGGCTGTTATTTTGCGTCAATATAATAATTTAAAGAAATGTTTTGATTTAACAAATTCGGGGAAGTCAGTTAGTTTTTCCTTATCACTACATATAAAATTCAGTTTATTTAAAATTGAAAATAGAAAAAACAAATTTATAGACGCAAATTAAAAAGTAAAACAAAATCTTGCCTTAAAGTTATTTTATTTCATACTTTAATTAACATCACAACGTCAACTGTCACTAAGACTAATTTTTTTCATTTTTATATTGAAACCAGTGATATAAATTTCACATTTATATTTCACATTTATATCACGGAAGTCTTGAAAAATGATTTAATGGACTTGAGGAGATAAAGATAAAGTGTTTTATCTTTAATTGTATTCCAAAAATCAGTTTTTGAATCAAATTTGTTATTCTTTCTTTGTTAATTTGAATTGCGCACTCAGTTCAAAATATGTATATATTTTTTTGTAAATTGTTTTGTATGTGAATTTTTAGAAAATTTCTGTCATTAAAGAAAAATCCTGGTTGAACTCCACTGGACAAAATTGTTTTGACATAAATCTCTCATTGAAACTGTATAAAATTGAAACACAAATCAGTGGAACGAATTGTTTCACTTTTGACGGAATAGAATCAGCTGTTAGGGAAAATGGATGTCTGTCAGACACAGAAAAATGCATTTTGAAGGAAATAGTATATTTAAACTTTATTTCATAAAGAAATTCTTTGAGTTATTTTCAATTAATTAGTAAAATATTTGTCCAGATTGATTTAAATGATAACTATTGATTTGTTAAATTGAGGGTTTCAATTCAGAAGTTGTCACGTTTGAAGCTGTCATCCTTCAATTTTTGACAATTAGAAACAAGGGAAAGCTTTCGGCTAGTTTATATTTCTAAAGCGGTCCCTAGACTATCAATATTATTGTGCAATTTTTGATATTGTACAATATTATTGAGAGTCTATTGCTCATATTGAAGGGTTGTGCAATATATTGTACGAAATCAAAATCGTTTTGATATTTATTGTGCAACCAAATTTATTGTATAGTCTGTGGATGTGTTTGCGCAATATTTTGTAATTTGTTTTGAATTTTCGTAGTGAAAACATCTCCCTGAATTAAATGTCAAAATGGCAAACAATAATAATAAAAAAGAGGAACGCAAATTCATAGTGGAATTAATAAATTTTGATGAGTAAACACGTTTCGTTTTTTGTACCAGTCCTTCATCCATCTGCGTTTGCTTTTTTTCTTTTTTTTTAATGAAATAGCAAGAGCAATTTCCACACAACAATAATCCGTATCATCGAGCATGATGTTGAAGCACAAATAAAGAACTCTCAAATGATTTATTGTGCGAAATATTGTTTAGTGTGGGGTACCAGTCAATAATATTGTGCAATATATTGTTCAATAATATTGATAGTCTAGGGACCGCTTAAGAACTTAGAGATTTCTTACTTATGCTGTCAGAAATCCGAGAGAAGAATTTGTATGATTCGATGTGTCAAGAATTCTCTTTGAAATAGTGAATTGTGTTTGTTTTTCATTCTCCTGCTCTATCAATCTGATTCAGGAAATTCTCAGAAATCAGAATTGGATACATTTTGATTGTTAGCTGTTTTGGATCAGCTGTTTTTTTATCATGTAAAACACATACAAAAAAGGTATCCGGATACTACATCTATCGTATATTGAAGGCAACCATTGAAATCGTTAAAGTTCAATGGCTGCGTTAAATCTCGTGTTAGATAGAGTATCATTGATAGGTGGATTTTAAGATACCTTGTTGAACGAGTTGGATAGCTGTATTGAGATAGCTGTCAAAAAATACAAACAAGTTTCAGCTCTTCACAAAAAGCAGAGAAACATTTAAGATTCGAAGTCAAAATTGTTGTAAGATAAAACATTTAATAGATAATTCAACTGATTCGTCGGACGATGATGAATTGATAGGTGCATAACAATTTAATAAATAAGGGATTACCTTAATCTTAAACTTTTCTCTTAGCTCAATTGGAATTCTATACAATTAATAATTTACTTGCGAAATCTCCGGTTCTAATAGATTGACATTAAACAGAAAACTATCCTAACAGAAACAAGGACTATTATGAAGTGACAATACCTACATAAATAGAGTTTTGAAGAATTTCTAAAATTCAAAAGCAAATAAGTTCTTCATCGTCTATAAAACTTCAACTAACTTTTTGTATCTTTTTGTTTATCAACAAATACAAAAAGCTTAAATCAATTTGCATGCTTCTTGAAATACACCCATGTGTTGAATCAGCTGTTCTTTCAGATAACTACATACCCCGAAAATTCATGGATACGTTTAGATTCCTTTTTTGACATCTCAGCTGTTTTTGATCAGCTGTTATTTTACACGTAAAACACTAACAAAAAGGTATCCGGATACCCTATCTGTCTGATATTTAACGCAGCCAATAAAAAACATGTGAATATTGTTATTTTGTTTAGCTGTCATTTTTGACATTTGACAAGTAAAAAGTAAAAACTACGCAATTTCTATTCAAAAAAGAGAGCAATACACAATTAAAAAAGACATTAAAACCATTAAAATTTACAGTAAAAGTTGGTAATATTTTGCTATTTTGGCAGCTTTGGTGAAAGTTTGGAAGTTAAAATTCACAGAAAGAACAGTTTCCGAGCAGTGGTATTTCTTCGAATTTTCCACCATTTTCTTTGGGGACCCGTAAAACATTAAGGCGATACCAATGCTTCACAATAGATTCAAGACCATAAAACTGGAATTCATGAAGCTAACAAGGACATAAATCCCCAAATGGAGAAATTAAATAAATTAGGTGGCGCAACAGTCCATGAAGAACCAGGGCTTAGTGACTTACAACTCTCAACCATTTCTGTGTGCGGGTAATTATGTCAGAGATGGAAGGGACCTACAGTTTATGAGTCGAACCCAAAAGGCTATTTTTAAGAAAGCACTTTTCATGACAAGAATTAGTCTTGGAAGATTTGTCAATTCCTCGCAAGAGGCAGTACCCGTGAAAAAAAGTTAGGTTAGTTAGACCCCTTGCATTATAGTCCAACGCACTAACCATCACGGTACGGGTACTAATGTAGAACGGGATTAAAAAATAATCTGCTTTTACTGTAGCTAGGGCGGCTGATAATATTAATGGCATTTAAAACCTTAATCTTTAGAATTAAATAAACATCCATTGATTTCTTTAAAAGCAATACTTGATTTTTGGTAATATCAAAAATCTCTCATTTGAAAACTGTTAAATTTTCTTATTAATAACAGCACTGGGATATTTTAAAATTTGGTCAATGCATTTTGGAGCGAATGAATAAAACAAGAATTACTCCTCTTAGAATTCTCCTACAAAAAAGTTTTATCTTGAAACACGATCGATTCAAAACCACTTTTAAAATGGCAGAATTATTTTGCAACACTTAATCAATATTTAAAAAGAATATGTCTATTTTCAAAGTACAATTTGCTTTCACTCAAACCATTGCCAAAATTTGGCCTGAATTCACTGTAGTATTTTTTAACTGATATTTTTAAAACATAAAATTCCTTCGAAGATCACCTCTTAAAACACTAAAATTAATTTTAATATTTAGAAATATTTAATATTTAGAAAAAACACTAAAAACAAGAAATCAAGCCTATGAACTTGAAAACTATATTACCGTTTTTCTAGACGAATAACATTTTTCACAACACTCTGATCTTTTTCCATTTTCCGAAAGGAATTAAATCGTTCGAAAGTTTAAAAAACAACTGGCAAAAGAATAAAACCTTTTCAATTAGAACTTATTTCTCAAAACATTGAATGACTACAATAATAATTTGATATCAAATATTACATAGATTCTATTAATTGCACATTTATTATTATTGCGAAAAAGAACAACTTGCACTTTAAGTAAGCTAAACGCGTGACTCCCTTCTTATTTCATGAAATAGTTTATAGTTTATACCTAGACACAAATAGGGCACATTCTTGTCTTCTCTTTTATTCCATTTGTTTAAGTTTTATTCTATCGACAATTCCTTATTTTTATTGTTTTATTTGAGTAGGTAAGTAAATTATTACAAGTTCAAATAGATATAAGAACGAAAAACATGAAAGAAATTTTGTTGACTAAGAAATATAAACAATCCATTTTGCCGAGGTGAAACATTATTAACAACAAAAAAAAAAATGTATAAAACTACAATTAATTTCACAACTAATTAAATTTTTTTCAATTCATTGTTTTTTTTTTAATATTTACTTACAATGCATTTTCGGTTGCAGTATATGTTCCGCTGGAGTTGCCATTTCCTGTGGCGCCATTAGTTGCTTTCTTTGCAGTTATAACGCCGTTTCCGTTTGAGTATCCAGTCATTTTGATTATTTTTTAATTTTTTTTTTATTAAAGTAGAACGAATAAAAAAATTATTTTGAATGATGTTAAAAAATAAAATTGATTTCTATTTGCGCAGAGCGAGCGATCTCTTATTCTGGAAGAAGATTTTTGTTCGATGTGAACTTCTTAAAGTTTGGTTTGAAACTGTTGCCTCAACTTGTATCTCGAGAGATATTTATAATGTTGCAAGTTGTTTTTGTTGCTGTATCAATCTATCTATTTATTTATATACTCGTAGACATAATTTTAAGGGGAAGGGAATAGTATAGAAGTCACACAGCTGATTGTTGTTTTTGTTGACATCTTCAATATTCATAGCATCCCAGAGATACATATTTGTATATAAACATATGTATACATAGAGAGTACTTTTTGTATATACATAGATGTTTGGAATTTTATAGAATCGCCTGTTTATGGTGATTGATAAGCGAATTTGTTATGGTTTAGATTGTGATTATAGCAAAATAATAAAGGATAGGGCCGCATTAAGCAATAGCAATAGATGAGGTCTTGAGGCGACATACAGAAATTTTATTTTATTAATGATAAGTTATTTAATTTATTTAAACTAATATCTCAATTGACAATGACTTTTAACTTCTGTAAAAGTCCAATAAAATACATTCTAGGAAATTCGCATCCCTTCCAAAACTTTGGTGCAAAACATTTTAAGAGGGTAAAATACCGACTTATTAAAACAAACATTGTTTTTTTAATAATTGAAAAGGAATTTATATTTTCACAAAATGATATGACACAATACAATTCTCTATAAAATGGTACATAAAGAAATATGTTCGTCAATAAGTGCTTAAATTAAAGTTATTTTTTTCGTCAAGATGGGGTTGTGAAACTTGGACTTTGTTATTTATTAATCAGCTAAGAACAGCTAAGCAGAGTTCTTTTAAATTTTACATACACGACTAATTGTGAAAAAAAAATTTAAATTAAACTAATCAAATAATTTAAACATTATATTCAAAGGATTCAAAATTAGTTCGACAATTTGGAATTATACAATCGGTTAAATAGCTTAGGTTTTTTAAGGGGGTATTCTGGTCCAGAGACATGAATTTTAGGTAATTTTTGAAGTGCTGTAGAAAAAAAAAAAGCAACAATTTTATAATCAATTTTTGTATACTTTATTTATTCACATTAGAAGCATAAAAAAAAAAGTAAAAAAATAATCAAAATTCCGTTAGTTATCAGCTGATGGAGTGGTGCGTCTCGAAAATTTGGTGCGTGACCATACCCACGATTTTAACTCTCCTAGAAATCAGAAATCAAAAACTAAAAAAGATTATTAATCTACAATAATGTCGCAATGTCTGGAACTACGGAAAAGTTACAAACATTTTTTTTAACAAAATGGCGACTGCCTAAAAAAAAATGTATCACTCTTTTGAACATTCTTCCATTTGTTAAAAATAGTAAAAATGAAAATTGGGGGATGTCCGTAGTTCCGGACGTAGACAAGTCCCTAAAGAAGACTCTCTTAAAATTTCAAGTAAATCGGTTCGGCAGAACCTGAGAAATCGTGGGTATCAGATTCAAAAAGACAGTTCTGAGAAAAACGCGTTTAAAGTACCCCATTATGTCTTTTGTTCTATTAGTAGCAGCCCAACCGATTTGGATGGCTGCTCAGCAAAATACTTATTTCTCCGAAAATAATTTGAATTTGGGAAAATCCTCTCGTAGACATATTCTTAAATAGTTAAACTATGAAAATATGACAAAAAAAAATCGTTTTTTTTAATTTCTAGACCAGAATATCCCCTTAAAAAATATTAAAGTTAATAAGAGACAGAAGGTAACGAGAGTCAAAATTTCTGTTCTTAAGACTCAGTATTTAAAAAGGGTTTAGTCTGTGCTGATAAGGTAGAAGATCGGAAGAATTAGCACAACCTAACCCCCTTAGCCCAAATTACAGGAAATTTGTTTGCATCAGTTCTAGTGTAGATTTGTGACAAGCATAATTTGATGCCCAAAAAAACAGTAGATCACTGCACTTTTTCACAAGCCCGAGAGATTGAAACAGTTATGAATATATTAGCGCCGTGGGCATAATTGACGCAGTTAGAGTTTTTCAACAGAGACAGTAAATAGTTTATATATAATATTAAGAGAATAGGGCCTAAATGAGTACCTTGTGGAATTCCGGAGTAAACTTTGAATTTCTTTGATTTCCAAATACTGAAAAGTACAAAGTATGATCTATCCAATAAATAAGATTAAAGTCGAAGAACGAAATGTTCACTAAAACCCAGATAACTAATTTAACAAGTAAAACTCGAAGTTCGAATTTGTGAAAAGCCTTACTGAATCCAGTTAAAATACGGTACTATTATTTTTCATTATAAAAATGACGAAAAGACGCTCCTTTTAAAACCGTGCTTATTTGGAACGATGAAAGATTTAACCAAAACATAGTGATTTACAAATAATAGAGTTAAAGAGTTTAGAACTAACATATAACCAAAGTTTGGATCTATTGAGTCAGTTTTATCACGGCTTAAAATATCACAGTTTATAGTATCACAGCGTTTCACCATTCAAGGAACTTTGAAAGCAGTTTGGAAAAAGTTAAATTATAACCCGTGGATCGTGACTTGAAACGTCATTGGACTTGACAACGTCATTGGGTTGACGGGTAAAAACAAAATTCTCTTTGAGTATTTATAAACTTTCAAAAATACCTACGATTTATTTTTAGATCTCTTTACACCTTCTCAATGTATTTAGGATACTTTAAACTTTAAATTCTGTTGAAAATATCTCTTGAATCACTAGAAGTTTTAAAAAATTTCACTTGGAAAAATTTTGTATTTTTGTTTTACAGCTCAATTTTCATAACTTCTTGTGTTGTGTTCTTAACAACTCTTATAATAAAATAACTGGAATTTTCACATTTGGCAATACTTTTTTCGAAGTAAGTGAGAAGTTTTCCTGGATGAAAAAAGGACCAAACTCAAAGTAGAAATACTAGGATTGAAACTATTGTGAAAACTTTTATACCTACATTCTTTAAATTGTGAAAAAGTCTCATAACATAGCGTGCATTAATTATAAGTTATAGAAGGCTTTAAATGACATTTACCACCTATTAACACAATTGTCCAGCATACGATTTCAGAGAATTTCAACGGCCACATTTTCACTTGTGCAACCGTTTCAAAGAAAATTGTTTCCTGGACATTTAATGAGACCTCTTGAACACCATAAACGAGACATAAGGAAGTTAGCTTAGTCTTTGTGAGAAATTCTTATTTTCTGGACTCTAAACTCTATTCAATCCGTCAAATTTAAGTATTTTCAAAATATCCTAGAATATTATGAACGGAAAAAACTATTAAGTACTCGGTTTTTGAATTTGAGTATTGAAGACATTGCAAAATTATTCCTGATTTGTTACTACTCAAAACATTTCTAAATACTGCTTTTTTTAGTTGTAAGGACTTATAAATCAGATGCTTTTCAACCGACAACGATTCGATGATTTTCTAGTTAAATGCTTCACTTTTCCCCTTAAACTGAGTATTTACAATAATAATTGATTTGGATCGCCCTATTTTATTATTTATTCTTGTTCTCATGTCAAATCCACCCATGAACAATAAGTGGGGTAATTTTCAATTCATAAACACAATTTTATGATTTCAAAATTTCTTTGATATTATACTTTCCGTCTTCTGTTCTGTTGCCTACTGTCTTGCGCAAATATGTTGACAGTTCTTTATCTAGATTAAACTTTTATTATGTTTAAATATACTAATTTTGTTTATATGATTTAGATTTGAATGTTAAATAAATTAAGATAAGGTTTTTGTTTTTTAAGCTAAAGCAGCTCAAAGAAACCGCCCTTATTGAGCTTGATAATGAACAAAAAAAAAAACAAACAAATAAATAAAAATTGGTTACGGGATCGATTTTACGTCAAAATCAACTTACCACCAGTTATTCGCAGCTTACTAAAAGATATGCTCCTTTATTATGAATCTCTGAAATTTAATTTGACTTTAGTTCCAAGTTATGTCAATTAGACGTTCAAATCAATTTGACAGGACGTTGTACTGAATAGCAAAAAAATGACAGACGTTGAAAGTAAACATAACATATCAGAGATTTTTGTGTGCTTAAATTAATATAAAGAAGAAATGAAACACAAAACTTATTTTAATCCTGGATGTGAAAGAATAGAGACTTTCAGACTTTTACTTTGTCAATCTGAGTGAGAAAATTCCAGAAATCTTAGGAATATAAACTGGCCAAATATAGAAAAATGAAGAAAGGGAACAGATCTAAATAATTTATGGGGAGTTTGAGCATGATAAGTAAATCATTCAGTCTCAAAATATTTTACATGTTAAGGCGGTACTTAAGCTGCCATGGGTGTAAAATTACTTCAAAATTTCAAACACATTTTTAAAGTCAGTTTGTTTAAGAAAAAATATAAATGGACTCTTAAATTCAAACTAAATTGGCTGAGTAGGGAGTGCCAAACTCCCTTGTGTTCCACTTAAACGGTGTCGACTGTAAATTCTTTCTTGTTGATGGTAATTATGTATAATGTGCAAGAGTGCAATCGTCAGCAACATAATTACTCCTGAATGTATAGATACATTTTATTCTTGTTTCTCGCAGATACTTCTGCTTCTGTTGTTGTTGCTGATAATAAGTACCATAATACTATTGTCTACATAGTCCTAGAAGATGATTATTGGTTACCGGCAAACTTGTTTTTAATGAGAATATATTTATTCTTCGATCATTATTTCTTTTCTTGAAAAGATGGATCGATTTATCATCCGGTTTGATGTAAGTAAGTTCTAGATTTCTGCAATATGTTTCTCGCAGTTCACTCTTTTGTGTTTCATCTTCATTTGAAAATTTAAATCCCTAAATAATTTTTACAGAAAATTTAAAACTATGAAACTGATGGTTTTTTCAAAGTTCTAAATGTTTATAAGTATATAAATGGCCAGCAATTAATATTTATTTTATTATCTCATAGGGAGGAATGTTTTTGTTTTGTACTTAATAAATAATAATAAATCCAGTCAAATGTATCTGAATGTGAAATTATTCCGTAACCAAGAATTTTGAGATAAGAATTCAACTGAACTGGATTGGAACATTGACTTGGTTAATTTTTTAATTTGTTTATTTTCGTTGTATTGAAGAAATGTGATCTTCAATCTGAGATCTGTTGATGGTGTTGTGGCCGTGATTCGATTTGAATTTTTGTTCCATATTATAAAACGATGAAAGTTAGAAAAGGTAACCGAGCATCGATATCGCTGAAATGTATCTCAAGAATCCAATCAGAAAATTTTATAGGCATCTATAGAATCTATTGGCATGTATATGGATGCATATATTTCCCCTTAGAGTTTTCTTTCTCTAAGTAGAATGAAAAACATACATAAATATTGTGAATGGAAAATTTTGTGACAAAAATGCTTACGTGATTTTTTGTTGAAGAACATTCCCGAAAAGGAAAATTCCCACAACAAATTGAAAGGAATTTCTTTGACAAACTCAGGTAGGTAGGTATAAGTATGGAAAGACTTATTTTTGTGGTACTTTTCCATGACATTGAAGGAGTTTTGAAAAGGGAATTGGATTGGATGATGAAATTCGACAGCACTATTTACCCATTCATATCTTTTTTTTTTGGAAAATCCATCCCGTGAAACCTGTCGAAGACACTTGAGAAAAAAAAACTAACATCAAAGTGTTTTTGATTGACTTTACTTTTCAATGTCAGTATTGATCACTTATTGATTGATTATTGATAATCTTTGAAGAATGATGAAGTCTTTAAATAATTGTGTGTTTTTGGTAAAGATTAGATTGCATCATTAATATTCAATAATATTCACGGCTTCGAAAACATCGAGAAGAAAGTCTAAAATCGAATATCTGTAAACTTATGAATTATTAACAAAAATTTGTTAAGCGGTTCATAAAACATTTTAGGGTGGCATATAAAGTCACAATATTAAAATAACACAATTAATGTTTTCTGTCCCACAAAGAAAAAGAATTCTTTTTTAAAGGATCAAGTTGTCCTGAATTAGAATTTCACCTTATAATTTTTCTATCACACCAGGTTTTAAAATTATGACTCTTCAATAACGTTTGAAGACAACCAAAAACGGTATTTTTAAGGCTAAGGTAAAACACATCATAGTTCTTAACAATAAATAATTTAAATCTTACTAAGATTCTTGAAATTCTCGTTAGTTATGAGTTTTTATTTGACTCTTTAAGAAGTTTTGACCTTGAAGATTTGAATGTAATGCTTTTTTAATGGTTTTGAAAAATACATTTTGGAGTTCATTTTCATTCGTTTAAAATTTTAAAATAATTGTTTTCATCATTTAAAACTTGATGGGATTCGTAACAAAAAAAAAACTTTAAACCATTTTTCCTCTTTCTGTTTAGGACTGTTTAAGAATAAATTATCAGCGTTTTCTTAAGATTTATGTAAGACAGATGGAATCTTTCTTCTCATGAAGGGTTTGCGAGCGTTTTATGAAATACTATTAAGATTTAAATTGAATATTGAAGATTATGATTTTAGATTTTAAAAACCATCACAACTTATATTGAAAAAAAACCTCCTTTCTTTATTTAGACAGCCTCAAAAAGTAAATATTTTTTTATTTTAAAAATTAATTTCTCAAAAACTTGTAGTGCTAGAGTGATTTTGGATTGGAGTTTAGATTGAGAATATTAAAGCCCATCGATAAAGTGAAAATTGATTGCCAGGAATAAAACCTTGTCTACCAGTATTTTCTATGCACATTCTTCTAATAATATAAAGTTGAAGAGTTTGTATGCCTGTTTGTTTGTTTGTTTGAACGTGTTTTTCTCAGGAACTGCTGGTCCGATTTGAAAAATTGTTTCGGTGTTTGATATTATTGGGGAAGGCTGTATATAATCACGCTAAAACTAATTATACCTTTTTTCATTTTAAGAGCTTCCATTGCGTATGCTGCAGATATGGTTAAAGTTTTGCAGAAACAATGTATAACAAAATTGTTCTCCTTCGATAGTTCCCCGAAAATAGTCCGATACAGAATATGTCTATCTTTTAAATTTGGGCCACTATAGCCTTTTCTATGCTAACCAGATTTGTTTTCAAATAAAACATGAGAGTAAAGCTGCAAGTTACAGATAGTAGAGAATAAATCAGAAACAAAAATGGAAACATTTACTAAATACGAAAACGATTGACTTGCACTCTCTTAATCGTCCAGACCCGTACGTTTCTAAGACCTGCAACATTACCTACTCAAACAATTTATTCTTGTTTCAATTATTTCAACACTACGGAATGGTTTTTTGTTTTTTGAATGTCGGGTTTACTCGTTATCATAATTCCCCAATTTCATGCATTCAAATCTGTGGAAATTGCAATAGACGTTGATATTTCATCACTTAGTTTCGAGTACCTATTTCAAACAAATACATATTCTGATGATTGCAGGGGATGTATATTTTAATAAAATTATTCAAACATATTGAAATTTAAAAAGATTATTTTGTCTTATAACTTAAAGTGATTATTTTTGTATCAATCTTCATTAGGGGTCTTTTTCACACGTTATTTGCGTGCATACAAAATTGCCGCTGTATATTTTGTAGGAATAAAAAGAAGGAATAAAAACAGTGATAAGAAGATTGGGTGTTTTTTCTTTTCTTCAATTAAGCTCATCAATTGTTATTGTTTTTGATTAATTTCATTGCTGAATCTGCGTCAGAGAATATTATCCAACGCTCTTGGGGGCAAGCCATTATGTGTCCCTACATCATACATACTGATACTGACTTTTGTCGTACTGAACTGATAATAGTTTACCCAGAACGGAACAGACGAGAGAGTGTAACACACAATTTAATTTATTTGAATCTAAATTGAATATTAAAATACAAAACGTTGATTTAGTTGAATTTGGAATTTACCAAAACTTAATGAAATGTTCATGGCATTGCTAAAAACTACATACAATTCAAATATCAGAAAGCATTTGTCCTTAAGAAGCCATTAAATCTGACGTTTAAGGATTTCTGATTATTTGCGCCAAACCTTACTGAACAGCTATGTCAACACAGTTTGACATTTTCAACTGTCAACTATAAATTATCATCACTATTATCAAAGTTTGGTTGTTTGAAGTATAAAAAGGATGGGTTAGATACGATTTACATAATTGTGCAAACTAAAAACGCCTTTATTCGTTACGCGGAGGTATATGAAACTAACTTTCTGTCAAAGTTGCGAGCAATTTGTAACTGTCAATGTCAAAATAACCTATGACTTAAAAAGAAACTACTAGATTTTTAACTTACTGTTTTATTTCGCAATAATTTCTAACGATAAGGACTGGATTTACTTTTATAAATTTAGTTTTTATCAAAAAATGTCATAATATGATTTCGTTGTCAGAAATTGTTGATTTCAAATATATATGTATGTATAACTAAAGAAATCTTACACAAATTAATAAAGAAATAAACATCACATTAATGTTCATAGATTAGCCTGCTCAATTATTTTTGTTTTATCAATAATAAACTTAATTTGTGTACATAATATGAAAATATATTTAAAAAAAAAGAACCAAATTACGTACGTTTATAGTTTCTTAATACAAAAGTTTCCTTACTTGTCAACAAATTATTCTCAGCGAGATCAAGGTTGAACAATTTTTAAAAACAACATGATTTTAATCTCATTGATGATGCCTTTGCAAAAAATATATTTTTAAATTTGAACCAGTTTAAAGGTTCAAACGAAAATATATTCTGGAGATTTCTGGACCTAAATATAATTATCAATAATCTTTTTCAGCCTTGGTCTAGGTATAGGGCAGCAAAAAAAAACAGTCACTACGATGTTTTTTAGGGGGGCGATACATGTAAACGCTTGAATTTTCACCGTTTTTCAGAAGATTTTTTTTTTAAATAAAGGCATAAATGAATATTTGTGAAATTATGTATAATTATTCATCAAATATTAAAATACAAGCATCAGATCTCCTGAGAGCCTCAGTCAGTAATTGTAATTGTTCAATTTTGTTTCTTTTTTTAGTTCATCTCATATCTAATACTATAGAGATGACGCATTCATAAAAATCAGTTAAGAACTTTTTGAGTTATCAGTCCCGCCAATTTACTTGCCAAAAAACAAAATCATTTTTTTTACATTATCGTCCCTGTGTGCAGTCTTGCAAAAGAATGCAATCTTTTGGGAATGCAATCTTTTATGACTTCAATATTAAGATTGCATTCAACGAATTCCTCTAAAGAATTGGACTTGAAGTGAATGCAAAGACTGGAAGTGAATGCTTCAAATCAAAAGAATTTAAGGGATCCAAGTGAATGCTAAGACTTGATGTGAATGCAAGGAATGCATGATTACGATCAATTGATTGCAGTCAGTCAACAAACTGAAAAAAAACAACCAATGTTTTTAAGGTCAAATCATTGGTGATTGCAAAATTTAAAGCCTTAATCTTTTTTTTGAAATAAAATGAATGCAATATTAAAGGTGAATTCAATTAATTTAGGAATAATTGAAAAGTGGAATCTTAGTGTCAATATTTTATTTAAGACTGAAGCTAAGATAGTTAAATTTTTGTCAATCCAAAAAACGAATAAGTACATTTTTTCAATGAGTTTAGATGACCTTAATTTAAACCTGAAACAATCAAATCAATCTATTACAGCAAGTTTTTGAGATATTACTTTTTTAAAATTCGAAAAAAACACATACATGCATTAAGCTTTTTGAAAATATCTTAAGTCAAGAAGTTATTTTGTTTCAATAAAATTCTTGGTCGTTTTCCTCTTCTTTGATCTCGATCTTTCAGTATTAAAGTTTAGAGTATTTCATAAAATGTTTAAAAGTTGTCAGATTTGACTTTGGGCAGGTATATGCAACATAAGGGACTTCATTTGCAGTCAACTTCATTCTTTGAACGTACATTTTGACCAAGGCAACTACTTAGTTTTTCAAGTCTCATGAATTTAAAATTCAGAACTATACTTTGCAAACCTCTACTTTAAGTTCATAGTCCAAAAAGTACCAAACATCCATTATTGTCTACAAAACACTCCTCAAGCAAGCTACAAGTCCATCCCAATTTGTATCTTGTATTGTAAATAAATATTAGTTACTTCTTTTCAAATTGACAAGGGACCCATTTACAGAATGTATTAAATCAAGTTGTCCAGAAACAAATAAATCATAGAGTAATAAAGTTCAGCTTTCAGTGATCAACTGTCATTTTGATAGAAGTAGACTTGATTCAATAGTTAGGGAGATTTTTCTTGACTAACTTTCCAGTCAGCTTTCCATTAAAGATGCCTTAATTGGAAGGTAACTTTGGCAGCTGGCCAATCAGAACGATTTGCCAGCAGAACGATTTGCAAGCAATTTTAGAATCAGAAATTGAAGTTTTTGAAATTTATTTTTCAAAACGACGTTGAAAATCAAATTAGGACAACTCACGGTTGTGTTTTTGGGAAGTTAATTAAAAAAAAAATAGTACAATCAACTAAAATTTGCTTTTAGACATTACTTACTAATTCGGCACAGTAGTACAAAAATATTTATATAATATCTAATCCCAGTCAATTGAGATTAGTCTATAAACAAAATAAAGCATCATGTCCTACTTCATCCGTCCATAATCACCCGATATGTCGCATTTACTTTATTAATAATTATTAAAGACGAAATCGAAAATACCCCCAACACAGTTTGTTTATAATTTCCGATGTGCACATTGATAACAGCTTATGCATAGTTTCATAAATAATAAATATGTAATCTTTGTTTATAAAATTAATCAGTATTTGTGTCGATTAGAATTTCTAGAAAACAATAACCCTTTTCGATAATAATAATAAAATTGATTCAAGGAAATTTTACATTTGAACTGGAGAATTACATAGGGTACTTCAATTTTATTACTTTTCTTAGGTAGTTGCATGTTACTTACAAAACTATCCAAAGAAAGAAAACATTTAAAAAGAAATATACAAAGCTTCTAAAATATGAAGATAAGATAGTTTTTTTTTTTTTTGATACAGGGTCAGGGTTAAAAAAAGAATGATTTGTATTTTTATAAATTTTGTCTGTGTAAGTTTGAGTTATATTTAAGCAACATTTCTACAACTACAACATGAATCATTTTAGTTTCTTTTATAGGGAATATTAAACAAAAATTAAAACATTTATTTGAACTAGCAACACTTAAAATTCATGGAATTAATGGTAAAAACATTTAAAAACGGATGACGTAAAAGTATTTGAATATTGCTATCATCAAAAAAATATCATCGTTTGAAAAACATTTTTAAGATTTATTGCGTTAATAGTTCAGGCTTATCTGGTTTTTTTTTTTAAATACTCGTGAATAAAATTGACAATCACGCGAGTGTCAGAAGACCACACCACCAGCAACCGGTATCGATATAAAATAAAGGCTGAGGGCTTTGAAGCTTGAAAGGTTTGGTAATTTAAAAACTGACTCCAAACTATCATGTACAATTTTAAATATGGGTATTTTTTTATCTCCTAATCTATTGAGAAAATAGTTGTTGAAGATATTCTGATGCACGAAGTAAAATCATATGACCCTTCATCAAATTTTTGTTTAGAGGGTGGATACTTTTTCTTTCTTCTTTTAAGTTGCTAAAAATGTATTGAATTTTGATTATCACCTATAGCCAAACTAATATTTTCGAGTTTAACTGTTTTTCTACTTGATTGAAGGAATACGTGCAGAGAAACCTCATAACATAGTTTGTTGGTAAAAAAAGCTCACATTTTTGGAAGGATTGATTTCGAAATTATGTGTAAGTTTTTTTTTAAATACATGTACCACATTTTGTGTTAAAAAAACAGTAGTTAAAGCTCATACTAGAGAAATATTAAAAAATTAAAGCGGACCGAAAAAAAAAACAAAAATATTACATGTATCTAATATCATACAGGTGGAAACATATCTGAAGAAACATAAAGATATTTAAAATAACTTTAAGATACAGAGCAAGTTTAAGAACGAAATCTAAAGCTAATGCAAGCCAACTCCAGAATATTTTTTCGTATCCTGCAACCTTAAAGCATAATTTCCAAAGAAGGTACAATTGCAACCAATAATCTATCTTGGAAGTGACAACATAATACTTAAGGGTAATTTCTCTTGGATGACAATTATGTACAATTTTTTGTATGAATGGAATAATTTTGAAACAGCCCTACACATAATGTTCACATGGCGTTTTCAGCTAGCTTATGACTAGGGCAACCAAAAATATGTCCTAAAAAACTAATTTTATGCGCTTATTATACACCCTTAAAAATCTAATATAAACCCTCAAAATATGCTCAGTAAATTTTGCGTTATTGGCTTTAGGAAATTAATTAATAAGAACAATACTAATCAAAAGCAAAACTTTTCTTCTTCACTCGAACTTTTTGAAGATAGATAAGACATCCAAAAAATTTCAAGTTTTTGAAAACGAAGCTGTGTCTGTTTGATCGAAAAACACTTTTATACATTCAAACACGGAAAAGCTGCGTTCAACGTCAACAGAAGGGATCGAAGCGTATTTGAATGCTTCTGCAATTGTATAGTCTTTAACTCCTATGGATTTCTCTAATGACAAAGCCATTGCAAATATTTTTAGTTTTTGAAAGCAATTTTTTCCATTACATTTTATAATTTTTTTCAATGATTTCGCAGCCTTTGCTGTTAATGCTGTAGATTGTCTTCACCACATCACTTATAATTTGTGTGCTGAAATTGAGGGATAAACCACGTGGTTAAGTGATGTTACTAGAAACCCATAGCTTGTTCCCAAAAAATTAAGCCGGCTTTCAATTTAAGAATATCTTTCTCGTTGTCAAAAGCATCGAAAAACCGAAAATTTTTTTTTTCAAAATGCTTCGCATAGTAGTTCATCGCATCCAGCCATGTCCCCCATCGCGTCATGATTGGTTTTGGAGGAAGTTCCAGTCCAGGTTCTAGGTCTCTAAAAGTTTTCACTCTGGATAGAGCTCTAATATTTTGTTTCGTCTTTTTGTTCTTATTAATGATTTGTTTTTATTGCTTGCCTTTACAAAAAAAAGAAAAAATATGCAATAATATGTCTTTTGAGAGCAAGAATGCTAAAATATGCATTTTCAGTAAAATATGCCCTAATAGATGGAGTTTAAAAGACGAAGATTTCAATGAAACGCTTTTCTATCACAGTCTCGTGTTAATAGTGATTTTAACAAAAAATATGTTCGAACATATTTTTGCTTGCCTTAATAATTATGACCTTAACTATAATATGCTATTCTCATAAATGAACCTGAATCTCATCGAGAAAAATTTCATTGACGTCAATATTAAATAGTGTAGACATTAATTTTCCAAGAAAACGCATCTTTAAGGTATCAACTCCACCAGAAAAATGCCAGTTCGAAGATGGCTCTACTTTCCAACTAGATTAAATCCAACGGTAGCTCTCAGTTGTAATTAATTAAATGGTGTTATATAAACATAGAGCATATAAATTAATTAAGGATAAAAGAAATGGGCACTAAATATGGTACGATAAAATATCACTTATAAACATAACTGAATACATTTTTCGTCTATTTACAAGTGATTGCATACCTAAAAGCTGACATCTAGTAGTATATGATGGAGTTTCGATGTTCAAACCTAATGTCCTAATTGCGAACCTAGTAAATTTTGTTTGAATCATTTCAATTCTGTTTGAATGAATGTTATAGAATGGATTCCAAATAACACAGCAGTATTCTAATATTAATCTGACATAAGATGAATAGAGCGATTTAAGAGCAAAAGGGTCTTTGAAATCATTACTATTGCGTTTAATAAAGCCTAGCATGGAATTTGCTTTGGATACACTGAATTCTATATGCTTGACAAAGTTTAATTTAGAGTCGAAAATTACCCCCAGATCTTTCTTTTCACAAACTCTATATTCAAAGATAATTTGGGAAAAGTTACGACAAAAAGTAAAACATTCGCACTTAGAGGCATTTAAATATAATTGGTTTACAGAGCACCATAATTTACGAAAATCATTTTGAAACAGATGACAATCCGTAATGGACTTTATACATCTAAAACAACTTTAAGTCATCAGCAAATAGAAGTTGAACAGAATTTTCGAAAATATCAGGTAAGTCATTGATAAAAATTAGGAAAAGAAGTGGAGAACACCTGAAGTTACCAAAACTGGACTTGAAACCATATTTTCAATTCTAACAAATTGAATACGATTCCTAAGGTAAGAGTCCAGCCATTTCAAAAGATTTGAATGAAAACCAAAAGAAATTAATTTTGTCAACAAAATTGAGTGATTTACTCTATCAAAAGCTTTCGCAAAATCAGTGTAGATTACATCAATTTGGTGACCTTTTCCCTATTACTTGAAGTAGCTTCGTCAGATCTGGTGTAATTTGATACTCACGCTCGTTTATAGGCCTTGTTTTTTTTACTACATAAATTACAAAGCCTTATATTAAACCAAGGAGGCTTTGAGTTATTTTTTACTAGAACTTTTGGTACATATAAATAGCAATGGCCGATTTCATATTATCAATAAAATAATCATAAAATTGCGATAAATTGAAAGAATTAAAATTTTCTTGCCACGGAATATCGGACATATAACTCACTATGCCTTCGAAATTAGCTTTTGTGTAATTAAATTTTACCTTATTATAATTTGAAGACTTAACATACTCATAAAATGAAAAATGTATATCAAATTGGATTTAATCATTTTTCTACATTAATAACTACATCTTTATCTACGAAATAAGATCTAGAATACGATTTAAATCATTTTTGCAACAATTAATTTGAAGTAAGTCATAACTTGTAAAAGAATCAATTAATTCGCTTTCAAAATCAAATTTTTTTGGCGGTATATAACTTACAATGACAATCAATACATAACTTTTATTAAAATTGATTTTAATTATTGAATATAAGAATGAAACAACAACAACTTGTGTGTGCTACCACCAAGTTCATAGGCTGGAGTTATAGCTATTTCACGGGGGCCAACCCGATCATCAGACTCCTTTAGTGGTGCTTAATCGCTTTTTGTTCAATTTAATTTTTGAAGAACTTTTGCCCGAGCTGGGCTTGAACAAGCGATCTAGCGTGTGAGGAGCTAGTGCACTACGCACTACGCCACCGCACCCACATGAAAGTTGTTAGCCAATTACAGGTTTTTTTTCCGTTCTATCGTACTATACTGAACCGATTAGCATTTTTCTAAGCACACACAAGTAATTGTTGTTGTTTTATTCAGTTTCTTTCTATTATCTCCTCTCTTTTTTTTTTAATTATTATTTGGTCTATATTACATAAATTAACTTCAAAATCGAGTACTAGAAAGTAATACGTCTAAAACTAAACTGGTGGGTCCGTTAAAACCAATAATCTTGCCCTTAGCACATTGTCTAAAATAGTTTCAGACATAAATAACTTATATATTGAAATTTTATGTTACATCGTCGGCGGAAAAAAATAAAAACAGTAACAATGAGAATAAACAGCACAAAATAGTTGGTAAGTTTGGTAAAAAGCAATTTGTTACAAATTTTCACAATTTTACATAGACAAAAGCTAGTTTAATATATTTTCAAGTTATCGAACAAGCATTATCTTTCGTTAAGTTCATTTTGACATTTCAGTTATCTTATATTAAAAACTATAGACGAGAAGATAGTGGCAAAGTTACGTGAAGCAAGTTATTGACGATATCATTATCGTTTTGAAAATTACGGAATGACTATCTCTGGTCTAATTTTAATTTTAGAACTGAATTGGCATTTTAAATATTATTTTTGTATTAATTAAATATTTATATAAAGTTTCTCAATTTTTATCAGTCTTTTAAATACCATTTGATGACGAAATGCTTCTTATTTTATGTATTTTGCAGATGAAATGAATGTATCTTTTTGTCTTAAGTATTTTTTAAATTGATAACGTAACGAAGTTAAGAAAAGAAGCTTCGTATAATTTGTTTTTCTTTTGGTAAAAATGAGAAACAATAACTAAAATACAATTCGGATACCAGTAGCGGCAAAGATTCAAAAAAGGTTATCGTATTGCCAACTGGAATCATATTAAAACGGATTGGCAATTGCGTCCAACAAATCCACTAATTTTTTTTCTTTTCGTCGTTCATTATCAAATTCTTGAAATAAACTTCCACCACAAAAAACTACTCCAAATTTTTTAAACACAAATTACCGCCAGAGAATACAAAATTATTGAAAAGACGCAAAATACAAACCAATAAAACAATCAACGGTCTTAATACTTATTTCTAGAAAAACAAAAGTAAAAAAGTTTTAGAACTGAAAAAGAAGTATTGCAATGTTTTCAATATAAACGCCCCAGACTTTGCGGTACCAGAGAATATTAAGTCCTAACTACTTATCAGTAACTATTTAACAGAGCTATAGCTTAGTTCTTTTGTGAAAAAATCAATTGGTTCCAATTCGATTACTTGAATTGAGGAGGAAAAATTCCTCATAAATACTCGGTTCCAAATTAATAGGACTAAGGCTTAGTATTTATATGAAAGGCTAAGGTATAAAACTAGTCTCAACGTTAGAACTCTGCGAAGATATAAAGCGTAAGACACATAGATAAACAAAATTTTTAGCAATACAAAATAAAATGGTTAAGTTAAACAAAATTAAGTGGTGTGCCTTTTATTTTGGCAAGAGCTGTACGTGTCTTTCTTAGTGTATAGAAAATCAAGCTAAAAGTACAAATCAATGTGATTTTAATAAAACAGAAACCAATACACTATAGGTACAGGTTAAAAAGGTTAGGAAAAGTCATCTAGCCCAATTCTAAATGAAAATTCCCGGGGAAATATTTCCCTTTTCCCTTCTCCCATATTTCAAACAAAAATTCCCAGTAATTTTGTTCTTTTTTCTCTTTTCCCTTATTATAAACAAACTTCGAATGTGGGAAAAAATACTCCGAGAAAAAAGTAGGCATTCTAAATTTGTTGGGGAGTTTAATCAAAACGTAAGATTTTATTTCTGGAAATGCTTTAAATTCATCTGGACCGCCAAACAAAAACATATCAGAATGGAAAAAGGTACATTTTTTAAACAAAGGTTCGATAATTTATTGTTAAGAAGTGCGTGTTATTATTTCTGGAGTAGAGTGATAAAAAAAACTATGTTAGAGCTAAGGCTGCTACAAACCTTAAGGTAAGAAATGGTAATGGCAGTGGGCCAGACAGAGAACAAAAACTTTCCGAATATGAACAGGCTGTCTACGACTTAATTGGAATGAAAGAGTCGATAGAAGGTGTAACAGCAAAAACTTTTGGCTTGGAAACAAGAGAAAAGGTAAACAGAGAAAATGTTCAACGAACGAAACGAACCTGTAGTTGAAAGATACCTCCAGGAATAAGTAATAATTAAAGCCCTGTATGATGATACCAGAATCAACACCAGTAAATAATACAACGCATAGGGGTTACCCTCGTCCGAGAACAAGTAGTACAAAGAAAAGGAATGCCTCAGAAGCTTTTGATGAGGAAGGAGTTATGTGAGGCTGTCAAGGGTAATGGTTAAGAAACTGAAGAAATTAGAAGAAATACCACAAAAGTTTACCGACCTCTTGACAAAATTTATGAATTAAAAAAAAAGTTATGAAGATTATTTCGCCATAAAAAAAGGAAAACTTAAGGATGTTAATTCACACAACCAATGCATAGAGCAATTAAGAGTTCAAGAAATTTGTTATGATTTTTAAGTCTCTACAATAGTTGCTTAGTGTGTATGCATATGAATTTCGTTTTTATTTTTTAGTTCTTTAAAAATGTGTGATATTAAATAAATAAATAAATAACTTTTGAATAAATTAAATAATGTTGTGTTAATGTATTACATATGTTTAAAGGTTGATTCCTATATTTTGTCGTATTCTCTGCGCCGCTGTGGTATACTCAGATCTTTCTTGGTTGAGCCATACCAACACTGTCTTCATTTCCGACCCCAGTGTGATACCCTCCCTCAGCAAAAAAAAACGTAAACATGCGCCCAATTTAATGATTGGTGGGATTCCAAAACGCTTTCTTTTTGGTTCACTGGACATGATGAGGACATCCAACAAGTATTTAAAGGAAACCTTGTTTAGTCTATAATTTTTTTGAAACCTAAGAAAAAACGATTTTTAAAAATTATGATAGACAACATTTGAATAAACTAATGAATGCTTACAGCCACTGAGGCAACTCCAAGGGATTCGCACTATCTCTTAAAGATTTTCTAATAGTCCTTGGTTTTACATGTTGACTTTCTTCATATTCTTCACGTAAAATCCTTGCCGCGATTAAAAAGCACTTTAAATCTTTTTAATTGCAATGATGAACATTTTTTTCGCGAGTTATTTTTCCTGCAAACAATACGGAACAGCTGATTCGATAATCAAAATAACCCATTCCCGATTTCGAAGGGAAAAATGTCTTCATGGGGAATTCGAAATAGGGGAATTTTACTCTCAGGAGTTCTTTTCTTTTTAGTTGTTTTCTATGTGAATATTGAAATTGGCTGTCCTCAAATTTGTGGGTTGTTTACAATGTGCACTGAGTTAGGAACTTATTGCATTTATAAGATTTCTCCCTTATACAACAAAAAAAAAAAACAAACATTTTGAAGTTTTACATATTTGTATTACTTTATTATCCATTTTCTCAAATTAAATACTATATTTTAAATATTTATTAATTCTATATTAATAATTCTAGTTAAAAAGTTAAGTACAGTAGTAATATTTTATATATATTATTTTTTTTTCAATATATTTTAATATATCTGTTTTTTGTTTCAATAATAATAAATATATGTTTATTTCAATGTATTTTTATTTTGTTTAATAATTTATTTTTTTAATAAATGTTGTGTATAACTCAACCATATTTAAATATATATTTGTAATTCTTTTAAATAAAAAACAAAAACATGTAGAAAATAAAACAAACAAAATGAAGAAAAACAATACAATATTAGAAAAATTAAGTTAAAGTTAAATTAAGAATATAACCTTATAAAATATTTTTTAATTTTTTTCTTTTAAATTAATTTTGGAAATTACCAATTTTATTTTATAAATTTCTATAAATAATAAATTAAAACAATATTCATAAATATACAATTTTATTTTATTTCAAAAAATACATATTTTTAAAAATATACATATATTAAAAAAAATAATAATAATAAACAAAAACACAATCATTTTCATTCAAAACAAATTTTTATAAATTAAATTAATCAACCACATTCATTCCTTAACATTCGCTTAAAATTATCATTTGTTTATCATTTTTTGTGTTTTCTTTTTCTTTCTTTTTATTTTGTTGTTTCTAATAGTAAAAAAAAACTGATTGTTGTTTTATAATAAAGATTTAAAAGATATATGTATAAATTTTAATGTTTTCGATTTTTTGAAGTTTTTGTTGAGTTTTGTTGAGTTTTGTTTTTTTATATTTGTTTAAATTTACATTTTCTTGGGTGAGTCTATTTATAAATGATGAGTGTTTTATTTGTGTGGTTATGGCTTGTGGTAAATTATTTCTAAAACTTTATTTTAACTACAGTTTTAAGGATTTTTTGTTTTGTTTAATATGGACTTTCATCATTTTTTTTATATACTTTTGAAATTATAAGTTCAAATAAAAAAAGCTGGTATCTTATTTATGAAATCATAAGAACCGAAGATGTCAACAAGGAGTAAACTATCGTCTAAAAGGAAAAGTGAAACTGAAGATTAAATTCAAATCGGATAAATATGAACCACAGATTATCATTAAAAATTTTTGTTAAGCACTTCTAAGGCTTAATAAATTCAAGTGCTATAACTTAAAAAAAAGACTCACTTAAATATAGTACGAAAGCTCTCATCCTGAAAACATCGAAAAATATTCAATTTTAAGAGCATTTCCAAGTGAAACAAAGAAAAGCTTTGGTGGTGCCTTCACTTCAACAACTTTTAATGTTGGTTTTCTAAATCGAAGTTGGTTTAAGAGAATATAACAATTCTTATTAATTCAAAAGCTTGACTCTCAAGTACGAAAGTTGAATGTCAATCTGTGCCATATTGACCTACCCAAAAAAGGAACCGTTCCAAGAATAAAAGGTGTTAAAGCCACAACTTGAAGCCACAAATGGTTCGAATTTTCAGGACGTGAAAAAGGCACTACAGGGAAAATCTTCGAATTTCTAAGATAAGAAATTTTTCGACAAAAATGATTCTCACAATTAAAAGAGAAACCTTATAGATTCGGCCTGAGCAACTGGAAGCCAAGTCTAAATCGCCGGTCATTAGCGACGTAATTTGTTAAGAAGCAAATTATTCTGCCTTCGAATAGATGGTCTTACTCTTCCTATTAGCTTTTTCTTACTTCTCAAGTCAAAGACAAAGTCGAAGTAAGAGTTAAGAAATCATCAAAAGAAACGAGAATATTTTTTTTTTTTTTTTAAAGCTTTTGCTTTTCTTCGGAGTCCTTTTAAACAAATAATCTTTTATATCAAAAGCAGAAGCGAATATTTACTAAGACTTAGTTTCAAATCAAAATTAAATAGCGGTTTCACATCCGAATAAATTAAATAGCAATCAGCAATAAATCTGAGTTCTTTTTTCAAATTGCACAAAATAAGCTTAATTTTTTAAATTAATAATGAAAATACTAACAAATAAAAATAAATTAATAATTTATTATTCATAACACAAAATTAACAGTAATAATTAAAGAACAAAATGAAAAAATAAAACAAATTTGGTTAGGTATACAAAAATTCTATTCAAACTTTGTCATTTTTTAAATGCATTGCAATCGAAGATGAAATTTTATTTTTGCGGACACTGTGTCTATGACTTTTCTTTTATTTTCTTAATGTTTTTGTTATTTAGCTCTAATATTTTTAATTTATAGTTTTTTTGAATATTTTTTTTTTATTTTAATAATTAGTATTTTTGTATGCACAAACATTTATACGAAACAACTAGAGAGAGAGAGAGAGATAGAGATAGGGGATTCACTACAATTACACAAATTTTTGTAAATTTTTTATTTTGTTTTTATCATTTGTTTGTTTCTACTTTTTCAATGTACTATATTTTTATGATGTGGTAATAATAGCTAGATACTTTAAAAATGTGTCCTTAGAGAATAATTTAAGTTAATATCTTATCGTTTGTTTTTTGTTTTTGTTTTTTTATAATTTTAATAATTTACTGTAACTAAGAAAAAGAGTTAGTATATTTTAGTTTATAAAAAAATGTTTTTTTTTTGAAATACATTCAAAGATTATATTTTTATTTAAAAATAGAAAATTAAATTCTTTGCTGTTTTTCTTTTGTTTTCTTATTTTTTTCTTCTTAATTTGTTTAATAAATTAATTAAATCAGTCCATTGTAAGTGTGTTTTTTGTTTTGTGTGGTTTTTCTCTTTTCTATCATTCTATCAAAATGTAGTACAGTAGGGTCGAATTTTTGAGTAATTACTTTTTTTTAGCAGCTTTCTTTTCAGCTTTGCGTATGGCCTTTTCACGTTCACGTCTCTCACGTTCTTGATCTTTACGTTCCTTCTCAATGCTTGCCTTGAGATCTTTTAATCGCCGTTTTAGACGTTGTTTATCATCGCCCGAGACACCAAGGGTTTTGAAATCTTTGGAATCTAGAGTGAGCAGAGCACCGCCTTCGACGTTGTGCTCCTTGAATACTGGAATGTAACGATCAAGATCGATGCCCATTAACCAGTGTCCAACCTGTGTTAAATTTGAAGAATTTTTTTTTTTACAGACGAGTTTTTGACATACATGCATTGAAGAATCTTTAGCTTGAACTTACCTGTTCTTTGGTCCACTCGTGCACAGGTCCACCTTTGTAATTGTGAGTGGATTTCCTTTCCGAGAAACTACTACTCGATCCGGATAGATCCATGCAACGACTTGGCGAATAGCCGGGCGATGTCGAACCAGACGACATGCTTGTGGGGGACGGTGGACCTTGCTGGTGCGACGACGACAACTGTGATTGTTGCTGCCATGGAACTGTACCAGGCGGAGAAAGGGATTGAGGAACAACGTTTTTAACTATAAGGCATTTTTTTAGGTGTTTGACATTGTTTTTTTTTGTGTATTTTGTTTATGTTTTTCGATTAAATTGGAACAGGAAACGAAAAAGAAAAAAAGAAATTAAACGGTCAAAAACTTAGAAACACATCTAAAACCACATCAAAAAGAAGTAGCAAGCGCGTAATCTATTTTTTTCAAAATATTTTTTAATAATAATTTCAAAAAATTCTGATTTTTTTCTTTCTAAACGCATTCAATTTGATATAAAATAAAAATAAAACAATCAAAGCGAATGCAAGAATACACTTTAAAATTACCTTTTGGTTGGGCTTCGTTGACGGCCTGTCGAATTTCATTGATCAACGTCTTGGCACTTATGGCCGCTGAACTTTGGCTTTTATTGATTTCGGTGTAATCATCGCTGGAATGTCGAGATGAACCATCACCAAGGCGTCTAAAATAAAACAATCGCAAATAAGAAACTACTCTCGAAAGTTAAAGTTAAGATTTTACCTTTCTCGATCGGATAGAACTTGATTCAGTTGATCGGTGAAAGAAGCCGGTGGTGCTTTGTTACCTCTCCGACGACTTGGATACATCCAGTTCTCGGTTTGATCGTTCTCTGAGAGTTTATCATTCGAACCAAGTATACTGTCATATGAGCTATTGAGATCCTTACTGACACCAAACGATGAATCACTGCTGGTGGTCTTGAATATATTTGGTATAGTGGAATGGGTTTTGTGGTCCTTGTGCACTTGAGCGTAAAGCTGATTGATTTGTTGTTCCCGAACGTATTTGTCACTGTTGTGCAAATTATGATGTCCGTTTTGATGGTTGCCATTTGATACCATTGTAGTTCCCGTCGATGATGTATCATTTGTACCCATGTCATCCTCACTATCAAGGCCGCAATCGGAGCTGCTATTGCTCAGACTCTTCTTACCTGTGGGTAATTGGCGATTTGCCAAACCTCCACGTGATGCTAAGAAGATAGACAAAATTATAATTTTATTAAGAAGAATGCTTAAAGAGAAAAATCTATTTACCCCTACCCAAATCGATCTTAGTCTTTGTAGCTGAATTATCAAGCAATTCATGTTGTGGAACAGCTGCATCGAGTTCATCCTTAATTGGAACCTTCCTCTCTACTGTGGCAGTCTTAACACCCTCCCCATCGGGTGACAAATCAGAAATCTCAGTATCAGAAAGTTCAGTCTCTAATTTGTGGAACAGCGGCTTTGGTGGTGCCTTACGAACCATTTGTGGCGTTAACTTAAGCGTGGTGCTATCATATGGCAGGACAACAGGAAAACCAGCCTTTCGCTGAGTCTCTTGCAATTCATGTTCCAAATTGATAACACGATCTTTGAGCTTTTTCACCAGGGCATTATATTCGGTATCCTTCTCTTGCAATAGCTGCTGATAGAATTCCTCACGATGGACCATATCAACTTCACGTTGTTGAAATTCACGGACCAAACGTTTGGCTTTGTTGTATTTCTTATCCAAAGCCATATATTGACTTTGGGATTGTTGTAACATATTTTGCAGGTTAGAAGCCTCTTTTTTAATGTTAGTTAATTCACGTTCGGTTTGGCGTAAACGTTCGTTCAGCAATTCATCTTCATTGCCGGTTGTTTCTAATTTTACAAGCTATTTTTTTTTTTTGGAAAACAAACAAACAAAGATATCAATAGTATTTTGTTCTTGCTTCAAAAAAGTAACAAATAGACAAAATATATTTTTAAAAAAATGAGAAAAAATATATAGGGATAAATTATATAAGAACAAAAATAAGACTACACAACACCCACCTTTCTTCTTAAGTTAGTGATTATGTCTTCTTTTAAAAGGCAACTCATTTCACTCTAAAAACATAAGAAAAAAATAAATAAATAAAATAAATAAAAATAATACATAAATAAACATTGCAAAGGGGATTAATAGAATAACTAACTAAGCATCGCAGTTCACATTATAACAACTCTATCAGTTATAAGCTACACTGCAGTTGATTTGATTCTTACTAAGCTGGGCTTTGAGCCCGAAATATTTACAAAACTCGAGAAACTATCTAACTTTTGTAATAACTTTAACTATTTGACTTATCATGCACACTAGACACACTATGCTGGCAAAAACGAATCCAAGCAAATTCAAGAAATTATAGAAGCAATCATTTAAAAATAAAACAGCCTATCACAAAAATACGCCGTTAACATCATGCTTTTCACTAATAGATGACTCAAATATAGGGTGTTTTTACAGTTGCCTGAGAATTTTCAAAGGTTGTTGTCTTTGGTTTAACAGTTTAGAATGTCACACTGTGTTGGCATTTCTGTTGAGTAGCAATTCATTATGAATCTCTTAAAATTAGAACAAAGCTTCGAAATTTACTTTATTTATTATATTTTTCTCTTCGCAAAGTTCATAGAGCACTTGTTTCCTGTATGCCCTAAATATGAGAAAAACTCCGATCGAAGTGGTATGTATTCTTGGGTACATCGAAGTTACACATCATACATAGTCCCAGGGCCTCCACAAACGGGGGCCCCACAGTAGAGACTTCGAAAAAATTTTTGTTTCAAATTCCAACTGCTAAGCACTAGTAAACATCTTTTCCTTTGATATGTATTTTTTGTTTCCTCTTTTACCTTTACCTACAGCCTTGAGTACTTTGTACATGATTATTTAATTATATAAATCTTAAATAACAGAAATCATTGATCTATATTTGTTCACTCCAATCAGGCAATTAGTAAAATATCAAAATTTCACGCACCCTCACCAGAACGAGAAATGTGAGAGTGAATCCGCTCGATTACATGAAAACACAAGACTTAAATCTTACACCCAAGGAAAAATACAAAGTATCCATCTTCATCCTAGTGATTGACCAGCTTTCCGTTTCTTTTACTGAAAGATTGCACGCCTATGAAGCTGTACGTTCGAGATTTGGATTCCTGAATCACATCGAGAAGATGGATGCTGAAAATTTGCCCGGATGATTTAGAGCCTAGTCTTAGCAATGAGTAGGTTCAATTTGTGTCTTTGATTCACTCATACAAAAAGAAAGAGGGGAATGGAACAGATTAATCGCAGCAACTATTTTACATTTCTCTATTTTTTATATTCTCAAACCTCGAAATAGCATTGAGAATGTACTTGGTTTTGATGGTAACAAATTGCACTGGAGAGCGCTCATTTTCAAAGATGAAAATTATAAAAAAATAGGCTTCGAAACACGATAGGACAAAACCGTCTATCGAAGCTTTCTCGAAGCTCGAAAGGTTCCGTTCGTTAACCCTAAAATTTTATTTTAGATAATTCTTTTTTCCGTTTATATACATATATGTATTTTTTCAATATTAAAGGAATCTACTTGGTTTCACAATAAATTATTTATTGAAAAACTCGAGTGAAAAAAATGGTTTACTTTATTTAAAAACAAACAAATTGGAGCGAGGGGGCCTCCGCTTCTTTATTGCACCGAGGCCTCTGGACCTCTAAATCCGGCCCTGTATAGACCAATATTGTGTTTTTGGAAGGATCCTGCATTCAAATCCACTGTGTGATTTGATTATTAGACTTATCATGTCTTGTAAATCCGAACCCAAAAGGTAGATAGGTATAACACAGTAAGATAAGTTTCTGTATTCATCATGAAACCGCGACTCCTTAGTGTTGCTCTAAGACATGCTCCAATATTTCTTTCCAGGCTTACTTTGCAAGACGTTTTGTGAGTTACGTAGCTACCACTACTTTAAAATGTGACAAAAATTAATGTATTTTTGTGCTAAAGCCGATTAGCACCTTTACTCTTTCCTAATAATTTTTCAAGTAAGTAGTCGTGATTTTCTTTTTTAAGTTATTATAAGTTTATTTCAAATAATTTTCAATTAAATTTAGGAAAAATGGGGAAAGCAACACCATTAAATGAAGCCGATAGGCCAAAATAAAGGCTTATAGTGAGTGTGGGTTTGTGGGAAAGTTTTTTCCTCATTCTTACGAAATAAGCATGGGTTTGGAAAAATATGAAGACGATGCTGCAGCCAAGATTGAAGAAAAAACCAGTGTAAGAGCAAGCATGCGGACTGTGCAAAGAATTATTTCCAATGCTGAACATTGAAAACGTCTCAAAATAAAAAAAAAACACCTCTTAACCAACTTCGAGAGACGCAACGCCTCGATTTCTACAAAGCGCATATGTCCTGGACGAAGGAGGTTCCAGCTTGTTGTCTTTTCAGATGAGACAAAATTTAATTTTGAGGGTCCCGATGGTTATGCTTACTACTTTCATGATCTTCGAAAGGAAGAGCATACTTTAGATCGATTACACCACTGTGCTGGTGGTGTCATGGCATAGGGAGCTATAACGATCTATGGCACAATTGAATTACAATTTCTTACTCGTCGTATTGATGCCACAGCATACAATGGTGTACTAAGAACGGCGTTCCCTGCAATCAAGGATATTTTTGGGCAATGGAAATTCCAACACGATAACGCACATATCAACACCTCTATGTTTGTAAAGTATTGGATTGAGCTCCAAAAAGTACCCTAACTGATATGGCCGCCATACTCGCCCGACCCTAACATAATAGAAAATGTTTGGCGTGGCTATCATGCATGGTTTACGAGTCTGGAAGGCAATATCCAACTAAAGCAGAACTCATTGAAGGAATAAAAAGTGCCTGGAAGACTATTTCTCTGGACTACATAAAGAAATTATATGATTCTTTACTCAACAGGATGTACGAGCTCATAGTTAACCGTTTATTTTTTTAAGAATAAGTTGTAAATGTAGGAATTAAAATAAAAACAAACTTGAAAATATTCTCTGCCATTTTCTTATGATATTTGGCATTTTTAAGTGGGCGTTCTAATCAAATGTCCGGAAAGCATAGGGGCGCTAATCGGTTGTCGGGCAGTGTATTAGTTATTGAGGTGTTCCGTACAAAACATATTGTTATTTTCAGTTCAGTTTAATTGATGTCAGAGCTACCATTTAAAAAATCTCTTCTTTGAATACAGCCCAAGAAGTTTAAGTATATTGCTAAAGCAACAGCCAAGAGATTTGAGTTATACTCAGGTTTTGGACGTATATAGGTTTTATACATTGAAGCCAGATCAGAAGGAGAGACTAAATTCTGGGTTATATCGTCTCAGAAAAAAAGCATCTTGCTACATTTTTATCAACATCACGTCAGTGTAATCCTTCCACAAGAAATAGTTGCTGACGCTAATATCAAGACGTTCAGTTTAATTGGTGCCAGAGACACTTATGGATAATGACAAGCAGTATATCTCACTTTATGGAAACAAGACAGCGCACATGTTTGGGTTTTTGGAGCATTAAATTTCAATTGTTTTTTTTGTTCCCTATTGCACAATGTTCTCCACGTCGGAATTTAATGAAATTATCATATTTTTCCGTTCCAGTTCCACATCCGAAGCGATATGGGACTGAAATCAAAAGATTAATACTACTATCGACAGCAAAGAAATTCATTGGATTAGATGTTGCAGATCATTAATAAAAATGAGGTAGAACAGAGCCTTGAGTCACACCATCATATTTATTTTGTGGTTTTCAAATTTTAACCCATCTAATAATACTTGAATACAGGTTCAGAGAGACAATATCTAATCCAACGAAGGAGAGATCTATTTAAACCTGAGGCATGCATTTTATGGTAAGGGAGTCTGATGCTAGTCCCTTTCGAATGCTTTAGAAATATCAAGGGCAATATACACTCTCCAAAGCGATATAAAGATATTTTCCACTGTTTGGTGAGATGAACCATGAGATTATTAGTGGAGTGGACCTATTGCTACGGAAACCGGAGTGGACCTATTGCTACGGAAACCATACAGCTGGTCGTTAAGAAGCCCTTAAGATATTTCTTAAGCTGATAAAAATTAATCTGCGTTTCCATGATGTTAGAAAGAAGTTACGTAAGTGCAATCATTCTATAAATAAAAGAGCATTTACTTTTTTTTTGTATAGGCTGGAAAAATGTAGTTTTTTATCTACTCGAAACGAGAGGATGAGGAATATTTTAGATGAAAAAGCCATTAATTCCAAAAATATTTGTATAAATTTCTCATGATTTAAAAAAAAAAACCCTATACTATAGACCACCCATAAATTAACAAAATCGTCTTTTACGTGATAAAATTTATTTTATAACCAATCCAGGGTGCAGCTACTGCAAATATCTTCAAATGTAAATGGTTTTAACATATTTGAGGCCTTATGTTTTTGAAATTCGAAAGAATTTCCTTGAGGTGTGAATTTATCTTTTTAACGAACGTTTTTCTTAAAATACTCTCTAATTAACCTGAATTTTATCAAAATTAAGTGAACAATTACTTCTTCAAAAAACTCATCATCAAATATCAAAACCTATAATCTCGAAAAGAATTAAATATTCCTTGGCCTAGAACTATTGAATTTCTCAAAATTATTTTGAAAACTAAGTTTAGTGACAAAAAAAGGAATAATCTAGTTTAATAAAATTGCTTTAAAAGTGCATCAAAAAGTTAGGAATAAATAGAAGTGATTAAAAAACTTCTTGAGGTGTAAGAAAAGCATGAGATAAGTAAAAATAGAAAATATGTATAAGTTCTCTTTTTTGAAAAAGGTCATATATTATGTGATCGACCAAGTGATATCCCTTGAAACTCAATTCGAAAACAAATGAATACAAAACTCAATTAAACAAAAATTAAAAAATATATACAAGTGGATGAAGAATGGTTAAATAACAAAACGCCAGCAAAAAAGTGTGCAAATATATCTAATAAAAAATTTCGTTTCAGCGAATTTCATCTAATTACCGCTTTATGCTGTTGTTTTTTTAAATATTGTTTTAAGCACATATCCACCAAGAACGCAATAAATTAAATTAAGAGTATTTTAAAATTTAAAATATTTGTATAAATTTCTAAAAACAAACTATTTTTTTAAAGTTTTTTTTTTCGTTTTTTTGTTGGGTTTTAAATTAATTTCGTACCTCTTGTAGAAGTCTCTTTAGAGACTCCACTTCTTGGGAGTGTGTTGCTTCGACCTCCATTGGATGTTCAACTTGAACGGGACTTGTTGGTCCCTCGGATACACTTGAATTAGCTGAAGCTGGTTGTGTTGAGTCTTCTGAATAATCCAGAGTTCGACGTAGATATTCTTCTTGTTGTCTTTAAAAACAAACCGAAAAAAGTCATTTTTTTAAAGCGAATTTTTGAAATATTGAGTATTTTAGAGCTAACCTCTTTAATCGTTCTTCTTTTTCTTTGTCTGCTTGCAGACTCAAACGTATCAATTGAGCAACTTCAGAATTTTCTGGATCTCGCTCACGACCAATTTGAAATTTGACTAGACCAGATGTGTTGCGTAAAACTGACGCTGCATAGGCTTGAGTAACGCCCACTAAACTTTTTCCATCAACTTCGATTATTTGATCATTGACCTAAAAAAGAAAGCCAAATCTATTAATTTTCAAGATCTTTTAGAAATTTTCAAATAATTAAAACTCACCTGAATACGTCCATCTCTAGCTGCAGCACCATTATCAGTAATTGTTTTAACAAATATTCCTAATTTCTCTAAACCAGCATCGGCTCCAACGCCCATACCAATAATACTCAAACCAAGTCCTTCGGGACCTTTCATTAATTCCACTGGAAAGACGTGCATCTTCTCGACACGCTTCTCAAGTTCATATTCCGCCGAAGCGGCAACCGGATCAACATCTTCATTGCGTCGATCGTAATCGGTCACGGAGAAAGTCGAAAACACCTGAATCGCTCCCGAACTAAATCGAATCTTATTATTCTTCTTCACTGCTATGGGCGGATAGGTTATATCGTCATCATCAGATTCTAGCAGACCGGGTACTTCCATCCAGAAATTGCCATCCTCAAAGTAATGAACACCACCCTCGACGTAGACTTCTTTGCTCCGGACTGGCGGATATTCTGGTATATAGAATTGGTTTTCGTCTAGCTGTGTTGTTGTGGTTGTTGCTGTGGTCTCATGATCTGCCAAGGAGTAATTCGAATTGTGTTTGCTCGAGATAATGCTATCGTCGATAGTTGTGGTTTGTAGGCTGTTGTGAGTTGTGGAATCAGCAGATTCAGCAGAAACGATACTATCATGGAGTGACTCTTGGACATAGGTCTGATTGAAGATGTCATGTTTGTTGTACTCGGAACCAACGTCGAAGGTTGTGTTGCAGTTTATTTCCTCGTCGTAGGTTGTTTCGACTTTGTTGGCAGTTACAGTGACACCAAGATCCACTTGATGAGGTTCATTGTCGACATCGAGGAAACTTGCCGATTCGCTATGGATCGAGTTCTCTAGACTTCGATTTGGTGCTTCAAGGACATCGCGCAACCACTCGGGTTCGTCTTCATCGTCGACCCTTTCGTAGTTGTTACACTTGGGTTGGGGCTCGGGCTCGGGCTCGAGCTCCTCCTCCCCTTCCTCTTCTGGATCGTCCTCTACTACTCTACGCTCTTCTTCCACTAACTGATGATGATGGTGATGATGATGATGACTAGAAACAACAATTTTTGTGGCAACTATTTGAGTAACTTCAGTAACTGGAGTAGCTGGAGTTGCAGTTGATGCAGCTGCAGGTGCAGATAAAATCTGCTCGACTTCCTTTGCTTGCTCGTCCGATAGTAGGGGTTGTTGTCTATGAAAAAAAAAGAAATGCATATCGTTAGAATTATAAACCATTGGACTTTAAGGACATGCAAACCTTATTTTGCTTTCCAAAATTCTACAGGACAAAACATAGCAACACGTAACAAATTAAATTTAAACAAAATAAATATTCGCAAGCAGTTGAGTATCAAATAAATGCAATGCAAAAAAAAAAGTTATATCAAGATGCACCAAGGACACAAAGACGCAGATGACGATGGTGATGATGTCGACGAGGACGAGTACGAGGACGAAGACGACGATGGAACGTGTACGACGACAGGTGCCGACCGAATGTCATTCCCAGGTGGAGTGTTGTGTTGTGTTTGTAGCGAAAATCGGAGGAAGTCGAAGCACAAAAAGGGACATCGATTCGTCGTCGTATGAGCATGCACATGCACAAAACAAGGTCAATCAGTACCAAGCAACAAAAGCATCACAGGATTTAGTTATAGTTAGCAGCAGTACCAGAACCAGAACCAGCACCAACAGTAGTAGGAACAGCAGCAGCAGCAAAGCGCCAGCAATATAATTGTTTTGCCATACAATTTTAATTAATAGTAGTTTTACAGGAGCACATCAGGACATCATCAGCAGGATGGATGTGTTGTGTATAAAGGTGGGTGGGGGTTGGTTTGTTGAGTTGAGTTCATGCGCGCGAACAATATAAGAATGACGTCATAGTTTTCATATATAATATGTATGAAAGAGTTTTAGATGTTAAAGTTGAAGGTGAATCAAAGTTTTTTTGTTTTGAATTATTCAAAAAGCACATAACATCATCATCAAGCAGAAGAAGAAGATCGTCGTTCGAATGGAACATACATATTTTATAGCAGCAAGGATATAGCAGGACATTAATTAAGTGTTGATAAATAATTAGAAAACATATTTAAAAAAAAAGAAACAAAAATAAAAAAGATGCATTTCATGAACAAATAAGCATATAATTGTACTGTACATAAGTTTTTGTTTTGTATTTTGAAAATACGTCATATCTTTATAAACTTTAAGAAATAAAGATGCATAAGAACAGAACAAAAAGCTTGCATTGTGATTAATATTTGTCCTGTCATTTTGATTGTTTTTATTTATTCGAGTATATGGATGATATATAAGTACATTCATGTGTATGATGATGAAGGGGAGAGGGGGGAGGTTTTGGGGAACGTATTTAAAGAAATGTAGTTTAGTAGGTTATGAATTCTCTTAAAATGTAATTGTTTTGAGGATAAAGGTTTCGGGTAATATTTTTCAATAGATTCTAACTCATAAGACCTTGAATACTCAGTTTTAAAAAAATAAATTGACAGTATTTGAGATTCTTAAAAAAAGGCAATTTCTGAGAACTTTGAATTTGGAGACCTTGAACTTTATACAACAAAAAAAAAATTACATTACAGTTTTATAAAATTTTAAAATCAATTTGTTTCGTTTTAAGGATTTCTCAAGCTTTCACACGAGATGGTTTCGTCAGTACGATTTTTTTCCGTACGGACTTTGTTTTCACACATAACGTATTTTCTCCTTAAATCGTCTACGTTTGGTTATATTTAAGATATTTTTCTTTAGTACAAGTGACCACAAAAACGGACGGCAGACGAATAAAAATCGTCTTTTGTGAATGCGTACTCACGTACGCCACTGATAGAAGGCGACGACACGGTCGCCGTATATTTCAGTCGTTGCGACGACGGTTGTTTTAAATCGTCCGTACGGGAAAAACCCGTCTCCCTCCAGTATGAAAGCTTTAGTTAATTTTATGAGTTTACTATTAATGGCTCGCGGATAAAAACCATACGGATTTTAACCGTACGGACGAAACGGTCTTGTGTGATAGAGGCCGTTGAGGCGGCTACGGAAAAAACCCGTCTCCGTCCAGTATGAAAGCTTTAGTTAATTTTATTAGCTTACCATTAATGGCTCGCGGATGAAAACCATACGGATTTTAACCGTACGGCAGAAACCGTCTCGTGTGAAAGAGGCCGTTGAGACGGCTGTCCGTACGGAAAAAATCCGTCTCCGCCCAGTTTGAAGGCTTCAGTTAATTTTACTAGTTTACTATCAATGGAACAAGGATTTTAACCGTACGGACGAAACCGTCAAGTGTGAAAGAGTCCTTACGCTCGTTTCACACTACACGGTAAAAAACCTGACGGCGACATTTTTGTAGAGGCGCGAAGAAGAGCATATATGCTTTCATATTATACGGTCACGGCAATATGCCGGCGCCGGCGCGGCCGCGCCATGTAGCAACCGTCTACTGCCACTACGGCAGCCGGACGGCGCGATAAGATTAATGGCGTACGTGACGAAATGCATGTTATTCGTGCGGCAGAGTACGAAAAGGAACCCTGAATATATCGTGTTGACCGTACGGTTAAAACCGTATAATGTGTAATTAGCCATTGATACGGTTTATGTCAAAAACGTGTAGTGTGAAACGAGCCTTAGTAGGTCTTATAACTGTTTACAATCTATTCATCTAAACTAAAGATGTAGGGTAATTTATTTCGTTGTTTCAATTTGGTAGCTCTTATTTTTGATATCTGTCGAATTCAGCTGTCATTTGAAGTTTGTATAAACTAATAATTTTTGACTTTGATTTTATTTTTATTTGAGAGCCCTGTCCTTAACATTATGTGTAAAATGTTACATCATTGTTTAAAAGGCCGCTTCGGCTTCTCTGTGAAGCGCGCATTCGAAATGTCTAGTTTTCGACGACTTTGGGGCGGAAGTCTGGTTTAATTTGACCGCGATGGCTTGCGGCTTATTCGCATAGATATGCGACTTAAGAAAGTCCCACACGTAAAAGTGTGAAGGGGTCAAATTACATAAACTTGGTGGCCAATTTACGTCACCTCGGGCGGGAGATAAACTTGCCATGAAATCGATCGCGTAGAATATCTATATATCTTGAGCTGCGTGGCACGTAGCCTCCATCCATATGGTTTCATATGTCTTCGGTGTCCGTATCATCCGATTCAGGCAACAAGAAGTTGGTGATCACCTATAGCGATTGCCGTTTAGGATGATGGCCTGGTTAGCAACATTTTCGAAGAAGTACGGTTTTAAGACGCCTCCAGCCCAAAGTTCACCGCAGTTTCAACGTTGTCTTAAACCCGGCAATTGATTATTAGCGTAACTATTTATCCAAAAATCGGGCTCATCGTAAAAGATGATTTTCCAAAATTGTGATAGATTTCCAACAGCTTGACATGACGCGACGTTTAGTTCGTTTAGTTTCAGCTCCTGGGGCAGTTGGATTTAGTATGGTTGCAGGCCCTAATCAAAAAGCGCAAATTTCGACAGGTCGAATTCTTGTGAGCAGTGCGGGAATGACTACCTCGGATTCTTAACTTATCGTGGTAATTTGTCATTAGTGACAGATAAAAAGAAAATAGTTTGACAGAAAGTAAGCAAGGCCACTCCGAGCTGTCAAAATCAACTTGTCCCTATTAGAGAACCTTTTAAAAAGCAAGAAAAACTAAGACTAACTACACAATACTAGAGACATTTTTTTTTTAATTTTGAAATTTTTATCAAAATTTGATTGCGGGAGTTCCCGCAATTATTTACAAGTACTTTCATAGTATCTTTTGAGTATAATTTTACTGAGAACCTTCTCTAAGGATCAACCGGATAGTAGTTTTTTCTAAAAGAAACAATAAAGACACAAGTAAAAACAAGGTTTTCAGTCCAGGTTAAGCCTTAAATTTCTCTCAATTTAAGAGCTTATTTTGAGTTCAAATACATATTTGATTGCATTATTTTTTGTTAATATGATTTGAAAACGGATATATTCACCTTTTATTATTTATTTTATTCGGTTTAAGTCATTAAACAAAACAAAAATAAACAATTTAAACGCCGCCGCCACTAAAAGTACATCTACATATTTATATGTACCTAAATTATTTATTTAGTGAAAACAAATTATTACAGATTATCCATAATTAACGATGAAATTTCGTTTTTATTTTTGTTTTTGTTTCAAAAGTAAATAAACCAAAAATACAAACACAATTAAGATTATAAATAACTTTTTGTGATTCTCTATTTGTTATTTACATTTAAGGGCAATTACACTGTGTTACATAAAAAAAATAGAAGGTCTCAAAAATGTATCAAATGATTACAAACGAAATCAAAGTTTAACCTGAAACAGCTGCGTTTAAATTTCAAAACACTTGGGAAATGTGCAATTTCTGTATATTCAATCTAGAAGTTTAACAAATTTTTACCAAAAAGTTTACATTTTTTAAAGAAATAGTTTAAAGGTTTCCGCTGGGCACGCAGTAGAAACTCTCAAAAGGAAAAAAATCCTGATTTTGAAATATTCTTTATTGGGGCTCTGTTTGTATTAGTCTTAGCGTGATATCATATAGCCTATAGTCATTCTCAGTAAAAAGGCTATATAACACTAAAAGAAGTTTTCAGACTATCCCAGTAGTTCCTCAGATAAGCGAGGTCAAACAAACAAACAAACAAACAAGCTATTCAGCTTTATAATATTAGTATAAATTTAAATATAAAATATTACCAGCTTACTAACGATCATTAAAGGAACTGCATGACCGAGCCGGAAATTTAATTTCTTTTCATTTAGAAGTATAAAAGTTTCCGCAGCGAACGAAGTAGAAACTCTAAAAAGGATAAAAAATCCGGGTTTTGAAACATTCTTGATTGGTGCTGTGCTTGTATTAGTCTCAGCGTGATATTATATAGCCTATTGCCTTCCTCAATAAATAAGCTATATAAAACTGAAAGAATTTTTCAGATCGGACCAGTAGTTCCTCAGATAAGATAGGTCAAACAAACAAGCAAACAAACAAACAAGCTCTTCAGCTTTATAATTTTAGTATAAATTAAAATATAAAATATTAATAGCGGCTTACTAGAGATCATTAAATGAACTCCATGCGACCGAGTCGGAAATTTAATTTCTTTTTTATAATTATTTTCATTTCGATGTCATCGAAAATGTTTAACTCACTTTTCAGCTAAATCTCACTAATTGCACTTGTTGGGCGTGCAAAAGTCACAAAAGCAAAAACTTTTCCAAACCACTCGTCCTTCAAGCCCTCCACCACCTTGTCAAACACAATAATAATAATCCTTCTCTTACATTTCTATGCCTCCCTCAATTCGTGCAAGTTCACAGAAAGGAACTATAATAGGCATGACACAAAAAACTATATCACAAAAGTCCACAAAAAAAAGAAAAACCGCACCTGCATGCATGCCTACACTCAGGGCAGCGACAGCCGTAGAGGCAGCAGTGGTAGTTCAACGGTGCAGGGAAAAACTCCTGAAATTGTGATCAAATAGCAAAAAGGATACAGCTCCGGAACAAAACGACTGCACAAACGAAGAACAAAAAATGAGATTTATAATATATGACTCTTGGTTGGTTGGTTGGTTCTTTTTACTTTGCTCCTGCCACACCCCCTCCACCCTCATTTGAACGAATATACTAAATTCACATGAATGCAGTTTAAAAATAATTAAACACACAAAAATGAAACATTAAATTACAAACACGGAATTATTGTCGCTCGCTTGTCCGTCCAACCGTGTTCACGTTTTGTTTGACTTAACCCAAACAGACAATTTATACACAATGAAAAATTGTAACACACAAATTCATACAGCTGTGGTCATAAAATTAGAAACACTTCGACAAAACATGTCTGAGGCTTATATCTCCTCCACCACTCGAAAACATGCATTTTGTTAATTTTAATTTTTGGTGTCGATTACTATACACTTGGGGTCGTAATCCTGCTAGCAAATGCCATCTGATGTCAGTTGCACCCTTGAATCCAACTTTATTCGTACAGGGATTCGTTCTTTAGCCGTACTACGCGAATGTGGAATGCCTTACCAAACTCTAGCTTTCCCTGCCATTGTAATGTTTAAGCCTGTCTATTGTATTCCTTTCAGTTTAACCGTGTACCCTTGAGTCAAACTTTGTTTGTACAGAGATTCGTTCTTTAGCCGTACTACGCGAATGTGGAATGCCTTACCAAGCTCTAGCTTTCCCTGTCATTGCAATGTTTAATCTTTCACAACCAATATACACCAATGACAACTCCTTTTCAACGCTTCCCTTTTTCTAATTCTCACACAGTGTCATTGGTATATTAAGGGCGTATAAAACCCTTTAAGTGTGTCCCTATTATTTTGGCCATAGCGGTACGTATTCAAACAAGCAGTTGTTAGATAAATAATTTATTTTTAACGAGTGTTTTGTTGGCCAACATTTTCACTAGCTATAGAAATGGCCGGGTGGGGTAATGGTACAGAGAGGATAAATGTTAGCTCTTGAACGCAAGAAGACACAATTTTGTGTTGTAGGTGATGATGCACCAGAGGTTTGTAGGGAGGGGCTTGAAATAAAGTTCAGGGTTAGTCTGGTCAGCTGCAGGGTGACGGTTTTTCTATTTTTCTTCACAGTGAGAAATACATTGCATTCCTTCAAACTTAATTTAAGAAACTTAAGTTAGTAATCTTTGAACTTTTATATATTTAGACGAAAAAAAGTCGGAATTCCTTTTTTTTTTGGTGGAATGAATACCAATTAGTGAGTTAAGGGTGTGCTTTTTATTTGCACGATTATGATGTCATTTTTAGACTTAAAACACCAAAAGTGGATAGAAACTGAAACTGAACTTTTTTTGTATTTCAGAGAAACACATAACTCAACAGTTTTTATGGAAGAATTTCGATGGATAGGAATAGGAAAACTAAATATCGTGAGACAATATTTGCTTATCTGTTTCCTTATAAATTTATAACACTGATAGCCAAATATTGGCTTCCTTAAAAATAAAACTATAGGTAATTATGTTTTTCAGGGTGTAACCGAAACCAAACACAATCCCATAGATTCTAAAAGGCTTTACAAATCTTTTTCTTTATAGTTTAAAAATTTCACTGCCCTTTACAAAAACTTATTGAAAAACGTCAACGGTCATAAGTTTTTAAAATACGTATAGACTTTGGAGTGTAATTTTAAACAAGCTTATTTCAAGAGCTTATCATTTAGTTAGTTATCAAATTTCTAGATATTCAGCAAAATGTCCCTTGCTAACTTGTGAGATATTTGTCATCTCCAAACTTTTTTGCAACCCAAAAAATTTTGGATAATGAAGTAACAAAAAATTTTCCAAGTTAATTTAAAACATTTTGACCCGTAATTTAATAATTTAACTACCGAATATGAGTTGCTTCGATATCAAACTGCTTTAAATAAATAAATAAAAACTACCCTACAAAATTTTGAGCTTGACCTTTACTTTTCACTGCAGAATTTTGTTTACTCAGATTTTTATTTTTTGTCTTCGAATACGCATCAAATACTTCCAAAATCCACTGCTCACTCTTGTCATTTGCAAAAACCAGAACCATTCCATACAAATTATTAGACATACATGAATAGTGGGTGGATACTCCGCCTTTCAGTTTATTGTCTCAGATCTGTTTATTAACATCCCTTAGGAAGTTATTGTAATTGGTCCAATTTGTCAAATTGAAAATTTTGACATTTTTCGACGTCCCTAAAGTCGAAATAAAAGATTTTAAGAAAGATGTCTGTGCTTGCGTGTGTACGTACTTTCGTACGCTCGTATGTTCACGACGTTTTTTTCGTCGTCCATAGCTCAAGAGCCAGAAGAGATATCGACATCAAATAAATTTTGTTATACAGATAATAAGGCAGAAAGATGCAGAAAGGGCTCTCAAGAAAATTGCGTGAGTGGTTTTTTTTCCATAGTAGTTTAAAAAAAGGTTGGTTAACCCTAAATATCTTATGAACCAAAAACGCTAGAGACTTGAATCAAATTTTATATAACATATTGTAACGTGATAGATACCAAACAAGTATATTTAAAAAAAAATCCAATGAACGTTTTTTTATAAATCAAAAAAACTGGAAACAAATGTGTCCCCTCGAAAATTTTACGAATACAAAATTATTTTATCACCAAAAAAATTTTGTGCAAAGAAAAAGAACGTTTTCAACATCTGGTAAAATTTTGAAAAAAACCTAAAAAATATTTAACAGAAGTTGGTAAAAATTGATTTTCGATTCAAATATAATAAATATAAAATAAATAATAATAATAAATTTGAGATTATGGCTTCCAACTAATTTAAACTTATAAGAAATATTGTTTTCAACATTCGGACAAATTTTGACAAAAATAGAATTGAAAGTTTTTTTACAAAAAATTAAATCCTGAAAAAAACAATATTAAAACTTGGTAAACATTTACTTTAGACGCAAATAGCTTTTCAAAGATTAAAAATATCGTCTTCAAACTTTTTTTATTTCACGGAAAATATTGTTTTCGATATTCAGTAGTTTTAAGAAATGCTAATTAAATTGGTAAACAAAATTTTGGACTGAAAATCTATTTAACAAAACTAGATTTTCAAACTCAGCTATTTCTTTATATGAAAAATATTGTTGGTAACTTTAAAATTTTTAAGAATAATTCAACTAACAACTTTTTTAACCCAACACGAAAACCTACAAACTTTTAAGCAAGACAAATAGACAGACGGTATAGGAAGTTATGAATGTGGGTCGCATTCCAGGATCTTTTTTTCCTTGGTATACATATCCTTCGACTGCGAAATTCAAGAATCATAGTGTTTGTTTTAAATGAAAACATATTCTGGAAAAATGGGTGGATACTACGCCCATCAAGTTCACAATTTTCTTGTTTTTCATTTGCGTGTGCACTTAAAACAAAAATTTACCGTACTGCAGCCTAATTTTAGTGTTTTTTTTTTGAAAAAAGTACTACGAATAAATTTAAAAACCAAAGAGGTAACATTGAAAAAAAGTTAGTTGCAACTTCACCATTTTATCAAATTAAAAAAGAATGTGATGGTGATTTTCAAAAACCCAATTGCACTTACGTTCCTTCTTTCCAAGTTCATGGAAACGCTGATTAATAATCAGCTCAAGAAATATCTTGAAAATCGAAAGCTTCTTAATGACCAGCAGTACGGCTTTCGTCCACTGGTGATCTCATGGTTCATCTCACCGAACAGTGGAGCAAAACTTTACATCGCTTTGGAGAAAGTAACATTATTGCACTTGATATTTCAAAAGCATTTGATAGGGTGTGGCATCAGGCTCAGGATGAATTCAAGTCTGAAAATCATAAAATAAATGCTGGTGTGCCCCAGGGCTCTGTTCTATCTCAAATACATTGTTTTGCTGACGATAGTACTTTTAGCTTTTTATATTCGTTTTCAGACTCACATTCCTCTTCTTCGGATGTGGAACTGCACCGACAAAATGATAAGTTCATTAAATTCCGACCCTAACAGCATTGTTTAATGGGGATTAAAAAATGCTGTCTTTAGACTGAACACCTCGATATTCTCGGTATGTGTGTCACCAACCACCTTCTGATCTGGCTATTATCTACAAGACTTATGTACGTCCAAAGCTTAAGTATAACTGCCGTCTCTGGGCTGGTGCTCCTGCAACTTACTTAAGCCTCTTGGATATTATTGAACGTAGAGCATTTAAATTGATAGATGATAATATCATCATGAGTTCATTTACTTCGCTTGAACATCGTCGTAAGGTCTCTTGTCTGACCCTTTTTTACCGTTATTTTAACGGCTTATGCTCTAGTGAAATAACCAGATGCATTTCTTCCCTTAAACAGTTCAACCGTAATACTCGCGCTTCTAGGAATGGTCAATATACCCTCGAGCATAACTTCGGTAGTACCGTCAAGTACAGAGATTCGTTCTTTAGCCGTACTACGCGAATGTATAATGCCTTACCACACTTTGTCTTTCCTAGTCATTGCAATATTCAGGAATTCACTGCACTGACATCTTCTTTTAAATCCTCTCTACTCTTCCTAGTGCTCACACTGTGCCTCTGCATAATAAGGGTAGTAATATCCCCTTGAGTGTGTGTTTATTATTCAAACAAAAAAATAGTAAATATTTTATCTTGAATTATCGAATAGAAGGATGCTGTACAGAGACTTGCTATTTAAGGTTATCACAACAAATTTTTTGTTTTTGATATTGATAGTTTGACAGATTTACAATTTCTAACAATTGTCGTTCTTAAATGACTAACAAATTCCAACAAGTCTTAACAATGACACTTGAAATTTTTTTTTGACATATAACAACAATAGTTCACAATAATTCAAAAAAGAATAGACATCTTTGGTTTTCCAAAAGGGCCGGTTTGAATTTCAAAGCAAGTGGCAGCCATATTGTTTTCTTGTACTTTCTATTAAAATATCTTCTTTTAATCAGTCACTGAATAAAAATCATTATGTTTTGTTACAACGCAAGCAAAACTTCCAAATTATAAAATTTTATTTTAAAAATGGATGTTTCTTAGCAACAACGATGGGCGTGTTGCGCCCTTTTAATGGGGTAAATGTTTGTTCTTTCCAGCTCGACTATTCAACGTTTAGTGGTGAAAGTCGATACCACACCCGTAAGGCTACGTTTAGACGACCATATTTTTCTCGTATACCGTATACGAGATTTTATCAAATAGAGCAGTGGCAGCGAGTGTTATATTTGTACGTTCACACGAAGCCCATGCGTGAAAATCCCATATTCGTGAAATAATTTTTTCCGTATACCGTACGAACTTGTCACTACTATTGAATAAATCTCGAATGTATGTTTATCGTATACATGATTAGTAGCGCTTATCTTTATATTGTGTCAATCACATGAACAAAATTACATCGAATTCTTTCATTGCGTTCATTACGTCGATCCATGATGATGATGGTAGGTTGACTGCCGACAGTGCTGTGTCCCCTGACACGCTTCAAAATCCGTACGTGAAAAATTTGAATCGAATATTTCTCGTGTGAAATGCCATTTCGTATTCGATAAAACAGCATACGTGAAAAAATCGAATCGAATAGTCGCCGCCTGAACGTAGCCTATGTCTACGGCTAACAAGATCTGTCAAAAATATCGCGGTTGTTCGTCAAAGTGTGAAGCAGAATACGAGGCTGTCAATTCCGCAGCAGTGTCCTTCACAGGAACTTGGCTTGTCGAGTTTTGGGTCGTGATTTGAGCCTGCACGAGGCCTAAATTGGATAATATGGGCACCGTAGACATACGGATTTAACAAGGTGGCGCTGCATGCCGTTTCATTACATGGTCATCTGGCGCTCAGGTGATTTGATTTAAAGCCTTTAGACTTTGTCTTGTAAAGCTTTCTAAAGTCACAGATCTATTCGAATAACTCGCAAACTATCGCGGGTCTTCAAAGACAACATAATCGACGCCATCTGTAAAATTCAATCTAATTTTTCCGCCAAAGTAATAGAAAACTAGACTTTTCGAAAGCGCGTCAACCAGCGAAGCCGAGGCGCTCATTTAAACGATGTTATATTTTACACATATTTTGATTGGTTATAGTAATAATAAATAATAAAAATTGATATCTTAAAAACAACTGGTTTCATTCAATTTTAAAATCGACCCACATTTAATGGAAACCCCTCTACCGTACATTTTTGCTTTATTCTCACATTTGTTATAATTCTATAATTAAATCACAAATCTCTTAATAAAGCTGAGAATATTTAGTAACAGATATTTGCTCAAAGTAATTTTTGGTGTTTAAGTCTATTATCTAAACTCACAAACATCTAAAATTCAAACGATTGCGTATTCAAATTCCCATCTAAACAACAACAAAAAACTTCCTTAAACAATGTTACTGTGATTAAGTTGTACAAACAAAACAATGAGGAACTTACTTTTAAAATATAACAAAAAATCACTGATGGTACACTATGGCGTATGTGTACTATTTTTTTGAAAACACTTTTTTTCAGCTTAAAAAACTCAGTGTTTCCACATTTTAAAATAACGAACAAGAACAAAATATCCTTACACACACTCAGCATTCAAATGACATCAATGGCAGGAGAAAAAACAACAACACAAAATGCACTTTTCACTCATCATCTATGCCACATCACAATGGTTCATTGTTTAAAATACACTAACTTTACATACACTAAACTAAAAGGACAATCCTTCCTCCCAAAAATTTAAAAAATAGCCATAGACAAAATAACAATAAAAAAACAACAACACAACGACGACGACTACGAAACGAACCCAATAAACGAACGAATAATTTTCAACGAGAGAAAAAATATAGAAAATGAAAAAGTTTTTCTTTTCGCCGCCACCAACTTTTCATCAAGGACTCTTTTTCATACCAAAAATAGAAATTTAATTTAAACTGTGCCAAGGACTATTTTTGGTTTATTCTTTTTTTTCGTGTTATTTTGGGGGTGAAGTCAGAAGGGTTGGGTTTGGTTTATATGTCATCCATATTTTAGGGTGTAGAAGAATAAAACAAAGGGTTATGATTTATTTAAGCGAAAGATAAACATTTTATCCTTTTGCAAAAAAAAAAAAACAACCACACAAACAAATTATCACCGCGCCATTTTTCTTACCACCGATAAATTAATTTCCACTCATGATGTCACCAAACTATAAACACTGAAGATGACACAAAAAAAGGCGCCTCTAGTTGTCACCGCCACTTAAGAACTACTCAAAACTCAATGCACATTTTCAGAGGAGCACCCTCGACTGAACATCACTTCAACACGATGATGGTGGCAATGCCACCACACTGCCTGGCGCTGCTATCGCCGATACCTCAACCACTACCGCCACCAATAACGAGGACGACTCGACGGTGACGATGACGATGACTACGACGACGACGTTAAATTGTAAAAGAAAAACTTCAACGCGTCGATGATAACACTTTTCGAGAGTGACAGTCGGTTGTAATTTTCTTTGATTCTTGTTTTTAGAAAACTAAAGGATGCAATTGACGACTATAAAAACGACGAGGACCAGTTAATGAGACTTTTATACGATAAAATCCAAATATAGTTAACAGAGACTAAAATCATTTATAGTAAAGAAAACACCCACGCACCACAAATATCGCGGATGCAGGCGACATCTGCTAAGGAAAAGCCAGTGAAAAACTATTTTGGAATACTTCTATGGTCCGACAGCCAACCAACCAACCAACCACCACCAACCAACCACCCTCGCACTTCCAGGTTCTAGCACTGTAAGGGTAGGAGCAGCAGCAGCAGCATCGAATGATACACACAGTTGCATGTGTCATGCAAGTTTGGAAAAATGAAAATAACGTCGCAAAAGTTGCACGCTCCAAGTTGGAAGAGAGTGAGAGCAGGCAGTACACCCAACAAACCAAACGACGACGACCGACCGTCAGAATCGGAATCTACTGACAAGTGAGTGAGGAAATGTTGCCACTTTACTTTAAATTCCAGTACTTTTTTAACGGTATTCAATTTTTCGAAATTTAATTAAAAAAGCAATTGAAGGATGGATTATGACAGATGATTAAAAGAAATAGACAACTACACTTTTGTGATGAAAGTTAATCTAAGCTAATTTTACACAGCTGAAAAGTTTGTTTGCTTGTCTGTTTGTTTGCTTGTTTGTTTGTTTGTTTGAACAGACTTATCTCAGGAACTACTGATCCGACTTGAAAAATTCTTTCAATGTTAGATAGCCCATTTATTTAGGAAGGCTAAAGGCTATACAATATCAGGCTAAAACTAAGTGAAGCACCAATAAAAATGTTTCAAAATTGGGGCTTTTATTTTATTTTGAGAGCTTCTACTGCGTACGATGCGGAAACGGTTAAGGTTGTTCCTATTGTTCCGTTTTAATGGTTCTAAAAAAAAGATAGCTCACTATAACCTTTTTTATGATAAGGAAATTTTTTCTGAAATAAAGGATGGGAGTAACGCCGCGGAGCGCAGCAAACCTTCTACAATAAAGCAGGCATTTTTTATATTGGCCGTGTTTTAAAAAAAGCGAAAAGCCAAAGTGATTATAATACAGAGTGAATAAAAATGATAACTATGGTGAGATGTAGACGCCGCTTAATTCAAATGCAGAAATGTATGTATTTGTTTTGGAAAGGTTGGTACTGAGAAGTCTTGTGTAATGTTTTTTTTTCTCAAAGATTTTTATAATGTCAAGACATTTAGAAATGAAATTTCATCTTACAATGAGTTGTATGTAAAGACAAATTAAAAAGTTACATAAAATCTCAAATCTCGAGCGATTGTAAGACCCCAAAAAAAATATAATTTTTTTTAATGAAAATTCCGAATTTTTCATATTAAAGCAAAATATAGTTTTGTTTCTATATCTGAATATCTAAAAACTAATAATTTTTCTTGTTTTCGTAGTAGGAAACCTGTATAAAAAAAAATCTGAATTTTTACACCGAAAAATAAAAAAATTGTATTTTTGTCTATTCTGAAAAATTGCCATCTTTATAAAAGAATTCTAAATAGGTCAGTTTATTTTCTATCCGTCAAGTCATAAACTGTTTCCATTCCATTTCATTGAAGAATGGCTGAGATCTCGAAGGATTACACATAGTCTAAATTTGTTGACCGAAAAATTGATATTTGTGGCAAATAACTGAGAAGAAATATTCTTAATACGTCAAAATAAATGTCAAATCACACTTCAATTCATGTTAAAGTGAAATTGAATGAACCCTCAAAATCACCCAATTTAAAATCAAAATTTAAGAGGAGCTAAATTTAAAAGTGACTATTATGTCCATTTTCTATGAAAACACGGCTATTATAGAAAAAATGACATGCAATTGATCTGTCATTGCCCTATGTCACTTACGAAATGAATACATAGCATTTGGCAGCACTGATTGGTGAGAGCAATTTGAATTGCATACACAAAAGGGGTGAGGAGGTATAGAAATGCGCTTAGGCAAAGTTTTCATTTATATGTCATATATCTCTGCATTCACCGTCCCGTCTCCCCTAACCATTCCCACCCCCTTGCCACACCCTTCACTGCACTCCTTTGAAAGTCTACATTTCGCTCTAGTTTGTTGTGATTTAGACTCGGAGTTAGAACAAAAACAAACTTCTTAATCTCTTTCCCTCCTCACCAATATGGTATATCGCTTTCCTTTTATAGCCAGCCATCAAAATCATCACAACTATAGCCCGCAAAGCCATCATCATCTTCATCCCCATCCTAAGACCAACCCTGTTCTGTGCCTAGTTCTGTTCGTTTAGTTCGTTCGTTCGTATATAGACATATTCTCCCACAGGGAGAGAAAATTATTTCCAAAGGAAAAAATATTAATAATAATAAGAAGAGAAAAGCGTGACATGCAAACAGAAATAAAAATCAGAAAAAAAAGAAGGACAAAACGAACCGAAGGACGCGAACCACCACCATCTCCAACACCTCCAGTCAAGCCAGCCAGCACCATCACCATCACCATCATCGTCGTCATCATGAGGATGGAAAAATGTGAGGCGAAATTAAAGGCTCTTCTGGAGCACCAACTTTACGTATACTTTTCGTGTATGGACACAAAACATAAAAATCTGTTATAGGTTCTATCAAAAGGACTGAATTTTTACACCGCTTTTTGTATATCCTTGCACGTTGCATCTGGACTTAATGTTGATTTTTTATTCTTTGGATAGAGCGTCGCAGTGGAAAAAATTGAAAGTTAAACGTTTCCGAAAAATAAAAAAAAAAAGAAAAAAAGATTTGTACAGATTTTAATATTTTACTTTTGACTTTTAGTTGAGGAAAAGTTAAGCTTTTTTAAATAATAAAATGAAAAAAAAACTGTTCACAGATTTTTTAATATTTACTTTTATTTTTTTAAATTTTTGATCAAAAAGAATTGTTGGGAAAGGAAATCAAAATGACCGGCGAAAACCATATTTCGTTTCCCATCAGCAGCTGCGTTGCCTAAAGCCAATTTTACATCCTGGAAAAGTGACAAAAAAGAAGTGCTGTCCAGTTAATGTCAACTTCTTTGTCATAATTGGTATTTATAAGTATTTGTTAGTTCTCATTATATTTATAAACTTTCGAAAAGTCCCAAAAACCACTACGAATCAAGAGTTAATACAAATTATGAAAAAGTGGGCAGATGCCACACCCCTTAATCGAAAATAGCGTATTTTTTTATTTCAGCCACAAATTTCAATATTTTATCAATGAGTCAATTATGTTCGAAATCTAGTACCTCAGGAACAACTTCTGCTATAAATGTGGAAAATTGGTGAGTTGTCTGTTCTCAACTAGCTTAAAGAATATTTGGGAATTCGAAGTTTCTAACTTTATTGATTGGAAAGTTAAAACGGGTTTGAAAATCTCGTGAGTTCGTTCTTCTAAAAAGAGATGTTTAAAGGATACTGGACAACGTAAACGCGACCTTTAACTTTAATCATCAAACTGTCACTGTTAGTTTTATCATGGTAAAGTACACGAACTAGCAACATCTGCAAATTATAAAAATTATCAAGCGAAATTCGGGCAGGCGACCGCAACTTTTAGAGGGTTGACTCCAATGTTTGTTGGTAATTCCCGCTTTATTCGAGATGCAATTTGGAGTCTACATATTCGTTGTGTGACTTTTCCGTGTCAGTGAGACAATGGCTTCATCGAAGTGTTGAAAATGTAACTGTTATTCAGGCGTTCCTAGCATACGATCCAAGTAAGTCAATATCACTGCGTTCTCAAGAATTGGATACTGCTCGGTTTAGATTATGGAGTATTTTTTTTATTTTTTTTTTATTATAAGCGCACACTCAAAGGGATAATACTACCCTTCCTTATTATGTAGACACAGTGTGAGCACTAGGAAAGGGAGAAAGGGGTTGAAAGGAGGTGTCGGTGCACCTTGGTTTTGAATTTCTGAATATTGCAATGGCTTGGAAAGACAGAGTATGGCAAGGCAATCCACATTCGCATAGTACGGCTAAATAACGAATCACTGTATTTGACAGTACGGCCGAAATTGGGCTCAAGAGTATACTGAGCATTGCTAGAAGCGCGAGTATTACGGTTGAACTGTTTAAGGAGAGTTATGCAATTGGCCATTTCTCTAGAGCATACAACATTAAAATAACGTTAAAAGAGGGTGAGATAAGAAACATTTCGGCGGTGTTCAAGCGACGTAAATGAACTTATGATGGTATTATTAACAATCAATCTAAATGCTCTACGTTCAATACTGTCCAAGAGGTTTAAGTAAGTTGCTGCATCACCAGCCCAGATATGGGATTTATGCTCAAGCTTTGGATGTATATAAGTCTTGTCAAAGGTGGAGAAAAACTTCTTGCATCGCCTTAGAAAACCCAAACATCTTGTGCCATATTTGGCGACATCGCGTATGTGATTGTTCCACAATCAATGGTGATACACATACCGAGAATATCGAGATTTTCAGTCTCCGCGATGCAAGTGCCATTTATGGATAATGGCAAGGGTGGCATATTTCGCTTTAACGATACAAGACAGCATTGAGTTTTCGAAGCATTAAATTAGACGCGGTTGCTTATTTCCCATTGTAGAATGCTGTTTAGGTAAGAATTTAATGAGCTTATCATATTTTGTCGTTACAGTTCCACATTCGAAGAAGAGGGATGTGAGCCTGAAAACGAATATAAAAAGCTAAGAGTACTATCGTCAGCGAAACAATGTATTGGATTGGAAGTTGCAGATAGGAGATCATTAATAAAAATGAGAAAGAGCGTTGGAGATAGAACAGAGCCCTGCGACACACCAGCATTTATTTTGTGGTTTTCAGACTTAAATCCATCCAATACAACTTGTATTGAACGATTCGAAAGAAAATTACTAATCCAATGAAGAAGACTTTTGTCAATACCAAAAGCACGCATTTTCGATAAGAGAGCCTGATGCCAAACCCTATAAAATGCTTTTGAAATATCAAATGCAATAATCTTACTTTCTCCAAAACTATGTAAAGATTTGTTCCACTGTTCGGTGAGATGAACCATGAGATCACCAGTGGACCTATTGCTACGAAAGACGTATTGTCGCCTTGTCGGTCATTAAGAAGCTTTCGATCTTGGAGATATTTCTTGAGCTGATTAATAATCAGCGTTTCCATGACCTTGGAAAAAAGGACGTAAGTGCAATCGGTCTGTAATTAGACGGGAAAGAAGATTCGCCTTTTTTGGGAATAGGGTGGACAAACGCGGTTTTCCATCCGCTCGGAACGAGCCTGAGGAGTACGACAGATGAAAAAGCTCACGTAAGTCATGTAAAAATTTGGACCGTCGAATATGGGCGTTGCAGGCTTTTCTGGCTTGCTTGAACTTATTCCGGTTTTTCTCAGTTGGATTGGCTTTAAAACAACGGAAACTTACCTTCTTGACCCTAATAACCTCTTTACAGCTCGCATCGAACCATGCGTTTTCCTTAGGTCTGATGCTTTTAGCCCTATTCGGGGTAAAAGTTCTTATTTCTAAGAGAATCAAACTTGTGATCATATCAGCGCTGGCGTCAACGTCACTATCGAGGAAGCATAGTGACCAGTTAAAGATCCTGAAGTAAGTATTGAGACCGTCCTAGTTGCCTTTTTCGTATTACCAAACGGTTCGCTTAGGAGCTCTTTCTTTTTTTTACACGAGAAATTTTGCTGATATGACACAATGGTCATAAGGATGCGTAAGGATCTTAGGTAACTTCCCTACGAAATCAAGCTGACTCAAGAATTGAAACGATTGACCATTTAAATGGAACGTATGTTCTCCGATTGAAGATTTCCCAAGATGATACATTTTATCACAAAACCATCTTCAGTGACGAAGCTCATTGTTGACTTAATGAATTCAAAAATAAGCTAAATATGCGTTATTGGTAGGGCGAAAATCATCGACAATAAAGTTCGTCACATTATTTTGAACATCCAGTGTTATATCGCAGTACCCGTGGCATGATGGTTAGTGCTTTGGACTGTCATGCGAGAGGTTTGGGGTTCGATCCCTGCCCATGCCACCTAAAATTTTTTTCACGGGTACTGCCGCTTGCGAGGAATTGACAAATTCTCCAAGAGTAATTCTTGTCATGAAAAGTGCTTTCTCAAATTTGCCGTTCGGATTCGGCTAAAAAACTGTAGGTCCCTTCCATCAATGACAACAGTACTCGCACACAGGAATGGTTGAGAGTTGTCAGTCACTAGGCCCTAGTTCTCAAACGGACTGTTGCGCCACCCATTTTAATTTAATTTAAGTGTTATATCGCCATGATTATCGATTACTATCGTATTTATGGCTCAAATTTAAACTTGAACTACATGTGGTTTCAACAGGAGGGTGCCACAAACCACACAGTACACCTAATAATCAATTTTTTGAATATTAAGTTTGATGAGCGTGAAATCTCGAGAAATGGTCCAGTCGATTGGCCGCCAAGTTCGTGCGATTTAACCCCTCTAAACTGTTTTTGGTGGTACTTTAAGTCATTTCCTTTTTCCAACAAGTCGACGGAAAACAAATTTGAAATAGCGACCGAATTATCGAAAATTGTGTCCAATGAATTGACCGCTGCAAACGTGCCTGCAGTGGCCAATTGAACGAAGTCGATCTCTTTTCATAAATGTTTTTTGAGTACAAGTTTTTGAAATATTTCAAACGGTTTGAGTTTTACTAAAAAAAAAAGTTTTCAAGTCCTTTCTTGAAAACCCTCTATTTCTTTAGATGGTAGCCTTTCAAAGCAAATATCAATCTTTAATTTATTACATCAAAGTTAAACTTTAGCTAAGGTACCTATTTCTTTAACTATAAGCCAGTTTCTCAAGTCATTAATTAAATGATGCTTTTAAAAGGATCTAAAACACTGATTTTTAAAGTATTTAGAAATGCTTATACGTTTTTGTGTCGAATGTCGAACGTATCCTATGGAATTTACTGATTTTGGGAATTATGTCTCGAGGAGACTTTTTATTTCAATAGGTTAAATTCAAATTTACAAAAAACAGTAAGGGAACTGCAATTATGGGCAGAAATTCGAGGGAAAATGTATTCTCACGATAGACCAAGCCTTCATTGTTTGTATGGATTAAATGGACCCTATCAAAATTTTCAAAATTCTTTTCCCTCGGAATCTACCTGAATATAAGAGTTTCCCTCGAACAAAAATCCAATGCAATGACAGCCAGATTTCGCCGTAATATTTTCCCAAGATGCCAATTGATTCCAAAGGGAAATTATTTGGCATTTGGTTATTTTCTTATAACTCCGTAACGTAAGCGAGAATTTTTATTGTATTGTATAATATTTACTTGTAAAATTAAGAAGTTTCAATTTTCTAAAAATATTTTTTAACTTTTAATTAAAAACAAAAAAAAAAAACAACCATAATTGTGTAATGTGTAAAAAACCACAACATAGTGTTTCAAAATATAAAAAAAAACACAAAGAAAACATTCCAAAACACCACATTTGTGGTGTCCAAGATGGTTTGGAGTAGGAGACAGCTTCGAGAAATTCTCATTCCAGAGCTCCCTCTCCAGACATATTATTATGTGTAGTTTTTTTTTTATAGAGTTATGCCTCAAAGTATGTGCTAGAAAAATGTAACAAAAATATCTGCTCAGCTGGTCCCTTGCGGGTTAAAAACATATTCCACTGACAGACGAGTTCATATATTATAACATACGAATAGGGTACAGTGGAGTAAGCTATGTAGAAAAACTGGAAGAATTATTTTAATCGAAGTTAAAAAATCAAATATATTAAAATATCTGGAGTTTTTTAAGAGCTTGAGAATTTTAAGTAGTAATAATAGACCAAATATTGCTGGATGACAAGTTGTAACGTAACGTAACGTAACGTAACATAACTAAATGTCATAATTTTTTAATTAGTTAGTTTTTAGAAACAAAACATCAGTCAGCATGGCTCAAAAGCGATTATCAGTCACCGAAACGGCAGCTCTTCCTCAATTCGACAGGAATAAGGATGACGCAAGCGTGAAAACATTGCCAAAAAGTCGAATTTGTTAATGGCGTTAAGGGTCCAGGACGAAGTTCTCTTTATGAGCATCGCTAACAAACTTATTTTGTTCAAAGCAAATTTCCAAAATTTGGAAGTAGTGTTCTGGAGTTAAACGATTCATGATGAATTTTTAAACCTTACTGAACAGAAATGTCAATGTTGCATTTGACATTCTTAACTGTCAAACCTTAGAAACCAAATGCCAAACCTAAAAAAACCTTTTATACGGAGTGAAGTGATGTTTTCTGAAATGTATATAAAGATTTTCGAATTATTTGATTGTTCTCCAAAAAATTAGTTAAGACTTGTATGTTATTAAACATTCCATCACTCCTGATTTTATGTCAGTTTTGACAAAACATTTTGCCATAGTGTATCGTAATGTTTGCGGTTACCTCATTTAACCACCCACTCTAAGTCTGAATCACTTGTGATTCTGCACGTAAGCACTCTGAAATAATTTTTAAGCATTACATCGCTCTAGAGTCTAGGTTGGTTGGTTGGATGGTTGGTTGGTTGGTTCTGCAGGTTGGTCGTTTGGTTGTTCGGTCGTTTGGTTTGGTTTGGAGACTTAACTGTGAACTGATGCAACTTTAGAATGAGTTAAAAATAGAGGAAAAAAGGATAACCCACAAGATGATTACTTGGAGGAAAACACGGAAATGCTAAGATAGCCCGAGGCCACTATGAGATGATTATGTCCGTATTTATATATTTTCAACCATCATATCCCCAACACATCTATAAATATATGTATATTATAACATTTCTTTTTACGTGTGGCTTTATCGTTTATGAACCAACAGTTTCTTGTTTTTAAAATCGATGAATATTTTATGAGAATGAAAATGTATCGTTATTTCTTCCACGAGAAAACGTTCAGTGGGACAGTGTGTTTTGTTAATCATCTTTTCAGATCCTACCAAACGGCCAACGACCAACCGACGCGACGTCAAGCTGTGATTGTCAATTGAAAAAGTTGGACAGAGGTTTAGGTGGATGGCGCCCGGGAGAAAACAAAAGTGGAAAAAAATCAAGAGTAAAAGTGAGAGAAATTGGCATCTAAAGGGACGAGGGTTGTGGACTTGAGGTTTAGAGAATCATAAATATTTCATCATCATCGTCGGTCGGGTTTTTCGTTCGTTGGTTTACATTTTTAGTTAAATAAAAGATATGCGATCACACTTTGGCTAAACAGAGACAGAGACAGAGAGATAGGTTAAATGTTAAAAACAGAATACACAACTTTTGAAAAACTTCCTGGTGGGTTTTTTAATGAGTTCATTTTCAAAGTTTGTCTGTCTATACTTTTGAAATGGAACAAAATTGAGTGGTTTTGGTCGTTTTAAAGAGCTTCAATATAGATAATGGCTATTTTTTTTGTTGTTCGAAACACATTTATGGTCAGCTGATGGAAGATAAAGTTTTTGGGATACTTTATGGAACACTATAAAATGATAAATATCTACAATATTGTTTTATTTTGGGAGTTGATTATGAATTTTAAAAGGTATTAGACACGTCACTGATAGATTTATACGCACATTCGAATAGATATTGCTGCCATCTATATATGAAAACTTGGACAGTAATACGGACAAAGGAAAATTAATGATATAAAATTGGTAGAAACTTTGACATAAAGTAAAGCTTTATGATATGATTTTCCTAGAATATCATAAGTACCAAAAAAATGTTAAAGATTTGAAGAATTGTAAAAATTCAAGGAATAATCTTAATCAACTTCGGAAATCTAAAACTTCACTAAGTTCCTTAAAAACAGCACATTTGCTGATATTGAAATATGTGACGGTTGCATGCATTTTTTGACATTCAAGTGATTTTTATTTCCTGCTTTTTACATTAGAATTGAGCTGTAAATTATTGATTGTCCTAAAATATTTTGTTTTGATTATCATCGATTAAGTTTGACGTAGGTGTCAGATGTACGTAGATTTTTTTGACGTCTTTTGAAAGCAGAATAAGATTTAAATTTGTAAAACGTCAATATGTTTCTAAAAAAAAAACAAATAATTCAACATGAATCAGAGATGTTACTTTGATTAGCTTTAAATATTTTATTGGGTCTTTAAACTTCACGTTCCTTAAATGTAGCTGTAATTTTTGACGTGTGTGATTGATGTATGCACGTTTCGTTTTGACATTTGTGTTTTTTTGGCTTTGTTTTTGACAGATGAAAAGGTCTAAGAATTTACTGTGAAATATATTTTATTTTGAGCTTAAATGCCGCTACATTCCTTTAAAAAAAGCTCATCTATCAGTTTTGAAGTAAGTATTTTTGACAGCAGGGGAAAAGATGTGAATTTAACGGACCCTATGTTTTTGACAGAACAATAGACCTGTAAATCTGATTAACTTAAAATATTTTGTTGGGACTTGAGATATTAATTCCTTAAAAACAGCGCATTTGTTTATTTTGACGTGTGTGACGTTTCATCTTTTTTTGACAGGAAAATAGAGCTGTAAATTTGACTGTCCTAAAATATTTTACTTTGAGATAATTTTGTTAAATTTGACGTTTGAGTCAGATGTATGTATTTATATTTTTGTGACGTTTAATTGTGTCTGACAGCAGAACAAGTGATATAAATTTGGTTGGCCGTATGTTTTTTCCAATTTTTCTGACAGAACAATAGAGCCGTAAATTTGGTTGGCCACAAATATTGTATTACCTAAAACGTCACTTAGTTCCTATAAAACAACTCATCTGTTCATTTTGACATGTAGGACAGATGCATGCGTTTTGACGTTTAATTACTTATGATTTTTGACAGCAAAATGACATTTTTATACAACTCTCTGATTAAAAAAAACTTTTAGAAATTATGTTTTTGATATTAATCCTTAAATATGTGTCTAAAGTTAAAAATAAATAAAGCTTAAAAAACACTCTTAAACAACTTTTACTAAAAAATAAAACAATCAAAATGACAAGACAAAAACAATCTATCATGCATCAACAAAAATATCTATTCAAGCTTAATTTGAATTAAAAAAAAAAAACAATTACAAAAAGAAACATACCTTGAGCTCAACAACCGCTCAGCCTCATCGGCAGTCATATCATCTGGCAGGCTATCTTCACGTCCCATTTCAAGTGATTCATTCGTTCTTTTATTACGATTCAAAACTTCTTCTTCTTCCTCAATTTCTTCATCTTCTTGGTCGTCTTCTAAAATGTCATTATCTTCACCACCACTCATATCGGCATATTCTATATCCTGCATATCGAGTGGTGGTCCTTCGGGCAGTGGTGGCGGTCTTTGTGGCAAGGCCGGCAGTTCGGGACTTTCGAATTCATCTTGAGTCTCTAATGGTGCTGCGCATGGTGGTTTCTTGATTGGTGATGTAGTGACACTGGGAATCAATGGTGGTGGCGGTGGTGGTGATTTCGATGAGCTGCCAACACTTCCGCTTATGTCGGAACTTCTGCGTCGCAACGGACTTGGCGGAATTTTTGGTGGAGAATGGGCTGGCGACGACGTTATCTCTTGATGCACCACCGGTTCTCCATGGTAAAAGAGTTCAGCCGGTGGTGGAACATCGGGTTTAATCACGGCATACACTGTCGTAGTTTCTTGGGCAAAGCCATTGGCATGGAAACTTTTGTGCAAATCGATCTTGGCAGTCTCATAGAGTTCTGATTCTCCGAAGACCTCTCGACTCTCGCTTCCATCGGGATTTAACCTATAGCCAACGTCTACATAATTCAGAGATGGTTTCTCTTCGTCTTCGTTGTTATATTGATGCAATGGGTTGTTATCCACAATTGGCGATACCATTGATTTGTCAATCTCATCCTCTAATAGAGGATTGTGATGCTGTTGCTGATCGGGAGCTCCTCCTCCTCCTAATCCTACGAAATTTTGTGGCTCGAAATCATAGGCAGGCTTAAGTTTGGCCTTAATTTCTGGCGATGGCTCATTGAATCCTCCTTCATCGGTACTAACCGAGCTTATAATACTCGCTGGACGAGAACCCAATCCAGCCGCAGGCAAATTAAGACAAATGCTTGAAACTTTCTTGATTCTGGGTACCACGACTTCTTGTTGCACAGACTGTATCGAGGGATCGTTTTCACTTCGTTCTGATGATTTTTGAGCTCGTCCTGAAAATAAATCAAAAAATAAAAATCAACTTTTAATGTCAAGATATTAAAATATTTCTTGATGAAAGAAATAAAATGACTAATCCTCAACTGACAAAAGATTACTTTTCGATTCTGGAACAATGTCAAGACCCCGATGTGGCCTTTAACGACAGCCCCATGCAAAAAGCTTTAGCTTCGGCTTGGTTAATGAAGCTTTGTGGCGACATCTATCCTAGCAACGAGGATAAACAATTAAGAAACCTTTATTTGCTCGAACTATCGAAATGCATCGATCAGAGAAGACTTGCGAAACACTTTCAAACACCTCCTCCCAAAGGTAAACTTCAACCTCTCGAAATGGATTTGAAAGTCAAAATCGACCCTAACACAATTATTGAAGAAATGCAAGCTGCTGCTGCTGAACTAGTCCCTCCAGTGACTCCAAGGAACTATCAAACCCACATGAGTTCGAAATTATTTGATGATAATCGTGGAGCTTGCACATACATTGCTGTATCCCTGGGCGATCCGAGGGATGGACCGATCTGGATGAAAATGGGATATAAGGACACATTGGAAAATATCAAAAAAGAAGAGGATTTTGATGACTCCTTTTGTGAGGATTATGAAGATGATGAAGAAGTTAATGAGGAGTTTCTACAACAATGTCTGGAAGAAACTGCTAAGGAGTTATCAGGCCAAACACAGCCCGGTGAATGTCCATTACTCGATCATCAATTGAAGCTTTATGAAAAGTTTATTCGAAACTATGACAGTGGAAACGAAGCAAGAAACTTAAATGAAAGAGATTTGAGAACATTTTTGTTAATAAATTTCCAAACCGATTTGGTCCATGCATTTCATAGAAAAAAGTAGAAAAGTCTTAATTAAGAAAACGTTGTGTTTTTACTAAATTTTCAGTCGAGGGAAATTTACAATAAAAATGTTTACATAAAATGTGTTTCTGGTTGTTGATTGAGTTATGTTTTCAGACAGACTAATAATTTCAAATCCGTGACAAACATTAATACCGCTGGATTAAGTTCTTGGCCTTTGGACTTTATTAATAAACATCAATCAACACACACATTTATTCTTTTATTTTTTACTAAAATCCTCCGTCTAGACATGTTTACAACCTTGACCAAAATTCTATGAATATGTTTTCTAAATTTAAAAAATATCGTAGTTTTAATTATTGACAGCTTAAATTTTTGAAAATAAAAATAAATGGTTACATGGTGTGAAAACCTTCTAAAAAAAAAACAAAAAACTCAAAACTCAATAACCAGATACGCGTCACGAAACTGTCAAATGAATCAGCCGAGAATTTGATTTATTAAAAACACTAGAGTTTTTTTTCTTATTCGAGAATTCTGAAAATCAAAGATTTTCAAAAAAAAAAGTATTTTTAATTCCCAACTGACTTTGTGTATAAAAACTATAAAATTTAATTATAAATGGAGTCATAAATTTTAGCTTAGATACGCTTAGAAAAATATACATACATAAATACGTACAAGTGTCAAAAATAAACAAAACAATTTAAATTTTGTATTCATCACATTAGAATATTGAATTATTTAAAAATACGAGGAATGTGTTTTAAATTCAAACAGCAGCGGCGGGATACAAAAATAAAACGGTGAGTAAATTCTTTCACTTAAAAAAAAAGATGGGGACAGAAATAGATCAAATTCTTTTCCATTGGCGATGGAATTGCCCTTCTTCTAAATTAAATTGGACGTTGAGGAAGGTAAACTTAAATAAAATAGCAACAATTTACATATTTTCGAGACTTATGCGAAAAACAAAGGAGATTTTTTCGGTCCCTAAAATATGCAAACAAAACTATTAACCTTTTTTTTTGACATCAAATACCTGTTCACTTTTTTAAAGAATTCTTTAATATTAATCTGAGAGTAATAATAAGGTTTTCCATTGGTAATTCTGGGCCCGTTTTGCATTCAACGAAAACGATCGTTTTGACAATAGAAGTCTCTATTGTTTTAATAGAGAAATGTAGACAGTGAAAAATATATTTAAAAGAACTAAAAATTGACACTCAACTGTTACTTGGAAATAATTGGAATTTTGATCTGAAGTATTTTGAACACAGGAGAAAGTTGACGTTTTTTGATATTGAACGAACGCTAAGGTCAATCCTGTGAATGAGCTAATAATAACTAAGATAGTATTTCAAAATCTTAAAGAATTTTATTATCGGATCAGGTGATAGCAAACAAAAATGGCAGCACTTGACAGATGCCTTAATCAATGACAATTTCAAACGTCGTCGTCTGTAAATTATTGACAGTGGCGTCTTTGACAATAGCCGTGTTTTATTAAAGTTAATGGTCAAAATTAGCAAAATTTTACATTAACAAATAAAAACACCAAGAGTAGATATAATTTGGTCAATCATTTATTAGAATAAAAATGGTTGATATGTTGAGATTTAGATGGCGCTTCATGCGAGTGCAGAACAAAATGAAGAAATTGCGATTTTAGGGCTTTCCACGAGCATATGGAAAGAAATATTTTAAATAGTTTAAAATATAGTTTATTTTTCATCTGTCAAGCCAGGCTAGGTTAGGTTAAAGTGGCTGTCCAAGATGGAAACGGACACAATTAGGCCAGTTTAATGGCCTGTTGTGATACCACATAAATCTTTAGGCTTCCTCCTTAGCTCAACGGAACCAGTTTGAGTCACTTACGAAACGTGAGAAGCGGATTATTCTGATGTGATTAAAATCATTTAGATCGTTAAAGAAGAATTCTAATAGGTAATTCTTGCGTTTTTGAGCCAGAGCAGGGCATGTACATAGAAGATGAAGAGTAGTGTCCACCTCTTCCTCGTTAATACAGCTTCTGTAAAAGTGATTTGAGAATACGCCTAGTCGCGTGGCGTGCTTTTCTATTAGACAGTGTCCGCTTGTGACACCTTTTACCGAGCGTATATGCGATCTGCTTAGAGATAGCAAGCACTTTGAACGTTTTAAATCCAGTGTTGGCCAGATGTTCTTTGTGACTTGACACGTGGTGATGTTGTTCCACCTGGTGCCTGCCCTCCTCACAGCAGCGTCCTGCATTAGCAACAATTTACAAGTAGCGATTGGTACCCCAGTACTTGCCAAACGTGGTAGAATGGGCTGTATTGTATTGTTCTTGGCGAGTTCATCTGCCTTGCAGTTACCTGGAATGTCTCTATGGCCCGGCACCCAGCAAAGGTGAATATTAAACTGTTGTGCCATCTCCATTAGAGATGATCGACAGTTATGGACTGTTAAAGAGTTTGTAGAGAGTCCAGAGATTTGATATCAGATGTTGATATCACGTTTTGCTTAAGCCAGGACAAGACTTCTTTTATCGCCAAAAGTTCCGCCTGGAAAACGCTACAATGAAGGGGAAGGCGGAAGCGACGAAGCTTTGAGGCGAATAGCAGAGCTTGCAGCTATTTTTTTGCTAAAAATGTCAAGAGGTGTTAGGTAGAGTAAGGTGTCCAGTGCCGCAAATGGGGTCGTGCGAAGGGATCCGCTTATACATAGGCAAACTGAACGTTGGACTTTATTTAATTTATCCCGGTTTATACCTTTCTCTAAAGCAGTCCACCATACTGCCACACTGTACATTAAACTCGGTCTGATTACCGATGTTTAAAGCTAATGTGTGATTCTGGGTTTTAAGCCACATTTATTACCGATAGCTTTTTTGCAAGAAAAGACAGCAACAGTAGCTTTTTTGACTCTTTCCTGTACGTTGCGTTTTCAATTTACTTTTTTATCCAAGACAAGACCCAGGTATTTGGCCTCGTCTGAGAATTTTAATTGAATTTTGTAAGAATTCTTTAAAGGTGTTAAGATGCATTCCTGAAACTGCTATAGCAACATCGTCTGCATAGGCTATCACGCTGAAGCCCTCCACCTTCAGACTAGTTAGGATTTCGTTCACCACTAGGTTCCAGAAAACCGGGGATAGAACACCACCTTACGGTGTCTAATAACGAATCGTTTAACAGAAGAGTTGCCCAGTTTTCAGTTAATTAATCTGCTGGCAAGCATTAAATGAATAAACTCTCGAAGCGAACTCTCTACCTTTAGAGATTTTAGTGCAGATGTGATTGCAGATCTGTCTTCGTTGTTAAAGGCACCTTCAATGTCAAGGAAATCAACCATAGTGAACTTTTATGATGGAGGGAATATTCGACTAAGGTGTGTAACGCTATTTCCACCGATTTACCTTTACAATAGGCATGTTGAGACGGATATATAGACGGATATGGATATCAATCAATCTTTCCAAGGTCTTAAGAAGGAATGATGATAGACTTATGGGCCGTAGACCTTTAGGATTGACTTGCGAGCATTTACCTGCTTTGGGTATAAAAACAACTTTAACTTCCCTCCATGCCAAGGGGACATGGACTAGGTAAAGACAGCTGGAAAAAATTGCCTCAAGGATTGGTGCAATTATGTCAGAAGTCTTTTGTAGCTCGGCTGGTATTATCCCATCTGGTCCTGCAGATTTAAATGGTTTGAAGCTGTTGAGTGCTCTTTGTAGCTTGTCCCTTGTGATCAGACCTTGTGGATATGTTCTATTTGGACTTGAACGTATATAACCGTTGCAAGTCTCGGTAAGAGAACTACCAGGAAAATGAGTATACAGTAGTAAGTTCAGCGATTCATTACTTGAATTTGTCCAGGAGCCATCTGCATTTTTCAAGCAGCTTGGAATTGCTGGATTAGTTGGCGGAATTTTCCGTAACATAGAGGATTCAAAATTTTCTTCTATCGTGCCACAGAAGGATCGCTTAGATTTCCTAAGTGCCTTCTTGTAAATTCTTAGGCATCCTTTGTAAGAGTCCCAGTGAGAGGCTAGTCTCTGTCAAGCCGTTAACTGTCAAATTCCATTGGGGAATGACTGTTATCTTGATGAATTAAAAACGGTTTACAAATGTTGATTTTGTTTTTCACAGACAAAATAATGTTTTTGTTCAGAAAATGGGATATTAAGGTTTTTGAAAATATTTTAAATACATCGAAATAAATGTCAAATTACACCGAATAAACCGAAATAATTAATACTTAATTGCCAAATAAGCAAAACACTCCGAACACGAACCATTAATCAGTTTTTCTTCTTAAAACTACTGTCACTTGAAACAGTATTGTCAATTATAAAACATAGGAGACTTCAACTCTTGTCAAAAACATAAATCCCATCAGATATGATCTGTCAGCTGTCAAATTAATTTTCATTCGAAAAACTACTTCCAATTATTAAAAACAAAAAACAAAGTTTTAAAAATAAAATAAACCAATTTTGAAATACAGAAAATTAAGAATAAATTGCTTCCATGACATTACACTATCTGTTCAAACAAATTTTTATCATGTTCATTTTTGACACCTACAAGAAACAACTTGAAAGCTAAGATACTTATCTTGTCATACTTTAGGTCTTCCAAAACAAACACTCTTTAAATTTAAAAATAATCCCTTTAATTTATGGGTTAACATGTGTGAGTTCATTATTTTTAATAAATGACCTTATTTCATTTCTATATATTTCCAGACGCACATCGGGGTATTTGCAACAAAAATCTGACCAAATATGTTTTTATAAAATAAAACCTTTTTAGAACTAAATATAAATAAATTAATAATTGAAATACAAACTAAGTTCCCTTTTATGGTTTGAAATTGTTAAGTGCTTTAGTTTCTTGAACATACTAAATCGATGTGATGAAGCTTCAAATGTATAAATTATAATGGAATGAAAAGTCAAAAAATGTTTAATAAAACAATAATAATTTAATATTTTTAAAGGTTTTCAAAGCTTCTTTTAAGTTAAGTTAACTTGTTACGAAAAATTAAAAAGTTATACTTTTTTAAAAAAGGAACGCATTTATTTAATGTCTCATCAAATTTGAGAAAATCTGTTTGGCTTGCCCGGTTAAAAATTCGATATTTAGATTGTTTTAACTTTCTTTCTTTGCTCATCTTTTCAATTCAAACATTCCCATGTAAACGAGTATTACAAGGGCAGGATGAAACACTACTATTTCACAGTTTTACAGTTCTCAAATAAAATCTATCTCCAGCTATATTTTTAATATTTACATTTCCCCCAATCATTATAAACAATACGTTGATATTATACCCTTTGTAAGCCACAAAATGCCAAACAGCAAAATATTTTTTCTAAAAGCAAAAACAAAAAATACACTAAGGGGGAGGGGCAGTGCAGCGAGGCAGCAACGTTGATGAATGCATTGAAAAACTATTGAATCCGTTGGTTTTATTTTTATAACAAACAAAAAAGTTCTAACTCAGAAAATGAGAAAAGTTCAAAAGTAAAGAAAATAAAGAATTTCATTCATTTATTTAATCGACCGTCGCACATTGGGGTATTTGTATGAAAGTCTTGGACAAAATTTGTTTTAAAAATCCTTATAAGAAAATGAATAATTTTTTTTAAATGAGAACATTTTTTCCATAGGTAATATAATTGTGTACATTAGGGTATTCCAATAAGAAGTTTCACTTTGATGTTAAAACAAAGATAGTATTTTTTAGGAGAAATCAAGGGACGTTCATTTCACTTTTAAGTGGGTTTTAAGATATTATCAATGGAAAAATGGTCAAATGGTCCTTATGGATACTGTTGCAGAACCATATAGTTTTTATGAAATATTGAGATATTTCTCACATATGCAACACCGTATATTCTCAATAACTTCAACTAATAAGGTGAATGGAATTGTAAAGTATCAACATAGACCTTATTTTTCAAGTGAGCTTAAAGAAAAGAGAGAGAGCTGATTGTGATCACATCTTCGAGAAATGAAATGTTCAGGAAACTTTTCTTCTTTTTTTCAGTTTTAAGAACTGAACCATTTTTGAAGTGAATTTGAACAATTTTAAGTATGTATCATTCTATTTTTAGTATTTTGCGTGATGTTAATGGGGACTTTTGTGACTATCGAAACAGAGGGGTTTAGCGGTTAATTAGGGCATACAAAAGTGGTTAATTGCTGTCATTAAGAAGGGACCTACAAAACCAACGCGACGCCTCGGTCAAAACTTTAAGATAGTTAATGAATTTGTCTACCTGTGCTCTGCTATAGATGCAGAAAACAACACCAGCCCTGAGATTAAACGAAGAAATACTCTTGCTAACCACTGTTTATTTAGGCTTAGAGAGTCATTCAGTAGTAAAGCCCTTTCTCGAGCAACCAAAGTGTAGCTATATACGACCCTTGTCATCCCTGTCCTGCTATACGGTAGAGAAGATTGGACTATGACAAAAGCCGATGAAACAATTTGGGTCGTTTCCGGTCCCGTAATCATCTAATGTGTGTGAAGGAGAAGACTGAATGAAGAGCAAGCTATACAATGACAATGATGATTGGCTACAGGCTGTCAATGTTTACCTCAGGAGGGAGAGAGATTCCGAGAAAGATTAAACCTTCACGTTGGGTCGCTACAACCCCCAAGCCCCTCGGCAATTAATCAATTAGGAGAACAAATAAGCGACATTTTTAGATTATCTGCTTCCCGTATTAGTAGTCCCAAGCAACTGCAACCCAGAAATAAATGGTTTGATTCCGAATGTATGAGGCTCAGAAAAAAATCATTCGCTTTCCTTAAGCTGTTTAAAAGATTTAATCTAGACCATTTTAAGTCTGCATATATAGAAGCTAAAAAATATACTAACAGGTCTGCGAGGCTACAAAGTTAAAAGAATTTATAGTATAATGTAAGGCGGTTGGGTGGAAAGAATCGTATGTTTTCTGGGTGGAAAGAATCGTATGTTTTCAAGTGTAATACAAACTGAAGTTCTGGCATCCCATTTCCGATCTTTGTTGACATGTCAAGATGGCTGTTTTATTTTGAATATATAAGAAAGGTGATGCTATCTTACCTGAGAATTACAGAGGTATTTCAATATTAAATTCTATAAGAAAAGTATTTGCTAGAAAAGACTTATCAATTGGGTAGAATCAAACAATCGCTTAAGTATGTTTCAAGGTGGTTTCCGTGAGGGCTTTTCAACAATTGACCATATTTTTGCTTTACCGAGTACTGCTAACAAATTTATCAAAAAGAAAAAGAATATGTTTACTTGCCTTATCGACTTAAAAGCTGCATTTGATACCGCCAATCAACAAGCTCTCATTTACAAAATGTCCTAACTTGGTATATCTAGAAAATTTCTAAATATCTACGAAAAATGTTTATATAAAACTAATTCTACAATTTGGGATGAGTTTGGTTTCAAATGAGAGCAGGTGTTCCCCAAGGATGTATACTCAGCCCAATCTTGTTTGCACTCTACATTGATGATATTTCAAATAATTTACCCTGTGCAGTTTGTTTTTCTGATATTCGTATAAAAGTGCTTCTTTACGCGAATGACTTGGTTATGCTAGCAGATAACCCATTTTCTCTCCAGCTCCAAATCAATAGGCTCCAAACGTAGTGCAACATCTGGGACCTTAAAATAAACTCAGAGAAAACAAAGATAATGGTGTTTGAGGCGCGGAGTTGTAGAAGGTTGAGAGAAGAAAGATGGTTCCTTAACAACCAACCTATTGAAATAGTACAGGAATTTAAATATCTGGGAGTGTTGATGTCTGCTAACAGTATCTTCAATAAAAATGTTCATCGTAAGGTTAAAGAAGCTAAAGTAGCTCTCAACATAATGTGGCCAACTTTCTTCTCAAACAAAAACATAGACTTAGGATCTAAATACCGAGTTTTCCAAGCAACCATTAACACTTGCTTGTCTTACGGTATTCAAGTTTTGGGTCACACCTATTTTCAAGAATTTGAGTTGATACAACGCCTCTTTTTAAAAAGATTATTTCGGTTACCTAATTCGACTCCAACCTATGCAATTCATGTTAAGTCCGGAATTGCGCCGATTTATATTAAAAATTGCATGCAGATTTTCTAACAAGAGTTATTAGTAAACCAAGTTCGAATCTTCACACATCTATCATGAAGGTTCTTTTGCGAACAGAAGCATCGCCATTTAAGGAATGGGCTCAACTTGCCCGATTGCATAATGTTTATCTTGAAATGAATGAGTTTAACATAGATAACTGGCAAGATATCTTTTCGATTGGAAATGTAATCTTCAACATCTAAATAGAGTATCATCATTTTTAACAAGAGAAATTTATAAAAATCTAAGCCACTTCTTAAATACGAATGCAAATTATTTCAATAATAGACTTTCTGTGAGAGCTATGATACAATTTTCAGAGCAAGGGTTGAAATATTGAACTTGAAATATATTCCACATCGGTCAGATCTATCTCTCCTTAGCAATAATTGTAACAGATTTGAGCGCGACGATATTAAAGACTTCATAGCTTTTAGTTCGATACTACACAAAATTCGAAGGCTCTATTTTCAACATAGTGTCCTCTCTAGAGAACAAAGTTGGGAAGAAAAATCTCTTTATGTTCTGTGACCATGCTTTAAATTTTCGAAGAAGCTTTTCAACCTTTTAATTTTTCTTTAAATTCTGTTTTCCTAAAAATAGTAATTTACAAATTTCTAAAACAATTTAAACTTAAACGCAAAAATCAATAGTTATCGAAAGATCATTAACTTTTTTCTGTTTGAGCGAATGCAAAACAACAAATTATTCTTGTTTGTATAACGGAAATCTAATGAAAGCCTACAACCTATTTATTTTATTAAAGCAAACGTTATTTTTTTTTATGGTAGTACCCGTAGCATGATGGTTAGTGCGTTGGACTGTCATGCAAGGGGTCTTGGGTTCAATCCCTGGCTGTGCCACCTTAATTTAAAAAAAAAAAAATAATTTTCGCGGGTACTGCCTCTTGCGAGGATTTGACAAATCCTTCAAGAGTAATTCTTGTCATGAAAAAGTGCTTTCTCAAAAATTAGCCGTTCGGATTCGGCCTTAAATTGTAGGTCCCTTCCATTCCTGAGAACAGTTCTCGCACACAGGAATGGTTGAGAGTTGTAAGTCACTAGGCCCTGGTTCACAACGGACTGTTGCGCCACCCCATTTGATTTTGAAACGTTATTTTCTGGCAATCTTGCCATGTTCATATATTATTTTGGTTTTCAAATTGTAAAAAAAAAATGTGTTTTTAATGAAATAAAGGAATAATAATAATAATACAGTGACATAGACTTAGCGAAAAGAATAGAAGTCCATCGACTGACACGGCTTAGACATGTAGAGTGCATGAAAACAAATGTTCCGCCCTGAAAAGTTTTTAAATCCACATCCGCAGGACAGCGCAGCAGAGGAAGATTGCGGATCAGGTGGCACGCACTAGTGACCTCACCAAACTTGGAACTTGGGACCAAGCAAAGCTCTCGTTCACAAAGAACTGTAGCGCCACCTTAAGTAAGTAAATAAGTAATTTCGACTATTCCAAATGGGAGGCTATTTAAAATGGAACTTCTAGGTGGAAGACCATTTACTTCTTCCCTAAAGTATACTCATAGATGGTTTTTTGTCCCCAGATACTTCAATATCTTAAAACTCTTCAATGTTTTCAGTATGGTAATTTTTAAAAAATTAAAGTTAAATTTTCATTTTACATAATTTTTTAATTGCGCCATAAAAAAGTTTCAAAGAAATGTAAGCATTTTCTACAAAATTATGCTATTTAAAAAAATTTAGTTTTGTTCAGTTTTTTGGTGGAAATGCCCTGATGTCGTTAGTCGTTCGTCGAGAAGTATCCAAGTGATGTGATGTGATTTTTGATGACGAGCGTGAGCAACTATAAAGGTAACCACACGTAATGCAATTAGAACTCATAATGATGATCTTAATCTCTATGCCTCGAGAGTCTAGAAGATAGCACCAAACAAATCAAACCAAAAAGAATAAAAATGTGCATCATTTTGAAATAAAATTCAAAGGCTCAGGAAATTGCATACAAACCTCGGCAACTGCTGCACAAATTGCGAATACTCAGGCACATGATGATGTTTTTATTTTGTTCTTCAAGGCGCGTTCAAGAAGTGTAGTATATTTTTTTTTAATTTCTAAACCGTTTTACTTTATAGAGGGGAGATTATTTCTCAAATAATTATGATGCAACCACTGGTGATTCTTTTGTTGATAAGTGACAAAAGATGGAGGTAAATGCACATTGCAGGGTGTTTTTTTTTTTGTGTAGTCACTTTTTCCCACTTTTATTTTTATCTCAATTTATTGTACAATAGAATATTCATTTTAAGCAAATTTTAAAAAATACACTTACAGTATCTTGTACTGTGAATCGCGCAATGCATAATAAATATAAAGCGAATTCATTTTTTATAGCACGTTTTTATGGCACATTTTATATTATCTAAATGACACAAGGAAATGCAATTTATATTTTTTTATTTTCTAAGAACGCACTTTTTTCTTTGCATGTTGCATGTGGCAGTGGATGGTGTTGATGACTTAGTAAATTATTTTATAAGTTGTTTTGATGTTGGAACTTTGTATACCTATTGCGTGATTTTAATTGTGTTATTATAGATAGTTTTTTGCTGTATGACACTTGAATGCATTTTATTGCCCATAAACGTCCCCAAAAGACAATTCAAAACCATAAAATGTAGAGTGAAGAAGTGACAGTTAAAATCGGAATAACAAGAAGATTGACAGCAATCAGGCCAATTTTCTTAAACATAAAATTTTTAAAGTACTACAAAGCAACAAAGTTTAGAAAAATATTATTTTAAAGAAATGTACGTACTCTTAACACGTAACACGACAAAATAGATCAATATCCGTTTTTGTTTAGAAATATGTTTGTTTATTTATTTTTGTGCTTAAAGAAAAACAAATCTAACGTAAACAGATAAACGAACACAACTCTTAAATGAATGAGAACACATTTTTTATTTCAAAATGATTTCGGTAGTCTAAGAACACAGCTACTTGAACACAGCGCGATCTGTTTGTGTAATTTTGTTTTGTGTTTGTTTATTTTGTAGATGGCTTGTAGACTTTTCAATATTGGCGCCTAGCTTTATTACGTTCAAATCGAAAATTAGGTTGTTCCTCTTTAGTTTTGGAAAAAAAAAACAACTAGGGTTTACTATAATTTTAAAATGTTCCTTTTTGTTTACATTCTACACTTGTACAAGGCTCAAGGTCAGTTTGACACTTGTTCTTTGTGCGGGTTTTTTATAAAAAATAGAAAAAAATTGAGCTTAATTTGACAGCTGTCAAAAATGTTTGCAAATAATTGCTATTTTAAGTAAAGTTGGACTGAGCAAAGCTTTAAGGCAAAGCTGCACTGGTCAAAAAAAACAGTCAAAAGTGTTCTCATTGTGACAAATCTAAAGGAATTTACATTTACAATTTCTTAGTCACACAGTTACCTTCAATTAAAAGATCATGTGTCAAAAAAATGTTGAATTTTATTCTTTTAAATAAGAAGTTTGTGTACCGGTTTTCAATTTGTTACTTTCAAATGTATGTATGTATAAAAAGTGATTTCAAAAAATGTTTTTAAAAAATGGATTTTGCAAAAACAAATATAATTTTAAAGGGCAATGTTTGTTTTTTAAGAAAGTTTAGTTTTCAAAGAAAATAAATTTTTAATAACAACATGGAACTTTAAAAAAAAGCTATAGTTTAAACATTTTAAAAAATATATCTCCTCACAATTGTATTCCCAAAAAAAGAATAGCCATACTTTTTTCGACAAAGTTGTATTTTCATTGTAGAGCTTAATTCCTTTTATTTTTGACGAGAACAACACTAAGCCCAGACCAGTAAAAAAAAGCTATATTCTTTTTTGGGCCGAATTGGACGAGCTCAATGTTTTCCTACAAATTTTTTCAAATAAGAAGTTTTGGTGTGATTTGCAAAAAAAATTAACTTGACTTCCTTTCAACCCGACTTAAATAAAAATAAGAGGAATTCTTAAGAGGGTTTTGAGAACATATAACAAGTGCTTGTTTTTTAGACGTGTGGCTTTCAATCTGGCAATACTTTTACGCAGTATGTCTTTTTGACAGCTGTCACTTGATTAATGGTCTGTTTAACTTGCCATTTCACAATTCAATCGTGCATTTTTAAAATTGCGGACAAGTCCTAGACGATTGACGGTTTGGAAGAGAATATTCTGTCCATCTAAAGTTTCTTTCATGGGAACTGCCTCTTGCGAGGAATTGACAAACTGTCTAAGAGTAATTCTTGTCATGAACAGTGCTTTCTCAAATCAGCCGTTCGGATTCGGCTTAAAACTGTAGGTCTCCTCTATCCCTGACAACAGGGCCACTCACCAGAAATCATTTTGAAAACATAATGGCAAACCTTTGTACTTATAATGACAAAGGCATTTGCCTGAATATTTTTTGAAGTGAATATCAATTTTTTTTGAATCATTTAAGTTTTCAAAAGAAAACGCAGAAAAATTTAATGTTGGTCTTATTTTAAGGAAATTTATATTCCATAAAGGAAATCACTTTTTGAAAAATTTGTAAAGGGGTTGGTTTTACTTTCTAGTAAATTTTTTCACGTCAAAAGTACCATTTTTTATCCATTTATTAGATTCTTAATTTTTGTATTAAAGTGACATGCATATGAACGGTATTATACGGTGACATAAAAACTCGACAAACGAAATATGATGACATTTTAAAAATTTGGGCCTATTGCTTTTTCAAAAACGAAAAAAGACAAACATTGGTTTTAACAATTCTTGAATACTAACCAAAAGTCACCAGAATAAAAATTGAAAAAAGAACGATAATTTGAATGAATAAAACTCATAACCATTTTTATTTTGTACAGGCGTCAAAAACACTCATTTTTGATATCAATACTCTGAATCGAACACAACAAAAAACATGAAATGCATTTCTTGCATGGTTTTCTAGTTCATATTCGACTTCAAAATGACTTAATCACGTAAGGTTTTTGAGAATTAATTCATAAACTAGAATTTTTGCATACAAAATTTGTGATGAAATTTTTCCAAATCTATAATGCCTTTCTTCTGTTTTATAAAAATGTTCATAAGTTTTTGGATATCATGTGTCTCAAGAAACTTTGAAACATTTTTAGTATAAAGGTTTTCCACATAAAAAGCCAAGATAGATTGAAAGTTATATTTGTTCTCGTCACACATCCGTCCTCTAAACAATTCTATATCAAGATTTGGAAAAATATAAAAAAAATTTAAAAATTTGTTTCGAAAATGGGTTTTTTAAAATTTGAGTATATAATTAACATTGAAGAAGAAGAAGATTAATTCCAAAACTTTTTTTTTTAAACTATGAAAGCATTAAATTCAAAGTTTGCTCAAAACTTCATAAACCTAGAGTCAAAAAAAGGCATATCTAATGGGAATTTCCAGAAGAAGACTTTACAAATTCATCATTCAATTGAACGTTAAAGGATAAGTTGTGCTCTAATTTAGCCTAAAAAAGCTAGTTTTTGGTTATCTTTAACATTTTTAAAGTTTCATCATTTAAAAACCTGATGTTATACAAAATTTAAGGCGTGATTCGAATTCAGGACATCTTAATACTTTACAAATGTGCTATTTCGTTTGTGTGACAGAAAAAAAACGTAATTTTTTTACCAGTGTTATTTTTTGGCTGATTCTTTTTTTTCGAAATGTCAAAGTAATGCCCTGAAAACTACAGCTTTAATATTACTGTACCCATGAGTTTTTATAATTGTACTTAAAATGTCTTTAGCTTAGCGGTCTTTGATAGTATCCTCTTCTCTAGCAATGGCCCATAACAGTGTTTAACTAAATCTTGAAAAAAATCAATATCTCGCAAAAATTACAGAAACAATTTATGGAACAGTTTTAAACAATATTGAATTTCCTTCAAAAAAGTTATAGGTTAGGTTAGGTTAAAGTGGCTGCAGATTCAGAATCCACACACTTATTATTATCAAAAGAGTATTCTCTCAGATGAAGTTTGTGTCTTAGTGAAAGAGCAGGGCAAGTGCAGAGAAGGAGAGACATTGTTTCCTCTTCTTCCTCGTCCATACAGCTCTTGCAGAAGTCATTTGAGGCTACACCAAGTCGTATTGCGTGTCTGCCTATAAGACAGTGTCCCGTAAGGACACCTATAAGGGAGCTAATATGAAGTCAGCTTTGAGATAACAACCCTTTAGAGTGCTTTAGGTCTAATGAAGGCCATATGAATTTTGTGGCTGCGCATGTTGATAAATTGTGCCACCTAGAGCTTGTTATCGCAAAAGCTGTTTCTTTTAGCAGAAGTTTACATGTAGCTACCGGTATACCTATCATCTCCCTTTCAGATGAAATAGGTATGACGGTTCCATTTTTAGCGAGTTCATCGGCTCTACAATTCCCCATATTGGTGAATGTTAATTGGACACGATAGACAATCGAGGGCCGTTTGAGATTTGTTTGAGACCGCCGTCAAGAGATTTAATAGCAACCTGACTGTCATAGAAGATGCGGATATCAGAAGATATCACGTTTTCTCTTAGCCAGAAGAGAGCCTCTTAGATCGCTAAAATATCCGCTTGGAAGACGCTACAACGATTAGGGAAGAGGAATGAGATGCTTAGATTACGCTTTTCTCAGTACACAATACTTTCAACTCCCTCAAATAAGTTCTAAGATTATTAACTTCATAGGAAGTTATTGGTCTGATTTATCGAATTGAACTTTTGATATTTCTGGACTTTTCAAAAACTTGAGATTATGGTTTAAAACTTATTTTATTTTATAGGAAATATTGTTTACAACATTCTGAAAAATTTTGAGAAAAATCGAATTGACAGTTTTTTTTATAAAAAAATAATAACCTAAACAAAAATATTACTCCGAATTGTTAAAAATTGATTTTCGACTCAAATAACTTTCAAAACTTGGATATATTAGCTTTAAACTAATTTTATCTAATAAAAAAATATTTTTGTTAACATTTAGTTAAATTTTGAGAAAAATTAAATTGACAGTTTTTTTTTAAATAAGAACCCATACAAATCATTAACAAAAGTTGGTAAGGCTTAAGTTATTTTCGACTCATATTTCTTTTTTAAAAGTTTTAGATTACGGCTTCAACCTAATTTTATTTTATAAGAAATATTGTTTTCAACATTCCATAAAATTTTGAGAAAAATCTAATTGAAAGTTTTTTTTGACAAAAAAAATAAAAACCTAACAAAAAACAATGCTAAAACTTGGTAAAAATGTACTTTCGAATCAAATATCTTTTCAAAAATTGTAGACTGTTTGATTTTTATAAAAAAAAAATTACTGAATGTCGTAAACAATATTTTCTGTGCGATAAAATAAGTTTAAAGTCAATATTTTAGCTTAAATATATTTTTTTAATATATATATTTTTATTATATAGATATCAGTCGTTGAGGGAATTTGTATTGACTGTCGCATAAAATTATAGAAAATATTATTAACTGCAAACGTTTGGGAATTTTGCCTTTATGCTTTTTGGTTTTATTTCATAAGTTTTAGAAATGTTGCAAAATTGAGGATATTTCAAAGAAAAACAAAAAGATACAATTAATTGGCGTTATTTTACGTCACCTATAAATGCAGTATATATAATGTATGTACAATAAAAAATCATACACATTAAACTCTTCTTGTACCGCCACCCTCTTCCCCCTTTTACAATTTGCTACAAATAATTGAAATTACTCCCATCAAAGAAAATGTATGCAAAATATTTTTATCTTAACGAATCTCTATAAAAATAACCTCAGTTTTAAGAGAGAAGAAATAAAAACGAAGAAGAACATCTCATTAAACAATAAAAATTCTAAGATGCAATATCACGAAGACGACTACAACGACAGCGACGACGATGAAGGCGACCATCAACGAAAGGAACATCAACATAAGAACATCCAACCAACAACCAAACAACCAGAACCACACATCACATCTTTTTCTCAAGCCAACCATGCAGTGTCAACTGAAATGGAAAACATTCAACATGACATTCTGCGAGCATTGAATTCATCAATGGTCGGTCATTGTCTCTTATTTTTTCCTCAACCTCCTCAACCTCCTCCATCTCATCCTCCTCCTTCACATCTTCATTGGGAATGTGGTGCATCATGAATGTCTTGAGATGATAAAATTTATTTCTATCCCCTTCTTCTCGGTTGCGGTGCATTAGAGACTATCTTTATAGAGACAACAACAGGATTCCATGGTTCCACCATCTCAATCCCTGTTTTTTTTTTTAAACCATATTCTCTAACTAAATCCCAACTTTACTGTGGCCAGTCCCACACTCTACTTACATTATACAATTCTCAAAATGGGAGCGTTGTGCATCATTGACCATCTTCACCCTAAACAAAAACAACAACTCTTAAAGGCGCACTTGTGAAGCTATATGTGTAAAAGCATTGGCAAGTAAAAATAAAAAGAAGCACGATTTTCTAAGAGTTTTCTTATATTTTCTGCGTCAGACGTATCTTTCAATCTAATTGCCTATTCTGTTGAAAATACCCCCATTTATCAGCATCATTCATGTGCAAAAAACGACACTACTCGTTTCAGCAATGAAAACAAAAACCGATTCAGTTTTTGAAATAATCCTAAGTATATTTTTACATATATTTGTACTTCCTAAATTTATATGTACATAGATATTTATGTATGTATACAAAAGAAAAACAAAAAACCATAGACAGTTTCCGTTTCCAAGGTTGTTCGAAAATTTCTCTAAAGCCAAGTTGGTTTAACATGTGAACTTGAAAGTAAAAAAAACTTTTATATATTTTTAGATAGACTAAATACGCATGGTTAGAAGAATTGAGTATATTTTTAATTTTTTTTTTTTGTTGATTTGATTGTTTTCTTTAAAATTTATTTTCTATTTAAAGTAGATTTAATTTTTAAGTTAAGACATCGTCTACTTTTTTTGCAAATGCTATTAAAAGTTGTACATAGTGATTTTATTGCTATGCGAAAGACTTTATACATTAGCAACGGGATAGTCTTTTGAAAAACGTTTGTAATTTAATTTTAGGCACTTGTAATTAAAAATCTCATCAAATGTTTAAAAAAATGTATTCTGCCAACGCTCTTATAAAAATGACAGCTCAAAATCATTGACTTTTAACAAATCTTTAATCAGTATTTACATTTTTTTAAGAGTTCTAGAACCCGGCCTCTTTCAATTTAATTTTAATGTATTTACAAATTGGTACAACTGAAAAAAGAACTGTCAGAATAATAATTAAAAAAACAAAAACACATTTGTGAAAGTCAAAAGTTAAAAGTGGACAACTTTCAAGAAGAAATGGTTATGAAACTTCTGGAAATTGAGATTCTTTTAAAAAAGTTTATTAAACAATTGCAGCTTTGACATAAAATAAAAAATTCAAGAAGGGGGTTTGTTCGTAGACTACTGCATTAACATATGTTGTTGAAACGAGCCTGAAGCTCGTCTCAATTCTTAATATACCTGAATCGAGTTGAAGTGAGCTTGATTCGACTCGATTCCGGTCATGTAAATGGAGTAGGTAGTATATTCTTATATGGTTTCTGTGTTGTTTAACACGAATCATACTATCTCACTTCCACATCATAAAACACCATTTGCATTTTAGAAAGTGCTGTCAAACTTAATCATTTTTAAATCTTCTTGTGCGGTGGAAACACCAAAAACCCTACTTGGAAACATAGCAAACTTAATTATCTTTTCTATTGTTTTCTCTTGCAAAATAAGCCCAGTTAGTCCATTTTCATTAACAAAACTAAATAATATCAACAGTAACAGATTGATTTTTTCCCCCAATGAAAAACACATAATTCCCAATGCACAACTACTCAACGAACACAGCCATCGAGATACAAATACAATATTAATCGTACCAACATTTGAGAACGAAATCACATAAGATCCATTCGAGACTCGTATGAATGTCAAAAACCTATCCGTAGTAAGATTCTACTTTAACTTTTATCGGTAGTATTCACACTGCGGATATTGTTTTTGTTATTCATGTAAAATCCTACTATACTATAGATAGATTTTCCAACAAAACACGGGTAATTGAAAGTATCCGATACAAAATAGGAACGGGTTGGTTATGACAGCTCGTGGTGGCCACATTCTATCTTTTACTTTTTGTCAAAGTATCTTTTTTTAATCGGTCAAATAATGATAAGACTTTATTAGTGAAAATTGTTTGTGAAAGTTTGCGGCACAATCCAAGGCAGTCAATTCTGTGTCGATTATAACTTGGCCTGTCGTAGGCCTCAACATGTCAAATTTTGCGTACCGTTGTACCAATACAAAATCCAACTGAACCAGGTGCTGAAATCAAACGTACGTACGCTAATTCGATTTTAAAACAATTGGAAGTTGAACACAGTTTTCGTCGAAAAATCATATTTAGCGATGAGGCCCAGTTATTGATGAATATGTATGTGAACACGCAAAATGGCGTACTTAAGACGAAACCAATCGACGCGAGGTTCACGAGGTGCCAATGCATCCAAATAAAGTTACTGTTTGGTGTGAATTGAAGCCATCGGCCCGATTTAATCGCCAATGTCATCGAAAACTGAACATTTTGAATGCGTCACCTAGCGTCGTTAATATATTTCACACATTATAGTTTTGACAGGGTTCTAAAATAAAGACCTTATGAGTAATATATGTAAATATGTAACATACAACTTGTTATATTCACTTTTTAGGTCGACCTGCTTTTAATAGAAAACCCTATACTTAGAAAAGTCAAAATTGACATTTCGGAGCTAATTCGATTCTTATTTTGACAGTAAGGGGTTTTTTAATTATAAATATGTGTCATTTTAAATAAGCCACAATTTGGGCGGATGTCACTTTTGAAGCTGTCATCTATTGACATTTGACAAGTATGAATTGTCTCGAAAAATACTTGTATTTTTTTTAATTCCCGACCGCTTTTAATGGAAAACCCTATACTTCAAAAAGTCAAAATTGACACTTCTGAGCTTGTCATTTACTAATTTTATTCTTTCTTTGACAGTCAGTGGTTTTCTAATAATAAATAGGTCTTATTTTAAATTGGCCACAATTTGAGCGGATATCGCTTTTGAAGCTGTCATCTTTTTTTATCTATCTATCTATCTATTTGACAAGTATGCTTCTCTCGAAAAATACTCGTTTTTTTTTAAATTCACGACCGCTTTTAATGGAAAACCTTTTACTTTAAAAACTCAAAATTGACACTTCGGAGCTCGCATTTACTAATTTGATTCTTATTTTGACAGTAAGGGGTTTTCTAGTTATAAATAGTTCTCATTTTAAATAGCCCAAATTTTGGGCGGATATAATTGTTGAAGCTGTCATCTATTGACATTTGACAAGTATGATTTATCTCGAAAAATACTCGTATTTTTTTTAATTCCCGACCGCTTTTAATGGAAAACCTATACTTTAAAATATCAAAATTGACACTTCGGATCTTGCCATTAACTAATTTGATTCTTATTTTGACAGTAAGGGGTTTTCTGATTATAAATAGTTCTCATTTTAAATAGTTCACAATTTGGGAGGATATCACTTTTGAAGCTGTCATCTTTTGACATTTGACAAGTATGATTTCTCTCGAAAAATAATCGTGTTTTTTAAATTCAACGAAATAATCGTATATAATCGTAACTGTCATTGTGTGACAATGTTTTTATAAAAATGGGCCCTGTAAATTCTGTCACTTGACAGAGAAGATCATACAAATTTCAACGCTAAATTGAATTAAATTACCTAAAGATTTTTAAAACAGTTGCTTGCATTTTGAACATTTCACTAACAACAAGAAATGTTGAAATGAATGCTAATTCTATGCGGATGTCAAAAACTTCTTTAGTTTTATGGGAATTTTCATGGGCAAAAAAGAATCAATTACTTTAGATTTTAATCTGTCAAACCGCACATTTTCTTTATCGAACATAGTGAATTGTTTTTTAATTTAATATCAAACATGAAAACCTAAAGTGCCATTTGCTATGCCAAGTAGTACGGTGAAATGTCAGTTTAATAACGCGGTATTCCTTTGTGAAGACTGTCAAAATAGTGTCAAAGTTTGTTGAAATAAATGCAATTTTTTCCTATAAAATGCATACAAAATGAAAAACAAATTTGACAGCCAACTTGAGTTTTTTCAATTACTCTATTATTAATTGTGTTCTATTGGCCACAAAAACAAATCAACTTTATTTTTATTAAAATTGAAATTCACGAACGAGTTGCATTGCATAGTGTCAGTGGGAACTTGATATAAGAATGTAGTAGCAACAACTTTAAACCATAAGCCTTTAGTAATTGACAAATTGATCATGGGCCTTGTAGGAAGCCGCAAATGATCTGACACTATAAGAAGTCAAAACGAACATGTGTCAATTTGACATTACAAAATCTTTTGCGATTAAACATTTTCAAACTAAAAAACATAAATATTTTACATTCCTGCTGTCAAATTTTTCTTAAACAAAACGGCTAACTACTGTCACTTTTTTCCACAGTGTCTAATGTCACTGTTTTCAACTAAAAAATGGCCGACGACGTTGATGGAATAACCGTTAGAATAAATAGAGAATGCTTTATAACAATAATTTCTTCTATTACTAGGAATTAAGGACTTAGACTATGGCTTCGCAGGACTTTTATGTTGAGTGATTTATGAGAAGCGCATTGTAAACAATAAACATTAATTAATTAAACGTTGTTTCATTAACAAAACAAACAGAATTTTAATTACTGAGCAAACACTTCGTCGGGGTATAAAATGCTTCGCCAGCAGAGTTGAACTATTCAGTAAATTTAAAAACTCTTCGTTTTGAGTTAGCTAACGGTGTCTACAATGTCATTTATAGTTTACTCTATCCTAATTGTTCTATCTGTCACAGAAGTAAAAGGAAATATTTCCATTGGAACTCAACCTTTCGACTTGAACAATGACTTTGCGTGTAGAATTGCAATTGCAAATGATGCAAGAATTACAATTGTGTATCTAAACGACACAGATGTCGAACTTTTACGCTGTCTTTCGGAATCTTCTATTCCGGTTTTTACTATCAAATCAATTGGAATCGCCCAAAATCGAAGCTGCACCACAACACAAATTTTGACATTTGCTCGAGACATCCGAAAACGATTAGAAAACTTAGACTTGATGTTAGGATTGGTAAATATGAACAAGAAACTCTCAAAGTATGTTCTTATTTTCAAGGAAGATTCCTGCGAGCACTTTCTCCTCGAAGAGACATTTAAATTATTTTGGAAACATGGATTTTTGAATGTCAACGCTCTGTGCAGCCCCAGTCAAAAAGTATACACATATGAACCTTTCACAAAAACTGGGTTCAAAGTTGTCCAACTGTCAAAAGCTAGCGAACTTTTTTATGACAAATTGAAAAACTTCCATCACTACCAACTGCGAGTGTCGCAATTCTTCGATCCAATCAGATCGATTCCGATACCAAATCACTCTGGATTTCGAGGTGTGGATGGGATTCTTGGACAGACTATAGTCGAACACCTGAACGCCACCATGCAGATCATCGAACCACCCAACGACGAACTCTATGGATCAGAAACAAATGGAGTGCTGAGTGGAGCCCTGAAGTACGTCGCTCGAGGTGACACAAATGTCAGCTGGAATATTCGTTATCTGGTGCCGAGTCAGGCTAAGTTCTATGAGTACTTATATCCCATCGGAAAGAGGTTTTTCTTGCATTTGGTGGTGCCCAAGGCCAAAACGGTTCCACAATACTCAAATTTCATAAGAGTTTTTGAAAACCCAACATGGTGGTTGCTTCTGCTCAATTTTATCCTCGTCGCAGTTGTTTTCGCGGTAATCCAGAGACTCGCTCTTAGACTTCCAAATGCCAATAGAAGTGCTAAGATTCGATTCTGGAACATCTTGGATATGTTCTTCAAGACTGCCATAGGAAATCCTATCGATGGATTTCATCGATACAGTTCTCTGCGACAGTTCCTGATTTCATGGATCCTCTTTTGCTACATCATCAGTTCCATCTATGTGGCCAAAATGGAGAGTGTTTTCATCAATCCCGAGTTCGAAAACGACATAGACAGTCTTGATGAACTCTGGCGACTCAAAACACCCATTTATTCGCATACCAATTTTCTCAAAATTCTCAAACCCGCAGTTAACGCGCAATTATTCGAAACGATTATTTCCAAACATCGTTTCCTCCCTCAAAACTACGAGGCTCACATTCAAACAATGACAAGAAGTACGAGTAACAAGTATGCCTTCCTTCTTCGTCGGGAACGGGCAGCTGCCCTAATCTCCAGGACATATGACAATGATGCTAAACGTCCAATGTACCATCTGGTCAAAGAGTATCTCATATCGATGCTAATGACATACATAGTCACCAAGGGTTCGCCGTTTGTGGAGAAATTCGAAAGACTGGTAATGAGATGCTACGAACATGGACTGATGAAGCATTGGGAGGTCATAGCCAAGTCCGAGGAAATCGACACTGAACCACCTATCAGCAGGACCGAGAGTGACGATTACTATGACACTAATGAGGATGATTATTATGATTCGGAAGATGATGATGTCAGTGAGAAGAATGCCATTGTCCTGACCATGGACATTTTACAGGGAGCTTTCTATCTATGGCTCATTGGCATTGGAATTGCTTGTTTGGGATTTCTGGTGGAATTGAGTTACTGGAAATGGATTGGACAGAGGAAAATAAAACCAAATGTTCGATGTTTGAGGAGTGACGAGCGGGTGAGTGAGTGAATGACGTGATGTCCTTGACGAAAACACATCGTTTGTAGTTAATTAATGAGCTTTGAGTGAAGAAGAAATAAAAACAAGAAAGCTATTAAATGTCTTAGTCAACTTCTTTTTGCTAATTGTTTATGTGTGTTCTTTAAATAAACAAATTATTTAATTATACATTTTAAGAAAATTAACTTTTGTCTACATCGCATGCAAATAAATTTGAACTTATAAGAAGAAGAGTTCAGTGAATTAGGGTCAATTAATTTCTTGTTGAGATGATGACTTAAGAAATGTTATATCTGCATCGCTTTACTGAGGAAGTATCGTTTATTTTTTTTTTTTGAAGAACGGCGGAACCGCCAAGTAAAAATAATTCTAATTATATTTTTATGAAGTATTTTTAGTTTCTGATTTGAATGTTTCAGCAGTGAAAACCAAATTCAATTTTACGGTCTTCATTAGTGTCGTTATGAAACTGAATTACAAAAACATTTTCAAAATAACTTTTGACATTTTAAACAGGAAACGTGTTAATTTTGTATTGAATTATGGCAAACTGAAAAAATTTTGTAATTTTTAACCAACCATTGTGCAAAAGGAATAAAAGAGAAGATCCAAGAGCAGTGGAAAACATCGTGAATAAAAAGTCCCACGAAATAGACGTAATTGTGAAACGTAAAAATTTTTTCACAGTTTCTTTAAAGCTTCAAATTAAAATATTATCATTTTTAAAAACCAGTTAAGTTATATTTAAAGTTCACATATTTCTATAGTTTCAAAAAACTTTCCAAAATCATAGAAGCAAGTCAAATCTAAAGAAGCTTTTTTCCGTTTTAAAAGACCTTACTTTAATCTCGTGAATTTCGGTCTATTACATTCCAATTTGGATTTTATTTTAAGTGAATTTCTGAAGACGGGACAAATTTAGAGGAAAATTTTGTCACTTGTTTTTCAATTTGGATTTCATTTCAAGTAGATTTCCGAAAAAGAAAAATTCATAGGGAATCTTTGTTTGAAGGTATTAAAATAAGAACCAAAATCTTCTAAGAACTCAATGACTTCAATTTGTTCCCAATTCTTGAAGGCGGGAAAACTTTCCGAGAGGAAATTTATTCACAATAGTTCAAATAAAAAAGTAACTTTTCAGTCTTAAAAAACGATTATTGAATCGCTTTGAATTGAATTTTTGTTTTTTTATTTTTTCAATTTGGATTTTATTTTTAATGGATTTCCTAAGACGGGAAACATTCAGGGAGAAATTTTGTTCACGGTATTTAGATGAAAAACTAATTTTTTTTACCAATTTTTGACGATGGGAACAAATTTTGAGCTAAATTGTGTTCATGGTATTAAAATAAGTACAAAACTCTCTGAAAAACTTATTGCCTTAAATTTTTTCCCAGCGTTTGCAGACGAAAAACATTCCTGGGAAACTTTTATTCACGATAGTTCCTAAATACAATATTTTATGGAGGAAAAACGTAACTGTAAATTTCTTTCAATTTCTAACTTCAAACTATGAATTCGAAAGAAAAAGTGTTTAAATTAGTCAAAAAAGATATTTCACTTAGTTAAATACTATTTTTCACTGACTACGAAAATTAAGTCGGACAAACGAGATTGTTGAAGGTAATGATTCGTCTCAATGACAGTTCTATCGAATAAAGTCAAGCGAAGTGAATTTGTTAAAACGTCAAACATAACACGAGCTTTCTATGTTCCCCAAAATTTATACTTTTTTTGACGTTTGACGTTTTAACGAGATTTCTATGTTCCCCAAAAATATTGTTAATAATTTATACTTTTTTGACGTTTGACGTTTTACACGAGATTTCTATGTTCTCCAAAAATGTTGTTAGTAATTTATATTTTTTTTTTGAAATTTACTTAAAAATATTTCACTTCTTTTACACAAGAAAATAAAAGATGTGCTGTATTATTGAAAATAACCCAGAGTTTGGAATTCTCGTTTTTAATAATTTTCACTGTGGCCGATAGGTGTCTATTTTGTGTTGCAAGTGGTAAGGAAAAGATAGCTGTTAAAAACTTAAACACTTGGAACATAGTCCAAAAAGCCCCCGTACAGGAGATCATTTTTGTTTCATAACTGCAGAACAAATAGTAATGTCCAATAATAAAGCTAAAGAGGGAACACTGATGATAGCACATCTTTTCTTCTCACTTTTAAACAAAATTAAAAAGAATTTTTATAAACAAAGAATACCGTTAAGAATTTTATAATGCAAAACAACAACAAAAAAGTTTCCGTACAGATCTTATTATCGTGTTATAATTGGCGTTGAAAGGTTCTTGATCACGTTTTTTTTTATTTTTTTAGTAAGTTTTTGTATTTTACATAATATTTCAGCTGAAAAACTTCCTTTTTGATTCAAGGAAACAAAAAGAAATGCACTTAACCACTAAACAAATCATAATTGACTTGAGAAATGAGGGAACATTTTTGGGTGAAATTTCTAAAATAGTCAAAAAACCACGGTCTTCAATCCAATATGTATTGGACAATTACAAAAAACAAAAAACGGAAACAATAGCAAACCAACAAAGATCAGGCCGTCCAAACAAGATTGATCAACGTACGGAGAGAAGATTGTTGAGGAGTATTGCAGAGGATCCCAAGCAAAGTGCCCCAGTTTTAGCAGGAAAGTTGAAAACTAGTGATTGAATTGATGTCTCACCCCAAACAATTAAGAACCTTATAATCAGAAATGGTTTTAATGGTAGAGTGTGCCGGAAGAAGCCATTCATTCGAAAGGCTAATAAAAAAGCTAGGCTGGAGGTTGCAGTCTCACAAGTAGGGTTATATTTAGGTGACGAAAGTCAATTTAACATCTGTGATTCAGATGAACGGCGAATGGTGTGGAGAAAGCATAACACTGAACTGAATCCAAAAAAATTGATATCTAGTGCCTAAAAATTGGGTCTTGGCAGCAACTTTACTTTTCAACAGGACAATGATCCTAAACATACGGCCAAATCGTTGTTGTCCAATGTTGGTACGCAAGTGAAACACCCCACTCAGTCTCCAGATCTCAGTCTTATTTAGCACCAGTGGGATCACCTAGAAAAAAGATTCGTCAGCATACAATCGCCAACAAGAATGACCTTAAAACGATCCTACTTGACGAATGGAACAAAATTTCTCCAGATACGACAGCCAAGCTTTTCTATTCGATTAGAAACAAATTGGAGGAAGTTATCCAGAGTAAAGGAGGACCTATTCAATATTAAGCTACTTTTTTTCTTAAGTGAAATGATTTTTGTTACGTTTTTTTTTTCAAGGAAAAGTAATCAGCAAATGACTGTACGGAGACTTATTTGTTCCTTATTTTTTCTTTTTGTAATGTGGATTTTTGTTATTGTAAGTTTTTTAAATAAAAAGCTATATATTTTGTTGAAAAATTATTTGTTGATATAATTTCTTTTTTCCTGGGACTTGACAAAAAGTTTTGATATTTTAAATTCGATATTCTAAGAAAAAATTGAAAATATTCCAGCTGTACGGAGACTTTTTAGATTAAGTGTAGTTGGGTTTTTAACGCAAATGCAAGAGAAGTGATGATTTCAAAAGTCAAACATAACAGGAGATTTAGATGTTCCTAGAAAACGTTCCATTTTTAAACTGAAAACAAATAGAAGGAATATTTTTTTACATTAGCATCACAAATTTATAGTATTTGATATTTCTCTTAAGTTTTTGAGTCTCTTTCATCTTTTACGCTAGGAAAACAAAATATTAATTTTTGCTTGGACAAAAAGAAAACAATGAGGCACAAAACATTGTAAGCGTTTTAGCAACACTTAACAGCCAATTTAATACTTTAATGAAGAAAAAAGATAATTTTGCTTATTTTATATGATTTTAATACTTAAATATTGCTACATTTAACTTAAGTTGGGATAACAAAATGGCTACTTTAACTCCTACTTATTTCTGACATTTCAAATAATTAGTGTCATTTTACTGATTTAGGTTTGTTTGTTAACTTCCCATAGGAAGTTATTGTAATGGGTCCGATTTGTCAAATTGAAAATTTTGACATTTCCTCGTCCATAGCTCAAGTACCAGAAGAGGTATCGACTTCAAATAAATGTTGTTATACAAATAATAAGGCAGAAAGATGCAGAAAGGGCTCTCAAGAACTTGCGTGGGTGGTTTTATATTATATTATAGTATATTTTTTGAAAAAGAAATCCAATTAACGGTTTAACTGAAAAAAAAATTATCACCTCGAAAGTTGTACGAAAAATCGAATTGACAGTTTTTTTTTATAAAACATAAAAAATTAAAAAAACTACTACTAAGTTGGTAAAAATTGAATTTCCACTAAAATATCTTTTAAAAAATTTAGATTATGGCTTCCAACTAATTTTAACTTATAAAAAATATTGTTTTCAACATTCGAACAGTTTTTTTATAAAACATTAAAAACTTAAAAGAAAATGCAACAAAAGTTGGTAAAAATTGATTTTCGACTCAAATATCTTTGCAAAACCGTGAGATATTGGCTTTAAACTATTTTATCTTTTAAAAAATATTGTTGTTAACATTCAGTAAAATTTTGAGAAAAATCGAATTGACAGTTTTTTTTACAAAAAATAAAAACTTGAACAAGAAAATTAATAAACGTTGGTAAAAATTCGAGAAATTCATTTCAAGAACAAAATAATATAGAAAGCTTTTTGAGGTTATATTAATTGACGGATTGGTGGTTTTCTAAATCTATAGTCCATATCTTCAATATTCAGTTTTTAAATCTATAGTATTTCCTAAAATTTTTGAACATTCTTCATAAGTTGTCAGAGTTCACCTATTTTTAGATAAATTTAAAACAAACGCTAAACCATTTATGCTGAAACGATTTTTAACAGAAATAGACAATATATACGGTTTGAGAATAATTTTTGTTTTTAATGAATCCGTCGTCAGATCAAGTTCTTGAAATGTATTGAAATATTTTTTTAAAAAAATATTGAAAACAGGTATTTTTAATTTTTAATTTTAATCGAAGTTCGTATTCGAAAGCAGAACTTAAAATTAACCCCAAAATCTATTTTCCAAAACCCATGAAAGCATTAACTTGAAGGATTTCTCAAAACTTTCCTAAAGAGTCAAATGAAAATTTTCAGAATCCAAGTATGTAAGTACTTTTCAAAATCAGTATACAATTTACTGTTGTGTGTTCTAACTTGCCATTAAAAATACCGCCTTTGCCAGTCTTTAAAATATTTAAAGTGGCACATTTAAAAACTTGATGTGATAAACAAAATTACAACACAATATTTTGATTCAAGACAACTTAAACCTTTAAAAAAGTATTATTTTGTACTTGTAGTGTGTAATTGTATCATTTGAAAGCTACAATAAACTCTTCCAGCAAAAATTTAAGAAAAGCTAATAAATAAAACGTTCATTGATACTGTCTGAAAGCTTTAACCCACTTTCAAACTCTATGCAATGCAACAGATGCAATTTAAACAGTTTCCAGCGTTTATCGCAGTTTATGTAGATGCTAGACCGGAAGAATAAGAAACTTATATTGCACTAAATTCAACACCATCCACATTCATTCTATTCATGGGTCCGTTTCAGGGTGATTTAAATACTTAAGACTTTTTTTTATTTGATTTTACAGCTTTTTGCATTTAATTTTTCTGGAATTCGTGCTGCAGAGATATTCTAAAACTTTCTCAAAACACACACGCATTCCTCGCCGAATGCACTTAAATGTATTTGAAACTTATTTAGCATTTCGAAACTTTATGTTTTATTTATAAATTCACATTCCGGTCGTTAAGTTGAAAAATTCGCGCGCCACGCACCGAAAGCAAAAGTATTCCAATAAACTCGAGTATAGATCTTTTGCATTTTCAAAATATTCATGAGCGTCTTAAGATGCGAGAGTCATTAGAGTTTGGTGACCTCTAACCTCTTAACTAAACAATTTATTTTTAAGTAAATTTTTGCATTACTTTATTTTTTTGCTAAATTGGTTAAATTTCAAATTGATTTCAAATCAATTGATGATCTTTGGAAACAGAAACGACGAAACGTAAACGACACCGAATTCTCGAAAATCTATAAAAACGAGACTTTAGAATCAAAGGAATCTCAACACATGTGGAGTGTTTATGATGTTGATGATGATGATGCTGCGAAGGCAAACGACAATGATGATAAGACAAGACGAGTATCTCACACGCCCGTAATCGTTTCCCGACCGATCTCAACTATTTTTCAAGAAAAACACATCTCTGTTCTGTGCTCTATACTCTGTGCTTGGCGGCCAGCAGTGTCGCTTTCGAGTACTCTCGGATCTTTTGCCTCAAATATAGAGACCCCCAAGAAAAATCACAAAAACAAACAGCCACAGAAAAACAACGAAGACTATTACGCTACGCGATGCCTCGTTTGGCGCAAGAGCGTCTACAAAATGCGCATGCGAAATTTGTTCGCTTAACTGCTCATAGTCTCTTTGGCTTGTCGCTGCTGTCGTCTTCGGTCTTCGCAGTCGGTGGAGTCGTCTACGACGACGACGCTCGTCTCAATTGAAAATGAAATTTTTACAAAATAAAAAAATAAAAGTGGAATCTCAATCTCAAGACCATCAGCCATCAACATTCAGAGGCGATAAAGGGAGGGCATTGCGGTGGCGGCAACGACAGGGACGGAACCATGGTTCTTTACTACGTACGCTAGAGCTGTCATTTGGTCTGCTTGGCTTGGCTAGCTGTCGCTGTCCCTGTCCGCCTGTCTTTTGGCCAAGAGCATAGAATTTAAAGCAAAAAGGTGACAAAGAGGGTTATGGCGAGGGCGAGTACAAGGAGACGAGCAAGCACCAAGCAGCACGCAGAACCATCGCCATCAACATCACCATCACCGTCACTGAAGCTCTATGAATTGACAGGAGTAGAAAATACTTCACGCAGGACAAACCATATGCTGTAGGTATAGAAAAAGTGAAGTAAAGGAATGCATAGAGTTTGGCCGCGCAGCTCAGCGCTTAGCGCACGCCCTCAATGGCCCCGTGACAAGTTCGTAACAAGTGCGCACATGATCGGTGATCTCTTCATCTAAAAATTCAGCACTCTTATGGCATGGCATGGTATGGCATGGCACACTGAACCAAATCAGGTAGGTCATATTGACGGAAATATTTTGTTAACTTTTGAAGAATAATTTATTCAAATCCACAAAATTTCATTAAAATTTTCGTCATAATGAATATTAAATATTCAAATCACAAAAATTTCTTCAACTGCTAATAGATTTAGTATTTTATTCAACTTAACAAATTTTTTTTATTTTGACAATCAGAAATCGTTGAGTAACTCAAATCTCCGGTAGGTACCTAATAACTGATTTCTTCATGTTGACAAAATTTATCAACTTGAAGAATATTCCTCAATATGTTAGCGATAGCTTATATGCCTACAAATATGAAATCTTTTGTAAACAAAATAATTACTGCAAACTAACGGAATTTCCATAGATTTTTCTTCAAATTGAATAAATTTATTCAAATGTCGGAATGCTTTTTATTCAAATTGACGAAATTTTCTTCAAACCGAAGAATTTTCATTATTATTCGCATTTTTCGTTCCATTTTCTTTAAATTGAAGAAAATTTTTCAAATAGAGGAAAATATTTTCTTCAGATTAAAGATATTATTCAATTTGAAGAAGTTTGTCCAATATTTTGACGTTAACTGTTTATTAAATGATAAGTTTTATTTTTGTTAGTGAAGTTGTGTCGAAAAGTTCAATCGCGTTTTGGAAAATTTAAAATTAATTCCTAATTAAATACAGATAAAAATACAAAACTTGTGGAAATAAATACCTTAAATAAACATGTAAGTAATTGAATAAATCCATATTCAATTATAATATGAATCCAACAAAAGAAAACAAACAATTATAATCCGTGTATGTACAAAAACAAGAGCTTTTTTTTATTAAAGTAATTGAAAGTTTAATAACATCTCAATTAATTAAATTTTCTTAAATTGTCAATATAAATACATGAATAATATGTGCATTTAATTAAATATTTTCCTAATGCTCTATCCTTAAGGCGAAGTTTGTTTTTCTTTAACCTAACTATTTTCACAATACACAATTTGTACATGTTTGTTGTATGTCATTCATTATAAGGGACAATTGTACTTGGGCGGAAATGGAAAGGCATTGGGATGCTTCAAAAAACTATAGACTATTTGAGATCACCAAAGCCAAATCAACAAATATCCTAGCCAAATGGAAGCAGTGTAAGAACCCGATTGGCTTTAAATTGGTAAGTTAATTTTAATTGTATTTTTAAGAGCTAAAACAAGAAACAATATAAAAACATTTTCGCTTTTCGAGGCAATGTAACCTTAAGCATTGCAGTCACTAAAATGCGTTGATGAGTACGACTGATAATAATGCACTTACATAATTTCTTTCAGATCAATATGGATTTCAAAAACCTATATCCTAAAGCTGAGAGTTTATTATTAAAATATGATGATTTTCCTGTAAAAATTGTACCCATTTTTGAAGACGAAATAAAGGATCCAACTAGTCGCCAGACCTTAAGCGAAATGATGAATAATGAAAAAACTGTACCCGAAAGTAAGTTTACTTTTAATCATTGAGTAGTTTAACATAAAAGATTAAATTAACCAATTTTCGAATTTCTTTAGACATACCTAAAAGTTATATTTCTTTTTCAGATGGACGTGCCTGTGGTATTTTTTATTTAATTCACAGCCTTCTTATACCAACAGCTAAACTCATCACTGGCAGTGGATCACAGAAGGCCATTACTCGTTTTTCTATTCGGGACTCCCAAGCTAGCTTTCTTTTAGTTGGATCAACTGTAGCGGCATGCGACGAAGAAAGAAGAAGATTCTCCGGAGACAAAAAAAAACATTCAACCACTGGTCATTGTTACTGGAACAATTTTGGATCCTAAGGACATCGTTGTATTTATCGATGGTATAAAGTTCAAACAAAATTCATTTATTTTAGCAATCGATCTGTGTTTCAAAATGTTTAATTTGGAATATCCTACTGATTCAAGTTTGGTTTGGGCCTTTATTCAAAACTTTTTTTATAAAATTGAAACTAGTTAATTTAAGCACCATCCAAAAGTAAACTCACTCATAAATAAGTTAAATAAATCTTAAGTACAATATTTATATAATATAATAGGTATGTAAGTACATGCATAAGAGAATAAAATATAAACATATTCTTGTATTTAAAACAAAAAATATTTGTTTGTCTGTTTTACTTATTTAGATTGTATGGCTACTAACTTACATTTTTAGGATACCTTTCAGTAAAATTATTTTTCAGTAAATACATTTGTTTAAAGTAAAAAAATATTTTCTACTTTAAAGCGAATTAGCGTTAAATGAAAACAAACAATTCAAAAAAAATCATTAATTTGAAGAATATAATGCCTTATATTGAAGAAACATGGAGGTTAAAATAACAATTTTTCTTCAATTTAAAGAAATAAAACCGTTCAAATGACTAAATATTCATTAATTTAAAAAGCTTGACCCGTCAATTGGAAGAAAGTTTCTTTATTATAAAGAAATGGGTAAGTTAAAATGAAGAATTATTAGTTAAATTGAAGAATTATTATTCACTAAATTTCATGAAACAATGATGGATATTAGTCAATTTGACAAAATTTTGTAGATTTTACTGCGTAACGAAAAATTTTAATCATTTCTTCGAAATAACGAAACTTCTTGAATCTAAGAATATATTCGTCAAATTGACGGATAGGAGGTGTTGACCGTATATTGATCACCCTTTCTTCAAATCTACTTGCTTTTTCATCAATATCACTACCAAATTTGGTTCAGTGCAGACGACATTGCCATCATGATGAGTGCGTGTGCAATTCAATTCAGTACTCGTCACGTCACGTAGTTTGTACATATGGATCTGAATGTGGAAAAAGGCCTGACCAGCCCAGTGCGGCGCATCGTCGCTCATCGTTCTCGTCGTCGTTGACGTTGTCGTTATGTTCCTATATTGGATTGGAAGGAATATGGTGGGACAATGATCCTCGATATAGTCCTACACCATAAATAATAATTTAATATCACTGCATGAGTGGTCTGTTGGTCTGCCGGCCTGCTGGTCTACCATAGACGCGGACGCGAACGCTGCCGCCGCCACCGCCACAGCCGCTATGTGGATGACATTACTAATTCAAGTGGACGGTTCTTCCCGGTAGTGTGCCTTCGCAGTATGCCTGTGCAATGGCATGCATTTTTCTCAGAATATCTACGTCTACTTGCATTGAAAGCCAGAATCGAAAGGATTGAATTTTGAAGAAGAAGAATGCATTCTGGGGACTATAAAAATGTTCTTTTTTTGGAGACGTCGACATCGACGTCAACAACGTGGACGGACGACACCCCAACTAAGTTGTTATTCTTCATCTCCATGACGGGCAATTGAATATGTACATCACTGCGCTGTCCAAAAATGAAACAAATAAAACAACTTTCAAGTGAAATACACTTCAAGGCTCTCTTGACAGTCATAGATAGAATTAAAAATGATAAGACAAGGACGGATATGAGTAGCTATATTATGTTTGTTTCACTTGTACAAAAAAATAAGAATGGTATTTTGAAGAACTCCATTATGTCTTCTTTTTAAGACAAAATTCTTTGGTTAACTTTTGGTTTAGCACAAAATCAGGCTTTACACATTTCACAAGCTGTGTTTTACCTTAATTCATATTCTAAGAGTAGTATTCCAAGGAACTATTAAGGACAAGGTAAATACAGATTGGAGGTTTTATCCTGCCCCTCAAATAATTTTGCGGTAATACTTCTACAAATGCCCATCAGTTTACCTCTTAGCTCAATTTCAAATGCAATGTGAAGTAAAGAGCATCTTCTTCCAGCCGCACATCAAGAATGTGGAATGCTTTACCGTTTTTCTCTCCCATTTAAACAATTACAAATGAATATACTTACATGCTATTTTTTTAGCAATCGCACTGTGGGCCTAGTTACCCATGTAATGGCAAGGATAGGGGACCTACAATTTTACGCCGAACTCGTACGGCTTTGCGAAGCATTTTACATGACATGAATTATTACACTTGAGATTTTGTTTTAATTATTCACAAGACACCTCCCACATCTCAAAGATTTTTTTGGAATGGATAGACAAATATTGGGCCATTCATTTGACACTTGTCGTAGTTACGTTTGATGTCTTCTTTTTTAACATTCTGAATTTTTTTTACAACAGATTTTGACAGAATAAACGTCATTTCATGTGTCATGCATTGGACAGTGTTGCCAAAATTGATTTTTTTTGCAGAGGCATATACGTTTTATTTTAATATTCCTGAACTAGCTTTCAGAAAAACGTTTTAGCTCTCGAATTTTATCAATGGACTTAATTATGTTAAGATTTTGATATTAGTTTTTTAAACGAATTTAAAAAAAAATGTCGTTAACGATTCTTGTAAAAAAAGACATTTCAAATAGATAAAAGAACAAGAAATAAATGTAAGTGCTTCCAGTAGAAGTTGTTGGGCCTCCGGTACGGTTGAAATATTCCGATTTTGTTTCAAAAAACGGTAGTTCTTGCCTGGATTTGATCTTTGCTCTAATGAAGCCATCTCGTGCCTCCTGTCCACAAACAGATAATGAGGGTTCTGTAACAAGCTTAACGCAACGTTCTACTGCTTGAGTGTGACAAGGCAACTTCTGAAAAACATTAAATTGCCCTTTGAAGAAATCATGTTCGATATTTCTGTATCGCTGTATTTCATTGTCATTGGTGGTTCGGTTACTTTTTCCTTCGACCAGTCTATTAATTCGTAGTAATTAGTCTATTAATTTGTAGCTTAGGAAGTTGAAACTCACGAACTTCATTGCCGTTTCTAAGTTGTCTTGCCTTTGTGCTTAAGGACTCAGCATCCTCATCCGGAAGTGCTGCATTTACTGCTTCAAAATTCACTACTTTGAAGCTTAGACACTTTTCAAGTATTTTCAGAATGCTTCCAGAAAAACTATTAGGGTCCATCGAGACTTGCAAGCAGATGACGAAGCGGTAGCTTATTTGCATGTAATAAGCACACAAACCGTTGTAAAGGACGACTGAAATCTTTTTCTAACAATGCAATGACTCCGTTCTTATGTCCTTTATTTACAGCAGTGCCTTCACAACCAATTGCTACCAAAGACGTACGAAGTTCAAAATTTGTTTCTAGAAAGTCAACTATACTTCTTCCAATAGTAACTGCTTTTCCCGAATCAATTGAAAGGTGTCCTATTCTAAATGTGGCTCCGATATAAGTGATATATGTTCTTCAGTAACAGTCTTTCGCTGTAAAATGTTGTCAGTCTTAGCGATGAATAATGTTTTGTCCTTACGGCCGTCAAAATAAAGTGAGGATATGGGTTTTCTTAAACCTGCAGCTCCATATTGTAAACCTACACGGACTTTTTGAAGCTCTCGCCGTAATTTAATCCGATCTATCACTTTCGATGAATTTTCTCTACTTATGACGTTTGAATCCAACATATCTTACTGAAACCCCAGTTCTATCGCGAAAGCTGTAGCCAAATTCTTTAGCTTGTTTCTCATTTGAAGCGTTTCTTTCTTTTGTTTGCAGGGTTTCTTCAGTTTCAGTAGAAGTATTGTCGGACAAATATTCCACAACTGCATCAGTAGTATAAGTGCTACTGGTTGGAGTATCGGCCGTAGTTTTTAAAAATTCTTGATATTTTCGTTTCCTAAGATCCTTACGATGATCTGATCAACAGATCCAATATACATTTTACGAGCATTTCGTTGATCTTTCAATGATGTCCAAATAAAGGGTCACCAGTTAACAAGACAGGAACAACAAAATTTTGATTTTTGTTGTTGCCATTTTCGCTCCACCCTTTTATTCATATTGAGACATTAACGTCATTTTTGATGGGAAATGACAATCAAATTTTTGAATATAACATTGCTAAAATCAAATTAATTGATTTTGAAAATATAAAACCAAAAATGTCTATTAAATTTCAATACAGCATAATAAAAAATATATTTTCGAATTACAATTGAAATCTGTCACTCTGACAGTTAAAGATGTCAAAAAAGCTTTGCTTGTCAATTTTTGGCCTTAAATATCTCATAAGCTTCAATTTTATACCAGACATAACAAATGTATCTTTCTTTGAAAGATTGTCTGACACTTAAAAATGTCAAAAAAAAACTTTGTTTGTCAGTTTTTGGAATGGAATGTCACTTTTGAGGAATTGTATAACCGGATTTCATGCCTTTTCTTTTGACAGCAAAACTCAAGAATGTCTGCTAAGCTTCTCTAAACCTTTTGCATCATCAGAAGGGAGCAAGATACAATGAAGAGGCATCAAAATAAGTCATGAGTCCAATCAATGTAAATACAGCCTTGAGAAAATTATTTGGTATGGTATAAAATGCTTTTCAGTAAATATATGTTTAAAATTACAAACTTAATTCAATATCTTTAGTGTTTTCGAAAATTGACATTTTCCTGTTCAATTTTATTTTGGAAAATATTTCCTGTGTCGAGACATTAAAAGGTACTTCCGTCTTCGAACTTTTAATTCAAATGAAAATGACGGCCAACTCCGGAAACTTTTGACCATTTTAAACAATAAAAAAAATAATAATTAAAAAAAGCATCCTATTATTAAAAAACACAAAGCTTTCAATATAAACTTTCACCAACCGAAATTCACCCCTTTTTATTGTGTTTTAATTGTTTCTCAAAAGCTCTTTTTGTTCGTTGGATAAGCTTTTATTTCTCTCAAACATGTTTGAGTATTGAGTGTTTGGTCATATTTGAATCAGTTGCGAGTTAATTTTTGTATACTTTAAATCATTTTCCAAATTTATAACGACTAGTAAAACGATAACGATGATAGAATTGTATAGGAAAATTCGATGAAAGGAATCTTCTCATTCATTAAAAATAAACCATAATAAAAGTGCCCTACATTCGACATCATATCGTATCAGCTTCCTTATGGTGTCTTTTATACACAGATTTGCAGCTGCATCTTCACAGCCCGCTTTTGAATCAGAAAAAGATATTCCTCAACAAAGCGGAGGAGTTGAATTTGAAATTTGCATCATGACAAGAGTACGAGAATTCAGATATACACAGCTCCTGAATGCACCCTGCTAAATCAGTACATAATCAGATCCCATGAAACTCAGGCTTGCCAGACTGAGCTATTTATCGGAAATTGGGCTATAATTTCGCAAAAACTGTTGACTGAAAACGTATAACGACAATTTAATTATAATTTTTCTAGAAATAGCCCAAACCTAGTCTTAGTTCAAACAAATAATTTTATATGAAATTAAAAATTATTAAGAAAAGAGAAATTTCATTAAAATTGGACTATTTTTGGGCTACTTTTTCGTCACTAAATTTGGGCTACAAATCTTGTATATATTTTTAATAAAATACATTTTTCTTTAATGAACTGTGTTCGAATATTATTAAAACTGGGCTATTATTTGGGTTACCAGTATTTTTGAATTGTAAAAATGATACATTCTAATTGCAGATTTTTATTGAAATTGTGATATTTTGGGGTACTTTTTAGGATCCGACTTAAAGTTAAGCATTTTTGTATCACTCATTTTTTTACAAACATAGAAAAATTGAAAAACATTCCAAATAAAGCAACTAATTTATTATAAATAAAACTGGGCTAATAATTGGGCTACTTTTCCGGCTTCGACTTTGAGCTACAATTCTTTTTTTGAATTGTAAGAAAAGAATTTTTTCTGTCATCAACGGTTTTTAAATACAAATAAATACTAATTGAAGCTAACAGAGTTTTTATTGATATTGGTCTATTATTTGGGCTACTTTTCCTACTCCGATTTTGGCCTGCAAATATTAATAAATTGTAGAAAAAGACATTTGCCTTTTCTGAACTGCCTTGAAATATAAATTAATTCTTATTAAAGCTACCAGATTTGTTTTTCTATTATATGAGCCTTTGGGCTACAAATATTTTTCAATCTTGAGAAAATACATTTTGCATTCATAAACTGTGTTCCAATAGTCATAAATTCTAATTAAATGTACAGGATTTTGTACTTACATTGAGCCATTATTTGGGCAACTTTTTTAGTTGCGACTTTGGGGTTCAAATTTGTATAAATTAAAAGAAAAGACATTGTTCTTTTATGAACTGTACTCAAATAGAAATACATTCGGCTATTTTTGGGTTATTTTTGTGTCTCCTACTTTGGGCTAAAAATGTTTAATAGAATAAAAAGAATTAAAATTCTTTCATGAAATGTGTTCAAATTTTAAAAAATCCAATAGAAAGTACCAGATTTTCGATTAAAATTGGGCTATTTTTTGGGTAACTCACATTTGGTATTGAAATTGGGCTATAATTTGGGCTACTTTTCGTCTGTCACTTTGGGCTACAGGTTTTTTTTAATTGTAAAAATAAAATTCATATTGCAGCTGTCAGAGTTAATATTGAAATTGGGCTACTTTTGATTCTGACTTTTTATATTTTATGAATTGTAATAATTGACAATTGTTATAAATTTGGCAATTTTTGGGCTAATTTTTCGGCTTCGACTTAGTGCTAGAAATATTTTTAAATTATAAGAAGGATGCTTTACAACTTTTGGGATACTTTAACGTTTCTGACTTTTTATATTTTATAAATTGTAATAAATGGCATTTGTTATAGAAATTTGGCTTTTTTGGGCTAATTTTTCGGCTTCGACTTAGTGCTATAGATATTTTTAAATTATAAGAAAGACATTGTTCTTTAAGAATCTGTGTTCAAAAAAAATTATGTGTGCAACTTTTTCGTTCCAACTTTGGGCTAAAATTATTTTTGAACTGTAAGAAAGACATTTTTTATTCATGGACTGTGTTCAAAATAATATGTATTTTAAATATTTCTTATTGAAATCAAGCTATTTTTTAGGCTGCGTTTTAGCTGCGACGTTGGGCTAAAAATGTTTTAAAATTGTAATAAAAGAAACTTTTCTTTCATGTATTGTGCTCGAATGGAAATCAATTCTAGTTAAAGCTGCTAGATTTTATGTTAAAATTGAGCTATTTTGGGCAACTTTTTCGACTGTGCCTTTGGGCTATATATTATTATTATTAATATTCTTTTACAAACTGTGTTGAAAAAAAGTTGACTACGGATACTAAAATTTTTTTATTGAAACTACCAGATCTTCATTGAAATTGGGCTATTTTTAGGCTACTTTTTTTAGATCCGACTTTGGGTCGGGAATACATTCAAATTTTAGCTATAGGACTTTCTATTGGAACAGGGCTACTATTGGGCTAATTTTTGGGCTCGGATATTGGGCCACAAATATTTTTAAATTTTAAGATACGACATGTTTCTTTCATGAACTGGGCTGCCTTTTCGGCTGCGACTTTGGGCTACAAATATTTTAGAATTGGGCTATTCAGCTAGTTCATGACATGGCTTCGTTTTTAGCTGCGCATTGGGCGTAAAATGTTTTTAAGTAGAAATAATTTCTAATTGAATCTGTTTTTTTTTTTTTTTTAATTTGTTAAAATTAAGCTATTTTTGGGCAACTTTTTCGACTTGTGACTTTGGGCTATTAGTATTTTTGAATTGTAAGAAAAGCCAATATTCTTTTACAAACTGTGTTGAAAAAAAGTTGACTACAGATACTAAAATTTTTTATTGAAACTTCCAGATCTTCATTGAAATTGGGCTATTTTTAGGCTACTTTTTTTAGATCCGAATTTGGGTCACAAATATTTTTGAATTGTTAGAAAAGACAATTGTTCATTCATAAACTGTGTTCAAAAAGGAATACATTAAAATTTTAGCTATAGGACTTTCTATTGGAATAGGGCTATTTTTGGGTTAATATTGGGCTAATTTTTGGGTTCGGATATTGGGGAACAAATATTTTTAAATTATAAGACAAGGCATGTTTCTTTCATGAACTGTGTTCTATTTAAAAAAATATAACATTTTTTTATTGGAATTGGGCTGCCTTTTCGGCTGCGACTTTGGGCTACAAATATTTTTAAATTGGGTTCTGGCAACCCTGATCGCAATGGACGCTTAAGACTCTATCTGATACGGAAAAGCGCATATAATGACAAACAAAAAAAACTATAACATATGAAAACGAATGGCTGCTGTGTAGAAGTGGGGCATCCATAAGGCAATACATTGGTATAAACGGTTACATAAAGGAGCACAGGTTGGGTGTGTCAGAGTCAGAGGGACGAACACATGTTCTTCTTCCAAAACAAGCTGGAAAGTAAGTTTTGTTCAGGCAAACATATAGTAACGTCGCATTCGCCTTAGCCATCACCGTGCGTCGTCTTTGATTTGTTTGTTTACATTTTTAACATCATACAGCAGCAACGGATGGTGCTGAAGCTAAGGCAGAGGTAGCATCAGGCAGCAAGTAGCTTCCAGGCAAAGGCAAACCAACCAGGACTACATATAACTGTGTGTTCTTTGTTTATCTGAAAAACAATCGATGATAATTGTATCTTCCGGCACACTATGCGGACACAAATGAAACACGGTATACATCGGTACAAGTCTTGTTATAAGAGAGTTCATATAGCACAAAGTGATGTCTTCCTTTCTTAATTGGATTACTGAATTCAAATCTATTTTTAACTTTTTATATAGCTTCCCCCAACCCTAATGGCTATAAAGTTTGTTTGAGTTTTACTTTGGAGTTTAACAAAGTTCATAAGCCTCACTTTGTTTCTGAAGAAGTTATTTATAAGGACTAGATATCGCTTTATGCACACAATTGGTTTTTTTTACCTTTTTACGGGTCTTGAGGGATTTTTAAACTTACCTTCATTTTCACTCGGCATACTAAAGTATTCAGATTTCTCCGTGGATTCGTTTTCCTGCTTCTCATCCTCGGTGTGAACGGGGCTCGATGGACCTGACGAAGCACTCGGTGCTGGGCTCGGTGACGAACTGACCGCATGAGCTGGCGAAAACATGCCGCTATCCTTATCCACGGATGAACGTTTTCGCTCCAACCCACTGCCGATCATTTGCAATTGATCCTCCAAGATGTCCATAGATCTTTTGCGCGGCAATTCGGGCGGTATATCTTCTATCGATGATTTGCTGACCAACTTAGCCGGTGGTGGTGGAGGAGATGTTGGTAACGTTGGCGGTGGTGGTGGCGGTTCGGAAACTTTTGTTGGAGATCTTATGCGTTCCGGATGGAACTTCACGGGGCTTATAATTTTTGGCTTGGATGACGGAATGGGCGGCAAGGGAGGACTCTTGACAGGGCTACCAATTTTCACGGTACTGCGAGGTTTTATTTCGGGCGGATGAACTGAATGACGCACCGGTGGACTCGGTGGCATATCCTCGTCCAGAGACATATCCAGTGATTTGGAGACTCCCGTGAAAATATTATTACTACTAACGCTATTATTACTTAGATTATTACTATTTACGTTAGCGTTGGAGTTGCTGTTGCTGTTGGCGTTAGCGTTCTTATTATTCAAGAGAACAGGATCTTTCATTTGGATAATACTGCCAGGTATCAAAGCGGTACCGGGACCCGTGCGAATAATATCGCAACGATTTGGATCGCTATGCGATCGATTCGTCTTTGTCTTGGTGAAGTGAGAAGTCCACTTCTTTTGTTTCTCAATCAATTCCCGTGAATTGAACTTTCGCTCGGGTTTCTCCGGTTTCTCACCACCGCTAGATGTCTCCTCGGACTTAATGCGCGAAATATTATGATGTAATTTAGATTGTTGTTCAATGAACTTTGTTCCGTTTATTTGACCAGATGCTGCTGATGGGCAATTATTGTTCATCAATGATGCCTGCTGTCCAGGCGGGAATGGACTACTGTTACGATGTTTTGCTGGCGATGGTGAACGTCGATCGATGTAATTTATGTCACTACAGAGATTATCTTCTCGACTGCCCGATCTGGACATTTTAACACTCAACGCTGCTGGATTGTTCGAATTATTTTCCACCGATAATTTTTCGAACAGGGATCGAGCGTGATTGAAACGCGTCGAATGGGATTCAGTGCGAACGACGGTAACAGTTGGTGCCTGGGGCATTTGGGGTTCTTTTGTTGGTGGGGCAATTGTTGTTACTTCAACGGGATTTGCTATTTCGATGGGTTGTTTTCGCTGGAATAGATTGGCTATTTGCGAAACCTTAGGCCCAACGGCCGATGGGTGTATCGGCTTCTCCATGATTACGTAGAAGTTTTGATGTGGATGATTTTAGAGATGCCTAAAATGGAAAGAAAAAGAAAATAACTTTTATAAAATCCGCATTCTTGAAAAAAAAAATGTTTGATAAAAATCGATGAAGTCATTAACAATATATGACAAATTTTGATTATTGGAGGATTATTTTGTTGATTTTCTTAGAAAAGTTGAAGATCTTATCGAAGCAGTTATTATTATTGAGCCGAATTCAATGTTAAATAAGAGATATCTTAATGTCAACATTTTAACAATAGCTGCTGATAAAAACAACTTTTTAATTTTGAAATAAACAAAATTGAAACACGAAATCTAGAAGAAGAAACATCACATTTTCCTGTTGATTTCTTCGTTTGCAGAATTACGGACAGAAATAGAAGAAATTATATTTATACAATGACTAAAAGTTAGAAAAAGCTGAGAGAACTGTTTAACGTTACTATTTAACAATTGTTTAACTGATATATTTTAACACATTTGATACGTAAAATCACAAAAGTCTTTGGTTTCGAAATTCACTGGTTTCGCTTTGTATTTTTCGTCACAATCTTTCAAAGAAAACAAATATTTCTATCTTCATTATCTACAACTTTATGAGGGCTTATCTGTTTAAGTTTGTCACTTGCGTTATTACGAACAATTCTGAAGAAATTCCAAAACAATAAAACTTCACCATTTTGTCAATAGTTTGTCTTCAAAGTTCGTTAAGTATTACTTCACTCGAAATCACTCCCAAACTGCTAAATTGACAAGGTGCGAGAGTTCTAGGGAGCGGTGTTGTTTTTTTTTCTTCGAATTTCTTTATCAGAACTTTACACGCATATTTTGAAGAAAAAGGTATTGATAACAATTTCAATTTTTAATCAATTATTTTCACTTCGAGGGAGAGGAGTTGCCAGAATAACAACTTTCATGGGAAAGCGTTATCAAACACCTTTAAAAGAACCTTAGTGATAAGACGAAGTTCTAATCTTTTTTTTCAAGAACTTCCTTTTCTATACGTTACGTACACTTATTTTATTCTCCAAAATATTAGACAACCGAAACAACAAAAAAAAAGACTTTTTTGGAATTGTAAAGAACCCCAACCTTTTTAGATTGATGGGACCGTTCACACTGATTTGGTAATTAAATGAATGTTAAATTTTTCATTATCTTATCAATGATAAGGCAAAGTTTTTATTATTATAAGGGATGAGTGCACGACACGCCGATGAACGAAACGGCGACGGTGACAAAAAAGTACAAATATACAAAAGATAAGCGGGGATTTTCTTTTGTTTTCCATTGGAATTTCTAGATTTACCCTTTCTGCTCTGGATTTGAGACTTGAGAGAACAACAGACAATCTGATTGTTTTGCAATTTCAAAATTTGAAAAAATTGTCTTTGTTATCGTAAGCGATTTTTTGATAATCTATCAAGAACGTGTAAAGTACTGATGCGGTTTTCAGATATAGTACAGGAGAAAGAGTTGCATGTTAAAAACACTTCCTGTGAAAAGTGAAGCGAAAATGGTTTTGATATCATAGACTTTTTTTATATAAAGATAAACTTTTTTTAAAACTTCAAGTTTTTCACACAATTTCATCTTCGATATGTGTAAGCTCAGAATAATGGTAAAGATTAGTAAAGGGTTTCTCAACTTTGGATACAATCTCAATTTTCCGAAAGCCCAACTTCTATGATTTCGGGAGATTGCGTACTCTAGAATTTTGACAATAGAATTGGGAAAGAAATTGTTATGAAAATGGATTTTATATTTTTATTTTTTTTTTCTGGAAGCATAGAACTCTTGTTCTGATTGGGGACAAATTATAAATAATAACAATTTATTGTTTCTTGACGTCGGCACGTAGATAAAATTGTATTCATTGATAAAAACTGACCTGAATTTTTTGCTTTGCGGAAAAGATAATGTTTATTTATTAATTGGAGATTTTAATTGTTTTCATTCCTGATAAGAAAATCAAAGAAATTATTAGATAAAAACCTATAAAAGCAAAATAAAAATGTACACCCCCACAAAACATTGGTCAGCAAAATTGAGTTATCTTTCTGTCCGAAAAACAGACAGGAGAATTTAAAATTAGTTTTTTTTCTATCACATCAAGTTTTTAAAATATGGATCTTTAAAACCATTAAAGACAACTAGTTTCTGGAATATTCTCAGAAGTGCCAGAAACTTTGTTTATAAACGACAAAGTTCATGGCCAACACGTTCTATAGTGGAGCTGACACCCAAACGATACATGGACCACTTAATTTTTGCAGACTTTATAGGCCATTTAAGTAAATACTACAAGACTAGAGGACCTCGTCTTCTTGTATTTGAACATAGTGAAATTAAATAAAACAGGCTTCAAAGTCATTCTTTCTAGTATTTGGTCAAAATGTATGACGCACAATAATTTAACTGCGGGCTTTCCATCAACGAGATTGCATCTTTTCAATCTTAACTTTATTCAAGGAATAGCATTCGCTTTATCGCTTCTTTCCGAATAACCACATTCAGACAACATGGAAAACGCATTGGCTTTACAAAGAAACCAGATCTTAATAGTTCTGGTCCAAATTAAGATAAAGTCTCTTTCTCTGCTTTAATTCCAACCTCTAAAATCGCTGTCGAAATTGAACCAGAACATTGGAGCATTGGAGCAGATGGAGAAAGAGAAAGAAAATAGTTCTTTTTTTTTATATATATACACGAACTGAAGGGGATATGAATACCCTTGTCATGATTAATCACAGTGAGAGCAATTAGGAAAGGAGGATAGGATTAGAAAGGAGATACCGGTGCAGACATTGGTTTTAAATGTCTGCACACTGTAATGAGTCGGAAACATTGAGCCTGGTTAAGCATTCCACATTCGTGTGGTGCGACTAAAGAAAGAATCTCTGTACTTTAAGTACGTCCGAAATTGGGCTCAAGGGCCAACTGATGAGCATTCCTAGAAGAACGGGTATTAGGGCTGAATTGTTTGAGAGGAGAAATGCAACTGGCTATTTCATTACAGCATTTTTAATGAAAGTAGTGATAAAATAATAACAGGCATGAAACCTTACGACCGACTGTGCTCGAAAAAAACAAAAGTTTCAGTTAGACAACGGTCACTTATCATTTTTAGAGCTCTCTTTTGAATTGTGTCCAATTGATGCAAGTGGGTTATACGACCACCTGCCCAAATATTGAAATTGTTCTCAAGTTTTGGACGAATATAGGCTTTATAAATTATAGCCAGATCAGAAGGAGTAAAAAACTTCTTGCATCGTCGGAGAAAACCTAAACAGTTAGCAGCATTTTTGGCGATGTCAAATATGTGATCACTCCACAACAAGTGGCTTGTAATGCACATTCCTAGGACTGAAAGCTGTTCGGTCTCCCCGATGTAAGTACCACTCATGGATAGAGGCATTGGGAGAAGGTAACGATTTTGTGACAGTAGACAGTATTGAGTTTTCGCAGCATTAAATTCTACACGGTTTTTGATTCCCCATTGGACAATGCTGTTAAGACCAGAATTTAACGAGCTTCCGTCGTTGGTAGTCCACATCCGAAGAACAATGGTTTGTAATGCACATTCCTAGGACTGAAAGCTGTTCGGTCTCCCCGATGCAAGTACCACTCATGGATAGAGGCATTGGGAGAAGGTAACGATATTGTGACAGTAGACAGTATTGAGTTTTCGAAGCATTAAATCCTACACGGTTTTTGATTCCCCATTGGACAATGCTGTTAAGACCAGAATTTAACGAGCTGCCGTCGTTGGTAGTCCATATCCGAAGAACAATATGAGAAACTGAGGGTATTGTCATCAGAGAAACAATTAAGTGGGCTAGAAGTTTTAGACGAAAGATCATTTATAAAAATAAGAAAAAGTGTCGGAGACAAAACGGCGCCCTGGAGCACACCAGCGTTTATTTTGTGGATATCAGATTTGAACCCGTCCAAGACTACTTGAATTGAACGGTCAGAAAGGTAATTTCTAACCCAACGAAGAAGAGATTCATCAATACCAAAAGCACGCATTTTCTATAAGAGAGCTTGGTGCCAACCTCTTTCAAATACCTTTGAAATATCAAGTGCAATAATTTCACACATACAAATTTTGTCTTCACTGTTCGGTAAGATAAACCACGAGATCACCAGTGGATCTATTGCAACGAAAGTCATTAAGAAGCTTCCGTTCTTCAAGATATTTCTTAAGCTGAAAAGTAATCAGCGTTTTCATGGCCTTGGAAAGAAGGGACGTAAGTGCAATTGGACAATAGTTAGATGGTGAGGAGGATTCGCCTTTTTTAGGGACTTGTTGGACAAATGTAGTTTTCCATCCACTCGGAAAGAGACCTGTAGAATAGGACAGATGGAAAAGCTTACGCAGTAGTTTTGCCAGCGTTGAAAAACACCTCTTCAAAACAATAGCGGGAATACTATCCGGGCCAGCGGATTTGTTTACGCTTTCAAGTACAGGCGGAGTCATGTCACTCATTGACAGCATCGAATTAACAGCAAGGCTTTATCAATCGAGCTTACGTAGGGAGTGCCATTGGAAACGAGCGTAGGAACTGACGACGACCGCGACGTAGTGTTGCGCACAAGTTTTACAAATGACCAGAAATGTTTACTACCAATGGGACATGCCGTAATTTCGGATCATGCAAAAATTGAATGCGTCGTTTATGTCCGTTACAGGCCTTTCTAGCTTGTTTGAACTTATTTCGGTTTTCCTCAGTTGGGTTGTCTTTGTAATGGTGGAAACTTACATTTTTGGTCCTAATAACCTCTTTACAACTCGAATCAAACAAGAAGTTTTCTTTGGGTTCAATAGATTGGGGAAAAATTTCTCATTCCACAAAGAATCAACTTTGTTATCATATCTGTACGTCACGAATTCATTGAGACCGTCCCATTTGGCTTTCTCATATTGCCAAACGGTTCTCATAGTTTTTTTTTAACTTGTACTGGGATTTTTTTGCATGACACAATAGTTTGATGTCCTAGAGGCGATTATACCCTGACAGAATCCGATTAGGATCAAAAGTAAGAAACAAGTCTAGAGTGTTGGCGGATTGGCCTACAACGTGAGGAATCCGAGTTTGCTCGTCAACTAACTGAGTAAGAAGGTTTAACTCAGCAAAAATCTGGACATACCTTCCTTTGGATGTGTCTGACCAGAATAGCGCAGCCACCAAGAATTGTGTACATCGAAATCGCCCGTAACAACGATCTCACTGTGCGGAAAATAGGATACAACTCTTTGGATAGAGAATCTAAAGATCAACAAAACAGCAACGCGTAGAAAAAAGGCCCAGAATTTTAAAGGTCCAAAAGTTTCTAAGGATCTTTTCAAAGACAAAATCCTGTCCACAAAACCAAGTTCATCATCCCAATTGAATCCACCGTCGTCCAAAACCGCGGTGAACAAAATCTTGGGACAGAGTCTTGGTATTTTCACGACTGCAAGAATGTCAGTATTGAAGATATTTTGAAGTAAAAAAAGAATGTTTGTAATAAAAACAATAGTTTAAACATAGGTTTTGACTTGGCTTACATGATCTCAAATATGTACATACATATTATCAGTTTTAAGAATCTTCTTTAATATAAAACAACGAACAGTGTTCGTTCGTTCTATAAAAATACTTTTTTATTTCATTTATGGAATTCTATTTTACGACCAAAAAGGGGCACACCTTTCTATAAAATAGTTTAAAAATAAAAAACATTCGACTTCACGCAACTTAACTTGAGTCAATTTTTATTTTTAACTTGGAATTCTTCACACAATCAATAAAAACAATATAACGAGTGTAAGGAGGTACCTATACATAAAACCCACTTAACAATATTGACATCAATCGATTTATCAGAAAACAAAAATAAGATAACATAATAAAAGATATCTCCATCGACGAGAAAAGAAAAGAACAAAACTTCTTTCAAGAACTTCAGTATCGATGTAACATCAGCCGCTCATCATGAAGATATTACGTTATTGGTTTTACGTATTTCCAATAATTCTAACAATTTCCATTAGACAACTTAAGGCTGACAATGGCAATAACACCAACGCCAACGTCAATGCCAACACAAACTACGAGAACAACGACAACATAGATGGCGCTGAAAATGACAACAACTATAACAACTGTCCTGCTATATGCGGAGGAAAGGATAACTTGTGCCTGTCATCTTTGACACAAGAAGATTGTGCTCCCAATGAGTATATAACTCCGAATGCAGGCATCTGTAATTGTTGCCCGTTATGTGTTGGAGGTTTGGGAGGTAAGTTCATTTTTATAAAAGTTTAAAAGTTCTTTCATTCATACAAAAATGTGCATCGCACATCACAAAGTCTTGAGAATTTTTTCTTTCTTTTATAGGACTTCACGAAGAGTGCAACGAACAAAGTCCTTGTGCTATGGGCTTAAAGTGTGACAAAACAATGACTTGCCAGTTGGATAAAAGTATGTTTGACAGGCCGCCTGGTGGCGGCCGGAGGTGCCATTTCAACTTATCACAGGATTAAAGTGATTCTCTTATTCGTTTTTTTTTTCTTCTCTTTCTCTTTTCTTCCAAAACTGGATATACATAGATACATGTGCATATTCGTATCACTTGGCAGGAGTAACCCGACTTCCGACTTGTGAAGTGGATGGAAGCTTTGCAGCGGTTCAATGTAAAGGCGATCGATTAAGTGGAAGGTATAGAAAATTGTATTTTTTTGTTGTTGTTGTTCAAGAAGTAGGTACACAACAGAAGGAAGAAAAAAAACACCCTGCACAGCGTGTAGAGATTCCTCATGATTTGTCAATTTTATCAATTTTTTGTATTTTCTCTTAAAGATGCTTCTGCTATTCAGAAACAGGAAAACGAATCCATGGCTGGTCATGGTGGCGAACCTCCCAAGACATGACGTGTGCCTGCAGTCGAATGAAGTACAAAATGATTCAAGACGGCCTGATGGCCGATAACACTCTACACTGCGATTCAATGGGCAATTTCGAGGCACTCCAATGCACTGGCGGTGTCTGTTGGTGTGCCGAACCAACAACTGGCCAAATACTAAGTGGGACACGAGCCGTTCCAGAAGCAATGTGGAAGTTTTTGCCGTGTTGTAAGTCCAATAACCTATGAATGGAAAGAAGAAATACACAAAGATGCAAAGATACAAAAAAAAAAAAACGCAAAGATACAAAAATACAATCAGCTCAGCTCATGTCGAGTGTTGGCCTCATTTTTGCTGTTTTTGTTGACAGTTTTTTTGTGTTTGTTTGTTTTGTGTTTTTTTCGCTTTTTGTGTTCCCGTCTTATCGCCCGACACCACCCGCTTCATCGTCATCGCTTACCACTTCATTCAGGGTAAACATTTGCAAAGACACAAACAAAAAGCAACAAAAGATGACACAAAGTATAGTTTTTGTAGTTTTGTTCCACAGCACTTCAGTGTAGTCTCTTTGGTAATGTCGGGCTGGAGCTGGAGCTAGGGCTGGGCCTGGGACTGTTTGGTTGGTGGTTTGGTTTTATTGTTTAAGGTTGGCATTGTATAAATTCAAAATTCCAAAACATTGACACCATACCTTCTATGTTATGCATTCATTTGTGGTTTTTCATTATTCTGGAAGTTGCAATCATAGGAACATACTTAAGACTTGGATGCATTTATATTTATTTATATTTCTTGGCTAATGTTTTATTTATTATGTACTTTTCTTTTCGGTTTGATTAAAAAAATAAAATTAAAAAACACAGACGATTTTAGCAAATTTGGATCAACATATTTGAGACAATGTGAGAGTTCAGCATATGCACAGAATTTATTGAAGAAAGCTTATGCAGCGCATGGCACTACGGAGATTGAGTTCAATAACATCTTGTGTGATTACGATGGTTCTTATGGAAGATATTCTATTTCCAATGGCATGTAAGAGCACATTTTTGATTATTTTTTAATTATTTTAAAAACACATTTTTTAAAAATGCTGGTGTTTCCAATAAGAAGTTTCATTTTAATATTTAAAAAGAACAAGTAATTTAAGAGAGAAATCCATGGATGTTAATTTTTTTTGTGAAGAAGAAGCTATGTCATCGTTCATCCAACGAGGATTTGGCTGATATCCATCATTGCAAATCGATATTAGCCAAATGGTTAGTATTTGTACGGTTGCAAAATCATGCTCCTACCCTTTTTAAGAAATTGTTCATGACCAATTCGCATTTCGTCGACAACTTTACGATTTCCATTTTAAAGGTCTTGAACAAATTGTAGAGCATTGGAAAGGACCTAACCTTTCACGTTGACCCAAAGAAAAAGAAAAAGGCTTTTAGTCTTTTATTAGAAGATTTCGGTGACTAATTGTGATCAGCTCTTCGTTGCTTCTGTGGCATTGGCTTGTCAAAAATCTTCTTGTTTTGGCCATAAAAACTTCTTTTTAGACAAAAAATTTCACATTAACATTTGCGATAGCTTAATTTTTGAATTAAAATTAAAAAAATAGGCTGGGATGCGACCCACACTGATAACTTCCCATTCCGTCTGTCGATTTGTCTTGCTTAAAAGTTTGTCTATATGTACTCGTATCAATTTTTACCAAATTTGCGCTCTATTTTTTGTAGATTTTATTTTTTATGAAAAACGGACTGTTGGATTTTTATATAAAAATTACTGATTATCGAAAACAATATTTTCTGTGAAATAAAATAAGTTTGAAGCCAATATTTTTAATTTTTAAAAAGCTATTTGAGTCGATAGTAAATTTATACCAAGTTTTAGTATTGTTTTTTTTTTAGAATTTTATTTTTTGTAAAAAAAACTGTCTATTCGATTTATTTCAAAATTTTACCGAATGTTGAAAACAATATTTCTTATAAGATTATTAGTTTTAAGCCAATATTTTAAATTTTTGAAAAGATATTTGAGTCGAAAATCAATTTTTACCAACTTTTGTTAATTTTTTTTAGGTTTTGATTTTTTTGTACAAAAACTGTCAATTCGATTTTTTTTAAATTTTACTGAATGTTAACAACATTATTTTTTGAAAGATAAAAGTAGTTTAAAGCCAATATCTACAATTTTTGAAAAGATATTTGAGTCGAAAATCAATTTTTACCAACTTTTATACATTTTTTTTAGGTTTTTACTTTTTGTAAAAAAATTGCCAATTCGATTTTTCTCAAAATTTGTCATAATGTTGAAAACAATTATTCTTATAAGCGAAACTTAGTAAGAAGCTATTATCTCAAATTTTTAAAAAGATATTTGAGTCGAAAATAATTTTTTACCAATTTTTGTTAATTTTTTTCGGTTTTTAATTTTTTATAAAAAAAACTGATTTTTTTTCAAAATTTTACTGAATGTTGGCAACAATATTTTTTGAAAGATAAAAGTATTCGATTTTTCTCAACATTTTTCAGAATGTTGAAAACAATATTTCTTATAAGTTGAAGCCTGAATTTCAAGTTTTTAAAAAGATATTTGAATCGATATTCAATTTTTACCAACTTTAAGTAATGTTTTTTAGATTTTTATTTTTTTATAAAAAAAAACTGTCAATTCGGTTTTTCTTCAAAAATTTATCAGATGTCAAAAACATTATTCTTCGTTGCACAAAATTGTTTGGACGATGAAAAAAACATCGCGAACGAACGAACGTACGTACACAAGCGCGCACAGATCTCTTTCTATTAATCTTTTATTTGGACTCTAGGGACCTTAAAACGTCGAGAAATGTCAAAATTTTCAATTTGACAAAACCGACCCATTACGATTACTTCGTATGGGAAGTTAATATAATAAATTAGGTGGCGCAACAGTCCGTAGCGAACCAGGGCCTAGTGACTTACTACTCTCAACCATTCCTGTGTGCGAGTATTGTTGTCAGCGATGGAGGGGACCTACAGATTTTATGCCGAATCCGAACGGCTAATTTGAGAAAGCACTTTTTCATGACAAGAATTACTCTTGGAGAATTTGTCAATTCCTCGCAAGAGGCAGAACCAGTGAATAAAACTTTAGGAAAAAACAGCTTTAAGCAATAAAGAGGATTTTAAACAATCATCTTTGGATTTCTTGAGCCCCAAATCCAATAAGTCATAAGTCTGCTTGTTAACGAAGCGTCCGAGGTTTCAATAAGCCTCTTCACTCATGTAGATGTACCAATCAACTAAGATATGACGTTGCTGGTGAACATTTGGTGATCGTTTGATTTGAGTTTTTGTGTTAACTGAACTTTAAAAAACTTTAGACCTAAGTCTTAATTCAATATACAGTGAAATTCCCAACAGTCCAGAATTTGTAGCCAGTCTCACTATGATCCAAAAGTGGTTTGTTTTTGCTCCTGAACGACTACATTTTCAAAACATTTTGTGCTTTCTCCCTTATAAGATATTTTTAATCTACGAAAATACAAAAAATGTAGGCTTGGGATAGAAATTCTATCTAAAAGGTTTTTCAATAGGAAGTTTTATTTTGAATAGCATGTTATTTGAGCAGATGTCACTCTTGAAGCTGTCATCATTTGACCTTTGACAAGAATAACAACGCCATTACAAGAAGCAAGTTCATTTCCCCTTTTAGTAATGGCGTTGTTATTCTTGTCAAAAACGTAGTTCACATTCGAAACCAACACTTGAAATTAACTTCAAAACTTATTTTAATTCAAGGTGTCTCATTGAACAGGAATCATTACCATTAATAACTACCACCAGTCTTTGGGCATTTTTCTTGACTTGAGTAATCACCTTACTGAACATAGTAATTCTTTTGATTTCTTTGATATAAATTAGATTTCAGAAAAGCTGTTTTCCAGTTGTTGTCTGAAGACTGAACCATTTCTGGAATTGCTGATTCATTAAGATTTTCTAATACTGACGAAGCAGTTCGGTAAAAAATCTATATAAGAAATTCAAACTTCAGCAGCCCTTGATACACGAAAGAACTGCGTTCTTTTCTGAAAAATTTACTCTGTCTCCAATTAAATTCTCTTCTTATGTTTACCTACTTAATGAATTTAAGACTCTGATACTGATGTACACCTCTTTAAAAAAATACTTTAAAATTTTTTTGTAAGATTTTCAACATAAGGAAAAACTCAGATGGCTTTTTCAGTTTCTCTTCCTCATTTATTTCAAAATTCATCATCAGCGGGCACATGACTCTTTAGATTGAAGTCAAAACTTTGGCAAGTATTTTTGAAGTGGTTTGCTGTGCAATTACAGCGTTCTTGTCACCACTGCATTCAGTGGCCATTGAAGCATGCTGCGTTCAATTTTCTTAAACCGTTCTCCATTTTCTTGAAAATTAAACCAAATTACAACGGTGATCATTTTTGCAATAATTATTCTTGTCCAAAAAGTTTTTTTTAACTGTCAACTCGATACTCTTTTACAAGTAAAACTTTTTTTTTGAAAACAGGTTGGTACGATTTGAAAGTAGAATCGGAAGTGAGTTTATATAGCATCAATATTAGAATCGGGTTACATAGTAGGGCCCTGAACCATTCCCATTTCGAATTGAACGATCCATGAAAGCCGAAGGCACGCATTTTTGATAAGAGAGTCTGATGCCAAAACCTTTAAAATGTTTTTGAAATATTAAGTGCAATAATCTTACTTTCTCCAACACGATTTAAAGATTTGCTTCACTGTTCGGTGATCATCATCAGATCACCAGAGGTTATATTGCTTTATCTAAAGAGCTAACAAATGGAATTTCATTAATGAAGAGCGCAGGAACCGAGAAAGAGGAAGAATACTTCATGTTTTTTTATAACGAATGACCAATTATTTTTACTGCCTTTGGGATATTGCAGTATTTTTTGCCGGGAATTTTCTCCCTTATAACCTCTTCAAATGGTAGACATGTGCATTCAAGAGGACACAAGCGTCCACAGGTTTTTCTTAAAACCAACCTCTGTCTATCAACTCCTACTCTCACCTCCACGTGGTGAACATCGGGTGCCTAGTACCTCAACTGGAGATTGGGTTCCAACCCCAGTGGAAAGTTGTTGGGGGTAGCAAACGAGAGAGGTGGGGAGAGGTGTTTCCACTAAGGCACCTCTCCTTATCCAGACGGCAGCGGAGGAATTCCCGAGATGGAATCAACGATGGCGTTTACAGTTCCAGTAAGGTTGAACTACTTAGTGAACACCTTATAGGGCTTCTTCGACTTATTCGAAGCCCAGGCCTGTAAGGAGCGGTTTTATCCGGCTCCCCATCCTTGGAGTTATACTTAGGATCTGGCCCTCCAGGTTGAAGGTTGTGCGTCGGGGTGACTTCCTGGCCACGTAAAAGCTTTCAAAGTTGCGAAGCACCAACAAGCCTCGGATACGGACGGATTTACTGTTGACAACCAACGCAAACGAATAAAGGACAATGAACTTCGGATATGCACGTGGAATGTTAGGTCCCTTAACAGACCACGTGCGGCCGAAGAATTAGCGGAGGCCCTAGAACGATATAAAGCAGATATCACCACCATCCAGGAAATACGATGGGATGGGCCTTATAAAAAGAGGATGAAAAACTGCGATATTTAGTATGGTGACTGCTACCACGAAAACCAACAGCGCTTATTTGGATGCGGATTCGTGATTGGAGCCATTCAGACTCATAGATTTTGCTGCGGGGCGAAACGTATTGGTAGCCAGTACGCGTTTTCCACACCTCAACATCCACAAAGGAACTTGGACTTCTCCAGATCAATCTACCGTCAACCAGATTGACCATATTGCGATCGACGCCAGACACGCTTCCAGCATTATGGATGTACGAACTTTCCGAGGAGCTAACATCGACTCGGACCACTACCTCGTTGTAGCCAGGGTAGCACTTCGGATCTCCAGACCCAAGGCAAAACAGGGAGGTGCTGGGAGAAGATACAACGTCGAACGGCTACAATCGCCAGAGATCGCCAAATCCTTTTCCGACCGAGTGACAAGTAACCTGTCTCGAAGTTCTCTGCCGCCAATACAATGTATCGAAAACCAGTAGCAACATTGCCAAGATGCAATCAGAGAAGCCGCCTCTGATGTGCTGGGTTTCAAACAGCCTCCAACAAGGAACCACTGGTTTGATGAGGAATGTCGGCAAAGCGGCGCTGCATAAAAGGACGGGAGCTGCTCATTAGCTCTATGAGCAGAAGAGGCGAGAGGAACGCCGACTATTCAGAAGGAAAAAGAGAGGGCATGAGAAGCGTACGGTCGAAGATGTTGAGAGGCATAAAAGCAGGAATGAGGTTCGAAAGTTTTATGAACAGGTGAAACGAAATTCACAGGTACATAAACCTAGAACCGAAGGGTGCAAAGACGAAAGTGGAAACATCATAGTGGAACCGCAGTCAATGCTTAGGATATGGAAGGACCACTTCTGCAGACTGTATAACGGCGACGAAGAACTGAATTCCGCTGTCAGGCAGGATGATCCATTCAATATAGACGACGAAAGCCAACAATCCCGTCCTCCCGAATTAGACGAAGTAAAGATTGCCATATCTAAGCTGAAGTCTAATAAAGCCGCTGGGGCAGATGGCTTGAATGCCGAGCTCTTTAAAGCAGCTGGAGATAAGTTGGTTAGGAGCATGCACCAACTTATCTGTAAGATATGGTCGGAAGAAAACATGCCCGATGAATGGAACCTCAGTATTGTTTGCCCGATCCTGAAAAAAGGAGACCCTCTAAACTGCACCAACTATAGAGGAATAAGTCTACTTAACATCGCCTATAAAATCTTCTTTGCCATAATATGTGAACGTCTAAAGCCCATCGTCAACAACCTGATAGGTCCTTATCAGTGTGGTTTTAGACCAGGAAAGTCCACAGTTGATCAAATATTCACATTACGGCAGATCCTGGAAAAAACTCAAGAGCACCAAATCGACACCCACCATCTTTTCATCGATTTCAAAGCCGCATATGACAGCATCTACAGGGACGAGCTGTATAGAGCCATGTCTAGTTTTGGCATCCCTGCCAAACTCGTCCGTTTGTGCAGGATGACCATGGAGAATTCACGCTGCTCCATAAAGGTTGGAAACAACTTAACAGAACCTTTTGATGTCAAAAAAGGTTTTAGACAAGGTGATGCGCTGTCATGCGATTTTTTTAACATCGTGCTTGAAAGAATAGTGCAGAGCTCACACGTCAACACTAGAGGCACTATCTTTCAAAAGTCTGTCCAATTACTGGCATATGCTGATGACATTGACATAATCGGAAGAACTCAGCGTGATGTCAATGGGGCTTTTAGTGAGTATTGAGGCAGAGGCGGCAAAAATGGGTTTAACGGTTAATGAGGGCAAAACAAAGTACATGTCGTCTAGAAAGGACATACAACACCGACGTTTTGGTCAAAACGTCACAATCGACAGACGTAACTTTGAGGTAGTCAAGGACTTCGTCTACCTAGGCTCCACTGTAAACGCAGAAAACAACACCAGCGCTGAGATAAAACGCAGAATAACTCTTGCTAACCGCTGTTTCTTTGGACTAAGAAAGCAATTGAGTGGTAATGTCCTCTCTCGAGGGACCAAAGTGTTGCTATATAAGACCCTTATCATCCCCGACCTTCTATACGGTGCAGAAGCATGGACCATGACAAAAGCGGATGAAAGCACCTTGGGTCGCTTCGAGAGAAAAGTTCTTCGTGTGATCTACGGTCCCGTATGCATCGAAGGGGAGTGGAGGAGAAGATGGAACGACCCAAGAAGAGTAAAAGTCCAACGACTAAGAGGGCTGGGTCACGTAGAGCGCATGGAAACCAATGCTCCGGCCCGGAAAGTCTTCGAATCCGCACCCACAGGACAGCGCAGTAGAGGAAGACCGCGGATCAGGTGGCGTGCACAAGTGGAAGGTGACCTCACCCAACTTGGAGCGCGAAACTGGAGACATCTAGCTAGGGACCGAGCTAGATGGAGAAGTTTGTTGGGTGAGGCCCTAGTTCACACAGGACTGTAGCGTAAGTAAGTAAGTATAACCTCTTTACAGCTCGAATCAAATTATGAGTTTTTTTAGGTCTGATACTTTTAACTCTGTTCGGAATAATAGGTCGCATAAATAATCACATCAACGCTGTCTTCAACGTTATTATCGGCAAGCATAGTGACCAGTTAGGTTAGATTAAAGGTACTGTCCGTGATGGAATAGGACACCCTTAGGCCAGTATAATGGCCCACTGTGATACCACTTATGAATGTTTACGCTTCCTCTTAAGGTCACTGGAACCTGTTTTAATCCCTTACTAAACGTGAGAAGAATTCTCCTAGGAATTTATTGTGTTTCGAGCCAGAGCAGGACATGTACAGAGAAAGTGAAGAACTGTTTTTTCCTTTTCCTAGTTCATATACAACTTCTGCAAATCATTTGAGAATACACCTAGTCGCGTGGCGTGCTTTCCTATTAGACAATGTCCGGTTATGACACCTATTATCGAGCTTATATGCGATCTGCTTAGAGACAGAAAACACCTTGAAAGCTTTCAATCTAGTGTTGGCCAGATGTTTTTTGTGACCTGACACATGGTGATGTTGTTCCACCTTGTGTTTGCCTTCTTCAAAGCGTCTTGCATTAGTAACAGTTTACAAGTAGCGATTGGTATGCCAGCATTTTCCAAACGTGGTAGAATGGGTTGTACAGTACAGTACAGTAGCGAGTTTATCTGCTTTACAGTTACCTGGAATGTCTCTAGGGCCTGGCACCCAACAAAGGTGGAAATTAAACTGTTGTGCCATCTCCATTAGAGATCATCGACAGTTATGAACTGGTATAAAGTTTGTAGAGACAGAGTCCAGAGTCCAGAGATTTGATAGCGGTCTGACTATCTGAGAAAATACGGATATCAGTTGTTGATACCACGTTTTCTTTAAGGCGGGACAAGACTTGTTATATCGCCAACACGCTACAATAAGTGGGAAGGCAGAATGAGAGACTTGATTTCAGTCGTTCAATAACTATTGAGAAAAAAAGTTTCTGTTGGGAGCGCTTCCTTAAACTGGAGTGCTTTAATAGAAAAAATGTGCAGACCTTAAATAATGGCTCATCTGATGCCTAGAGGAGATAGAACTCCAGTAGTGTACTCATCAGGGTCAGAAGTAAGAAACAAGTCAAGAGTGTTTTCTGCTCGACCTTCACTGTCCGATTTTCAGTTGGGCTTGTTGAGCAGCTGAGTTAGGTGGTTCAACTGAACGAAGATCTCAGCACACATTCCTTCGGGTGTCCTCTGACCAAAAGAATTGTGTACATTGAAATCGCCTGTGACAACTTTCTTTTCTTTCTTTTTAATCCACACGGCGAGGTTCCAATTCAGAACAACTTAATTCGTTAAGAAAGTATTGTTAATATATATTTTTATTGTCAAACACTAAAAAAACTATTTTTTCGACCAGATTGTTTAAAAACCTTAAGTGAGAATTTGTCTACTGTTAAATTGCATTTGACATGGGATCGACGTTTTTTTAGATTTAATTTTTATTAGAATCCTAAACTTGAATAAATTCTAAAAATTGACAAAAACTAAATCAAAGACATACAATTTTGTATTCATTTCAATATTAATATAAAACTGTCCATTTCTTTTGTTTAGAGCTTCCTGTTATTGGCGAGATGGCACAAGACTGGGTTCATTCCAAGTTCAATCCAACAAAGTGACATCAATGAATTGCTGTAAGTCAATTATTATCAAATCAAATTTTTCTTTTGAATTAATAACATTCTTATATTTTTTCCATTTTTCCTCTGGAACAAAAATATATACATAAACATAACTCAAGACTGTGCACGTGATCAGAAAATATTCAGCGAAGCCGGAATGATACATCGCCTGACATGCAGTGGCAATGGTAATTATGAATCCATTCAAGATATTAATGGGAAAATATTTTGCGTGGATGGTGATGGTTTTGCTGTTTCCGATCCAGTGGAAACAGATATTTTACCAGACTGTTCTAAATACATTTATTATGAAACAAGAGGTGTTTTGGAATAGATATTTGCAAAGAGATAAATAAAAAATCATTATACAACTATTTGACTTACTTACCAACTATGATAATATAATAATTATATTAAAATGTTATAAAAAGATTGGTTCCTGGTGTTTGAATTATTATGACGATGCGGAATTGTAATTTTTTTTTGTTGGTGTATGATTTCAAGTCTTCATTTTGAGATGAGTATCTGAAAATAATAAAAATACAATTATTATTATTGTTGTTGTTGAATTTCTACTTTTATTGAGAAAAGAAAGAAAAAAAATATGACCGAATAATCGACACTATTTCTTAGAAAGTCAACCAACAAAGCAATTAACTGAGAAGAATTAACGAACCGCAGATAGATAACTAACTATCTAACTAACGGTAGTGCAGCAATTGTGTCTGAAAATATGTTTAAACCTTAAAACCGGAGCCTGAGGAATTCAAAGTTTTCCTTCTAAAGAGATACACGCGGTCGTTCGGTTGAAACTTGGAACGAACGAAGGTGATGGCGATGATGAAGGTGGAGCTCTATGGATGGACGCCTAAGAAGTCGTGGTCGGGGCATGCTCTCCACCCATGAATAATGCCACAAAAATTAACCTTTTTTTTTGGTTTTGTTTTGGTGTGATGGACTTTTCGTTAATTAGATACGATATGAATCTTATTAGAAGTTGGTGGTTTTGTGATGATATGTGCGGTCAAATAAATATATTGGACTCAATGTTAATTTAGCTTACCAAATGTCTTTGTTTTTTTTATTTCGATATCTTATAACATAGAAATTCAAAGGAAATTGAAGAACTTCGGGACAGCATGCGCTTTCACAAATTTTTGAGGAGTTTATATTTTCTAGATCTTAGATTTACTTTGATAGGAGAATTGGTATTTACAAAAAAGAAAATACGTCCAGAATTGAATTGAAGATTTAAGTTTCTTTCTAAAAAGGCTTTATTTGTTTTAGTTTCAATGAAAATAATACATATATTTTTCTGAAATCTTCTTCCAGCTGAATTATAAATTCTGTTCACAATAAGATAACCTTTAGTTACAATATGCTGCTCAATAAGTTTTTAGATGAGTTTTCGGCATGTTTCCACAGGGGTAGAATACCATGCTTCCTATATCTCTTTTCATAACGCCTCTTAATTAGTGATTTTTTTTGTTGAGACCCTATTTTTCAAATCTTTCCAAAGATTCTCGATAGGATTAAGATCCGGAGACTGAGAAGGTCTTTGCAATATCCGCAGACTATTTTGCTGAAACCACCTTAGCCGTGTGCTTGGGGTCATTGTTTTGCTGGTAAGTCAACACTAAAGGCATATTTTCTTCGGCATATGGAAGCATTACATTCTCTAAAATGTATAAATAGGTTTCCTTGGTCATATTATTTTTTATCCAATAGATGGAACCTACTGCAGCATAAGAAAAACAACCCCAGATTTGAATCTACCGAGCTTATCTGTTTTTATCATGTTCTTAGGATTCAGCTCTACATTGGTCTTCCTTCTCACATAAAGTTTGCCATCAGAACGAAATAAATCTATTTTGGTTTCGTCACTAAAAAGAACATTTCGCCAATTTCTGCGAGTCGATTGTGAAAGATTCACTTTTGCAAATCTTATAGGCTGCCTTATGTTCTTAGAACTGAGTAACGGAACCTTCCTCGCAATTCGACCATGTACATTTTTATCCTGCAAACGTCTGCGGATTGTGCGAGAGCTGATATCAAATGATAGATTTGCTTTTATACTGTTTGATGTTGTAAAAGGATTTTTAAGCACCTCTCTAACAATTCTTTTGTCCAGCAAAGCTATTGTTTTTTTTGGCGTCCTCTTTTTTCGGTGAAACTTGTTGGTAGATTTCGCTCCTTAAGCACCCTAGCAACAACACATTGAGATCAGTGAAGAGCATCTGAAATGAAACTGTTTGTTTTGATCTCTTAGTATGAGAATCAAATGGCGTTTTTTCTCACAGAAATGCCTTCTGCTTCCCATAATTTAAAAAATAAATACACTTTAAACGCTTAAGGACAAGTCAATTGCTAAATTTAATAAACAAATTGCGATCGAATGTGAAAAAGACCACAAATAATGCAATTCTACACAGCACTCTTAATGTTTTGACCATTGCAAATCTGACATTTGTAAGTAGAACTAAAGGTACACTGCAAGTGGCAATCATTAATGGTTGGTAGCACTGGAAATGTTTTACAGTCAATACAAAGAAAATTCGTATGTATAATTTGCTCCAATCAAAAATCCTTTTCGGAAACAGTCCTACTGAACCGAAGGCGCTCAGATCCGTCCAGTGCGAGAACGTCTCAACTGTAAAAAAGTCCCTTTTTACAGTTTTACGGCTGACGTGGTAGATTAGCAGAACTGCCTCCCTATCATGTATCAACCCTCGATTGTCCAAATAGAGAAAAGCTTCTGGCGGAATGTTGCCTCTTAAACGTGCACTTTCGTAGTACTCATTGTTGGGGTAGAAAGCTCCAAAAATTAAGCTGTTAGTCGACGACATCGCTCTCGCAATGTGACCCCTATGAAGCTTCAGCAAGAAATTATCTATTCTGTTTAAGTTGGCTCTGTTGTATAGAATCTGCTTGGAATTGTAATTTTTGTACTCCGACTCTGGTGTTCTGTGTAGTCCAAGGCAACGTCGCAGATATTGTCTCTTAAACACTCGAATCTTTTCCATTTGAGATGGGGCAACGTTGAACCATACCGAGCACCCATAGGTAATCATCGGTCGGGTAAGGGCCATGTAGCAAATCACCTTCACCCTGCTGTCAAGACGGCTGCTAAAAAACAACCGTTTTCTCAGGGCAAAGGCTTCCCTAGCTCTGGCCAGAGCAGCACTCATATGTCAGTCAAAATACAAGTACTGATCCAATCAGATGTCAAGGTACTTTACTACACTTGTATTCTCCAGTGGCTGTCGATTTGGTCTAACGATCACTAGATTTTTCCAGTTCTTTCTCGTATCCCTTGACGCTCCAGTCCTGAACAGAATAGCTTCACATTTCTGAAAGTAGATTTTCAACTTCCAGTCTTCGCAATATTGCTGAATCTTGTCGAAGTCACCCTGCAAAAGTGTCTTGATATCCTCAATTTTTGGGACCGTTCTGTAAGCAATTAAGTCGTCGGCGTACGCTATTGCCTGAGTCAGACTTGCTATCAGATCACTGGTGTAAATGCTGAATAAGATCGGCGAGTTAACCGCTCCCTGTGTAAGACCATTGTTAATATCAAAGATTTTGTTATTTGTTTCATTGCCAAGTCATTCAAAACGTCTTATTAAATTAAAATCCATTTTTAAAGTCAGTAAGTCATTTGAGTGAATTTTATTTTGTTTTAAAAGACTTCTGGGTTCTTTTAATAATGTTTTACATCCTTTTTCACTTAGAACAAAATTATTGTATTATATTTATTGTTTAATTCCTAAGGCACTTTACGAAAATAAATTTAAGTCAAATGATTTACTGATCTTAAAACTTAAATTAAGTAAAATTTAATAATGACTTTAAAAAGAGATTGCAGTGGAATTGAATTTTTTAGTTGGTTTAACGAGTTGCAAAATAAACAATAATTACTACTTTTCAAAATGCTTAAAACAGACATATTGGTAAGACTAGCTTAAAAAATAGACGTTTTAAATTTTTACAGCAAAATATCGAAAATATTGAATGTCAAATATATCGGTACATATTTTTGCAAGGAATTTAATGTTCTAAAGTCTTTCTTAAAATGTTCCGACAATGATTAACATCAGGATTTCAAAAAGTATTTTTTTATTATTTATTGTTCCCAGAAATGGTAGAAATGGCGATCTCAAGGCAACCTAGCCTGAGATCCAATTAGCGCTGTAGTGCGCCGTTTTGATATTGTTCCTACTTTGAAATTGTTTTTAATATTTTCCACAACATAAAAAAAAAGAAAAATTTCAGAATTTCAGAAAAACAATTATAGAATAAGTTTTTAAACATTTTTGGCAACAAAATTTAATGGTTAATCCTTCAGAAGTTATTCATGGCTTGAAAAAAGTTTTAGTTTTTTTCTTTTTCAGTTCTATTCAGGGGAATAGTTTTGAAAAGATTTGAATTTTTTTAGTCACACAAATATCACTTTCATATTCTTCATAAAGCCTTAAAAAAATGACCGATTTATTGTCCAAACTAATAAACGATTGACTTTGCAATGCCATTAGCTTTTTGGTTACTGCTTGGCCAAATAATTAAACTCTCTTAATTTAAATCAGGAGTGAAGTTTTTCCTTTATAAGGATTTTGAATTTGGTAATATATGTTCTAATAAAAGTGTTCCTTTCAAAGTTTTTATCGCTTAAAATTCATGGATGATTCTTTTGATTTGTGTACCAATTATTAAAATTTGGAGCATATAGAGTCCTTCCCGCCAATTTATCGCAAGCGCCAAAATAAATTGTATCGTAAACGACGAATTAAAAGGTCCTTGAAACAACTTGTACCTATAGTCAGTATTAGAAATTATTAATTACGCCTAAGTTAAGACATGACAAAAGCCTTCAAGGTTCTTTCCGTCACTATCTAATTTTAATAATTAAGTTGTTTTTTATTTAAAATGTCACTTACGATAAAATGACACAAAGGCTCAATATGCACAGTAATTAAATAAAGTACTTGCTTTTCACACCAATTTTTATCGAAAAAGAAGTTTTTTAAATTAAACTATTGACAGAATCAACTAAAGCTTTTTTCCATACGCATAGAATAAGCTATGTATACATTTTAAAGATACTCAAAGCTTAAATTATAAAATGTAACAACATCTTTCTTAAAGGACACTCAAATTCGTTTAAGGAAAAAGTAAAACTCATGATTTTCATATAACTTGTTCCTGAGTTATTAAACGAAGAAAAATGTGATGAGCGACTTCTAAATATCAATCCAAAAAGCTGAAATTTTATTATTTCGCCAAGCTCTAACGAAAAGTAATTTTGTATTGAAAATCAATCAATTTTTTTATACAGTCTGTTTATTTTTATTTACTTCAGAACTTCGAATACAAATTTTAAGACTTTGTAATTAGTCAACTTTGCACTTTACTGTTAGAACAAATTTAACGTTCATTTTTTTTTGGTCTACTTGCTGTTTCCGAAAATGGAAAAAACTTTAGAAAATTTACAGAATATTCACAAAAAAATTACAGGCAATTTACAGAAACTTTACAGAAAAATAAAACAGATAATTTTAATCTTTTGTCTTACGAAAGAAATCAGAATAATGTATGGAAGATTCAAACAAAATTCTGACGTAATTTCTTGTGGCGCAAATTTCAAGCACCATTTGACTAGATGGGCCAAAAAAAGAGTATTTCATAATAATCATAGCGGTTCTGTATATTTTTTGTTTCTTTTACCTCTTTTGCCAAGCAAGTCCATAGCACTTCGAGGTATACTTTCAATTTGACACAAATTAATTATGCAAGGAACGTACTTGAGGTTTACTTTTTCTATATAAATTTAACTTAAACAACTTTTTTAAAACATCCACATTAAAAATTCAGACGGTAATTGTGTAAATGAAAAAGCTGTGTACAATTTATTAAGTAACTTAAATGACAAGAAGTAGGTAAGGTAGCTAGAGGTCTCCACTTAACAAATAAGTCTCTTTGTATAACCATCCTCATTTTTGTAAGTTCATTTATACAAAAAAAAAAAAACACACTTTACTTTTTTTAATGGCGGACATGTATCATTGTCATCTTCATCATCATTGCCATCCTCATCTCATCATTACCATCACCGTCATCATCAACTTCATCATCACGACCATCTTTTCTTCGTTACAACAAATTGTGCCCGCATAAAAATGTAAATGCAAACAAGATACGATAAAGCTCCCTCGAGAGAAGTACGAGAGTATGTAAAGGAGATACAAAATTTAAAGTGAAGAAACAATGAAAAGAGAAGTGGAAAGTGGACGAAAAAAGAATTAAAGAAAAACACTTCAAACATTGATCATCTCATGCATGAATAAAGGAAAATGAAAAAAATCGAAACAAAATGTTAAGAAACTGTCAAGAAAACTTAAAACCAACAAAAATGAAAAAAAAAAAAAAACGAACGAAGAAAGAAAGAAAATCCATCTTCACAAGACTTCGCTCCATCAGTTCAGCCCAAGCCAATGAAGAAGAAACCTTATCAATGTCAAGTTCATTGGCATATCCCATCAACTTGGATGCTTGCTTTGCAGCCTTTGCCCAGCCGTATGCAGTCTTGCTTAGATTAAAACGGGTGTTTTATTTTTTTAAAGGAGATTTAGAACTTAAAGTTGGCAACACTATTTAAACTTATAGACATTTTGACAGCTGTCAAGTTAATTATGACAGTTTGGTTCGACATCTCAACATAAGTAGTCTTTGAAATTATGATTCTGTTTGAAATACACACTGCGCGAATTTTTTCAGCGATGAAGCTTTCATTTAGAAGATAGCCAAAACGTCAGATTTTTGGATTGGTGTAATAATTGATCCGTATTTACTGTGCTTTCCAGATGACGCGCAACAAGTTACACAGCTCGTAACACAATTGGTTTATTAAAGGAAACGTTTGGTTACCGCATAGCTTTACGTTACGAACACGGACCCGTAAATTGGCCTTTAAGATTGGACAATTAAGGACCGTACGGCTTGACTTTTTTGTGGGGATGTTGGAAGTCATTATTTTACGCCGATAAGCCCGAAACAATTGTCCACTTGGAGGACAACATTCGCAGCGTTTTTGCCAATATAAGGCTAAAAAAGTTTGAAAAATCCATCAAAAATTGGACCTCCAAATAATACTTCGTGTGAGCCGTGGCGGACGTATTTTAAAGTTATGTGCCTCCAAAAAAGACACCCTTTATAAGCCTAGGGGAGATGCCAATAGACCCAACTACAGCCATCCACTGCAATTATCATCATCGGTCAACGGCAGTCGATATAAATGTATCTATATAAAGACTGACGGATGGTCCATTCTCTAACTCCCAAGAGTGGTATCTCAAGTCTTAACCTACCTGATGGAAAAGTCTTCTTCTTTCACTCTTTTGATTTTATTTTGTTGCTTTTTTTTTGTTATTTTAATTTTTAATCCAATTTTCCAGAAAACCCGTCGCCGTGTCGTTGTTCGTTGTCGTAAAGTCATCGTCGATTGATGACTTTCCACTTTCGCAAAACCAAACAAACGCCAAAGGCGTAGATAAATGACATTGGTATTGCCTTAATGCAACTATAGATGGCGTTGGACATTGTTAAGTTAGTTTGTTATGTGTCTTGTGTTGTCTCGTTGATTCTAGAGAGGGATTGCCATAACAAACTAATGCTAGTGCTAGCTTATTACCTTAATGTGGGCAATTAAGCTAAATGGGTTTTGATGGCGTGTGGCCGATGTCGATGGTGTTTCTTTCTTAAAATAGGACAGACACGCACACATAATGCAGTAAGAATGCAGTTAAGATTGTGTACGATACGATGCCACAGAATAGAATCCGGAGCTTGGATCTTGGACTTGGACTTGGACAGACTTCAGACGTGGGACAAATGAGGCTTTTTAGAAACTAGCTTAAGATGAATAAATACAAATATTGAAGAATATACAAGTAGTTGGCATGCATCAATCATAGTTTAAAGATTAGTGGGTTGGTACTATTCATATTGCATTAGTCATGAAAAAATTTAAACGCATGACCATGAAGTTTTTGATGTCCTTTTTGTAGTCTTTGATGGAATGTTTTTCAATGTCATAATGTTCCTCAGAGGCAACCATCTTCATCAGCTAAAGCTATACTTGGAGAGGAATTCGTTGTACCATAAAACAGAAAAATGCTTATGTGTCCTTTGGATTCTTTTTGCACAAAGTGGATAGGATAGGTACTTAAAATTCGAAAGACGTTAGCCGACGACATCATAGTGATGGCCTTGTTTTTTGTGATTCTCATGAGGGAGGAAAAAATGTTTGACATTGGTAAATCGGGAAAGGTTATAGTTATTGCTCTTGACCTGAATAAGAAATAAATACATACTATTAGAGTGCGTTACTGTGTATCACATGACGTGGGCAGGCAAGGAACATGACAGCATGATCCTACGAGTAGGTCACAGCTGGATTAAAAAAGACGCACTTAATAGGAAAATCAAAGCAATAAAAAGTGCTATGTCTAGTAATCTAAGTTGTTGAGGATAAGACCTTGGAGAAAAAAGAAAAAACATAAATAAATTAGGTCGTTTTAAGTAAAAAAAAAGATGTTCTAAAAATCAAGTAATATTGTAGTTTTGTGCGAAAATTACTTTAAGACTATTTAATCCCAGAACTTAGATGAAACGTATTATCGTTGGGCTTGAAAAACGTTAACCTTTAATCAAAAATGTATTTATTTAATTGGTCAATTGTTCAAACTCGTATTTCAATTGATGTATCACAGTTTATAGTTAAGCTGTAAAATAACTTTCAGTCCCTGCATCATTAGATTTTTTTTCAAGTTTGAATATTGTCAGAAGTTCTGTAATATTCGAAAAGTCTATTCGGTTCATTTGTCTGAAGTTCTATAATTTTCTATTCAATTTTTTGAAATTCTGTAAAATTCTGTGATATTTTCTTAAGATCTTTGATATTATGTAAAATTCTGTGAAATTATTTGAAATAGTGTGAAATTTTGTGTCAAGCTCTCCGAAATCTTTGAAATTCTGTTAAATTATCTAAAATTCTGCGATATTTTGTGAAATTACGTGAAATTATGTAAAAGTATGCGAAATTATGTAAAATTACGAAGTTTTGGAAGGTGGTTTTTTGATGAACAGTCGGGAGTTCTTTATTGTGTGGAGAAGGGATCAGTTTGTTTCCAGCATCAAATTTTTGTGTAGAATATTAGATTTTCAATTTAATTTCTGACTTTTTCTTTGGTAGACTTTTAATGCTTAAATATAGGATCTGAGCTGAATTTTTATTTGTACAATGTTTCCTTAAAACTTAAACAGTTTTTGTCAATTTGTAATTATTTGGCAATGCGATCAAAAGAATATTGGGTCTGAACGAGAAAATTTTAAGTTTCTAGGTTTCATTCTTTACTCTAAATTGTCATGAACTCTCATAATTTTCTGAGAAGATTTTTTTCTGGTTTTCTTAAATTTGTCATGGTTTTTATTAAATTCCAATGTATTTTCTGTGAATTTATGTGATTTTGTATGACATTCAAAAGTTTTTGTTTTGTGTTAATCACTGATTTCCAGTTTTCTTTTTTAATTTCTGTGATTTTATTTCGCTTTCTGTGATTTTAATCTTATTTTGTGCTTTTCATTGGCATGTTTGTCTTTGATTTTCTGTTTTATTTTTTGTTTTTAATGATTATTTACGATTTTTTGTGATTTGCTATAATTTTTTATGTTCTATGAAACTTTTTGAAAATTTATGAAATTTTGTTAAAATCTGTAAAATTCTGTGAAAATCTATAAAATTCTGTGAAAATCTGTAAAATTCTGCGAAAATCTGTAAAATTCTGTGAAAATCTGTAAAATTCTGTGAAAATCTGTAAGATTATCTGGAAATCTTTAAAATTCTGTGAAATTTTTGAAATATTGTAATTTTTTTTTTGACATTTTCCGAATTTCTATGAAATTCTTTGATATGTTTTTAAATGCTTATGTTAAGATTTGTGGAATTTTTTAATTTGAGATTCTGTTGAAATTTATGAAATTTTGTGGAATTTTTTAAAATTTGAAATTATGTGATATTTTGCGAAATTCTATTAAATGTTCATTTCTGTGAAATTCTATAATTTTCTGTTAAATTTTCTGAAATTCTGTAAAATTCTGCGATATTTTCTTAAGATTTTTAATGTTCTTTAAAATTCTGTGGAGTTCTGTGAAATTATGTCAACCTTTGTGAAATCATGTGAAATTTTTTGAAATTCTAAAATAATGCGAAACTCTTTGAAATTCTGTAGAATTCTGTGGAATCCTGTGAAATTCTGTGAAATTCTGTGAAATTCTGAGAAATTCTATGAAATTCTGTGAAATTTTTTAAAATTCTGTGAAGTTATGTGACATTCTGTTAAATTTTGTGAAATTCTGTCATATTTTATGAAATTGTATGAAATTATGTAAAACTATGCGAAATTATGTAAAATTATGCGAAATTATTTAAAATTCTGTGTAATTCTGTGCAACTCTATGGAATCCTATGGATTTTTGTGAAATCTTGTAAAATTTGTTGAAAATTAATGAAATTTGGTGAATTCCTGTACAATTCTTTAAAATTAGGTGAAATTGTATGAAATTCTATAAAAATATTTGAAAGTTCGAAATATTGTTTATTTTCTGTGGAGATGTGTAAAATTGTCTGAAATGCTGTGAAATTGTATATAATGTGGTCAAACTCTATAAGGTTGTGAATTCTCCTAATTTTTTGTCATTTTATAAACTGTGAAGTTTTAGTGAAATTCTGTGAATTCTTTGCAATTATTTGTAAAATTCTGTAAGTTCTGCGGAATTCTGTGAAATTCTGTAAAATTCTGTGAAGTTCTTCTATATTCTATTAATTTTTTTTAAAATTCTGTGATATTTCGTTAAATTATGTGAAATTATGCGAAATTATGTGAAATTCTGTGAAGTTGGTGATATTTTGTAAATTATGTTAAATTAGGCGAAATTCTGTGAAAAAAATTCTTCGAAATTTTGTGAAATTCTGTGGAATCCTATGGATTTTTGTGAAATATTGTAAAATTTGTTGAATATTGATGAAATTTGGTGCATTCTTGTACAATTCTTTAAAATTGAGTGAAATTGAATAAATAAAAAAATATTTGAAATTTTGTAAATTTTTGTGGAAATGTGTAAAATTGTCTGAAATGCTGTGAAATTGTATGTAATGTGGTCAAGCTGTAAATTTTCTCAATTCTCTGTCGTTTTTTATTCTCTGACGTTCTGTGAATTCTTAAAATTCTGTCAATTATTTGAAATTCTTTAAAATTCTGTGAACCCTTTGAAATTCTGCGAATTCTTTGAAATTCTCTGGAATTATTTTAAATTCTGTGAAGTTCTATGAAATTCTATTTAATTTTGAAATTTTTGTGAACTTTTGTGAATTTCTGAAAACTTTTTGAATCCCTATAATTTAATGTTTGTTTATTTAATTTTCCGCGAATTTATGTAATTTTCTGTGATGTTATTTATTTGTCTGCAATTTTCTATGATTTCATCTTATGTAAGTTTCTGTAATTTTCTGCGATTTTTATTCGATTTCCACTTTTCTTAGCTTTTCTGATAATTACTGCTGTTTTTATAATTTTATGGTATTTTCATTTATTTTTGGAATTTTTAGAATTTAATGTGAATTTCAGTGACTGTCAAACAATTAGATTTTTATGTTAACTTTACAGACGATAAATTAAAAACAATGGAAAATCACATAAATTCAAAAAAATACATCTATTAACTCATTTTAGTGAATCGAAATGTCATTTCAAGTGTAAAGTTTCGATTTTTTTGTTTGGATTTCCAGTTTCAAAAATATCATAAATTTCCATCTTTTTTTAAAAATTGTGAAATCATTTATTTAAATTAACGCAAACCGCTTCTGCGAAATATATGGGAAAGTCGAACCAGTTCGTTAGCAAGTGAATAAATCGCTATAAAAAGGTCGGTAACGTTGATGATTTTCCTGATCGCGGAAGTGCAAGCAAAGTCTCAAAAAAAAAGACAAAACAAAGATTCTCGCATTGTTCTCGAAAGATCTTACTTTGACTTTACTTGAAGCTGCTGTGCTTACGGAACAATTTGCAGGCACTAGCTTGCCAATAAACTGAAATATCGCAGTACTTTGGAAAAACCAATGTTGAGTGCAAAACACGTTGAAAAAAGAGTGGAATGGGCGAAGGAACACTTGGACCGCGATTGGAGTAACGTATTTTTTTCTGATGAATCATCCTTCTGGGCATTTCCGAGCATCAAACACGACTGGACAACCTCTAACGGTAGGATGATTCAACGGACTGTCAAGGTCCATGTTTGGGGGTGCTTCTGAAACAAGGGTTTCGGTACTTAAATGCCCAAAAAATGAATAAAATTTATCAAAAGGCATTGTTACCATCTGCTAAGCAATGGTATATCAAGAAAAATGAAAGCAGGATCCTTCAAGAGGACAACGATAGAAAACATCGGAGTCGATCATGTAGCGAGTGGAGGGCGCAAAACGGAGTTCTCACTTTAAATTGGACATCTCAGTCACCGGATGCAAATCCTATAGAAAATGTGTGGGCTCTAATGAAAATGCAGCTTCGCAGACGCAAGCCATGTAATTTAGATCAACTTTCTCTACAAATTCGAAATATTCGGTAGAATATGCAGAAGAACTAGTGGAAAGTAAGCCCGACAATTCCAGTCCATAATGGACAATGCAGGAGATTTGACTTGCTACTGAGGTATTTGCATTGACGACCAAATTTTAAATTGTCAATAACCTCCACAAAATTTTGGCAACATATTATGACTAGAAAAACCTTTAGATATTCGGGTTATGAATTTAAGTATTAATGATTTAAAAACTATTCTGATTTTCTATTACTGAAAACTTTAAGTGGTTCATTTAAGACTATAAAATAACAGGAGCCTTAAGTCCGTCTTCTTAAATAAGTACTTTAAAAGTTTTAGTACCTGCTTGGAAAATTTAATGAGATTATTGGCTTCCAAATCAGGTTTGTCAATAATAAAATAAATAATAATCTTACTCTTTCTAATCAGAACTTATGGATTACATTTCTCTTAATTCATAAGTCACGAAGTAGCTTGTGAATTAAAGTCAATCTAAAACTAGATAGAGACTTATGGCTGAATCACAAACAAACTTCAACTTCGGCTTCGCCTGACGTTTACGAGTTCAACATAGGAATTCAATGTATGCTATTTGACAATCGTAACGAAAAGAACGTAATGTTACGTAATGTGACTCCAAACGGAAGCTCTAGTTCAAATTTGCTGAACATTTGTTTTGTCTGACAGCTCAACAGCTGTAAAAAAGTCAAGAAATAAGATACATTTGCTGTTATTTTTTGAGAAAAAATAACAGCTGCTAGTGACAACAGTGCTATTATAAAAATCTCATGTTTGAAGTATCATTCAAATCAACCTCGAAGCAGGACCAACGTAACGCAGACGAAGCCGAAGCTAAAGCGTGTTTGTGTTTCAGCCATTAAGCTTTTGCAACGCTTTTCTAGGGTGGCTTAAGACTCTTACCGTCAAAATATTTGTGGTATGTCTTTATGAAATTGAGCTATATCTTGATTTGGAACACACCCCGTTTACATATGAAGTTAGCCCTTGCAAATTGATATCATTTCACATTATTCAAAAGTTTCATATTTTTAGTATATAAAGGGTGATTTTTTTGAGGTTAGGATTTTCATGCATTAGTATTTGACAGATCACGCGGGATTTCAGACATGGTGTCAAAGAGAAAGATGCTCAGTATGATTTGACATTTCATCATGAATAGACTTACTAACGAGCAACGCTTGCAAATCATTGAATTTTATTACCAAAATCAGTGTTCGGTTCGAAATTTGTTTTATCGACAAATTTTGTTCAGCGATGAGGCTCATTTCTGTGTGAATGGCTACGTAAAGAAGCAAAATTACCGCATTTGGAGTGAAGAGCAACCAGAAGCCGTTCAAGAACTGCCCATGCATCCCGAAAAATGCACTGTTTGGTGTGGTTTGTACGCTGGTGGAATCATTGGACCGTATTTTTTCAAAGATGCTGTTGGACGCAACGTTACGGTGAATGGCGATCGCTATCGTTCAATGCTAACAAACTTTTTGTTGCCAAAAATGGAAGAACTGAACTTGGTTGACATGTGGTTTCAACAAGATGGCGCTACATGCCACACAGCTCGCGATTCTATGGCCATTTTGAGGGAAAACTTCGGAGAACAATTCATCTCAAGGAATGGACCGGTAAGTTGGCCACCAAGATCATGCGATTTGACGCCTTTGGACTATTTTTTGTGGGGCTACGTCAAGTCTAAAGTCTACACAAATAAGCCAGCAACTATTCCAGCTTTGGAAGACAACATTTCCGAAGAAATTCGGGCTATTCCGGCCGAAATGCTCGAAAAAGTTACCCAAAATTGGACTTTCCGAATGGACCACCTAAGACGCAGCCGCGGTCAACATTTAAATGAAATTATCTTCAAAAAGTAAATGTCATGGACCAATCTAACGTTTCAAATAAAGAATCGATGAGATTTTGCAAATTTTATGCGTTTTTTTTTAAAAAAAAAGTTCTCAAGCTCTTAAAAAATCACCGTTTAGAACAAGCTCAACTCAACTCAAGCTGAAATTATAAAATGTATCAACATCTTTCTTAAAGGACACTCAAATTCATTTAGGGAAAAAGTAAAACTCATGATTTTCATATAACATGTTCCTTAGTTATTAAACGAAGGAAAATGTGATGAGCGACTTATAAATATCAATCCAAAAAGCTGAAATTTTATTATTTCGCCAAGCTCTAACGAAATTTTTTATTGAAAATCAATGAAAGTTTTCGTTTTTTTAAACCGTCTATTCATTTCTATTTATTTCACAACTTCGAACACAAATTTTAAGACTTTGTAATTAGTCAACTTTGCACTTTACTGTTAGAACAAATTTAACGTTCATTTTTTTCATTTTTTTTTGGTCTACTTGCTGTTTCCGAAAACGGAAAAAACTTTAGAAAATTTACAGAATATTCACAAAAAAAAATAAAGGCATTTTACAGAAACTTTATAGAAAAATAAAACAGAAAATTTTAATCTTTTGTCTTACGAAATAAATCAGAATAATGTATAGAAGATTCAAACAAAATTCTGACGTAATTTCTTGTGGCGCAAATTTCAAGCACCATTTGACTAGATGAGCCAAGAAAGAGTATTTCATAATAAATATAGCGGTTCTGTATATTTTTTGTTTCTTTTACCTCTTTTGCCAAGCAAGTCCATAGCACTTCGAGGTATACTTTCAATTTGACACAAATTAATTATGCAAGAAACGTACTTGAGGTTTACTTTTTCTATATAAATTTAACTTAAACAACTTTTTTAAAACATCCACATTAAAAATTCAGACGGTAATTGTGTAAATGAAAAAGCTGTGTACAACTTATTAAGTAACTTAAATGACAAGAAGTAGGTAAGGTAGCTAGAGGTCTCCACTTAACAAATAAGTATCTTTGTATATCCATCCTCATTTTTGTAAATTCATTTATACAACAAAAAAAACAGCCTTTACTTTTTTTTAATGGCGGACATGTATCATTGTCATCCTCATCATCATTGCCATCCTCATCTCATCATTACCATCACCGTCATCATCAACTTCATCATCACGACCATCTTCTTCGTTACAACAAATTGTGTCCGCATAAAAATGTAAATGCAAACAAGATACGATAAAGCTCCCTCGAGAGAAGTACGAGAGTATGTAAAGAAGATACAAAATTTAAAGTGAAGAAACAATGAAAAGAGAAGTGGAAAGTGGACGAAAAAAGAATTAAAGAAAAAACACTTCAAACATTGATCATCTCATGCATGAATAAAGGAAAATGAAAAAAAGCGAAACAAAATGTTAAGAAACTGTCAAGAAAACTTAAAACCAACAAAAATGAAAAAAAAAAAAACGAACGAAGAAAGAAAGAAAATCCATCTTCACAAGACTTCGCTCCATCAGTTCAGCCCAAGCCAATGAAGAAGAAACCTTATCAATGTCAAGTTCATTGGCATATCCCATCAACTTGGATGCTTGCTTTGCAGCCTTTGCCTAGCCTTATGCAGTCTTGCTTAGATTACAACGGGTGTTTTTTTTAAAGAGTTATAGAACTTAAAGTTTGCAATACTATTTAAACTGACATCTATTTTGACAGCTGTCAAGTCTGATTTAACATTTCAACAATAAGAGACCTGAAAGTCGTGGTTCTTTTCGAAATACGTATCGGGCTAATCTTATTAAACGATGAAGCTAAAGTATGTAAAGACGCCACGCCCCTTATGGCGACACCTTCATTCTTTTTGAAAATTGGATTTTGGCAAGAAAATCAGTCAAAACAGGCCACTATGTGTCAGCTACCGTTACATTCACAAAACCTGACTGTTTGGTGTAATTTTTGGGCTGGTCCAATAATTAATCCGTATTTACAGGAGCTGTGCTTTCCAGATGACGGCTGGCGCAACAAGTTACACAGCTCGTAACACAATTGATTTATTGAAGGAAACGTTTGGTAATTGCATAACTTTACGTTACGAACACGGATCCGTAAATTGGCATTTAAGATCGGACGATTAAGAACCGTACGGCTTGACTTTTTTGTAGGGATATTGGAAGTCATTATTTTACGCCGAAACAATTGTCCACTTGGAGGACAACATTCGCAGCGTTATTGCCAATACAAGGCTACAAAAGTTGGAAAAATCCATCAAAAATTAGACCTCCAAATTATACTTATACTACGTGTGATCCGTGGCGGTCGTATTTTAAAGTTATGTGCCTCCAAAAAAGACACCCTTTATAAGCCTAGGGGAGATGCCAATAGACCCAACTACAGCCATCCACTGCAATTATCATCATCGGTCAACGGCAGTCGATATAAATGTATCTATATAAAGACTGACGGATGGTCCATTCTCTAACTCCCAAGAGTGGTATCTCAAGTCTTAACCTACCTGGTGGAAAAGCCTTCTTCTTTCACTCTTTTGATTTTATTTTGTTGCTTTTTTTTGTTATTTTAATTTTTAATCCAATTTTCTAGAAAACCCGTCGCCGCGCCGGTCGTTGTTCGTCGTCGTAAAGTCATCGTCGATTGATGACTTTCCACTTTCGCAAAACCAAACAAACGCCAAAGGCGTAGATAAATGACATTGGTATTGCCTTAATGCAACTATAGATGGCGTTGGACATTGTTAAGTTAGTTTGTTATGTGTCGTTGTCTCGTTGATTCTAGAGAGGGATTGCCATAACAAACTGATGCTAGTGCTAGCTTATTACCTTAATGTGGGCAATTAAGCTAAATGGGTTTTGATGGCGTGTGGCCGATGTCGATGGTGTTTCTTTCTTAAAATAGGACAGACACGCACGCATATAATGCAGTAAGAATGCAGTTAAGATTGTGTACGATACGATGCCACAAAATAGAATCCGGAGCTTGGATCTTGGACTTGGACAGACTTCAGACGTGGGACAAATGAGGCTTTTTAGAAACCAGCTTAAGATGAATAAATACAAATATTGATGAATATACAAGTAGTTGGCATGCATCAATCATAGCTTAAAGATTAGTGGGTTCGTATTATTCATATTGCATTAGTCATGAAAAAATATAAACGCATGACCATGAAGTTTTTGATGTCCTTTTTGTAGTCTTTGATGGAATGTTTTTCAATGTCATAATATTCCTCAGAGGCAAGCATCTTCATCAGCTAAAGCTATACTTGGAGAGGAATTCGTTGTACCATAAAACAGAAAAATGCTTATGTGTCCTTTGGATTCTTTTTGCACAAAGTGGATAGGATAGGTACTTAAAATTCGAAAGACGTTAGCCGACGACATCATAGTGATGGCCTTGTTTTTTGTGATTCTCATGAGGGAGGAAAAAATGTTTGACATTGGTAAATCGGGAAAGGTTATAGTTATTGCTCTTGACCTGAATAAGAAATAAATACATATTATTAGAGTGCGTTACTGTGTATCACATGACGTGGGCAGGCAAGGAACATGACAGCATGATCCTACGAGTAGGTCACAGCTGGATAAAAAAGACGCACTTAATAGGAAAATCAAAGCAATAAAAAATGCTATGTTTAGTAATCTAAGTTGTTGAGGATAAGACCTTGGAGAAAAAAGAAAAAACATAAATAAATTAGGTCGTTTTAAGTAAAAAAATCAAGTAATATTGTAGTTTTGTGTGAAAATTACTTTAAGACTATTTAATCAAAGGACTCAGATGTTAAAATAACACCGGTCAGCTTGAAAAACATTAACCATTAATCAAAAATGTATTTCTTTAATTGGTCCTTCTTTAATAAAAACTTAGTTCCAAGACTTAAAATCCTTATGAAGTGTCAATTGTTCAAACTCTTATTTCAATTGATGTATGACAGTTTATAGTGAAGCTCTTAAATAACTTCCAGTCCGTGCATAATTAGATTTTTTTTCAAGTTTGTATATTGTCAGAAGTTCTGTAATATTCGAAAAGTCTATTCGGTTCATTTCCGTGAAAATCTATAATTTTCTATTAAATTTTTTGAAATTCTGTAAAATTATGTGATATTTTTTTAAGATCTTGGAAATTCTGTCAAATTTTTTGAAATCATGTGGAATTTTGTGAAATTCTGTGAAATTCTGGGAAATTCTGAGAAATTCTGAGAAATTCTGAGAAATTCTAGGAAATTCTGTGAAATTCTGTAAAATTCTGTGAAGTTTTGTTAAATTATATAAAATTCTGTGATATTTTGTGAAATTATGTAAAATTATGCGAAATTATGTAAAATTACAAAGTTTTAAAAGGTGGTTTTTTGATGAACAGTTAGAATTTTCTTTGTTGTGTGGAGAAGGGATCAGTTGTTTCCTCTAATTCCAGCATCAAATTTTTGTCTAGAATATTAGATTTTCAATTTAATTTCTGACTTTTTACGGGATCTTCAGTAGACTTTTATTGCTTATATATAAGATCCAAGCTGAATTTTTATTTGTACAATGTTTCCCTAAAACTTAAACGGTTTTTGTCAATTTGCTTTGTGTCTTAATTTTAATAAACTTTTATAATTTTTTCTGGTTTTCTAAAACATTGCTATGATTTTTTGTCATTTTCAGTTAATGTATGATATTTTGTATGACATTCAAAAGTTTTTGTTACTTTTTGTGTTAATCACTGATTTCCAGTGTTCTTTTTTTAATTTCTGTAATTTTATTTCGCTTTCTGTGATTTTAATCTAATTTTGTGATTTTTATTGACGTGTTTGAGATTTCTTTGATTACGATTTTATGTGATTTACTATAATTTTTTATGTTCTATGATACTTTTTGAAAATTTACGAAATTTTGTAAAAATCTATAAAATTCGGTGAAAATCTGTAAGATTTCGGGGAAATCTTTAAAATTCTATAACAAACTTTAAATTTCTTTGAAATATGGTAATTTTTTTGACATTTTCCGAATCTATATGAAATTTTTTGAAACTCTTCGAAATTTTTTGAAATTCTTTGAAGTTTTTGATATTCTGTTAAGGTTTGTGGAATTACTTAAAATTTACAATTCTGTTAAGATTTATGAAATTTTGTAAAATCTGCAATTTGGTGATATTTTGCGAAATTCTATTAAATTATACGAGATTCTTTTCATTTCTGTGAAATTCCATAATTTTCTGTTCAATTATCTGAAATTCTGTGATATTATCTTAAGATCTTTGATATTTTGTAAAATTTTGTGAAATTATGTCAATCTCTTGAAATGCTGTAAAATTATTTGAAATTCTGTGACGTTCTGTTAAGTTTTGTGGAATTCTGTCACATTTTATGAAATTATTTGAAATTATGTAAAATTCTGTGAAATTTGTTGATATTTTGAAATTTTGTGACATTATGTCAATCTCTGTAAAATTTAGTGAAACTATGTGAAATTCTGTTACATTCTGTGACATTCTGTGAAATTCTTTGAAATTCGTGACATTCTGTGAAATTCTGTGATATTTTGCCAAATTCTGTAAAATTCTGGGATATTCACTGCAATTCTATGGAATCCTATGGAATTCTGTGCAATGTTGTAAAATTTGTTGAAAATAAATGAAATTTGGTGAATTCTTTAAAATTAGGTGACATTGAATAAATATAAAAATGTTTGAATGTTGTGAAAGTCTTCAAAATCTTGTTAATTTCTGTGGAAATGTGTAAAATTGTCTGAAATTGTATGAAATGTTGTCAAACTATATATGGTTGTGAATTTTTCTAATTTTTTGTCATTTTCAATTCTGTGAAATTCTTTGAAATTCTCCGAAATTCTGTAAAATTCTGTGGAGTTCAGAGCAATTTTGTGGAATCCTATGGATTTCTGTGAAATTTTGTAAAATTTGTTGAATATTGATGAAATTTGGTGCATTCTTGTACAATTCTTTAAAATTGAGTGAAATTGAATAAATAGAAAAATATTTGAAATTTTGTTAATTTTTGTGGAAATGTGTAAAATTGTGTGAAATGCTGTGAAATTCTATGTAATATGGTTAAGCTGTAAATTTTCTGTCATTTTTTATTCTCTGACGTTTTGTGAAATTCTGTGAATTCTTAAAATTCTGTCAATTATTTAAAATTTTTTAAAATTCTGTGAATCCTTTGAAATTCTGTGAATTCTTTTAAATTCTCTGCAATTATTTTAAATTCTGTGAAGTTCTATGAAATTCTATTTAATTTTGAAATTTTTGTGAACTTTTGTGAATTTCTGTAAACTTTTTGAATCCCTATAATTTACTGTTTGTTTATTTAATTTTCTGCGAATTTATGTAATTTTCTGTGATGTTATTTATTTGTCTGCAATTTTCTATGATTTCATCTTATGTAAGTTTCTGTAATTTTCTGCTATTTTTATTCGATTTCCACTTTTCTTAGCTTTTCTGATAATTACTGCTGTTTTTATAATTTTATGGTATTTTCATTTATTTTTGGAATTTTTAGAATTTAATGTGAATTTCAGTGACTGTCAAACAATTAGATTTTTTATGTTAACTTAACAGACGATAAACTAAAACCATGGAAAATCACATAAATTCAAAAAAAATACATCTATTAACTCATTTTAGTGAGTCGAAATGTCATTTCAAGTGTAAAGTATCGATTTTTTTGTTTGGATTTCCAGTTTCAAAAATATCATAAATTTCCATCTTTTTTAAAAATTGTGAAATCATTTATTTAACTTATTTTATTTTACAGTCTGTTACATAAGGGCGTGGCCACTGCTACACGTAGATAAAAAATCAGAGTTCTGTTTCTTTTTCTATGACATAGAGTCATTCATGCTTTTTGTAAAAAGTCAGCTGTCTGTCAAATTTATTTTTCAATTGAGTGATTTTTCGAAATGAGTGCTGTTAACACCTCTCAATTTTTGAGGCAATTTTTCTATGTTTGCATGAAAAAGGACCCAGATTAACGAAAACCGCTTCTGCGAAATATATGGGAAAGTCGAACCAGTTCGTTAGCAAGTGAATAAATCGCTATAAAAAGGTCGGTAACGTTGATGATTTTCCTGATAGCGGAAGTGCAAGCAAAGTCTTATTGTTCTCGAAAGATCTAACTTTGACTTTACGTGAAGCTGCTGTGAAATAGAAAGCAAAAGGTGTTGACATATCTTACGGAACGATTTGCTTGTCAATAACCTGAAATATCGCAGTACTTTGGAAAAACCAATGTTGAGTGCAAAACACGTTGAAAAAAGAGTGGAATGGGCGAAGGAACACTTGGACCGCGATTGGAGTAACGTATTTTTTTCTGATGAATCATCCTTCTGGGCATTTCCGAGCATCAAACACGACTGGACAACCTCTAACGGTAGGATGATTCAACGGACTGTCAAGGTCCATGTTTGGGGGTGCTTCTGAAACAAGGGTTTCGGTACTTAAATGCCCAAAAAATGAATAAAATTTATCAAAAGGCATTGTTACCATCTGCTAAGCAATGGTATATCAAGAAAAATGAAAGCAGGATCCTTCAAGAGGACAACGATAGAAAACATCGGAGTCGATCATGTAGCGAGTGGAGGGCGCAAAACGGAGTTCTCACTTTAAATTGGACATCTCAGTCACCGGATGCAAATCCTATAGAAAATGTGTGGGCTCTAATGAAAATGCAGCTTCGCAGACGCAAGCCATGTAATTTAGATCAACTTTCTCTACAAATTCGAAATATTCGGTAGAATATGCAGAAGAACTAGTGGAAAGTAAGCCCGACAATTCCAGTCCATAATGGACAATGCAGGAGATTTGACTTGCTACTGAGGTATTTGCATTGACGACCAAATTTTAAATTGTCAATAACCTCCACAAAATTTTGGCAACATATTATGACTAGAAAAACCTTTAGATATTCGGGTTATGAATTTAAATATTAATGATTTAAAAACTATTCTGATTTTCTATTACTGAAAACTTTAAGTGGTTCATTTAAGACTATAAAATAACAGGAGCCTTAAGTCCGTCTTCTTAAATAAGTGCTTTAAAAGTTTTAGTACCTGCTTGGAAAATTTAATGAGATTATTGGCTTCCAAATTCAAAATAATAGTCTTACTCTTTCTAATCAGAACTTATGGATTACATTTCCCCTAACTCAGTCACTAAGTATAGCTTGTGAATTAAAGTCAAGCTAAAGCTAGATAGAGACTTATGGCTGAATCACAAACAAACTTCAACTTCGGCTTCGCCTGACTTTTACGAGTTCAGCCATAGGAATTCAATGCATGCTATCACAATGAAGCTTCGACCTCACGTTTAATTTGACAACCGTAACGAAAAGAACGTAATGTGACTCCAAACGGAAGCTCTAGTTCAAATTTGCTAAACATTTGCTTTGTCTGACAGCTCAACAGCTGTAAAAAAGTGAACAAACAAAAAACATTTGCTTTTGGAGAAAAAATAACAGCTGCTAGTGACAGCAGTGCTATTTTAAAAAAGTTATATTTGAAGTATCATTCAAATCAACCTCGAAGCAGGTCCAACGTAACGCAGACGAAGCCGAAGCTAAAGCGTGTTTGTGTTTTAGCCATTAAGCTTTACCAACGCTTTTCTAGGGTGGCTTAAGACTCTTACCGTCAAAATATTTGTGGTATGTCTCTATTAAATTGAGCTATATCTTCCTTTGGAACAAACCCCGTTTACATTGTTTGCCCTTGCAAATTGATATCATTTCACATTATTCAAAAGTTTCATATTTTTAGTATATAATAACCCTTAAATTTACCTATGGCAAGACTCACCTATTTTCTTTTTTAATTGACAGCCTCATATAAAAAAAAAACTTCATAAAAATGTTAACGTTAAACTGAAATTATTATAGTTTAATTTCACTAAAATAAATGGGTCTTGATATGGTTCTAAGGAAATATAAAACGATAGGAGAAAATTGTTCATAATGTAGTTTTATCACCGTTAAAAAACAAACACATAAAACTTATTTAAATTATGTTGTTTCTCGGGTCATTTTTACCAGAATTTTCTAAGGCTCTAAACTTTTATGTTTCAAGGGTCGGAACCCTAAAACCGTATTATTTGTTTTCTACATTTTATGCTTCTGTTTTTGAATAGTTAAGGTAGAAACACAATAAACTCGTAATGCTATAAATTTATAGGAAACTACTATGACCTTAATGAAATAACGTAACTAGTTTTCATCGTAATTATAATTACATAAAATTCGTATTTTAGTTTTCCATAGTATCTTATGGATATTTCTATTTATCTATGCTATACACAAACGAAGTAACTAGAGATAAAACTATAATTAGCTTTGTTTGTTTTAATGAACCTTGTACACCTGAAATGCATTAACCCATTTCCGCTGTTAATCTTTTTCTTCTTCGTTCTTCTTGTTTTTTTTTTTCTTTTTGCGAGTATTTTGTTTCGTTTAGTAGTTTTCTGATCTCCTTTGCGCATATATTCAGTACATTAAGTATACAACGTAATTGAATCTACCTTGTGCTAAAAGCTTAATCATAAATAACCATTTTCTCATTTAGCACCATTTTGCTTAACGTTACGTTACCTGCATACGTCCTCTCCTGCTTAAGGCCCTATACACATTTAAACATTTGTATTCCTCTACTCAAAAGTTCATAAAAGAAAAAGAAGAAAAAACGGAAAATAATTAGCCAGCAGAAAAATAATTGCAAATGGAAATAAAAAAACAAATACCAGAAAAATACAACACAAAATTGAAAAATAGTTAAACATTAACAACAAAAAAAAAAAAAAAGAAAAAAAAACGTGACTTGCGGAATCGCCTCGCCTTGGTATTCATGCAACTAATTGTTGACGATGATGGTTGAAGAACGCTCTAGCTCTGTTCGTTTCGAGTCCGCCGGATAGTGTACGTAAATTTAAATTTTGCCGGCTTTGGTTTTCCTTCCTTGATTTTTGTTTTCTTCCACAACAAACTACTTTTTCTATTTATACAGATATTTTTATGTAACTTTCACTCTCTTAGTTTGAATTTTTCAAAACACATAATATTGTCAGAGATTCACTTTCGTTTTGGCGAGGATGATTATGATGGGGTTTTGTAACGCTTCTGGCTGCTACTGTCCGTTGCTATACCAGCCCACCTCTTTGTTTTACTCGTACTTGATGTTTGTTTAGTACTGCACTTTATGTATAATTTATTGAAGGCAAAATTTTACGGTCCTTCAAGCACGCTTTAGACCATAATAATATACCACCTACTTGGCATGACTGGTGAGGTATGAAAGTGTTAATAGTAGATATTATATTGTGGTGGAAAATAATGAAGTGCTCAACATAGCTTAACAATGAATCGTAGGGAAACAAAATGATTTGATTAAATCAATCATGTACAAATCTAAGACTTATCAATCAAGATTATTGACATTTCTAGGAGTAATTTGACATTTGAGAATAAGCTGTCACTGGAAAAGTTTGTTTTTGCTTCAAGTCAAGATGGAAATATAAAATAAAACAAACCTTTTTGTAAAAAACAGAATTCCTGTCACTTTACTGCACTTTTCAAAAGATCTACTACATTTTACAAAAACATTCAAATACACACAGTGACAATTAATTTGAGTTTAAGAATTAATAATGTCGTTTTGGATTTTTTTAAATCAAAATATTTTGTTTGCATTTCCACTTTTAAAATAATGACATTAATTCTACACTTTTAGACCTTTTCTGACATTTGAGTTGCATTTTGAATAATAAGTTATTTTGATGGACAATTTGAAAGCTGTCATCTTTTGACATTTGTCTAGTGAAAACTACGCCAGTTACGAAAAATGGATCAATACGCATTTCAATTTCATCAATGGCTTTTTGAGCAGCTGTCACTTTTGAAGCAAACATATTTTGACATTTAACAAGTTAAATAAGTGTCAATATGTAACGATATACTACATGCTTCAAGAACGCACTAAAATTGTCAAAAAATCACTGCAAGAATGATGACAAATTTAGTGGCATGCTAGTTCGCAAGACTAAAAACATTCAAATTGGTGGACAAATTTGATCTTTTGGGATAACTGATAATATTTATTATAGTCTGTAATGTTAGCAAAAACTTAGGTTTGTAGATTTTCTGTCCATCATTAGGCATTAGCAGTGTGCACCGCGACAAGCGTAACTACATCAACGCATTTATGCAAGAAGCAGAAGATGCGGCAAACAGGTGCGACAGGACCGTTTACGGAATAATCAAAGAGCTGACCGGTGCACACAGCTCAAAGTAAAACCTGGTGAAAGAATTAGACGGTACAGTGATAGGTGGAAAGAATCTTTTCCTGGGTGTTTGCAAACGACGTGAGCCGATACCTTCTGAAGCGCCTGAAGAAACTAATCCTCGAATATGCAACGCACCTCCCAGTAAAGATGAGATCGCTGGCGCAATTAAAGCGCTTAAGAACAACAAAGCAGTAGGACTTGATTTAATTTCCGCAGAGCTTTTACAAGCAGCGAAAGCTTCCCATCGTCAAGTTAACAAAAAAATTAGATCTTACAACTTGCGAAAACTGGAGAGGCATTTGCGTTCTATCTACCGTTGCCAAAATAGTAGCAAAAGTCATACTGGAACGCATCGGATAACACCTTGAGACCACACTCGATGCCGAACAAGCAGGATTCCGCGCTGGATCCTCCTGTATTGATATTAAAACTTTGCGGATCATTATTGAACAGTGCGTTGAAAATCGATCACCACTACACCTGCTGTTAATCGACTTCGAGAAGTTCTTTGATAGCGTTAACAGGGAGTTTATCTGGTTAGCTTTGCGGAGGAAAGGCATCCCAGAAAAACTTATTGCTATTATTTAAGTAAGTGTCACGTTCTGCACGATGGTAGGTTGCCAGAAGATTTAGAAATCCGAAGAGGAGTCAGACAGGGCTGTATTCTATAGCCAATATTGTTTTTGTTGGTGACAAGCGATGTACTGCGCTCAGCTCTGTCAGGTAGCGGAGGGATCCAATGCACTTTGATAACCTATTTAAAGCACTTGGATTACGCGGCCGATGTTTGCTTACTCTCTCATAGGGTCATGGATTTCCATCAAATGACAACAAGTATGGAGAGAGAAGCAGAAGTTGTAGGGCTGAAAATTAATTCCGGCAAAACAAAAATGATCAGCCTCGGAATCTGACCATCCTCTCAAATAAATATTTTCTCGCAACCGGTGGAAAAGTGAAGAGCTTTCAATACCTTGGAAGCATCGTTTCCATCGAAGGCTGAACCGAACAAGACGTCATCTGCCGCATAAGCAAAAGCGGCGTTCAACAATTTGGAGAAATAACTCTATTAGCTTAAGAACAAAGCTACTACTGTTTCGCACAAATGTCGAATCTGTGCTTCTTTATGGGTACAGTACTTGGAAGGTTACTTCAGAGATAACAAGAATGCTGCAAACATCCGTGAATAGATGTCTTCGTAACATCTTAAGGATTTTCTGGCCAAATCACATATCAAATGAGGTCCCTCATAGAAGGACAGGTCAGGAACCTATAGAATCTATAATACAAAGACGTAAGTGGCAATTGATTGGACATACGCTTCGAATAGGTAACGACTGCATTGCAGGCAGAGCAATGCAGTGGAATCCGCTTACACAAGAAGGAAGAAGAGCTGGACGACCGAGAAGCAAATGGCGCAGTACAGTCGAGGCTGAATCAGCGTCACTAGACAAGAGTTAAGAGGTTCCCAACGAGCTTAACAGGTCTGAGGACCTAAGTAAGTAAGTAAGTATTCCACAAGGATCGCAACATATTTTTTATAAAGACTTAAGTCTTAAGGCTTTGAAATGTTCAGTTAACACAAGAACTCAAGGCTGACGATCTCCAACAACGTCATATCTTCGTATATATAAAGTCCTTGAAGTGTATGTGATCTAGTGATGAGAACATCTATTTAAATTTCAGAGGCTTTTTTTATAGGCCGAATTTTTGCATTTGAGGTTCAAAAAATTCATAATTTATTGTTAAAAAGTCTCTCCATCTTCAAGGTCCCACTGTTTGATGCCGTTTTTGGGTTGGCGGTGTCAATTTTGCAAGAAATATTTCCTGACTGTGATATTTAATAAACAACAGCTTAAGACATTTTCTTAAGGACCCCTTTTAACATGAGTCATATGCCAATGCACCACAAGAAAGTGAAGTTATCAATGAATTAAAGCCACAATTGAACGAATTGGTCATAGCAGCAACCATAGCCGTGCGGACATTTTGACTTATATTGATATATATTTTAAATGGTACAATTTCCTCTTAGCAATGAAATAATCAACCATTGATTCCTCTTTGAAAAAGTTGTGTTTCTTTAACTAGCAAAATGAAACCTCTTATTGGAAAACATACATCTCTAATAAAAATAGTATTTTTATTGACCAGAATTGCCACTCTACAGGATTTAAGTTGATACAAAAATGCACGTCAAAGCACCTCACTGAACACCACTTTAACCAATCGATTATAATGTTGATTCAAATGTCTGATTACTGTCGTCAACAAATTTTTCATAAGAATTAAGAATAAGACGTTTCAAAAAAAAAGAGAAATCAAGAGCACATACCCCCTTAATGAATGCAGACTTTACCTTACATACCTACTTATAAGAACATCCTTTTGATATTTGCATAAGCCTACTTTAAACACCTTATACACTACCTTTACAATTTAAAGTAGGTATTTATGGTATGAACCTACAGTACATATAGTTGTACAAAAATGACATGAACCTTTGTGCATTGATGAAGGAAAGTTCTTGAGTTTTCTTCTTTTTTTTTAGTTTTATTCTGCATCAAGTGCGAGTTGAATGTCAAAGTGGTTGACTGCTATAGAATATGGATGCGAGACATCTTAATCAATATTTTGTGTCATATATGTAAGTAAAATAAGAAGTGACACGTGCATAATGTATGAACATCAGTTTCCGACACTATACATCTTGTGACTATAAGAACAAAGTTGTTCAAAACTCAAATGGCTACAAAAATAACATTGACATTCGAAAACTATATTTCCCTTTCAAGGACATCAATAATTTAAACAAAAACAAAATGTATATGGAGCTTTTAAGGAGGACCGGAGCAAAATGTATTGATGTACAGTAAAGCCCAGATGAGTGCATCTCGCTTAAGTGTCTAACCCGCATATTAACCTTTTATTTCTAAGAACTAAAATTGTAACTAAATTTTCCTTATAAATCTAATCTTTTAAGTACCTTTCGTTTAAGGACCGTCTCTGCCTTTCATTTTGTACACTATAAAATATAAACATTTCTTTTACTTAAGCTCAATGAGGTGCTTGACATCACTGGCACTGTAACCAGTACTTCGAAAACTGACTTAGTACGCCGATGGAGAGTGTTAAAAGAATAGCCATTAATTGATTGAATTCCTAATTTAGGAACAAAAATTAAGAACTTGAAAAAACCTTTTAGAAATCACCGTATTACTTACTGGCATAGCTTCAAATAACAAATTTACAGGACGATTTAGAAGAAAGCTGACTTCTTAAACCACTTTCCAGTGCATGCAAAAAGAATTTTTATTGGACTTATGAGCTTGGCAACACAAGGAAAGAAATAAAAAGGCTTTTCAGTGGTGCCAAACGCACAAGACTAAATAGCGACTGGAACTCTTTAAAATCAAGACAAAGAAAATTCAAAACAGAGTCTTAATGAGTCCAACGAAGCTCTTGGTGAAAACTTGTGACGAAATAGAATGTTACAATAAGTCAACGAGACTGAGAAGATTCTATTAGCCAAATAACTTACGCCAATGGGTTCACTAAGAAAACCCATTTGTCAATGGACAGAATCATGTCGAAAAAGTCGAGAACTGATGCGAAAACATAGTTCCGATAATCGGTAGAGAGGAAAAGATGTGCTATAAGCTTCTTTTCACCATTCAAATCGCCAGGCCCTGAAGAAATCTTTCCTATGACTCTACAAAAAAAGTTTCGATCTCGTAATCTCACACCTTAATAACCTATCCACAACAGACTGGGATGGGGATATGTCACGAAATTGAAGCTTTAGAGATCGTAGTAGTTTTTATACCTAAAGCTGGTAAACCGACCCATAAGTCTCACATCGTTTATTCTTAAAACCTTAGAGAGAATATTAGACATTCACATCAGAAGTAATCTTAGGCCTGAAACATGTCAATTCGAAGGTCAAAAGCGTGGAATATCGAATGTGCAAAATAGAAGCGTCAAAAAAGACTTCAAAACTCTTGAAAGAGAACATCAACCAGAGGAATGCCTCAAGGAAAGGTACTATCACCAATTCTATAAATTCTTGTCATAAAAGAAATCCGCAACAGCCCGTTGAGAACTAGCACCTAGTGTCTTATAAGTTATAACTATCAACCATTCCTGTGTGCGAGTAATGTTAACAGGGATGGTGGGGGCCTACAGTTTTAAGCCGAACCCGAATGGCAAATTTGGAGAATTTGTCAATTTCTCGAAAGAAGCAGTACCCGTGGAAAATCTCTAGATGACATAGACAGGGATCGAATCCAAGACCTCTGGCATGACAGGCCAACGCACTAACCATCATACCACGGGTACCGCAAAATCTTGAATTAAGTGAAGTCTTAAAAGTTGCTTACGCCGATGACGTAGCTCTATTGTCCATAGAACCATTCCTTACTACTATAAACGAACTTATCCTTATCTAGGATCCCCTAGACAAAGTGGTGGCTTGACGATTAACCCCCTTAAAAAGACTCAGTACTTTATACAAATGGAAGGAAATCTCAGACTATGAAATTCCCAGTAACAATTGAACCACACTCAAAATATCAGACCTGGTCAAGTTTCTAGGAGAAATCGTAAATAAAAAGCTCATATAGCATTCCATACAATAGAATCTTCAGCAGACAATGGGTACCAATGCTGAAAAACCAAGCACATCGGACAGGTGATGATTCTTCAGGGATACATAGAAAACAACGTAAGCACAGACAAAGCAATTTTCCTGACAGGAACGAATTGGTTGCAATCTTCTGGGTTACCATACAAAAGAAAATGGGGCTTACTACCGATGACAAGTGCAAGGAATACATCACACTAACCTTTAGGGTGGACCATCCTAGCGAAACATTTAATATCTCATGAAATCTGCTTACAGTGAGATGGCTTTCATTTAAATGTGATCGACGAATTTCCTGTAATATCGGGCATACCGCAATAAAATGATGTATATCTTCTATTTCTCTTCTGTTACATAAATTACAAATTTGTGGAAGAACAGCTCGAAGAGGCAAATAATTAAGATTTAAAATTTCAACTCGTGCTCTAAAGATATAAATTATAGCTTCGGTCGATAATAATTCTTTATTGAAATAGTAAGATTCTGATAGTAATTGGTGATTAGGGTTCCTATAGGTGTTCCTGGAGGATGTTGACGATACTTTAGAGAGATGCGGATTGTAATTTCTTTCATCAATTTTAGCAGTAACATTTGCAAACATAGAGCTCCATTCATCTACATTTGTTTCCAATAAAGTTAAGTCAGCTTCATATGAGATAGCTAGCTGACTCCATCCTTTGAAAAAGGTGGCATTAGATTGCAGTTGGTTTAGCAAGATGGTTTTATGAAGACTTCTTTCGTCACTCTTCATCACTCTTATTAAATAATACTAGTTCATTTTAAGGTTTTGAGTATATATTAGCATTACGCCAGACTCCACGTAAATAGCATTATTTGGTGTTGAATTTAGTAATCTAAACAAGCGTTTGAAAAAATTTCTTTGAATTTTTTCAAACTCGTCGAGAGCCAAATATCCAAAAACTTGAGTACCGTAGCACATATAAGTTTTGACAGTTGCTTGAAAGACCCGATATTTTGACACAAGATCGATTTTCGGATTGGCAAAAAACTTAAGCCATAATAAACTCAACGTAATTTTAGCCTCATTGACTTTTTGTTTGACATGATAAGAAGAATTTTAATTATGCGTTAGCAAAATTCCAAGATATTTAAACTCTTGTACTGTACTACTTCAATACGTTCATTATCAATTGATCAATTCCCGGCAGCCTACTTTTTTGACGAGGTTTTGTTTATGTTTAGATGCAAGCCCCACCTTTTGCAGAAGGAGTTCAATTTGTTTAAAGTAAAAGTATTTTCAGATAGTTTGTCCGCATAAAGCAAACTTTCACTTGGATATCGGCGAAGATTATTCCTCCTGGAAGTTCATCACAGATATCGTCGATAAACAAAGCAAACATTATTGGGCTCAAAATTGCAGCCTTATGGAACACCAACTGTTGTTTGAAACCAATCCGAAAATTCTGAACCATCCAATACAGAGTCGCTTGATGACTCCAAAAATTTAAAATACATCATCAGGAATTTTCGGGAGAAAATTAGTAATGAGAGCTTATACATCAAAGCCTGTCTGTTGACGTTATCAAATACTCCTTTGAAATCTACAACAGAAGCATACAATTTCTTTTTCTTTTCAATAGACTTCCTGGAAATACTAGTAAGTGCAAAAATGTGATCCATCGTTAAAAAACCTGACGGAAAACTAGCTTGAAACTTGCTTAGAGGATAATTGTTCCCGATCCACTTAGTGAGCCTTTCGTACAAAATTGAAGTCAGAATTTTAATAATAATGTTAAGAATAGAAATTCCTCTTCTTGAAAATGGCAAAAATAACTGATTTATTAAAGTTTTTTGGCACTTAAGCACCATTATATAACCTGTTAAAGTACTCCACAAGATAGTTTTTAAATTGATCAGTGCTGTTTTTGTAAAACTCGACAGGAATCCCGTCTATGGCTGGAGCTTTGTTATTCTTCGACTTACTCAAACTTGTTTCCAGAGCTCTCCATGATATTGGACTTTCTGTGTATAATGCCTTAGTATTCAATTTTTACAAAATCTGTTTAAAATGTAAAGATTCGAGACTATGTGCAATTAAGCGGGTTTCTTATATCTTACATTGCATTATTCTCAAACTAGCACATTAAAACGGGGCATATTTAGGGTGAAGCACTTATCCGGGTTTTACTGTATAACAATACTTAATTTTTTTTTGTGATGAGTGAGGGTGGAGGTTAAAAGCTTATTTACCCAAAAAGGACTTTTACTGCCTTACAAAAAGGGATCTATACTAAGTCACTATATACAAAAGGGGACTTAAGTGGTTTTATTTATTTTATTTTTTCCTTTTCATTTAAGTTATGTGTTTGTATGTATTTTTGCACATATTTACTTTATATAAAGAAAAAGAAAAAATATTAAGTCAAGTGGTGTATGTCAACACTTTTATTACCGATTACTTCACAGTTTGACTTATTTATGAATTAAGTTATTTTATTTCCCATCCTGCTTACTCTACTCTGTTTCATTTGAATGATAGAGTCGTCAAATGTTCAATAAATTACAAAAACACACACAAAATATCAAGCTTCTTCTTCCTGCAAAGTTTTATATAAATTCAAAATTTCCGGAATCATTCAGATATGTTTGTATAAAAATGTGTGTATATCCATTTTATTTATGTATCAAAACAAATTTATCTTCATCTTAATGACAAATTCTGTAGAGTTCCTTGAGGGTATATATGGCGCCATTGCCAGTCTCTCCATCAAATAAAAGGGAATTAAAAACAAAATAATATTGTCGCATATCTACGTATACAATTTAAAGGAGTCAAGATTCAGAAGGAAATCTTGTTTTTCTTTTATAAACAATATTAAATTCCCCTTTTGGTATGAAAAGGAAAAAACAAATTGACATCTGGAAATAAAATTAGACATTTGTATCGAAATGTTGTAAGGATGTTATTACTCACAATCAACGACTAAATTGTAGAAAGGGAGGGGCGCAGCTATAGCTACCGAATTATCCGAATAAATTACTCGTATAATTACAAGCCTCCGAAAATATAAAGAAAGTTGACTTCAAAAGAAGCATACAGAACCAGGAATGGTATCTAGAAAAATTCTTGGGGAAACAATACAAGCATTCAGCCCTATCACGAATTCCAACGTAATCGGATATTTTTACGAATCCCGAAAAACTGTATCATGAAATCCGTTCGCAATGCAAAATTGTATGAGATTTTCCACTACGAACGGATTTCATGATACAATTTTTCGGGATTCGTAAAATTTTCCGATTACGATGGAATTCATGATAGGGCTGATTTTTTACTCCACACAAAAAATGTTGAAGGTCATTTTTTTTAAACACATCTCTTAGAAAAGCATAGTTCAGAAATGGTAGACTTTCTATTTCTTTAAAAAAAATAACGAAACGACAATAAAATTTCTCAAAAATTACTCGATTGATTTTTATGAAATTTTCTTTAAAATTGTATTTACTTAACTTGAGTTCTTTCAATATAGAAAATATAATTATGTATTGCTCTAAAAGGATATCCCCATAGAATCGTCATTTTGTTCTTTTTCTCAGAAACTAATGAACTGATTTAAATAATTTTTATTTTCTGAAAAAAAAACATTTTTTTTTGGGTTTAAAAAAATGTACATACATTTTCAAAATATCGAAAAGGGTCAAGATATTTTAACGAATTTCAATTTAAGTTTTTGAGATATTAAATGTTAGTTAAATTTGGAATAAAAACTTATTTTGCAGGTATGTTTGTAAATTTTAAAATATACACATTTTTTAAACACCCTCTTTCGGCACAGGAAGAAGTTTGTGCGATGCATTTGGGCATTTTATTATTAAATGTTTTTGAATCTTCAATTATGAGTTGAATTATAGGTAAGCTTTTCGGACCATTCAACTCAAGTAGTATTGAACGGGCTCAAAACTGATTCTACAAAATAAATGCTGGTGTGCCCCAGGGTTCCATTTTATCTCCGAAACTCTTTCTTATTTTTATAAATGATTTTTGACTGAAACTTCAAACTTATTTTGCTGATAGTACCCTCAACTTTTCATATTGGTTTTTCTATTATCATCATTGTCTTTCTCTTTCAATGACGACAGCGTAGTATAAGCTCATTAAATTCTTATGACAAATCAAAAAACGGGTAGACTTTAATGCTTCGAAAATCCAATTAAAAATACTGTTTAGGTTTTTTCAGACGAGAAGCAAAAAGTTTTAAAAATGATAGGCCGTTCCATACTAAAACATTTGCTACTCTTGAACACCATAGAAAAGTGTCATGCCTACCTTCGTTATCATTGCATTTCTCCCATTTTCAAGGAATGGTTATCAGTTAAACCTTGTGCCCAATTTTGGACGTATTGTCAAGTTAAGGATTCTTTCCTTAGCCGCACCACACGAATGTGGAACGTTTTACCAGGCTAAATATTTCCCACTCATTACAATGTGCAGACATTCAAAACCAATGTTTATCGGTATTTTCTTTCAAAAAAATAAGTTTTTTAAGGACCACTTTTCAATAGTGTGTAGTTTGAACATATGTTTGAGAATGTGAGGAGATTAGTAACGGTTGATCTTTTTTTCACAAAACCATGTTGCTGTTCGGAAATGATATTTTTACCAAAAAATGCTACACTTTCACAAACAACTTGTTCAAACAATTTAGTAATGCAAGAAAGCTTTGCAATGGGCCTGTAGTTTGTTATATCTGCCTTGTTACCTTTCTTGAAAATTGATGTTAGAAATGATTTCTTCCATTTGCTGGGAAATTTGCCTGTTTTTAGAAAAAGTTTGAATAAGAACGTAAGGGGTTCAACTAAAGCATTACTACACTTTTTAGTACTATCGGGGAATTACCATCAGGACTGGCTGAGCAGTCATCATTAAACGCGGATAAAAGATTAAGGACCGTACTCTGTAGCACAGGTATGTGGATACAGCTAGTTTGCGAAAAGGAATGAAGATTATGAAAATATACTTCATCAACTTCTTGAGAGCTATTAGCCAATGACTCACGGAAATTCGTTGCGAAAGCGTTACAGATATCAACAGTTTTATCTTACAAAAAGTTCTTGTAAGTGAGGTTAACTGGAAAGCCATCTGATTTTTTCTTTAAGTTTACAAGTTTCCAAAATTGTTTAGGATTCTCTTTCAAAGAGGTGCCCATATCAGTAACATAACAAGCGTATACAAACTTATAAAGATACTAAAATTTATTAAATAAGTCAACATAAGCGAGACAGAGTTTTGAGATAGAGTTTGTTTGGAGACAGAGTTTTGAGATAAGTTTTCCATGCCTTATTTCTTTAGTTACGAAGTAAACACAATTCTTTCGTGTTCCAAAGGTGGTTAAAGTCAGTATTTCTTGATTTTTTAAAAGGAAGATTGTTTTTAAACAATTATTAAGGATCTCATAAAAAATTAAAACTGCTTCGTCAATATTAGAAAATGCTAAAGTTTCAGCAATTCCAGAAATGGTTAAATCTTCAGACAACAACTGGAAATAAGCTCTTCTAGATTCTAGAACAAGAGTATTAATAGCGTCAGAAGAAAAGACTAAATTGAGAATTAGATTTTTTGATTTTTTAATACAGCTTGTTTGCTGTAAGTCAGTAAGAAGGACTTTATCGAGAAGAGATAGTTCCATTTGTGAAGAAGAAGGAGAGGCTTCAAGGCAGGATTCGTCTTCGGATGGAATCCAGTCAATGTGTGGTAAATTAAAATCACCTAGAAGTAAAATATTGTTGTCAGAGCTGGACAAATTTATAAGATACTCTAATGCCAAGAAGAGATCGTTATAAACAGACTTCAAACTTTTTAAAGCTTTTTGAGCCAAAATATAGTAATCCGTGTTTTTGAAAACATCACTTCTATCTATTCCGCCTTTATTTCGGGATAAAGATCCTCTTTCAAAGATTTAGAAACACAAAGCTCCAGATACTTTATAACCTTTAAACCTTAACAAGAATTGACCATCTTTATTATGACTTAAATATTTTTAAAATTTTAAAAGAAAAATTAAATTTTAGTAGGTTCTGCTCTTGAAAATTTCGACATTTAAAACAGAGCTCTCGTTCTTTTCACTGATTTTTTACATATCAAAATAACCACCAATAGTTTACGCTTGGTTGCAATAATAAAGCTTATTGAATTACCTACTTGCAGTCTTGAACTATTATATTCACCACACTAGTTAAGGTATAACTTACCTATGTTACTAACTAACCTAAGCTCTAGCATCAGCTTGGCTCTCAATTTCAACGTGCAATAACACCTGAAACTTTGATGATGTGATATGACTTCAGCGGCGGCACCGAAGCCGATTGTTGAATCCGAGTCTAGTCGAGACTTTGACTTGTTTTTGTTTCAAACTCCAAATTCACTGTAAATCGGTCATAACGATCGGATTACCGTGAACGGAATAACACACAATCGTCACTTAAGGTCTCTAGCCACATTTTCTGCAAAAGAAGCAGAATACCGGTCTGACATAAAAACAACAAAACGAGCACCACCCAAAGCCAAACAAACGTCTCGACTTCGCCATTCGTCGCGTCATCGTCGTCGTTGCGTTGTTGCAGATTAAGTGCTACTGCTAGTTGTCGCCGTCTACCTACTTTAAGTTGTGGACAAACTTCAGAAACTTCTTCTTAACTGAAATAAAAAAGATCGTTGGCAAAAGTAGTTTCTGCCATAAAAAGACATACACAGTACCTTTTCGTATAAGGAAAAGACTGGGAGAAAGAAAGAGACTTTGAATTGAAACAACGGCCTTGATACCAAACGTCGTCGTTGTTGTATTTGTTGTCTTTACCGCCGTCACCGTTCTACTACGACGACGACGCGACGGTACAAGTAGGAATCGAGTATAGTTGTCATTTGATACAAGCTTGCTGATATTTCAGCAGCGCGTTCAACTGACGTGATCAAGTGTGGATGACTTTTGCATTGGATATGATGGGTGTTTTATTTGATTTTCGCTTCAAAGTGAAGTCTTTTTTTATTATACCACGAATTTCACCTTAAGATTATTTATGCTGATGGTTTGGTTTTTGATTTGTGGCTTGGAAGAAGTGGGTGGAGAAATTCCTTACCGGAATTTGCTGGTTCTGTTTCGTTATTCAGGTTGGCAAAGTCATTGAGGAATTTTCATATATAGACGGTAATTCTGCTGACGATGATAGTAGAATACTGAAAAGACTTCAAGTCTGACTCACATCCCGTTTGAGTACGAGTACCACAACCAAAATCTGTATAACTGTTCTGGTGAACAAATATATCGATCGGCGCTTGATGAAAAGAAATTGGCTTCATTCAGGATTTGGTTTCGGTATTTTAGCGCTGTTTTGACGTAACTGCTCAACACGTTCCACTCCTGTCCATTAAGGATTCCTTTGGCTTCATCTAAAGTTAAGACGTTCTTTCCCCAGTGTCCTCTTCTGATTGCAGCAAAAATAGGCCATTGCTAGGAAGTGCAGTACGTCTTCTCTAACTCTGTGGTTGAATAGGGTACACTCTGTGTTTTCATCTGCACAATCTGGTCGGTAATTCAGATGTAGTAACTCTCCTCTCGTTTTAAAGATAGTAGAGATTGTCTCCAACGTGTAGCGGTCATCAAAATAGTTGCTGACGTGGAGGTTGTGCTGCAGACCCTTGTACATACTTCGCGTGTTGCTTCGTTCTGCCATCTCGGTGAACTTACAGGCATTGTCTTCTTCAATCCTTGCGAGCAGTGTTTCGAAGCTACAGATCCAAGTATCGGTCTCACTTTCTAGCAATTCAATATTATGTGACTGCTCTAGGAGCATCCACTCTCGGTTAAGAAAATGCCGTGCAATGCTCCTGGGTAGACGGTGACTTAAAAATGCATTTTTAGAGTAAAGATGTACAGCGGAAAAAGTCGGCATGTAGTTAGGGGTGTTTTCTGGAAGCCAGAATATTTTTTGATGAAGTATCTCAAAAGCTTTTCTACTTGGTCATATTGAAGAAATCCCCACACCTGGGCAGCGTAGCACATTATCGATCTCATCACCGCTTCAAAGAGCTTATATTTGGCTGTATGAGCTACATATTTTTTGCTGAGGGCCCCCTTCCAATTGCAATTGATAGCTTTTTTCGATTCTGTTAGTTTTGCATTGAGAATGAAAGCTTTGGTGTTATAGTAAATCCAAGATACTTATACTCCTTAACCACCACTAAGTTCACATTTTCCCATTTCCACTTTTCGTTTCTTGCAAATCTGCCTGTACCATTTCTAAAGATCATGACTTTTAATTTATTTGTATTAACGGTGAGGCTTCAGAAACGACAATATGCTTGTAGTTTATTTATCATTATTTGCATCATTTCCGGGGTTTCAGAGAAAATGACGATATCGTCTGCATACATCAACGCTTTGATGTCGACACCAGCAAAATTAATTCCACCTGGCAGAGCTAATGTCAAATCATCTAGGAGGATAGAAAACAGAAGAGGCTTAAAAGGCAGCCTTGCTTAACCCCCGAAGTCGTTTGAAACCACGGTGATCCTTCGTTTCCGTCCTATATTGCCGTTTTATTGTTTTCGTACAGGAATTTTATTATTTTCAACATTTTTGTGGATATTCTCGGGCAACTGAGCTTGTAGAACGATGCATCCCTGTTCATCGAATCGAAAGCTGCTTTGAAATCAATAAAGCATATAATTTCGTGCCCTTATCCAGATAAGATCTTTCTATGCACGTTAGTAGTAGTATCCGTGGCATAATAGTATGTGTCATAATATGTCGTGTTTTCCTCAATAAAAGTTTCGAATAATACAAAAATATCATTATCTATAATGGTTTCAAATTTTTTTTTTAAATATCAACTTGTTTCCTAGGCCTGTAATATTATATGAACAAATTTTAAAAGATATATTATTATACAACTTAGCATTAGAACATGTCTAGTGTAAACGTGGCTGACGGCATTTTTATTAAAAATAAGTTGCGAATGTTATCCTTCAAATAGTTAACCTAGGAACAAGACTTCACATATTCCCCTAGTAAATAGATAAACCGCGGGGCTTTAAACCACACAAGTTTGAAGACCGTGAAAATATGAGGTTACCTTTAATAAATATATTAAAGAAAATTCAGCTCCTGTACATCATGGTTTTTAATTGATATGCGAAAAAACAATAATCATGGCTCTATAGCGGTTATCATTGACTGTAACATTCTGGCCAACATCGTGTTTAAAAAAGTACGAAACGTCATTTTTTCTGGATCAGTGTTTCAATACATACTTGAGGATTATCATCGCTCCAAATACGGCAGTTTTGTTCATTGACGTTTCCATTCATTCAAAAGTAAGCTTCATTGTTTGACAGCTGTCAAACTAACCGCCATTTTAAATAGTGTTGCCAACTTAAAGTTTTCTACCTCTACAATAAAAAACACCCATTACATATACTCGTTCATTGTCTAATGGATTCAATGACGTTTCATTTATTTTTGTAACTATGTCAGTAGTGTCACTTAATGACAGATTCTTTATTTAATTGAAAAAGCCTTATTTCATTGTATTGTTGTTGTCACATTTGTATAAAACAATATTGCGGGTATTTATTTCTCTTTCTATTCTTTTATTTTATTTTATATAAATAGAACACATCTGTTATGGCAATTAAGTAAAATTATAACTTATATATGCAATAATGATAGTAGGTCACGTATTTTTAGATTTATTGATGATGGTGATATCCATGACAGAAAATTTAATATGCTACAATATCATAATCAAATTAACAAAACTTTTTCACATACATATACATTATACATAATTGGTTTATTTATTTTGTTTGTTTGTTTCGATGGTTGTTGTTGTTTTATAGCAAGTTGTATGTTATAAAAATAGATAATCGCAGGACTATAAAAGTGCCAAGTCATGTTTTTTGATATTAAGCTTTTAAGGGATAGAAGTGGGAAGGTAGTTGAATGCTAATAGGTAGCTCAATTCTTCAATTAGTATCGCATTTGTAATTGATAACTTTTATTATAAAAGGGAATTTAATTGAAGAATTGGATTGAATTTACATCAATAGTCAAGATCCTATCTTCCGGCTATAATGGGTGAAGTACGTCAATGGAAATTAACATTTATCCATAATTTAATATCTGCAACAACGTCTACAGTAATGAATGAGAAAAATTGAATTCGGAAATGCTATTTTTAAGACTTTAGAGCAATATGACAGTTTAATTAATCTTAATTAACAATATTATGAAGTAGCTCTGTTTTACACCCATGCTTTATTTAAGAATAAATTTGGTTAGCATTGGCCAACTTTAAAAGATAGACACGTGCTGTTTCGGCTGTTTCGGCTGTTTCGGACATTTAGAACTATTAAAGCAGAACAATTATGCCATACATGATCTTAGCAAAACATTAACCATTTCCGCATCATGCTCAGTGAAAGCCCTTAAAATTAAAAAAAAGCTATGATTTTTTAGTGTGATGTCAGCCTTTAGCCTTCCTTAATAAATAGGCTATCAAATACCGAAATTATTTTCAAATCAAACCAGTAGTTCTGGTTATAAAATAAAATATAGGGTGTCCCAAAATTAACGAAAGATTTGAATTTGCCGCCATTTGTGCAGTGAAGTGTTGGCAACCGTGAAAAAAAAGCAATTTGACAGCTAACAGTATAGGGTTATTTAAAATGGAGCGTTACATGATAGAACAACGTGTCATCATTATTAAAGAATATTTCAAAAATAGTGAAAGCTTGGCGGCTGCAGTTCGAAAATTTCATACAAAATATGGTCGGAATAGTGTTTTAACTTCGTCAACTGTGATGAGATTAATTGAAAAATTCATGGAGACTGGATCCGTTGGAGACGCTAAACACCCTGGTCTTCCAAAAACAAGCCGTTCAAATGTGAATGTCGAAGCAGTGCGTGAGAGTGTTTCTGACAATCCAGGAACCTCAATTCGACGTCGTGGACAAGAATTGCAAATTTCAAGAACCTCTCTACAGCGTATACTCACCAAAGATCTGTGTCTTCATGCTTACAAAATTCAATTAACACAACAATTGAAGCCTAATGACCATGGACCGAGAAGAGAGTTCGTTGAATGGATTATTGAACATCAACAAATGGACCCTGATTTTTCGAGCAAAATCATCCTAAGCGATGAAGCACATTTTCATCTTGATGGCTTTGTCAATCGCCAAAATTGCCGCATTCGGGGTTCGGAGAACCCATATGTGATTGTCGAAAAACAAATGCATCCACAACGCGTGACTGTATGGTGTGGATTTTGGGCTGGAGGCATAATTGGGCCATATTTTTTTGAAAATGATGCTGGTCAAGCAGTGTATGTTACTGGTGCTCGATATCGCGGCATGATTACACAGTTCTTTCTGCCAAAATTGGATGATATTGATGTGTCAAATATGTGATTTCAACAAGATGGTGCCACATGTCATACAGCCCGTGAAACAATTCAATTACTGCATGAGACATTTCCAGGTCGTGTACTCTCTCGTTTCGGTGATCGTGTGATTTAACACCATTAGACTTCTTTTTATGGGGTTATTTGAAATCACAAGTCTATGTCAACAAGCCCACAACCACCCGTGCATTAAAGGAGGAGATTCAACGCTGCATCAACGAAATTCAGGCATTTATGCAGAATGGTCATGGAAAATTTCAACAAAAGAGTGCGCATGTACATGCAAAGCCGTGGAGGCCATTTGTCCGATGTGTTATTCCATACATAACCCCATCCTATGTACTTTAGTCAATAAAAATATAACTATCAAAAGACTAAAAACGGCGTTTTCTATTTAATTCAAATCTTGCATTAATTTTGGGACACCCTTTATTAGTATAGATAGATATTTTGAATAAATACAGTTTGTTTATACATTTCTTTGAGTAAGTTAAATTTAGTTAATTATATTTGTTAGTTTAATCATCTTGTTCAAAAATGTATCAAAAGACATTACCAGATTTAATAGTCCCTATAAATTTTGTATTGTGAATAGTATCATCAAAAATATAAACAGTAAAAAAGAAATGGTCCTAAGTGACTACCTTGAGGTACTTCTGATTTCTGTCTGGTCTGGTTATTGTAACAAACGTTTTAGTTGTTAAATATTTTTTTTTGGTATTAAAAAAAATAACTGTTAACGAAGCACAACCAATGCACCCAAATTAGTGTGCAATTTAAGCATTCAAATTTTGCAAACTTTCAAAAATTGAAAAATATTTTTTCTCTTTTGTACATACAGCTGTGGACAACTAATTAGAAACAAAAGTTGAATTCACTTTTAAAGCAGTATCTGTATTTTTTGTTTTTAAAATATATTTTTTAAACTTAAAACAATGTTTCCCAAACATAACATTTATTTCGTATGGCAGTTTTTGCGAAAACACAGCGTTTATTGGTGGACAACTAATTAGAAACAAAGAAAAAAATCATATCTTATTATAAAATTTATAACTTTATAATATCATTTACCTTATATTTATCTTTAATACCTTGTTGCGAAACCTTTTTGCTTCAAAACTTCCCGATATCTTCGTTCCATTGATGAAATAAGCCGCCTGCACTGCTCTACGGGTATAGCCTTCCAAGCATCTTATTATTATCTTTAATACTTTCGAAAGAACATCATTGTTGGAGTTATTTTTGAGAGGAACAGCTCTTTTAACATCTGCCCCAAGATGCTCTATCGGATGTAGGTCTGCACTTGATGATGCCCATTCCAGAACTGTTATCGATTGGTCCCTAAAGAACTGTTTCGTAATTCCAGCAGTGTGCTTGGGGTCGTTGTCTTGCTGAAACTTTCATATCACTGGCATGTTTTCATCGGCCCAGTCCACTAATCGTTCCTTAAGAATGTCAATGTATTTAACGGCTGTCAGCGTTCCATCGATTCGATGGATTGGGCCAACTCCAGACCCCGAGAAACAACCCCAAACGTTAAGCGAGCCGCCTCCATGCTTAATTATGCGCAAAAGGTATTTAGGGTGGAACGCTGTTCCTTTTCGCCTTCGGACATAACGTGCACCATCTTGGCCGATCCTATTCATTATAGTTTCGTCACTCCACACTGTGTACTTCCATTCGTTTGTTGTGCAGTTGGCGTGTGATCTTGCGAACTCTATTCTAAGTCTACGTTACCTTGCGGTTACTAATGGTTTCTTCCGAGAAACACGACCCGACTTGCACTTCTTCTGATTGTGCGTGGCCCTATCGGGACATCGTATGCAACCGAAAGTTGCTTATTTTTGGGTAATTTTTGGCCAGCCTACTAATTGCTCGATCTATTTGGCAGCTTGTCTTACGGGCCCGTTTTTTACGAGGTACATTTTCAGCAGTCTCGAAGTTTCGAAAATTCTTAATTACATTGAAAACTTTCTTTACAGAACAGTTCATTTGATATGCATTTGCTCTATAGGACATTTTAAACTTCCAAAGCTCAAGAATCGCTTTCCTTGGGGGAGGATCAAAACTCTTTACTTTTTCCCATTGTAATTACCTCCAAGACTTAAAAATTATTCTTTAAAAACGTTTGCAGACAATTTAGAATTTTCTACTTACCAATACAAAATAAAAAGATTATTTTTATTTCACCCAAATCAAATGTAATTTAACTGATTCTAATTAGGTGACGAGTTGAAACGAACACGTTTTACACTCTACCTTTATTTTATTGTGTACTTTGCAAAGACTTATGCACAAATGATGTTTTTGCAAACAATTATTTAATAACGCTTGCATTACACCGTTTTGGAAACCACTATTTTAGTCACACTTGATAAAGTGAAAATGGAAATGAGAAGCAAGTAATGTTTCTATTTAGTTGTCCACAGCTGTATATTTACCCCATAGCAAGTTGAAAATTTCTATTAATTCATCTTAGAAGAAATCATTTTGTTTAACAAAATATTGATAGCTGCGTTAGTTATCAAAAACTCTTTTGATGTTTGTTTTTTAACAACAAAAATATAACCAACATTACTTCTTTTCTAAAATTAGACATTTTTTTAAAGGTCACATATAAAATCACTTAATCTAACCTTTAAGTATTCTTACATAAGTAATTCGTATTTAATGATTATTTAATATTCAAAAAGATTTAACAAACCATCAATCATGTCTCTCTTACGAATAACATCATGATGACTAAAATCTTATGCAAATTAAATTGTTCAACTTAAACCGTAATCACATCTTATATCGGTCTCATCTTTGTCGGTTTTTTTAGACTTGCAAATTTAATGAATTATTTCCATTTTTTTTTTCAACTATGCAGAAATAGACTTTCTCAACTTATTCAAATTTTGATTCTTTTTTGTTTGGACTGTCTAAGACATTTTGTATTAACTGACTCGAGACAATGTCAACCCAATTAAAAATAATCTCGGATTGTTATGACGTTTATATCACTGTCCGTCAATCATCTTTGTGATTTTTCTCATCACTCTCGCTAAGTCTCTAAGACAAATCTTTTTGACTGACTGTGATTTTCAAGAAAAATGTAAACGTTACAAAAACAAAATTATATGCAAATGTCCAGTCTAGTTTGTTTATGGAATTACCATAGTCAGCAATTTGTCGTGTGATGCTCTCAAAGCTCATTACATTAGGATCTACGGGTTTAAGTCTTCGGGTTCGTCATGTCTCTGACCAGATAAACCCGTATGCGTACACATGCATCATCAGTCTATAAAATAATGGTATACATATACCTTTAAGGTAAATTTAGATGCCAAAACCTTGTTCGATTAGATTTTATTGCAAAAAAAAGGAAACTAAATACTCTTTTAGTTGCAGCACTTCAACTGTCAATGTTGACATTCTTTGAGAGCTGAAGCTTTGAGTTTGTGGGTAAACATGACGAGATGATAAAATGGGAAGACTACGAAGACGACCGAAGCGACGATGATGATGATGATGATGATAACAAAAATAAAGTGCCGACCATCATCATCATCGAGACCAACAAACACCGACCGCACCAATCTCAACTTAGGCAAACATATGTATACAGGGTGTGTCAAAAGTTTCTTCCTGATTTGCAAAATAACATAAGTCTTCTTTTTAATTTTTTCAAGGTACTTAGAAAACAAATTTGGGACATTATTTAAATGAACTACAGCATTTTAGAAAGGACTTATCTAATTGAATAATAATTAAGTAATAATAAATGATTAAAAAGATATGGTCCTAAGTGACAACCCTGAGGAACTTCTTATCTAATTTCTGATTTGATTCTAGGCAAAAATGTATAGAGTTCAAGGTCCACTCTCGTGATTGCGACACTTTTGACACTATTTCATCAACAAGGAGTTGTAGTAGCTCTTTCTCGAGCTGAAAGATTCCGCAAAGTGGAACGAATCCTTGCAAGTGTTGAAAAAAGTCCAGAAACTTCGACACAAAGGCACTATGGTCAACTCGGTGTTTATTTATAAAGTGCATTATGTCGGCTGTGCAAAATGTTTTGTTGAAGGATGATGAGATTTTGGCTATGCTTGAGGAACTACCTTTGGATAATAATGAAGATACCGATCTAGAATCCGAAGATGAATTGGATCTACTTATAATTCGTTCTAGAATAAGAGCTGCTGCCGGATTAAATGAGGAACCAGATGAAGCTGTACTTCAAGAAGAGCTTGATGAGTTGTTGGGTGGTGGAGAGGAAATTTCGGATAATCGGATAAAAGCTGCGTCAGTCTAACCGATTTTTTCGTCTCTCTCCTTGAAAGTGTGCTCGAAAATATTGTGTACCAATCTAATCTCTGAGCCGTTCAGATAAGTAAGGTTGTGGATTTGAAGGAGGGTGAGCTACTAGCTTTTATAGGAATAAACTTCCTTATGGAATATCATAAACTACCCAGCTGGAGGAATAAACTTCCTTATGGGATATCATAAACTACCCAGCTGGAAGCACTTTTGGAGTGAAAGTGAGAATTTAGGAGTGTCTTTAGTGAGTAAAACGATGAGTTGGAATAAATTCGATACGATTCTGGGTAGCTTGCAGATAAACGACAACAGCCTAATTCCAAGAAATAACAAAGATCGACTTTTCAAGCTTCGTCCAATGATAGATTCGTTGAATGAAAAATTCAGCACTTCCTACCATAGGACAAGGCAGCTTTCTGATAACGAGTCGATGATTCTTTTCAAGGCCAGGAACTCTATGAAGCAGTACAATCCCATGAAGCCAATAAAGAGAGGTTACAAATTATAGTGCTTAGCGGACCAACATGGCTACATAAAGAAATTTTTAATTTACCAGGGAAAGGACGAGCAGCTTGAAAGTAAATATGAAAATTTCGGTCTCGGCGAAAGAGTAGTCTTGGCAATGACTGAAAAGGTTTGCGTCAGTGAGATTATTAGAAAAACTGAAAACAGAAAAAACTCTAGCTTGTGGAACGATTCGGGCAAATAGGAAAGACAACCGAAGAAAATTAAAAGAAGATAATAAAAAGAAAAGAGGAGACTTCGACTATCGATCTTCGAAAGATGGGATCAGTTTTTATGAATGGAAAGATACCAGAACGGTACTGTTGGCTTCAAACTACCATGGAAACGACGTTTCAACTGTTACCAGAAGGGAAAAATTCAAAAATTTATAACCGAAAAAATAGATAAATGTAATCAAAAAAAACTTGATGTTCAGAGATTGGTTCTTTAGCCGTACTACGAGAATGTGGAATTCCTTACCACACTAATTTCCAAAATTTCAGGATTTCATTTGTCTTAAGAGGCTTTGACTCTACCAGATATTTTCTGTGAGTATATTGGAAAGGTAGAGAGTTCTTAAATGAAACTACCATAATTTCCCACATAGAAAGGGGAGCCCTCGTGCTGAACTACAGGTGCTGAACACAGAGATATTTTTCGAAGTGTTATTGAAAACGCTCTATAAATTGTCTATTTCAGTAGGGTTACGTTAATATCTAATCATTATTTTTTGTACTTAGTTTAAATTTTCATTTCAATCATAAGTAATTAGTAATTGACATTGCGATTACATGTAATTGAAAAAAATATAAATTTCAATTACTTGTAATTGTAATTGAAAAAAAATGCACTACACAAAATTTGAATAAGTTTGTTAAGTTGTTGAGGGAAGGCACTGCAGTCCAAGTAATTGATTTCTTTGCTTATTTAATACACAAAAGAACTAAGCATTGTAGGCAAATATTTAATAACGCTTAAATTGCAATTAATAATTAATAATATTTAATTACATTTTTGTGTCATTACATGTAAATAGTAATTGAAATTATAAATTAAATTTAAAAGTAATGGAAAATTCAATTGAAAGAGATTGGAATTGAATTTTCTTAAAATAAATGTTCCCAAGTCTGCATTTCAGGAGCATGAAGACAATCCTCATTTAAGGGATATTATATTTCATACTTTGTCTCAAAAAACCCCCATAACTCATTCTTAAAACCTGTAAAAAAGTTATCACTCTAAATAACAAAGTAACTTTTGACCCATCCTGTAGATACTCATCATAATCCTTGCATCATCTTCTTTGTCAAATGATGGCCACATCCAAAAAGGGAAGGTACGAGTATCATCTGTTCATCTATTAAATTGGCTATAAAAATAGTCTTCAGTGTCAGGAACAGCAGTTGAACTAAAGTTTTCCTTAAGCAGGGGATTTCCTTATATTTTATATAAGGATAAGTATGCACTGCACATAGTATTTTATCCTTTTTTCCTGATGTCTCTTCCGACTCTCCCACATAACAACTAAGAAGAAGAAAAAATAAAATAGAGATCCTATTTTGAAAATCGACTTTCGTGCATAACTTTATCCTCCAGGAGGTTGTGGCTAAATACGAACATAAGTTCGGCGGTCTTGGGTGCAGACTGTGAGATGATGTAGACCGAATAGCTTATCTGTTAGAAACATACGGAAAAGGCTTTTCTCTATATCTACGTTTATAGAAGGAAATAATTTCAGGCTCTGACATTGACACTTCTTGGGTGCGATGATGGTTCAAAGGGCAAAAGAATATGGGGAGGAAACTTTTATGTTTTTGCGAGTGCAAATTAATCCTTTTTAGTTTCTGTTTATAGTCTTTTTCATTATGAAAATTTCAAAAGCATCCAGAACAAACAAAATTAAGTCATTTAAAAACTGCAAATAAAATTTGATGTTCTTTTTCAAGTCGTATTTCAAATTGTTTTCGAGTTAGTTTGGACAAAAGGATCAAAACCTGGTATAGTAATAAAATTTTCTTGTTGTTTTTGTTTTATGAACTAAATTTATTTCAAAAACAGACTTAAACACATAATTTTAAAAAAAATATCTCACTGACCTGAAATTAACCTATGTACAAAAAAAATATCGACCTAGAATCAATGAATGTGCAATAATGCATAAAACAGCCTACAGCTAAGTTTGTTAAAGTGTATGTCTAGAGAATATTTAATGCAATTACACGCTATTAACATTTTGCACCTAAATATGTGTTTTGTGTTGTTTTTTAAAGCTATTACAATAAGCCTTAAATATAGACACCTGCATTTTGATTTAAAAAAGATATGCTCTCTTTTCTCTGAACTCACCCTTTTATTTAAAAGCCTATTTGGTTCATTTAGAAAAACATCAAAGGTTATTTTTTTTTTTCAAAAGTCGATAACTGCTTGGTCGATTTAAATACTACCCTTTGTGGTATTAAGAAGAATTCTGGTACAATTTCTGTATTATAATAATAAAATAATGGAACGGTTTTGAATGATGATGAAAAGTAGCGGCTTTCAATATTTTATGACTCTCGTTACTTTTCGTTTCATTCCCCAAAGTGTAATTCATTCTATTCGCACGTTGTTTATTTTTCATTTTAATTATTAATATTTATGATACTGTAAAGTAAAATGCAATGTTGAGGAAGTAAACGGCAATAAAAAGCACAGTGGTGCAAGAGAACTTCAAAGTAGAAGCAAAAATGTATGTGCAATAATCCTCACTGTTAACTTTAGTGGCCCTTTTTTATAAAAAAGAAAACTGTCACATACAAAATATCAAAAAGTGTATTTTAAAAGGTTGAATTGATTGTCATAAATACATAATATCTAATATATACAATTCTCCACAGTATTAGTTGCAATACTAATCTGAAACGGCTTAACCAATTTCCATGAAATTTTGAATATACATTCGGTAGGTCTGAAAATAGCTTTTTATATATTTTTTTAAATTTCTAAGTGGTATTGTTAAATTGTACAACATTGTACACGGTGCAACGATCTTACGTTAGTATTCAGTTACGCTACGTACAATGAAGCATTGATTGCTATGGAGGATTTTTGCCTTATCATTGCCAACTTACCACTCAGTCTTTTCGGTATGCATTTACCAAATCGAAATGCATCTTCACAGAAAATAAACAGATCTTGAGTGGCTGGCAGAAAGAGCAATTATAGCAGCAAAAAATTTGGATGTCAACATATCAAATCTTAAGAGACTTGGTGACATACAAATCTATTAATAAAGTTTGTAATGCTACGAAGCTGTAAATTATCCAACTGAGTTTTTGAACTCATTGGATTTATCAGGCATGCCATACAGCATTATTTACAACTTAAGGTTGGATCCCCGGTAATTTTGATTCCTAATTTGAACCCACCACGGTCGTGCAACGGAACGCGATTGGTAATTAAAAATTAATAGAAAATTTTATCGAAGCCGTAATTCTAAATTGAAAATTCCGATGTGAAAATCTATTATTACCACGAATCCCTATTAGATTGGCATTTGCAATGAGTCTGAAGGCCAAACGATGTCTGTCTGCGGCTTAAATTTGAGCACTTTTAAATAGTTAATTTAATAAATTCAAAAAATTTGTTTGGTGATTTGTTGTTTTAATATTTTATCCCCGTTAACAGTGTTCCATACCTCAAAACCCTAACCTTTACATACCACATCCTTACACACTTACAAAAAATTAGTTATTTATTTCTAGCAAATTTTTTTCTAGAAATTATTTATATGACAATACAACGTTTGTCAGGTCAGCTAGTATGGATATATAATTCTCGCGTACTTATTTTCTAAAAATGTTGCCTTTTAACTAAAAAACTTCACAAAAATAATGTTTTCAAGATAGAACTATGCTTAACCTTTACTATATGCGCATTTAACAGCATTTACCATTAAATATCAAAAAATAAGTTGTGCAATAATCAAAAAACGACCTAAAATTAGCATTTTTTCAAAAAATGGTTCCTTTCGGTACTATTTTAATAGTAACTTGACTTTAAGGTTAGCATTGCCAGGATTTAAAAAATAAACGCCACAAATTTACGAAAAATTCACGACAAATTCTTCACGGAAAATTCACGACCATTTTTCAAATGGTTAACTTGACTTGAAGATTAAAAACATTTTACAATTTTCCAGACCAGTCTGATTCAATTAAAAATTTTGTAAAAAAAATAATTAAGCACAACAAATCTTGTATAACCTTCCTCTTTAAATCCGTTAACTGAACTCTTTAATATGTCTTTAAACATGGGACTTTTTTAAATGCCTCAAAGTTATTGTGTGTTTTTCCGATATTAAGCAAAATGTTTTTAATTATCGTCGAATAACAAACTTTTTAGTTTACGAAAAGTTATCCTTCATTGTTCGGGAATTGATTTCTGGAGTAAATCAAGGTAACTATTTAGGTCCACTTCTCTTTTTATTCTTTAATAATGATATTTCCGATTTTATGAAATCTTCTCATTGAATTATGTGCGCCTTCGATTAATATCCTTCTCCTTCAGAATGACCTTTAGCTGATTCGTGTAAGTGTAACTCAAACCAATTTTTTCTAAATGTTGCCAAATGTGATTTTTAATCCTTTGAAAAAAGAAATTTTTCACCCATAAACTATGTTAATAACATTGATGATTTTCAGTGCAAAATGTTAATGCCAAAAAAGACCTACATACGTGTCATCTTTGATTCTAAGCTAACATTTAGCCTTCACATTGATTTTATTATTGTGAAAACAAATTCCTTACTTATTTACATTTCACGAAATTTTAAGGAATTTTTCGACCCGTATACGAATCAGAGATGATAAAATGTATATCTGTTTGGTGGAAACAAATAGTAGCATTATCAAACTTTTTAGAAAATGTTAACCATTTGGTTAATTTGTAAAATTCGAATTTCCATTAGGTAAAAACGCTGCTTCTGAACGCTGGAATAAATAATAAAAGTTCGTGAAAAAAAGACAGCAACCAAACCTTTTAATTTAATTGTCGGATACTCAGACTCAGAAGTTAAAATTAGGTGATTTATTATTTATTTAAATGAAAAACCAACAAATCCAAATCGTTAAAAATTTCGTGCCAAAAATTTCTGTTTGATATTGAGACATCGTTGAAAGTAGAAGGTATCTGAAACAAAAGAATTTCTTAAGACAAACAGCATTAAAATTTCTGAATTTTAAAAATAGTGAAAATGTATACAAAAAATGTAATTAATACATATTTTTGTTAGCCAAACGTCATGTCTTTGAGGTGCGACTTTAAAAATTCTGAAAAATAACATAAAAGGCTTGTAAAATATTTGATGGTTTTCCAAATCTTTATTGTTTTTTTTATTTCTTTCAGTATTTCAAAAAAATTCGAAAAGTCCTCATTAGATGTTAGTTTGCAGGTATTTTAAATAATAATTTAAAAAACAATTTCCCATGTTTCACTTATTGTGAACACACTTTGCGAAAGTGAATTAGGGTGTTCCACAATTCGTTATCGTGAATTGCATTTTCGAACATGCAAATGGATGTTCTGTATTTCAATATGTTCCATTTTTTGAACGCATTCAAATTACATTTTTATTTCTGTGAATTGATCTTTGATAGCTTCCCTTTGCTAGGAATCGGAGGGTTGCAGCAAGTTTTTGAATGGAAGGAATCGATAAGGTTCTATTTCTCTTATGACATAGAAATAAAAACGTCTTTGCTAAAATAACAATGAAAGCTTAAATGAGGAAATCAAGAATTTGCTTCATTTTCACAAACTTACATTGTGTAAGTTGAATCCAATATATTTAATTTGTCTCGAAAAATTCGTCTTCTTATTTTTTCTCTTGAATTCTGCTTCCTTTTTTCACTTAAAATTGCCAATAATATTGCTTCCATCTTTAAAACAGCAAAAAATGTACTTCAGAAACAAATAAAAATGAATGATCCTTCAGTTCTGACAGTTCGAAGCAGTTGGAAGTTTTCGAAATCGATCGCATTGAAGAACATGCAATTTAATTTCAAGTAAAATTGAAAAGTGATTACGATTCACTTTCGAACGAAATTCGGAACATGGGCGACTGACTCAATTATACTAAAACGATTTTGGAAACTGAAGAAACACTGATTGAAAGTATCATCAGATATCCAAACATTGAATTTTTTAAATATTAAAAATACAAAAATAAAGTAAGCGGGTACTCTTCCAACTTACATCGAACTTCAGCTTAGAAAATTAACTCTAAAACATACTTTTTCAAAGGCATGGAAAATGAAGGATCAATATCTGGAAATTAAGTGAGATATTGAAACTATTTACCTATGTCTGGTTTAAACTTAGTCTTAAAAACACCGTTTTATGGATTTTTTCAATATTTTCAAAATGGATTATTTCAATAGCTTAAACTTATAGAGAAATTAGAGAATCAAAGTCGAATTCAGAGCAACAATGTTTTGGACAAGTATTATTACACAAAAATATCTGTGAACTGAAAAATAAATCGATAATTTCCGAAATTGATACATATGATGTCCCACTGTATCTAAGCCTACCATCAAAATCGTCATGCCCGAAAAAACGAACTATCAAATCATAAGAGAGAACATAACTTTGGTAATTTTTGAAGCGATTCATCATTTATTGATATGAACAGAGTCTAAGGCAATAGCATTTAATTCACAAATCGCCGCCGCCCTGCCATAATCAAAACAAATTAAAACCATCATCAAGAAGTCAGCAAGAGACTTCTCAACTCCCATTAAACAAAACCCAACTGATAATAATAATAATGTTATTATTATGATTATTGTTTGTTTACAAAGAATCTACAAAGAAGAAGAAGAAGTTCATTTATTTATTATTGGCGTTAAATAATTAATCACAAAATTAATTGCTAATTTTATTATAGTGTAGTTTGAATGAATACTGAAGCTGATATGGGTTTGGTTAATGAGTGTATCTGTAGTGTTTACAGAAAGAAAATGTGTCATGTGAATCTATTGATAGCAGACAGGCTTTTATTATAATTATTATTAAAGTTCGAATGTGTTTTGAACCTGAACACATTAAAAAGGAAAAAAAAAAGAAACAAGAAGAAAATACTAGAATAAATCGAATATAGTTGGTAGCTGGTAAAGTTCAAGTTGTTGAAGAAGATAATCAGTCATAGATAGTTTTAAACTTAAGACAGCTGTCAAAAGTATCAAAACGTTATTAATAAACATTAATTATTGTTGTCTAAGAGCTGTCTAACTTAAACCATTAGATTAGATACCGGAATTATTGTTTTATTTTAAAACTATAAGGCATATTTATTAAATATACTAGCCGACTCATAGTACAGTAGACGTTCTTCTGTCAAAAACAGAGGATTCTCTAATAAGGGACTAGTATTTTTTAAGAGAACGTCAAAAACAATATTTGGAATGCAATTTTCACAATTTAACAACCAAAAACATACGTATTGAAAACTAACTGGTGATAAACAGAGTTGTGTGTATTCCAAGGAGATATTTTAAATCAAGAATAATTAAATATACTTTGCCCAATGGAGTCAATTCACTTTTTGACAGACTGATATAAGAAATAAATTGATTTTTTTACCAATGGAAAACTCCACATAAAAAAAAAAACAATTTTTTGACAGCTTACTTCAAAAATAATAGCTGCATAGGAAAAGCAGTTATTACGAGATTGATTTTTTAAATTTAAAATGGAAGCAATATTGTGTTAAGCGGATGTTTAAAATAATGAAATCAATTTAACTCGGAACTTAATAATTTAACATCTAAAATAGAATTTGTTTGAAGAACTTGTTTTAAAAAAAACTGTTATGCTATAGGTCATGGATGCAATACCTGCCTGTGCCACCGTAAGTTTTTTTCAGGTGCACTGCCTCTTGCGACTAAATGACAGATCTTCCAAGAGCAATTCTTGTCATGAAAAGTTCTTTCTCAAATAAGCCGTTCGTACTGTAAGTCCCTTTCACCCCTGGCATGACTCGCATACAGGAATTGTTGAGAGTCTTAAATCACTTGGTGTTAGCTTTCTGAACGGACTGTCGCGCCATCTTATAAGAAGATAGGTTAAGGTCAGGTGATTGTGATGGCCAACCACTTCTCCATATTATATAACGGCGATGACGAACCGAATTTCGCTGCAGGGAAGATAGAACCACTCAACATAGGCGACGCAGATCAACAATTCCGCCTACCCGACCTAGACGAAGTGAAGATAGCTATATCTAAACTGAAGTCAAACAAAGCTGCTGGAGCTGACGGCATCGCTGCCGAACTATTTAAAGCAGCAGGCGCTGACTTGGTACGGAGCATGCATCATCTCATCTGCAAAATATAGTCGGAAGAAAGCATGCCCGATGAGTGGAATATCAGCATTGTGTGCCCGATACATAAAAAAGGAGAACTTCTAAATTGCGGCAACTACAGAGGCATCAGTCTCCTTAACATTGCCTATAAGTTCCTTTCTGCCGTATTATGTGAACGTCTGAAGCAGCTTGTCAACAACCTGATAGGTCCTTATCAGTGTGGCTTCAGACCAGGAAAGTCCACTATCGACCAAATATTCACACTACGGTAGTTCTTGGAAGAACCACAGGAGCTTCAAATCGATACCCACCATCTCTTTATCGATTTTAAAGCCGGGTACGACAACATCCATAGGGAAGAGCTCTACAGAGCAATGTCTAGTTTTGGCATTCCTGTCAAACTTATCCGTTTGTGCAGAATGACGATGGAGAATGCACGGTGCTCTGTCAAGGTCGGAAGAGATCACACCGAAGCATTTGATGTCAAAAAAGGTTTTAGTAAAGGCGATGCACTGTCATGCGACTTCTTTAATATCATTCTGGAAAGAATTGGCAAAACTCAAGCGTCAACACTAGAGCACAATCTTCTAAAGGTCCATCCAATTACTCGGATACGCAGATGGTATTGACATAATTGAAAGATCAAAGCGGGATGTCAGTGGAGCGTTTTTGAGCATTGCGACGGAAGCGAAGAAGATGGGTTTAGTGGTCAATGAGGGCAAGACCAAGTATATGCTGTCATCAAAAAAGGACACTGAACAACGACGTCTTGGACAAAACGTCACCATGGACAGCTATAACTTTGAGGTAGTTAAGGACTTTGTCTACCTAGGCACCGCTATTAACACAGACAACAACACCAGCGCTGAAATCAAACGAAGAATAACTCTTGAAAATCGCTGCTTCTTTGGACTTAGAAGGCAATTGAGTAGTAAAGTCCTATCTCGAGCATCTAAAATCACCATCCATAAGACACTCATCATCCCGGTTCTCATTTATGGCGCAGAGGCTTGGACCCTACAAAGAAAGATGAGAACGTCTTATTATGGAAAATTCTTCGGGGGATTTTTGGTCCCGTACGCATAGATGGAGAATGGAGGAGAAGATATAACGACAAACTGTACGGGATGTACCGCGACACTGACCTAGTTAGCAGAATTAAAGTCCAACGCCTTAGATGGCAGATCATGTAGAGCGAATGGACATCAACGCTCCAGCCCGGAAGTTCTTCCAGTCCAATCCCGAGGGATGGCGCAGGAGGGAAGACCGCGACTCAGGTGGCGCACTCAGGTTGTTGAAGACCTCAACCAACTCGGCGTGAGAAACTGGAGACTGCTAGTTAGGGACCGAGCTGCTGGAGACGCATGTTGGTTGAGGCCCAGGTCCCGGACTGTAGCGCCACCTTAAATAAATAAGTAACTATCGCACATACAATTTGTTGAAACCTACTACAAAAATTGTGATTATCTGCTACAGTTACATATCGTGCTTTAAAAGAGTTCAACTACGAAAGCAATTGGCAAAATTGTAAGGACATTTGTAAAAACTGGATCGGTTATAGATATTGTAAGGCCTGGGCATCATCGTTTTGCTCATACCACTGAAAATATCGCTGCTGTAAGTGTAAGTGTTGCCGAAGACTCGAATGTGTCGAATCTTCATCGCGTATCGTTCTCAGGAATTAGGACTGTCTCACGGCACATTAATTCGTATTTTGCATTTTGATCTACACCAACATCCATATAAACAACAACAACATTCAGCTCACGCAACAACTGAAGCCAGCAGATCATATATTAAATTGTCGTATTTAAGGTTCTGAAATCCTCAAGTAATTGAAGAGAGGTCATTACATCCACAAAAAGTAAATGCTTAGTGCGGTCTTTCGTCCGAAGCTGAGGTGTGATTGGACCTTTCTTCTTTGAAAACGACGAAGGAATTACTGTAACCGTCGATTCGGAGCGTTATGGCCTTACGATAACAGACTTTTTGCCTGCTATTAAAGAACAAGACTTGGAGAATATTTGGTTTCAAAAAGACGTTGCCACATGCCACACAACTTGAGCGAATATGAATTTATTGCAAGAGACATTTCCTGGACGCACAATTTCTCGTGATTTCGATATCAATTGGCCACCTAAATCATGTAATTTCAAACCGCTGGACTTTTTTATGGGAGGAAAGAAGTCCGCGAAAGACCGTGTTTATGCAGATAAACCTTTAACTCTTGAGCACTTAAAAACCAACATTCGCCATGTTAAGACTGAGTTACCGCCCAACATGTTTCAAAAAGTAGTAAAAAATTACCTCAAAAGAATCGAGGCCTGTAACAATTCGCGTGGTGGTCATTTAAATGATGTAGTGTTTCACACATAATGTCAACGTTCAAACTTTATAAAAAAAAAGAAATATCATGAAAAGAAAATATTGTATGTTTTTTATTTACGTTTACTTTTGAAACCGCAAAATGGATAACCCTGTTGAAGTGAATGTTAGGCTTAGAAACAAAGAGAATAGCATAAGCCACGGATGTCAAAATGTGCCCCTTAATTTAAATGTCAAGTGCTTAGCTGATTCGATGTCTTACAACTGTCAAAGTTAATGGTCGTCTGGAACAATGAATGACATTGGCTGCGTTCAATCTCCTGTTGGATAGGGTATCTTGGATAGGTGGATTTTTAGAACGAGTTGGATAGCTGTATTGAGATAGCTGTCAAAAAATAAAACCAATTTTCTGCTGTTCACAAAAAGCAGAGAAACATTTAAGCTTCGAAGTGAAAATTGTTGGATAATTCGACTGATTCGTCGGACGATATGATGAATTGATAGGTACCTAACAATTTAATAAAAAATAGATAACCTTTATTCGTAATCTATGCTAAATCTCCTCTTAGCTCAATTGGAATTCTATACGATTAACAATTTACTTGCGAAATCTCCGGTTTTAAACGACTTATGTTTAACAGAAAACTATCCTAACAGAAACGAGGACTATTATGAAGTTACAATACGTAGATATAGTTTGGAAGAATTTCGATCTCATTTCCGAATAAGCAGAACTTGCTTTGCGGTAAGGTTTTGAGTTGGTTTGTTCACAGTAGATTAAGTTTTAACTTAATGGTGGAACCAACGCAAGAATTTTTGTTATTCAACGCTTCTTTAAAAAACCATTCAAGTGGCACCATCAACTAGAATATCCAATAAAATGTGAACAAACTATTCTTGATATCTATAATAAATTGCTTATTAACGATTTCAAACTATTAGGATCTTTTGCACAAGGTGCAGCAAAATAAAATAACTTTTAAAGTGAAGAAACGCAAGAAATTTAATTATCAGCTGGAGACAGCTTCAATTTAGTTACGAGTTCTGCTCTTTTTTGCTGAAATAAATTTGCAAGTTTTTTAAATTCAACCATGTCTTGAATCAGCTGTTCTGTCAGATACCTACATACCCCAGAATTTCTTTGATACCTTTGGATTCCTTTTTTGACATCTCAGCTGTTTTTGATCAGCTGTTATTTTACACGTAGAACACTGCAAAAACTGCAGATACCCTAACTGTCTGCGATTAAAAGCAGCCATTGACGTCTTTATCAATATTGTCAAACAAAGCATTGTAAGTTCATACATTTGTAAAACAAACGGTAAGACTCCATCTTTATACTTCAGTTTTAAGTGAGATTAATTACATATAATTTAAGTATTCTTCTAATAAAGCAAAAAGTCAAAATAAATGGGCGTGACAGTGGGCAGATATAACTCATGGTAGCATTAAATCTAACATTTATTCATTTAAAAACAAAACAAAATTATTCCTTCATTTAAAAAAATAAAACGGAAGTTTTTCACCATTTAAAAAATGTCAGAATAATTTGTTTTCCTCAAAATGTGATCATTACAATATATTCTAATACTGATTTAAACAATTCGATGATATTCCAATTCAGAGGGAATCACAAGTATATGCGACCCCAACTCTGAACCTTATTTTTATAAGTGTTTTTTTTTTCAGAACTTGTATGACGTGTGAAATGTTGTTCTAGATATAGAATGTCTAGCCACTCTTTATTATTGTTTCGTTTTATAATATAAATAAGAGGAAATCAGATTAATAAAAAAGGTGCTTTTAAAATGGCTTGTAGCCAATTTTTATTTTTTTGTTTGTTTTGTTTTTAATGGTTTGTGTTGAAATGTCGTCATTAATTGAGTTCAGTCTAGTTTATGTCTGTCATATATTATTCATACGTATGGCATTTTGGCATTTTAAGAGGTTGTGATATAATCTCTCTGTCAAGTCCCAACGATTGCATCCTCCACTAACAAATACAAAAATGCAATACAATAAATATTTAAACTTTAAATATTTAGCAATAATAGTTGAAGTAAATTAAAAGATATTAAATTGTTAATATTTAATTACTGCAGCAAACATAAACTAAAACAAGAACTTGATTTTCTTGAAAATAAAACCAAAATTTGTGGGTTCTAAAATCATCTTGACACTCGAAAAATCTAATTGAAATTCAAAAATTCATATTGGGATTTCAGCGTTCCAAGTCTGGTAAGAAATGCAACAAAAATCAAATTGAAATATACGAATATCGTCCAACTTATCTTAGAAGCATTTAAACATGCAACAGTGAGGATATTGAGAAAACATTTTTGAATGTTCTGAAAAATTATTGTGAAGTATGTGAAAATTAAAATGATCACATCAAAGCTTTCTTAGACCTTAAAAACCTCAATTTTCTTAAAGCGGTTTTTATCTACTTTCTCATTTCAATTAATTTTCATATATAAAGATGAGTGTCCAAATGATAATAAAACATAGATGTATACCATATTCAGACTTTTTGAGTATTTTTGTAAATTCGTATAATCCTATTTGCATTTTATGTAGCTTGGCATAACTATTAAACTGTTATTATAAAGCTTAAGAGTGAGCGCTAATCTCAGGAACTATTAATCCGCTTTAAAAAATTCTTTTAGAGGAAGGCTATAGGATATATAACTAAATAATACGAGCAGATCAGCGTGTTGAACATCGGGTGCCTAGTACTTCAACCGGAGATTGGGTTCCAATCCCAATGAAGAGTTGTTGGAGGCAACAAACGAGAGAAGGGGGAGAGGTGTTTCCACTAACGCAGCTCTCCTTATCCAGACGGCAGCGGACGAATTCCCGATATGGAATCAACGCTGGCGTCTACAGTTCCAGTAAGGTTGAACTACTTAGTGAACACCTTATAGGGCTTCTATGACTTTTTCAGAGCCCAGGCCTATAAGGAGCTGCCCGTACTTGGAGTTATACTAAGGATCTGGCCCTCCAGGTCGGGGGTTGTGCCGCGTCGGGGTGACTTCCTGACCACGTTAAAAATACGTTAGTTGCGAAATACAACCAAGCCTCGGGTACGGACGGATTTACTGTTGATAACCCAAAAGTAAATCCAAGAAGTGCAATGGGATGGACCGGGAAAACGCAAACTGAAAGACTGCGGCGACTGCTACCGAGAACAAAGAAAGCGTCTATTTGTGAGTGAATTTTTTGTTGCAACCAGACTCAGGCAAAAAGTCTTAAGTTTAAACATGTGAGCGAGCGTATCACGACAATCCGCATCAAGGCTAAATTCGCCAACATCAGCCTAATATGCGCGCATGCCCCAACAGAGAAGAAGAAAGATGAAAACACCAAATACATATTCTTCGAGAGATTTTAATGCCAAGCTAGGAAGAGAAGACATCTTTGGTGGCATAATCGGGAGACACAGCCTGCACGACACCACCTCCGACAACGGATTCAGTCTGATCGATTTCGCTGCGGGGCGAGACGTTTTGGTAGCTAGTACGCAGTTCACACATCTCAATATCCACAAGGGGGCATGGAAATCTCCTGATCAATTAACTGTCAACCAGATTGATCATATTGCGATCGACGCACGACACTTCTCCAATAAACAGGATGTCCGAACTTTCCGAGGGGCCAACATTGACTCGGACCATTACCTCGTTGTAGCCAAGGTACGGCTACGGATATTCTGGTCCAAGCCAAAACAAGGAAGTACTGTGAGAAGTTTCGACATTAGACGGCTAAAATCACAAGAGACTGCCATGTGCTTTTCCGATCGAGTCTTTAGTAACCTCTTAAGGAGGTTGACGAAGTGAAGATAGCTATATCTAAACTTAAGTTAAACGAAGCTGAGAATCTCAGCATAGTTTACCCGATACATAAGAAAGGAGGCCCTCTAAATTGCGCCTGCTACAGAGGCATCAGTCTCCTTAACATTGCATATAAGATCCTCTCTGCCGTATTATGTGAACGTCTGAATCCGTTCGTCAACAACCTGATAGGTCCTTATCAGTGTGGCTTCAGACCAGGAAAGTCCACTATCGACCAAATATTCACACTACGGCAGATCTTAGAAAAAACCCAGGTGCTTCAAATCGATACCCACCATCTCTTTACAGATTTTAAAGCCGCGTATGACAGCATCTATATAGGGAAGAGCTCTACCGAGCAATGTCTAGTTTTGGCATCGCTGTCAAACTTATCCTTTTTTGCATAATAACGATGGAGAATGCATGCTGCTCTATCAAGGTCGGAAAAGATCTTACCATTGCATTTGATGTCAAAAAAGGTTTTAGACTAGGCGATGCACTGCCATGCGACTTCTTTAATATCGTTCTGGAAAGAATTGGAAAAACTCCAGCGTCAACACTAGAAGCACAATCTTCCAAAGGTCCATCCAATTACTCGGATACGCGGATGATATTGACATAATTGGAAGATCAAAGCGTTATGTCAGTGGAGCGTTTTTGAGCATTGCGACGGAAGCGAAGAAGATGGGTTTAGTGGTAAATGAGGGCAAGACCTGTCATCAAAAAAGGACACTGAACGACGATGACGTCTTGGCCAAAACGTCAGAGGTAGTTAAGGACTTTGTCTACCTAGGCACCGCTATAAACACAGACAACGACACCAGTGCTGAAATCAAACGAAGAATAACTCTTGCAAATCGCTGCTTCTTTGGACTTAGAAGGCAATTGAGTAGTAAAGTCCTCTCTCGAACATCTAAAATCACCATCTATAAGACACCCATCTTCCCGGTTCTCATTTCTGGCGCCGAGACCTGGACCCTGTCAAAGAAAGATGAGAGCGTTTAAGGATGGTTCGAGAGAAAAATTCTTCGGTTGATTTTATGTCCCGTATGCATAGATGGAGACTGGAGGACAAGATATAACGACGAACTGTACGAGCTGTACAGCGACACTGACTAACAGAATAAAGTCCAACGGCTTAAATGGCGAGGTCATGTTGAGCGAATGGACATCAACGCTATAGCCCGGAAGGTCTTCGAATCCAATCCCGAGGGACGGCGCAGTTGAGAAAGACCGCGACTCAGGTGGGTGAAGACCTCAAGCTACTTGGTGTGCGAAACTGGAGACAGCTAGCTAGGGATCGAGCTGGCTGGAGACGCATGTTGGTTGAGGCCTAGGTCCGCCCACGGACTGTAGCGCCACCTTGAGTTAGTAAGGAAGTAAGCCCACATCTAATGTAAATTGGTATTTATCATCTATACAAATATTATAAAGCTGAAGAGTTTGCTTGTTTGTTTGTTTGTTTGTTTATTTGTTTGTTTGTTTGTACGCGCTGATCTTAGGAACTATTGATCCGATTTGAACAATTCCTTTAGTCTTAGATAGCCCATTTATTAGGGCCTCAATGTTACAGCATAACATCAGTTTGTTAAAAATTAAAATTATTAAAAATACCATTTTTAAAGATATTGAAATGTGTGATATAAAAATTAAATATACATTTATTATGGCATGCAGTGTTTTGTTCATTTGTACTTTACTATAGAGAATTTTGATAATAAAAAAGTCAGAAAAACAGTATTTTGATGCCATTTCAATAATCTTTTTGGGGTGCGCAATGAATTACATTCATATATTTGTCGAACTTGGACTGCAATCGTAAAAGCTATTATTTTTTAAGGATACTTTTGGTAGTGAATTTTCCAAATGTATCAATCCTCTCCTAAATAATTAAATTGACTTTCACATTCATTAATTCTTCTTAAAAGTTCCATAAGCTTTTAATAACTTTTTAAGAAAATCTAAGTTAGGAATTTTGATCGGGAAAATCCTTCAAAAATTGTTTATCTCTCCAAAGTTTAACTTAAATTTCGGTTGAAAGAACTGAGTCTTTTTCCTAAATTCAAAACAAAAATAGATTAAATGATACAATCAGTTATCAGTTTCTAATCTCATATTTTTAATCTATCTACTTATCTCTACGCACCTCCAAAGAAGCTTTAGCAGGATGACTTATAACTTATAATTAAAAGGATTGAAATGAAACTAAACACTCAAAGATTACAGTATCTATCCGTTTCTCGTATCCCTATATTTTCCGTGCCTTTATGCTCTGCTCATATCATATCCTTGGCAAAAAAAAGTATCTACAAGATATAAAACTTCAGTTTTTCCAGCTTCTGTTTTCAAGTTATCTTCTCTGATGTTGTGCATTAACAGTGTATCTATGCTTTATGTTTTGTCTCCTCTCCTTTCCTTTCGTCAAGTATTCGCTTTCCTCAATGGTCTTCTTATTGCTGGTGTTTGACCTTTCTGACGTTTATTTTTGTTGTCTTCATATCATTTTCATTTTCTTTTTCTCTTTATTATTGTTGTTGTTGTTGTTTGTAGTGCAACGAATGGTAAAACAACATAATGCAGCATGGAACGGCCACATACACATTACGACCGACGAATAACGTGAACCAAGATGCGAAAAGGAAAACTCTTTGGCACTGCGAATTGAAGAAAAATCACGTAATTCGCGAGAATTTTGTTTTTCTTTCTTCTACTTTTTCTTAATTAATTCCAGGATAAGATGTTAGGAGTTATTAGTGTCTGACATAAATGTACCTACCTACGGAATGGATTATATTCCCAGTTTGATTGCTGATACGTTATTCAGGGGGTGAAGGATGTCGTTATCGTTGTTGTTGTTTTTGTTGTGTTGCACGTGCAACCAATTCCCAAAGACAAATAGTATATACCTACCTTTCCTATACATAGTTTCATAACTACTCCAGGAGGCAAGGCACTGTCAACTGGCACTGCATTTGTGGCCCTGTAGGTTTTCGCTTTTAGTTTAGTTCGTGAATGAAAACTGACTTCCAGGAATACCTTGATGTGCATATTATAATATGTGAATAGGCGCCCCAGGGCGACAGCAGGAGCTCTCAATATGTCGTGTCGTCAGACATGCCACTTGAGGGCATTGCGCAGCGCACGTCTAGCACTAGACTAGCACCATGAAGCATGGAATGGTGGCATGGCGGACTTGACGGTGCAGTGGAGTGGGTATAGGAACGTATACGAGTAAATGTAGTGTGTGTTTATTACTAGCTGCGCTTTGTTTTAAGCAAGCCTCACCTCCCCTCTCTTCATATAATTTTCTTTTTTTTTAAATAAAATATTTGCGTTTCGACTTAAGGGGAGGTATGTACGCTTTAATGTTATCCCCTTATTTTATGACAAACATTGTGTACCTATGTTTGAATTTTTAATGGGAACTCAACAATTCCACTTTTCACGATAACTTTCTTCTCCTTTTTTCCAGTCCTCCCCCTGGTGTTCTGAAAAACCTTCTAAACATCACACAGAATCGCAAATATGGACAGAAACAACAAAAATGAAAATCATTCTAAGCCAGCAATAGTGCGGGGGGGGGGGGGGGTAGTCCATTCGAATCGTCGCGTCGTCGTGATTATTGTTTGCAATTAGCTTTGAGCTGTTAAAAGAGAGTTGCCGATGTGTCGTGCGAATTTAGAGAATTTTTGTTCATTGTTTAAGGTGCTTCAACGTCAACAGCCTTTAGAGTATTGTTGTAGATTAGCTATTCTATCCTATCGAGCTTTATTTTGTTCTTTGTTTTATGAAATATGTTTTCCTCTTCTGCTCTTAAAGAATTAATGATTTCCGGTGATGTTTTGAAAGGAGATTTCTTATTGTGTTAGAAGAAAAATATTCATATGTGAAAAGAAGACTTGAAGATTGTGAAGTTGATAAAATTTGGTGTTCGTATGAATTCTGATAAAATGTGACATTTTTGATACATATCAAAATGTCACGTTGAAGAATTTCCATACCTTACCGATCTTTCTGGAAGGATAGGGCATTCCTAGAAGACTAGACATTCCATTTCTCTACAGATGGATAAAAAACTAATAAGTCCTATATACCTTATTGCTGATGATATCGTACTTTACTATTCTATTCTATTCTATTCTATTCTATTCTATTCTATTCTATTCTATTCTATTCTATTCTATTCTATTCTATTCTATTCTATTCTATTCTATTCTATTCTATTCTATTCTATTCTATTCTATTCTATTCTATTCTATTCTATTCTATTCTATTCTATTCTATTCTATTCTATTCTATTCTATTCTATTCTATTCTATTCTATTCTATTCTATTCTATTCTATTCTATTCTATTCTATTCTATTCTATTCTATTCTATTCTATTCTATTCTATTCTATTCTATTCTATTCTATTCTATTCTATTCTATTCTATTCTATTCTATTCTATTCTATTCTATTCTATTCTATTCTATTCTATTCTATTCTATTCTATTCTATTCTATTCTATTCTATTCTATTCTATTCTATTCTATTCTATTCTATTCTATTCTATTCTATTCTATTCTATTCTATTCTATTCTATTCTATTCTATTCTATTCTATTCTATTCTATTCTATTCTATTCTATTCTATTCTATTCTATTCTATTCTATTCTATTCTATTCTATTCTATTCTATTCTATTCTATTCTATTCTATTCTATTCTATTCTATTCTATTCTATTCTATTCTATTCTATTCTATTCTATTCTATTCTATTCTATTCTATTCTATTCTATTCTATTCTATTCTATTCTATTCTATTCTATTCTATTCTATTCTATTCTATTCTATTCTATTCTATTCTATTCTATTCTATTCTATTCTATTCTATTCTATTCTATTCTATTCTATTCTATTCTATTCTATTCTATTCTATTCTATTCTATTCTATTCTATTCTATTCTATTCTATTCTATTCTATTCTATTCTATTCTATTCTATTCTATTCTATTCTATTCTATTCTATTCTATTCTATTCTATTCTATTCTATTCTATTCTATTCTATTCTATTCTATTCTATTCTATTCTATTCTATTCTATTCTATTCTATTCTATTCTATTCTATTCTATTCTATTCTATTCTATTCTATTCTATTCTATTCTATTCTATTCTATTCTATTCTATTCTATTCTATTCTATTCTATTCTATTCTATTCTATTCTATTCTATTCTATTCTATTCTATTCTATTCTATTCTATTCTATTCTATTCTATTCTATTCTATTCTATTCTATTCTATTCTATTCTATTCTATTCTATTCTATTCTATTCTATTCTATTCTATTCTATTCTATTCTATTCTATTCTATTCTATTCTATTCTATTCTATTCTATTCTATTCTATTCTATTCTATTCTATTCTATTCTATTCTATTCTATTCTATTCTATTCTATTCTATTCTATTCTATTCTATTCTATTCTATTCTATTCTATTCTATTCTATTCTATTCTATTCTATTCTATTCTATTCTATTCTATTCTATTCTATTCTATTCTATTCTATTCTATTCTATTCTATTCTATTCTATTCTATTCTATTCTATTCTATTCTATTCTATTCTATTCTATTCTATTCTATTTTATTCTATTCTATTCTATTCTATTCTATTCTATTCTATTCTATTCTATTCTATTCTATTCTATTCTATTCTATTCTATTCTATTCTATTCTATTCTATTCTAATCTATAGACATATGTACATTGAATCGTGTTCCAGGCAGAATTTTTGTCTATAAAAGAAGTCTTGTCCTGACTTAAAGAAAACATGATAAGAACATCTGATACCCAAATTTGGTCAAACAATCAGACTGCCATTGAATCCTTGCAATCTATCTCTACACTTTCTATACAAGTTTATAAATGTTGATCATTTCTAATAAAGATGATAAACAGTAGTTAAACATGCACCTTTTATGGGTTTTGGGCCATAGAGACATTCTAGCAAACTGATGAACTCGCCAAACATGGTAATACCCATTCTTACACGTTTGTCTAACGCTGGCGTACCAATCGCTACGTTTAGGCTTCAGCTAAAACAAGGCACTATAAACTACAGGTAAAATAACATCACCAACCGTTTGGCCTACCCTATGTTTGAAGCTTGATATCTCCTAGCAGATTATATAAAGGCTTGATATTTGATGTCATAACTGGACACTTATGAAAATAAAAAGCACGCCACGCGGCTAGGCGTATTCGCTAATGACTTTGGAATAAGTTGTATGGACAAGGAAAAGGAAGAAATAGTTCTTTACCTCTCTCTGTACATGACCTGCTGCAGCTCAAAAACGTAAGGCATATCTAGGAGAATTTTTCTATAACACTCTAAATGATCTCAAAACGAATAAAAAAAGCAGTTCAAAATGATACCACGTTCGGATTTGACTTCATTTACATGACGACCAGGACTTTGCTAACAGATTTCGACTTTAAAATTCTACGACATTAAAATATTATCCTTAATCACGAGGCGCAATTTTCAATTCGGCTGCTGTAAATAAACAAAATTGAATTATCTATTGCCCGGAAAACCCGCACTCCCATCTTTCAATCTTCAGTTCCTACGTTACGGTTTTGTTAACAGTTGTCTTGACGATGTCAATTCACCGGCTAAAAACTTTATTCTCATTCATTTTAATTAATTTTTTAAAGAAACTTCTAATTGATCAGCCCATTATTTAAAAAAAGAGTTTATATTTTAAAATAGTAATTTTCGAACCATGGAAAATAATAGTTTCAAATTAGTCACGAAATATGGAATAGGTTAAAAATTTGAAGTAGATTAGCTTCAAAAGTTGAAAGGTAAGAATGTAAAGAAAAACGATCTTCAACTTCACTTTCAACTTGAAGTTTTGACAACACTTATCAAGTTGAACAAAAAGTGAATAAAATGGCTCCTAACCTATTTATTGAGTTCAGTTAGATATTTTTTTTAAGTCAATTAGGTATATCAGCTTTTTATCTAAAGGTCTGAAAAACAAATAATGTTAGCTGAAGTAGATTTGCAAATTCTACTATACCTGATTATTAACTTGATATCACATTCTTTGTGTTCTTATTGGATTTCCGGTTTTCTTAACTCTGTTTTTATTAATAAATTAATACTAAAGCATAAGTATGTAGGTGAAATATTTCTTGAGCTACATTTTTGAATTAATTCGAATAACAAAATGACATTGAAAATAACTTATTCAAAAAAAAAATACGTCGTTTTTTTAAAATATACGTCACTTTTTTGTTTATGTAATATTGTTGTTTTTGTAGAATCAAATTTTATGATCATGAATTTTAAAAACCGAAACAAAAAATAATGCTAATTTTGTTTTTCCACATATTTAACAAAAATATTAGTTAACTGATAAGTTTTATAGCAAAAATTGTATTTTGCTAAAAATGTAATTCTAGACGAGTTTTGAGATTTTGAGATTTCGTAGGTGGAATTTTGTACTAGATTTAATTATATGTGCGTATGTAAAATGAAATACACATATACGTGCAATCTTGGGTCTAATCTTAGTTGTTGTTCAGTTCCATTTTAATTTCAATTTTGATTTAGATTCACATCAGAGTAGTTTAAGTGAAGTTTGAGTTCAGTTTGAGTTAAGTTTAAGTTAACTTTAAGCAAAGTTGAATTTAAGTTTAAGTTAAGTTTAAGTTAAGTTTAAGTTAAGTTTAAGTTAAGTTTAAGTTAAGTTTAAGTTAAGTTTAAGTTAAGTTTAAGTTAAGTTTAAGTTAAGTTTAAGATAAGTTTAAGTTAAGCTTAAGATAAGTTTAAGTTAAGTTTAAGTTAAGTTTAAGTAAAGTGAAAATAATTATGGAGGGAAATAAAAGACACGTCTCAATTCTTGTGAATGTTTATTTCGACTCAATTGTTCTTAACCTACTTACAACTATTTATACCTACTTAAATCTAAGGAACATGAGATAAGATACTGATAAAAATAGAATACACATTTCCACCCTAAGCTATATTTGGGCAATTGTGTGTACACGTGTTCCTATCCTACTGTATCCTTTCCTATGATGCTACGCACTTACACAATATTATATTTTATCTGTCTTGTGGAAATGCGCAGCTGCACCTTTGTAAGGATCATGTTCATTTATGAACATTAAGTTTATGTTAAGTTTAAGTTAAGTTTAAGTTAAGTTTAAGTTAAGTTTAAGTTAAGTTTAAGTTAAGTTTAAGTTAAGTTTAAGTTAAGTTTAAGTTAAGTTTAAGTTAAGTTTAAGTTAAGTTTAAGTTAAGTTTAAGTTAAGTTTAAGTTAAGTTTAAGTTAAGTTTAAGTTAAGTTTAAGTTAAGTTTAAGTCTAAGTTAAGTTTAAGTTTAAGTTAAGTTTAAGTTAAGTTCAAGTTAAGTTTAAGTTAAGTTTAAGTTAAGTTTAAGTTAAGTTTAAGTTAAGTTTAAGTTTAGTTTAAGTTAAGTTTAAGGTAAGTTTTAGTTAAGTTTACGTTAAGTTTAAGTTAAGTTTACTTTAAGTTAAGTTTAAGTTACGTTTAAGTTAACTTTAAGTTAAGTTTAAGCTAAGTTTAAGTTATGTTTACATTAAGTTTAAATTAAGTTTAAGTTAGGTTTAACTTAATATTAATTTAAGCTTAAGATAAGTTTAATTATTTCTCTTTTAAATAAAGATAAGGATATAAACAATAGCCTTTTTTGTTGGATGATGTAATCTGCCTTAAGTACAGAAAGTTAGGTTTTAGGTTCCCGAAACTCTATAAATATTTGATAGATATTTCGTATTTGCATGTTTTTTAAGATATACTATTCAAATTCAGATATGTTAGATTGTTTAGTTATTAATATCAAAATAAAAACAACCAGCTGTGTAGGAAAATCGACAAGGCAAACATAGTGAAAAAGGAAGCCTTCCCAAATATAGTTCGACATTCAAAATTGAAAAAGAAAAAACAACAAATGTAATCAAATTTCAGAGGCACTGCTTTGAAACCCTTTATTGAATAAATGAAATTGTTCAATCCTTGTATGTAGATGTTTGTTTTGTTAACCATAAAAACATAAAAAAATATACAAATTTACAACAAAATTGAATTGATGAAAAAAGCTGAATTTTCATCATCTTCTGTTTCCCATTGAAAATTCGAAAAAATAAAAACAAATAAAAATGTGACAAAATAAAAACACCTTACATAAGAGCACCTTCATACACTTTACACACAAAACAAGAAAAACAACAAAAAGAAAGCAGGAGAAGAAAAAAACAAAACACAAAAAACACGTCTTTTGTTCTTCACATGATGTTCAAATTCAAAACACCGGCAGCCATTTCTAATAGGATTCATTTTGTTTTCTTGCAGACAACCCTTTCTTGTTCTTCTATATTTTGCATTTTTATTTTTTTTTATAGGTAGGTAAAGGAATACAAAATTCCTGAGAAGCCAACACACAGCATACAGGCTAAGAGGCTAGAAAGGCTTGCTTTTTTCTTATCGCAATGAACCTGTCTGACAGTTTACACCCTCTATCTTGCAACTACCTTCCCTCCAAACAAACGTGCAAACGGTTTTACAAAGCGTACAACTCCAGAATACTAAAAAAGGATATGGAAATTTCCCTCAGGATAAAAAAAAAGTAGGAAAGATATACCTCTTGAACCTGAGAATGAAAAATTGCATATGATTATAGACAGCAGCTCTGGAATCCAAACGTTTCCCGGAGCGCATCACAAGGAAAAACGGCCAAACAAAAATCCATACTTTAGAGGTACCTATGTATGTACAAATCTCGTATCTAGTTTTCTATATTTACCGAAGTCCAAGGTGTTAAGTTCGCGCAAGGAATCTGTAAAAAGCCGTCCGTAAAGGGTACTTAGACTTACACAAACAAACAAACAACAAAAATGGAGATGGAACACCACATCAATTCTACCGAGGAACACGTCCATCGTCGTAGTCCCAAGAAGTCTTAGAAGTTTTCTTTCATTTTTATTCCGTGGAAGAAAAGATAACGGAAAAAGAAACTCTTTAATCCGATTAGGTTAAGTTGTGAAGAAGGATTTTGGTAGGATTAAGCTAGAAGAGAGCATTACATAAAATATAAATAGAAGTATGCATATAAAAGGGGAGAACTGATATCTTTAATTCAACGACTTGTGAACTCTCTAAATGTTAAGAAAATATGGTCTTCCTGTATTTGTTTGCTTTTGTTTAATTGTTTCAAAGTTTATGTAAATGTTTCCATCGACTTAAACTTAATTGTTCGTTTGTGTGCTTGTTTTAGAATCGAAGGTGTATTTGTTTGTTTGTTCGCTTGTTTGTTTGTTTGTTTGTTTGAACGGTCTAATCTCAGGAACTACTGGTCCAATTTGAAAAATTCTTTCAGTGTTAGATGGCCCATTTATTGAGGAAGGCTAAATGGTATATAACATCACGCAAAGACAAATACGAGCGTAGCACTGATAAGGAATGTTACAAAATGGGGAATCGTTTCCCCTATTGAGAGCTTTTACTGCGTGCGCTGCCAAAACGGTTTAAATATTGCTAAAATAATGTATAACAGAATTTTTCTCTTTAATAGTTTTAAAAAATAATCCACGGCAGCATATGTCTTTGTTTAAAAGTTGGCTCACTATAGCACTTTTAATGCTAATCAAATTTGTTAAAAATAACTACGCACAGTGGGGTATTTTGGTCGAAAACCTGGTCAAAAATATTTGGAGGTACCAAATGACTAAAAAGTTATTAGGAAGGATAAATTTTCATTTTTTAGGTACAGTAAAGACCACTTAAATGCTCATCCAGATTAGCCCAAAGAAAAAAAAGTGGTATTTGCAATCAAAACTTCGAGAGTTTTTTTGTCTGACATCAATAAAAGTCATTTAAGCACATCCTCGTTGCATTTAGTACTGGAGAATTTCCGTGAAAATTTTTCCATGTATTAGCGGAAATACTTCTTTCTAGCTTCAGCAGCTTCTTCGAACAACTGGCTGATTGGCAACAATGTATGGGATATGAAACTGGGAGAGTGGACTAAAATCTTATGCACTGTAGGAGACATAGGCTGCCATGGATACAAGTTTACGTAATATTTAGCAGTATCCATCGTAATTTTTGCGAATTTTTGAAGATCTAAATCATAACCAGAGAATATCACCTCTAATATAATATTGAATTTTTGTATAAATGATAAATCCACGCTTGTAATGGAAGCTTCTTCTTCTAGACTATTCAAAAATCTGCGCGAGGTGTTGCCGTCATTAGTGTTGCCATACCCAGCCTTTGGAAAGTCCACCAGTAAGCCCATTTTATCGTGGAACTCTTTTTGTATTTTTCTCTTGGGTGCTTTCATTTTTTCAAGGTCATTTTTTTCTGTTACGCGACCCTTATCCACTTCCGCAGTAAAAATTCAAAAAACCTAATCCTGGCATGTAATATTGATAGTCCAAATCTGAAAGAATCTGGATTCTCCGGTTCTGTAGAATCCAAGTCGTTCATAATTTTTGAAGTTTCTCCACATATGTAACGACGTAATGTAGATGCAGTATTCGTAAGTGTATTACACACTTTTCCATCAACCATTCTTGGAAGCAGTACATGGTTGACTCTTATATTGTTGCTTACTTTTGTTGGTTGAAGATTTTGGGCCTGGTTTTCAAAGTATGTTATGTCCTTACATTCTTACGTTCGTTGATGAAGAGTGAATGTTTTGCCATAAGATTTGACTCCAATACTTGAGACGAAGAGGTACAAGGGAACTAAAAAATATATTCGCATCACTATTATCGTCATCTTCGAATTTCTGCTTATACTGGCTTTAAGTAGACCCATCGCATCCCCACTTGTATATGAGATGTAAATCTGTTTCACTGGTCTCAAAGCACTGTTGGAGTTCTGGTTCCAAATATTTATATAAACGTGATGTTGTGTGATCCACTAATCTTGGAGCTTCACTTCGGCAACTGTCTTATTTACGCTTTTTGGTGGTTAACAATCCTGTTTAGCTTTACACACGTAGCACGGATATATATCTTTGTTGGCCTGATGGATCACTTCGTATTGACTAGCAGTAAAATTAGCTTCGACGAATATCCTCAAATCGTTTTCAGGAGTGTGTTTCTCAGTTTTCAGGGTTTTACTGCCAATCGCAGCTGCTTTCCGGAACTTCATAGCCCTGGTTGGAGTTTGGGTCGCAATCTCCATCACTTTTGCGACATAAATATTTCCCGCTGTGCTGCGTATGTCAGTTCATCAAAAGACACACTCTTACAAAGTTCCTCTGTTTTTCGACGTTTTGCTCAGTCACTTGATTCCCCGAACTCTTTGCTTGGGCTTTCCGGGAAGTATGCCAAAAGGTAGTGTTACTTCTTGCTAAGTCACTATTTATTCTTATCCTAGCAACGCTTTTCTGTGGATTGCAGAGTTGCCATCTCCGTTTATAGTTTGCTTTGAACGCCTTGAATTAAGATGAGGATATGGCCGAGTTAATGGCTTTGACAGCTGCCTGACTGTCTGTAAAGATAACCGCATTTCGGTTTTGGTTTTGTTTAAGTATCTTACATGCCTCCCTTATTGCCAGCAGTTCAGCCTGAAAAACGCTAGCAAAGTCAGGAAGCTTAAAGGATTTGACTACATTTCAAAATCAAATGGTGTGGCGCAACAGTCCGTTGTGAACCAGGGCCTAGTGACTTACAACTCTCAACCATTCCTGTGTGCGAGTACTGTTGTCAGGAATGGAAGGGACCTACAATTTTAGGCCGAATCCGAACGGCTAGTTTGAGAAAGCACTTTTTCATGACAAGAATTACTCTTGAAGGATTTGTCAATTCCTTGCAAGAGGCAGTACCCGCGAAAATTATTTTTTTAAATTAAGGTGGCACAGGCAGGGATTGAACCCATGACCCCTTGCATGACAGTCCAACGCACTAACCACTCTGCTACGGGTACTACTACATGGCTACATTTAGGGACTCAGAAAAGATCCCAGAACCAACTCCGCACTCCATATTTGAGCCGTCAGTAAAGATGGTTGTGTCGAAACCTATCGACACGATGTCATCCTCCCAATCTTCTCTGTATGGAAAAATAACCTTAAAACCCTTACTAAGGCTCAAAGTAGGAGTGCAGTAGTGAGTGTCTACCGAGATAATATTTGAGGGAATCAATTTCGTTGTGTTGTTGTGACCATAAGGTTTTGACAACCAGCTGTTTGATTCCTTCAGCCTAATAACGCTGCAGGAAACTATGTATTTAATAAAAAGGTCGATTGGTAGAAGATCCAAGGCGTCTAAGGCGCCCGTTTAGCAAGTACGCATGACCCTGTGGTGCCCACGCAAGCTGTTCTCTAAACCTTCTTTAGCTTATCAATATTATAGGCTTTGCTAAGAGCAGGCCACCACACAATCAAACCATTTGTTAAGATTGGACGTACTACGGCTGTGTACGTAAATAAATTCATCTTCGACTGAAGTTCCTACTTTTTGCCGAAAGTTTTGCTGCAGGCTTAGAAGGCAACATAGGCCTTCTTATATTTAGTTTCCAGTTTAGTTTAGTCGAGTATAACTCCCAAATATTTTGCACTGGAAGACAATGATAAGATTTGACCGTTGAGTCGAGGTAGCGTGAAGGCCGTACTTTAGTTTTGGTGGTAAAGAGCAACAGTTCAGTTTTACTTTGGTTAACTCCTAGTCCACAACTCGCGGCCCAGCTGCTAACTTTCTTCAAAGCTGACTCCGTGATTTCACTAATCACAGAGGTGTACTTTCCTGACACCAATACCACCAAATCATCCGCCTTAACTCCACATCTCTCTAATTTAACGAGAATTGTATCCATGTATCGCCATAGAAGAGGCGAAAGGACACCACCCTGGGGTGTTCCCCTACTCACGTGTTTTGTTGCGATTGTATTGCCTAGAGTGGCTCGAATCTTCCTACCACTGAGCATGGAAATAATCCATTTTCGAATGAAGTCTTCTACACCGAACTTAGCGAGCGATTCTTCTATGGATTCTGTAAGGACGTTGTTAAAAGCACCTTCTTTGTCTAGGAAGGTGGCAAGAGTAAATTCTTTATAATGAATTGTTTGTTCTACAGTACGCACTACCTCATGGAGGGCAGTCTCCGTAGATTTGCCCTTAAGATAAGCATGCTGACAGCTTTCGAGAGGTCGCCCAACTAGGATTTCTCTAGTATTGTAATCAAGAATGCGATCCAAGGTTTTAAGCACAAAAGATGTTATGCTTATTGGTCTGAAATCCTTCGCGGATTCGTGACCTCGCCTACCTAATTTCGGGATAAAAACTAGTTTGACATGGGCACATGTTTGAGAAGGAGGCATCCTTTGAAAATTTGTTCCAGCCATGGAGCTGCCACATCATGCAACTTTTGAAGCATAACTCTCAGTATGCCATCAATGCCTGGGGATTTATATGGAGAAAAAGTATTGATGGCCCAAAAAATATTTTCTCTGCTTATAACGGAATTGACTTGCATCACATGAGCTACGTTTAGCTCTGTGGTTTCAAGCGATTCCACGACTTTACTAAACAGTAGACCTTATATGGGACACATGCCTAACCCTGAAAGTGAAAGTTGACAAAATTGATTTATGGCCACGTTTCATTTCAAAATACCACACTATGCGACGCCTCAATTCTCAAGAAATTCAAAATTTTTAAAGACTTGTTTCAAAAATGTTTTTATTGAATTTTTAAATTTCTCTTAAAGCTTAAGTGATATTTTGAAGTATGCATCAAATTCTTTCTAGAAGAATTTGTTTGAAATCGTTTAAATTCCTTAGAATTTTCTTTAAAAAATAGATAAAAAATGATGAAGAAGTCTGTAATTGTGCAGTGTTTCAAGAGATTTGTATGTATGAAAAACGTTCAGTTTTGTTAAAATTTATTTAAGTTTTAGAATAAATTAGAATAGGAAGTGTTTGAGATTTGTTTGAATCAAGTTCAAATTTGATCTCGAAATTGTAAGACACTCGTTATTCGTCTTTGGTTAGAATTCGTATTGAAATAAAATATAAAAACAAATCAAAAAGAAAAAAATATCAAAACAAGCAACCACCTGGTTAGATTTCCTGTTTACATGAGCCGAGAGTGTGCCTTGCTTACGTTCAAAAAATAAATAATAACAGAGAAACATTTTGCCGATTAATTGGATTGGAAGTAACATTTTCTTTTTCTTAATTTATTTTCTTTATTTATAAATATTCATAGATCTCGTTTTTATTTTTGTTGAAGCATAGCATAACGGTTTTGTGTAGTGTAAACACAATGACAACTTGCAATTAATGTCAAAATTTACATGCAAAACAATGTGACATCTAAAGAGGTGGGCGAAGGCTACAACAGATAAACGGTTTAACGTATAAACAAGACACAACATCAATTCAGAAATATAAATCTAGAGCAACAAAAATCATGTTTTTTATGCGACGGTATATTTTTTGTAATCAAAAACCACGGCGGGCGCGTGTTTCACGGCGGTGGCGGTGGTTTGAATGATGATGATGAAACTCATCCCCAAGCCCCAGCCTATTTATCTAACCAAAGAAATCATAGCTTTCAAGACCTCTGACACATATACGGTTTTGATTTCAATTTTGCATACATAAATTGGAAAAGAAATACATCAAAGGGTGTTTTTAAAAAAAAGTGTGTGATTGAATATCTATTTTTGTTCTTAACCTTATATTTTTGACAGTTCAACTGTCATTTGGTCTTTTTTAGTCATGTCATAAACCTTAAATGTTGACACTTGAAAATAATATTTCGAAGAACAAAACTGACATTTCAAACCAAAACAAACAAACCTAAACATTTCCATTCTTAACGAATTCACATGACAGCAGAAAAAAACACCCTTTAATAGGCAAATTCAAAACTAAAAATATCTCATCTCAATTGCAATGCGAGAGCAAAATAATTATTCAATTAAAACGTACAACAACAAAAAAAAAAATGAAACAACATTTGCCGCAAGCGCACAACGTACTCGTACTACAACCCAAAGAGTGTGCTGCATTGAAGCTGTCAAGCACCAAACCGAGCACAAAGTCAACGAACCTTGAAAGTGAGTCTCGTATGTTTGTTATTTTTTTTTGTTGTTTTCATTTTTGTAAGTAACTCAAATTATAAATGTAGCGTGGATAAAAGTTGTCTGAAAGGCGACGCAGCAGCTCGGCAGCTAGATGGCGGTGTATGTTGGCCGGCGACGACGCAGCATGGCCGAAACAGTTGCTTGATGTTGATATTAATACGAAATAAAATAAACAAACAAAATTACTGAATTTGAAATTAAATGAAGAAATCTTTTTGAATTAATCTCCTCTATTCTAGCCTGAGTCGTCGCCGCCACCTCCCGACGCCGCAACGTGTGTCGTCGTTAGTCGCCTTCGCCGGGCTTACTTGACTTTATGGTTAGGTTTTGTATAAATCTATCTTTAGATTGCAAGTGACAAAGAGGTTTGACAGCAACATGTATACCGTGTATATACAAATCTAACAGCTCAGCGTGATTCTCTCATGGTTTCTCATGTTTAGTCAAGGTCGATTTGTGACAGCTAGATCAGATTAGACACACTGTACTTTTTATGTCATTTAATTTGTAGATATATGGACGGATGATAAGAAACGGTTGTTTTGGATAAATTTATATATGGGACGCCTACATTTTTGGAGAAATATTATGTCATTCGTTTGTCTCATTTAAGCAATAAGACGAATGTGAAATTAGAGAACGAATCAATGGGTTGTTTATGTTTTATAACATTTCGAAATGTCAAAAGTACAATGAAAAAGTTATACGGTATTTTTGTTATTACCGTTACAAATTATTACTCGCAAAGTATTTTATCTTCTTTTAGAAGGATTTCGAAGAGGTTCCATTGTGAATAGGCCAATATTTAAGCAACTGTCATTCTTGAAGCTGTCAATTTTGACATATAAAAAGTAAAAACTGCTGCTTAAAACCTAACGAACACACTTTAACAAAGCATTGTAATTGTTAAATTCGCTAAGTAAGTGGCGAATATTTGTAACGCAAAAACATTGTTACAATTCACCACAAAAATGGTGAGTATTTTGTCATTCACACAGCTGTCATTTTTGTATTCAAAATACCACATTAATAAAAATGAAAGGAAAACGCTCCAAAAATAGTGAGTATTTTACTATTTGGAAAGGTGTCAATTTTAAAGTTGTCAATTTTGACATTTAAAAAGTAAAAACTGCTACTAAAAACCTTAGAAACACACTTTAACAAAGCATTGCAATTGTTAAATTCGCTACGTAAGTGGTGAATATTTTTCTATTTGGGCAGCTGTCACTTCTGAATGCATAAAAATTGTAAAAAAAATTGCTACAAAAATGGTGAAAATTATGCTACTTGGGCAGCTGTCGCTTTTGAAAAGAAAACGCTCCAAAAAGAGTGAGTATATTGCTATTTGGGAAGGTGCCAATTTTTAAGTTGTCATTTGTTGACATTTCACAAGTAAAAACTACGCCCTCACCGTAAATGAAGAAATATACGCTTGAATAACGCAAATAAATTATTACAATTCACCACAAAAATGGTGAGTATTTTTTCATTCGCACAGGTCATTAATAAAATGAAAAGAAAACGCGAGAAGGTGTCAATTTTGTAGTTGTCATTTTTTGACATTTGACAAGTAAAAACTGCTACTAAAAATTTAAGGAACGCACTTTAACAACGCATTGCAATTATTGAATTCGCTACGTAAGTGGTGAATATTTTTCTATTTGGGCAGCTGTCACTTCTGAACGCATTGAAATTGTAAAAATTTGCTGCAAAAATGGTGAAAATTATGCTACTTGGGCAGCTATCGCTTTTGAAGGTGTAAGTTCAAAATACCATATTAATAAAAATGAAAAGAAAACGCTCCAAAAATAGGTGTCAATTTTGAAGTTGTCATTTGTTGACATTAAACAAGTAAAAACTACGCGCTCACTGTAAATGAAGAAATATACCCTTCAATAACGCAAAAAAATGTTACAATTCACCACAAAAATGGTGATCATTTTGTCAATCAAATAGCAGTCATTTTTGTGCTCAAAATACCCCATTAATAAAAATGAAAAGAAAACGCTCCAAAAATAGTGAGTATTTGGTGTCAGTTTTGAAGCTGTCATTTGTTGACATTTGGCAAGTAAAAACTAAGCCCTTACCGTAAATGGAGAAATATACGCTTCAACAATGCAAATAAATTCTTACAATTCACCACAAAAATGGTGAGTATTTTGTCTTTCACACAGCTGTCATTTTTGTGTTCAAAATACTACATTAATAAAAATAAAACGAAAACGCTCCAAAAATAGTGAGTATTTTGCTATTTGGGAAGATGTCAATTTTGAAGTTGTCAATTTTGACATTTCAAAAGTAAAAACTGCTACTAAAAACTTAAGGAACAAACTTTAACAACGCATTTCAATTGTTAAATTCGCTGAGTAAGTGGTGAATATTTTTCTATTGGGACAGCTGGCACTTCTGAACGCATAGAAATTGTAATAAAAATAAAAAGAAAACGCTCCATAAATAGTGAGTAAGTGTAATATTTGGGAAGGTGTCAATTTTGAAGCTTTCATTTGTTGACATTTGACAAGTGAAAACTACGCCCTCACCGTAAATGAAGAAATATACCCTTGAATAACGCCAATAAATTGTTACAATTCACCACAAAATGGTAAGTATTTTGTCTTCACACAGCTGTCATTTTTTGACATTTAATGAGTAAAAACTACACCAATTTTAAAAATTGTAAATATCCACCACAAAAATGGAGCATTTTGGAGAGTTCTGGATTTTGAAGCTGTCATTTGTTGAAATTTGACAAGTAAATTGATTTTTCTTTAATGTCGAAATTAAATCTCTCATCAGAAAAAACTGTTTTTAACCTTTATCTGCGTTATTTCAACTTAACTGAAACTCCTATTTTAAACTAAATGAAATTTAGATAGGTTATAATTAAATTGAAATGTAAATCATCACCACATAACCTGAATTTCTTCATTTCAAGAACAACACTATTCTAAAATTAACTTCTCGTGTTTAATTATTATTATTTTATTATTTTTCTTTTTCTTTCAAATTTGATTTGGATTTAAAATTCGTGGAACAACCATATGATAGTTTACACGCAACTCCTGTCAAAACGTAAGATCGTAAACATAATGAACGAGGTGTTTTAGACATTTAATATGTCCATCACAGATAAAAGAATAACACCTTTTGAAGGTTTTATGTTTTGGGTATAGAATTGAGAGACAACTTAATAAAAATTAAGAAATCGCATGATCTTATAAAGAAGGAATTTAAAAACACACCATTTTTATATATGTATGTACTTGAATTGTTTGTAGGTTAGAAATTTTGAAACCTAAACCTATACCAATTTCCGTAACAATAATTTAACATTCATTATTCAACTTATAGCTTATAATTAATCATATCAATAAATCGTTCAAAATTTTATTTATCCCCGTTAGCGTAATAGGTAGTATCTCTATACAATGCAATTTACAACATTGTTGGCATTCAAATCATTTGTTAACACAAAGGCCATATTGTTGGTGGTGGTACTGCTGCTACTTTGGATATCTCGTTGTTGACCAGCGGCAGCGAAAATTCTCCTCCTCCAAACGTATTAATTTGCAATTTTTACATAACCCGTCGTCGTTGTCGGCGTTGTTCGTCGTCGTCGTCGGTCGCCGTAGTCGTCCGTCGTCAAAGTTGCTACCACCATAGCTTCTGGCTGGTCTTCGTCCGGTCTGTTATTAGACCCACGACGACAACGAAGACGTCTGGTGCTGGTTATTGTTACTAACCAATGCTTTGTAACTTCAACAGACAATTGCTTGAACTCACGTTGTTGCAACATACTTTTATCTCAATGTGTTTTGTGGATTTGTTGGGGCTGCTGGCTGCATTTGCATGTGGCATCAACGTAATTTACAGGAAATTAATAACAAACAAACAGAGAAACAAAATAACAAACTACAAGAATACAAGAATACAAGAAGACATACAAATTTAAATTAAAAAACAAAATAAACCAACAACTCTAAAACTTGTTCTACACTTTTTCAGTTTTCAGATCTATCCTAATCCAACACCAAGTCATCTAAGAACAGTCAAAATCACATATTTACTTTCAAACTGTCAAACTGTATACACATCATTGGTTTTTGTTTAAAAAAATGTCTTCTCTTGACGGAACAAGAACTGTCATTCTGACACTTAACACCCGACAAATTTCACTGTCACTTCGTAGAAAATTCATGTTCATAAGTCAAACTTCGTAGAAAATTCATGTTCATATGTCAAACGATATATTAATTTTAATTCAATTTCATTTGACATTTCATGTTACATTTTTTTGACAATTCATGTTTTAAAGCCATGTAAAAGCTGTCCGTTCATAGAAATCAAAAGCCAATTTCACTTTTAAATTTAACTTCACTTGACATTTTGTTGCACATTTTATTTGACACTTGTTTGACAATTCATGTTTTACAACCATTAAATGAGTTGACCAGTTTATGTGTCTAAGATTTTTGACATTTGTTTCAATAACATTGAAATAGCAGGAGAATGAAATATAAGAATTCACTATTTATTCACAACATTCGAATATTAGGTCCGTTCGCGTACCCTCCTAAAACAGTCCAATTTTCCGAAAAAATGCGAAATTTGACCTAATCCTATTCAAAAAATCAAAAACTGTTCGCGTACTCAAAAGAGAGCGATCACGTGAGAGTAAAATATTTCCCCAACCTACGAATTATAGCCCAAGAAATTTCTTTGGGCTGGTTTGTAAAAAGTGTCAAGTATGATAGAAATTCAAATAAACTGCTCGCTTTTCACTTTTTTTTTCACTGTCACTTACAAAATTAAAAATTCTTTTCCCAAAGAACAGCAACAATATTGCAAATTTTAAGTTTCAGTTTAATCAAGTTTTTCATCTCTTTTTACGAATTTTAGTGCAGAAAGTACGCGAACGGACCTATTATTTGATAATTTTAGAAAATATTTGAGAATTCGAATTATAAAAATCATGCTATTTATGAAATCTCATTCGAAATTCCATGTTTTACAACAGTAAATGAAGAAAGAAAATCATTCAATTTAAAACCCTTCCAAAAATGTAATACGAGGTTTTAACTGTTTGACAACTAAATGCCATTGCTCTATTCGCACGTTACGTTGTTACGTTGAAGTTGTCTGGTTGAAGTGGAGCCACCGTTTGCTGTCACTGCGCTGCTGCTGCTGTTGTTGCTGCTGTCATATACATGCGATCTTAAAGTGGGTTTGTTGCAACAACGACGCAGCAGCCGAGATTCTAGTGAAGTCGATCCGGCCAAGCAGAAATATAGAGATACTGTTTATGTAGGTACCTAACCTATACATAGCATGTTTTAGCTTTTGAAATAGCTCGAACTGAACTAGTCTTACACTCAGCCTCAGCCTCTGCAATCAATGACACCAACAAACCAAAGACCCCAGACATGAAGTTGATGCTGTGCTGGTGCTCCTAGTGTTTGTTTCTGAGCCTTCGACTCCATATGAAACTGTACATACTCTTGTACTTATAGATTTATAAAAAAATGTTTATATAAAAATAAAGGGAGCATTTGGATGCCGATGTTTACCTTTCAAAAACTAGAACCCCAAGTCTTCGTCGTATATAAAAGAAATGCAATATGCGCTATGGGGCTGTGGAGTGCCAGTGCGAGTGCAGATGCAGATTGAACTGTGCCTACTTCTGCCGTGCGTCGCACTGTGGGGCTGTTTCATTGGCGAGAGCGGCGAGAAGTCATGTTTCTTATGTGTGAAAAACTTCAATAAAAATAACTGTTATATTAACTGATAATATGCCTCATATGATATAGGATTTTTTGTTCAATTAGCTGTTCTATCACTGTACTGCTCGGCATCAAAGTTGAAAGTTTAGCTTAAATAGTGATCTGTACTAAATACATCAAAATAAGTTGCATTTATTATTAAAGTGAAAATTAATTGTGTATACAATTTTTTTGCAAAGATTTTGTTAAACCAGGTATGTTCTTTGAATAACATTAGTTTTTACTCGATTATCAAATAAAATTAAAAAGAAAATGTAATATGAACAATAGAAAGTCGTTTTATTTTTTAAATAACGGTAATTTTTTATTAGGCAAACATTAAAACAAAATTTAAAGTGTTTTTCTTAGTTTAATTTTTTTATTTTTCGGGACTGAATTTAAAAGTAAAAAATGTTTGCCTAAAATATTTTTTTTTAATTTTTTTGTGTTTATAAGTATGGTTCTCTTAACTCAGTTCAATCGTATTTAAGGTCTCAACATGGATATTTTCTCCTGCAAAAAGCAGGAACTCTGCGAAATCTTTTTTAATAGTAAATTTAAGAGTATTGTCAAAAAGTTTGAAGATATTGAGACATTCTGAATATCAAAGACAAATTGCTCTGAAAATCACGTGTCAGATCTAAAAAAAGAATTAGTTAGATTTAAATTTGATCTTAAATCTAAGTGGAAGAAAAGCCACAGTACGAGGACAGTGTTTGATAAAAAAGAATCACACTGGCTTCGTCAAAACATTAAATTTAAAATGTATTCACTACCCCCTGGACGCCCTCAGACTAGTTTTGATCTTTTGAGTAAGCGAAGAAAACGCGAAAGAGTAGCTGATCTTCGAGATAAATCTGCAGAAGAGCTTGTTTTCGCTGCTCAAATGAATTTTAGAGCTGCAGGTGACAAAAAAACTGCAGAATTTCTGGAACAAACCCTGGGTCCACCTACCACCTCAAAGAGTTCGACAGTTATGCTCACTTCTGTGTATATGTACATATATATACATATATGTATGTATATATGTATATATATATATACATACACATATATATATTTATATACATATGCACATATATATGCAACAATTCATGCAAAATATTTTTGTTATCTTATTTTTTTTTAGATATTAAAATCTGCTTTATCTTAAATCAAAATGATGCTGTACAAATGCTCTCAAAACTTCAACTTTATATAACTTTGACCCAAAAATTATGTAAGAATGTTTTAAATTAGTTTTTAACTTTAATTTAAATTAAACACATCAAAAACTTTTCGAAAAATATATTTTAGTTTAATCTACAAAAAACATTTACAATTATCGCCGTTCGTAAGGTGCTTCTGCCCCACTGTGCGTCGGTCGGTCGTCGTTCGCCGTCGTCGTTTTTAATCGTTGCTCTCGACATGAATTGAATAGCTCACAGGGTATCGTAATAATGCTGATGGTGATGCTGATGCTTATGCATCACACAAACACACCAGCATCCAGCACCAGGAGAGGCACGAATCTTTTTGTTGGGGCAGTTTCAAGTCATTGGACTAGATTTGTGGGATTCTGTTTATTATTTTGTTGTTGTGGCAGATTTTGTTTTATTTTTGAATGAATATACAACTTACCATGGTCAATATTCGAGAAGTTCTTCTTTTTTTCACAGCTGCATTCGTGCAGACGTTTGTGAGGATATATTTTTGAATTGAATTTTATTTCTTGTTTATTGAAATGAGATAAGATTATAGTTATCCATAATGGAAATAGGTGCCCAGCCTGCTTTTAAAATGAGTAGGATTGTGTCGAAAAGACTATAAAAGGAGTTACTAATGCAATCGTCATTGTTTTCAAGTTACCTCTTCGGTTTATTTGTGGATTTCTAGGAAGTTCTTAATTTAAATAAGTTTTTTACTAAAGAGAGTTCACAAACAACATGGACTTAATTTTTTGGAGTTTTCATTCTTTTGTTTGATTTTATTCCTTAAAGAACAAATCGATGTCGTATTTTCCTACTTTCAGAGAGGAATAACAAATTTCCGAAAACTGGAAGAACTTAACACTAAAATAGAAATCTTCTAAAAATTCATTAGTGGTAAAGTTTTTAGTCTCTTTTATTAACAGCGATGCGTCTGAACACGTCTTAAAAGTGACAGTTGGTGAAAAAAAAATCAATACAAACAAACCTTAATCTGCAGAACGGACCTATTTGGCAAGTTTATATTTCTAATTATAACATTAGCGAAATTTGAGAATAGAATTTTAAAGATTAAATTTCTAAATTATTCTCCAAAAGTAAAACAAAGCTCATTTGACTTCAAGACGTAGAACTTTGTTTGCATTTTATTCTCCTTTTTGTTAGCCTTCTCAGAATATTCTTAGAAATCACGGAAATATAAACTGGCCAATCACTTTAAAATGTCAGAAGTTCAGAAGTCATATGGATTTCACAAAATAATAAATGTTAAAGTTGTAATTTTGTGAGTAAAATAATAGGAAATAGTACCGTTATTATGCATTAAAATATGGAGGGAGGCTTTAAATAGAGGTGTCGATAAACATTAGCTTTAAACTCCTTAATATTGCAATGATTGGAAAATATGGAGTATGATAAAGCATTCCACATTCGCGTAGTACGGCTAAAGAACAGATCTCTTTTTACTTGACACTTCGACCGCAATTGGACTCGAGGGTAAACTCATTAACATTCCTGGAGGCGCGAGTATTATGCTCGTTTCACACTCCACTGTTTTGACCGTACAAAAATCCGGACGGCGTAAACCGGATCAATGTGTAATTAGCCATTGATCCGGTTTTAACTGTACGGTAAAACAAGATATATGCTGGGTTATAGTGCTTATTATCACAAGTAATCGCGTCTTGAAGTGGCTGATCGAACTCTGCCGCACGATGTGAAAACATGCATTTCGTCATGTACGCCACTAAGCTTATCGAGCCGTCCGGCAGCCGTATACTGTAGTGGAAGTAGACGATTGCTACCCGGAGCGGCGCCGGCATTTTGCCGTGACCGTATAATATGAAAGCATATATGGTCTTGTTCGCGCCTCTAACAAAATGTCGCCGGTTTTTTTCCGTACGGTCAAAACCGTGTAGTGTGAAACGAGCCTTACGGTTGAATTTCTTGAGAGGAAGAATACATTTATTCCTCTGGAGCATAAACCATAAAAGTAACGGTAAAAAATGGTGAGATAAGGAATTTAACGACGGTGTTCAAGGGACGTAAATGATACCACGATGATATTATCACCAATCAATTTGAATGCTCTACGTTCAAAATTGTCCAAGAGACTTAAGGATGTTGCAGGACCCACAGCCCAGAGATGGAAATTATACTCAAGCTTAGGACGTATAAAAGTCTTATTTACAATAGCCAGATCGCTTTAGGAAACCCAAAGATCTAAAGAGGCGGTTTTGGCAAATCACCTTTTATGGAAGGACTCCTTGATGCGAGTGCCACCTGATGGATAGTGGCAAAGGTGGTAAATTATGCCATTACAACAGTAGGCAGCATTGATTTGTCGATGTATTAAATTGTACTAGATTTTTGATTCCGCATTTAATAATATTGTCTAGGTCAGGTGGTGCGAAATCGTTTCGTCACTTCCTAGTGGTGCCCGCTGGATAACCGAAAGGTGAACTAACGACGAACATTGGATCCAGAGCTTTTTCACCTGCGTTTCCTTCTAAGGAAGTAGGTGCGAAAGATATCGCTTTAAAGAACCAGCTCTAACGATCATGCGCAGGCCTCACAAGCCGGTCATGAAAGGAAATTTAAAAGTGTGATGAAAGCTTCGGATGAACGGAGTTATAATGTTTACCCCCCCCCCCCCCCCAACCGCACCGCAAACGAAAAACGGACAACGATTTACGTGTATGTACATGGAATGTGCGTACAATCAACCGACCACGCAAAACAGAGCAGCTTGCCGATGCCCTCAACGAAATCAAAGTTGATGTGACAGCCTTCCAGGTAATGCGATGGAATGGACCAGGCAGTAGGAAGATTGAAGCCTGTGATATCTACTATGGAAAGTGTCTACTCGATAGGAGGAAGCGCTTATTTGGATGTGGTTTTGCTGTCAGAGGGAAACTAAGGCAAAGAGTTTTTAAGCTTTCGGGAAGTAAGCGAAAGAGTAACGACAATCCGCATTAAGGCCAAATTCCACCACCTGAGCCTTATCAGCGCGCATGCCCCGACGGAAGAGAAGGATGACAATACCAAAGAAGAATTCTATGAGCTCCACGTCAAAACGTTTGAGCAATGTCCCAAAAACGATGTTAGAACTCTACTGGGAGATTTTAACGCCAAAACTGGTAAAGAAGGCGTCTCTGGTAGGTCAATCGGAAGACATAGCCTACACGACATCACTTCTGGAAACGGACTCAGGCTTATCGACTTCCTAGCCGAGAAATGGTGTTGAGTAGCACCAGATTCTCTAGCCCAGATATCCACAAAGGTACTAGGCGGTCCCCCGATGATCGAACATGCAACCAAATCGGTCATGGTGCTAATGACGGAAGACACTCCTCTAGCATACTTGGCATTCGTACGTACAGATCAGCCAACATAGATTTCGACCACTACCTAGTTGGTGCTAAACTGAGGGTACGAATATCCGTGGAAGCTCTTATGCGAACAACAACCTGGAGGAGAAGATTCAACGTTGTAAGACTGCAGCAGGACGAGTATTCCTAGAGCTTCCGAGAAAGCCTACAACGGACGACCCACTAGCAGCTTTGCAAACAATCCATCATGCTGCAGAAGAGGTGCTAAGTTTCTCACAGCCTCCACCAAGGAACCCCTAGTTTGACTATGAATGTGCTCAGGCAAACAAAGCCAACCAGCTGCTTAGTAGTGATGAAGTCAACGATTCCGCCAGCGAGCAGGCACCTCAAATCCATTTGGTTGACGATCTAGAGTTCCACCCACCCGACCAGAGTGAGACCAAACAAGCCATCACCAGGCTGAAGTCAAACAAAGCGGCCGGTGACGGTCTGCAGTCGGAGCTTTTTAAGTCCGCTGGAGCAGTTCTGGTAAGTGCATGCAATGCACCAGCTAGTTACTAAAATTTGGTGGAAGAAAGCATGTCCGACGAGCGGAACTTAAGCACCATCGGCCCGATCTATAAAAAAGATGACCGCCTTCTCTGCGCCAACTACAGAGGCATTAGCCTTTTAAACATCGCGTACAACATCTTGTCCAGCGTATTATGTGAACGCCTGAAGCCATTTACTGACGAACTAATTGGCCCTTACCAGTGTGGCTTCAGGCCTGGAAAATCTATCATCGATCAAATTTTCAATCTACGCCAAAACCTAGAAAAGAACCAAGAACGTAACATCGAAACACACCATCTTTTTATCGATTTTAAAGCAGCTTATGACAGTGTAGACAGGAACGTACTATTACGTGCCATGTTGAGTTTTGGTATCCCTACCAAACTGATACGACTTATCAGGATTGGAAGAGACTTCGACAAGGCGATGCGCTGTCATGTAGCTGCTTCAATATTGTTCTTGAAAGATACGCCAATACAAGTGGCCTCATTTTTCAAAAATTCAACCAATATCTTGGATATGCAGATGACATCTACATTATGGGAAGAACCAAACGAGCAGTAAAGGGTGCTTACTGTAATGTCAAGTCTGAGGCGAAGAAAATGAAGAAGAAAGCGAATGAACATCGAAGCTCCAGCCCGTAAGGTATTTAACGCCAAGCCTGAGGGAACAATAAGCAGAGGCAGGCCTCATGTGGAGTGATCAAGTTGAGACCTATGCACGTCACCTTGGTATTCGAAACTGGAGGAAACAAGCTAGAGATCGAGTAAGCTGAGGAAAGTTATTACTTGAGCCCCAGGAGTACAATGCGCTGTAGCGCCAACTAAAGTAAAGTAAGGAAACCTAGGTCAGAATTTAGTAAGATTATCGTACTTTGCCATTGAAAATCCAAACTCAAAGAACAGGGTTGTGAAAAGCTAAAGATAATTTGTGGGGGAAGAAGATTCGCCTTTTTTTGGGATTGGCTACACAAATGCAGTTTTCCAACTACTCGAAACTAGCCCAGAAGAATACCTTTTCAGAATAATAGCGGGATACCATCTGGGCCAGGGGATTTATGAATGTTGAGATCTTTAATAACTATCGCCATAGTTCGACTACGAAAAAAGATTTGTCCCATAGAATCATTTACGAAGAGGAAAAATTCCTTATGTTTTTTACAAAAGACCAAAAATTCTTGCTGCCTTTGGGATATTGTAGTATTTTTCGCTGTAATTTTTGGTCATGTACAAATTTCCTTCGAATATAGGCGTTGCAGGTCTTCCTGGCTTACTTAAACTTTTCCGGAATCATACTAGAAATCATATCTGCACTCATCAGGATCAGAAGTGAGAAGCAAGTCAAGTGTATTTCCTGCTCGGCCGTTAACGTCTGATATACGAGTAGGCTCATTGACAAGCTGAGTAAGATGGTTAAACTCAGCAAAAATCTCAGCACACATTACTTCGGGCGTTTTCTGGTCCGAATGGCGAAGCCACAAAGAATTGTGAACATTGAAATCGCCCGTAATAACGGTTTCAGTGTAAGAATACAGGGAGACAATTCTTTGAATGAAGTCAGGCAGAGCATCAAATTCCTGAGAAGTTGAAACTCTGTCCGATAAAGAAAACAATAGTAAATGATGTGCTTATTCACGGAAAGTTTTAACCACATGAAATTAAAAAGCGAGTTGGTACAATGAATTACTATGCCTGAACTCGTAAACGTCAGGCGAAGCCGAAACTAAAGCGTGTTTGTGTTTCGGCCATAACATTTATTCAAAATTTCTGTCATTGGACAAATGTTTTCTGATTTCAGGTTAGAGTCGATGATCATTGAAATTCAAACTGACAGGTATGAATACAAGAAAAGTACATGGCTTTCAGTGAAACAATTACATTTGTTCCCAGATATGAAATCAACAATCAGCTGTTTTTACTGAAAATGATTCCATCATTAAAAAAATAAACAATGAACTTAAAGAAAAGTTCTGGATTAAATTATGTATTTTTGTTAGTATACAAAATTTCTCTAATTCATATTAAAAATCTCCTAAACAAATGTTCAATGATGAAAACCAATAACAGCAATAACTGGCGTTTTTAATTCTGAACATCGTTTGCAAATCGTTCAATTTTTTTACCAAAATAATAATTCGTTTCGAGCGAAACAATCAATTGTTGAAAAAAAACTTTTAGTGAGCTCAATATCTCGATTTGAGCTTTCAAGATCGTCTACGCAGGAAATCCCGAGACGGGTTTCGACGACTTAGAAGAGAATTATCGGTGCGTTATTGCTGACATACGGGCCGTATTGCTGCAAAAAGTAGTCGAAAATTGTACCTTTTGGCTGAAATTTATTTAAGCCAACCGCGGCGGCGGCAACTTGCCCAAATCATTTAAAAAATATAATGACAAACCTTAATAATAAAATCTTGGCCATAACATTTGCCTATACACGTTTTATTTCAACTTTGAAACCACAAGTCTAAAAAAGCACCCTTTACAATTCATTGTTAAAAGCCAAAAATACCGTCTTTGGATGTCTTCAATATTTTTTAAAGAGGTATATTTTAAAAACTAGTTTCGAATTAGCAACAAACAAAAAAAAACTTAATTTTGTTAACTAGTGAATTAATACAAGTTTCAAATATGTAGCAACCTTCTTAATGCAATCGGATTACTTTAAATAAGTTCTTTTCAAACAGCTATAGAAACCTTTATGAATCTTGTAGTTTTATAGCAAAAACTTCATGCGTTCAAGTATAGCTACGTAGGGTACCTATGTACGTTATTCCAAGGTTCTATGATAAGCGAAATGATTCATTTTTATTATACGTACATAAATACGTCCCATACAATCATGATGATCACGTGTATGTTTGTTTGTAGTCTTACATGTACTAAGTAGAAACGCAATTAAAACCCTTTGTGTAACTAAAGACGTGCTTTTTGTGAATACTCCTAGAATAGGTTCATTAAAAATAAGCCCAACAAAGTAAAAAATATTAATTTTTTTAAGACTAAACGATAACATTTAAATGTAATTTTATAGGCTTACTCATTTTTAAAAATATGTAAAAGTACACCAACCTAATTCGTGGTTGTAAATTAAAATATTATTCATGTTTAGACCTTAAACCTTAGACCAAAATGTAGTCTTGATTTTTTTACCTCCCATATGAAGTTATTGTAATCGGTCTGATTTGTCAATTTGAAAATTTTGACACATCTCGACGTTTCAAGGTCCCTAGAGTCAAAATAAGTAGTACCCGTGGCATGATGGTTAGCGCCTTGGACTGTCATGCCAGAGGTCTTGGTTTCGATCCCTACCTACGCCATCTAAAGTTTTTTCACGGGTACTGCCTCTTGCGAGGAATTGACAAATTCTCCAAGAGTAGTTCTTCTCATGAAGAAGTGCTTTCTCAAATTTGCCGTTCGGAATCGGCTTTAAAACTGTAGTTCCCCTCCATCGCTGACAACAGTACTCACACACAGGAATGGTTGAGAGTTGTAAGTCACTAGGCCCTAGTTTTCAACGGACTGTTGCGCCAACCAATTTATTTATTTATTTAGTCAAAATAAAAGATTTTTAGAGAGATATCTGTGCGTGCGTGTGTTTGTACGTCCGTACGTTCGCAACGTTTTTTGGTCCCCTTTAGAGATATCGACTTCAAATATTTTTTTTACACTGATAATAATGCAAAAAGATGCAGTAAGGACTCTCAAACAAATTGAGTGTGTGGTTTTCTATATCAGAACGCCACCCCAAATCCTATAGTGAACCCAAGGAGGGGGGTTGCCCTTACATACCTAGTTGTTAGTACGCCGCGCCGTGTTAGCACTTCAAAACAACTTGTTTTAGGCTCAAACAAAGTAGGGTTAAGTCCGAAAAAGAAAATATTTTTTTCTATGACTTAAAGTTGTTTCCCTCGCCTTAATATTTAAAACATGTTCTATGGAGACTTCTAGCTAACTGTACAAAAAAACTCAGAAGATGATTCGTGCTGCGGTAATGCAAAGTCGCCTCAAAATTCCAATTAACGATTTTTTATAAATACAATAAAAAAAATTTGTCACCTCGAAAATTTTACGAACAAAAAATGGTTTTATCTCCAAAAAATCTGTGTAACGAAGAATAACGTTTTCAACATCTGGTCAAATTTTGAGAAAAATTGAATTGGGAGTTTTTTTTGTACACAAAAAAACCTTAAAAATTAATAAAAGTTGGTAAAAATTGATTTTTGACTCAAGTATCTTTTCAAAACTTTCAGATATTGTCTTTAAACTGATTCTATTAAAAAAAAAAATATTGTCAACATTCAATAAAATTTGAGAAAAATCGAATTGACAGATTTTTTTACAAACAATTAAAAACCCAAAAAAAAAATTGATAAAAATTGATTTTCGATTTAAATATCTTTTCAAAACTTTGAGACATTTTCTTTAAACTAATTTTATTTTTTAAAGAATATTGTTGTCAACATTCAATAATATTTTAAGAAAAATCGAATAGATAGTTTTTTTATAAAAAATAAAAATCTAACAAAAATTCACAAAAGTTGGTAAAAATTGATTTTTGACTCAAATATCTTTACAAAAATTTTAGAATATGGCTTCTTCTTAATTTTATCTTATAATAACTATTGTTGCCAATATTCGGAAAATTTTTTAAAAAAATTGAATTAGCAGTTTTTTTTATAAAAGTTTGTAAAAATTGGTTTTCGACTCAAATATAAAATAAAAAATATTGGTTTCAAACTAATTCTATCTTACAAAAAAACATTCGGGAAAATTTTGACAAAAATTGAATTGACAGTTTTCCTAAAAAAAAATAAATATAAACCTTAAAAAAAAAAACAATACAAAATTTTGTAAAAATTTACTAACATGTTTTTAAAAACTAAAAATAGTTTATTGAAAGTGATCTCATCTCACAGAAAATATTGTTTTCGAAATTCTGTAATAGTCCGGTCAATTCAGACATAAAAATAGTGGTCAAATAACAAAAATTCCAACAGAGCCAAATTTTGTTGGAGACCCATTAATCCCATGCGAGCTTAAAAAGTTATTCGGGGTCAAAGGGCAACGTTTTAGGTTTTTTTAGTTTTTTCCATAAACGGTAAGTTTTATGACAAAAATACCTTAGACTGAATTTGTAAATCTTAAAATTCTCTACAAAAATGGTCCTAATGATTTTTTTTTTAAGTATCACCGTTCCTGAGATATCGCGATTGTAATAGTTATGTTCAAAATAATATGCACATATTTGCCCCATATATACATAAATATTCGTGTCGTTCTTATACCTGCTTCTTTTATTGTTAAACGTTCTGTTCTAGTGAATATACCGTATTTATTAGAAGCGTTGACTATTAGAGTCTGTGTTGATCAATATTTTAAAAAAAATGTCACAATTTTGTTTTATTTGCAAGTAACTTTTGTCTGAAGATGAAACTGTTGTGGTTAGTCGTGGAATGCAAACTTTAATCGATGCAAGTGTTGCGAGAAATGATGAGTTTATTGAGTATTTAAGAAGTGAAAAGTCCGTCACAATACACGTGGATTGCAGAAAAGCATACACCCAGAAAAGTTCAATCTCTGCAGCAAAAAGACAACGGGAAAATGAAGAAGCCAGTAGTTCAAAAGTAAGTCCACCTCGTACTAGAGCGCGAGTAAGCGAATCCAGCTTTTGTTTTAAAGAGAACTGTTTATTTTGTGGTGATGAAGCAGATGAAAAGGCTGAGAGAAAGAAAAAGAAAAAATTACAAAGTTTCTGCACTTAACTTTAAAGAATCCCTTTTGAAATTAGCTATAGATCGTTCTGATGACGTATCAAAAGCTGTCATTGCACGTATTAATTTTGAGTGTGATTTAATAGCTTCTGATGCTAAATACCATGACAGTTGTTACAAATCTTTCCTGAGACCTAATACTGGCGGTAAAATTGGGCATCCCCAAAACAAGGATGTGAACTCTGCGATGGAGGAAATTTTTAAATTCATCGAAAGTAGTGACGACTTCCAGTTTACGATTGACGAATTAAAGAATGTTTGTCAAAATGTAGCTTTAGATAACAAAATTATAAAAGTACGATTGAAGTCAAAGTATGGTCGTAGAATTATTATTACTGAGAAGCCTGGAAAATTAACATTTATCTGTTTTGTAGACAATTGTCAAGACAGTTTAAGTCAAGCTTGGTCTAATAAAAACTTGGATGAAAAAGAAAAACGACTGATAACTTTGAAAGCTGCGGCAAAAATCCTTCGAGAAGATATTCAATCTTGTGTATTTGATAATTCTATGTACCCGCACCTGGTAGAATGTTCGAGGATGTAAATAACGATATTCCTGAATCTGCATCTGCTATTCAACACTTGTATCGAGTGTACTATCAAGTTCAGACGTGGCAAGGCAATCAACTGAACCCTGAAGACTGGGGTTGGAAATTTATAAATAATATTTTGGAACCGATTCGAACTTTACACCACCCTGCTCCAGAAAAACTTTTTAATGCTATTTTTTGCAATTGCAAGAAAGGTTGTAGTGCCAAATGCGGCTGTAGAAAAGTCGGGTAAGAGTGTTCTCTAGCGTGTACCAATTGCCAAGGTCTGTCTTGCTCAAATGTTCAATTGAATACAACAGAGGGAGATTCATGTGATTTTGATGAAGAAACAACTTATTCATTTGAACATATCATATTATTTTGAACATAACTCTTACAATCGCGATGTCTCAGCAACGGTGATACTTAAAAAAAAAATCATTAGGACCATTTTTGTAGAGAATTTTAAGATTTACAAATTCGGTCTGAAATATTTTTGTCATAAAACTTACCGTTTTTGAGAAAAATCCAAAAAACCTAAAATGTTGACCTTTGACCCCGAATTTTAAGCTCGCATGAGATTGATGGGGACTTTTCAATTTTTATTCCTTAGGGTAAACCCAAGGTCTCCACCGAAATTTGGCTCTGTCGGAATTTTTTTTATTTCAATTGTCTAAATTGACCGGACTATAAATTCTTTTTATAAAAATCCAATAGTCCGCTTTTTTATAAAAAAAAATAAAATCTACAAAAAATAGTACGCAAATTTGGTAAACATTGATGTTTGGTTCTCGATATCTCTTGAACAATAGAAGATATTGACTTCAAATTGATTTCATTCATCCAATTTGTATTTGTTTAAATAAGAAATACAATTTTTTATTTTTATTTCATTATATGCAAAGTATTGTTGGTAGTTTTTAAATTTGTAAGAATAATTCATCTGACACCTTTTTTTTTACAAAACAGGAAAACCTACAAAGTTTTCAGCAAGACAAATCGATGGGAAGTTATCAGTGTGGGTCGCATCCCAGCCCTTTTTTTGTGTTTGATGAACAAAGTAAAACTTTAAGTGTTCTTCATTTTCAGCTCAAGTTATTCTTGCTTAAGGTACCATACACAAGAAAATTCAATTTATGTTGGGTGAGTCAGAAATTGGAACAAATTCCTTAATTTTTGAAAACTTCCAAGTAACGGTGTTATCAAAGGTTTTCGAAAGTTCCCAGTCTTCAAAGACTTTGGCGAAATATCAAACTGATTTTGACCGATGGAGATTGATTATTGTGTCTTTGAGGGGTGTAATGATTTGCTGCTTATTCGGATAGACCTGTGACTTAGATAACCCCACAAGAAAAAGTCTAAGTCGGTGGACTTTAACTAGAAATGGCAGAAAACACTCATTTCAATAATAAAGTTTTATTATACCCGTCCAAATTGGGAAACCCTTTACTATTATTTTAAATCCTCAAGCTCTTAAAAAAACAAATGATGGTTATGTACGGTCTAATGTTAGTTTTTAAAGAATCGGTAAGCTTTTAAATTATTATTTTTTATTTGTCTCTGTCTTTGAATATATAAATTATTTCATATGTAAATGAACAGTCGGAGCCCGCATTACCAACTTCAAGGATTTACGTAAATTTAAACAAATTAACATCCCACAGCTTCCATATCTCAAAACTCCTTTTAGTATTTCTTTGATATCCTGAAGAACACTAATATTAGAATTATTATTCTTAATAGTGTTTAAGCAATTGGAAGAAATGACTCTTTACCTTCTCAGCTATTAAAGTTTTCTGAAAAGAATATTCTGACAAAGCTTTTTCGACTAAGAGGTTCTTAACTGTTTTTTTTTTTGTAAATAAAGGGTGATTTTTTTGAGGTTAGGATTTTCATGCATTAGTATTTGACAGATCACGCGGGATTTCAGACATGGTGTCAAAGAGAAAGATGCTCAGTATGCTTTGACATTTCATCATGAATAGACTTACTAACGAGCAACGCTTGCAAATCATTGAATTTTATTACCAAAATCAGTGTTCGGTTCGAAATGTGTTTCGCGGTTTACGTCCGATTTATGGTCTACATAATCGACCAAGTGAGCAAACAATTAATGCGATTGTGACCAAGTTTCGCACTCAGTTTACTTTATTGGACATTAAACCAACCACACGAATGCGTACAGTGCGTACAGAAGAGAATATTGCGTCTGTTTCTGAGAGTGTTGCTGAAGACCGTGAAATGTCGATTCGTCGCCGTTCGCAGCAATTGGGTTTGTGTTATTCGACCACATGGAAGATTTTACGCAAAGATCTTGGTGTAAGACCGTATAAAATACAGCTCGTGCAAGAACTGAAGCCGAATGATCTGCCACAACGTGGAATTTTCAGTGAATGGGCCCTAGAAAAGTTGGCAGAAAATCCGCTTTTTTATCGACAAATTTTGTTCAGCGATGAGGCTCATTTCTGGTTGAATGGCTACATAAATAAGCAAAATTGCCGCATTTGGAGTGAAGAGGAACCAGAAGCCGTTCAAGAACTGCCCATGCATCCCGAAAAATGCACTGTTTAGTGTGGTTTGGACGCTGGTGGAATCATTGGACCGTATTTTTTCAAAGATGCTGTTGGACGCAACGTTACGCTGAATGGCGATCGCTATCGTTCAATGCTAACAAACTTTTTGTTGCCAAAAATGAAAAAACTGAACTTGGTTGACATGTGGTTTCAACAAGATGGCGCTACATGCCACACAGCTCGCGATTCTATGCCCATTTTGAGGGAAAACTTCGGAGAACAATTCATCTCAAGGAATGGACCGGTAAGTTGGCCACCAAGATCATGCGATTTGACGCCTTTAGACTATTTTTTGTGGGGCTACGTCAAGTCTAAAGTCTACACAAATAAGCCAGCAACTATTCCAGCTTTGGAAGACAACATTTCCGAAGAAATTCGGGCTATTCCGGCCGAAATGCTCGAAAAAGTTACCCAAAATTGGACTTTCCGAATGGACCACCTAAGACGCAGCCGCGGTCAACATTTAAATGAAATTATCTTCAAAAAGTAAATGTCATGGACCAATCTAACGTTTCAAATAAAGAATCGATGAGATTTTGCAAATTTTATGCGTTTTTTTTTTAACAAGTTCTCAAGCTCTTAAAAAATCACCGTTTACAACTCCTTTGGGGGTGGACAAAAAAATTCCCTGGCGACAATATTTTAGCTATAAAATTATCAAACGCAAACAGCTCCCATGTTAATATCTAACGTATTATTATTTTTGTAGGTTGGGGTTTCATATTTAGTGATTTATATTTTATGTTTTTGAAGTGGGTGTTACATTTTATTGTTATGTATTTTTATATCACTTCCATATAATAAGCAGAAAATGAGACAAGCTGTTTACTTAAATAAAAATATGTACCTACATATTTAGGTACTGTAAGCTTTAACATTTAAGGCAGGCTACAAAAGCTATAATGTGCCTTTATTTTGCGTGCCACTGAAAACGGAAAAACATATAGTAGTTATTTTTGATTACCAAAAAAAAAAAAACAGAATAAAAAAAAGAGTTTTTATATTTTAACGCCACTTGGTGTTCCATTAGAATGATAGAGGTATGTAATTACTTCTGTTTTTTTCTTGAAAAAATATAATCATCTTAAAATCAATGAGGGTTTGTCTTAAGTTGTCCATTAACACTTAATCTAAAATGTGTCAAGAATTTTTTAGGACACGACAACGTTTCATATTTTGTGGTAGGTAGTTTGAAGGAATATGGGTTTATAAATAGAAGTTTATAGGGTTTTCCAATTAGAAGCTACATGTTGATGTGCCCACTAGTTGAGCAGCTGCCAGTTTTATACCTGTTGTTTTAAGACATTTTACAGATAAATATAAGGTCAAAAATATTGCAATGTCGCAAAGGCAGTAAGAATTTTTGGTCATTCGTTAAAAACTGAGAAATTTTTCTTCTTAATCGATTCCTACGCTTGTCGTCAATGACACTCCTTTAATTAGCTCTATTGATAAAGCCAACTTATTTGCAAGGCATTTCGCCGAAAATTCCACCTTACCAGATAGCGTCATGGCTCCCCCAGTTATTGAACGCGGAAAAATCTTTTTTCGTACTCGGACTATGGCGATAGTTATTAAAGATCTCAACATTTATAAATCCCCTGGCCCAGATGGTATCCCGCTATTATTCTGAAGAGGTGTTCTTCCACGCTAGCAAAACCACTGAGTAAGCTTTTCCATCTATCCTATTCTTCTGGGCTCGTTCCGAGTAGTTGGAAAACTGCATTTGTTCAGCCAATTCGAAAAAAAGGCGAATCTTCTTCTCCCACAAACTACCGACCGATAGCGCTAACGTCCCTTCTTTCTAAGGTCATAGAAACGCTGATTAATTATCAGCTTAAGAAATATCTTGAGGAACGAAAGCTTCTTAATGACCGGCAATACGGCTTTCGTAGCAATAGGTCCACTGGTTATCCCTTGGTTCATCTTACCGAACAGTGGAACAAATCTTTACATCGACATCGCTTTTGAGAAAGTAAGATTAATGCACTTGATATTTCAAAGGCATTTGATAAAGTCTGGCATCTTGCTCTCTTATCGCAAATGCGTGCTTTTGGTATTGACGAATCTTTTCTTCATTGGGTTAGAAATTACTTTTCGGACCGTTCAATTCAAGTTGCTTTGGACGGATTCAAGTCTGAAGCTCATAAAATAAACGCTGGTGTGCCCCAGAGCTCCGTTTTGTCTCCGATCGTCTTTCTCATTTTTATAGATGATCTCCTGTCTGCTACTTCTAATAAAATACGTTGTTTCGCTGACAATAGCACTCTCAGCTTTTTATATTCGTTTCCAGACTCACAACCCTCCTCTTCGGATGTGGAACTGCAACGGCAAAATATGATTAGCTCAAAAAAATTCGACCTACACAGCAATGTTTAATTGGGAATAAAAAATCGTGTGGACTTTTACGCAATGCTGTCTTGTATCGTTAAAGCGAGATATACCCTCCTTGCCACTATCTATGAGTGGCACTTGCATCGGGATGTGCATCAGCAACCACCTTTTGTCGAGCGATTACATACGCGATGTCGCCAAAAATGCCGCAAGATGTTTATGTTTTTTGAGACCTTGCAAGAATTTTTTCTCTCCGTCTGATCTGGCTACAATCTTCCAGGCCTATATACGTCCGAAACGTGAATATAAATCTCATCTGTGGGCTTGAGCTCTAGTAACTTATTTAAACCTTTTGGACTTTATTCAAAAAAGAGCTTTTAAAATGATTGGTGACATAAACATCATCAACTCGTTTACGCCGTTATTTTAACGGGATATGCTCTACTGAAAATATCCAGTTGCATTCCTCCCCTTAAACAATTTAACCGTAATACCAGCGCTTCTAGGAATGCCCATCAGTTTCCCTTGAGCCCAACTTCGGCCGTACTATAAACTACAGAGATTCTTTTTTTAGCCGTACTACGCGAATGTGGAACGCCTTGCCACGCTCTAATTTTTCCCTATCATTGCAATGTTCAGGAATTCATAACCAATGTACACCGACAACTCCTATCCAGCCCTTCCCTCTTTTCCTAACACTCACACTGTCTTTGGCATATAAAAGGTATACAAAACCCTTTTAGTGTTCGCTAATTATAAAAAAAAATGTTATCACAGTGAAACTTTGACTTCCGTTTCGTTTGACAATCGTAAGCAAAAAAACGTAATGTTTTTGTTGAACATTAGCTTTGTCTGACAGCTCAACAGCTGTAAAAAAGTCAACAAACAAAATACATTTGCATTTGTAGGGATAACCATTGTTTATTAGAAAATGAAGAAGAACTCAAAAGATCGAGCTCCCGGACCTACCAACGTCTCTCCGTCTGCGCGACTTCTTGCTCCATGAGCTGATAAATTCGTTTTTTTTTTCGATTTAAAAGTTCATATTTTTCACTGCACGAAAAATCAAAACAAACTTTTGAGAAAAAAAAAATAGCTGCTGAAGACAGAAGGGTCATTTAAGAAATGACATATTAGAAATTTTATTCAAAGCAAACTCGAGCATGCCCATCGTAACGCAGGCGAAGCCGAAGCTGAAGCATGTTTGTGTTTCAGCCATTATAGCCAACCTGTCAAAAAAATTTAAATAATAAACTAATGAAAGCTATAACAGGCCCTGTCTTTAGTCTTTTCATTTTGAAATCGCAGAACACACTGAGAATAAATCAAGTGACAACTGTCAAAAAGGCTAACTCCGAAAAAAGTATTGTCAGATTGAAAACGACACGTTTGCAGAGTACAATCTTTGTCTTCAAGATACAGTAGAAACCAATATATTATTTTACTTAATTTCTGGAAATTGTAATTAGTTTTTATTTCTATCTTTATGAAGCTTCGAGAAACCTTGAATTTGATGATTTCATGGTTTTGAAAAAATATGTTTGAGTAAACTTTTAAGTCCTGTTTAAAGTTTAGACATACATTTTAACTATCTGATCGAAATTTAAAAAATATACATTTTCAACATTATTTTTTTAAATTATAGGGTGTTTTTTAGAGGTATAATTTTCGGGAATTATAATATGAATATGATTTCTGGCTCATAAGTACCACGGCTGACTCGAACGTAGTCTAATCTGATGGTCCAATTTTTTATGCCTTTTTTGAACATTTGGGGCTTATCTCCAAAAACTAGGCAAATGATGTCCAATCGGCGTAAGCTAGCGACTTTACATATCTCCAGAAATAGTCAAGCGGCTTTAAATCGCACAATTTTAAAGGTGAATAGACACGTCGTTAAAGTGAAAATATGCGATTACCAAACTTTTCTTTCAATTTTCAAAATAAATGAACACAATGTCAGTATCAATCGATTCGTGTCGAAATTCCAATCCAACAATTACTTGACAGCTGACAAAATGGCCGTCAATTAAAATAGTATTACCAGCTTAAAGTTCAATACCTCTAAAAAAAGACACATTACTTTAAAAAGTAACATCTCAAAAATGTGACGTGGTAAATTGATTTTTAAATGAGATTTGAACTTAGTTCATCTTAACTCATGAGCAAAAACCTTGTCTACAAATGTTAGATACGTTGTAATTTACGTACAGACCTCCAGACTGTTGAATTCTTAATTACATTTTAAAAAAAAATAGCAAAATAATTTGCTACCACATTTGACATACACATTCAATTCGCTACGCAGCAATTACACAGTTCACATTATTAACAATTTCGCACTATTAAGTAGGCTTAAGGCACCTTTAGAGTGAAGCTAATGAAATACACCTCGGCCGGTATAGGTTTTTATTTGGAAGAATAATTTACACGCCAATTGGCAGACAACATTCGTTGCATATTAACAACCCACAACCTAACACCGACCGTCACTAAAATTTGTATTTGCTGAATAATAATAATAGATTGGTCGGTCTTGATTCCTTTTCTAGGTATACGACAGGCTATATGAAAAAAAATCTACACTTGATCAAAGAAGAATGTCTGGATTTAATTTTCAACGCTCGTTAAGTTTTATTTATTTTTTTTTTTGGCTGCAAAACATCAAAACACTTCCATCAAATGACAAGAAAAACCCACAAAAAATGGGGTTGAAATCTAAAAATAAAAATAAAAACCTAACTCATCATAATAAAATGAGCCCAACCCGCATTTGGTGTAACGAAACCAACGACATAGATATCGGGAACATGAATGGGATTTAAAAATGATTAAGTACGGGATGCACTGTACTCCTGTTTTAGGGGGGATTCACATTAGGAAGAATAATATTTTAGTAGAACACGAAATAATTGTAGTAGAACATAACGTAACACCAACCCCTATCAACCTTCAACCACCGAACACCCCCACCCCCCTTTGGGATGAAACCAGGAAGTGAAGTTTATGTAGAAGAATTTTTGTATTTGTTGTTAGTGTTTTTTTGCTTTTATTCCCTTTTTTGATTCAAGATTTTTAGTAGGGTAATTCATGGAATGGATCTAACTAAAGAGAGAAATATTTTCTTTTGAATGCATGCGCTTTGGAGAGCCAGAGGGAGAGAGAACAAAGTGTGTTCCCCAATTTTCCTCGTTTGCCCGTTTTGTTTGATTGTATTTGTAGCATATTGGTTCCGTTTGTATTCCTTTATTTTGCAGCAAAAAAAATATAATACAGTGTGTTAAATAAATATTTTTAGAGTTAGATGAGTTTTCTCTTAATTGACAGCTTTGTCCTTTCTTAGGAATACATTTTAAATTTAAAAATAACTAATGTCATACCTGGCTAAATACTAAAAAAGTCACAAAATTCTATCTTAGTATTATAAAAGCATACTTACTAACTAAATCAAAATACAAACGTCAAAATTGTTTGTTTTTGTGTTTCATTTTTTAATCAAACACTGGCTAAGATACTAAGTAAAACTTCAAAATCATTTAAGAATAAAAAGATGAAGGTATTAAGCTGAAGTGAAATTTTAAGAAGATTTTTGTCATTGTGTCAAAATTCGCAACAAACTCTGATTTAAGAGAGTTCTTTGACGTTTCTCTATTATTATTTTTGTAATTTATGACTTACTTTTCAACTTTTCTATTTCAATCAAATCTGTCAAGTGTGAACGTAATACAAATAATGAGGCGTCAAAAAATGAGGCAAGTTTATACACTTTTTTGATATCTATGAGATCTCCGTATTTTCTAACATATTTTTAAACTAATTTTTTGAATTTTTATGATTTATTAGATATTCTAGGATTGTTCTCCATTGCACAGTTCAAATAAGAGTGGAGAAGTTGTATAGAGAATTCTGATCATACTTTGTTATTTATTGACCTACAGGTGGTCAAGTCTATTGAAAAAATTGAAAATAGTCCTGGAAATAATATATAGAACTGACTGTGAACAAATTTGCTCATTTCAATTGATTTCTATCATTAGAATTTTTTTACACTTTGGTTAAGCGATCACTTCATATTTTTGTGATGTCAAAAAAAAATTCTTTTTCACTTCACATTTTTTTTAATCAAAAATCTGTCTTTGAAATTGTATTTAATTGGAACACAAATCCGTGAAATGATTCCATTAATTTTTTGACATAAAAGAATCAGCTGTTCAGAAAAATAAATGTCCAAAAAGAAAACAAAAAATATTCAAGATAAGATTTTTTGGTAGTGGTGGTGATTTTCAATAAATCAGTTTATAACTTGAATTTCTAACCAAAACGAAGCACAGTAAAATGTCCTTAATAATATTTTTGGGACACATTTTTGTTGCCAAAATGTTTGAACTTCATTTGTGTGAAATCACAATGTTTTATCTGTTTTTGTACACATATTTTAGATATGAGTTCGCTGATTGAACTCACGGTAAGGTATTGAGCCCAAGAAAATTGAATTTCTATTTTGAAATAATTATAATAATGACATCTACGAGTATGTACATTGACAGTTACACATTGTCAGCTACACATTGTTGGTCAAACGTCAAAATCACTGTTTTTGCATTATTTATTGGGTTTTCAAATTAAAACCACAACAAATACTTAAAGTAGAGCATTTTTCTTTATTTAAATTGAAAAATACTAATGTTTAAAAACATTTTTTGATCTATTGATGTTTTTCTTAAAATTCAAATTAAGACAAATAAAGTGCCATAGAAATAGATTTACATAGAATTTCGAACTGGCATCATTATCCAAAGCTTTGAATTTTTGTTTATATCAACTAAGATTAACTGTTGTTAACAATGGTCAACTTTTGTTGTTCCTGAAGTACACATTTGTTACGATTTAAAACAATGTGAAGTTATATCATTTTTCCTTAACTTTGATTCTCATAATTTCTTGAAAAAAAATAAAAAAATTGAATTAGGATATGTTTTGAAACATGCATATCTTTTTAAGCATCAAAATTCTCTAGCAAATTAAGAGTAACTTTAATTTACCTTTCGTTATTCTTTTCGTGATTTATAATAATAAATAATAAATTGGGTGGCGCAACGGTCCGTTTGAGAACTAGGACCTAGTGACTGACAACTCTCAACCATTCCTGTGTGCGAGTACTGTTGTCAGGGATGGAAGGGACCTACAGTTTTAAGCCGAATCCGAAGGGCAAATTTGAGAAAGCACTTTTCATGACAAGAATTACTCTTGGAGAATTTGTCAATTCCTCTCAAAAACTTTAGATGGCATAGGCAGGGATCGAACTCAAGACCTCTCGAATGACAGTCCATCGCACTAGCCATCATGCCACGGGTACTGTGATTTAATCATTTAAAAACAATTTGTATTTTTAAAATTGTGACCTTGACAGATTAACAATTTCTAAAAATTGTCGTTGCGAAAAAATTCAAAAAAAAATCTCAAATAATTCTATCAATGACACTTGAACAATTTTGTTTGACATAACAACAATATTAAACTGTCCTAAGAAAAAGAAAAGATCACTGTTCATGTTTAGATTACGCTACGCAAGCTTGGAACTATACCCGTTTAATAATTTGAATGTTCTATGTTTCAATTAGACAATGTTTGATACATTTTTTGACAGTTCACTTATTTTTGTATCATTTTTGAAGAGAAAAATGGACTAAGCTGCATTAAAGTACTAAAAACATAAACATTAATGTTTATCTTATTGCACAATCGAATTAAATTTAAAAACCTGCAGTGTTGATGTACCGAATGAAATACCGACCTAATGTGTCAAAAAATTAAAATCCACAAGGTTGGAAAAACACTTGTTCAAACACCCAAAATCATGGTTCTGTTTTATTATGTGGGGACCGGTTAGAGTCAACGCAATACAAATTTATTTAACATCATGATTTCAAACAATAATAATTATTGAAATAAGTGACGTGTGAGCAATGACCGGGCTCATGTCTAGAACATTATAAGGGTTTGAATATTACAAAAATCATAAGATTCCTTTATTTGTGGTACTAAGTGTTTGGTTCTTTTGTAGTATTAAAAAACTTTTCTTCCATGTGCTATAGAATATACAAAGCTTTTGGCGAATTAGAACATGTCAAACATTTTTAAAATATTCTACTTAGAATTTTGAATAAGTTTAGATATTTTCAATAAATAGTTTTTGACCCACTGTATAAATACACTTTTGTAAATGGTGTATTAAAAACGGGAAAATATTCCCATTGGGTGTTGACGACGACGACAACGACGATGATAGTTGGGAGATATATGAGAACTGAGAAGGCTAGAAGCTAGAAGGATGGGACATGCTCCATGAAGGTGGTTTCGGGTTGGTTTTAGTTGGGGTATGTGGTGTTTTCTGTTTCTGTTTTTGCCATTGAAGCCAAAACCAACGGAGTGGGTGAGTGGGTGGTTAATAGTAAAGTTGGGGTCGGGCGGGTGCTGAATGAAGAAGACCAAGAATATGAGCCAAAAGAAAAATAAGTAGGTATTGTGTCCCACCCTAAAGCAAAGTTATTTTTCACATTCTTCAAAGTCAGAGTTTTTCTACTTTTCAATTTCCAAACTTAAAACAAAAAGTTAAACAACAATAAACTTACATAGATTTTGTAGAGTTTTGTAGAGTTTTTATCTGTTAAGTTATATTTTTTTCCAATAATCCAATAAAATTGTATTCCAAATGCAAAACTCCTGCTATACATCAATATTCTGGAATCGAGACTCCCGGGAGCAGGGTCGATGCGGAAGTCGAAGTTGAAGTACACAACAAAAAAGACTTCAGAATAATTGCTATTTTCTTCTTTTTAACTTTCTTTTCGCACTTTATGGATTTTGCAACGCGAACAAAAAGCAAAAAGCTTGACAAATTGTGCGGCACTTGTAAAACTTCATTTATGCACTTGTATACTCTTTTTCTTCTTATTTTTCAAAAACACAAAAATGGGTAGGGATTTTTCTTTTTACTTTACTTTTTTGATTTAAAAAAAAAAAAAAACAAAAATTATACACACTATCTCTGCTGTGTATAGATTTTATAATGGATTAATTGTAGACTATATTGTAGATTTGGTCATAGAGAAAATCCCTTGTTTGTTTGTTGGTATATTTTCCTTGTAATTTATTTAGAAATATTTTCCAATTTCGATCAGAAAATCACATTGAAAAAATGCAAAATTTCACATTTAACATCCTTTTCGGGAGATGAAAGAAAAAACCTCGCGAGACGCAACGCAGACACCACGTCGATTCACAACATTGAGGCGAACTGGCGAAGTTCCGGCAGCGCTCGTTGTCGTCGCTCCGCTCGTGGAGTGGAATACAAATACAAAATACAAGCGCAAAAAAAACGATGGTTCGGGGTGGGGAAAAGTGTTTTGGAAATGAAAGAATATGAAAATGAAGTAATAAACGAAAAAATGGATAGAAATAACGGAGAATATAAAGAACGAAAACGGTGAAGCCGAAGGTGAGATGATGACGAAGGAGAAAGAATAAGGTGTAACACAAAAGAAAGAGTACAAAATAACCAAGAAGAAGAAGTTAGACAAAGCAAAGCGATGAAAAACAACAAAAATACGAGCGAAGAACGCAAATTGGAATTCGCCTCTACTAACTGACTGACCGGACCGGCTGTGTGGTGGATTTGAGAATGGTGACATAAAATGACATTCTGCTTGAATTTCAACATTTTTGGTACTGTTTGGCGTTGTGAACTGTAAATTCAATATTTTGTTTAACATTGTAAATTTGAATTAATAGTGTTTTTAAATTTTATATTTTGTAGAAGTGTTGATTTTGATTTCGCCGTCTAATTGGAGAAATACAACATTCCAATTGGGGATAGTGGAGGAGAAATCTGGATTTTGACAAATGGATGCGATTCGGTTGGCCTCTAGCGGACGGTAGAATTAAGCATTTGTTTGCTTTAAGAATTTCAAAGGTATGTTTGCATTGGATATGATTTACACTCGATGATGAAAATATTATTCTTATTTTAAATAAGTAAGTTTACTTAGAAATAATCAACAATTTTGGGAGGGCCGGGTAAAAAAGGATTTCTGATAATTACTATAAAATAAAATAGTAGGTTTCTTCCAAAAACCTTGTAGACACAAAAAATGAGGATTTTTTTCTTCCTAAAGTTGCTGGATTGTAGACCCGTGGCATGATGGTTAGTGCGTTAGACTGTCATGCTAGAGGTCTTGGGTTCGATCCCTGCCTATGCCATCTAAGGTCTTTTCAAGGGTATTGCCTCTTGCGAGGAATTGCCAAATTCTCCAAGAGTATCTCTTGTCATGAAAAAGTGCTTTCTCAAAAATTAGCCGTTCGGAGTCGGCATATAAACTTTAGGTCCCCTCCATTCCTGACAACATTACTCGCAAACAGGAATGGTTGAGAGTTGTAAGTCACTAGGCCTTGGTTCTCAACGGACTGTCGCGCCACCCAATTTATTTATTTTAAAGTTGCTGGATTAGGAGAAAACCGTCTAAAAATATTGGGGTGTAGTCAACACGTACTAAAGTCATATTTAATTTTACAGTATGAAAACTTTAAAAATTAACCTTCTATTAAGTATCGGTTTATAAAAATGACTATATTGAAGATCGAAAGCTTCTTAATGGTGATCTCATGGCTCATATCACTATAAACAGTGGAGCAAATCTTACATCTTTAAAAATAAAAAAAAATTAGAGCACTTGATATTTCAAAGTATTTGATTAGGTTTGGCATCAGGTTCTCTTATGGGAACACCAGTTACCTTTGAACCCAACTTCGGTCTTACTGTCAAATACACGAATGTATTGTTCTTTACCAAAATCCATCTTTAAAACAGTCAAGAGTACGATAACTCAGGCGACAAAACATTATAACAGATTAGTATAGTTAAAAACAAGCATTTTTTATTATGGGAGGGGGGTCTATCTCCTCCCGTTCAGACTGGAGGGACAATTTAAAAAAAAATATTATACAAAATGGAAAAAATAGTTGAAAAATAACGGTAATACTTACAATTAAGTATGGTAAACTGAAGCCGGGCACATTTGACTCTGTGATTTTTGGTGTGAACACATCCTTTAAGAAGAAAATTTGGGATGGTGAACGAAGCCTCAATTAATATAAAGAAACGTTATGAACTTCGGTAGTTTTGCTTCGACTCGTTTTCGAGTAACTACAGGTTTGTAAGAGATTTGTGAACAAAATAAAAAAGTTTTTGTTATTGTGAAATAATATTATGATAGCATTGTTCCTAAATTATTAATATTTTAAAGCCAATTTTGTTAAATCAAAACATTAGTATAAAAAAAACATTACAAATGTTATGAAAAACCTTTGGGGCACCTTTGACTTTTGCAAAGGGGGCACATATGACTGATAGTAGGGGTACATTTAACATTTGTTAAATGTGCCCTAACATAATTTGTTATTCTACTATTTGTGTTTTATTTTGTTTTCATGTTTATTTTGAAGAAATGGTGAGAAACTATAAGAGAAAGATAAATAGGATGCAATCGACGAAGAAAAGGTGAAGAGGGCTATTGCAGACATACGGACAAAAACTTGAAACGCGAACATCAGTTGCTGAAAAATATGGGATAAATAGAACCACATTGATCATGCGGACAGGATCCCTTAAAATATTGGTCAGATTCGGAGTAATGAAAGTAGGCCTGACGAAGGTTTCACTTTTCAATCGAAATATACGCCGCGCCAAATCGTTACAAAGCTGCAAGAAAAAGAACTGGTAGAATATGTGAACAAATGCTCTTTTCACGCGTACGGCTTGTCAAACGATTCTTTCAAGAAATTTGTGTATGGCTTTATTAAGGCTAACCAACTTGGAAAATTTCAACAAAAAAAATCATTAAAAAAGCCCGACAGCTTGAATTAGACTCGTCGAATGGGAGCGATAAAAGCGTTTCCTATGCCGAATCTGATAAATCTAACGGTTTCATTTCTCACCAAGATAATTTTGAAATGGAAAAAACAGAGCTTTTTGATTATAAGCTCACAGTTGATGAGAAATTGGAAGTCGGCGTACATTATGTTCTTGTGAAATTCGTTGAAAATTCTAAGAAGCAGAGGTCCACAGTGACTCTACTTACACTGTTAACTATCTAAGAAAAACATCACTGGTAGGTTGGTTTTTTACTGAACCAGCAGTTGAAGATATTTCTTTGACTTTAAGGAGTGAAATCAAATTCAAACTGCCACAACCCACAAATCAAGTCTTAACTTCTCGATGTCGTTAAAAATATTTATTTGGCGTTGACTTCGCAATCTCTATATTAAATAAGATATTTATAAATGTTCTTATGAATAATTCTTAACGACCATATGGACTGATCGTTTTTAAAATGAAGTTTCATAACGTGTTATTTTGATTTATGTTATATTGTTAAAATAAATCGTTAAAACAATTTTCGACTTTTCTTTCCATTCAAACACTAGGCGGAATAGACCCGCTAATCCTTTTTATGCATACGATCATGAGATAAAACTGTAATTGTCAAATGTTCCCCGCGTAAAGTCAAAGGTCCCCCATACCCGGGCACTTTTGACAAAATCAATTTTTTTTTTTTAATTTAAAAAAAAATTGATGCAGTTGTTATAACAGTAAACAAGTACCTGTGAGTCTTATCTAGAATAGTCAATGCATCTTATAAATAAAAAAGTATTGAAATTCATATATAATCTTGGGAAAACAGAATTTTAAAAATTGAGTGTCAAATGTGCCCCAGTTTCCCCTATAATACAATTTTTTTAAAGCCAACATTCTGTTCTATTAGCCAGTTTTTAAATCAAATCAAAACTATGTGTAGTTTTTGAAAAAGTATTTTTAAACTCAAAATTTGAGTAAAAAAAGTTATAAAAAGGTTTAAAGTTTAATTTTTCAATACTTCAAGATTATCTACTCCCATAGTAAAAAATGCTTGTTTTTAAGTGTTCTATAAAAATCCGTCATTAAACTTTGTCGTACTCTCCCTAATTTTACTAGCCTGGTCTTTTTTTCTGATGGCAACGAAAAGTTAAAATCTATTTTCTGTTAAAAATATTATCCCTCCGTTCAAACCAAAAAGAAGAGCTGAAAGACATTTTTGTTCTCTGTTTTATTCTATATTATAAATCCAAAAACTCAAAAAAGCTAAACGGAAGAATGTACTGGTTTATAGAAAAGAACTCTGACCTATCTATTCAGAACAAAGCAAGTACTGAAACGTTTTGAAGATTTATGAGATCCAACCAAAAAGGCGTACAAAAAAAACAAATGCTGAACTTAACCAACAACATCAAAACTAAACCCTTCGCGATATAATAAATGCTCCTTGATAAGAAATAGTACATTTAAATTGAAATGGTTACAGAAGTGTTAAAAACACGCTGCATCACATAATCATCGACTGCAGTCATACCAAATCCGAAATGGACACCGTCTTAAATGTAAGAGACATTTGGCAGGCTCAGACGACTTGAAAGTTAAGCAAGTTTCTAATATCTGATTGGCCAGCTGCCAAAAATTGCTTTCCAAATGCAGGCAACTTTTAATGAAAGTAGACTGGAAAGTTAGCCAAGAAAAATCTCCCTAACTATCAATAAAAGTCCACTTCTGTCAAAATGACAGTTGATCAAGGTTTTTCATTTAACTGAAAGCTGAACTTTATTACTCTATGATTTATTTATTCATGCACAACTTCATTAAATGCTTTCTGTAAAAGGTACCTTGTTAATTTGGAAAAGATATAAGTAGTTTTTCTTTTAGGTGTTTAGAAGATTATGTTTTTAGTAGTTTTTATACGGTGAAATAAAAGTAGAAGTTAGTAAAGTTCGAAGTATGAAATTTCTGACACAATAAAACACAATAGTTTTTTACAAAAACAAACTAGTAAACTTGGTCAAAATGTACGTTCAAAGAATGAAGTTGACTGCAAATGAAGACCCTTATGTTGTCTGGACCTAACTATTGTGCGATGAGCCGAATGTATAAAAGCTAGGGGAAAATGTTACAGCTATTAACACTGGAGTGCACGCGTGGCCTACTTTAGTAGACCACAGTGACATTTTCGGTTTTTGACAAATTTAGTTTTGAAGCCTCATCAACTAAATTTGTCAACAGTTCAGTATTTCACTTCACGTGTTCGCGATTGCATTGTTATGTAATTAAATGCTAGTCACTTGTGTACAATAGTAGTCCGCGCGAATATACGTGTACAAATTTAGGTAAGCTTAAGCAGTCCGCGCGAGTTTTCGTATACCAATTTGTTTTGATTTCTGTTTTCTTAGAAAATAAAGGTTTTTCATCATGAGTAATTCAGACCTAGATAGATGGTTTTTGGAGATGGAGACTGATGATGTCTTTGATGATCCAATTGACAGTGAAGAAAAGGAACTTGGACCGTTACCGGATTTTGTAAACCTGGTGCGTGAGCGTGAGGCGGACATTCAAGAATTCGAAACTGGATTGGACGACTCTGACGAATTTTCGGAATCAGATAATATAAATCCCGCGGAATTGTTTGGTAGAAGCCCATCAGCCTACATATGTCCAAATGGTACAATTTGATCAAAAATAGTACCACCTGCTACTCGAATTCGAGCCCATAACATTCGGGTAATAGGATCAGGCCCAAATGGAGAAGCAGCTAGGAAAGCCAAGGATACGGTGTCGAGTTTTGAATTATTTTTTACATAGGACATTATGAATATTCTTGTAAGTTGCACTAAAATATATATTGGCATAATAAAAGACAACTTTCAAAGAAACTGGGATGCTAAACCCACCGATTCTATTGAAATGAGAGCTTTTCTGGTCTTGTTGTATGCTATTGGAGTATCCAAAAATGGCTGTCGGAACCCAAAAATTTTTGGAATAAATCTCAAGGCACGGGATTAGAAATAGTATACACGGCGATGTCAATAAATAGATTTCGTTTTCTTTTGAGAACTATAAGATTTGATGACGTCACTGACAGAGCTCAACACCGATAATTTGATAAATTGGCCCCAATAAGAAAAGTTGTAGATTTATTCACTGTTAATTGCCGCAATAATTTTGTTCACTTGTGTGTTTTCGAGGTCGTTGCGGATTTATCATGGATATACCGAACAAAGCAGATAATATCATGGTAGTGGATACAAGGTACGGAACCTTGTTGTTGTACAACTTTGAAATCTAGCTTCGACCACACCCGTTTTGAAAGTCCAACAGGGTGAATGATGTTGTCCATAGACTTCTGGAGCCACTTTACGGTTTGAGTTGTAATGTTACAATGGATAATTATTTTACAAACCTACCTCTAGCTAAGGAATTGTTGCAGAAGAAAATCATTGTTGTGGGTACAATGAAAGCTAATAGACCTGCAATACCTAAGGAATTTAAGGCTTCTAAAGCTAGAGAAATCAAGAGTTCAATTTTTGGCTTTCAGAAAGACGCGACACTTGTCCCGAAAAGGAACAAGTCGGTTACATTACTCTCAATAATTCATTACGATGCAGCAATTGATCTTGATACGCATGAAGAATGCAAACCAGAAATAATTACTTTTTATAATAGTACGAAGTGTGGTGTTGACGTTGTTGATAAAATGTGCAAGATGTTCAGTGTTCTACGGAACTGCCGCCGATGGCCACTTACAGTATTTTTTGATTTGACGAATATTGCTGGTATCAACGCTCTTGTTATCAACGAAATGAACGTTAGCCATGAAAAAACTATGAGGCGTATCTTTTTGAAGGACTTGTCATACAATCTGATAAAACCGTTACTAAATAACAGGCTATAGATTGAAACAGTTCCTAGGCAACTAAGGACTAGAAATGGGATGCTTTTAGGGAAATCTCAACAGGTACAGCACGAGCTACCACCAAAGATGGGACGAGTGGGCAGATGCGCTGAATGTCCCAGGGCCCGAAATAGATCCACCAAAAAATGGTGCAAGACTTACCACAAATGGATTTGTCCCGACCACCAGGCTGTAGTAGGTTTTATTAACATTATTAAATGGTCTACCATAGTAGACCACGCATGCATTGGTGTACAAAAATAGGGCGCGTGTACTCCAGTGTTAATTCCATATGGTACAATTTTCAGGAATATCTACCTAAGATTTTTTTTGCAAAAATAAAAAACTGCAGAAAATACTTAAAATTAAAAAAATAATTTTCAGAAGAAGTTACCGAAAATAAGGATAGGTAGAGACTCCAAAATTACATATACAAAATATTGGTATTAACTTTCTTTTCAAAAAACAAAACAGTATTCCATACTCAATCTTTGGTTACATATGTACTTTCGGAAGATAAATGACAATTTTGCTCATTTCAACAAAAAAGCAAAACAATAGTTTTTTACAATGTCCTGAATTCCTTATAATTTTGCTGTCACATCAGATTTTTAAAATATGCCCTTTTCAAAATGCTAAAAACAATCAAAAACGGTGATTTTGAATTTAAAGTAGAACGCAACATATTTATGAACAATATACCGTATGATGATTTTACAAAGTATAGATTTTTTATTTTATCTACAATGCTGTTTAAATCGCTTAGTATTTTAATATTTTCTCGAAAATCATTTGACTCACAATAAATTTTTGAGAAACTTTTATGGTTTTGAAAAATAAGTTTTGAAGTTCATTTCGAAAACGAACTCCGATTTTTCCCATTTTCAAGATTATATTTTTGAATATACTATTTCAAAAACTTGATATGATAGCGTTTTTACTTTGAAACCGTTTAATATTTGGTGATTTCGAGAGGCTTTCGTTGTCTCCAACATTGCATTGACTATGTTCCAAATTTATGCAATTATATTTGTTTACTTTTATTTGGAAGTATAAGAAAACTTAAATAAACTGTTTTAATTATATGCTCAAATAACAGTCATCTCTTAAAATTTGAAACTTTTCGACTTTTTTTAATGCATTATTAAACATTTTTTAGAAAACACAAATGTTTCCTATACTTGTCCCGAAGTTCCTCTTAATTTATGAAATGCTTTCAAAATTGACATATTAAGTCTGAGTATATTTGTTTTAAATTTCAACAATTCTGGGTTCTTGTCCAAATTTCTCCTTGTTTTAAGTTCCGAATAAATCAACAACAAAATAAATTAGCTTTTTATATTTATTCGATTTTTTTTTTAATTTGGTTTTAATGTTTTACAGCTTCAAAATCCTTTCGGTACTTTCATCCACATCTTATGGTTTGGATTTTCGTTCTCTGTAAATAAAAATATACTAAAAGAAATATTTTATTTAACAATACAAAATACAACAATATATCCCGTTTTGTTTTTATCTCTAGTGCTTTCTTTGAAAAGGACGCAAACAACTCATGAAAATGAGAAATAAGTTATTTAGTCGTCGTCAGTTCGTTCTCTTAATCAGTCTTTAGATTATTATTTATGTAAGTAGTTTACTCGTATAGTTTTGAGGTGGTACGTAGTAAAATATACAAAAAATGGTCATGTCGATTTTTGTTTTATGATAAAACGATACAAATTATCATATGAATTAACGGACAATCAAAATTGCCAGTTCATCAAGTTTATTCGTTAAAAACCCAAGATTTGATTATCGTAAGTGAAGTAGTTATTTTTTGTAGTAAACTGTCTGCACTGTTTGAAAAGTCTGCAGGGAACACTAAGATGCAAGAAGTAACTTTTGGTATAAAAAGAGAACAATAATTAGAATTTTTTTTTTGAGAAAATTGTTTGTCCTAATATGGAAGAGTAATACAAACGTCTACAAATATCGCGTCGTCGCATTTTTACATTTACATTTTTTTATTTAAAAATATATTTCTCCCCGACATGCAGTTTGGATTCTGAAAAGCTCACTCAACAATCCATTCACTTCTTAAGATTCAGTCCGACGTCACCGCCGCTCTTAATAGCCACCGAGCCACAGTTGGTTGCTTTCTGGGTGTCGAGAAAGCTTTCGATAGCGTATGGATCCATAAGCTCCGCATTTTTAATATTCCACAGCCAATAATAAAAATTTTGTTTTCTTTTCTTTCTTTCCGAAACATCTTCGTAGAAATCGACCTTTGCAAGTCAAAAATTAGAGACTTAAAGGCTGGAGCAAGGATCAAAACTTGTTTCTTCTACAGCCTGATGACATTTGACTAGTCAGTGCTAGCGGATTGTGAGAACCTGCTTTTTTGGTTTTCCATGTTTCCTACGATCGCAGCCCGAAGAGTAGAAGCACACAAAAACCGACTCTACGAGTACTACCAGAAATGGGAAATAAGGATAAACACCTCCAAATCGGAACTGGTGTGCTTCCGGAGACCCGTCACCAACATCAGCCGCTGTAGATCGGCGGCAGTGGTCCGAAACTTTGTTTTGACGTTTTCGGACGGATCAAGGATTAAAGCCAAGAAGAACGCCAAATACCAGGGAATACACTTCAATAAGCTGCTGCGCTGCAACCCACACTCTAAGGCTGTAAAAACGAGAGTAACATTGCACTCCACCGAGTTTATCCTCTCTTGAAGAAGTAAACAGGATTGAGTAAACCAACGAAACTGTTGATATACAAACAGCTACTAAGACTGGCTATCATCAACATTTTTTTGATATGGTTCACCACACCCAAAACTGCAATGGAAAAACTTAAAGTCTTCGAGAGGAAGATACTAAGGATATGAACTGATCTACGATTTGACCGTCAACGACCGAAGCACTATAGCAATCGAAGAGTCTACGAAGAAGCTGAAATCAAACCACTTGACCAGTTCCTTGCACAGTATGGATCATAAAAATAAAAATAATAATAAAATGTATTCATAATACTTTATGTCATAATACTGTATTTCAAAATTCTGTATGTACAAAACACTGAACAGTCAAAAATACGTATTTCAATATTGTGTATGGTAAAAATTTTTAACTTCGTTATTTGTTAAATAGACTCAAAGAGAAAAATCGGTTTGATTTAAAATATTCTTCTTTTAAGCATTTTGAAGTACAAAATTTATTAAACAAATTAATAAATTAAAAAAATAGAAATATGTGCATATAATGTATGTATATCATAACATTTTTGAAGAGCAATATTTTGAAATGTTTTAAAAGAATACAAAAAAAATATAAAACAGCAGCGTCTAAATGATTGTGTTTTTTGATACTAGAAACTTATTAGTTTTTACATTTCACAGGTCTATTTTTTTTGGTTAATAAATATACATATTTATGGACTCAGTGGTTAGGAAAAGAGGGGAGGGTTGAATAGGAGGTTTCGGTGTACATTGATTTTAAATTTCTGAACATTGAAATGACAGGGAAAGATAAAGCGTTCCACATTCGCGTAGTACGGTTAAAAAAATAATTTTACGGCCGAAGTTGGGCTCAAGGGTGATGGGCATTCCTAATTCCGCAATCGAGTTGAGGATGTTCATGTCACCAATCAATTTAAAAGCTCTTCTTTGAACACTGCCCAAGAACCTTAAATAAGTTACTGGAGCACAGGCCCATGAGAGTTATATTCAAGTTTCGGACGTATATAGGTTTTGTAGATTGTAGCCAGATCAGAAGCAGAGAAACATTTCTTGCATCGTCTCAAAAAAACTAGACATCTAGCGGCATTTTTGGCGACATCGCGTGGTTCCTGATGCACATTTTTCAAAGGATGTCTAGATTTTCAGTTTCGTTGATGCAAATGGAACTCATAGATAGTGGCAAAGAGGGTTTATGTCGCTTTAACGATACAAGACAGCATTGCGTTTTCGAAGCATTACATTCCACACGATTTTGTATTCCCCATTGTACAATGCTGTGTAGGTTTTTTCGTTGCAGTTCCACATCCGAATTGTGAGTCTGGAAACGAATTTGAAAAGCTGAGATTGCTATCGTCAGCGAAACAAATGGATAGGAAGTAGCAGACAGGAGAACATGTATAAAAATGAGGAATAGGGTCGGAGACAGAACGGAGCCCTGATTTGAACACGTCCAATACTACTTGAAAGGAACGGTCTGAAAGGTAATATCTAACCCAACGAAGAAGAGATTCGTCAATACTATAAGCACACATTTTCAATAAAAGAGCAAGATGCCAGACTTTATCAAATGCCTTTGAAATATCAAGTGCAATCATCTTACTTTCTCCAAAACGATGTAAAGATTTGTTCCACTGTTCGGTGAGATGAACCATGAGATCACCAGTGGACCTATTGCTAAGAAAGCCGTATTGTCGGTCGTTAAGAAGTTTCCGTTCCTCAAGATATTTCTTAAGCTAATAATTAATCAGCGTTTCCATGACTTTAGAAAGGGATTGTGTAATTTGGGATTGTGTGAACAAATGCAGTTTTCGAACCACTCGGAACGAGCCCAAAAGAATAGGATTGATGGTAAAGCTTACGCAGTGGTTTTCCTAGCGTGGAAGAACACCTCTTCAGAATAATAGCGGATATACTATCCGGACCAGCGGATTTATGAATGTTGAGATCTTTAAGAACTCTCGCCACAGTACGAGTACGAAAAAAGATCGGTGCAATAGAATCATTTAAGCGTTCAAGAACTGGGGGAGCCATGACAATTTCTGGTAAGGTGGAATTTTCGGCGGACGGTCTTGCAAACAAGTTGGCTTTATCAATAGAGCTAATTAAAGGAATGTCATTGACAACAAGCGTAGGAACCGAGGAAGAGGAAGAATTCCTCATGTATTTTTTTAAAAATGACCAAAAATTCTTACTGCCTTTGGGACATTGCATTGTTTGGTCATGCAAAAATTTGGTCCCTTGGGCGTTGCAGGCCTTCCTGGCTTGTTTAAACCTTTTAAGGAACAATTGCGCTTGGCAAATAAATTTTGCTTTTTGACAAGACACAGTTATTAACAACAATTCGTTTTATGATTTTGCCGAAGTACAAATGTTTAATTAGTGTTTTACTTTGTTTCCGAAAATAAGTTATGATTCCTTATAAAACAAATGAGGTTTTGAAAAAAACTCGAATCATGCTTTAATGGTTTTAAAAAAATAGTTTTTTTCTTAATTGTTGGTGCTGATATCGAATCTAAACTTTTATTTAGTTATGTGTCTATATTTAGAAAATGCCATTTCTTAACATTGTTTTAAATTTGTTTCAATATATTTCAAAAACTTGATTTGATATCCTTGTTCAGAAAAATGGGATGGAATTGGCTAAGTTGATTTTTCATAAATGACAGTCAAATTAGATAAATATGAACCACTTTAAAATTTCAATGGTTCATTGCTTTTTTCAGGATTTAGAAAAGAAAATATTTTTAATTATAATTTTAAAAATATTTTTTGAAATACTGAAAATAATTAAAATGATAATTGAAGATAGTATTTTGGATTTGGAAAATTATCAAACGTTTTATTGAAAGAAATACTGGTTCTTGAATTTATACTGCTTTAAAAAACCTAGTATGGTTCTTTTTAAGTTTAAAGGCCTTGAAAATCATTTTTTTCTTATTTTCTTGGAACTTATTATAAAAGTTTTCGAGAATAACTTTTCTGCAATATTTATTAAAAAAAACTATTCGTAAACGATGTAATGAGATAAAGGATGCAGAGTATAAGTACTCTGGAATTTAAAGAGTAGGTAACAAAAAGAGCTGGAGAATGAAGCTATACTTAAGGAGAGTAAGTGTTAAGTGTGTATCTTATGTGCATAACGCGATTGCTTTTGAATCAAAACACCACACCGTTTGCCGAAAAAAGTCTACAAAGTTACTTATGACTAATGGCTGAAACACAAACACGCTTCAGCTTCGGCTTCGCCTGACGTTTACGAGTTCAGCCATAGGAATTCAATGCATGCAAATCCTTGTTCCTAAGGATTATGTAGAAGATTGCAAAACAATCATTAACATTACAACAAACTAAATATTTAAATAAAATGAATACTAACAAAATAGTAGCATTTTTTTCCTTTATACTACACTTTGCGCCCTCCATTGGTTTCTCATATAAAAAAGCTCTAAATAAACCTTTTAGACAATTTTATTTTCTATAACTTATAAAATAAATGCCAAACGACAGGAGATATTCTCCAAATCTGATTTTTCATAACATTTCATCTTGATGATCTAAACGCTCGCACGTTGTCGTCGTTAAGGTTTGCAATTCTAAAATAATAGTTCGTATACAAATTAGGTTCTTCACTTTAATTTTGTGGTTGACACTATTTTCTGACATACAGTGTATCAATTTAATATTCGTACCCTTTTAATAAAAAGTTTGAATGTTTTCTTGATCTAAAATGACTTCAGATACAAAAGTAATAACAAAGTGCAATTTAAGTAAGTTCATTGTTGATTTATTAAATAGAATTGTTATAGTTCATATCTCTTGAAAAATGTGAAAAAAAAATGAAAAAAGAAAAGAAAAAACGACAATAATACTCGGTCAATTCGTATTCGTACCCTATTTTAATCAGTCAAAAAATTTGGCTCTAATATCTTGTGGCATAACCTTTGGAAGTAATTACAGCTTTCGATCGTCTTGGCATTGACCTTAACAATTTTTCAGTTGTTTCCGATGTTATTTGTGTCTATTAATAGAGAATTTTCTCCTTAAGCCCGTTTTTGTCCTTAATGGTGCATTTGCGGACTCTACGGCCCAGTTCGTCCCATAAATTCTCTATCGGATTAATGTCTGGTGATTGTGGGGGGTTCTAAAACCTTACTGCAATTAAAGTGAAGCCACATTCGGGTTGCATTCGCCTTATGGTTTGGGTCGTTATCCTGATAAAAAGTAAGTAAGTTGTTTTCTGTACCAATTTGTGCAGCACTATCTTTTAAATTGGTCTTCCGGATATCGATGCACATTTTGTGATCCGTAATTCCTTCAACTATGTGCAGTTTTCCAACTCCAGCTACTAAAAAACGGTCCCTTGAGTGTTTTGCGGAAGTTATTTAGTATTCACTTTGCATCAAACTATTTGTCTGCCATCCGAGCCATGAATATTGAACTTTGATTCATCTGAGAAAATAATAGTATTCCAGAAGTTAAAGCATTTTGCTTGGTATTCTTTGGCGAATTCAAGCCGTTTAAGCCTGTTGAAATGACTAATAAATGTTTTTTTGCCCGGTACTCTTCCGCTGAAAAAAATGTTTCGGTGTTTTTCCAGGGATTGGCCAAGATTCTGTGCCAATTTTTATGGAATTATCTTTGGATTTTTATTTATTTCACGCACAATAATCCTCTTGTCCTGCGTGTTGAAAATACTTCTTGTCGTATTGTGAGGCAAGTTTTCAATCATTTTTTTCTTGATAAACCAGTTAACAATACTATGAACCGTTGATTTAGCTCGATTAACTAAAGATCAAATCTATTTATAAGATTTACCTTCTTGGTGGTATTTTACGATGAGTTCTCGAAGTTCTTTAGAGGTTTCACTTGCTTTTCTGCCCTATATTGTTAAATTCGGAGACAATTTGTACAAAACGCTTTTAAAAATTCTAAATAACTTCACAATACTTGATTAAAAATGCAACTTAACGTACGACTACGAAATTGATCTAGTTTTACAGTTGTTTTTATCATTTTAGCATTTACTTAGTAAATGATTTTACCAACTAAGAAAATTTGATAAAATGTATCAACCATGAATACACATTTAGGATCAGGGGAACATTCAAAGTTTTAATAAAAGGGGTACGAATATGAAATTGAACACAGTACTCCGCTTTCAAAATTTACTCTTAAAATGAAAAAAAAAAATAATTCTTATGATGAATCTGTTTTCATTGTATACACACAATATTTTGTGACTTTAAGTCCAATGCGATTCCCCCTGGTACGACAGTATGAACGTTGGGTTCATCAGTTAACTGATAAAAGAATAATCTTGTATTTTTTTCTTGAATTCATTTCATACCAAAAAGATTACCTTCTTGCATCTTCTGTTTCTGCCATTTCCTACAAGAAAAAAAGGTCGAAATGGTTATATTCTTGTCCACAAAGTTAAGTTTTGACATCACAGACATAAAATTTTAAAATAATTTAAATATCATAGCTTTTTTTTTGTAAAAAAAAAGAGACTCATCTGTCAGTGTGTTTTCTTTTGGCTTTTGGCATTTTGCTGCTCTCCAACTCACTTTGCTTGAACACCATACAAAAATTAAGGAACTGTTAGAAAAGTTTTGTATCTACAACATTTATAAACATAAATATATGAGAGGTGTAAGCTTGAATGAGCGCACATTAAATACAAGTATGTAAATAAGTCTCCACCGCACATAAAAAGCAGTGAAGCAAACAATTGTTTATGTTTTCTTTTTTCTTTTTTGTTTAAGCTGCCATTGCTGGTCAGGTCTGAAAGAATAGAACAATTAATTATAAAAAAAGAGATTATCAAAAAAAAACAACAAACAAAGAGAGTAGACTCAAAAGCTCTTGATGATAAATGAAATAAGTTAAGAGCTTGAATCCACAGTCAACAAATTTTGAAAGAGAAACTATTTTTGTTATTTTTTTTAAGGGAATGTTCTTTTTTTGTTGTTGTTGGGTTAATAACACACTTTTAAGAGAGAGTAAACTGTCCATTTGTATATTGTCCAGAGAGGGAATTGAATATAGAAATATTATTTTTCTCTTCATCTCCTTTTTATCACTTTCACTTTTGAATTTATCTTCTTTTTTCAATTTAAAATATAATCACATTTTTTGGAGCACTAGGATTTTTTTTTAAATCAAAAAAACACAGAACTTGAAGTTCAATATGGGATCTAGAGAAAAGTCCGTCAGTCCAAATTTTTCAACCCCCTCAATAAATCGACTCTCTTCTTTTCTTCATCTTCTTCTCTTTCTTCTCTCTCCACAACACATCGATTTACAAAAGAACAAAGTTCATGTATTTTTTTTTATATTTTTAATATTTTTTTTTGTTTAATTATTTTAATAATCTTATATATTTTAAATAAGTTTTTTTTTATGTATTTTTAATAAAGGATTACATTATTTTTTCGCTTGCTTGCTCTTTTGTCACTATGATTATGGTCAAACTACATTTTAAAAGTTTTGAATAATTAATTAGGTAGGTATAGGTATAAGATGAAGCATGGTCACTGCATCGTTTAGTAGAATAAAAATTTTAAATTTTAAAATTTTTAAATTGGTAAATTTGTAACAAAAAAAAAATGTTGGGAGAGTAGTTTGTTATTAACCACTTTAGTACTGAAGATCGGTACGCACACACATTATTTATAATTTTAGGTTTTGTTTTCGTTTACAACTACTGAATTAGCTGAAATGAAACAAAAAATTTGTAAAAAGGGACGACACTGTCGATGGTTGGAGGCCATTGTCAACAGTTAGGGCAGTTAACGACGTTCTCTATAGCTACTGCGATTATTACGATCACGGAATTGGCGATCCCGATCGCTTCCACGTCCACCGCCGCCGCCACCGCGGTGGTAATCGCGGCCGCCGCGTTCGCGGTTTCTGTTTGTGAATTCGCGATTACGATAGTTGGGTGGCATGGGTGGAGGACCGTTGCCGTTGCTACTGTTGTTTTTGTGATTGACGCCGGGGAACTGCATTCCGCTGGAACCCATCGAGAAGGGATGAACTGAGGGGGAAACGCCCATGGGCATGCTGTTTCGCTCTCCGACTCCACCCTTCCACATGGGAACGGATTCGTCGTAGGGCGAGTGTTTCTCGTAGCCCCCCGGTGGGGGAGGACGAGCTTGCTGCGGCGGTGGATAGTCCGGCAGCGGAGGACCATCGTAGTATCGCACTGGCGGCGGTGTCTGCTCGTACATGGGTGGCGGCATATTGGGTGGTGGTAGTGATGCGGGCATAGCGGGTGCACCGGGCATCATATTCGAAAATGGAGGAACAAAAGGCAACGGTGGCAATTGACCGTGCATGGTGCGCATATAATCAGCGACGTATGCTTCCGCTGCGGCAGCAGATGTCATGTACCTCTCCCATGGAGGCACACGATCTGAGCGGTTGTACGGCGACGATGAGCGTTTAAAGCTTCCGCCACCCGAGGGGAGAACGCCACCACTCATTTTATTATGGTGACGAGGGCCACTCGAGATGTTCGGTCGCTTTCCACGCATTGGACCACCACCACCGTAGCTATTCGAATGATTGCCACGGCCACCACCACGCATCGACGAAAGACCGCGCGTTGGTGGCTTGTACTGCATTCGGATACCTTTTTCGCGCATTGTTTTAGCCATCTCCTTAGACTTACGCAATATTGGAGTCATCTCAATATTTTCATCTTCGGGAAAGAGTCGACACAATTCTGCTCCAACTTTTGGTTCGATTTCCTGACCATCTCGTCCGATTTTCACGGGTTTTCCATCATTCCAAATGTTGTACAAATGCGCTGTACATGTGAACGACAATTCTTTGCGACATATCCAATCTAATTCAAAGACACCACCAAGAGCTTTAACAGAAATGCTGGGTGGCAGAACCCAAGCCACTTGGGGGATATCACGACGAGATTGACCGCTCATACGAGCAAAACCAGCAAATTTTCCTGGAAAAATAATAATAATAATAACTGATATAAGAATAATATTAAAACATAATATTTTATTTATAATTTTTTTGTGAATATTGTTGAATGAAATTGGTATTTCCATATTACTTTTATTTTAAAAGCGTGTAACTCAGTTAAAATGTTTGGGCTAATAAGACGCAACTTTTTATAGTTGAAAAAAAAGTTGGAGAAAAGTTCTATTTCGTTTAAATCATTACGAAAATTAAGATGTCCCTTTATACCTAGGGCAAGAACTGTTAACTGTACTAGACACTTAAAAGTGTATGTTCCATTGCATTTTTTTATATTACGCGCACACTAAAGGGGTTATGAATACCCTTATAATGATTAAACACAGTGCAAATAATTAGGAAAGGAGGATAGGATTAGAAAGGAGAAACCGAAGAACATTGGTTTTGAATGTCCGCACATTGCAATGAGTGTGAAATATTGAGCCTGGTAAAGCATTCCACATTCGTGTAGTGCAGCTAAAGAAAAAATTTCTCTACTTAACAGTACGTCCGAAGTTGGGCTCTAGGCTAAACTGATGGGCATTCCTAGCAGTACGGGTATTACGGTTGAATTGTTTAAGGGGAGGAATGCAACTGGTTACTTCAATAGATCATTGTTTATAAAAATAACGATAAAACAATGACAGATGTGAGATCTTCCGGCGGTGTTCAAGAAAAGCAAATGTCTCGGTAAGATTTCAATCATTTTTAGTGCTTTTTTTTTCAATTCTATCCAGAAGGCTCAAGTACGTTATCAGCCCAAATATCAGAGTTATACTTAAGTTTTGGACGAATAAAAGCTTTGCAAATTATAGCCAGATCAGAAGGGGTAAAAAATTCTTGCATCGTTGGAGAAAACCTAAACACTTAACAAGTGGTTTGTAATGCACATACCTAGGACTGAAACCTGTTCATTCTCCTCGATGCAAGTACCACTCATGGATTGTGGCATTGGGGGAGGGTTACGCTTTTGTGAAAGTAGACAGCATTGTGTTTTCGAAGCATTAAATTCTACACGGTTTTTGATTCCCCATTGAACAATCATAAGCTGCCGTTGGTAGTCCACATCCGAAGAACAGAATGCAAATCTAAAAACGAATATGAGAAGCGGAGGGTAATGTCGTCAGCGAAACAATGTAGTGGGTTAGAAGTTTGAGACAAAAGATGATTTATGAATATAAGGAAGAGAGTTGGACACAAAACGGAGCCCTGGGCACACCAGCGTTTATATTGTGAATATCAGAAATGAAACCGTCCAATACTACTTGAATTCAACGGTCCGAAAGGTAATTTCTAAGAATGAAAAGATTCATCAATACCAAAAGCACACATTTTTGATAAGAGGGCTTGATGCCAAACTCTATCAAATGTTTTTGAAATATCGAGTGCAATAATTTTACTTTAATTTTTTGCAAATGTTTGTTTATGAAAAGTGGATTTAGTAAAAGTTGTAAGCAAAATTTTAAAAATTAATTTTCGATTTTGAATAATAGAAGTGGTACAACAACAATTCGATCTCCATTGTTCAATTAGACATCATCTTTACATCATTATTTTAACATCAAGTACCTGAAAATTAAGCTGTGATATAAATGTCTTTCTCGTCTAGTTTAATAATTTATATTTTTGTTTTGCTTGTTTTATTTTATATTGTATTTGTTATTTATTTTAAATTTGTGTCAGTGCTGTCGGGAGGATGCAATACGGAGTTTTTAACAATTATAATGTGATTTAATACAAGTATTGAATAAAGAATAAAAATCCCCTGAGGAAGTAAGGAATTCTTACGAAACGTTGAGTAAAAGAATGGAATAAAGTTTTTTATTCATTCGCATTCCAAAAACAAAAAGACCAAAAGAGCCTAATAAAACATAATAAAAAGTTTTTTCCCCGAGAGTAGCTTTTGATTTTCAGTGCAAGTTTTCAAGGCGTGTGACCATAAAATGTGTATTCGTTATGTTGACTCAAGATATCCTGGATCAACCCATGATTCCTTTGTATGGAACTCCAGTAATCTTAAGTCAGTTTTTGAAACGTGGTACCAAAGAGGAGAACGTTAAATGTTCCTTGGTAGTATTTATATTTTTATTTCGTCGTTCAATAATTTTTCATTTCCATTGCGAGTAGGTGGCCCAAGTGAGTTGATGGTTGTAGCAAATTGGTCCCAATATTCAAGAACCAAACTCTTCAACACCTTGCGATACATTCGGGTTCGATTCCATCAGTTCGACTACCTTTTCGTACTGATTTTAATTAGTTCTCTTGCAGCTGAATAAAAATACATTGATTCATGTTATTTTATAAAAGAAATGAAATATACATATGAACTTATGTATGTATATTGTTTTATTTTCCAACATTTCTTTTACATAAACTTCGACCTTTTCTCACACAATATGAACGTTCGACAAATAATAACACGAATGACGTTCAAATGAACCAACATTCGATAGCAACAATAGAGTCAGACCAATCTTCGAAAAATATATGACATTTAAGTTGAATCAACGGTTCTCAATTCGCCAACGGTAATACAATTTTCTCACACTCAGACGTTTATTCATTCGCCTTGCTAATGGTAATAGGGGTATTATTTTCGGTACTGTCGATTTGATTTTTCCCAAAAATGTTTCTAAATGTCAAAAACGTTATTCTCAGTTTCAATTTTTTTTTGCAAAAGCATGGACTATGACAAAAGCGGATGAAAGCACCTTGGGTCGTTTCGAGTGAAAAGTTCTTCGTGTGATCTAAGGTCCCGTATGCATCGAAGGGGAGTGGAGGAGAAGATGGAACGACGTGCTGTACAGCGACGTAGACTTAGCCAGAAGGGTTATGTTAAGTTAGGTTATAGTGGCTGTCCAAGATGGAAACGGACACACTTAGGCCAGTTTAATGGCCCATTGTGATACCACATGAATCTTGAGGCTTCCTCCTAAGCTCAATGGAACCAGCTTGAGTCCCTTACGAAACGTGAGAGGCTGATTATACCGATATGATTTAGATCGTTAAAGAAGAATTCTCCTAGGTAATCCTTGCGTTTTCGAGCTAGAGCAGGGCATGTGCAGAGAAGATGAATAACCGTTTCTTCCTCTTCCTCGTCTATACAGCTTCTGCAAAAGTCATTTGAGAATACGCCTAGTCTCGTGGCGTGCTTTCCTATTAGACAGTGTCCGGTTATGACACCTATTATCGAGCTTATATGCGATCTGCTTAGAGAGAGCAAGCACCTTGAACGTTTTAAACCCAGTGTTGGCCAGATATTTTTGTGGCTTGACACGTGGTGATGTTGGTCCACCTGGTGCCTGCCCTCCTCGCAGCGTCTTGCATTAGTAGCAGTTTACAAGTAGCGATTGGTATGCCAGTACTTGCCAAACGTGGTAGGATGGGCTGTACTGTACCGTTCCTGGCAAGTTCATCTGCCTTACAGTTACCTGGAATGTCTCTATGGCCTGGCCATTAGAGATGATCGACAGTTATGGACTGTTATAGAGTTTGTAGAGACAGAGTCCAGAGATTTGATAGCGGCCTGACTGTCAGAGAAAATACGGATATCAGATGTTGATATCACGTTTTCTTTGAGCCAAGACAGGAGGAAGACCGCGGATCAGGTGGCGCTCACAAGTGGAAAGTGACTTCACCCAACTAGGAGCGCAAAACTGGAGACCTCTAGCTAGAGACCGAGATAGATGGAGAAGTTTGATAGACAACATTTCTGGCCTTTTTTTTTACGTTCGAATTAAACACATGGGTTTTCCTCAGTATTAGCTTTACGAAGAAGTTGCAATGGTAAATCGTACGGAAATGTGGTATACCTTTTGTAAAACAATTACCCCCAGATTTACAGTGGAAGCTTAAACTCCACTTTCGGTTTAAACTTCAGTTCAAGAACTTATTCGGTTTCACAGTTTCATTTACCCCTTAAACTCAGTTCAATTTGCAGTTCAAGTTAACCGAAAGTATTATGCCGTTTAAACTTCAGTTCAGCGTTTGGAACTCTTTTCCAAGGTGACATTTTAATTTGGCAGCTGCCATTTGATAAATTGCGTTTGTAAAGAAAGTATTTACAACGTCGCGAAATATTAGTTTTTTTTTCAGGAAATATTATTTATTAAATATTGATTGTGCTTTAAAAATGTTATCGAGTTGTGAAAGCGATTTTGAAGATATCAGCGACGAGAATAACTTTATATTAATTGTCAATATAAGAAGAGAAAGATGCATTCATCGGAGAAGAGATCACTTTAATTATTGGGACGATTTGGAGTTCTTTGAAAGATTTCGAATGTCGAAGAATTCTGCCTACATTATTTTGGATTGCAGGGACCATTCAATATCTGCCGGAGATTTTTGTGGTGTATCGAAATCATCCCCTCGCAGAATTTGTAAAAGTCTCTCATCACATTGTCCTCCTTCGGGAAAAATAAAATAAAAGGAAAATCAATTTGCAAAGTTTCCTCGAGTTATTGCAGCTTTAGATTGTACCCATATACGGATTCAGTCCCCATGTAATATGAATAATAACAACGAAATCGCGGCGAAGCTAAAATAGTTCTTACTTTTGGTTCGACAGCTTTCCACAAATTTTGTTTTGTTTTAATTGAATTTGTGAAATTTATTAAATAAACAGTATTAAATTTAAAAAAATGGAATCAATTATGGTGTATTTATTCTGAAAGGGAGGAATCCTCAAGATTAAGGGTGTCACATTTTTCTATAATTACAATCAAGAAAGAATCCACGAAATCGAACAGTAAATAATAATAATCAACTTTTCGCCTATGAATCCGTCACATTATGACATTTCAAATTCGCCTTCGAATTCGTTAATTGGTCGAATTCGAAACAAAGAAGGCGAAAGCGAAAGCAGTTATCGAAAAAATGGCAAACTCTACTATCTAAACGATTCGCCACGAATCCCATAATCAGGCGGCAGGGCATGTTACCAACATTTTTGTTTAACTTTCTTTCGTCGGATTTGGTAATAGCAAGTTTGAAAATTTTTTCACTTTAGCTTTTTCACCGAATTCTATAATGGGAGTTATTTATTGTTGACGTTTTCAGGGAATCATTTTTAACAAATTTCTAACAAAATTTTAGCGGGAAACGAACTTAAAAAGGATCTTAGTTTACAGTGGGCTTCACAGTTATTACTCCACAAAAAAAGCCATTTTACCCTAGCGTCACTTAAAGTCGACAAATTTTTGTGTGGTAATTTTTTCGTAGTCAATTCCTTTTCAATGCAACTTTTTAAGTAAATAGGAAATTGCAAATTGGCCTAACTCAAAGTTTCAAACACAAAATCAAAGATTCGAGCGATAAATGGTTAATAGGCCACTGTTGCACTCAATTATTTAATTTAATTGTATTTAGCCTAGTTTAAGAGAAAGTTTAAAAGAGATAGCCACATTTACAGGCTCGATTCCAAAATTTAAAAGAAATTAATGCAAAAAAATTGGTTAGTTTCTAATTCTTTTAAAATCATTTTCAGTAAAATTGCAGTAAGGCCACTATTAAGGTGAAATGTACCTGCAAAAATACCTACACCTCTTATCAACATCTTTAAAGTTCTTTTGTCAGGATGAAAGTAAAAAGCTCTTTCTGAACAAAAATGTATAATAAATATGAAGCCCTTGAAACTTTGTTATGCTACACACGTATAAACATATTAACAAAGAAGAAAAAGAAAGCTCTTTTGTTAGAACTTACAAATTATGTACTTTCAAGCATAACAGGTATTTAAATGCAATGACATAGAACTATATAAGTATTCAGACTCTCACTTACCACTCTCATTTACAGAGAATATCAACAAAACATTGCGCGACTCCTTGAATGCCTGATTCAAATTCGCTTCATTCTGCGGCAGTGTGGACCAAACGTTCTTCGACTTGGACAGAGTTACGTTGTCAGCATTATTTGATTTTATCAAAAAGAATCTCGTGTCCCTGAAAAGATAATTCAGTTTCGTCATGTAGTCGTAGGACTTGGATGATGTCTTGGCTGGCTTGCCGTCGCCGGCACTGCTGCCACTCGTGTTATTCGCATTGCTAGTGCTTCGTTTCCTGCGTTTGCCAGTGTCACTGTCACTACTAGCCGACGGACTACCGGAACGACTGCGACTCTTGCTTTTACTGGCACTCCGAGAGCGACTCTTGCTCTTACTCTTGCTCTTGCTTGGTGCTTTGCGTCCATTCCGCTTGTCCAGTTTGTCATGGTGGTCACTGTCGCTGTCGCTGCTAGCCGGTTCGATTTTTGGCTTCTTCAGGGTGATACTAGTTTTCTTCTCAATCGTTGCTGTCTTCTTGTCCGACTGTTCTTTAGACTTGACTGCTGCTGCTGCTGCAGTTTCGCTCGTTTTAAGTTTTTTAGCCTTCGGATTGGAAGCTGCTGACGATGACTTGCCTTTGGAACGTTCGCGTTTCTGACGGACGCCAACTTTTGCATTACCACCTTTACTACGTGCGCCTCCTCCTCTACCTCCTGCTCCGGCTCCGGTACCACGCCTGCTTTTCGGTCCACCTACAGACGAATCGGCAGTGCTCACTGAACTTATACTGGGCTGAGATGCCGAACTGCTTGAGCTGGCTGCAGACGCTTCACTCCGTGTATCAAATGAATCCTCAAAATCTTGAAGTTCCTCGGCTATGTCGGCTTCATTTTCGTCGAGGCCGAGATTGACGGCATCGAGATCGGCCATTTTTTGTCGGTTTTTCTTTTCTTTTTTTCTGTTTCCTTCTCCACTCACTTCTTTTGTGTACGCTGTGGCAAAAAATTGAATGGGAATTGGTTTTGCAAATAAATATCAAAAAAATCGTAAGAAAATATTCGAAAGAAATACCTTTCAACTTTCTAATTGATGCTACATTAATTTTCAATAAATTTGATTTGTTTTTCAATGATTTTTGGGACAATTTACACGTTTAAAATTAAGAAAAATTACCCCGCACACGCCACACACTTCACAATAGATTCAGAGATTTTTTTCTCTGTGGTTTTGGTTTTTTTTTTGTGAGTTTTTGTAGAAGGAGGAGAAATGAAAAAGTAGCCGCCGCTGTCTGTCATGTCAATGAAAAGTGATGCCAAAAATTAAAAATGAGGAACGAAATGGAAATGACAGAGTTCAGTTAAGAAAAGTTTTTTTGTTTTGAAAAATTTGTGAGAAAATAAAAAAGGATAAATGCTTACAATAAAATAATGTATTTTATTAAAGCTGCAGATTCTTAAAGGTCTAGGCCACCCTAGAGGCTGAATAATAGACCTTTTAGATATTTATTTTACAGAAATACTACAAAATAAATCGAGATTACAGAAAATGACTTTAAAATACTTATTAACTTATGATTATATTTTTGAACAATTTTTTTCCAAAATGTCGACTGTGCAACGTTTTTGCTATGATGACTTCTTTTTGAAAAGTCAACGACTAGAATGTAGTGAATTTTGTAAGATTATTAAAAGCAAGTCGATTTTAAAATTAAATAAAACAAGTTTTATATGAAATATCAACAGGGTTTTATCTCTATTTGAGTTTTCGATAACTTTGGTGCATAAATCAAACTGAATTTTACCGATGTCATCGGTTATGTTGTCTTTGAGCACCGTCGTAATTTGTGCCTTATTTGCACAGACTTGTGATTTAAAAAATCCCCACATTAAAAATTCAAAGGGTGTCAAATCACAAATCGGAGCAAGATAACAATGCCATGAAACCGCTCAGAATATCTATTGTGTTTCGAGCTATGTGGCACGTAGCTCCATCTTCTTGAATGTCCATCTTCTTCGGTTTTCATATCATCCAATTCTGGCCACAAGAAGATGGTGGTCATCGACCTATAACAAATGTAGCTTTGTTTGGATGCATTCTCATTTGGCACCTCTTGAATGTGACGTGGCTTAGTGTATGTCGTCCCAAATCCGGAAATTTTGCTTATTCACGTATCCTTTCATCCAAAAATAAAAATGGGCCCCATCGTTAAAATATAATTTTTGACTAAAATTGGAAATAACTTGTTTCAGCTCTTAGGTCAATTGGATTTTGTATGGGTGCAGGCCCACATCACGACATACAATTTACCCTGTTGTTTTCTGCGAAAGACCAAGTTCTTTTGAGCAACACGGAGATCTGCTGCACACCTTCACAAACAGTGGTGATGTTTACGGCAGATCTACCACTTCGTTGACGTACGAGTATTGGCTGATTGTTCACTGAGCTGGTGGAATTGAAAATAGGCACCAACCGTTGAACAGAAGACTTGGAAAGTCGAAAATGTACCCCATAAAAAGGGCTTCTAGAGAACTCCTATTTTTATTATAAAGTTTTATCATTTGCATTTTATGCTCGACGCTGTAACTTGTCATGATGATTTGACTTTAGTCATTGATATAATTAAGACAATAATATAGCCACCATAAGTTTTCAAAATAGGCCCATCCATGTTGGAAAACACTTAATGAGTAATTTAACTGAATATTGAAATAAGGAATTATGTAATTTGTAAAATCACCCTGAATTTAAACGAAACAAAACAAATCCATGAACATTTATAGCTTCAACAAGTCTAAGCCAGGACATTCACGACCAATTCAATTGGATCAGAGCCTTTGGGAACCAATCCAATTGTAAACGATTCAATTTTTTTTTAATATTTGTATGTTTTTCTAAAAATACATTTAAAATATGTTTATCTGGATGGCAATCAACATAAAAAAGGGTTTTAATAAAAAAAATAAACATTTCCAGCCGTTTGTTCAGAAAAAATCTTGTAATTACAAAAAAACATGTCCGAAAATGGTAACCCCATAAAAAAGGTTTGCAACTGACCCAGAAAAAAATAAAAACAGGGAAAGAGGATTTTTTTCCGTTCAAGGTACTTGCTTTCTCTTAGCAGATTGCATATAAGCTCGATAATAGGTGTCATAACCGGACACTGTCTAATAAACTGTACATGCCATGCTCTAACTCAAAAACGCAAGAATTATATTGGAGAATTCTTCTTTAACTATCTAAGCGATCTAAATCATATCAGCATAATCAGCCTCTCACGTTTCGTAAGGAATTTAAACTGGTTACATTAAGCTAAGAATAAAGCCTCAAGATTCATGTGGTATCACAATGAGCCATTAAACTGGCCTAATTGTATTCATTTCCATCACGGACAACCACTTTTACAAAACCTAACCTCCATGTGGGAATAGCTATCCTGTTTATAGGCTCTTATTAAGGCTTTATAAGGCACCTCTTTTCGGCCTCAATGCACTGTTCAGAACTACAACAACTGTCAAAATAATGATAATTGTGAGTTAATCGCTGAACACATCCACTTTTTATTGCACAAAATAGAAAAGTTAGTTTTGGCATCACTCAAATAAAATACTTCAAAATCTAGAGAAATCAAATTCGAAAAGAAAACAAAAATGCAGTTATGTTAAGAGTTTTTTAAACGAATTAATAAATAGATCAGTTGCCAGTCGTAAACTTTTTCATTATTTTCTCTCCATAAAAAAGAATCTAATTAAAAATAAAGATGCAAGTTTGTTCTGTTTGTAAAAAGGAAGACGACAATCCCACAGATTATGGCGAGTTTATGAAGAGATCCGATATCTGTGTCCACTATTACTGCCTGGTAAGTTAGGGTCTCTGCTCCTTGTCCCCGAAATGCTTTATTTTCGAATTTCAAAAAAAAAACGCAGCTTCTCTCCACCAATCTACCTCAAAAGGGGTTGGACTATTCTGGGATTCTAGGCTTCCTTCTACGTGACATCCGTATAGAAATAAAGAAATGTGCAGAGAAGGTAAGTTTAGCCGAAACTAATTTTCCACATTTAACAAGTTCCCTCTACTAAAATCCTCACAGATCTGTTGCTATTGCAAGGAACCAAATGCTTCCATCTCATGCTTCAAATGCAAAACATACTTCCACAACATTTGCGCCAACAATAACGGCTGCGTCTCTGAATTTATCAATGAATTCCACTCCTATTGCCACAAACACGTTCCCTTTGGGAACGAAAAAATGCTCCCTCAACAAAATACCTCAACTTGCTGGATTTGCCACGATGCCTTGGGCGAATTCAGCCCCACCCAAACTCTCCGATCGTACTGCTGTAAGAATGGCTATGTCCATCGTCATTGTCTGCGTAAATACGCCCTCACCGCAGGCTATCATTTGGCATGTCTATGGTGCACAAGTAAGGCGTTTCGCGATGACGTCCGGAAGCATGGAGTGTTTGTCCCCGATCGGGAGGCGATCTGGGACAACAACGAAACTCTTCGCTACACCGATCTCCATCGAGGCTACTCTCAGTGTGATGCCAAAGTTTGTCAATGCCCACAAGGTCGCGAATTCTTTCGGGGTCCATGGAAACTGATTGTCTGTTGTACGTGTGGAGCCTCAGGAGTGCATAACAAATGCGGCCGAGATAAAATATCTAAAAACATTTACACATGCGACACATGCAGGCAGATCCTTGCGCGCTCCAAACAAACAAAAGATCAAGGGAAAAATGCCAAAGCTGCTTCTTCCGCATGCAATTACACAATGTTCATGTCAAAAACATGCGAGGATTCTGAGGAAGTCGGGCAGATTGTGACTGTGAGTTCCGTGGATTCCCTTGAGGAAGAACAAAATATTCAAGAAGAGGATAAAGGAGAAGAAGATATACAAGAAGAGGATAAAGAAGAAGAAGATATGCAAGAAGATGGAAAGGAACAAGAAAATATACAAGAAGAGGAGAAAGAAAAAGATATCTTCCAAGAGAATAAAGAAGATAGAGAAATGCAAGAAGAGGGCAAAGAACAAGAACAAGAAAATATACAAGAAGTGAAGCAAGCAAAAGAACCCCCAACACCCACCAAAAAAACACAAACTAAAAATGTTTCAAGTCCCCAAAAAAAGTCACAACTAACAGAATTGTTTGTATTTGGAAGGGCCGGCGAAATAGTTGGCACAGTCCAAGTCGAGAAGGATAAACTTCAAGAAAAACCCGATAAGACCCTCTTCTGCAAGGAAGAAGACGCTATGGGCTTTTCGAGCTCGGACGCATTGCTCAATTCGATATTTTCAGATATTTTGGAAGAGGGTCGAGAATTATCGGAGGACATGGTGGACGAAGTTTTCGAGCGATACAAGCTGTTACTGGAGACTTTTGGAGATCCAGATGATTGATTAAAATCACCTTCAGAATCCCAGAGACCAAACATCACAATAAAAATAAAACTCTGTTATTTTGTTATTAAAATTCGTTATAATTGTATAAAGCTTTTTTTTTCATCACCTTCTATGGCAACCCTCAAAGTTCTTATACCAATCAATTTGTGTCTGAGTCAATGAAGACTTTTGGCATTTCAAAACTCTTTGGAAGTCCTCCATTTTTATGTCTTCCACGTCGATATTTTGTGTGAAGGCGTACATAGCCGCTTCATTACACAAATTGCACATATCTGCTCCCGAATACAGCTCAGTGGCGTCAGCAATCTCCTCGAGCTCAACATCTCCATGGAAGGGCATCTTTTGAGCATGAATTTGTAGGATTTCCAAACGAGAATCTCTATCGGGCGCTGGGACATGAATAAGCCTATCAAAACGTCCGGGTCTCATCAAAGCGTCATCAATCATTTCAGGGCGATTGGTGGCAGCAACTACTAGAATACTGTTGCCCCCAGGAGTCGAAGAAAACAACTTAACCCCAATACCGTCCATTTCAGTGAGAAGGGTCGAGAGGATTCGAGTTTGGACGTCGCTTTTAGCATCAGCAGCTCGCTTCCCAACCAAAGAATCTGAAGAAATTCAAGGTTCTTTAAAGGATTCTTAAAAAAAGGGGAATACTCTTACCAATCTCATCGAGGAACACCAAACAAGGAGAGTTCTTCCTTGCGGTGTCGAAAATTTTCGATATGTATTTCTCAGAGTTTCCCACATATGGAGAGTACACCTCAGCGGCTGATGTCGGGATGAAGGTCATTTTGGCTTCGGTGGCTAAGCACTTGGCTACGGTGGTTTTTGCACATCCTGGAGGACCATATAGGAGGATTCCTTTCGGCAGACACAATCCAAATCGATCAAATGCAGCTTTCTGCTTGAGACCCGCAAGAACAGAAATTTCGAGGGTTTTCTTGAGATGTTCCATTCCCCCGATGGAATTGAATGTTTCATCAGTTTTGAAGACTTTCACATCGGTTCCTTGGAATGATGCTGGCTTCATCTAAAATGATTCCAAATCAATTGAAGGTGTACAAAAAATGAATGTAAGGTGTTTTAACTGTTTTTAAGGATCTTCCAAGAATCTCTGTGAATTTTTCAAGTGTCATATCAGAGCGTAATAATTCCTGACCAATTGAATTAATAAGAAGTTCCAAGTCTGCGGCAACAAAACCTTGAGTCTGTTTAGCTACAGTGTGTAGAAGTTCATCGCTGAGCGCAAAGTTTCTTCCATAGAATGAATTCTTCACCATCGATGCAAATATGGCTTGTCTGTGATTCTCGTTAAGTGCAGGAATATTTATCTCGATTCCAAAGCGACCGGGACGTCTTAAAGTCGACAGAATTGCCTCTGGTCTAGAGCTTGTTGCAAGGACGATAACCTTCGAGGATTTCATGGAATTTCGTAGGTCATCGAGTAGGGAAATCAATTGTCCTGAAACTCGCATTGAATTCCCAGAGTCGGTGGAGTTTTTAATGATTCCTGGGCAGATTAAGTCAAGATCTTCAATGAGGATCACCACTGGATCTGTAAAAAATTCATAGTTCAAAAGAAAACCTTACAATTCTTGCACTGAAAATACCATTTGGTTGAAATCGTTCAATAAAGAGCTTCACTGATTGGAAAATCCTCCTCAGTTCGGCTTCGGTTTCACCAGGATATTGTCCAAGAATATTTCCCGATCGGATTATGTAACAACTTGAATTATTCTCCACCACAAAGTTCATGCATATCGAAGTTTTTCCAGAGCCCGTTGGACCGATTACGAGAGCATTCAAAGACGGCTTCATCTTCCACGTGAGATTCTCATAGACTGACATGTTCTCTATTAGTTGTTGGAGTTCCTCTTGAGGTTCTTCCATTGCAACCAAGTTACTAAATTGGCATTCCTCTCCCGAGGTCTGTAATCTCACATTCGAAACTATGACCTCCGTGGTGTCGGTGAATTTGAAGACATTGGAATCCTTCGATTGGACGTGAATTTCAGCGATTCCAATTTCTTGGAGTTCCTTTAAAACAATGAAACTGTTATTCACGAAGTTATATGGTTGTAGAATTTTCTTGGCTATGTCAATCAGGAACTCTCTGTTGATATTATCGATCTCAAATAGTTTCTCGTTTATGGTGAAGGCAAGATTTATCCGGGAAGCAGGTTGGAGACTATTATTGAGGACTTCCAATGAGGTTAACCTGCTGGAAATGGTGTTCTTTATGGCTCCTACTTTGAGGTTATCGTCTAGCCAACAGAAATATGGAGGTGCTTGGTTGGTCATGGGGTAAATATTACAAATATATTCTGCTCCCGAGGATAACTTGCACTTGGCCAATGCACCGGGCAAAGTACGTTTTGGAAAAAGTTCTTGAGGTATGAGGCATTTTTGATAGGCGAACGATTGTAAATCAGAAAGAGGCAAGACTTGAAGATTCATTGCCAACGATGAAATTTAGAAATTTTACGGTTTTTTAAATGAAATTTTGAAATCGCCTCCAAAAATCGTGGTTTTGTTTACAAATTTTGCGCAAGTTGTTTTTATTTGAGAGAAATGTCAAAATGACAAATATTTGACAGATGGGAGAAAAGAGCTTTGCTTTTTGAGCAGGGATGTCAGAATAAATTTGAGTTTTGTTAAATTTTCATTAGGTAAGTGACCACATTGAGCACTTTTCAGTAGGTTCACTTCGAAATAGCACCAATCATGTTTCCGGTAGAGTTTTATTTAATAAAATTTGTTATAAAGGCAAAAAATTATGTGTAAACGTTTGTAGGTATTTTCTATTTAGTTTAACATAAATTCGTATCCATAAAACATTTTGCTTACGTCAAAAGAAAGTACCAAAATAGGGAAATCTAATTATTTAACCGTCATGAAATCAGCTGTGTGTCACTTTCTAAGAAAACACAACTCTTTGAAGAATCATTAACAGCATTTAAAAAGGAGGACAAATGGAAAGGCTTTTTATTTCTTTCTACTTTAAATTACGGACAAATATATATGTTGTCCGGCTGCAAGTACAGCAGTGCTTTAACTCCTCCTGGAGCATAGGGCAGCAACAAGATCCTACCACCTATCTCGATTCAACGCAACTGACCTCAGCTTTGGCCACGATTGAATACCTTGAGACCGAGCCTTCGTCAAAACTGATGACCTTTAAGTTGACTTTGGTCTTCCCACGCGTCTATTACCCTGGGGATTCCATTGGACCGATTGTTTTGCTATATTGTCGTCCGGTTTCCTCAGTGTATGGCCTATCTAACGCCATTTCCGTTGCATGATGTCTACGGTAAATTTTTTCTGCCCGGTCCTATTCCACAGCTCAACGTTAGATATGGTTTGTGGCCACCGGATCTTCAGAATAGAGCGCAGACAATGATTAACGAAAGCTTGTAGTCTGCTAGAGATGTTGGCAGAGCATTTCCATGTTTCAAAAGCATATAACAGCACTGATTTGACGTTGGATTCGAAGAGTTTTAACTTGGTGCTTTGTGATATTTTGCTAGAGTTCCACACAGGAGAAAGGATTCCAAATGCACTACGGGCTTTGTTTATTCTAGTGTTAACATCCATCCGTTCCGCCATCGAGAGCTATAAAACTTTCCAGATAATTAAACTGCTCAATCTCCTCTATGGTCCCGTGCCTTAGAATAACTTGTGTGCTTTGGCCCGTGGTCATTATTTTGGTCTTATTTGTGTTAATCTTTAAGCCAGCCACCTTTCTATTCAATTGCAGCAAATGCCACATCTGATTTAAGCCTGCCGGTTTATTGTCGGAATTCATGTTATTCCTCCTTTTCCTTTCAAGGTTGGCACAGCATATCACTGATACCCAATATGAACAATCAGGTAACAGTATACAACCCTGTCTGACTCCACTTTGGATTTTGAACACCTCGGACGTCTACCTTAGTGTAAGACGTGACATTTAGACCCATATCACAAGACACCATATTATCAACCAATTTCCATTACATCCATTAAAATTGACAGCTCGTGTTGGTTTACGTGGTGTGATTGTTTTTTTTTTTCCAAAACTAAAAATCTTTACATCTACAACATTTGGTTCCAACAAAACGGCGCAACTTTTCATTAAACGCTTTAAACTATCAATTTATTACATTAGTTTAGTTACAACAACTGCCAACTGTTTGTTACTATGCAGTGACTATTTCCAATAAGAGCTTTCGTCTATTTTTTTTTGCGAAGCAGTTTTTCATGACAAGAATTACTCTTGGATGATTTGTCAATTCCTTGCAGGAGGCAGTACCTGTGAAAAAAGTTAGGTTGCACCAGCAGCGATTGAACCCAAGACCCCTTGCATGACAGTTCAACGCACTAACCATCACGTTACGGGATCTCTAACAGCATTACTCGCACACAGGAATGGTTGAGAGTTGTAAGTCACCAGGCCCTGGTTCGTCATGGACTGTTGCACCACTTAATTATTTATTTATAGCTTTCATTTATAATAGCCTGCTATTAAGGTAGCTGTCACTTTTGAAACTGTCACATTTTGAAATTCAAGATCTGCAACATTAAAAAAAATGAAATGATGCACGGTACGATTACATTTTTAAATTGTTTAAATACATTACAAAAATGGGCAAAAATTGTATTCACAATTTGAAGTTTTGCATGAAAATTTTACACCAAGATCTTAGCTATACACTTCTTTCTTTAGAGCCACGTGATAAGATAAGGTCTATGCCTACTCTCCACAATCGATTCAAGACCTTTATTTGATTTCGTTTTAAACGTTGGTATGATTGATATTGCATTTGTATCTCGATGGCTGTGTTCGTTGAGTAGTTGTGCAATTGGAAACATTTGTGTTTTCCATTGGACAAAAAATCAATCTATTACTGTTGATATTATTGAGTTTCGTTAATGAAAATGGACTAACTTTGCTTATTTTGCAAGAAAAAACAGTACAAAAGATAATTAAGTTTTGCTATGTTTTCACCAAAGGTTTATCTCAGTTTAGATTAAATAAATCTTTACACAAGACGATTTAAAAATGATTAAGTATGACAGCACTTTCTAAAATACAAATGATGTTTCGATGTTTTAGAAATGTGAAGTGCAAGTGAGATAGTTTGATTCGTGTTAAACAATGAAGAACTGATTAGTTCAGCACCATATAAGAATATGCTACCTACTCCATGTAAATTTTTTTTATTTTAATAAAATAAAACTATATTTTTTGTACACAAACATGCAAATAAACAGACAATAATGCATTATCTGTTAAACCAACTCCCCCCATAGGTTTTTCTTCTCAAATTTTGACTTGACTCCAATCTCCGACCGGAATTGACTCGAATCAAGTTCTCATTTCAACGCGATTCAGGTATATAAAGAATTGAGGTGTGCTTCCAGCTCGCTTCGAAACCACATATTAGTCTAGTAGTCTACAAACAAACCCCCTCCTTGAAGCAATTGTTAAATGAACTTTTTTTTTATAGAATCTCAATTTCCAGATGTTTTCTCACCATTTCTTCTTGAACATTTTCCATTTTACTAGTTTTAGTAAGTTTTTTTTGCTGAAGTTATTTTTAACTTTTGATTTTCACAAAATGTTCCTCTATTTATGTTTTTTAATTATTATTCTGACAGATCTTCTTTCAGTTGTACCAATTTTTAAATACAAAAAACTGGCTACTGCCGATTGTTTTTCTTGGGAATTTTCATGGAAAATTAAGTTAAATGGCTGTGATGACATCCATTGGCTGAAATTGTTTTACATTGTAAATGGAGTACTTTCCTTTCTTAAATGAAATACAAATTAATTAATTTCTTTTGAGATTGATTGTTTTTTTTACATTACATTACATTAAAACTCTTATTGGAAAACTTCATAAAAGAAAAATGTTAAATAATCTCCAGTAACTACTTTCTTCATGTGAACGGGGCCTAACTCTTGTCAAATTAGTAATTATGGCATCACTTTTAAAAGCTCTTCGTCAGCTGATTCATCTTTCGGCATTTTTGTTGTTTATTTGGATTTTTAGAATACGCTCTAATTGAAATTTGAAAACAAAATCCGTCCCAAAAATTCGAATTAAAAAGATAAATAAGTTAAAACATTAACAAAAATGCCAAATAATGGTTTTGAGGAATGGGTAAGTCTCCTTAAATCATCATGTCAATTATTTGAATCACTTTTAATTGTCCCTCCAAAAAAAGGGAGGCTATATGGATGCCAAAATTACGAAATTGGAGGAACAATTCGCGGCTGCCAGTGATCCATTTCGTGTGACGAATCTCTTTGCTGGAATTTCGATCTTTGTCAATGGTCATACGAATCCCTCGTCGGATGAATTAAAGAGAATAATGATGGTGCACGGAGGCACCTATCATACATACCAACGGTCGCACACAACCTACATCATTGCCTCGAATCTTCCCGATGTAAAGATCCGAAATATGGACACATCGAAGATTATAAGTGCTCAATGGGTTGTGGATTGTTTGAAGGAGCAGAAAATTGTAGACTACACCAAATATTTGCTCTACAACAATCAGAACAGAGCACAACCAAAGATATCCTTTGGTGCTGTTTCAAAGCCTAAAGAAGTCAAGGAGAAGGTGGAAACAGCTGAATCTGAGGAAAGTGAAGTTTCTAGTATACTCAAGGATCTTGAAAATCTAAATGCAAAGATGAAGCAACAACCTGTTGAACCAAAAACGGTCAAGCCTGACACATCGATTGCCTCGACTTCCCGCGGTGTGGCAATGACTGCTGTGGATCCAAAGTTTCTCTCTGAGTTTTACAATAACTCCAGACTCCATCATATAGCCACGTTGGGAGCAGGTTTTAAGCAATATGTATCCGATCTCCGTGAGGCTCACTCGGGGCTCTTTCCAGACCGAAAAGAACTATCGGAAAATCTCCATCGATTGGAGAACTTCATGAAAAGGGGACAAATAATCATGCACATCGATATGGATTGCTTCTTTGTATCGGTTGGCCTCCGTTCCCATCCACACCTGCGAGGTCAACCCATTGCAGTGACACATTCCAAAGGAGGAGGTGGTGACGTGCCTGTCCATCCAGGTGCCGATCGAAAAGTCGAAATGGATCTGTTCACGAAGAAATTCGAAAACCAGCTTCACAACAACATCCTCTCGGATAAGGTGCGTGGGGCTTTCGAAGGCAAACAGTCGCTGTCTGAGATCGCCTCGTGCAGCTATGAAGCCCGAGAGAAGGGCATCCGCAACGGTATGTTTGTGGGTCACGCTTTGAAGCTTTGTCCAAACCTGAAAACGATTCCTTACGATTTCGAGGGGTACAAAGAAGTTGCGTACACTTTGTACAACACCATCGCCAAGTACACTCTGGACATCGAGGCTGTCAGTTGCGATGAGATGTTTGTCAACCTAACTGACCTCATCAATGAGCTTCAAGTGGATCCTATGGATTTTGTAACCTATGTTAGGCAGGAGGTGCGTGATAAGACGTCATGTCCCTGTTCGGCAGGGGTTGGAGAAAATAAGTAAGTTTTCACCCTTGTTTGGATTCTTGAAAATTCATTTCCTTCATAAATTATAGACTCCAGGCACGAATGGCAACCAAGAAGGCTAAGCCCGATGGTCAGTTCTTCCTTGGCTCCGATAAGGTCGAAGAGTACATGTCGAATATTCCTATAAGGGACCTCCCAGGTGTCGGCAGCAGCACCATGTACACATTGAAGGAGATGCACTTGGTTACGTGCGGAGATCTTCAAATGGTTTCACTCGCAAAACTTCAGACAGCAGTTGGCAAAAAGTTTGGCGAAACTCTACACCAATTCTGTCGGGGGATCGACCCTCGTCCTTTGGTTTATGGTCAGGTTAGGAAGTCAGTTTCGGCTGAAGTGAACTATGGCATCCGGTTCAAGACACAAACCGAGCTCGAGACGTTTTTGCTGCAGCTCTGCACGGAGGTTCACAGTCGCCTTACCAATATCAAGCGCAAAGGCAAATGTATAACCTTGAAAATGATGGTACGAGCCAAGGAAGCACCTGTGGAGACCTCCAAGTTTATGGGCCATGGAGTTTGTGATAACCTCACAAAAGCTGTGTCACTTTCAGATTACACCTGTGATCTCGAGGTCATAACACGGACAGTTCTTGCCACAACAAAGGCCTTGAATGTTCCTCCCCATGAGCTCAGAGGAATTGGTATCCAAATTAACAAACTGGATGAGCCAAACGAGCCCAAGGAAAAGAAAGAGAATGTCATAAAGAACATGTTCAGCAAGGTGGCTGAAAAACAATTGGAAAAGCCACGAAAGGATCCAGAAACCACCGTCGCTGTCGCGAAACTAGATGAAAAGCAAACGAAAGTACCTGAATGTAGTGTCAATGAGAAGAAGTCAACTGGAGCAGTTCCGAAGGGTAAATCCAAAGGTCGTCCTCGTAAAAAGCCTGCCAAGATGCCCGATGTCATGGGAATGTTGAAAAATGCAGCTACAACTTCTAAACGAGCTGCTCAATCGGCATCGGATCTTCCCGACGATATTGATCCCACAGTATTCGCCGAGTTACCTGATGACATTCGCAATGAAATCCTGCGTGATCATGCTCGGAAACAGACCAGAGTAGCTAAGGAACAGACATCACCAAAAAAGAAGTGTCAAGCAAATACCTCTCGAAAAATGGAAGAAGAATTTCTCAAGGCAATGCCACCAGAGCTTCAAAAGGAAGTTGGAATGCAATTGGGGAAATCGTTTGCCTCCACAGACCAACAGAAACCATCTACTTCAGCTGCCGTTCTAATTTCCCCTGAAAACATCTTCGATCAGGCGGAAACAATTCAGTTGCTTCTTGAGTGGGTGAAGAGCTCATCGGTACCAGACAACTATGACATCGAATTGATATGTGAACACGCTGCGGAATTTATTCGAGCCAAGAAGATTCACGATCTCTATGATCCTTTGATGTACCTGTGCAGGTTAATAGTTTTCATTCAAAAAGCAATTTACAAGTTTTCATTTTTTCATATTTTTTCCATTGCAGAATAATTAATCGCTTTGGAAGCTGCGATTGGCATACGGCTTACAATGCCATCATAGACGCTATCCAAAATCAAATGCGCTTGATCTATGGTCATAAATTGTATCTAAGCGGCACCATTGAATGCAACGAGTGTTGGACACTTTCAAATCTGTGATTTTTTAATTTTAATAAAATTTAGTTTTTTTTTGGAGAGCTTTTTTTTAATAGAAGTTTTTTTTGTTAACAGCATGGAAACTTTTTATGGTATTGTTTGTGGTTTGATAATTATTATTATTAATGAAGTTTTCCATGGGTCTGGACCCGTGTAACACACAAATTTCCCCTTTTTTTAAATTCCATGGGACAAAATAAATTGATTTATTTCCCATTTAAGATCAAATCTGCAGATGGAGGTTCAGGGAGGAATGAGATGGTTCATTTTTTAACTATGCAAAAAGTTATCGCATTAGTTACAGAATGCGTTTAAAGTATATGTTTCTAAGATCTCCATTTTCTCAGAAATATAATCAAAACTACTTACCCGAATTTCTTACTTTAGCAATTAGAAATTTGAGAACAAGTAAGAATGAATATCGAATTCTGGCTTTGGTGGTGTTCGTAGTAAGCTCTGTTAAGCTTAGTGTACACGATTGCCAGGTCTGATAATCATTGTCAGATCTACAAACGTCTGACAATGTGTGACAATGAGCTGAAAATTTTAATTTGTGTGTACACGGTTTGCTGGTGTCACTATCAAAAGACGTAGAGACGTTAGTCCTACGCCTGTTTGGCTGTTGAACAGGCAGTTCCTCCTCGAGATTCGTTAAAAACGACGCGTCGTCAATGGCAGAGTTCTAAAAAAAAGAAAAGTGCATTTATACAACAATTTTAGATATTGTGAACTTGGGGATTCTTACAAGTTCATATGAGGACGTTGATTTTGTTGATTTTAGAACATTATTTGACTCCAAAAACAACATTGGTTGGAAATTTTTCTAGGTGATAGGTATTCCTTCACTGATGCTCTGACCTGATTTTTTTTTCTTGGTTTTCCAGGTTGGCATTAAATGTTATTCTTAAATTAGACCACTTGCCTTTACAATTGTTTGGCGTCATATTTGTGGCGTCGGCGACCTCTTGCCATAATAATTCTTTGGCAGTTTATATTCTGGACATCCGACATCCCACAAACTCCGCCTCATATCAATTTCTTCAATAAGCTTCATCGTATCTTCATGGGTCCACTCCTTCTCTACCCTCTTCCGATACGACTTCTTAATTTTTTTGGGCAAGTTTTCAGGCGACGGTGACCGTGTAAATGCCTCAACCGTAATGGGCTGTACATGTTCAGCACTCTCATTTTCAATATAATTTTAAATAAATGTTAACGTTTTTATACATTTTCTTTGAAATGAAAAAAAAACAACTCAAAATTTACCTTGTAGTTTTCTCCAAATTTGTCTGCCAATGAATAAATTTGCAAATGTTCCTCAGACGTTTGCAGAAACGTCAGAAAATTAAAAAAAATTGGTGATCTCCCAATGAATTTTGTGTACACACGATTGCCACATCTGCAAATTCATTTGTCTTCAAAATGATTGATGAACAAATTTTTCTGCAAATCAATTTGGTGTGTACACGGTTGTCAGCTTGCGTGTACACGATTGCCAGAAATCTACAAATTAATTGGCAGATATTTGTCTGCAAATTAGGAGCCAAACCATTTGTCTGCAAATTAATTTGGTGTGTACACGATTGTCAGCCATTCGAGACAAATTTTTCAGTGGCAGATCTGTCAATATTTGCAGATCTGGCAATCGTGTACACTAAGCTTTAGATTTTCTTGCGTGCGTCGACGCACAACTTTGGACTCTCAGTGGGTCCGCTACGGTCTCTATATTCAACATGTTAACAAGTGCTTCTCCAAATGGGCTGAAACTATGCAGTTTATTTAGTCCACCACCAGTGGCTTTTTTTGGGACAATTTCTTTTTTACATAAAATTTAAAGTCTATCAAAACTTTCAGCAACTTCTCCCATATTCGCATTGGAGGACCTTAGCCAATAAGTTCCAGGGCGAACATTTCCAACCTTTGCCGAGCCTGGTATTTCACACAGATACCCTTGGCGATGTCGAGATTTGCCTAAATCTTACGTACTTACTTAAGGTGGCGCTACAGCCCGGGGCGGACCTGGGCCTCAACCAACATGCGTCTCCAGCCAGCTCGGTCTCTAGCTTGCTGTCTCCAGTTTCGCACGCCAAGTTGGTTGGGGTCTTCACCCACCTGCGCCGTCCCTCATGATTGGATTCGAAGACCTTCCGGGCTGGAAGGTTGATGTCCATTCGCTCTACATGACCTGCCATCTACGCCGTTGGACTTTAATTCTGTTAACTCCATTCTCCATTTATGCATACGGGACCAACAATCACCCGAAGAATTTTTCTCTCGAAGCATCCTAAAACGCTCTCATCTTTCTTTGACAGGGTCCAGGCCTCAGCGCCCTAAATTAGAACCGCCATGATGAGTGTCTTAGAGATGTCAATATAATCTGCGTATCCGAGTAATTGGATGGACCTTTGGAAGATTGTGACTCTAGTGTTGACGGTTGAATTTTGTACAATTCTTTTCAAAACGATGTTGAAGAAGTTGCATGACAGTGCATCGCCTTGTCTAAAACATTTGTTGACATCAAATGCATCGGTAAAATCTTTTCCGACCTTGATAGAGCAGCGTGCATTCTCCATCGACATTCTGCACAAACGGATAAGTTTGACAGTGATGCCAAAACTATACATTTCTCTATAGAGATCTACCCTATATATGCTGTGATACGCGGCTTTAAAATCGAAAAAGAGATGGTTGGTATCGCTTTGAAGTTAATTTAAAGGACGCACTATAGATTTCAAAACCCTCACTTATTTCTACTGGGCTAAAAACTTAAGATGTTTAGTTCTTATTTCGTTTTAAACAAATAATTAATTGGAATCATTCGAATAGAAAAACAACATTCCTTTGTCTTGGGATCATACTCCTGTGTGTTCTGTTCCGAGGACTGATGCTGATATATAAAAGATATGACATGCAAAGTATATTTCTTTTGAACATAAATAATATCTACAGCAGTCAGGCTACCGATATACACGCTTGAAGATACGTATGCTTAAACCAGATAAACATCTTTAAAAAAACATATTAACTCTCTTACGCTTTTCTGGGTGCGTAAGCAGCAAAAATTACCTGTGGTACAAGAGGGGTACAGGTACACCCTTCTGTTTGATATTAATGCGTAAATTAGTTATGCATCTGGTTATATTTGCTAGCTATAAACATATTCGCATCCTCTTATGAGCATCATCATCAGAGACATATTCTAGAAAACATGTTCAGTTCACAGGAAACTCATATCATCAAATCTGGGCTCAGAAGAGAGCTCGTTCCCTCGACTCAATCTTTTTTTATAGTCTTATACGAATTAGAGCATCGTTACCACTTGCACCTGTTCGTAGATCAATTTCCGAATGGAATTTAGCAATAAGAACTTCACATCAGAGACAGAGGAAGAGATGGGGAAGGGGGATGCTTTTGCAGTCATAGTCATAGTCATTTAATATTCTTATATATTCCCTATATGCTATAACCCGTCATCATAATTAACAGTCACTATATATGCAAGTCATTCTATATTCATTGATCTATCTTCAGGGCTAGAGAAATCAGAACTGGATATGTAGCACCTGTTCGCAGTTTAGTTCATATATTCCAGCAGTACTCCGCATGGGATTGCTCTTTTTCTCACCATCATTACTTCTGGACTGTGCTTATATTTAGCTTTTTTTTAATTTTTAATTATTTTTATCCGGTGTGGAAAGGAAAAGATATCTCGCCAAGGCAGGCGAGTTCAGGGGTGCAGGGTACCCTAAATTGACACTCAAAGAAAACATCCACAAAAACTGGAGAATCAAGGTGATTAATATAAAACCATTCCCATCAACATCCGGTTTTATATGATGGCTAAGGCTGAGGCTAAGTCATGTATAAAACACTGGAAGCACTTCGAACTTGCTGATGCTTGTTCTAAGTTTAACCAGATTCGAAGGTCACTGAATCTTGCATTGAATTGAATTCAATGTGACAATGCGACAACACAACGCATGCAACTGGTTATATGTTGCATTCAACAGATTTAAGTGTCAGAATTGTTGCTACCAAGATTGTTTCCAATTTTTTGTTTTATGATTTTGTTTTTACTCTTGCAGATCAAATCCTGATTGGCGATGGAATTCGTTGTCAAAGTTGCCACAGTCCAACATGCATTGGTAACATTTTATGACCAACAGCAGATAATTACACGAGTATCGAGAAAATCAAATGTAATTAAATAGTAACGTTGATGACAAGCAGTGTAGAGTTATGGAAGGTAATTAATTGCCGAATAAAAAGGAAAAAACCAACAAGACAAAATATTCAGAAGCGCTTTACATTTGAATGGCATTTCAGAAGTTTTTAAATGGCAGTAGCAAGCTTTTGAGGTGGAAAACGAACAGGTCTTGAAATTATTGATAAGACAAATTAATTGAGTTTGAGGTTATTAAGCTCAGGTTAGGTGTTTGGGCGTAAGCAACATGCTGCTGAGGTATTTAAATTGCTTGTTTTTAATATCGGGTATGATAGTATCGGGTGTTTTTTGTTTTAATTGAATACTTAAAATTATAATACACGACGAAAATATTGTTGGAATGAATTATTATAATCTGGTTGATGATTCCAAGAGATTTATTTTTAAAATATGTTTATTTTCAGCGTATGTCCGCTGCTATACTACAAGTAACATAGCCTATTCAATCAATCCGAGCCTTAACTACTTTTCCAATATGGCATAATTGATGGTTTGAATATTGGCTTCCGATCCTTCAAGAGTTGCTGATAGCTTGTCCACATTTATCAACTTATATTTCTAAGATATCAGAGAATTTGCTCAGCGGGTTAGAAGAGCAGGAAAATAAATTGAAATATAGGCTCTAATTGAGAGTGTCGATTATCTGGTCGATGATCGACTTTTGTCGATTGTCGATTACATTATTTCATATTGCGAGTGTTGATTATAATTGAAAGGCTTCGATTAATCAGTCGATGGTCCTCGATCTCCAATTTCGGATCGATCTGTGTGGAAACTGGTTAAAGTTGTGCAGTTCCGAGGAAAATATAAGTTTTTTTTTACAATTTTGTAATTTTTCAGAATAAAAACAAATAATTTTTTGTTCTTTGCAGGGCTCCAGATTTAAGCAAAGTGAACATGGAAATCTCATGATCAATCAACTGTCAACCAGATTGACCACATTGCGATCGACGCATGACACTTCTCCAGTGTACAGGATGTCCGAACTTTCCGAGGGGCCAACATTGACTAGGACCACTACCTCGTTGTATTGGATATCCCGATCCAAGCCAAAACAAGGAAGTACAGTGAGAAGATTCGACGTTAGACGGCTACAATCGCAAGAGACTGCCATGTCCTTTTCCGATCGAGTCTCTAATAACCTCTTAAGGAGTCCTATGCTGCCTGCATTAAGCATTGAAAACCAGTGGCAACATTGCCTTGCAGCCTTTAGAGATGCCGCCTCTGAAGTGCTAGGTTTCACACGGCCACCACAGCGAAACCCCTGGTTTGACGACGAATGTCGGCAAGCTCACGCAGCGAAACAAGAGGCATACAAAACGGCGCTGCACAAAAGGACTAGAGCTGCTCGCGAGCTCTACGAGCAGAAGAGGAGAGAGGAACACCGGTTTTTTAGACGGAAAAAAAGAGAGCATGAGAAGCGCGCGATCGAGGAGATAGAGGGATGTCACAACAGGAATGAGGTTCTTAAATTTTACCAAAAGGCAAAAAAACCTCCTAGCCAAGGGTACCAGCCACGAACCGAAGACTGTAAAGACGATCAGGGGAACATCGTAGTAGAACCGCAGTCGATGCTGAGAATATGGAAAGATCATTTCTCCAAATTATATAACGCCGATGACGAACCGGATTCCGCTGTAAAGGAGATAGAACCACTCAACCTCGGCGACGCAGATCAACAATTTCGCCTACCCGACCTTGACGAAGTGAAGATAGCTATATCTTAACTTAAGTCAAACAAAGCTGCTGGAGCTGACGGCATCCCTGCTGAACTATTTAAAGCAGCAGGCGATGACTTGGTACGGAGCATGCACCAACTCATCTGCAAAATATGGTTAGAAGAAAGTATGCCCAATGGAATCTCAGCATAGTTTGCCCGATACATAAGAAAGGAGACCCTCTAAACTGCGCCAACTACAGAGGCATCAGTCTCCTTAACATTGCGTATAAGATCCTCTCTGCCGTATTATGTGAACGTCTGAAGCCATTCGTCAACAACCTGATTGGTCCTTATCAGTGTGGCTTCAGAGCAGGAAAGTCCACTATTGACCAAATATTCACACTACGGCAGATCTTGGAAAAAACCCAGGAGCTTAAAATCGAAACCCACCATCTCTTTATCGATTTTAAAGCCGCGTATGAAAGCATAAAGAGGGAAGAGCTGTACCGAGCAATGTCTAGTTTTGGCATCCCTGTCAAACTTATCCATTTGTGCAGAATGACGATAGAGAATGCACGCTGCTTTATCAAGGTCGGAAAAGATCTTAGCGATGCATTTGATGTCAAAAAAGGTTTTAGACAAGGCAATGCACTGTCATGCGACTTCTTTAATATCGTTCTAAAAAGAACTGTGCAAAACTCAACCGTCAACACTAGAGGCACAATCTTCCAAAGGTCCATCCAATTACTCGGATTCGCAGATGATATTGACATAATTAGAAGATCAAAGCGTTATGTCAGTGGACCGTTTTTGAGCATTGTGAAGGAAGCGAAGAAGATGGGTTTAGTGGTCAATGAGGGCAAGACCAAGTATATGCTGTCATCAAAAAAGGACACTGAGCGACGACGTCTTGCACAAAACGTATAACTTTAAGGTAGTTAAGGACTTTGTCTACCTAGGTACCGCTATAAACACAGACAACGACACCAGTGCTGAAATCAAACGAAGAATAACTCTTGCAAATCGCTACTTCTTTGGACTTAGAAGGCAATTGAGTAGTAAAGTCCTCTCTCGAGCATCTAAAATCACCATCTATAAGACACTCATCATCCCGGTTCTCATTTATGGCGCTGAGGCCTGCACCCTGTCAAAGAAAGATGAGAGCGTTTTAGGATGCTTCGAGAGAAAAATTCTTCGGGTGATTTTTGGTCCCGTACGCATAGATGGAGAATGGAGGAGAAGATATAACGACGAACTGTACAGGCTGTACAGCGACACTGACAAAGTTAAGAGAGTTAAAGTCCAACGGATTAGATGGCAGGTCATGTAGAACGAATGGACATCAACCTAACAGCCCGGAAGTTCTTCGATACCAATCCCGAGGGACAGTGCAGTAGAGGAAGATCGTGACTCAGGTGGCGCACGCCGCGGCGCGCCGGTGGGTGAAGACCTCAACCAACTTGGCGTGCGAAACTGGAAACAGCTAGCTAGGGACTGAGTTGGCTGAAGATGCAGGTTGGTTGAGGCCCGGGTTCGCCCCGGACTGTAGTGCCACCTTAAGTAAGTGCGTTCCTTAAAGAAGTGCAAATTGAATTATTACAAAAGAAAAGGTTCGTACGTCAGCTCTTTTGTTTAGATTAGTTTTACATATAACTGATCAACATTTTGGGCTTTTCATGCTTTATTTTTTTCAATGCAAGGATTAGTCATCATTTTTTAACATACTTTGTTTCATATTTTTTATTGGAGTTTCTGTGGTGAAACTGAGAGAGGTCTGGATTAAATTCCTGCCTATGTCTGGTCATGCTACGGGCTGTCTTTTGCGAGGAATTGACAAATCATCCAATACTTATACCTGTCCTGAAAAGTTATATCTTAAATTAAGCTTTTAGAACCAGCATACAAATAGATAGGTCGTTTCCATCGCTGACACTTCTTTCAACATGAGAATGGTTCGAAGTAGTTTTATGCCACTACGCCTACATTTTTTTTAATGGAATAGCCAAAGACTGGATCCCAGAAAAACGAATCTAGTTGTGTCGAGTAATCACTAGATGCAAGGCGCAATTAGGAAATAGGCCAATGGTTGATAGAGAAGGCATACTAAGCTCAACCGATTCATCCATCTATTACAATATGCTGTTAACATAGACATCATCAGAGTCCTTCACGATGATTAAAGAAAAAGCAAATCTAGTTGGTCATGAAATTATATAGGACTTATTTTATAAAGAGGAAGGATTTGTATTTTTGGATATAACAAATAAACTCAAAAAGTACTTGACCGATTTTAATAATTCTTTTTTTTATTAGAAAGCTACATTATTATTGAGTAAAATAGGCTATATTTAGTACTAGATTATTATAACAATCTTTAGAAATTCCCATTAAAACCAACTGAAGGTGCGAAGAGTATTAATGATAGGACGAACAAATGTTCGACAATATTATAGAATATATATAGAAAGTTTGGAAAAAAACAGTGGTCAACTATTTTTTCGGACGCGCCCGTTGGCACGGGTAAAACCTTTCCTGCCAATTTAGTATTGTAAAAAGTACGATTATCCGAAAGAAAATCACTGGTATCGTTAGGAATTGCTGCAATCCTATTAAATGATGGGAAAACGGCTCACTCTACGTTACAATTACCGTTGGTTGTTTCTTTAGATCAACAGTCTGTATGTTCAATTCATAAAAATGGTCCACTGGGAAAGCTCTTACAGGACACGTCGCTAATATTTGGGATGAGTGCACCATGAGCATTAAGATATAAGAAACTCATGCAATATGATGAGTTGCGTAAGTTTTTTTTTCGCTAGAGATTTTTGCCAAACTCTACCAGTTGTAACAAAAGGTACACGTGCCGACGTTATTAAAGCGTGCCTCAAATCATCATCTTTGTGGCTATCAATTAAAACGCTCAATTTGCTCACGAATATGAGAGCATATTTATGCAATAACTGCGGTGGTTATTTCTCCGAAAACATACTTAAATTAGGAGACACAAAATTTACTATTCCAATTGCAAACAGCTCCCAAGTACTGTTGGATATTAAATTGGCTCAAACTGTTCATTGCCTAGAAATTCTTATAGACATAATCTATCCCGACATCAACAATCTTACAGTAAGAAATTACCATTGGCTCTGTTCGAGAGCGATATTGTCACCCAGAAACGACTCATTAAATGAGATAAACAAAATTATTATTGAAAAAGTACCAGGTGATTTTAAATGTAACAAATCTGTTGTCATGTATGCAACATCGAAGATAAAGTAGACTACCCACAGGAATTTTTAAATTCCCTCAATCTGGCTGGCTTGCCACCTCATGAACTAAAATAAAAATAGATACGCCTGTAAGAAATTTAAGCCCTCCCAATATGTGTGATATGGTACAAGACTATTGACCAATGAATTAAGAGATAATGTGATTGTAGCAACTATCATTACGGGTCCCGCGGCCGGTCAGCTCGCACATGTTCCGCTGATCCAGATAGCCTACTTCTTTTTAAAGGTTACAGTTCCCTTTAAAAATATCCATTACCCTAATTATATATAAATCCCAAGGACAAACTTTTTCCATAGTTGGTCTCGATTTAAAGAAAGAGTGATTTTCCCACGGGCAATTGTATGTGGCTCTTTCTCGAGAAGGATCACCTGCAAATCAATACGTTTTGTTGCCACCTACAAATACCACAGCCAACGTAGTATAAATTGAGGCTTTCAGATAAGCATACAATTTTATTCTAATTAAGTGATTCATGGTTGTTTTAATTAGTATGCTTATAACTTAAATATCTGTACCTATTTATGTCTACCCGTGCGAAGCAGGGACGGGCGGCTTGTATAGGATGAGATGAAATATCTGCAAAAAGTAGGTTTAGGAACTCCTCACCTGAAAGACAAAGCCCATGCTCTAAAAAAAACTTCATATCGTCATTAGTCTTGATAGGATGTAAAGTTCTGTTGCTGAGTTCTTTAAAAAGAACAATTTTTCGTAATATATTTTGGAAAAGAGGATATAACTACGAGCTCTATGAGCTGTACAATGATTTGAATCTCTTTCAAATAATTATATCACGAAATTTATTAAATAATCCAACTAAGAAAATCCTCAAATCCAAGCGTCAAGGTTCTCGAGATCCAATCTCTAGTTTAAAGAACGAACCATCAAACCATCAGTAATAATTTTACTTAAATTAGGTTCTAACGAAATGGTCTTCGGACAAGCTTAAAAGGCTTTTAAAGTTAATAAAAGGTAAATAAGCTTTGTTAAAGCAGTATCAAACAATGTTTAAACACAATACAAATGCAGTTAGATTATACTTCCCATTGCAATTAACAGGCAATACATTTAAACACAAAAATTTAATATATATATAGGTATATTTTTTTTTTATAAATCAAAGTTCCAATCAATTTTTGTTTCTTCTAAAATTTAATTAATTTTTTTTTCTGTTATCTAAAAAACATTTTACATACTTAATTCATTTTCTGGGACTTAAACCAAAGATATGCTGATTGAGTGAAGAGTACTTTATACCTCGCATTTATCTGCAATATAAGCTAGGTTTAACAAACTGAAAGCTTTCTATGAGCTTCGTTTAGACTTCCCGCTAATTTAAACTAGTTTCAACAAATATAAAATTACCATTCATCTTGGAAGGTATTTGTTGTTCTTTGTGTTATTTTGATATAATGTGTTGATATTGATTGAAACGTGCTCGGGACAGCAAAGGATGGAAGACCATCGTATTTTCAGCAGAGAAGATTGATGGATCGAAGGCTTGATAAATTAAAGTTAAGTTTTAGTTACTTGGCATAATCTCCACAAACTAAAAAGCAATGCAATATATTTGAACCTACACATTTGTTTTGTATTAATTTATTAATTCTTCTCTCCCCTATCTCGCTTCTTCTAATCAATGACAAAAGTGTTTGAACCTTAAAGACTTCAAAAACATAGATTTAAAAAAACTTGTTTTAATGTTTTTTTTTAACTCTTGCTATTTTTCTTCCTTCCCAGAAAGAATTTATTCAAAAAAGTTACGTATACGCCACAGTGACAAAATGAAAATCAATAAATTTTATATGACGGTATCCAACCATTGGATTAAATCTCCCACCTTCAACTTTCTTTACACTTAGGACATCTGGCTGTTAAGGAAATAATTCGTTTTTCTTTGATGTCCGAAACCCATCATCGTGATATGAAATATGTTCATTTTTGAAGTTTGTGCGGAAAAGACCACCTACTCGGTTCGATCTGTTTTAAACTCGTGCCTTACTCTACCATGGAGCACATACATTGTTGCTTTATACATCTTTTGAGTAAGTGTCTAACTTTAAAGCGTCTCATTTTATATGTCAAGTAATTGCGCCCCAGCTAGCATATGTTGCTGTCCCGTTATACTATTTGCATTCAGATTAATTTTAACTTCAATGAGCCGATGACTATTATATCGCTAGGTGTCCGCAAAATGGCAATTGCTGCAAAAGCAAAATCCCCAGCTGTCCTCCGTGGTGTGTTATGAAGTCACAAAGAGTTAGTTGGCAGTTAAAAGTGCTGAAGCATAAATTAGATACGATATATATATTTTCTTACTATATATAAATATTATGGTTGCATATACATGAAGCTTTCTGCACATTAAATGGCTCATAGTAAAGTCATATTTGGTATCAATTTAAAGACTCATCGATTCTGGACCATAGCCTCTAGCAAAATGACCGTCGCTAGCGTCGTCGTTCTCGTTATTGTCAGTGAATGTCGCGTCGCTTTAGCCACCATCGCCACCGCCGCCGCCATCATCGCCATCGCCGCCGTGATCGTCGCTCGTCGTCGTTGTTGTCGTCGTGGTCTTCTTATAGGTATGTTAGCGAAGTATGATGACGTCAATGGCGACTGAATGTCGGCTGAACACCTGCATCCAATATACGAATAGCATTCCATTCGTGATTGTCGTTGCGTTGTTGTTCGTCCTAAGATAGGCTTTGGGCTTTGGTTTTGGTTTTGGTTTTGGATATTTTTTTGTATTCTTCGAGCATCTCTTGTTATTGGAAATGCCTGCGTGAAGAGACATGTCCTTTTTTGGTATTCTGGATGCTCATCTTCTGCCAAAAAAATTCATATCGATTATTTTTTTGTTTTTCTCAACTCAACTTTAAAGCGAATCTTTATTCGGCGCTCACCACCAACCACATCCTTCTCGGTAATTTGAGAATCAAGCAAGTTGTTGGAATGGAAAAGATATAACTATAAGAATTCAGACATTATAGAAAAACCAGTTGATGACCAGTTTATATTTTTTTTACTATCAACGTACATAAGTATATACATAAATATGATGAACGATGCAAGGTGCTAATGGAATTCCAATGATGATGTCTTAATTAAACGGCAGAGATTTTTTGGCGGGCAGTAGTTAAAAGAAATTTGATATATCAACGACGACGACGAGGATAATAATGTAATACAAGAAGTTCTCCTGCTTCTTTGCTGCTTATATTAAAATCGTTAACGGAAGCATACTCAACAGGACTTAATTTCTCATTGTAGGATGGGTTGGTATAGTAATTAGAGATTGGTAAACTTCTGGAAGCTCGATAGACCTTCTGTTTTGGAAGAAAGTATCAACGGAACACGTGCTAATAACAGCAGTTCTTCGCATATTACGTTACATTTTATCTAAGAATGAAATTTGAGAAAAGCGAGTTAATATTAATTGTGTAGAAAGAAAATTGCAACTTTACTTTAAAAGATTCTTCCTTTTAAAATGTTTTATACGTTCTAATATTGAAAATTTGCCATAAGAAGAGGCAAACAAGTAAAAATTTCCTTAACAAAAAAAAAAGGTTCGAACCTCAGCTCTTTTGTTTAGGTTAGTTTTGCACATAAATGGATCGGAATGTTGATTTTTTTCAGCCCAATTCTTAAAATATTAAACATAAACTGAAAATTGAAGTTCTAATTAATCTTAAAATTAACAAAAATCGATGTTTCATATTCATTCATGTCTAAAATTGTCAAGTTCAAGTCGATGTCTCATAAATGATCATTTTTAAAATCGACATTTTTCATTATAAGAGCTTATAATCTCCTGGATCCTGGTTGGGTCAGTGTTTTTATAGTTAAAAAGGTGTTAATCAAAAATTTCTTTCAATTTTTATTAAACCCAACTTAAGATAAAATGTTTCTTGTCTTCTTCTTTGTTGTTTTCCTTTTTAAAGTTTATAAATAAAAAAAACTTAAACCAATTTACTTAATGTTGATGATATTATTAAAATGATTTGTTTCGCATGATCATGACCCCTATGTCGTTATACATTCATTATCAATCATTAGGGCTACAAAAACATAAAACAATTAACTACATTAAACCTCTTTTGTTTTATGATTTTTAAAACAGAGAAAAAAAAATATAATTGCTGCATTTTGGCACAAAATAAAATAAAACCCTTAATTTAGCTGAAAATTAAAGTACAACGCACAGGAACACTCCTTTAAGGAGGAAGGGTAGACAAATATGCTATATCATTCATCATACAAATTGTACATATATATATAAAGAAAACAAAAAAGAAAAACCATCATCAGAAGAGCCATTTAATTTTATGGCCAAAATTAAAACGTTTAACGCAGCAATTTATGTCCGAGAAAAATTATACAAGAAGAAAGATACTATAAGAAGCTTGAAGAGAGAGAGAAACCCTTAGGGTTGCATTCTGGATGCAATCAGTGAATGTTTTCGTTTGCAAATGATCTACGCTTGAAGCGTTCTTCAACTGCATCGCATCATGTTATTTTGGCTAAAACATGATGCACAATATACAAAAATTTATAGGTACGAGTATGTGTTGTGCGTGCGTGATTCAAGTTGTTCATTAACAAAATCTTAACCTCAAGTGCATCTTATGCTCAACTAGAGAAAGAGATATACACTCAACAAAAACAGCAACGCGCTGGCCGTCTCGTCGTCGACTGGAGCTCATATCAGAACTCGGTAATAAAAACACCATAAATTATAATTGTTTAATTACACTGCGGTCCATAAAATAACTCTCCCGGGACAAAGCAGGACTGATGGTGAATCCTTATTTCTCCAGCGTAAGAAAAACAACAAAAAAATCCAAACATAGTGCGCGCGGCAAATGAAACGAACAAAGATTTTCCAAAAGATACGAGATCGGCGCATGCTACTCCTTTGCCTTGGTAATTAATTGAGGTTTGCGCTAGCAGCTTTAGAGCATCTCAAAACATCGAGTATCAGCCTCAGAATATTGCATGGAGTTGCGATCATTTGGATTGGGATTTAAATTTATGTTTTGAATGCATGTAGCCGGTGCACAGACACTTTACTTCAATCCTTTCGTTTCGAATAAGGTTATCGCTGAATTACGACGACGACGACCGACGTTGTTTGTGGAAATGTTGTGCAGTGCATGTCTAGTTGAAGATATCTCCTTCTCATCGAACGAAACAAACGAACATATTGAAGGCAGAGCCACAGAGCTTATGGTATTTTGAGCATGGAGAAGATGGTTCCGATTGAGACTCTGGAATGATGAGACTGATTATCGCAGTGTAATAAATTTTATTATGGACTAATACCTCTATAGGTTGAAATGGATGTGTTTTTCCTCTGGGATATAATGATAACGAAGAGAACTTAACCATATGTCTTCGCTATACAACGCCACCAAAGTGCTAATAAGACCAGTCAAATGAAATTTAATGAATAAATACATTGTTGGTAAGACTTAAAATAAAATAATGCAGAACTGCTGTCAGAAAAGTCAAGACACTCTTTTCTATGACAGACATTTAAAATGATCACTATTAACAACCTGATAAAAAAAATTCCAAAGATTGGTTCCAATGATAAAAACCAATGTGAGCTATAACTGGCCCCTAAATCATAAATCACCAACTCCTATATTTTGATCTGTCAGTTTGATATATGCCCCTCGTAATTAGTTCAGTGAACATAATTTGATTTTAATAACTAAAAAATAATTCCGATTACAATATAAAAGCATTTTCAAATTAATTATTATAAATAATTTCTTTTGTTTCGGTACTTGAAACAAAAATAAATCTGAATTGAATTTTACCCCCATGTTCTGAATTTCGATCGAAAGTGAATTGGAACCGCTTTTCCATTTCACATGAAATGAAATTGAATTCGATCGATTTCAAAAATTTCGAAATTGCTTCAAACTGTCAGAACGGAAGGCTCATTTATTTTTATTTTGTTTCTGAAGTAAAATATTTGCTGTTTTGAAGATGGATGCAATATTATAGGCAATTTTAAGTGAAAAAAGAAGCAGAATTCAAGAGAAAAAATAAGAGGAGGAATTTTGCGAGAAAAATCAAATATATTCAATAATTTATTAAAACGATATTACTTTTGGTTAAGGTTTATTTTAATTTTTTTAATTGAATTTTTATCTCTTTAACAATTTATTGGCGTGTCAAGTCTCGTTGAAAAGAAGAATAAGAATGTGTAAAAGGAGGGAATACCACGATAAACAAAAACAAAAAGGTATGCTCATTAGATACACCGAATTCGCCATCTTGCCTATGCTGTGACGTCATCGTCATCTGCTAGTTTGACAAGCGAGTACGTTTATTGGAAATTTTCAATTGGTTTTTACTATTTTATTTGTTTTCCGGTTTAAAATTGAATTTTAAAATTTAAAAATGGTTGTTTGTGCTGTGTTTGGGTGTAATAATACACCAGACAGAAAAAACAATGAAAAAACATTGAAATATCACTATTTCCCGAGAGACGCTAAAATGTGCAAATTGTGGATTAGTGCTTGTGGGAACAAAAAAGAATATTCTTTAAAAAACAGTCGTGTTTGTTCCGAGCATTTTATTGAGAGTGACTATACACTTAAAGATATACTTTTAAATGTTCCTATGCATAAGAGAGCTTTAAGGAAAGAATCTGTGCCGTCAAAAAAATTGCCTAATGAACTTGAGCTATCTGCGAGGGACAAGAGACAAGAAATACGAGAAAGCAAAAGGATCGTTAATGACTGTCTATCTGCTTTCGAAAAGTAATTTGAAATAAACTCTTATCGCTATTATTTATTTAATCATGTTCAATACAGTTGTCAAAACCCCTCGACAAGTAACTTTGTCCCGGGAAGTCCACAAAAGGAAGAATTTTGTGAAGAGCAAGATCAGGAAAATTGCTTGTATTACACAAATGGTAGCACTCAGACAGAGTAAGATATACTTGGGAATAATTTTAAGTTACCTAAAATATTATTTTATTTTATTCTGTTTTTTAAAAAAAGAGTTGAATACAACTGCAGCAAGGAACTCAAAATTATGGAACTGGAAAGACAAGTCCGCAGATTGAAGAACAGTCTAAAGCGGAAGAACCAGCAGGCACAAAAAGATGAGGCTATGAGAACGGCTATGAGGACATCTTTAAAAAGGATATTTACATCTACCCAATCAGATCAATTGGAGCATCCCAATAAGAAGGCACGCTGGAAAGCTGAGGATATTTCTTCAGCAATGTCCTTATATTCAGCTGGTGCCAGATCCTACAGGCTACTCCGCAAACGAAATTTCCCCCTGCCCGCCCCTTCAACTTTGCGTAGATGGGCCAAACAAATCGAAATAAAACCAGGTATTTTAAACAAAATAATTCAATTGATGTCTAAGTGGGACTATGACCAAAATGAGCGGCTATGCGTGCTCTCATTTGACGAAGTTAAAATCAAATCAACTTATGAATACGACAAGGCTAATGACATTGCGATGTGTCCGAAAAAATATGCACAAGTTGTTATGGTAAGAGGGCTGGTCAAAAACTGAAAGCAAGTGGTCTACTATGATCTTGATGCACCCATGACTGCAACTATTTTAAAATTTATTATTTCTAAGCTAGAAGAAATATGTTTTACAGTCATAGCTGTAGTTTCAGACATGGGGCCAACAAATGTTTCTTTGTGGAGAGAACTTTCCATTTCGGAAAACCAGCCTTTTATTTTTCATCCATGCAACCCTATGAAAAAGATATTTTTCTTTGCAGATATTCCATATATGATAAAACTTTTAAGGAATCATTTCATTGATACTGGGTTTGTCCTTAACGGAAAAATAATTAACGTCGAACCAGTTAAAAAACTCCTTGGCTTAGAAAAAGATGATTTAAAAATTTGCTTCAAAATTTCTAATAAGCACCTTGAGGTACGACGTAGTGACCGGCAGAAAGTTAAATTTGCCACTCAGCTGTTTTCACATTCAGTTTCCGCATCCATAAGACGATGTATAACTTTGGGAAAATCATTTCCACCTAATTCCTTAGAGTGTGCTGATTTTCTGAAGGCTACTAATGACTGGTTTGATATTTTCAATTCAAAATGTCCATCCATTGACTCTAGGCCAAGGATGAGAGCTTTTGGATAAGCCTTAGATGACCAGCGGGTAATAATTAACACTATGACTGAAAATATACGCAATATGCGAACACCGACTCGACGCTCACTTCTCCCTTTTCAAAAGGGAATTTTGCTAAGCAATGCATCTCTGCCTCTTCTATTAGATTACGTAAGTTTTAATCATAGTTTAAAATATATAATTACTAATAGACTTAATAAGGATGATTTAGAGCTCTTTTTTGGAGTTATTAGATCTAAGGGTGGTCTTCATGACCATCCAACACCATTAGAATTTAAGTATAGGTTACGTTCCTGCATTTTGGGTAAGCATTTTATATTCAATAAAACATATATGTTCGTGCTGTCTTTAGTTATTAGTTGGTGGAAGTTTTATTAACAAAATGATGTACCTTATAATATAACTTACTAACAAAATAAACAAACAATTGCTATTCTCTAACATAAAGTTAACTTATCTTTTCAGGAAGGTCGGATGCCACGCAACAAGTGAGTGACTACAGCAACGTCGAAAGAAGAGACGAGGACCACTACGACGATAATCAACTAATAGCACAAATGCTTTCTAAAGTGTTGGAATCAAAAATGAATCCAGAAGCTGCTGATGTTGAAGAAGACGAATCGCCAACAGAAGAGGAAGAAATTTCATCACTTGAATTCGACGAGTTGAAAGAAGACGCTATTGAATACCTCGCAGGATTTCTTATAAAAAAATGTAAAGTGCCGAACGATCCTTATACATCTTGCAGCTTTACTTGGGTGGATCAAAAGTCGGAAGGTGGACTTAAGAAACCCAACGAAACATTCCTTAAAAATGTTACAATTTTGGAAAGTATTTTTATGAAATACAATAAGGAACATCTGTACACAGAAGGGAAGTTCATGGAAAAACATTTAAAAAAAGCTGAAGCTGTGCCTCTAGATATAAGTGTAAAAAAACTATTTTTTAAGTGTAGACTGTATTTTAGAATTAAGCATTTAAACAAATTATTTTTAACTCAAATTAACTGTAAGGATAGAAAAATAATAAAAACAATACAATGAAATGGTATTCTTTTCTTCCATCGTATATCCGAACCAGATGACGATGACGTCACATTACATCTGTCAAAACACAATGAGCATACCTTATATCTGTTTATCGTGGGGAATACTGTCTGTCCCAAACGTCAAACAATCGTCGATTGTTTGACGTTTCGAACATTGAGGAGTAGCTTACATTAAGAACAACAAATTATAATAGGGGTAGCTTACATCTAGAACAAAAAATTCATAACAAATTATTTAGAATTGTTCTGATAAATAAAGTAAATTCTTGATTTTCTCTTTTAAGCTTTTATTGTTTTTTAGATTAAGCAAAGACTCATTTTTATATTTTCTAAGGGAAATAGAACCTTTTATAATACCTTTATCGATTAATTCAATTCAAAAACTTGCTGCAACCCTCCAACTTGTAGCAGAAGGAAGCTATCAAAGATCAATTCACAGAAATAAAAAATGTGATTTGAATGCGTTCAAAAAATGAAACAAACCGAAATACAGAACATCCATTTGCATGTTCGAAAATACAATTCACAATAACGAACTGTTGAACACCCAAATTGACTTTCGTAAAGTGTATTCACAATAAGTGAAATGCAGATCATGGGCATTAATCTGTCATTTTGTTGTATATGTGATTTGACTGTCAATATTATATTCAAAGAAACAATTCTGATTGCAATATGAAAGTACTTTCAATTTGTTCATTTATTCCACTTTTAAGGCGCATCAAGACAAAACAAATATATTTGACAGCAGAACTGATGTCTAAATCATTGACAATAAAGAACGCCAGTATAGTGGCAAACAGTTCAGTTTTTAATCAAATTCCATGAGCTTCAAAAAATCAATCTTCTTTTTGTTGGAATTCAAATTTACAAACAAAATCTTCATAACTTTCTAATCTGTTATCAAAATGTCAACGGACTACGGACAAAGATCAATAATGGCTGAATCACAAACGCGCTTCAGCTTCGGATTCACCTGATGTTTACGAGTTCAACCATAGGAATTAGATGCATGCTATCACAATGGAGCTTCGACCTCACGTTTCGTTTGACAATCGTAAGGAAAAAAACGTAATGTGACTGCCTGACAGCTCAACAGCTGTAAAAAAATGTCAACAAACAAAATATTTGCCCTTTGGAAGGATGAAATAATAAAAATGTCATTCAAAGCTTCCTCGAGAGCGGCCCACTGTAACGCAGATGAAGCCAGAGCTAAAGAGTATTTGTGATTCAGCCATAAGGTCTACAAAAAGTGATTGAAAATTGGCTAAACAATACATTCTTATATACGGAACTCTTGGATTCGAATTATCAAGTGTACAGACGTGATAGACACTGCTTAAATGACATCAGTACTGTAGGAGGTGGACTTTTGCTTGCGGTTAAAAATTGCTTGATATACACTTTGGTTGACGACTTTCATCAATCTGATGTAGATATGATTTGCATAAAAGTTGAAACTGAGACAGGCCTTCTATACATTATCGCCACATATATACTCGTACCTCCAAGCACTCCTAACAACGTTTATGAAAACTTAATTATTGGTATAGACAAAACAAACGATTAAATTGAGCCACAAGAAGAGTTACTAGTCTTAGAAGATTTAAATCTCAATATGTTTAACGACCATTCAGATATTCTTTATAATGACTTTACTTTAAATACTGAAACCGACATAAAAAACAACCCAAAACATTTTTGGTATTCAAACTGCATGTATTTTTTAAACAACGAACTTAGCCATGACTCTGAACAAATTTCAACTATGTTTGTAATTTTCTTCAAAGATGCTTTCGAAGTAGCGAACTCCTGTCAAACGCCTGAGTTATTGGCCCTTTCAAAAAATATCCCTCATTTAAATTCAATTAGTTTTTGGATCTCTGAAGATGAAATCGTTCGCAAAGCTTCAGAACTTAATGTTTGTTATAGCCCTGGTCCAGATGGTGTACTTTCTTATATTTTGTAAAAATGCGCATCCTATTTATCCTATCCTCTTCAATTTTTCCTGAAATTTGGAAAACTTCGTTTATAACACCGATACATAAAAAGGGTAGTAAAAATAAAATACAAAATTATCGTCCCGTTACAAAACTGTCCCTCATCCCTAAGTTATTTGATACCATTTTTTGTAAAGCCATATCGTTTAATTGTAAGTCTCTAATTTGTGAAAGTCAACATGGTTTTGTTCAAAACAAGTCAACAGTTACTAACCTCTTTCATTTCAGTTCTTTTTGTTTAGATTCGTTTGAAAAACGGAAACAAGTTGATTATGCCTCAGTAAGGCCTTTGATAAATTGTGCCATAAAACATTGACTTCCAAACTTAAATCCCAATGCCTTAAAGATAAACTTGTTAGTTGTCGTACTTACATAATAGATCATACAGCGTAGTTTTTAGGAATGAGCGGTCATCATATTTTTATACCAACTCTGGCGTACCACAAGGTAGCCACTTATAACCTCTACTGTTTATTTTGTACAATCAATATGTTTTACACGTAAACAAAATGTTTTCACTTTCAATTATCAATTAGACTCTTCTTATTTGACTAATCTCTCTACTTTCCCTGGCCTAGGTATTATTCTTGACTCAAAATTAACTTTTAAAAATGACTCTATTATAAAAATAAGCAAATAATTCACTCGAATTTATAAAACGATTTGCGCATGATTTTCGTGACCCTTATATTCTTAAACTTTTGTATATATCATTTGTAAGACCAATTTTGGGATAATGCTGCATAATATGGGCTCCCTTTTATTCAGTCCATATGAACAGAATAGAAGGAGTACAAAGAAGATTCATACGCTTCTGACTCCGTTTCTTTTCATGGTCCAATAGGCTCGAACTTCCAACGTATAATCATAGGCTCACGCTCATAAATCTTCCATCGCTTTCTAAATACAGAGAGTACATTTAGCTGTGCTTTTTTATAAAATTAATCAATGGGTCAGTCATATCACCATCAATTTTGGAACAATCTAATACTTTGTACGGCTTTATTTATAGCCGTACAAAGTATTAGAAGACAAGTTTCTTTTTGTCCTCAACCAATTGATTTCAGTTTACAACAAGTATTACTTTTTGGTGTATTCCGTAAGCGATGATTTTGATTTGTTTTTTCAAATTTAAAGCTAAAATATTTGTATATATTTTATGTTTTTTCCGAAATTAACCAAATAATTAAATCAAAACCGCTGCCAAAAGTACTCAAAAACAAGTTGATGTACATAATAAGTATTTTCGTTACAATATATTTTCACTCTCCTATATTATGACCCTTAACAATCCTATAACAATCTTAAAACATTTAATAGACCTAATGGCCACTTACACAAAAATTATCTGTCCTACAACTCTTCCTGGTATCTTATTTTATTCGAAGCAATTAGCAAGTTACAACTCCTATTTTACAAACTAACATTAATTCCATAGCAAAGTAATGATCATTGTCCGAAGTACGAGTATAAACTCCACCCATAAAGCCGCGCCAAACGCTCTCATATAAGCTTGTTGGCAAATTAACATTCAAATAAAAAAAGCCGATAAGCTGAAACATAAAGTTCTCCTCACACCCATGTTGCCAGTCACTTTATAGAGTATAAAATTCGAATTGGAATCCGAATCCGAATCCAACTCTAAATCCAAATCCAAACAAAACGTCACAACAGTGGTAAAGAAATAATTTCCATTGCAGCTCCTGCGCACTGCCGAACGAGGTCGCTTTAAGCGCAAACACCAGCCAGATCAATGTAATAATAATATGGTCACCAAGTTCTCCTCTGACGAAGCGTTTTGCAGCAGCGGTGGCAGAGAGGTGACGAAGCGATCGACAAAAGCGACGCTATGCCGATAGACGCCGCGCGCGCCGGCCGCACCGGGCCGGGACAGGGCTACTGCCAGTGCTGCTGTAGTTGTTGTATGCATACAGTCCATTACCCGTAATGGGACACATTGTAAATTAATTAGTAAAAATTTGATCGCTGTCATTGAAAGCAAAAAACAACGAAATCACTCGATTATCAAAGTATCATGCGCTTTCGCACCCCGCCACTTGGAGCACCACCATCGCCACCTCCAACTATATCCACTTTGCACCATCCAGGGCCAGAAAATGGATATTGAAAAGCGATTTCCGCGAGGTAGATCTGCCGCAGCGATAGTGTTTTGAGATTTTTTATTTTATTATTGCCGACAACCGAAACCCGTTTATTACCAATTGATATTTATTAGCCAAACATTAGTCGAATTTTGTAGTATGGACTATGGAGCCTGCTCTGAAGCTGAAGCTGGTTCTGGCTTGGTTTGGTTTGGTTTGCTGAAGCATAGATTTTATGTAGTCTGCTAAAGTTGGTAGCAAGTTAAGGTGTGCAGCAATGCATGTTATTTGAATGGTTGCAGTTTGTTTAATGGGCACCCGCTTTGTAGACCTATCTGAGTTACAGCCAGACTCAAATTTAGTGTTTTGTACAGTCTGGTAACAGAGACGTGTTCCATCGCCATCGCCACCAACGCCGGCCGCTGCCTCACCGTCTCCTCACTCATTGAATTGGTAATAATTTCTTTTAGCGGGTCTTGCAGCAGAGCTCATGCAACACGACAAGAGTGTTCTCTACTTCATGGAGTCGGAGTTAGAGTTAAAGTCAGCCTCTAGGCAAAGCGGTTGTTAGATAACAATTAAATTCGCGTTTAGTGGGTGGTGCTACAGCAATTCCAAAAACCGGGTCTAAGACTTTAATAGAGACCTTTTGCCAATTGAATTGATTTATTTTTCAGGAAGACACAAGTGGCATTTAAGTCTCTTGAGGCACGAAAAGAATAAACAAGAAAATTATATTCTTTCCTAAGGCTCTAGACTTACAAAGACAAAAAATAAATGTTATTTTTTATTTCTAAGTTATTGAAAGTCTTAATATTTAAGTATCTTGACGTTGTGCTTTCTCAGTGAGTGAACTTAGATCAGGATTTTTCTGCAGTGTAAGTCTGTTCTTATAAAGTTCATCGTACCTCAGAATATTTGACAGCTGTCATTTGACAAGATGTCCAACGAACAAAATGATTTATTCGTGAAGAATGGAATATGATTGATTTAATCAGATTTCCAAAAAGTAATTTTTGTTGCGAATAAAATATAATTGAAAATTGATTTTTTTCCAATGTGTCAAACTTTCACTCATATTTGTTTTCGCTTGATGCACGTTACCAAAAATGTCTGTGATTTTTAGTGCTTTTTGGTCAAAGTTATGTTATTTAAAAAATTATAGTTAAATATATATAATTAATTGCTAATAAACAGGCCTATGTTCATTAAATAAATAAAAGTTCATTAAACTGACAGATGAAAACTGTTCCAAATAGTACATCAAATTTTAGTACTATGTATTTGACGGTTGATTCGAAGATTTTGTTTCAGCTTTCGCAATTATTTGAGTTTAATAATGATTTGACACTTGCCAATCATTTTTACTGTCAGAAATACTATTTAAAATTGAATTTCTGTCACGATGTCAATTTTGTATAAATATTAGTTTTCTGTGCTTCCATAGTTTAAGCGGAACTATTTTTAAACACACAATTTTTATACATCAAATCATATGTCATGTGTTCTCTAAATGTCTGTGTTAAAAATCTGTCAAGTAATGAATAAAATAATGAAATTGACAGAACGAGGAAATAGAAGTCATGTAAACCAAAGAATTCACAATTGACAGATGAAAGTTGTTTATGTGCAAAACTAAGTTCTTAAGTTAAGAAAAATTTGGATCTGCAAAAATAAATCAATTTATTTTGAACAGTGGAACATACATAAGTGCGAAATGTCACATTGACAGATTTAAAATTAAGAATAAATTGATGTATTTTAGCAATTAAAAAATTCGTAAAATTAAATGATTTACAAATTTGACAGAAGATCTTTTTGACAGCTTTTCTGCAGATTTGTTAGACAGCTTTTTATGTTGGACATATAAATGCGAAAAATGTTAGATTTTCACTCATCAGAACATAGATCTTTGCTTCTTTTGCGAATCAAGCCTGGGAGTCTTATTGTGTTAAATTACATCCACACCAAACTATTGCATTTCCGATTTAGTTAACTTGAGTGACGCAAAACATCATTACTCACAACTTCAGATTCTGACTAATTGATGACAGCGTCACCGCCTTGCATGTTAATTGCATAGCATATTCAGAAGCACATATCGCGATATACGAAGACTTCATTTAGGTATGTTGTTGGTTGAATGTTGGCAAAGGAAAAGGAAGATAGGTAAGGTACTTTGTGTGCAAAAACCGATGAGCCGACAAACGAAGAAGAAGCGACTTAACTTATGCTACATAACCGCTTTTAATTAATTTCCAACAAGTCTTTAGATTAAATCGAGAATGAGGAGGCTTTTGCTTGGCTGCTTAGTGGCTTTTTTTGTTGTTGTTGTTATTGTATTTCACAAATATATGTATAGAGACTGTAGGGACAATCTGAACTTCTGTTCTTGGAAAACTATATAAGCAATTAACCATGATGTAGGCAATTCCATAAGAGGTATGTTTGTTGCAAAAGCGGCACCATATATGTTAAAGCCTTAATTTTTTTACTTTGATTTTTTTCGCTAGATATATGTACATAGTTTACTTGCAGAAGTTCTCACAAGAAGAAAATAAAATTAATGACATAAGACGTTTTTACTAGGAAGTGATTTTGAGGTGCTGTCAAAGAGTACTAAAAGCTATCAGTCAGTTGGAATATGACATTTAATTGATAATCTTTTTCTGTTTTTTTGACATCTCTCTAGAATTCCGTCTCCAAAACGTAACTCAATACCAGTTACGAGATTTTTCACTGCTTCAATTTATCTATTTTTTTATTTAAAACGTCAAAACGATAAATTATCTTTTTTTACGTTTTAATTTGAGATCAAATTTGCAGATGAAAATATAAATCTACTCCAATAGAACAAAGTTTTCATGTGTCAGTTTAATGATTTTTGATTTGTCAATCCACAAAAAGTATGTTTAAAGTTTGATTTTAATTGAAGCTCTTTGAAATTAATGTATTGATATGTCAAGCTCATCTCTTTCTGTTGTAATTATGAGCTATGTACATAAATCGAAAACAAATCTTAATATAAATTTGACAGCAACACCAACAAACTTGTTTTATTTGGCACCAAAAAATCAATTTTGTTTGTTAAATTCCAAATTTAATAATGGAAAAACTTGAAATGAAACTTCGTTACATTTAGAATTTAACTGTCATTTTGCTCTAAACAACTTTTGATCTTTAGATCAGCAATTCATACAAGAATACAAGTAGGAGGAAATCCAGTTCCTATTTCAGTTCTTTTTCTTTGTCATATTGCACTCGCTGTCAGCAAATCGCCTTCCTTGTCAATGCTGTCAGAGTTTACATATTCACAACTGCATGCACATAGAATATATGACGTTTTATGAAGTGGACTTGAGTAGGACGATTGGTTGCGTTTTTTGTTTGTATTATCGAGTGGATACGGTTGCGTTTTATTTTTCAAGAGTATGTAAAATGAACAATGAAAACGATTGGCGTACATGTTGAACAAATTTGATCTCTTCAACCTTTTGGCTATGTTTGGTTATCAATCATGGTCGAGGTTTATAAAGTGTTGAACAGGCACTTTAGTTGTCACGCCATAAAGACATCGTGAGTTTATTGTACATTTTGAAGAATGAAATGTTGTATTTAACAGTCAACAAAGTGGATAGAAAAATAGAATACAATTTTGATTTAAACTGGAAGTTTTTTATCTCATTGTTAGGTGTAGCTGTCAAATCCTCATTTGAATTTATTTTTACTGGATATAACTTAAATGATGAGCTTGACGTATGTATATCAAATAACTAGTTGCAAAGTGCATATAGTGGAAACAATTTTCACATTAAAGCTATGCGAGTTTATTCAAAGTGACAGATGAAAATTGTACGTTAAAGCAAAAATACGTATTTTTCGAGTTGAGATCGATCGAGTTAATTTCCTCAAAGTAACAAAAATGTGTTAGAAATATTTTTTGAGGAAGTTGAAATCTTGAAACACTTTTTCCTTAAAAGCAAAAAATGGTCCCATTTGTAAATTTTAAGAAGAAAAATGTGTTTTTCAGTGGGGAATGGAACAAGATTTTTAATTGATTTTATGTTGTTTTTCTTTCTCGAAAGTAGAACATAGCTGTCAAATTTTCATTTGGTATTATTTTAACTTGATACACCGTAAAACATGAGCGTGATATATGTCACCATTTAAAAGTTTTCCATATTATGTCAATTAAACTTATCATAAACGTCATTTACCAAAGTTACAGAAATTGGATTGGTAGTTATATATATTAATTGGGTTTTCATGGGTAAATTTATGTCAAACTCTGACTTTTTTGTGGCGCATGGAACACGATTGGAATTTTTTTCTTTTTAGTCATTGTATTAGTATAAATTCGTACGTCTAAACAAATGCAATAGAGCTTTTTAATTCACAGCAACAAGATTTTTTATAATATATGTTTATTATTAGTTCAAAGATTTGATCTTAAATCAAAAAATAAATCAATTTATTTTGCTGCATGGAATACAAAAACAGGGAAAATTGATGTTTTCACAGATATAGATCAAATATTAATTGTTTTTTTTTTGTTTTTAACTTGCAGATTTGATCTTAAATCAATTTATTTTGCCCCAAGGAATTCAAAAACAAAGGAAAGTGTTTTGACAGATCTAAATAAAAATAAACTAATAAAAAAGTTTTCAATTTTGATTTTAATTTAAAAACTCAAAAGGATGTATTTCACTCGTGGTACAATTTATTTAATTTGATTGAGAATATTGTACAAGGTTTCCAATAAGAAGTTTAATTTTGTGTAGAAATCCAAATTATGTAATGCACAAAATTTGTTTTAAGAAAAAAAAGTTTAATTACGTAATTATTTTGCGTTAAGAACTAATGTTTCTATTTTTCTGGTACAATCTTATTTTACTGAGCAGCTGATTAGTTCATGTCCAAAAATGAAACAAATAGTTCTTCTGGTTTGTGTTTCAATTTCACACTGTTCCAATCTCAGATTTCTGTCATAAAAAAAATTGTAGTGGATTAAAATCGGGAATTTTTTAACAATGACAGACATTTTCAATGACAATGAATTTCCGATGATTCTTTTAGTGATAAAAACCTATGATAACTATAACTGGCCCGTTAAAACTAATGATGAACATGAATTAAAAAGTTGACAAGTCCACTGACACATCACCAATGCAAAGCAAAAATAAATCAATTTTTAGTTGTGTACCATTGGTCATGAACAATTTTATTGATATCAATATTTACCAATGGAAATCTCCATTAGTTTCCGGTACGTCGACCAGTTGTCAAAAAGTGAGTACTACCTACACAAAAATAGCAGTATAAAAATCCCTTTTTTGACATTATTTGGAATTCAATATTATTTTGATAATCTTAATTTATTACAAAATTTTGAAATTCATGGGCTTATGTTCCCGTACATCACCCTAAGCTGATAAAAATATAGTATCGTACTTTTAAAGTTCAATTTAATAAATCTCAAGTAATCTTCGTTGTTCGTGTTTTTTCGATTTAAGCACCTGTTGGCCTGGATTTCGTAAATAAGGCGAGTATGTATAGTTAAAGTAACAACACTTGCCAATACTTGTACTTTAAGGCCTTTCACCAAAAATAAATATAAGTTACAACGTGATAATTTATAAATCCACAAAGTTTCTTGTTTTTTTTACAAAAGGTATGATCATTATTAAAGCACTTTATACTTTTATATCGCTTGCAATAAAAAATGTCCCTAGTGATCCTTATCACAATGACACAAGACTCCAGTGTGCATATATATATAATTAAAAGCCTCGTAATTCCATATCAGTAACAATTTTCAAGACAATTTTATTTATGTGACCATAACACCGGAGTCACAGTCTCCGGAGCAGAGTCACATTCAAGCGGCAGGCAGTGTCGATCGATTTGCGTTAACATTGCGTGCCCGATCTGATAAGCCAGAGTTCGCTTAGCCAACTTTAATCTTTGGCCATAAAATATAATGTTTTTGTGCTGAGCTGAGCTGAGAGTGTTGTACAGACCATGCAGCAGGAGTTGGAATGGTCATGTTTTCTCACGGCGGCGGCGGCCGGCGGCGCTGCGGCGATACCTATTCCCAAAGCAATAAATTAAAGACATTATAATGAATTTTCATTTCCATCACACCATCGCTTGCTTTATGACTCAGATCGAGCAATTAAATACGCGCGTGCGTTCAAACGATCAATCTCTACTTACAGATCTAAAATAAAAATTGGTTTTTGAATAAAAATGAATTAACCTAGAAATCGCAGCTTTTTATTGATCCGATCCAACTTTAACACAAAATTTTGAAAGGTGTGTTCATGACTTTTCAGATTTTTATCAAGTAGAACACAAGCTCAAGCTCCTACCAAGGGCTGCCTTTCTCAACCTTCAACTCACGCCGACGCGTTTTCGTGGAGCTCCCTCTGAAATTGTTGCAGGTGTTTGAGATTTGTTTTTGTTTTTGTGGAGATGGTGGGGATGGGATCTATGGCGCCACACCCCGTTGAGTTCTGTCTGAGAATGTTGCAAGAGAGGATATTGTGTACTTTTAGTTTCTCGGGATTCTTTCAAGAATCAGACATACCTACTCCACGGATGTATTCTTCCTTGTTCCCAGAAGATTTCGCATCGTTTCTTCTTTTACGACTTCTTTTGTGGATATATGGCGTTGGATATGTAGGTATCGTTTCTTCCAGCTCTGAACACCTCGGTGTGGTGATGTAGGCTTCTTCCGACACTAAAACGCTATATGATGGGTATAATTTGTGTGTGTTATATACTTTTATGAACGCATCCCGTCCCGACTCACACGAAACCTGAAGGCGGACTACACTCTGAAGCATGCCTATCATTAATCAAGAAATTAGAATTTAACACTCTCAGCTGGAGGCTAACCATAGCTTATAGAAACAGGAATATCCCGAAACAAGTGTTCGAGAATTTGTAAAGTAGGAGGTTGCTAATCATGATTTTCCTTACCTGATAGGATGGTAGTTTTTCTTCTAACTTATTTCATCAACAAGCTGCTATGATGAAGTATGTTTAATTTGTCTTATTGCTTTTTTTTAACAGCAATAAATGATGTTAACAACCTAATGTGTTAAAAAAAGACTCGAATGGGTCTTAGAAGAAGTTTAAACGTGTGATTTGAGCTTTTTCGATGGTTGATCAAAATTGTTTAAGATTTTGTTTTCAATCTTTTAAATGATATTTTTAAAATAAAGGTCAATAATAAATTATATATTTTCACAATTTTATGCAGCTAATTTTGTAAGCTGTAAGGCAAAGTCGAAATTTACACGCTTCGATTCTAATGTGGAAAGTGGCCAGTTTTAGCTTGATTGGTTTTTACCATTGAACATTTTGTTTCGAGATTCGAGAGCGAAAAAGTAAGTTAAAATTGTTTTATTTGGTATCAAAATAAAAGGTATTGAGTTGCAGTAAAAATCGTTTAACTAAAGGCTTTCCAATTTCTCTAATATCCCACCCTGTCAGTTTTGTTTTCAAATGTCATGTTTCAATCAGGATTTTATTAATGGCAGATACTTTCAATGATCGCTATAACCGATCTGTCAAACAAATTTAAATTATTGGTTCCAATGATGAAAACCATTGATATAGATATAAATTTCCTCTTAAAGTGGAATGAGTGTAAAATAAACATAGTCAATTTAGGACTTTAAGTAAAAATCCTCCATTTACCAAGGTCGGAATCTTTCGTACGTTTCACTCTCCAAAACCCGTTTGTTTACATTGTTGTAAATATTTGTAATTTTGACAATTAGTCCATGAATAGATGTGAAAAAAAAAACAAATAATTAACTTCGAATTATTGTATCAAAGATGCGTTCGAAGAACCATCAAGTTAAGGGTGCGAGCGCAATTTATTGAATTCAATTTTTTTTTTGCAAGTAATTAAAATCTGTATCAATTTAATTAATTTTTCAATTCCATTTTGATTAATAAATATTAAATTTAAAAAAAGAGCAATCGAAAAATATCTCATCCAAAACATTCTTGATTGATGGAAGCATACATGTATTTGATATCGAAAAAAAATTATGCTTTAAAGGAACACCAATATTTAAAAAAAAAAACCAGAACGATTATAGCGAACTTGTTGAATAAATGCAGAGTAAATAAAATGCAAATTTTGACGTTTATCACTAAATGAAAACGTCAAAAAATCGGTCTGAATTCATGCACAACTCATTCAATAGACTTGAATGTTTATGTTGACGCACAGAACTTTCTTTAAGTGAATTCCCACAGTTTAACGCAAAATACAATATTCATTCATTCCTTAAAAATGTTTAGTTACCAAAGTTCAAGTTTACTTATTATTGTTTGAAGGGTATGTTTAGTAAAAACTCTGCTAATAATGAAAACAAATTAATGAGTTTTACGTATATATGTTTTTTGTTTTTCTTAATATAATAAATACTACCGTAGATTACTTTTTATAAATGCAGAACATAGAAAAAATACACATAAACAATTGTTTTCAGATATAAAGCAGCTTAGAAAAATATTTTTAAGAAAGCCAATAATATTTAAGGTATGTATGTTAATTAAAGAAATTTCCGCTTCGGACAACTTTATCAACTTTTTAGAAAAAAATTTAGCATTAATTGCAGCCAATTATTGGGTTTTCGGTTTCCTCATATTGGAAGAAAAAATGTTACTTAATTCTATTTATTGCACTCATTTAGTTGGTATTGTGTGTAACCATATTGCCTATTTCTTAAAGATGCTTTACACAAAGGAACTTATTTTTAAGACTTGGTTCCCTCAAATTTGTATTCCAAAATCTAACTACAAACTAAATTCTCTAAAATAGTCCCTCAGAAAGAAATTTTCAGGAATATTTCTACAACAATCAAAACTAAAATTTGGTCTTGATGAAAATACTAATCTAATTGATTATCTGAACTAGCTAAAGTTGGCAATGGAAGTTCACCCGCCTATTGTTTCCACCTGAACTTCTAACTTCGTCAACAAAAAAGCTATAAGCTGCTCTAAGCAAATTACAGCTGAAAGAATGTTCTGTTTTGTTGTTTTACAAAATATTGAGTTACATTTTTTTCCATTTCCAATTATACTTAACCAGTTGCAGCTCATATTGCGTTCCCAAATAATTAAAATGAACACAAAACAACACTAATAAATCATTAAATATGTATTTGGTCAATCTTATTTTATTCAATATACATTTACAACATTTATTTGGGTTAAAATTAAAAAGCTATACTAATCTTCCAATTTAAGACCATGTCAGCACTTCAGATTCTGTTGGCTCGGATTGTTTCGTTTTTGAACAAAGGCCAAAATGAAGCATTTAGATGTGACTAAAATGAAGCTTTCTGATGGGCCTGAACACTAAATGTGAGAATGTGTTTGGTTTTTCATTATTTCACGCACGCAAACCGAAATGTCAGTGTAAGATTCCGATCTTGGTAATGGAGTATTTTTGACTTTAAGTCAGCAACAATATTTTCACTGGCGGCCATTTTGTTAGCTGTCAATTGATTTATTAATAGTTTCGTTTGACATTTCAACATGAATAGGTTGACGTCTGAATAAGTCTTCCAAAATGGCTGCGTTCAATCTCAGACAGATAGGGTATCCGGATACCTTTTTGTTAGTGTTTTACGTGTAAAATAACAGCTGACCAAAAAAACGGAGATGTCAAAAAAGGAATCCAAAGGTATACACGAATGGCTGGTGTGTGTAGGTATCTGACAGAACAGCTGTTTCAACACATGGTTGAATTTCAAGAAACTTGAAAATTGATTTCAGCTTTTTGTATTTGTTGGTAAACAAAAATATACAAAATGTTGAAATTGTATTTGAGGATGTTCTGTACATAATAGACAATGAAGAAGCTATTTGCCTCCAAATTTTAGAAGGTATTTTTTTTGTATTTCAAAATTGACTTATTTTGTTCTTTTTTTGTAGATGACCAATTTGCTAGGTCTTATGTTTCTCTGCTTTTTGTGAACAGCTGAAAGTTGTTTTTATTTTTTGACAGCTATCTCAATACAGCTATCCAACTCGTTCAACAAGGTATCTAAAAATCCACCTATCCAAGATACCCTATCCAACACGAGATTGAACGCAGCCCATGTGCAAGTTTATTTTGATATAAATTAAGACAGCTCTGAAGTCGCTAGTCTGAAACAAGCATATTGAAAGTATAATGCCAAAAGATAATCTTCTGATTAAAGTAAATTTCATGTCAACTTTTAAACATCTTTTGTTTTATTTCATTTTAAAATTATATACCTCTTAAAAAACACCCTCTACCTTATCTTTCAACCCAACAAAAAAGTTTAAAGTTGCAATTTTGAATACCTCTCCAAGAAATAACACGTTCTTTAAAATGTTGTTACATTAAGTGAGTTCAAACACTTGCGTACTGTTTACTTGCCATGTAAAAAGGCAAAAGATGACAGTTTCAAAAGTGACAGTTGCACATGATTTGTAATACCTTTTATTTAAATCCCAAATTGTAAATTATTTTACAAACTTTTATTCGTACGTAAAATGGAAGAAGTGGTCGCTGAGATTTTTGAACGGAACTTTTTGTTTTCAAAGCAAATTTTCAGAAATTGTACTGCCGTTAAACGATTCTTGATGAATTGTCAAACTCCCTTGAACAGAAATGTCAACATAGTTTGACATTTTTAACTGTCAGACCATAGACATCAAAACTTGACAGACATCTTAACACCATATAGAAAAACGATTTGAATTTATTTGCAACTTAAACGAACTCAATCGGCATTAAGGTTGCAGTATACCTTATTTTCATTTTTAATGCAATACTCCACCGCTCTGTGCATCATCAGGGTAAGTTGCAAGTTGCTGATGGTAGCAATTTAATCTTAAATACAACGAAATCCATAAATCACTCCACAATCTAACAAGGTAGAAATAATTTATAGACAGCAGCGCCCGGTAGGTAAGGTAGGATATATCATAGAGCAAAGCTTACTTCCAATCAAGGCACACAAAAAAAGTCCAAAGCCTTCCCCTATATAAGATTACTCTCGTACAATTATTATCTTCCGCATTATTGTGCGCTCAGCAATCATGTACCGCGATGACGATGTGAAACAGAAAAAACCATATCCATTCCATACTCGCTGGAAACGCAGAAGCGCTGCGTTGCATGCAATGAACTAAAACTAAACATGACCAACAATTTCTCCTCCCCAAATTGCCAACTGCCATTAGGCACTCTCAATAAAGGATCCGAATGCGCGTAATTACATTTCCATGTCGGTGATAAAAGTGGAAAAAACCGTCGAAAACTATACAGACGTGTTCGGTCCATTAGTTATTCCGCTGATGCGGCTGCTGCTGCTGGTTGCTTTTGCTGTTGCTGACTGGAGGAGGAGTGCCCGCCTATGCCTCCTTAAATTGGCTGGGGATAAGGCCGGATAGCTCCTAGAATCGTTCGACAAGATTACTGCTTTCAATATGTGGCGATTGCTGATGTTATGCCGATGCTGAAGCAGGCAACGAAAAGCTGCAGAGCGCGGTTCGGTTGCCATCATCCTTGTTGCAGGTGTTTTCATTTGCTTCTTTGGACATGGCTTGAGACGTTTATAAAATCCAGTGGTAGAAGGTATCTCGCCTCCTGTTACAGCTCTAGCTCTCCGAGACTGCTCAGCAGGCTTCATAGCCTTATTGGTGCTGTATATGGTCAGCCAGGCGTCTGTAGATGGCAAAATCGGATTATCCCATGTGGACGTTTGGAGCGCATTCGCAACAACACCTACATACGTTTGATGTTGCATTCTGGTGCTGTATCAGCATGCGGGCGGTACTCTTGTGGTTCCATACGTCCAAAGCGGACGCGCATCCTACGACCAAGCAACGACGAGGAGTATAAGATTCCTGATTAAAATCCTTGTGCCATGTGTGGGCAGTAGAAACAAAATCTATAAGCATTCAAGGGGACGTAAAAGCAAAGGGCCAGTGTCGCGTCGCGTCGCATATCGTTGCCAAAGACGTCGAAGACGGCTGTAAGGATATATCTAAGTACAACTGCAAGCAGTTGGTCTTAAATGAAACACTTGGTTCTATGCCATCCGTGTGCCACGGATCGCAATGAAGAAACAAACAGAGCTCTGTGGCTCCAGGACGGAAGAGCAAGCAAACAACAAGAACTCCACTCGATCTGCACTGCCAGCAACATAGAACATGACACAGAAATTATCGCATGTGCGGAGGCTGGAGACTGCAGAGACTCTGTTGCTAGAACCAACTGGATCGTGCAGGTGTTCTCCAGACTCAATGGCGCCAGACGGCATTCCAATTCTGAGCTCTTGTCCGCCAAGATGCAGCCAAGTCGCAGCCGAAGCCACCACCTAAGCTAACTATTATTTATATGTTTGTCAGAGGAGCGATGTTATACTCTTTGCGCAGCTCCGCTTCCTTTTATATTTTTAGTTAGTTGTTAAGAATCTTGTGGTCGTCGTCGTCGTCCATAACGAACGAAGACAAAGGCGACTTGAGCTTTGTGCTCGCCCGTCGAGATTGAATTATTAATGAATATCATTGGCATATGGCGTTTTCGGTGAGCTTCATATAATCTGAGGAGACTTCTGCTCCACAATAACAACCGCATTATAACTGCAGAGGGAGGACGTGGCAGGGCGGATCGGAGAAGGATCCCTCTAAAACCCTAAAAACGGTTCTGATGGGAAGTCTTTTCTTGGTTTGTCTGCAATTAGAACCTGGTCAGGAGTTGTGTGTTTAAGCTGCGTGGGTGCAAATTTTAAAGGAAGTTATCAAAACAAACCAAGCGACGGTGGCGGCGTTGTCTGCCGGAGGTGGGGCAGTGGTGGCGAGTGTTGTCACGAATTGATGTGGGTAGCGTAGCCTTTATGTTGAAATATTAATTTAGTGGGCGCTAAAACTGTAGATTTATAGGTAGGCAAACAAAAAGATGCAACATCTGCAGCAGATGTTGTACTTTAATCCTATGTTTAACACCGTTTATAAATACAATAGCGTTTAAAACTGAAAAAGAAACCCACTGATGATATTTTCTGGTAGATGGCGCTTAAAATCATTTTTTAAAAATTAGCTTTGTTTGTAGAACATGAAAATGGCAACTGACAAGCCATCACTTAGGTTATTAAAAATACATGTTCTCGTTTGTCTGTGTTACGTCACCTTTAAATAAGTGTCAGTACGTTGATATCTCAAATGGTTTAAATTTATAGTTTTTCGGTAGATGGCTCTATAAACCAATAAAACAAAAATTAGCTGAGGTCGTACAACTTTAGAGTGGCAACTGATGTAAGAACTTAGCAAGATTTTTAAAATTACATAATATATGTATGCTGGTATAACGTTAGCTTTATTCATGTGTAGTAGTTATAAGTATAAGTTTTCCGGTAGACAGCGCTGTGAACCAATTTTCAAAAAGTAGCTTTGTTCGTTGATCTTTGTGTGAAAATTGACATAATCTAGATTTTTTTTAATTGGCCAGTTTATATTTCCAAGATCTCAGATATTTGTTTTCTCTCACGAGTATTAAATGTGTCTCACTTTTGCTGTCAAAAATTTGAAAACAGAATTTGTACAATTTGGTTTTTTATTCAATCATTTTCTATCGCGCAATTCAAAAATAAAGAAATTTAATAACAATTGATTGATTGCTAAGTGTGAATGAGAAGTCAATTGTGTTTATATTTCATTCTCCCGCTCTGTCATTCTGAAAGAGAAAATTCTCGAAAGTCTTAGGAATATGAACTGCCCAAATACATATATGTGTAACGTCACCTTAAAACAGGTGACAGTTTGTTTTTAACTAACTGTTTAACAAAATGCGACCTAGATGTCGCCTTTCGTAAACAGACCTATATTAGAAATGCCATATTTGAATTATCTATCTGATATTGAACACATCCATTGTCTCTCCACCCAAATGTCAGAACTAAAATTTAAGAACTCGTTTACAAGGTGAGGTAACGCACTTTGACATTCACCATTTTTTTAAATCAAAAATTCCTGCCTCACTTCCCTGACCCTTTTTAACTGTCAAGTGAAAAAGAGATTTAACTGCTGAAATGTCAAAATGAATCGTGCAAATGAGTTCAATGTGAACACGGTCTAAGAATTCGAAAAAGCAACATGAGATCCTTTAAATGCCCGAAATGATGTTTCATTTGTTTTTGTTTTTATTTTTTTTAAACAAATTGAGATAATATTTCAGCTCAAGGCCCAATAAAGGGAATATTCTGAATAGAAACCATGAAATGAAACCATCACCGAAAAATGTGTGTATTTTCTACCTCTAACTAATTCAATATTATATTCCCTTGACCGCGATCAGCATTCATGAGTTTCTTGGAAATCAACTTAACTCATCTTTTCACTTCATCATATCTTTTGCGCGAATACCTGGAATTCACTTTACCATCATCAAGCGAAAGAGGGAAGACTAAAAAGACGTTAAAGAGGATCAATGGTAGGCGAGTTCCAAAAAGCGAAACTCAATTCAAAAAAGAAGAGACAGACAGAGCGAGACGTGTGGGTTATACTTCTACTATATCTAGACATACATTCAGATACCCACATTCTCCTTTTTGAAAACGCTTTTGGAATCTCAATCGGGAGTAAATCAGTGAATCAGCGCAGCAGAGCTCTTTTCACGTCACGAACGAACACCTGAGAATGTTTTCTTGGTGGTGCTTCACCTAAGCTTATCTCTTTTGCTGCTTTGCTCGTTATGTACCTACATATACCTGAGGCGGCAGGCGGTAGGCGGTAGGCGGCATCGCCATCGACATCGGCAGCTCCAACCCCAGCCATCACCATCATCGCGTACTATTACAGGACTGTGAATCCATTTGCAGCGATTTATCTTCCGTTTGCCATCTCAATAGCACTTTGTTAGAGTCGTTTTGTTATGGATGGGTTGACTCTGACTCTGACTCCGACTCTGAATCTGACTTGCTGGGCCTACGCAACACGCTGGATGGATGGATTGGATACCTTACTTGCTTTTGCTTGTAGTTGGATGCATCTTTGCGGAACAGAACGACATCAACAGAACAGTGCAAGTGAGAAAGTTCATCAACATTCAGCAGCAGTTCCCAGATATTCTTCTGTATTGGATGAAGATTTTGTTCCCGAGATGTGACCCTATACCTGGGGTGATGATGAGCTCACTTCACACCATACGTGCCCGGAATAAATATATCCCTATACCCTAACCCTTATGTCCTCAGGTCAGATTGTGAAGTTACTATCCTGATTGACGAAGAATCCCTTCTTTGTACTTGGAGCAAAAGAAAAAGCAATGATTAAAGTCGACATGCCGCTGTTGCTGTTCCTTAAGTCGTCCTCCTTAATTTAACGCTTTGTTTTGATCACGATAATCCTGTTTGCTATTCACTTTGAAGGACAATTACCAAATAACCATCATGATGACGATGATCGGTGTTAACGGCTGGTGTCCTTTTTATGTATCTTTTATATATGGTTTAATAAAATGCATGAAATCAGGTAGAAAAAGTGTTTCAGATTAAAAGCTGTGCCTTGAAGCAAAAAAGGAGTGGATAATGTTTTCCGCTCATTTGGGAAATGTTTGTGTTAATTAATCGGTCGATCAGTTAAAGAGGTCGTTGGGTCCGTTTTTTTTAAATATACTTTTCAGAAAGATCTGATCCTCCTGTTGACGTATAGTTCGAGGAAAGGATTTTGAAGAAAAATGTACTCCGCAAAAGAATTACGATACGATTAAGAATTTTGATTAACTGGAATTCGAAGATTTATAAAATGGATAAAGTTATTAAGATATTTCTTTCTGATAAAATGAAAAAATAAGAGTTTTTTGACCTTTTGCTTAAGAAATGCATGGAGTATTAATTGCCTGATTGGATTTTAATCTTGCAGGAGCTTCAAAAGCGTCACGTTGTCGGTATTTTCGGTATCGTTACAAGAAATCTTTGACATTCTTGCCACCTAACATTTAATAAAAGGCTTTAAGCATCAACATTATATCAAGTTGTTGTTTTTTGGTTGGGAGAAGCTTCATATTTTTTTTTGTTTTGAAATACGATATTTTTCCAGCGTGTTACCAATTTTCAAGCTCTTCAAAATTGCAAGTTCATGTATATATGAATAACATGTAAAAAGGAGGACTAAAAGGACGTGATAGATTATTGTACAAGCTGAGCCATCACCATGAATAACACCGCTTTTTTTCTGTCCTTTTTTAATTTAAAAAACACAGTTCTGAACCTTCATCCAGTGCAATTGTAGGTTTGATTCAATATATACCAAAAGCAAGCACTGAAATCTAAGTCTTGTTTCTTCAAAGTCGAAGAGACAATCGGCGCACTGTTTCGTGCAAACTAAGTTCCTAGGGCGCATTACCCGTGTTTCGTTGGAAAATCTATCAATAGTATAGTTGGATTTTACACACATTATAGAAACAATATCTGCGGTATACGAGTCTCGTATGGATCTTATGTGATCTCGTTCTCAAATGTCGGCACGATTAATATTGCATTTGTATCTCAATAGCTGTGTTCGTTGAGTAGTTGTGCATTTGGAATTATGTATGTTTTTTCCATTCGGAAAAAAATCAATCTGTTACTGTTGATATTATTTAGTTTTGTTAATGAAAATGGACTGACTGGGATTATTTTGCAAGAGAAAACAATAGAAAGGATAATTAAGTTTTGCTATGTTTCCACCAAAGGTTTATCTCAGTTTAGATTAAATAAATTTTGTTGGTGTTTCCACTGCGCAAGAAGATTTAAAAAAAAATGGTTTTTTGATGTTTCTTATGAAGTGCAATTAAAATAGTTTGATTCGTGTTAAACAATGAAGGACTGATTAGTTCAAGACCATAAAAGAATATGCTACCTACTCCATGTGCAATTTTTTTTTATTTGATTAAAACAAAACTTTTTTTTTGTACACAAACATTTGTATTAGACCATTATGCATTATCTGTAAAACCAACTCCTCCACACAGGTTTTTCTTCACAAATTCTGAATCGATTCCGGCCGGGAATCAAGCTCATTTCAACTCGATACACGTATATACAGAATTGAGGAGACCTTCAAGCTCGCTTCAACACCACATGTTAATGTAGTGGTCTACGAACAAACCCCCTTCTTTTTTATAGAACCCCAATTTTCAAATGTTTTCTTACCATTTTTTCTTGAAAATTGTCCATTTTATTAGTTTTTCGTTTTTTTTGTTGAAGTTAATTTTGATTTTGACAAAACTTTTTTCAATTTGTGTTTTTTTTGTTAATATTCTGACAGGTCTTCTTTTAGTTCTTCTGATTTGAAAAACAAAAAGAGACTTTCTTAAAATTGTTTACATAGAAGACAACTGTCCTTTTAAGTATTCCTGAAAAAGGAGCGTTTTTTTAAGAGCTTTAGAACTACAAAAAAAACGGAACACTTCTGCCTAATGTTAGACAAAAACATAACATAGGAACACCACTTGCTACATGCAAATATCTTCTCAAAGAATATGCTCTAGAAAAAACAAATGCTATATGGTCACAGAGTACCACCTGCCTAGTAACCAAGCATATACTTAAAACGGTCAAAAAGCTTGATATCCCTGAGCTGACAAAGTATAAGCTCTATTGGAGTAATAACAGGACACTGACTAATAGGAAGACATGCTCTGAGGCTAGGGGTCTACACAAATGACTTCTGTAGAAACTGTATGGACGAGGAGGAAGAGGAAACAGTCCAACACCTTCTATGTACATGGCCAGCACTCTCCATTAGAAGGAATAACTTTCTCGCAAATCCCTTCGTCGATAATACCAGTGAACTGGCAACGATTGACACAAAATGTGTCTCTAACTTCATAAAAGTACAAAATTGTTTTTAAGTTCATTACTCTCCCATGAGTAACCTCAGGTCTAGGTGAGTCAATGACATCTGGACAGCCACTCCAACCTAACCTAACCTAGAACTACAAATAATAATGAATGCAAGAAAGAAATATTATTGTAATGAGTTTTCTGGCATATAATGTCTTGACATTTAGTTTTTTTATATATGATTTCCTGTATACTAACGCTGAGGCTACGAAAAAGAAAGTCCTTTCTAACAGTCCAATTTTGAATTATTTTGTCCATTAAACCTGACCGTATGGTCTCCAATTATTCAAGTGTTGCTGGTTTGTCAGAATTAATCAAAGACTCAATTTCAATTTCAAAAATGATTATTTCAATATTGCTTTTGAATATTTTTCTTCTGCAAATACTTCTTTTCTTATTAATCCTAACACATCATTAAATTTTTCGATTTTTGAAGGCTCTATACGTGACAATATTTTAAAGCTAAACAATGTTTCAGTCTTGGTCCTAAGAGAATACCCTCATTTATGTTGAACAAATGTGTGTCTTATGTCTTGTTTCCATTGTCTGTCAATTATTCCTAAATCGTATGTGACATAATTTCTTTTAATTGTTCTTCTGTTAGATCTAAAAATCGGCATGGGTTTGTGTAAAAATCTCTACAGTTACAAATCTATTATAATTCTATACTTTTTGTTTCGATGTTTTGTGAAACACTTAAATCGATTGCATCTTTCCAGACTTTATCAATGCATTTGACAAATTAAGTCATTAAATTCTTCTATAATTAATGTAGCAAAGTTGGACTTGTAGACCTTTTCGTTATGTGAATTTCGACATATCTTGAAGATGGATTTTCTAGCGTCATGTTCATGTCAATTTAAAGTCGATTCTGGTGTACCTCAAGGGAGTTACGTTGGTTCATTGCTGTTTATATTATAAATTTCAAATAGGATATAATCGATCAGATTTGTCGAATTAAAAATTTTAAAATTTCTCGATGTTTCCCTAGAGTCGAAAAAAAGATTTGTGGAGAGATTTCAGTGAGTGCGTGTGCACGTACGTTCGCACGTCAGTGCGTTCGCGAAGTTATTTTAGTCAACAACGACAATAGTTCAAGATCCAGTAGAGATATTGACTTCAAATAAATTTTGTTGTACAGATAATAATGCAGAAAGATGCGGAACAGGCTTTTAAAAACATGAAGTGAGTGCTTTTTTTATCATAACAATTTTAAAAAAATTGAAAATTTTGGTTAACGCAAAATATCTCACGAACCATTTACTCTAGAGGCTTGAATTAAATTTTAATAAAAATAATCGTATTGGTGTTTTTTTTTATAAAAAAACAAAAAAAAATTTGCTATCTCGAATATTTTATGTTTTTTTTTTTATTTCAAAAAATAAAAACATATAAAAATATTGATTTTTGACTCAAATATATTGTCAAAAAATTTGAGATAATGGCTTCAAACTAATTTAATATATATATAAGAAACATTGTTTTCAGCATTCGGTAAAATTTAAGAAAAATCGAGTTGATAGTTTGCTTACAAAAAATAGAAACCTAAACAAAACAATACGAAAACTTGGTAACAATTTACTTTTGATTCAAATATCTTTTGACAAATTAAAAATATTGGCTTCAAACTATTAATATTGTTTTCGACATTTATTAATTTTTGTATACAAATCTACGAAAATTTGGTAAAAACTGTTGTTCGGTTCTCGATATCTCGTGGACAATATAGAAGATATTGACATTCAATTGATCGTATCAAAGCCTAATTTTTATTAATGAATTGCCTTCTGTTTTAAATATACATATATAACTTAGTCAAGGATTTTAAAGAGCTACACGAAGATCTCAATAACAAAAAAATAATATAATAAATTATTACTACGAGTCAACGTCACGTTCGAAAAGAGAATTCAGTTTTTATGACCTTGGTGTACTAGACTCAAAATTAATTTTTACTGATCACTATGATTATGTTATGAGAAAAGTTTACAAGACGCTTAATAAATAAATAAATAAGGTGGTTCAACAGTCCGTCCCGTTCGGACACAGCCCTACTGAACCGAAGGAGCAATGCTCCGCCTGACGTCCAGATTGTACAGGAGTCTCCTATCGTCGTCTGAGGTGGTAGATTAGCGAAACTGACAATCTATCCTGTATCAGACCGCATCTATCTAAGAAGAGGAATACCTCTTGTGGAATGAAGCCGCTCAAGCGTGCACTTTCAAAATACTCGTCGTAGAAGTTTCATAATCAACAGATTGTCATTTTTTATTGACAACTTCAGTGTCCTAACCTCCAAGTCGTGTGGGTCTGTAGGTCGTCTGTACAAGTTTTTGGTCAATTTCTGTATTTGTCAGGTTTCTTTTGTTTGGTGGGCTATGTCACTCGAACGAAGTTCTCTCGCTAGGTCATTGATGGAACGAGACCAACACATCTTACTGTAATTGTAAGAATGCGTTGCAACGTATTCCTCCAACTTCACGCGTTCGTTTGGAAGCTGCATTACAGCAGCCAGTTCGCAGCGATCACTGTCGTACTCGACTGTAGTTTGGAGGATGATTACCCACTTTGTCTGTAACTGTCAGTCTGTTGTCGTACAGCAAAAGATCAAGAAAGGAGTCACTTCATTGATACGATGGCTTTTCAGTAGCCAGCAGGTCGACGCCATATTCAAAGCTGTAAGGATTCATCAAATTAAAAAGATGGTTACCTCTGGTATCCAACGCACTAACCATCATGTCACGGGAACTACACTTAGTCAAAATATTTCCCCGAAAGATCGATGTCAGGGCAATTCTTGAACACGCTTGAGTTTTATTGGTGATATACTATTCCTTCCATATTGAAAGAATAGAAAGTATTCAACGTATTTTTAAGGTTTTTTCTTCTGGCCTGATAGACTTTTACGGCTGAAACACAAACACGCATCAGCTTCGGCTTCGCCTGACGTTTACGAGTTAAGCCATATAGGAATTCAATGCATGCTATCACAATAAAGCTTCGACCTTACGTTTCATTTGACAATCGTAAGGAAATAACGTAATGTTACGTTATGTGACTCCAAACGAAAGCTCTAGTTCAAATTTTCTGAACATTTGCTTTGTATGACAGCTCAATAGCTGTAAAAAAGTCAACAAACACAATGCATTTACTTTGTGAGGGATTCCCAATGGTTATTATAGGCTATGTAAGCTACTTCCGCCATAAATTTAATTTTTTCAATTTCAAAACTCATATTTTTTCATTTTGAGAAAAAATAACAGATGCTAATGCAGAAGTGCCATTTTTAAAATGTCATATTGGAAGTGTTATTTAAAGCAACCGCGAAGCAGGCCCAACGTAACGCAGACGAAGCCGAAGCGTTTTTGTATTTCAGCCATTATTGCCTTAATACACTTAAAGGCTTCAGTTGTTTTTCTGGACCGATTTCATGTCCATCTATTCTCTGTCGATTGAATTACAATCTTTTACAATTTACCTTTAGAAAAAATGAACTATTTTTAGCAGATCCAACCATGGCGCTAACAGTCCTCTTAATCAATTAATCAGTAAATTCCCTATACTTCTTAGCTTTACAAGTGCCAAATCTGCTAGCTTTAAATTTAATTTGAATAGGCTAGTTTTAAGATTAGACTTAAGTTAATATTTTTAACGTAAGCATTTAACGTGCAGCTTTAAAAAACCTTTGTTTGAATAAATTAAAAACAAACTAATTTAATTACAAAATTTGTATTACGTAAAGAATGCTTCCAAAAAGAGTTCATAGAGAAAACACAAAATTCAGTAAGCCTCCCTAATTTGTGACCATTTAAAATCTGCTATAAATAAATTTTCTAAATATAAAAAGAATATCATTCATAATAAACTTCCTATACAATATATTCAAACTATCAAAAGTCCAAGAACAAAATACACAAATTTATTACTGTCTTGTTGGTTGCTTCTTTTCTTTATTATCATTTAATGCATTTTTAAAAGGTTTTGACCTCACATATCGTGTGTTAACCCAAAGGGCAAATAATCGAATAAAACATTCCTTCTCAAAGGCCACCCATTCTAATTTGATATTTATATCACTATAAACAACAACAAACAAACAAAAAAAGACTATTTCCAAATATCAAATGAAGATTAATGATTAAAGCAATTTTAAATTCAAATCTGTATCGTTATTCGAACTTCATCAAAGTCAGAACCTTACAAAAAAATCCAATCCCTTTAACACAATTGATATGGCTCGGGCCCACCCAAAAATGTATTCAAATAAAAAAAACTTCAGGTATATAAAAACTCGATAAAGAATTTTAAATATAAAAAATCGAAATACAATTTTATTAACTTTAGTTATATCAAGACTCCAATCTTGAATCTTTCTTATTTCCATTCCTCAAGCCCAAGCCCAAGCACCATCAGCATCAGCACTCAAGTGTTTAACATTAAACAAAGATAAAATACCACACTCGACTTGGTTTATCATTCATTTGGTTGGGGATGGACTTAGACCCCGAATCCAGAAGAAGCACCATCAGCCTCAGAATTGTATACACAACACGACAACACCCAGAAGGGATTTCAAAAGCAGTTTTGGTCCAGAGAACAGCTTCACCACCGGTGGTGGTCATAAGATGGCAATCATCCATCGATTGCAGCGGACGACGGCGACGGATAGACAGACGGTGGTGTCTGTCGGATTGGTTTTTAAGGAAGACATACATAAATTCAAAACGAATTAGTCTCAATCAATGATGTGAGGATTTTTTATGACTTTCGACGTAGTCGATCCTTCGTTGTTCCTTCGTTCCTGCATCCTAAATAAACTTTCAATCTATTCAAGATTTTGTTTTTGATTTTGATTTTGCCAATGGATCAAGAAGTTACTTGATATCTTCTCAAATCATATCTTAGATATCAGTCAGAACACATCTTACCATTTAATTAAGTAGAACCTATAAAACAGCGCCATCTATCCTGCCCACAACAATACATCGACCCGTCAATAATAAATAGATAAATAATTTTTTAAATAAATCAACCGTTAAAACGTTCATTGGTAAGTATTAAAAAAATTATTCAAAACAAGACTTCCATTATTTTGTCGACGGTGTGGTTAGCACTTAATGATTTGCAGTGTTGCCAAACTTTCCTTTTAACAGTATTCCATGGAAAATATTTGTTTTCCTCTTTAAGCCACGTCAAATCCATCGAACGATAAGTACAACACCAAAACTTATTTTAAATTGTGTACAGGCGTTTATTAACACTGTTACCGGACAAGACACACTAGACTGTGTGATGTGTCACTCACTGAATCGATATGAGACCTTGAATCAAAGGTAAAAACCTTTGAAAGTTCTATAAGTAAAGCTTTAAGAGTCTCTTGCCTAGTTAAATATAGCCGTAAAACCCTTCCTTCTTGGTGGAATGAAGAACTGTCCAGTCTTAGGAAAATGACGAGGACAATTTTCAATATCTGCCACAAACATAAGTTTTACCAATCGTATAAAGATTCTCTTAAAATTTACAAGCAAGCCCTATCATCAGCCAAAAGACAAGGCTGGAGAGAATACTGTCAATCAATCGAAGACATAAAGGACTCCGCAAAGTTTTATCGAAGGAACAATGTAATCCTTCATTTCTAAAAAAGCCTGATGGATGAAGCCTCTCGAGCCGAATCTCTTGAGCTCCTGATGAAGACGCACTTTCCGGGTTGCGAGGATGATAACCCCGAGCCGCTAAACTGGAAACTAAATATTGAAGTACGGGTTTAGAAGGCCTGTGTTGCCTTCTACGCCTGCAGCAAAGCTTTCGGCAAAAAGTGGGGACTTCAGTCGAAAATAATTTTATGGACGTACACAGCCGTAGTACGTCCAATCTTAACACATTGTTCGATTTTGTGGGGGACTGCTCTTAACAAAGCCTATAATATTGATAAGCTAAAGAAGGTTCAGAGAACAGCTTGCGTGGGCACCACAGGGGCCATGAGTACTTGCCCAACAGACGCCTTAAACGTTATTTTGGATCTTCTACTAATCGACCTTTTTATTAAGTACATAGACTACTTCACACCTACTTTGAGCCTTAGTAAGGGTTTTAAGTTTATTTTCCCATTCAGAGGAGATTGGGAGGATGACATCGTGTCGATAGGTTTCGACACAACCATCTTTACTGACGGCGCAAAGATGGAGTGCGGAGTTGGTTCTGGGATCTTTTCTGAGTCCCTAAATATAGCCTTTAGGCTCCTGACTTTGCTAGCGTTTTTCAGGCTGAACTGCTGGCAATAATGGAGGCATGTAAGATACTTTAACAAAACAAAAACTAAAACCGAAATGCGGCTATCTTTACAGACAGTCAGGCAGCTATCAAAGCCATTTACTCGGTCATATCCTCATCTAAATTGGTCCAGCAATGTCCCGATGAGCTTGCGAGCCTGAATATTAACCTCGGTGTCACCCTGATCTGGGTTCCGGGCCATAGTGGTATTGTGGAAAATGAACGGGCTGACGAGCTAGCCAGGCAAGGATCGGCCCTTCATAGCTCACTTGCTGAAATGATTAACATTCCTCTTGGTGCTATGAAGGATAAAATATTTTCTATCTACCAAACTAAATCAAACCGAAGGTGGAGCAATTTACCCAACTGCATTATATCTAGGAAGATATTGCCCACTTATAATAAAACCCATACAAACGATCTTCTATGCAGCCCAAGGCAAGACATAGCCAGGATTGTTGCGAAGTTGTTAAAAGTTGGGTATCTCCTACAACACCTTTTGTCGTAGTTGTAAAGACCACCTCTAGCTCTAGAATCTGAAAGACAAAGATAATGTCTAACGTTAATAAAGAATAAAATGTTTATTTAAAAGTTGTATTCAAAAATTCACCTCTAGCTTCATAAAGATACTGGAAACGAAGGAGAATATGTCAAATTCTGACGTTTATGATAAAAAGAACAACTTTTTTTTTAAGTTGCGGATAAAGCATTTAAGTGGCAACACTCATACTAGGATTAGACTCAGATTATTTTGTCGGTTGTTTGGGTATCACTATGTGGTTTGTGGTATTGTCAAACTCACTCCAGCTTCATTATAATTCTGACCAAAAAAGGATATGTCAAATTTTGACATTTATGGTAAAAACAAAAATGTTTGTTTAAGTTGTCGATGAAGCATTACATTGACAACACTGTTACCGGATAAGATGCACAATATTTTGACGGTGGTATGTCAAACTCACCTCTTGCTTCATAAAGAGACTGAAAAGGAGAGAATACGCCAAATTCTGACGTTTATAATAAAAAAGGATAACAGTGGCAATACTGTTACCGAATTATACTCAAATTATCTTGTCGCTGGTTAAACTAAAAACTACCACTGCGTGATTTGCAGTACTGTCAAACTCATAAAGATTCTGAAAAAGAAAAAGAATACGTCAAATTTTGACGTTTTGATAAAAATAATATTTTTTTTAAGTTGTCGAAGAAGCATTGCAGTGGCAACACTGTTACCGAATTAATATTTTTTAGGTGCTACGTCTAGCTAGCTTCAAAAAGATTCCGAAAAGAAAAATGAATACGTCAAATTTTGACGTTTATAAAAAAAAGTTGTTTATTCAACAAGTTGTTGATGAATCATTACAGTGCGGCAACACTACAACATGATATTAGATTGGATGCTTATAGGTGTTATTTTAGATGGAAGACAGAAGCAACTTGCAAAAACACCAATTCGGCGCGTACTTACAAATGTAATAATTTAAGCCCGATCTATTATTTTCACCTGTCAGCCCACAGCCGCCAACACTATTCCAAAGGAGTGTCCGTATTGTAGCTTGGCAAGCTCTCTGAAGCTAAAGTTGAAGCTAGACTTGCAAATACAATCAATTGGTATCGTTGTCGTCATCGTCGATCGTTCGGATCGTTGCAATTCCCAGTTGCAGCCACAACCGCAAAACCTCCGACATGTAGATCCAATCGCAAAGATACCATGATATGAATTATGCACGCATCGATTTTACATGTATAGATTCATATGAGTATATAACTTTGTGTATTCAGAAGTGGGCACGCTTCTTCGCATGATCAGAGACCTCTAGCGAGCTACTAACTCGTACTCGACAAGAGACCAAGCGCGAAGCTGAGGTGCGATAGGCCAGCCAAGCAATCTTTGGTATTGAAGTCTCCATCTCTTCATCGCTCCATCGCGCCACTTCGATCTTGGATCTTGGACTTCTGTGGTGAAAAAAAAAATGGAATATTTTGACGCGTGTGGCGATTTATGAAAATTGCCTGCCAATCGGGCAAATTCAACTCCGATTCAACTACTGAATGGCTGGCATTAAGGCACACCACGAAATATACGGATTTCCAGCCCGGGAGGACTGATCGCACGGGATAGTGTGCAAAACTCGAACGCGTGGGTGGATACAATAATTTGTTTTCGGTTATTATTCGTGGCATGGAGGCAAATAAACGCGCTGGTAATTGCTGGCGCATTTTATTTTTATTACGATCGATGGTTTTTACCAAACGCTTATGGGGCGGGCGGCCAGATCAGGCTCTACGGTGGTGGTTCGGGCATAAGCAAACTTAATAAACTCCACAATCGAGTGGGTGCACTGTTTGTCTACGAACAAAGCTAAGTGGCGTTAAATTGAACCAAGAAATTGGTAATAAAATTTGACTACATTTTAGCTCTTGGGAGTCTTTTCTGTGGTCAACTAAAAATGAGTCAGCTGCCTCGAATTAAAGGTTTATATGGATATGAGGAGTGTAGTGAGTAGATCGGCAGCAGATGCACTTTTGGAGTTGTCATATTTGCGTTAACTCGAATGTATACGTTGTTGGGAGTTGGAATTGGAAGTTATTATGGGAATAAATTGAGTTTATTGGATTTTGGAGTGGGTGGTTTACCTTTTATAAAGCGGATTTGTTGAGAATTTATAATTTTTGATGTCATTGGGGTCGCAGGTGCAGTTTTTAAATTGGAATTTACTTCAAATAAGCAATAAAGAATATATGATATGATATGAGTTTTATGGAAAGGAAACTTGATAGTCATTAAAATATCAATATTTTGATAACTTAAGGAGCATTGAAAATTGTATTAATAAAAACAGAAAGTGCGTATTGGTGTTAATTCAAGTGAAAATTGTCAAATAGCGAAAAGAGAGAGATAGATAGAAGGTATTCCACATTCACGAAGTACGACTAAACAACAAATCTCTATACTTCACTCTACGACCCAAGTTGAGCTCAGGGGTTGAATGATGGGCTTAAATATAATGATAAAACTGTTAAGGTGGAGGAATGCAGACAGCTGGCTATTTGAGTAGAACAAAGTCTGTTAAAGTAAGCTTAAAGACATGGGAGCTATACTCAATCTTAGGATTTAAGGTTTCGTTTCGACGAAATCGCCAAAAGGTGGCAGCGATGCATAAACTAAGAATACTGTGATAAGCCCTGGGTCAAAATAGCACTTAAGACTAGAATCGGTTTAATACAAGTTCTATTGAATGGTCCCAAAGAAAGGGATTTCTTGACACCTAAAGCACGCATTTTTGATAATAAAGCAAGATGCCAAACTTTTTCAAATACTTTAAAAATATCAAGTGTGATAATCTTGATCTTTCCAGAACGATTTAAACGATGTTGAATTTGATTGATTTCAGGCTCATAGATTTTGCTGCTGGGCGAAACGTTTTGGTAGCCAGGCGCGTTTTCCACACCTCAACATCCACAGAGGAACTTGGAGTTCTCCAGATAAATCTCTCGTCAACCAGATTGACCATATTGCGATCGATATCATGGATGTCCGAACTTTCCGAGGAGCTAATATCGACTCTTACCACTACCTCGATGTAGCCAAGGTAGCAGTTCGGGTTTCCAGACCCAAGGCAAAACAGGTAGGTGCTGGCAGAAGGTACAACGTCGAACGGCTACAATCGCAAGAGATCGCCAAATCCTTTTCCGATCGAGTTACAAGTAACCTCTCTCGAAGTTCTCTGCCGCCAACACAACGTATCAAAAACCAGTGGCAACATTGCCAAGATGCAATCAGAGAAGCTGCCTCTGATGTGCTGGGTTTCAAAAACCCACCAACAAGGAACCCCTGGTTTGATGAGGAATGTCGGCAGGCAAATGCAGCCAAACAACAGGCACGCAAAGCGGCGCTGCATAAATGACGAGAGCTGCTCACGAGCTCTATGAGCAGAAGTAGCGAGATGAACGCCGACTTCTCAGAAGGAAAATGAGAGGGCATGAGAAGCGTGCGGTCGAAGATGTTGAGAAGTTTAAAAGCAGGAATGAAGTTCGAAAGTTTTATGAACAGGTGAAAAGGTTCAAAGGTACATAAACCTAGAACCGAAGGCTGCAATGACGAAAGTGGAAACATCATAGTGGAACCGCAGTCATTGCTGAGGATATGGAAGGACCACTTTTGCAGACTGTATAACGGCGACGACGAACTAAATTTCACTGTCAGGCACTATCCATTCAACATAGACGATGACAGCCAATAATCCTTTCCTCCAGACTTAGACGAAGATCGCCATATCTAAGCTGCAGTCTAATAAAGCCGCTGGAGCGGATGGCTTAAATGCCGAGCTCTTTAAAGCAGCTGGAGATAAGTTGGTTGAGAGCATGCACCAACTTATTTGTAAGATATGGTCGGAAGAAAGCATGCCCGATGAATGGAACCTCAGTATCCTGAAAAAGGAGACCCTCTAAACTGCTCCAAATAAAGAGGATTAAGTCTACTTAACATCGCCTAAAAAATCGTCTCTGCGGTAATATGTGAACCTCTAAAGCCCATCGTCAACAACTTGATAGGTCCTTATCAGTGTGGTTTTAGACCAGGAAAGTCCACCGTCGATCAAATATTCACATTTCGGCAGATCCTGGAAAAAACCCAAGAACACCAAATCGACACCCACCATCTTTTCATCGATTCAAGGCCGCATATGACAGCATCTCATCCCTGACAAACTCATCCGTTTGTTGACGCTGCTTCATAAAGGTTGGAAAGAACTTAACAGAACCTTTCGATGTCAAAAAAGGTTTTAGACAAGGTGATGCGCTGTCATGCGATTTTTTTAACATCGTACTTGAAAGAATAGTGCAGAGCTCACACGTCAACAGTAGAGGCACTATCTTTCAAAAGTCTGTCCAATTACTAGCATATGTTGATGACATTGACATAATCGGAAGAACTCAGCGTGATGTCAATATGGTTTTTGTGAGTATTGAGGCAGAGGCGGCAAAAATGGGTTTATCAGTTAATAAGGGCAAAACAAAGTACATGCTGTCGTCTAGAAAGGACCTACAACACCTACGTGTTGGTCAAAACGTCACCATCCACAGACATAACTTTGAGGTAGTCAAGGACTTTGTCTAGCTAGGCTCCGCTGTAAACGCAGAAAACAACACCAGCGCTTAGATTTAACGCAGAATAACTTTTGCTAACCGCTGTTTCTTTGGACTAAGAAAGCAATTGAGTGGTAAAGTCCTCTCTCGAGGGACCAAAATGTTGGTAGACCCTTATCATCCCCGTCCTGCTATACGTTGCAGAAGCATGGACTATGACAAAAGCGGATGAAAGCACCTCGGGTCGCTTCGAGAGAAAAGTCCTTTATGTGATCTACGGTCCCGTATGCATCGAAGGGGAGTGGAGGAAAAGATCGAACGACGAGCTGTACGGGCTGTACTGCGACGTCGACTTAGCCAGAAGGGTAAAAGTCACGTGGAGCACATGGAAACCAATACTCCGGCCCGGAAAGTCTTCGAATCCACACCCACTGGAAAGCACAGTAGAGAAAGACAGCGGATCAGGTGGCGCGCACAAGTTGGAGCTCGAAAATGTAGACATCTATCTAGGGACCGAGACAGATGGAGAAGTTTGTTGGGTGAGGCCCTAGATCACACAGGACTGTAGCGCCACCTTAAGTAAGTAAGTAAGTACACGAAGACTCAAGAAACTCTTTGTTAGCGTGAAATTAACAGGAAACTGTGCTAAAAGCAAATTGACTTAATAAATTTAGCTTCCAAAGGGAGTGTCATTGAAGGCGAGTGTTGGAACTGAGGATGATGGTAAAACCTATTATTTATGCAACATGTGGCTGAAACCACTTGTGAAGGACTTGCAGTGTTTTGACCTTTTAGCACACGAGTTGGCTCAAAAAAAATAATGAGATAATGTTCTTATTTCTGTAACATTAAAATAAATTTAGACTTATCTTTTCAGTGCAAGACACATATATTAATACACGACTTTTAAACAATTGTGAAGAATTTGAAGTTTCAGCAATGTTGCATTTAAAGCATTTCGCAATATCGTTTATTTTTTTGTTTGTTTTTTTTTTTTAATTTTGCCTCAAACTACCACTCCAGCATCTACCTATCCTATGCTAAGACAGCAAATCCAACAACATTCCAATATTATTTTTAGAGACCTATAAATCGATTAAAAAAACTTATATTTTTTTTATTTATTTTTAAGAATGATCATCCACTATCAAAAGTACCATATTGAGCTGAAGCCAGTGAAGGCAAAGCGTACACATATCTAACGTTGACGATGACATTAAAACACGATAATGGACCTTGTCAGGTACTTGCATCTTTCTATATGCCCACTTTACAGAAGTTAGAGTTATACACAATTGTATACATTATGCAACAAAACCGATGTGATGCGACGACCTTTCACGTTCAGAGGTTTCGTACGTAACGTATATATCGTCGTAAACTAGCAATCGCGCACAAAGATCACAACCTGCGATGGTACCAAAACAACTGTGTATACACTTTTCGCTGTTTTGCTGTTTAACTGTGGTGCTCAGCACATCCTTGATATCTCTTTAATTTCAAGGAAATCTCATTGCCATCTCCAGCCACGCAGATCATGATCGTCTAAACCCATAAAAGGGCAACCAAGCCACAGAAACAGAAAGACCAAGACTACAGATAACACTGGGAAAAATAATATTCTCCCATGGAGCACGTATAAAATTCAATTCTATAAAGTCGCCTCATCCTCAGCCTCCCTGCCTTCGCTGGGCTGTCTCCCTGGGTACAATTATGCCTCGGAGTCGTCGGTCGGTTGGTCGGTCCTCGAGTCGGCGTTCATGTGTGCCTGTGCACATGACTTCAAGAAAAAAAAAAAAAACACCTTAAACCTGAACAAAAGTGCGTAATGCCATAACCATTGGCGTTGTCGTTGTAGTTGTCAGTTCGGTCGGTGCCATGAACGAGGTTCACCTTGAGGGGGACGATCACTCCAATGATCACTGCTTCTCCTGTTGCCCGTTGCCCTTTTGAGGTAAAATCGTATTTCAACACAAGTAATTCTCGTAATCATTTGAGTGCTGTACCCAGGTAAATATTTTGAGAGAAGACCAAGAAAGAAGCTTAAAACACGATAAAAACGAGCAACCAGTTCATAAGGTCGGTGCGGTCGATGGTCGATTTTCATGGTGCAGCCCCAGCCTTAGCCCCAGCGAAGCCAAACCAAGCCAGCACAGCTCAAGCTCGATAAGATTACTTCCGCGTGATAATGTCGACATTCGTCCAGTTAAGCTGATCTTATTACACAAATTGCAGCAGATGAAATCAAATTGGACGTAGGAGCGCCATAATTGTTTGTTGCTGTAAAAGTATAATTCTCCTCAACGTTCGTCGAGAAATTGAATCAGAAACCGTATTGCACCATACAGTCTTTCCCTATCCCATCACCGCCGCCGCCGACCGCACCCCTCAAAGTCATCAGATCATGAAAGATTGTAATTTCATACCTTGATGGTAGCGTGCAACGTCAATATGCATCTGCAGTCTTTATAGTCTTCCAGTCTTCAGTCTCCCAGGCTTCCTTCACCATCAACTCAACAAAAGAATGAAAAACGTGAATGCAGCTTATTGCATTCGATTCGATTATGCGCGCTTTATGGCATTTTATCTGCAGTGCAGTGCAGTGTTGCAGGAGTGCAAATCCTAATTTAATATTCTGATCCTCATTACCTTTTCCTGTAGGTATAGACTATGGAGTCTGTCTCTGCATTGCTATCGATGGTGCACCACCGCGATCGATCGTCTGTATCATCAAGACTCAAGAGTGCTATGGCCTGTCCACTCGTGCGAGACTAAGGTTTGATGATTTTTTTAGTGGCATTTAACCCCGACGATATGGGGTTATATGAAAGGTGCAACTCACTTGAAGCTCTTTATACGGTTCTTCTCATAATACCTACAACGTTAATAAAATTCTCATGACCTCTTTGGTAGGTTTTTTTAAGAGATGAAGATGTAATGTCAGGGTTAGAAATTTGATCGAGCACATTGTTGCATGATTTGCAGACATCAATTAACTTCTATCTGCTGTATACATGTGTCTATACATTTTATTGTCTTTCTTCGTTAAGTTATAAATCAATTGAAGAAACACGTTATAAAGTTAGGTTTATACCTAAAAATCAATGAGCTGATGAAGAACAATTAAATGATTGGATTGAGCCAGAAAAGAAGATATGTCCACTTCGTGATGTTCGTGTTGCCATTCGAGAAATATCTCTACACAAATTAAGTGTTTATAAATATGTTGCACGACGACGACGATCGATAGGCGACCGGTGAAGACTTTTAAATGATTGTTAATAGAAGTTAAATTTGAAGATTCATGCTAAGATATTTGCATAGTTATTTATCATTTTTCAGCAGATCTGTTTGATTTAGGTAACACAAGAAGAGTCTAATGACATTTTTTGACAGTTCTTTAATTTTTCAAACAATGCATGAAGTTTTTCATTTTGCTTTGAAATTACTTTAACTTTACAGGTGTTATGAAATTTCGCGAAATTTCTTTATATATGTCATATTTTAATACATGCTCTATGTTCATCTGTCAAACGAATTGTCATTTTTTTTAGTTTATGTCATTCTCAACTTCAACAACTTGTTTAGTTTATTACCTTCTTTTTGAGTAATTGCAGTTCTATGGTTTCATTGTTTCTTACTGCCCTTAAAAGTCTCATTTCCATAAGAGATCTTTGAGACAGTTTTGAATTACAATACACACAGTTTTGACAACCAACCTAAGCTTGATCAGCTAAGGTGCGTCAAAAAATAATTGGGTATATAATTTTTTTAGTTTTCTTATAAATTTATTTAAATTTTGTTTGTCGTCGGCATTTTTCTTTTAGAAAACAATTTTTGAATACAATGTTTTTTTTTCACCAACAAAACATGAATGAAGAAGAAAGACACTCCTCCAAAACAGAGCGAAAAATATAAAATGCCTATCATCTGTTTGCGGTATGACTAATATTCAAATTTTAACAATGAACCATTGTCAGGAACCACCTGCGTCAGTTTGCATTTGAAACCTGCGTTCCTTTAAGTAAAGGTACTGTCATTTCTCACTTGGAATAGGTTAAATAAGGTTCAATTAAAAGAAGCGTGGGAATCATTAGGTTTTTGTATAAATACGAGTAGATCATAATCATCTTCTTCAAATAAACAAACAGAACCAAAACAACGCAACAACAGAACACTTATAAGACAGGTTCTTTATGCCGGACAAAGACGCATATTGAGTGTGTTTGGAAGAAGTAAGATCTTCTCAAAGAAGCAAATACGTATTGCTATTTAATTTTGCATATTCACAGAACGAGCTGGTAGTGCGTGGGAACATCTTAAGATAGCCCTAGCTAAGTCGTCACACCAAACTAACAACAGAATGATGGGAAGAAATATGGGGAACCTGGAGGATCACCATCATTTTAATATTAAATGGCGGTGATAGAATTTTTAAGAAGATTCCAGACTTGAGTTTTGAGAGGAATCATGAACGTATCAGTTTTTATAGAATGAGAACCAAAAGCCCTTTGATTATTTGACTAGGTGAATATTTATTGTATTGTAAGTATTGATTGAAATAATGAATTAAGTCATTTTTTAAAAGAAAAAAAATGTCTATAAAATACTATTTTTTTTTAAATTATTTAAAAATATGATTTCCAGAGTTTAACGGCGCGTATGAAAAATAAACGGGACGAGTTCAGATAATTGCCGAGTTGAGGGGTAATGTTGATACTTCTAGCGGAACGGTTAAATGAGAGTTTGGTAAACAGATAATACAGAGCCTAAATATGTATTACTTTATGTAAAAATAAACAGTTTCTTGCGTTTATGTATTGCTGCAGTGTGCAACCCAATATATTTTTAGAAAATTCCGAAACATGGTCATATCTACGTAATCCATAGACGTAACGGACAGCATCATTAAAAGCAACTTGCATTTTTTGTTTAGATAGTGAATCCAGATCACTGTACACTATTTCAGCATATGATATGAGGGGAACTATTAAAGCAATTATTAGTTTACGTCGAGCTTCAACAGAGGTAAAGTATGCTGAGGGCCATAGTTTACGTAAGCATACATAAATGCGACCAATGACATAATTAGTGTGTCTATAGCCTGACAGATGACGGTCAATAGTATATTCAAGGCTGGTGCAATGATCCACTATCTTAATTAAACTATCAATTAGCCAAATATTAGGAAGAGTAGAGAGAGCGAACTTTTTCTTCGAAATTGGAATGACTAAGATCTTGGACCACGCATTAATTTGGTTAAGATCCTCGTTGATGGAGAGGGACAGTTCATTGAGCTGATAAAAAGGCCTGGCAAGGTGCAGTTGAACATTATCAGCATAAAAGTGAACTGAAGAGTGCGAACAACACGCAGGCAGATCATTGATGAACCTAAAAAAGAGTAATGGACCAAGAATCGAACCCTGTGGGACTCCTTGCGTAACAGGTCTAAGAGATGAGGATTTCCCCCCAGAAAAAACCCTTTGTGATCTGTCAGGTAGATAGTCACCAATTAGTGAGAATGCCCACTCACTGAAGCCGAAGAAGTTTACGAGTTTCCACTTTAGAATACTGTGATTAAATTTGTCAAAGGCTTTTGTAAAGTCGAGTAAGCAGAGGAGATTTATTTGACCCTTATCATATTCCACCCTAACATCTTCAAGAAGATTAATCATTGCAGTAGAGCAGCTATGATTTGCTCTGAAACCCGATTGTTTTTCAGACAGCAAGTTTTTAAGTGAAATATGACTTAAGATCTGTTGCTCAATTATCTTCTCAAAGACCTTAGAGAGGCAAGGTAGGATGCTTATCGGTCTAAAATCAGTTGGAAAAACTCTTGCAATTTTCCAGAAAGTAGAAGTGACATTCCACCAGTTTATAATATGAGCTAAATGGGTTATAATTAGTGGAAGTATGAGTTTAACGAAACGAATAGGTACTCCATCATCACCAACAGAGTCAGACTTGATAGCCTTCACACATTTTAGAATATCATCTTCACTAACAACATCAAAATCCTCCAGCCTATAGGCACAACGTTCAAGGAGTTAAATGTAGTATTTGCTTCAAAACCATCAACAGAAACCGACTCACCAAGGAAATAATCATTCATCCGGGTCCAGAGAACATTGAGCTCCTATATCTTTGCAGACACCAATCTTACTTAGGTTGCTCCATAGCTTTTTAGGTGGTAAAGAGGTATTGAGTTTGGACGCATAATAGTTGATTTTGGATGATCGGATTATAGTTGTCGCTTGATTACGGGCTACAGTAAATGCTCTCCAGTTAACAGGTGTTGGTGTACGCTTCCATCTACTATGTAGTTTGTTTCTGTTTTTAATGCTAGTTAACACGTTAGAAGTGAACCAAGGGCAAAGGTTATTTCGAATTCTTACCGTTTTAGTAGGGACACATTGATTAAAGAGTTGGAGCAACAGATGTTGAAACAAATTAACTATATCATTAGCATTTGCATAAAGACGACAACTAAGCCAAGGAGCCAATGCGGTTGACAGGTGAAGATAGGAGAAGTCGATTGAGTTGAAGTCTTTGTAGGTAAACGTTACATTTCAAGGAGATTTTAACAATTTTATATTGCACGTACAGAACTGAAGATCATGATCTGAAATATCAAATGAAAGCTGATCATACAGATGTACCAACGAGGAATCAGAGACTATGACTAGATCAAGAGGACTTGGAGATTAATTAGAAGCAAAACGTGTTGGGTAAGTGGTATTAACAATATGCATACCAACTGAAGACACTAAATCTTTCATCTGAAAGGCACACATATCCTGTTTTAGCAAGTCAACATTGAAATCACAACAGTTTATAGTATGTTCATAAGTAAAACCGAATTCGTAGAGCAGTAAAAAATGGACACTTAGTATAAGAGTCTCTGACTTCGATTATGATGAACTCTATACCAATCCCACTAGATCTATAGCAATTACTTTTGCCTCAATGGATGACCTACAATAAATAGCTACACTTCCGACACAGGTGTCAGTGGTTCTATCATTCCTAAATAAATTGCAATTAGGGAATGTCATACATCTGATTACAAATATCAGGATTAAACCAGGTTTCACTTACACAAATAACATCAACGCAAGAACCTGAAAACAAAAGTTTCAGAAAATCCAATTTGCAAATATTAAGGCTACATGCATTAAGATAACAGACACTTAAACCATCACAATGTTTAGATATAATGTTAACTAAAGTGGACGTTGATTTTTCATACATACTGTTGCGCTCATTGGCAGACGAATTTACAGCAAGCATAATATCAATAAAAAATTAGAAGTGCAATATTAAGTTGAGGAGAAGGGGAAGCAAAAGAAAATGGGATATAGGTATAAGGCTTGACGTCAAGCTGGGAACACCACAAGTTTGAGGAGGAAGGGATTTTTGAACCAACTAGGGATGAGAGCACAAAAAGAGCCCTAAATCACCCCATCATTAGATTTTTAAAATTGTATTTGGTTGAAAAAGTCTCCAAAAGTTTAAGCTTTACGACTTAAGTTTGGGGACATAAGCTTAAAAAAAAAACAATTTGGAGTTCCGCGAGCCCAAAAATAGTACTAAATGACCCCATCATTAGTTTTTTTTTAAATTTTGTTTGGTTTAGAAAATCTCCAAAAGTTTCAATTTCGCGCCTCAATTTAAATGGTAAGGTGTGGAGATCCTAGTTGGTAGTTTCGCTAACTTAGGATCCCAAAAAGAGCCCTAAATTCCCTCATCATCATAATTATTTTGAAATTAAGAGCTTGACTTCAAGCTCGAAAAAATGTTCATAATTGAGGGACATTTTTCGAAGTGGAAAATTTTCCATCCGAAACTCACAATAAGGGAAATTTGAAATGTCTTTTTTTCGGACGGAATCCCGAAAAAGTGAAACTCACAATAAGGTTGACTATTTTCATATCGAAAGGAAGCAAATTTGGCCAGTTTATTTTTCTAGGATCTCAGAGATTTAAAATTTCAAACAAAATATCTGATTGCTGTCAACAATGTCTCTAGCAAAAAGGATAAATATATTGCTTGGTGAAAGTGAACAATGAATTGTGTTTATATTTCGTTCTCTAACTCTAACTCTGTCAATCTAATTGAGAAAATTGTCAGAAATCTGACAAATGTGACATTAACAAACTGTCAAACTAATCTCCGTATATTTGGTAGAAACACCACATGATTTATTTGACATTTCTTTCCTTAAATGTCAAATTATTTACTTTTTGTAGGAAATGTTGTATAATGGTTTGATTTTCACAAACAAAAACAAACTTTCAGCTTCTACTGTATGATTCTCTTACCTATGGCCTAGAGAAAATTATGATTGAATGCTGTTTTTGATTCCCCAGTCACCAGAGGACAGGTTTATGTAATTGAAAAGAAAAATATTTCCACCCAAAACACATTCCATTTGATAAATAATATCTTTTGCAAGATTTTTATTCTTTAATAATCAAAAACCCAAAAAGAATGGAAGGCAACATTTCAAATTATAATCAGGCGCCGGATTTTGTGGCCATTAATTTCAAACATCAGTCCGGGACAAAATAAAAAATGAATAAAATAAAAAAAGAATCCACCTAACAACATCATATCTCCCGCACATTCTTTTGGCTCAGAAGTCAAAACTTAAGTCCTCAGAAATAATGTCCTAAAGTGCATTTTTCGCCATGGGGCATATTCTTTGCACGTTCTGTTCTCGAGTTTTCGTCCTTTTAAACAAAAATTCCATTAGGCGACAGAATGCCGACAACACTGATTCAACCACTCTCCCTCAACGCAAGTGCGGCTTATACACTTCGGTCAAAAGATCTCACTAAAAGCCCAAACAGAAAATGTAAAAAGAAGACAAAACAAATCAAGACGAAGACGATCAAAAGTTAGGCATTCAGCATTCTCAGGTGGGATGTCCAATGTCCAATCTCCCAGTCTCCAGTCCAATCCAGTCTATGTCAGTTCTCTTAGCTTCCAGGGCCATCAGACAGACGGTCGTACCTTTCTATATTAAACCAACCTTTCCGCCATAAAATCATCATCTACCCGGACTTGAATGTACATATACATATAAATTCGGCATCACTCTTAGCTTGGTTGTTGCTTCATGCACTGTTTCAGTGTTCACTCCTCTCGCGGGTTATCGCTTAATTCTGGAAAATTTATTAAACTGTTCATATCGAATTGATTCCCTGTCAGGGTCGTCGTCGTTTTATTGTGGTTGTTGTTGCAAAACCATCATCGGCTTTAGCAACAATGTCGGCAATGAGCTTCTTAAAAAGGGCCCAAGCCGATTGCATCAAGCGGTTAAATGGCAACATTCCAGACACCAAGAAACCTTGCTTTAGCCATTTTAGGCAGCATTTAATGGCAATCAACGAAGAGTGATGTACTCTCTGATGATGACACATCGCCCATCAAAATGACTCCATCGAACCTATCCACTGGTTTCTTTAAAAGTCTACAAGCAGAATTTCTTCCTTTGTTTTTAGTTAATTGGAAGTGTACTTCGTTTCGAAGCGTACTTGCCGCCGCCATTGAGCGATGGCCGCTGCTGCATCAGACCTCTGCGTCACCGTTCGGTCGTCCAATTGTATTGTTCTCGAGCGATAGCTTGTACATGCTGGGTACATGCCATTGTGTGGCTTATCTATTTGCAGTTCCCGCAATGACTCCAGGACCCGCAGGTATCCCTATAATGTTGTTATTATTAAAATTACACTAAGGAGCTCTCAAGTCATGTTCGGTGCAAAAGGTTCCCATGGGAAGACTATATAGAAAACAACCATCTGATACGACTAGACCACAATAAGTACCTACCGACCTTTTGTGGTGAACATGTTACCATGAGGACAAGACAAAAGACTCAGCGTAAAAAAGATAAGCTTATAGCTTATAGTTACTCTTGGGTCTTTAAGTACCTGGTGGCAGCACCTTGCATTGCACTACCTTAGAAACACAGTAGTAGTATGTTTTCAGTTTTCCGATTTTCCCTTAAAGGCTTTGTGTCCAGATAGTGTACATTTCTACGAAGTCCCAAGCCCGCAACATCACTCGTGAGAATCTTTTGCGCAACAATTTTTAGATGAATAGAAGTGAATTTGTTTACAGTTCTTTCCTAAGGTCGTGTCTCTATTTGCAGATTTTAATTTTTCATGTGATCTTAGCCTTATAACTTAATGACATTTCGTCAAGTTAAAATGTATCTTCTGACAAGTATCACAAACTGCAGTAGTAACCTGGGTTAGTAATTAGATACAAACCACACAATCTAAGAAGAGTAGTCTTTAAGTTGATTTTCATGTATGGAATGTGCAGTAACATGATGTCTTGAGGTTTCGCATAGATGTCAGAAATTATATTTTATAGTTGTAAATTCATATACATAATTACCTTGCCTAAGATTCTGGCTTCAAGCCATTAGTCGTCTGAGAAGGTGATGATTCAAACTTTTTATGAGGTGAGGTTTCAAGTGGTAAAAATATTTCTTGAAAGACCAGATTCTTTCTTTTTTGTATGTTCATACAAGATTGCTTTTTTGAGAATAAATGTCAAGTTGTAGTCAGATTACCAAGAAAGTTAGATTGAAAGGTTTAAATCAGATCTGTTCGTATTTGTTGAAAGGACTTGATATTTGGTTAAATTTTGTAATGTTTTTGTCTGAGAGGAATTTTTGTTAAAAATCACCTTTGTTTTATCAAAATGTCAAAGTTGAATCAAAGTACCACTCGCTGACCCACACACAAATGTTCTTTATTTTTTTATAAATATTATTCTACTGTATGATACTTTGCCACTTATAATTGTCAGAATTGTTTAGTTTACGGCGCTGTTTTTAGGTCCGTTCAGAAATTTGTTTGGAATGACATTTGAAGGAAAGTAATAGCCTTTTCACATCAAATGAAATGCTTTTGAAAACCCGAAAATCGTTCACATTAAACATATACACGTTTTCATTTGACATTTAAATTTGTTTAACACCTGCTGTCAAATTTTGTATTGATGAAAAAAGTTTACGACGCTGTTTTTAGGTCCGTTCAGAAATTTGTTTGGAATGACATTTGTAGGAAACTAATAGCCTTTTCACACCGAACCCAAAACCGGATTTTCGCCAAAATGTTTTTGAAAACCTTAAAATCATTTACACCGAACATTTACACGTTTTCATTTGATATTTAAACTTGCTTAACACCGGCTGTCAAATTTTGTATTGATAAAAAAATTTGTGAGTAAAAAGATTTGTTCTTCTCAAATTATGTGTGAAAATAAAATGAATTCTAACCAATTCAAATTGATTTTAACGTAACACTTGCTCGTCTAGAAAAAGAGTTACAATTGAAGTTCTGGGGACAGGTGGAATGGGCTCGAGACATGAACCAACAAGAACTATAAGCTCGCTTTGCTGCAGCTATTCTCTTAGTTCACTTCACCGGTCCAAACAATTCACTTGGGAGATGCTAAATATAGGCGGGGTTGAGAATATTCTGAACGATTTCGTGTAGGTCCTTATGGCCGCAGCAGAAAGGTCAATTCCAGATTCGTACCAAAATCACACTCATCCAAAGCGATCACTGAAGCTGTTATGATGGGATGCAATTTCTCCATGACTATCTCTGTGGCTTCTTCCTTTGAGGACTCGTCTGATTTGTACAATACACTGAGGATCTTCTTGATGTAGGCAGGCTGTTCATCAAGTTGCGATATCCCACTGTTGTGGTTTTATTCACTGGAACAACGATTCCCACATTGTAGAATGTTTTGGCGCAAATTTTTCTAGGCAGCTGCGACTTACCCTCAACCAGAAATTTTCTTTCATACTTATTCACCTCCATAAATGAACTTATCGCCTTTCTAATATCTCCCTTCAATCCTTTTGATTGAACGGTGTTACCGGAGAGTCTTTCTCCAGGTAGTAAGCAAAAGCGTCGAACATATTTGTGGCGACGAATGAAGACGCATCCCTTGGAAACGTCATTACGAACTATGAACGGGTCTTCCAAGGTCGTCATGCCAGTAGCCATAGTGAATTCCGGTTCCTCGCTTCACAAAGAGCGCTTGAAACTTTGGAGGATCATAAAAGAACCGCCATTCAGAGCAAATAGTCTAAGGGGCTTTTATTCTCTACGTTGACCAATTTTCCCGCAATTTTTTTGTTGCCACGCAGCTCCCAAAAAGATTCCTTTTTTTATTTTTTCTTTCTCTTCCATTTCTCTTCTGTCGATAAAAAACAAAAAGAAATAATTCTTATTTTGTAAGGAAATTGTATAAATATTTTACTCAAAACGACCAAATTTATTTCAAAATGAAATATTTATTTTGACAGCAGCCATCAGCTGTTTTGTTTACATTAATTTGAGCGCTGAATGTTTCGAAAGGTTTGTTTGTTTAGTTCAACTTTGAATTTCAACTAGTTTTCGAGAGGTTTTATATAAAACTTGTGGCCTACGAAAACTTCTGGTCTACCAAAAACGTATAAGAAAACTTGAGTTTTCGATGTAGGTTTTCGGCGAAAACTGATAATTTCGCGAAAACCGGGTTTTGGATTTGGTGTGAATAGCCTATTAAAAAAGATTTCAAATTGTTTTAATTAAGAAAGGGTTACCTTCAAAATTATAAAGAGATTTGTGCAAATCTATCTAAATCTCGGTTAAGTGCCCGGTGGGAACATAGTTTCACGTTAAAAAGAAGAAATAAATATTTTAATGCTATCGCCAGGAAACTAGCTTAAATTTATCGATTTTTTAAAATCGATTTCGAGCAAGAGGACAACTGAGGCTATTCATTATAAAATGGCAAACCAAATTGAGAATAAATCAAGTGACAGCTGTCAAAAAAACCAACTCAATTTTTCAAACTAAAACTGCATATAATTTTTCTTAAAAGCCAATCCTTAAAATTCACTTTTACAAAAATTAAAAAGTAAAGTGTTTTAAACCAAAATCAATAAATGCACATAAGAAGATAAAATCAATCTTTTACACCCATATTCTCAATTATACCTTTAAAACTTATTATTTAACAACTCCCTCTTCCGGCAACTTAAAGTAAACATTACACATTTTTTTATGACCAGCTCCAAAAGCATCTTAAGTTATTCAAAACAAAATATTTCAAATAAATTATGATTAAATCTCTGCCACATTTGTTTGGCTAATCGACTTTAATTGCCCTCCAGGTTACCAGGTTGGTAAAACAACCAACAAACCAAACTTGTTCTCTTACCAATAAAATATAAAAACACCAGTAACTACCTCAAAAAAATTCAACAACAAAACATAAACTAAATTTCATGGGTCATAAAAACTTCAACGAAGTCGAAAACACTGAGACCACCAAAATCGTTGGCATCTTTAACTTTAATTCTGGTGCTGATACCGGTGATGGGATACTTAAATACACGCCCCATATGGGAATAAAGGTACCCTTACACTACATAGAAAAATAAAACAAACGATTTAAAGGTGATACCTGTTGCTGGTAAATCCCTTGGGAAATAAATCCCTTTCCTTCTTCACGGTTAAGTTCTTGAATTTATTTGGATAGCACGCCGCATAATGTAACGCACATATGCGAGAATCCTTTTTTAGCAAAAAGCACCTGGACCTCGAGACCACCAGTGGAGTTGAAGCGGGAGCTGAAGCTGGAGACTGAAATTCCATAGCACAGCGGTTTTTTTTGTGTGTGTGTTTTATTTTTGTATAAAGTGGATTTTGTTTCGCAAATCGCAATCAGTTGTGGAATCTTGACAACTCAGCGCAGTTATTTTTGGTTTTCTTTCTTAGATTGCAGCTGCTCTATACCGCATTTCAGAGCGTGGACCGCACTGATGTGGAGAAGTCTTATCAGGAAATTTAAACTTCGCAAATTCCATCCACCCACTCGATTCAATTCCATTCCGGACTGGACTGGGCTGGGCCCAGGTCTGATATAGTGTGTCCGATTTATACGTGCGGATTTATCGATATCGCATGTGTGGACACTTGGGGCGGACACAGTGTGTTGCTGATGGAGGAAAAAATCTCAGAATCTGATATACTCGCAGATAAAACTGGATGAAGTGCAACACTCGGCACATTCTGAGCCCAAGTAGTGCTATAGTAGTAACTTAAAGGTGTCGCCTCTAGTACAAGGATAGAAATAGAGATTGGTATATAAAGAGCTATGTATATGCATCGGCTTCAGCTTCGGCGTTAAAAGGTGCAGTCTATAGTCTTATAGAAGACACTCGACTCAACGACTGGTTGGTTGCGCATGGTGATTCAATTTCTCGAACACCTGTAGGCATATGTGGCTGCTAATGTAACATAAACCACATAAGTACCCCGCTCAAAGGTTGACTTGAAAGGCAGCTTTAATTTTATTCTTTCGCCTCGAAGGCTTCGCAATAGCAACTTAATGGCTCTGGTTCGACTTTGACTCCAACTCTAACTTCGACGTGATGTTATTGCCGTTGAGAGAAGAATATACTGAAACTGATGGTGGACCGAGGTGGAGGTCCAGTCAGCCGTTATACTTTTGGCTCTGGGGGAGCACGAAGTGAAATTATAGACACACTAAGTCGGGATTGGAATTCTTCAAGATTTCTCTATATTTTTTTTTTGTTCCTGATGGTTACACCATTCTATTGGTTTGTTTGCAAAATTGTGTGGCTATAAGAGATAAAAAGTTTATACCTATACTCTGAGACTGGCGATCGGGATTGGTGGCCAAATGAAGTCACGTTTTTGACACTCGTATATAGCCAAGTATGGGGCAGCAAATGTAAGCGCGGAGAACTGAGATTCAGATAAATTGCAGCAGGGTGCACCACGGCTCTCCAAGATCCAAGTCGAGTGTGCTCTATGCGCTTTGATGGCAAATGTGGTGTTGCTATGTTGTGTGAACTTTGGCAGGTAATGTGCTTTGGTTTTTATTTTTTTTAGAAAGGTTAATAAGTTTTGTTTAAACTATAATTTTTTTTCTTAAATCTGATCGCAACAAAATAAATAAGTCTTTGCCATTCTAAATGCAAAAATGAGTGGGAGCTTAAATCAAAGTCAAAGTTTTTCGATTGGGTTTTAGGTTAGAATGAAGGTACATTTATTTTGTTTTATCCATTTGCTGACGAAATTGCGGGATTTTTTTGACAAGTGAATGGTTTATCTTTTATTTTGTTGTTCAATGTGACAGTTGGCAAATGTTTGCCAATATAATATGACAGTTGACAATTGAGTTTAAGGATTTGAACAAATCTTGAATGTTGTTCACATTAGACTCTCTTTGAAAACAATTCATTTTGACGTTTTATCATTTTTTCTTGTTCCTGTTATAGGAAACAATTTTAAGTGTATGTTTCACTTTCCAATCCTTTTTAAACCATCAAGCGAGAGTAGATGAAAAGATCAAGCCAATTCAAAAAAGTTCTGCTGCACAGTTATTATTTTGCTAAAAATGTAATTTCCTTGTCGGAAATTTATTTTCCTGTGCAGCCGTTTCGCTCCACTGATTTTATACAATTCCAATGACATATATCTGTCACTTTTGTTCACTGACAGGAATGTTATTTTCTTTTTTAACTTTATTTTAATAACATCTGCATTTGAAGTTAGAAACAAATCAAGAATTATAGAAAAAAGAATAAAATCATGTTCATAGTCACAAATAGGAAATGTCAAACTCGAACTCAACGTCAAATCAATGACGCATTGAGATGGTTTCTATAACGGAGTTCACATGAGGCTTTTTTGAAGAGAACCTAATTAACTTACTTTGATGGTGGACTGAGAGCGAAATAAAATAATGAGACGTCAAAAATATTTCGTTTATTTTTATTATTTTCGCAAAAATGTTCAAGTTCTCTTGAATTTTTTTTTTAAGTTCAAGCTCCAGAATCTAAAATTCAGCCTAACAACAGTCTTATCGCAAAGGTTTCATAATAAGACCCCAAAAAAAAGTATCACACATTTCTACGAAATTCATTAAAAAGCGGTATTACTAGCCCTAAGTAAGCTCGATAGTTTTGTCTACAAATAATTATTTTCATCGGAAAGCAACTTATGGGTTTTCCATGGGTAAATTCAAATCAGTCAAAAAATGATTTCTTTTTTTGTGGCGAATTGAACACGATTGGAACTGTTTAAAAAAAGAAAATGATAAGTGCAAATTCGTATCATCATCAGGACTTCTAACCCCGTGCGGGTCATAGGTCTCCATCCTTCTCGATCTGCAGCTAGATACCTTAACTGTGGTCACATCTTTCTCTGGGAGTTAGCTTTCGATAGCACTGTAGATTTCCATGTTGTTCTTGGTCTTCCAAAACGCCGTGACCCATGAGGATTCCATTCAAAGGACTGCTTAGCAATATCATCATTTGGTTTCCTCAGTGTGTGACCAATCCATTGCCATTTATGCTTTCTGAAGTCGATGTCCAAGCGCCTCTGACCTGTCCAACGCCACAATTCCTGGTTAGATATTGATTGTGGCCATCGAACTTTAAGGATGTGACGCAGACAGCGGTTCACAAAAGCCTGTGATTTTCTCCAGATGGTGGCCGAGAATTTCCATGTTTCACAAGCATATAATAGCACGGATTTCACATTGGATTTGGGACAGACCACCAAAGGTAACACGAGTTTTATTTATTCCACTTTTTACGTCCAGATCCGTACCACCATTTGCTGATACAATACTTCCGAGGTAATTAAATTGTTCGACCTCTTCAACAGGCGTGTCATGCAGAATAATACGATGTTATGTTGGGGGGGCCTGTTAGCATTATTTTTGTCTTTTTGCTATTTATTTTAAGACCGCACGATTCTCCTTTCACCCGTAAAGTTTCACACATCTCGTTCAGGCCACTGATGTTATTTTCCATGAGACATATATCGTCGGCATATTCTAAATGGCTAAGCCTTCCAAACGTTCTCCATTGAATACCTTGCCTCTCAGTTGTACCGACGCTGGCCGTCAGAACATCATCTATCGCCAGCAGAAAAAGAATTGGCGATAAAACATCCCCTTGTCTCATACCCTGACGCACTTCAAAAGAGTCGGATAGCTGCCCATTATGCAACACGAAACACTTTGCATTGTTGTAGGACTCCTTTATAATGGCAACAATTTTTGACGGAATTCCTCTCCCAAGAAGTGATCTCCATATACATTCTCGGTTAACTCGGTCAAAGGCCTTCTCCTTTGAAATTCTGCAGACTACTCAAGAACAAGGTGTTGATATGGTCAACGCACGACCGACCGCTGCGGAAGCCAGCCTGATTCCTCTTGAGTGTAGTCTCAATTCTAGCCTTTATTTGTTCGAGGATTAAAGTAGCCATTAGCTTTGGAAAAACGGTAATACCACGCTAATTGTTGCAGTTCTTGAGATCACCTTTTTTTGGCATCTTAACAATCACTCCATCCTTCCATTCCCTGGGATAGGTTTCGTTTTCCCAAACAGTTTGTATAAGCCTATAAGCGAATGCAATATACTAGCTGCTGTGGCGGGGTCAGCTTTCAGGAATATGGCTGGTACTCTGTCAAGCCCGTCTGCTTTGTTGTTTTTGAGGAGATTAATCGCTGTTTCAATTTACGCTACTGAAGGGGGTTCGATGTCAATACCCCTGCAGGATCTGCGCATCTTGTTAAGTTGGGCACTTTAAGACTCTGTTCAACGGGGTCCTCATTTAACAGGGCACAAAAGTGATAATTCCACCTCCGAAATTGATCTTCAATTGATACCGCAATAGTGTCGCATCCACATCCCATTACAGGATGATTGTTGTTGCTTTGTTCCCGACAACTTCTTTGGCTATTTGGTAAAATTCTCGGATATCTCCTCTTCTTTCAGCGTTTTCAGCATTATCAGCGAGTCCATCTATCATCACCCTGTCACGTCTCACACAACGATAGACCATCTTGTGTGCAATCCGATATTCGTTTCGCAATTCAGCCTTTCGTTGAGCGTCTGTCTCGGCATTTATTTGCAGCTTCAACGATTTACGAAGCTCGATTTTTTCCCAGGTGTCTTGGGATATCCAAGAGTCACTAACTCTCGTACGCCTAGGTACGGTCCTCAATAAAAGCACATTTAATTTCAACCCACATCTCGTCAACATCTGAGTCAACACTCACATTGAATGACGAAGCTCTGTAGTTAAGGGTGTTGATATAGCTACGACTTATTTTGGGATCACTTAAAGCATTCGTATTGATTTTTGGATTTCTTGCTGCATTCAGCGATTGTCTTAATACAAATTCGTATGCTTCACTTCAAAACTAGTGCGGCAGAGCTTTAAAATTTTCAGCTAAACATTTGTATTATAATTTTATTAGTACAAGTGCAGGGAGGGGTTAATCTGCCTAAAAATCCAAATCGGTAGATTTCATCTTATGTAAATAAAAAAAGAATCAATATATTATGTCCTATAGAATGCAAAAACAACGAAAATATTTGTTTTGACAGATCTAGATCAAAAATAAATTGATTCACTTTACCTATGGAAAACTTTATTAAAACGAAAAAAGGATAGAATCTAGCGAATGAAGATAAAATACATAAAAAGGAATATGTAAGTTTTATTCAAAGCATCTTCTAAACACTTCTCGTCAATCATATAATTTCTCACATGAATACATCTTACTCTGCATTTTTAATGTTGGTCATCGCGTTTATTCTTCACTTATTGCAAGGATTGCAACCACAACGTTAATCATTGTTAACAATTTTAACACGTTTTGACGCAAATCAGCTGATTTTTACGCTCTAAAATTAGAATTTCTGTGCTGGCAATGCTTTTTGTTTTGGTTTGGAACTCATGATATACATTTTACTTATTCGTAGTTTTTGGGGACTCGATTAGATTAACTTTGTGATAGAGGTGAATAACTTGTTTCATTAGGATCCAGCATCTGAAAGCTCCTAAAAATTAGCAATCGAAAACTTCATAGAACGTAAGTCATTTCACTAACTGTCAAATTTATATTAAGCTACTTCCTATTGACTTCGTGACGTGACAGATGAATTTAAATTTTAGAATTTTAAAATAAAATTAGAAAGAAAATGTCGTCAATGTCAAAAACTGATTTGACAGCACTCAAAACGTGTTCTTCTTTCAAACCACGCTGTTTTTTCTAATAATAGTGGTGTACTTGTCAATGTACCTTATATTTTGTTTATAAGGTTCAGAGAATTGTAAACCAACTTTCTTTTCCAATTTTAACTGATGTCGACTTTTGAACTTTTATCACGTACCTACCTATTTTTTTCTCCACCAGCACAATATCAGAATCCAAACAACCAAACTGTAACCTCTTGATGATCTCATTCAATCTAGCATAATGAAATGGAATGAAATTCTGTTGTAATCCACAATGCCGCAGAGGCAGCGCTGGCGCTGCTGTAGCTATGAAGAAAAAACAACAATAGAAATATTTTCGTGCAGTGGAAAGCCCATTTAATGCCTCTTCGTGATGTTGGCATCATAACCGCACAATGATGATGGTGATCTCTTTGACCGATCGTTCCTACTCCACTCCTTAGAAACTTCAAAACGAACACTCCTGTCTGCCACAGAAAGACAAGAAAAAAAAAATCAAGACAAGCCAAGTAAAGTGAATTCCGTTTCTAAACAAAGCGATTGTAGGTGGCCACAGCGTTCGTAGCGTAGCTACTACGTCAAACGTCACGTTTCACGTCTCACGTCGGTTGTAGTCGCTCATAGACATCAACAGGATATAAAACAAAAAGGAATAAGGTCAATCCGCTTATTTGAAACAACTCTTTTATGATCTCTGGTAAAATTAAATAGAGGGCGCTTAATAGGAATCCATTATAAAGCCATACAAATTTTTCATTATATTGCCCAATGCATGACTAATCTTTCTCTAAAGGAACGTTTAAAAATCACTGACGGGACTGACCGCTCCGCGTCTTAATCAATGAAATTTTGATTGACTCCATATTGGGAGGATAGTGTATAATTATTGTCGGGGAAGGGAACCTTCATAGCGAGGCCAGTCAAGGCAAGACCGAGGCATCAGTCAAGTGGTCTTGTTCCCAGTCTCACACTTTGTGCGTGGAATTTTTGTTGTTCCCACCAAAGTGGCCGTGTGAGAATAGCAATTGAGTCAATATCCATTCCAGTCAAACGTCACAATCATATACAGTGTATCTTAAAATTTCTCATCAAGGGCCTTCCATATTATATCGTTCGCTCTGTCACTCTGGCAGTTCTCAGACACACAGTATTATTTAAGTAGCGAGTTAAAGTAGAACAAATTGGGCTTATATGGTCACAAAATAATTGCACCCTCATTATCAAAGAATGACGGTTCACACGTTTGGAATGTTTGCAATGTATTATTTTTATAAGAATTTGGAAAGGGAATGTATTTAGTTACTTTCGTCGCCGCCAGTCGTTTTGATTATTTTTTGGCAGTAACTTAAAAATGTATCTATCATAATGACAGTTCCTCGCAAACGAGCAGTTATTTGCCTCGTTAATCGTAAAAAAGGGCGTCTGTCAATTTGTTTACGGAGATTATTATAACGCAGTGTTCAGTTAAACCGACATTAACCCCTATCTTCATCGCACTGCACTCAAAGACGGAGGAACTAGAACAGGGAAGTTTACTGTTTTATCATTGTCAGTCAATAAAGCCATCATAAATCCTTTGGGCTATTGTTGTTTTGTAGAAAAAAGGGATGATTTTACTCATTAGGGTGACCGACAACGACGACGACTCGACTGCATGTGGGCTGTGGCTCGTGTCTCTGGGTCACGTGTGCGTGGGAAAAATGAACGCTTCCGATTACGATTTAGGTACCTACGACATCAATCAGATAACCAAGCGCGCAGTAGAGTAGATACACAAAAGTGTTGTAGTTGTTATCTGATACACAAACGGATAAAGCATTTTACATTGTTTGGAATCTAAAGAAGCATAAACAGATATTTCCATTGGATTGGATGTGTACATGTGCGTTATTTCACTTCCCATAGGAACTATGTCAGCTGCAAGTTCCGGTGAGAAAATAAAACCGATATAATGAAAATGAAGGGAAAATGTTTTTGTGAGAATAAAGCTGACGATTGTGCATTTTAGTTTTTTTGTTGTTTTGGTTTTGGGTTTGATTTTTGGAGAGTGTAGAGTTTTGAGAGGGGAAATTTTTGTGGTTCACAGTGCACACGATTGAGAGTCTCTCTTTCTCAATAAGTTTTCGATTGACATTCTACTCTTGTGGTTGACGTTTAAAATGTTTTTTTTTTTTAATATAACAATTAACTGGTGCTTCTTGGAAAAAGTAGGAATAGACACACTTGGACTAATATAAAAATTCGATGGTTTGATCTGGAAACAAACATTTTAAACATATCTACAAACATGGCACAAATTTCAAACAAACTATTGTTAAGGGTTTTATCATTTTATGTGTTAGTTAGCAATTTACTTAATAATTAGTATTTTACTTTCTTTTTCAAAATTATAAAACAAAAACATTCAAACAATTTAGGTTACTGAACTCGTCTAAAAAGTGACAGTGGAAAAAAAACAAAGCAAACAAACCTTAATCTGGAGAAAGGACCTGTTTACTTGAAATCAGAACTCGTACGGATTTGAAAATTAATCAAGGTTAACGCAGACATTTTATGATTTTAGTAAGATTTATAATTTAGTAAATGGTTTAAAGTTTAGTGTCAATCTGTCTTAAGAATATCTCCAACAATTTCTTATTTTTTATAGAAACTTTGTAGCATCTATAATTCAAATAATAAAAGTATGTCTTAAACAAATTGTTAAGAATGAAAACCAATACGGCATTCAATTTAAACATATTTTGATCCATTTTCTTTGTGAATATTTCACCAATCGATTCCAAGATTGCAAACGAAACCAACTGTCAAATTAAAAGTTTTGACATTTTATAACGTTTCAAGGTCCATCGAATCTAAATTCATGGTTGTACGTAGTCCTTACGTATGTGATGCAGTTTTTCGACATCTGGTCAACCCGATTTCTTTTTTTTGGTATTCCATAGATAGTAGAGTTAGAAATTGCCAACAAAACGATCCGCAGCAGCCAAAATTTTGTATTTAAAAATTGGCAGAACTGAAAGAAGATCTGTCAGGATAATAATAAAATAAAACACACAAATAGAACAAAGTTTTGTGAAAATCGAATGTGTAAATTAACTAAAAAAAACTAACTAAAACTAATAAAATGGACAATTTTCAAAAAGAAATGATAAGCAAACATCTGGAAATTGAGATTCTATGAAAAACAGTTCATTTAACAATATTGCTTCAAAAAGGGGGTTTGTTCGTAGACTACTACATTAACATGTGGTGTTGAAGCGAGCTTGAAGTTTGCCTCAATTCTTTATATAACTGAATCGAGTTGAAATGAACTCATCCCGTCGGAGATCGGAGTCGAGTCACAATTTGAGATGAAAGACATGTGTGGAGGATTGGGTTTTATATATGTATATGGCATTATGGTCTGTTTATTTGCATGTTTGTGTACTAAAAATATAGTTTTGTTTTAATCAAATAGCAAACAAAAAATTGTACACAGAGTAGGTAGCATATTCTTATATAGTTCTGAACTAATCAGTCCTTCATTGTTTAACACGAATCAAACTTTCTCACTTGCACTTCATAAGAAACATCGAAACACCATTTGCATTTTAGAAAGTGCTGCCAAACTTGATCATTTTTAAATCTTTTTGTGCGGTGGAAACACCAAAAAGATTTATTTATTCTAAACTGAGATAAACCTTTGGTGGAAACATAGCAAAACTTAATTATCTTTTCTATTATTTTCTCTTGCAAAATAAGCCCAGTTAGTCCATGTTCATTAACAAAACTAAATAATATCAACAGTAACAGATTGATTTTTTTCCCCAATGGAAAACACATGATTCCAAATGCACAACTACTCAACGAACACAGCCATCGAGATACAAATGCATTATCAATCGTACCCATATTTGAGAACGAAATAACATAAGATCCATTCGAGTCTCGTATAAATGTCAAAAACCCATCCGTATCAAGATTCTACTTTAACTTTTATCGGTAGTATTCATACTACGGATACTGTTTTTTTATTCGTGTAAAATCCTACTTTACTATTGATAGATTTTCCAGCAAAACACGAGTAATATCATTTTTGAAGTCTATTACATTGATAAGACGTCACTTTCGTGAAGTCAAATTGTGAATTATGTTACGATGTTACGAAAAATACCACAACTTTAGTAAAGTTTTATTTTATTTTTTGTTTTTACAAAAATAAAAACCTAATAAAAATATTATTTAAAATTGACTTTCTACAGAAATTTCTTGAGAGCAAAATATTGTTTTTAATATTTGCTAAAATTTCTTAATAAAGTGTTTCTTACAAAAATTAAAGTGCTGCCAAAAATATTTTTAAATTGATGTCAAATCTCAAACATTTGTTCAAAAACAAACTTCACTTTGATTTTCGATTGCATAATTTTTGAAGTGGAAATTTATAAAAATTATCATTAGTAATTTTTTAAAACCACCAATTAGAAGTTATAAGTTTGGGTCGCTTTCCAGCTTTCCATAAAACCATCCTCTTTTTATTTCCACCAAAAAGTTGAGTCTCTAAAAAATTTGTAAATGTCATGAAACACTTAAAGTCTATGAAAGAAGAATTTCATTGATGGTAAACAAAAATTCCATATTCTACGTTTTTCCCATAAAAAATACAAAAGATGCGTTCATAAAATTACAATAACTTAACTCTTTAAAACTTGTATTTCTTATCAAAATTAATTTAAGCATTATTTTTCTATTTATGTAAAAATACTCAACCGTTGGCGCTGCGGTCGGTGGCGGTTGGCGGGTGTATTGATTATATTATGCTCTCTTTATTTATCTGTCAAATGATAAATACGCCTTCTACCATGTGTCATAAAATTAACGACATCCAATCGTTTGGTTCTATGGTTGCGTTCAAGTTTCAAGTCCATTTAAAAGAAAAATCACATTTCTAGCGAACAGATGTTAAGCACCCACTGAACTTAGCAGAGATTCTTTATGTGCTACGCGTTTGGTTATCTCGTCGAACCGAATTTGACTTATTGCTAGAGTCAAGTGCTGACTCCACTATCTTTAGCATGGCTGCCTCCGCCTGGCCCAAGTCATCTCACACATAAATACTGGTTCGATACTGATGGTACACAAAAGAAAGACCATAGATATATGTATATGAAGGCCGCCACTTCCAGAGGATGACTAATGACCCCATCGGTTATCACGCACAGATATGTCATATGAGCGAATTGAGTTCCATTAACGTATGGATAGGAGTCATCGTCGTCGTCGTACGTTGTCGTTTTGTGGCCATAATCCAAGGCGCTGCATGCAAATTCACAATCCTATCGTTTTTGTTTCCCCACTTTTGTTGTTGTCGTTGGAGCTTCGACTCGACTCTCAATAATAATAATCTTTGAATATATGTACGTTGGGGCAACAAAAAAGTTTCAAATTAATAAACATAAATAAATCTTTAAGTTGCACAGGGGCTCGGAATCGGGCTGTGCTGTATAAATATGCATGCATATAGATATTAAGTGAGATAAAAGGAAGGCAGAGCCCCTTTTGGAATATCTCTAGCTTAGCTACTATACCCACTCTAGCCGCTCCGATACCTTTCGTCATTGCTGTCAGGAAAATTAATTGCTTGTAATTAATTTCTCTATCGCCAATTGATGCAACTGACTGCAGCAACTTCGGCAGCACAAACAGTAGAAGCATCTGCGAAGCGTTACAAGATATCTCGTTTGGAGCAGCATTCATCTGCACCGAGCGATGCGCTGCGCTGGCTGGTTGGTTGGGATATTAGATCCTCCAGTTTGTCCCAGCAACATCACCCCACACCACACCCTTTCCTCGTCATTGGCTTGTGGTGTGGTGGACGAAGTGTTGTGTCGTGTCGATTTGTGAAAATTGATGATTCCAATTATGAAACAGTCACAACGTGCTTAGCAGTGTGTTATTACTTCTTCTACTTGTTTTGGGAACAACTACCGGACGACAAAGACGATGACGACGTGGAGCAACCGAGGAGCTAAAGACAACGACACATGGGACTATGATGATGACGGTGGTGATGACGATGATAATGATGATTATAATGATGATGATGGAAGTGTTGATGGTGGGTTCCAAGTCCCAGTCAGCGGGACTTTATTAAAAAGTTAATAGAACCTACCTACAGGAAATGCAATAAGGCATCTCTGCTCTGCACACCTGGTCTTGAAGCAACTTGATTTGATCGATATTTTTGCATAAAGAAAAAAAAATGATGACGTCTATGTGAAGATGAAGATGTCTCACCTATTAGTTGCTGTCCATTCAAATGGTGTTCATATCACTCATGATGGTCCCGTCGTCGAAACGTGGTCGTCGCGCTCTAGAGTGCCATTGATCTTCTAATCAGAAAGCAGGTGTTTTACTTCTTGTTTCCATTTCCAACTGACTTAAGGAATTTAAATGCTTGCGAGTTTTCGGTTTCTCAACGTTAACCCGTGATTTCGTTTAAAGAGTGCCTACAATTTGACAAATTGAAAAGACACCGTCCAGAATATGAGAGGGGCTTATAGAGAATAGTTATAGTTATCAACATTAAAACCAATCACTGTTTTTTTTTGACAGTTAGTTGATAGCGATAATTGAAATTGAAGATTTCTGTCATTAGACAAAATTTTCTAAACCAAACATTTCTTCTGACAGTAATCTGTCATTGGAATTGTTTGAAGTTGGAACGATTCGTTTTATTTACTAACGAAATAGAATCAGCTGTGTATTTTAATGATGAAGTCATGAGCTGTCAGTAGAAAACTGTCAAAAGATGACTTTCAATCGTCCGATCACAAAGTTTTGTCTGATAGTATTGTCAGAAATGTTAATATCAGGTACTTGTCAGACGGACATCTAACAACAAAATATCAATTATCTTACAATGGCTGCGTTCAATCTCTAATTGGATTTGGATAGGGTATCTTGTATAGGTGGATTCTTAGATACCTAGTTCAACGAGTTGGATAGCTGTCAACAAATAAAAACAACTTTCAGCTGTTCAGAAAAAGCAGAGAAACATTTAAGTTTCGAAGTCAAAATTGTTGTAAGATAAATCATTTAATGGATAATTCAACTGATTCGTCGGACGATAATGAATTGATAGGTACGTAACAATTCAAGTCAATTTGGAAGTTTAAAAAATAGATCATGATTACCTTCCAAAATTCGGAGGCAAAGTACAGAACATCCTCAAATACAACTTCAACTAACATTTTGTATCTTTTTGTTTACCACAGCAAATACAAAAAGATGAAATAAATGTTCAATTTTCTTGAAATTCAACCCTGTGTTGAATCAGATGTTCTGTCAGATACCTAAATACATACCATTGGATTCCTTTTTTGACATCTCAGCTGTTTTTGATCAGCTGTTATTTTACACGTAAAACGCTTACAAAAAGGTATCCGGATACCCTATCTGTCTGAGAGTGAACGCAGCCAATCTTTCAATCGTCTGAACACAGAATTTTGATAATTGACAATTGACCCTCAGGGCATTGCCAAACGCCTTTTGTTTTGTTTATTACAATGGAAAATAAAACAAGAACTGTGAACTAACAATTTTCACCCTGACAATATTTTCAGAAACGTCATTGTCACAAAATAGGCTGCTTACAATGTTATAAGTGTTTGGAACAAGATCTGGCAACCTTGTGACCAGACAATTTTCTATTAAAAGGCAATTAAAAATATTCTCAACTCTTTGACAACTATTGCAAGAGCACTGACAGATCTTACAACATTGTGGTATTTGACAATCGTCTGTATTTAGCTTGAAGCTCGGATTCACAAGATGAAGCCATTGTTTTGACAGTGCCTTAATTTGTAGTGTGCTGTGGTTAATTCAGGTATAATTTACGGTAAACAATAATGTTTGTAAAGCTTTACGAGAAAGCTTTTTTCTGCCAAAAAATAGTGTCCATTGAAGACTCGAAATTCACTGTTTTGACATTTTTAAAATGGCTGCCAAAGTCAAACTTTTTTAACTGTTTTTACTCAATCGTTCTCTAAAGTCGTTCCTTAACTTTACGATTCTGACATTCAATCATTCTGTAAATTATTGTTGAAATGAGAAATATAAACAAAAAATTGCAATCCACAACTCAGCATAATAGATGAACTGAAAGTGTTGAACTGTCAAAGTAAATTATTTGTGAATAAACAAGAAATTTAGTTTGGCTTGGAATGTCTTCATTTTTGTTTTTGTTTATTTTTAGGTTTATGTTTATGTTTATGTTTTTTTATTTTTTGTTTAAATCTAGACATTTCGGAACAATAATAGTTAACGATTGTTAGAAAAAGAATAGACCTTACACGAAACTAAAAACTGTGGGTGCGTTCTTTTAAAATGCAGTTCTTCAAAAAAAAAAAAACATTTAAGGCGATAACGCAATTTGAATAAAATCAACAACGTACTGCTAGTTCTTTACCCTTTGATTTAAGGCTTAATTGTAAACAGTAGGTTTAATCCTGAATTTTTACTGTGTAAACATTAAAACAATTCACCCCTTATTAATAGTTTTATACTTCACGAATTCCAGATGCATTAAATAATTCCACATAACAAATTAACACCTGTGAGTTAAATGTGCGTCACATGTTTTTGGTCAATGATATACTCAAAATTCACCCTTAAATTTAACATTTCGATCCGCACTCACATATGACCTTTTTATTTCGATGGGTATAGAACATAGGTATTTTATAAGCACCCAATTCAAGACTCATAACGGGACAGTTTTATTCAGTAAAGAAAAAAAAAGGTGATATTGCGTTTTAAAAAGTGTGCTGTAGGACATGACATTTGCGCGGTTTGCACTCAAAATGTCACATCTGCCAAAAGTTATACATAGGATTCTAATATGGAAACAGCGACATATGTGCGGTGTAATTCGCTTTCGTATAAAATTCTACAACTCACAGCTGAAAAAAGGGAGAGCAAACAAATAAACTAAAGAATGTCCTCTGCATTTCTATATTATGATCCTTTTATCATTCATTGTTCGGTGAAACGCATTTCGTGTATATTAACACCCTATTTTCGGAACTTGATGCAGCTGATAGAAAAGTCATGAAATAGAGTGATTTCGCGTAGCTAAGCTATGCATTTAAAACAAACCAATCTTTTTTGAAAATAAGAGTTCCGCGCATAAAATTTCATTGTTTCTTTTTTTATTGTATTTTTCTTATGTGAAAACAGGGTAAGATTTAAGAACTTTAAGAACTTGCTGCGTAGTTTTTGTTTTCTTAAGATTCTTTTGTTTGAATAAAAAGAAAATCTTCTTTGTAGAAAGAAGAATTGAATTATTTAAATTCTTGCATTTTTTATTTTACCAAACGGGTTTTAAGGAACTATCAACAGCTTTAAGAAGGTAAGACATCAATAAATGTACATCTGCTAATTTTAACATGAAAACACCTATACATTTTTTATTTTTGTGTATGAATATACTAAAAAGGTCAATTGAATTCAGGCAACGAATTTGAAACGTTTACAATGTTTTAAGATCTCACAGTGGGGCGTTCTTTCTCAAACGATTGGTAGTTGTTGTTATGTCAAACAAAAAATGTTGATGTGTCATAGAAGTTGTTGAAAGCTGTCAAACTACTAGTATTAAATATTACAACTTTAAATGACGAAATTAATAGCAAATTCTTTTAAAAGATATAATAGATCAAATATTTAGTTTTTTTAAGAAAAACATTGGTTTAATATTGTAAATAATGATAATCTAAATGAAAAATTACTTTTTAATTCCTTGGCATTAAATTTTAAACAATATATTGTTAAAGGCTTAACATTTTTTTAGCTGCATTTTTCTAAATATTTAGCAATTTATGAAGCAGTTCAAAAATTTTAAACCTCTTACCTTTCGTTTTGCTAACTAATAAATTGTGAACTCCCTTTTATTAAAAAACAAGCATCCGAACATGTCTAAAAAGTGACAGTTCGTGAAAACAGGACTATCGGCCTGTCATCAGATAATCCAATAGAGATCAACAATTCAACATCCAGTGCATGATTCGGTCATCGCAGTTTGGATTTTTCGAGCGGATCAAGATCCTGTCATCAAATTTGACGTTAGTGTTGTATGTTGTAATGAGCGTCCATTTTCCACAGTCTTTTTGAATAAAAAATTTCACTACGTTTAAAATGTCGAAAAGTGCCTTAATTCATTAACTCAGAGATATCTTTACATGCCACTGAACAGCTTCAAAGCTGTCGACCGATATTCTACGAAAATTCTTATAGTCTGCACCATCCTCCCATAGTAAGTCCTTGAGTAGGTGCGCCTCCAAATAGTGAAGTTCCCTTATTTCGAGAAATGGATTCACCCAAAACCAATAACTACCGACACTAAAGGTAAATCAACAAAAAAGTAAACAACAGATTTACCATTTCTAATGTCAAATGTGACATTTGCAATTGCTCATGGCAAGACATAATATGCCCAGTCAAAAAAAAAAAAAATGGATTGCGGAAGAGAAACTGGATTGGATTGTATTCTTGGGGAGTCTCAGGGTAAGGAGATTAATTGGCTGCGTTCATTCTCGTGTTGGATAGGGTATCTTGGTTAGGTCGATTTCTAGATACCTTGTTGAACGAGTTGGATAACTGTATTAAGGGAGTATTCTGGTCTAGAAATAAAAAAAATCGATTTTTTTTGATATTTTCATAGTTTAACTATTTAAGAATATGTCTACGAGAGGATTTTCCCAAATTCAAATTATTTTCGGAGAAATAAGTATTTTGCTGAGCAGCCATCCAAATCGGTTGGGCTGCAACTAATCGAACAAAAGACATATTGGGGTACTTTAAACGCGTTTTTCTCAGAACTGTCTTTTTGAATTTTATACCCACGATTTCTCAGGTTCTGCCGAACCGATTTACTTGAAATTTAAAAAAGTCTTCTTTAGGGACTTGTCTACGTCCGGAACTACGGCCATACCCAAATTTTCATTTTTACTATTTTTAACAAATCGAAGAATGTTCAAAAAAATGGTATTTTTTTTTTCTTTTGGCAGTCGCCATTTTGTAAAAACAAATGTTTGTAACTTTTCCGTAGTTCCAGACATTGCGACATTATGTAGATTAATAATCCTTTTTAGTTTTTGATTTCAGATTTCTAGGAGAGTTAAAATCGTGGGTATGGTCACGCACCAAATTTTTGAGACGTACCACTCCATCAGCTGATAACTAACGGAATTTTTATTTTTTTTGTATGCTTCTAATGTGAATAAATTATGTATACAAAAATTAATGGTGAAATTGTTGCTTGCCTCTTTCTACAGCACTTCAAAAATTACCTAAAATTCATGTCTCTAGACCAGAATACCCTCTTAACCATTGTATAAATGTCTTTAAGTTAAAGTAGCTATTCCGTAATTTTAACTTCATTAAAATGTCAGGTGTTAAAATCGTTTAAAATTATTTAAATCATATTTTAAGGTTAGTAAATTGCAAACATTAGCTTCAACACTTTAAATACTCATTTAAAATTATGCGTCGGTTTTCTCCTAAGAAAGAAAATTGATTGTTTGTAAGCAAATCATTCACTTTGACAGTTCAATACTTTGAGGTCATCGCCTGAACTGAGTTATGGAGTGTTACAAATTATAACTATTTGACACTAACAATGACTTAAGAAAACGGTGTAATAACGTCACATCTAGAAACAGAGTTCATATTCAATTGACTTTGCAGTAAATTGATGGTTAAGCTCTCTGTATGACAAGGTGTGCCGTTTCGTTGGAACTTAATTTCGTCGACTTTAGTTTGATTAATTTTTCGAAACAAAAGTACAGTTAAAAAGATTCGAAAGCGCTTACTATTTGCTGTAATTCAAAAAATATGGACGGATGATGCTTCCAGCTTGTAAACCGCGCCAAACTGTCAGTTTTAATGGATGTAGTGATGACTGGTTAATGGCTTCAGAATTTTCACCATATACCGCAATTTTACAATTTAATATTTAACCAGAAATGAGTTTTCCACAATTTGTTCTGACGTAAAGCGATTCATGATGAATTGCCAAACATTACTGAAATAAAATGTCAGCACTATTTGACATTCTCATCTGTCACATCAAAGACAAAAACAATCGAATCTTCTCATACACCTAGAAAAACACCCTATATATAAACTCCAGGACGGTTATGTAGCTCCATTTCCTTGGTATGTAGGCAGGGATGAATTCTCTGTTGAGGTAGGTCATTTTTAATTATAAGAACCTATACTTCAAAAATTCTGGTTCTTTCATTGAAAAAGTTTCTATTTGCTTCTTAAAAATTCTTCGAAGCATAGATCGACCCAGGTGCTTAAAAAAAGTATCATTTAGCCCTATTCAAATACAAAAATCACGCAGTTTAAACTTTCTTCTTTGATTTCTTAACAGATGCAGATGGAATTGAAGAAGTTCCTACATACCTACGACAAAAACGACACCCCCAGAAGAGGTAAATTTATAAATGTGACCTATTCATATGGAATGCAACAATCAATTCAATTGTGAATCTTTAAACGATATGGCCCCATAAGAGATTCCTTCAACTCCACTTATAGAAATTAATTTCTTAGATCAAAACAAACAACCAACGGCGGCGGCGTCAATGCTGAGGAATCGATCAAATCCCACGTTAAAAGCAGCAAAACCAAAACCACCGAATTCAATAATTCCAGAACTTGAACTCTCTTCTCTGCTATAATCGAACAGACACAACAAAACCCTTGTTTACAAAAAGATGGATGAATCCACTTCGTTCGATCGGCGGCGGCGCGGCGGTACAGTACCGACGACGCTGCCGCCACTACCGGACGAAGGCCACAGCTGTGCTTGAATTTTTGTTTACTTCTAAAAAAAGACGCAAGGAGTATGATGAAATCGAATTTATTTCGACTTTAGAGAATTGTTCCCTAAATATTTTTTTTTTGGATGTGATGCATATGCATGGAAAACAATCTACGTGAACACGTGTTCAAGAAAGTGTTTATGTTTATTCTCGAGCATTCTTCTATTTTAAGTTGAATTCACTGATCAAGTGAGGTTACCTTAATATGGTAACACCCAATATCTGATTAAGCTCCTCCAAAACACACATTGAGTACTTTTTTAATGTTCTCTTAAAAATGTTTTAGTTTGATATTTGTTCAATCCATAAAAAGCCATACAAATGTTTATGTAACATCGTTTCATATTCTAAGAAAACGAGATATCTTAAAATAAAAATCTTATACAAAAAACTAAAGTGGTAACACTATTTTAAATTAATAAAGAACTCTTGGCAGCACTGACACGTTGTCCTCATTTTTATTGTTATTGTTTATTTTCTCAAAAAACCAACTGAGAATGCAAATAAAGAGAAACATTTCCTTCTCTTCTTTAATACATCATTTTTCTTTAATCTAAAAGAGAGAAAAAAAACTACTTTAGTACCAATACTTAACATTTTTTGAGTAACATAATTTTGCAACCAGCATATTGATGACAGAGCTGTCGTGTTATTTGCATTTAAAATGAAATCTATTTTTTTTAAAATTCTTATCATAGCATAAATTCAATTTTGGGTTATTTATGTACATTCATTTTTTAAAGGTTTTTAGAAAAATTAACATTCTTTTTTTTAATGATACACACAATTTTAGAAGGAAGTAAGCCTAAAACCTAATAAGGACTTAGATTGTTCGTCACATCAATTTATTCATTTTGAAACCATAGAAAATACTATTATTTTACCACGTACTGAAAAAATTACGTTCAATGAATTTGCTTTAAAAAATATAGTATATCCCAAAAAAATGTTTTAAGGTTGTCCAAAATAAAATTATATTCCAAGAACTATAACGTACACTAATATACGACAGCCCTGTCAACTTGGCTTTCCAGCATTATTTTCGTACATAAGGCATTTGTATATAGATGTTGCCATATAAATAAAAACAACATTTCCTTGTTCACTTTTATTTTAAGTACTGCCATGTTAAATTTCTTTGATGGAACTATTTTGAAAGTATTAAATAAAAACGCTATTTTTCTTGAAAAGTATTAAAACCTTAATTTTATTCCTTAGGCAGGGATTTAACAAATAAGCTACGAATTTAATTGTTGTTTTACAAAAGTTTCTATTTGATCCACAAACATGGCAGCTTTAAGATTCCGGGAGGATAAAAAGTAATTTTCAACAAGTACCAAACAATCCAAAACTTCTTCATATGACTTTATCGGTTCATCTAGCACATCCACATCCTCCACTTTTATAGTCTCACATAACGTCACTCTTTGCTCAGATCCTGATAAACCGTTCTGGGATTCAGCTCGTACTCGACACCCTTCCGCAATGTTTATATCTTCTTGTTTGCACAGTACACCAAATCGTAATTTGGTTACCGTTGCAGGTGTTGGATCTTGTTTAAGTTTTTGTTCCTTCTGCCATTCGATATACTTCTTTTCTTCTTCTTTTTGCAGACGAATTTTTTAAGCGTATTTAATTCTCGCAATTTGTTGTTTCTGTGCTTCTTTTACCCATTCCAAATGCTTCTTTTGCTGTTGCAACATATTTTCCAGCTGTTTTTGTTGTGTATCCTCGATTTCCTTAAGTTCCTGTGCCAATTTTTCTTTATGTGTCTCTTTTAAAAGCCTTTTGGTTTCCTTAAACTTATTCTCATCATAATTTCTGTAGAAAGAACTATTTTCTGCATCAATAATTGCTTCAATTTTGAACATTTTACTTTTTCCATATTCGATCATTTGTTTACTTTCTTTCAGCTTTTTCAATTTTTCATGGAATCCCATTATCCAAGTGTTTTCACAAAACAAACTCTTATCCAATTTCATCACATTCACTGCCTCGTTGGCTTTTGCTTTTAAAATATCATCAGGCATTTCAATATTTTTGTAACCTTTTCTTGCACGATGTAACCAAATCATAACGACATGATCAATAAAATCCAAATCTTTTTGATGCAAACGCAATTGACTTAGGTTGTCATCTTTTATTTCTATTGGTTGTGTTTTTGATGCCTGGCAATGCTGTTGCTTTCTTACGCGTTGATAGGTTTTATGTTGTTGCGTAGAAGCAACGCTCATCCCTTGTGGCTTTGGCGCTGGTGGCGTTTCATCATCTGAACTCAAATCAATTATTGTTGTCATTTTTGGATTATTAACTTCTGTATCTGTAAACAAAAAGTTTTAAAAGTCGTATGATGTTAATTTAATAATACTTACAAATTAATTCTTATTTGTTTTCTCACTCAAAGACAAAGCACCGATATTTTGCCTCTTCACTCCAGTGTATTTATTTTTTACTGAATTGTGAGAAAGAGCGCTTTATTAAATTACAAATCTGTATAACTAGAAACTCAAATTTTTCGCTCTTTTAAAACTGTGATTAAGAGTTTGTTTAAGAGAACAAGTGTAATTTTCTTTAAGCAAATAAAAAATCCATTCTCTCCCCATTCACACAAGAAACTTGCTCATAGAGTCAGTGCTGTCGGGGTAAAATAAATACTAATATTCGTTAGGTTCACAATTGGGGACAAAATAATGATACATTTTTATTTTAGTTCAAATTTATTTTAGATAAAAGAAGCTCGAGCTAAAATATAGTTAAAGTTTTTTTCTTCAAAATTCAGCTAAAACCTGAGCTTACAGCAAAACGTTGTTTAAAAAATAGAATTGATCTTTTAAGAAATGCCATCTAAGTTTAAAAACACTATTTAAAACATGTTTTCCAATCTCTTTTAGCAGAAAATGTTATATGTATTTGAATTTATGTTCGAAGTACCATTTTTATTTATTAAAATAAATCTTCGGAGGGTATTCAACCCTGACCCTTTCCATTTTTAGCTACGACTTCCACTTAAATGTCAAAATTTAGCTCGTAATAAATGCACCGAAGAACATTATCAGTCTGCTAAATTTTGACAGCTCTATAATGTACACTATGAAACAAAAATATGAAATTTTAGCTAAAGCTGCGAACCACTCGGCTAAGATGATTTTCTTAGTTTCAGCTTGCTTAATTTACAAAGGGCCTTACCAATAATAAATCGGTAAAGACACGTTTAGGTATCGTTGAGTTATTTTTTTAACAGCGATTTAATTGCGTGTATACTAATAACCAAAATAAACACGTCTTTTACTAATTAGCCTTCTATTACAAATTCTACTACATTCTCAGTGAAAAAGACAGATATTTGATTAACATTAAATTTCCAAATGGATTAGAACGATTCAATAATAGAAGATATAAAGGTCTTGGAAGAAGCTTTAGGCTAAGGAGGAGGGCTGTTTTTCGTTTCAGGTTCTGGTGGATTTGATGAGGAGATATGTTTTCCCTGGAATATCAATCAACTCTTGTGACCTGAAAAGTTAGTTTGTGGCGTCTGCTGTCAAAATGACAGTGCGAACCATGGAGCTTAATTTAACTGTCCGTTCGTAGTTGAGTTTCCCAACAATAAAATTTAACTGGGCGTTATCCCTTAACCTAACTATTAAAATGTTTATTTGTATGGCAAAATATTTAAAACCCAGTTAAATATTTAAGTGAGCTTTTATTTCGATTATTGGTAAGCCCCAAAGAGGTTATTCTAAACGTCTTTTACAACAAAAAATAGAGTTAAAGGGATTTCGAATTTTGAGTGTGTCACAATTATAGAAATCTATTTTACTATTATGAAGCAGTTTTTACGTTCTCCGTAACCGAAAATACAAGTTGGAGGTTAAGATTAAGTCACAAGCGTTGCCGTAGCCACAGGAGGTGCCCTGTAGAGTCTTCCCGATAATATCTTACCAACAACACAGACAATAGCCATCTATCTGTCATAATGAAAACTAATTTATAGGTTATAGTTGATTTTCATGTATATATCTGCATTTGATTTCTGCAAAAAAAAGGGATACAGCACATACAATTAATGTTTGTGAGATAGAGAGGAAAGATCAAAATCTAGAAGATATTTATGACTGAATCACAAACAGCCTTCAGCTTCGTTTACGAGTTCAGCCATAGGAATTCAATGCATGCTATTACAATGAAGCTTAGACCTCACGTTTCGTTTGACAATCGTAACGAAAAGAACGTGATGTAACGTAATGTGACTCCAAACGGAAGCTCTAGTTCAATTATCTGAACATTTGCTTTGTCTGACAGCGCAACAGCTGTACAAAATGCTTTGGAGGGATGAAATAATAGAAATGTCATTCAAAGCAACCTCAAAGCAGGCCCACCGTAACGCAGACGAAGCTGAAGCTGAAGTGTGTTTGAGATTCAGCCATCATTTTCACATCATAGGATATTAGAGAAATAAGCTGAAATCAATATTATTGTTTTTATTATAACATCATCGTGTACATCAATTCTGTTCCAAAGTTACAAATGTAAGAAAAGCTTTAACTAAATTTCTTCTTTATTTTACAATGTTGTTACTTTTGGCGTTTTTCTTTTTTAGTTCACAGCTGAGCACTGAGCAGACTCTGAGCGAACAGAGTAGAGTAGAGTAGAGTTCTGAGCAGAGTATGTTCAGAGCTCTCTGATTTAATTATGAAACAACTTGAGCACTAAACTGTCATGATTTCAAATGTCGTCTGTTAAAAGGCGTTCAAAATTTTCTTTAATCAAATTAATTAAAAAGACAGTCATAGCTGAGAAATAAATTTGATTCATAAAAATGCTATATGCAATTAGTTTATTTTTTCCTTCTGCATTACAGCAACCAGCCTCTTCCGCCAATTTTATTGTTTTGATGATGATTTTTTTTAATTTCCCGGCTTTCAAATATCAAATTTTTGTGTTCAGCATTTTACTCCGTTTACTCTGTTATTTTATTCTGAGCTCACAGAGCGCGCTTAACACGTTCAGAACTTAAAAAGAAACACGAATTTGAAGCTCTGAACAGTCAGAGCTCAGAAAGAAACACAATTATTTGTTTGACAGTTCGAGCTTTGCTGTGAACTAAAAAAGAAAAACGCCATTTGTTACATGTTAGGTTTGTTTGATTTATTTCCGTTTCGTGAAGTCTTGCTGCAACACTAAACTGTCAAAAAGTTATAGTTTTTTATAGGAATTAAAAAAGTGTATTTTTTAACATTTTGGGATTTTGACATATATATGTATATCTGTCTCTCTCCTTTTTTTAATTATACAGATACAAATAAATTTAAACATACTTTTACAGAAATTAACCCAAATAGAAACCACCATCCCAAATTGTATTTTTGTCAATTGTTAAAAAGTAAATTATGGCGCCTTTTATGTAATCCAAAGTAATTTGGATCATTTACTTAAATGCACCCCTCTCTCCCCCCTTAACTTATTTTGCTTATCTATCACTAAATTAATGGGATAAAGTGGCCTATATGCAACGCATTTACCGGGCACAACGCAAAAAGAAGCTGAACTTTAAACTTTTCTTTCCGGCAAGTCCGTTGACAAGAGTTGTCTATTCCAGGCATGTTCAATAACATGGTGCATCGCTGTGCTACGCACACGTTCTAAAGAGGTTTGACCACATTTCTAATTTTTTCTTCAAATTGTTAATTTTTTAATAAATAACGTTTTCTGAAGGTTAATAGAAGGTGTATATGCAAAATAATTATTTCTTTTAAATAATTATAATTGCTTTTAAATATATGACAGCAACTTTTATTTTTTTTTTTTCTGTTTGTTATAAATTATTTTGATAGCCTTATGACGCTCATTCTAACAGTTTTTTTAAATCTAGCAAACACAAACAAATCTGAAATTTGACAGTTATGTACTGGGTTCATCAAATTGAACAGAGCTAGTAATTTAAAGTTTTTATTCTATTCGCACTGTCAAAATAACGCAACGTATAACCCAATCCGTTTCGTACGTTAATGTCAAATGATCTGTTGCCGAAACGCATATGACAGATTCTATGGGTTGTCTTTTTCATCTTGGATTACATTTGATCTATATAAAACATGTTTTCTCCATCTTTTTGAAGACTAGTCAACGCCTCCATTTTCGTTGTTTTAAATCAGTCAACCCTTTAATAGTCAACATTTAGGTATATTGGCAAACTGACGGAAGTCCGACCATGTCGTCTATTATATGGAATAGAGACACGTAGTCCGACCTTTCTACCTCGTTGGAGTCTCATGCATTATAAAGAAAAGCTTCTTATTCTCTTATGAAGTCTTGAGCGAAGAATCTGTTTCATTCTCAGATTTAGTTTACTCGTAGTAGTTCTGTGCAACAGGTCGTACCCAACAATCTTTGAGTTTATCTTTCTGTGCTTCGTAGTATTATTAACATAAACTATAAACATTTACGGTCTGATAATAAGGTAAGTTTATTGTTTGTAGTTTTTTTTTTGAATGGTTATGACTGCTGAACAATGGTGTAGATATTTATAATTTGTTTTTTAATATTTTGAGAGCAAGATAGCGGTAGTCAGCCTTCAAGTCTTCTTAAGTGGCGCGACTTCGTTGATAAGAGTTTGTTTTGTAGACTTCACTCTCATATGCATTTATTTGTACATTTTTTTTTATACATACATAAGTGAGTTTCTTAGCACAATTGAGCTTTTGATTAATGCTGATGCTGAGTAAACGTAAGTCAGCTTTAAAGAAAATTATATAAAGTACTTATAGGTACATAAGTAAGTACCTTCAACGACGATAATAATATACTCTTTTTTTAAATAACAAAAATATAGAATTAGTTTTTCAAACACAATATATTCATTTATACAGCCAAGGTAATAAAATCTAAATTATTTAACTTTTCTTTGTTAGGTGTTTTGTTTGTTTTGATTAAGCAGTAAATCAAAGATGAAAGAAATTAGAACTTTTGAACTATCTGGCTATCCAATATTTCCGTTAAAAGTATTTTTATGATATGAGAAATTAAAATAATTAAATATCTCCAAATGTTTTTTTTTAAATTTTTCAGCCAAAACATAAATTTATAGATTTACTGGTATCGATAGAATATTTAACCTAATTTGTTTTGAAAAATGGAGTTTTCCAAAACAAATAAATAATTTTAAAAGTTTTTTGACGAATTTTATTTGGAAAACAAATTAAATTTGTATTATCAAAGCAAAAACATTCAACTTTTTAAATATGACGTATTTGTATGTACACAGCTGGCCAAAAAATTAGGTGCAATTATTGTGTTTTCATATAAACTCAATTATTTCATATCTTTTAATATTCAAATATTACTTTAGAAATATTTTTTATTGGACTATAAAATATATTTAACAAAATATTAACATTTAACGCTATTTAAATTGAGTTATTATATATATGTATATTTCTAAAAATCAAAAATTGTCGTTTGTATACACATTTTGATGCTTTTTATCATAATTTTCACCTTTTTTTTATACCCCGAATGTCCGCCATTATTTTCCAAAACTTTTTGAAGTCGGCGTGGCATTGACTCTACAAGCTTTTTACCTGTTTTTTGGGGTATAGAATACCATTCCCTCTGAACAACATCCCACAATTGGTTCACATTTATAAAATATTGGCCTCGTGGTTTTCTCTTAAGCTCATTCCACAAGTTCCCAATCGGGTTGAGATCTGGGGATTGACTTGGTCAAGAAACAATGGAGATTTCTTTCTCTCGACACCAATCTCGCACAAGACCCGCCGTATGTTTCGAATAATTATCTTGTTGAATTTCGATCCGAGAGGCATATTCTCTTCTGCAAATGGGAGCATAACATCTTCCAAAATATCCCTATACCCGTGTTTGGTCAGGATGTTATTGATACGGAATATAGTGCCCACACCATACCAGGAAAAACAGCCCCAAACAATAATATTACCTCTAACGCGTTTAATAGTCTTTTTGGTATAGCGTGAGTGTCGAGTGATAGTCCTTTCCATTTGATCGTCGGACATTAAGCCCTGAATCCAATGAGAATAAATTAATTTTTGTTACGTCACTCCAGAGTACATTACACCACTTCTTAGCTCCTTCAGGTCCACTCCAACTTCTATGGCTGGAGGCAAATTCTTTCCGTGATATTATATTATTTGCTCTTAGTAAGGGGACTTTCCTGGCTAATCTTCCTGGTAGATTGAAGTTCTGAAGTCTTCTGCGAATTGTGCGTGCACTGACTTCGTTATTTATTTCGGCGTATATAGTCCGTGATGAAGCAAAAGGATTTTATTTCGCTAAAAAGAGGATCCGGTGATCAGTAGTAATTGGTGTTTTTCCCCCCTTTTCGCGCAATGATACGGCCTTGAGAGCATTTGTTACGAAATTCCGAGGTCTTCGTAGGGCTTCCGCTAAAAATGTATACGTTTTACCTTCATTCCTTAATTACAAAACTATACTTTTTTCTTCAGGTGAACAGTGCAAGTTTCTGCTCATATTAAAACTCGAATATATAAAAAAACTTATGTCTTTAGATGAAAAAATAGTTTTAATAAAGCTACCATAAAAGTTAGTACCAATGACAAATTCTCCAAGAGTAACTCTTGTCATGAAAAAGTGCTTCTTGAATTAGCCGTTCGGATTCGGCATATAAACTGTAGGTCCCCTCCATTCCTGAAAACTTTACTCGCACACAGGAATGGTTGAGAGTTGTAAGTCACTAGGCCCTGGTTCTCAACGGACTGTTGCGCCACCCAATTTATTTATTTATTTATAATTTTACATCAAAGTCAACAGAGGTGAGCAAAAATTCAATCACACCTATTATTTTGACCAGCTGTGTACATACGTAATTGCTTTTGAATGATTACTGTCTAAATTTGATAGTTATCTCTTTGGCTCTTTTATTATCATCTACATCCCACAAAACCCTTAGCATAATTTCTAGGGAACCATTTACAAAAACTAGACTTACGGCTATGTTTGTGCGTAGTTGTCATAGAAGAATCTTCTTCGTATTTTAACCCCATCTAAAAAAGGGGGTGTTTGTCTCTCTATACATAGGGCTCGATTTAGAGGTCTAGAGGTCTCGAGGAAATAAAGGAGCGGAGGCCCCCTCGCCACAAATTATTTTCATAATAAAGTAAACCATTTTTTTTTCACTCGAGTTCATCAATAAATATTTTATTGTAAACCAAGTAGATTCCTTTAGTATTGAACAAACATACATAAATATTAGAGGAAAAATCGAATCGAGGACTTTTCCCTCTTAGAACCGATTGTGAAAACCTCAAATCCACAAGAAGGACTCAACCAAAATAAAGAAAATATAAAAAAATGAACCCTGGTTTGATAAAGAATGTCTAAAAGCTGGTAAAACATGATTTGCGTGGTTGAGGATCTTTCAAAACTGCACCCAAGGATTATTTAAGGGTTTTTACATAAAGACCAATAAGAAGTTTAAAGAGCTTTGTAAGACTAAAAAAAGGTGTAAGCTGAAAAGCAAGCAGTCCGATTAGCATCTTCTAAGAGCTTCGCTGATTTTTGGAAACTGGCTAGGAAACTGAATGGGAAACGTTTTACTATCCCCACAAAACTGTCTTCAAATGTAAAGCTTTCTCATTTCAAGGGTTTTTTAAATCCTATAATAACGCCGACAAAGTGGCAATTAGTAGCACCTAGATTCGAAGTCGACTTTCTGGACTGTGCATTTACATTTAGCGAGTTGGAAGAAAAGTTGAAGACGCATAAAGATGGAAAAGCAGCCGGATCAAATGGTATTCCAGTTTTTTTTTAAATATTGGTCTGTTATTCTGAAAGAGCACCTTATTAACTTTTTAATACAGTTTGGAGAGGGAATTGTGGCCAGATGCTATTATATTTTCAATCCACAAAAAAGGACTGTTGTTTGATGCAGCTTACTACAGAGGGATTTCCTTTTTAAATGCATCTTACAAGATATTTACAACGATAATGGATAAGCGTCTTGTTAGTTGCATTGAGACCGGAAACTTGCTGAGGGAGTTCATGGCTGGATTTAGACCAGGATATTCAGCAATAGATAATTTTTTTATATTCAGGAGCTTGGCAGAGAATTCCTTGAAACAAAGGAAAAAACTGTATGTATTTTGTATCGATTTTAAAGCAGCTTTTGATCGAAAGAGGTGCACTATTCTATAAGCTGTATAGTCTTGAGATTTCATTGAAGTTTGGTCGCTTTCTTGAGCACCACCAGAGAAGAACTCTCAGACTGGTTTGAAACTTCATCGGGAGTGAGACAAGGTTGTACATTAAGCCCTATCTTGTTTGCGTTATTCATTGCTTTTAGACTACCTACCTGGTGGAGTGGATTTCGCAGGGATGCGGATTAAGGTACTTCTGTTCGCAGATGATATAGTCATGTTTGCGCAATCACCGGAAACTCTTCAGCTCATGAATAACAGGGTTTACCAGTATTGTCAGCTATGACATTCAATAGTAAATATAGATAATTCCAAGGTTATGGTTGTTAAAAGTGGTGGTGGACGTACATAATGCATCAAATGAAAAATGGAGCTATGATCGCGAAAATATTGAATGAGGACGAGTAAACAATTATGGATATATATAAGGCGAAAATTGCTATTAATATGACCTTTAACCAATGCTTCATGAATAAGTGTATAGCACGTAGTAGCAAGAATAAAGTATTTGAAGCAGAAGCTGAGAGCATACTTTTATATGGATCGCAGGTATGGGGATGTAAAAGTACAATTCGGTTGAAAAACTCCTAACGCACTTTATAAAAAGAATATTTCATTTGCCGAAAAACACGCCAAACTACGTAATAATGCTGGAAACGGGTCTCTTTCATTTGTTTATAAAAACATTGAAGTTGCAAGCGGACTTCTTGCTTAACGTTTTTAAAATTAATGATTCACGGGTCGTGAAAAAAGTGGCCACAAAAGCCATACAAGATCAAAGCAGTTGGCATCGAGAGTGGCAAGATCTTGCTGAGGAATGTCAAATTAATCAACATCTTGTTTGTAGCGTTAAATCGCTCCAAGATATTGTTCCAAAATGTTGCAAACAAAGCGATTTCGAGACCACTCATCTTTTGTAGAAGGTGAGTTGCTTCATTCCTCACGATGTCTTATTACTCTTTAATAGAAGGTACAAAAAAATACATATCAAAGGAAAAGATGTTTAATAGTATTTACTAGTATTGCAATTTGAAACAAAAATTTTCCGAAGTCTATATTATGGAGGCCCCTTGTTTGTGGAGGCCCCGGGACTTCAGCCACTGTTGCCCTCCCCTCAATCTGGCCGTGTCTATACACATGGATCCCTATGCCATCTAAAGTTTTTTCACGGGTACTGCCTCTTGCGAGGAAGTGACAAATTCTCCAAGAGTAATTCTTGTCATGAAAAAGTGCTTTATCAAATTTGCCGTTCGGCAAAAATGTAGGTCCCCTCCATCCCTGACAACAGTAATCGCACACAGGGATGGTTGAGTCACTAGGCCCTAGTTCTCAACGGACTGTTGCGCCACCCAATTTATTTATGACATACACATTAGAAGTAGACGTTTCATTTCCGCTTTGCAAAACATATTAATTACTTCCACTCTGTTAAATTGTATTATTCTACAATGATCAAAAGAAGTTTTCATAAACTATACCAAATACAAGAAAAGTAGGCGCACACCACGCCCCTTTGATGTATATCCTAATGTTTTTGATGTGTGCCTTTGTGTGCACATCGACTCGTTTAGCTCTGCTTATTTTCACTGTTTTATAACATTTAGAAGTGTTAATTTTAACTCATATTTCGTTTAAAAAAGTAGTTTTACACCACTCCCATGAGTGTATAATTTGTGTGTCTAGATTAATTTTAGTGTTTTCATATGTACACCTACCACTCTACTTAATGACTAGTATATTTTTGTGGGTGAATACCACGCCCCTTAATTGAAAATCACAATTTTTCGATAATTTTCTTTCTTTCCATTACAAAACCATCCTTTGTGTGACTATGCGACATCGAGAAGTGCTTCATAATTTTGAAGATAGGTCAATTAGTAAATTACGGTTTTATGCAAATTTTGAAGTGCTGTATCTCAGAAACGCTGAAAGTATTGGAAGTTTTGGCTTAATTGGTTATCTAGTTAGAGAAGGGTTGCGATTCGAGAGCTAGTCAAACATTTGAGAACGTAAACTCTTCTTAAACTAACAAAATCTGCAACAGTGTAACAGACAATTTTGCATTGTAAAGTATTTGGCTACTGTCAGATTTGACAGTTCTGTAAGATCTGAAAGTATTCTGTACTTAAGTGTAATGTTAAAGAGCTTTTTAATTCATCAAGACAGAAATAACCATACAAAAAAAAACTTAAAGTGTCAACAGAATTTTGAAACCCTCAACAAGATGTGCCTTAAGAACAACCTTAAATTTGTTTAAATATTTACATAATGGCTGCGTTCAATCTCGTGTCGGATAGGGTGTCTTGGATAGGTGGTCTTCAAGAATTTTTGAAATTTCTTGAAGAATTGTTTTTCGCCGGGTTTTTGGGTCTCGGAGCTGATCCTCGCAAAATGGATTTATGTTCCCAAACTTAAAAAAATGGAATATAGTGGTTCTTCTTTGGGGTATTGAATCATCTGAAAGAATAACTTACCTTTCCTTTCAGCGACCTTATTTGCTTGTAGCCCCGCAAGCTGTCCGGCTCTGTCTGCTTTTATACATAAAACCAAAAAAGTTTCAAGTTTGACCTGTAATTTGTTCTACCTCTGGAACAGGATGAGGTTCTTCAACTTCAGAATGCTGGATACTAGACTGGAGGTAACACCTAGCAAAAGGGTCATCTACGAAACGCAACATAATAAGTCAATTTTGAAGTTTAAAAAAATATATCATAAATACCACAGAAATTCTCGGATACTTTTGGATTCCTTTTTCAACATCTCCGTTGATTTTGATCAGCTGTTATTTTACACGAAAAACACTAACAAAAAGGTATCCGGATACCTTATCTGTCTGAGATTGAACGCAGCCAATAGCTTAGTTTAAATCAGGATTAAATTTATAAGCATAGGTATGACTTAACTTGTTTCAATTAATTCACCGATATCTAAATAAATGACAGTTAAGAATTCGATCCGCGGGTCGATCCCATTCGCAACTTTCTCTTTTCCACCTCCATTTTCTGATTCACAGTTAAAAAAAGAACTAAACACTATTAAATATAAAATATCTATACAAGCTAATTAATTAAGTACTGAATTTAATTAATCTCAATTCAAATTCGATCTCGTACATGACAAGCAAACACACAACACAACAACCCCTAACATATGGTGGCAATGGCTTAACAGCAACATTTAGAAGATTGAATATGACAAAACACATGGTTAGGCCATGAATAGGTCGCGATCATTACACTTAGTCATACATTTATTCGAGTACTATGTCATAGTCCAATGCAATACTCCATACAATCTACAATAAACGCGACCAACTTTTTGAATGTCCATGTTGACTGTCGAGCATATGCTTATATGCGCGCTTGCTCTAAATAAGTTCAAGAGCCTATAATCCGACAGTTTTGTTAATGAGTCGTTTCGTTCACCAAAAACCATGCCAACAACTTACGAGTATATCCGAATGGGGGCCAAATGGCAGGCTACCCAACCGTTCATCGAAAAAGGACACTTGAATAAGACTCAAGTGTTAACTTTCAATTAATGCCACGATATTTATAGGCGATGCATAGTAGTAGAAAAGCAAAAGACCAAATGTTAAACGCAGCAGCAATTTTATATCCAAACTGTGTCTTGTCTGTTGCGCCATGTCATTTTTATACATTGAATAGGGTATAGTGGCGAAACACGGAGTGAACATATGTTTGACAGAAGTCTTTATACAAAATATTGGTTGACTGCAAGACTGAGACTATTTATCACTATCCATAAATGAGAGATCTTCATAATAGGAAATTTTTTGACAGCTAAGCTTATACCATGACAGAACTGACACTTCAGGGGTGATCATGTAAACTGAGCATAACGTATTCTATTCATAATGAGAAATGCGCTTGGCATGTGCAGCAAATGGCGCTATCTGTGTAACAGATTTGAAAAACATCTGACAGCAACTGAGTTCTGATGATAATGGGTGTTTTTTTTCAAGTGCTTGAGAATAGAAATAATATTGGTGTAAAGTTTGTATTAGTCAGTACTCAGTAAGCTCGGCAGGTCTTTCATCATTTCTAAAGAAAAAAGAAACGTCTACCAAAACCGAGACGTATACCATCGAGACGTTTCGTGCGACTAGAAAAACACCCTCTATATTTGAAAACATGAAGTGAGTGTTAATGTAGTTAAAGCATGTGAGCCTACATACAAATAAACGAATCCAATAGATAGATAATGTTTTAGTGATTTGTTTCTTAATGGTTCTATAATTCGACCACATAAGTTAAACAAATTTGGAGAAGAATCATTCCACGATTATATTTTAAGAAAAACCTTTAATTTCCATACAAAGCAAGCACATTTTTTTACCCATGTGCTTTTAAGTTCAGAAAATTAAATTGAGTACCAAGACTATGGAATCGCCTAAAGTAAACATAGGTCAGGTTAGGATGTCATAAGGGTCTTAAAGGTAAACCAATATTTTAGTATCAGATTGGAAAGCTCTCAAAAATTTTATTCCAATTAAGGGAACTTCATTGGAAAGTTTACTGGAAAGTAAGTCATGAAAAATCTCCCTAACTGTCAAGTCAAAGACTTACAACTCTCAACCATTCCTGTATGCGAGTAATGTTGTCAGGAACGGAGGGTACCTACAGTTTATATGCCGAATCCGAATGCCTAATTTTGAAAAAGCACTTTTTCATGACAAGAGCATAGACAGGGATCGAACCCAAGACCTCTGGCATGACAGTCCAACGCACTAACCATCATGCCACAGGTCAAGTCTACTAATGTCAAAATGTCAGCTAATAATGGTTTTTTTCAACTGAAAGGTAAATTTTCTTACTTTGTGATTTGTTTGTTAAAGTTTTGTACAAAAGTATTCCTAATCATGTTGGAAAAAGAATAATTACCTGTCCAAACGGTGTTTTTCTAAATAATAATTTAATTGTCAAGTAAAGTTCCAAGTTTGAAATTAATGACTTGTTTTTTGTGTTTTTTTGTGAATTCAATTGACTGCAAGTACATAAAGTCCATTAAGTTGTCTGAACTTGTTGTTTCGTCACTGCCATAGTTCTATGAGCGTTCCAAAACTAATCCTTCAAACATTTTAAATTTTAACGACTTTTGTTACATTCTGTCTGTGGTCTGAAGACCAAGTTCTTCAAGTGTCATTGGCTGCGTTCAAACAGATAGGGTATCCGGATTCCTTTTTGTTAGTTTTTTAAGTATAAAATAACAGCTGATCAACAACAGATGAGATGTCAAAAAAAGAATCCAAAGGTATCCAAGAATTTCTAAGAAGCTATTTGGCTCCGAATTTAAGAAGGTACTTATGATATATTTTTTAATTTTCAAAATTGACTTATTTTGTTCTTGTTTTGTAGATGACCAGTTTGCTAGGTCTTACCTCCAGTCTAGTGTCCAGCATTCTGAAGTTGAAGAACCTCATTCTATTTGAATTTTGACTTCGGAGCCAGGCTTGCCAGATTAGGCTATTTATCGGAAATTGGGCTATCTTTTTTTTGCCGACAGCAATTTCAGTGTGTCAGCCCAATCATAATTGGGCAATAAATAGCCCAAATCTAATCTTTGACGATTTTATTTTCCGTACACATCAATGATTTATATATAAATCACTTTTCTGCCTCTAAACATACCCTTAATGCATTTCACAATTTGCCAACACTTTTTATTCACTGAACATACTCATTGGTTTTTACATGAAAAAGAGAAACGAATACCCGAAAACTACAAAATTTTTAAGAAAATTCGTTATTTTAGTCCGAAAATCGGCCAAATTTTAAGGATCTACCCTTGGAGATAATAAGAAAAAGCAAGAAAACAGTACAGAATATTCAAAATTTGGAAGAACAATGGAATAAGCTCCCTTTATTCGATTGGAGTCCGTTTTTTCCCTCTAAATTTCCAACGAAATTGGAAGAATTTCGGACAGAGTTGACTCTGCATGTAAAAAACATTTCAGGTGCATTAGTTTTCGGGGATTTGGCGTATTTCGTAATACAATTGTTAACTTTACCTGTGAGCAACGCTGTAGTAGAAAGAAACTAGTTCAAAACATGGCAACCCTGTTCGGAGCTTTAATGTTTCTCTGCTTCTTGTGAACAGCTGAAAGTTGTTTTTATTTTTTGACAGCTATCTCAATACAGCTATCCAACTCGTTCAACAAGGTATCTAAAAATCCACCTGTCCAAGATATCCTATCCAACACGAGATTGAACGCAGCCATTGTCACGAATGTTTGGACTTTTTATTTAGTTTTACAGGTCGTTAGAAATTATTGAACTATCAAATTGCAAATATCAAAAATTAAATAACGAAAGAAAAATAATGCTAGTTTGTAAAGAAATAATTCACTTTAACAGTTCAGTTTAGTTGCGGTTTGTTTCAAAGCGTGATTATTTGACACTTTAACAATGAGTTTAGGAACGATGCGATGACGACCAAATATCATTTACTATTTTCCTGCCAGTTTTTAAGCAGCTGATTCTATTTTGTCAACAAATGATTTGTGTCTCAATTTCATTTCAATGCCAGATTTCATTCCAATGACAGATCTCATTTTAATGACAGATACCATTCCAATGACAGATTTCTGACATAGTAAATGTTTTTGGATTTCATGAATTAAATTTCTTCAATGACAAAAATTTGTAATGATCGTTAGAAATGAACTGTCAAAATAATTCTAATGAATGGTTTCAATGATATAAACGATAGCTATAATTTTCCAGTTTCAGAAAACATAAGGGACTTCATTTTTTGAACGTACATTTTGACGACTAGTTAGTTTTTAAGTGTAATGTACTTATTTCAAAATCGCAAACCTTCACTTTAAGTTCATAGTACAAAAATTACCAACAAGATTTTTGTCTACAAAACACTCCTAAGGTAAGCTACAAGTCACGATTTGTATTGTAAGGAAATATTACTTTTTTCTTTTACAAATTGACAAACGAACCCTTTTACAAAAAGCATTGAATGAAGTTGTGCCGAAAATAAATAAATCATAGAGTAATAAAGTTCAGCTTTCAGTTGAATAATAAAAACATTATCAATTGTCTTTTTGACAGAAGTAGATTTGACTTGATAGTTAAGGAGATTGTTCTTGACTAACTTTCCAGTCAGCTGGCAGCTGGCCAATCAGATAATAGAAACCCTAACTTATATATCAGCTGAACCTGCTCAAGCTAAAATCTTTTAAAATTTTTAAATGTCACTAAAAATGTTAGCAAGTAAAATCTCTCCAAACAAAGTTGCATATACATGAAATATGTACCACTTCACGATTGTGCCTTTAAGGAAACTACAATCCAACTCAGAGTGTGGGAAAAGTACCAACATTTTTATATTCCAAACCTTTTAATCGCCCCCATTATGCAGCCGGCTGGATCGTTCGGCGCGGCTTGCATGGGACATGACAGTGATTAAGGTCTGACTATGACGCTAACAACATCCACTGATTATACATCTTATTGTAACTACTTGCATAAAAGAGTGTGAGCAGTCATTATCCCACCCTTAACTACCTTTGCAACGAATGTGCAAATTGGAAGACTCGTTGTCCGCCTTAAACTCAGACTCATCCTCTGCCCCATCCTCATCTTAAGCCTTAGCTAGGATTCTTTTTTATATTCTGATGATGCATCATCCAACTGTAGACTTACACTCCGATTTATTATTTATTCTTGGATGCAGCTCGCAATTGTAGAAAATATATTTTACCTAATCACTCTGTCTTGAGCAAATTGCTTAGCCATTTATCATAGCCAGGATCAGTGCCATCAGTGCTCCAAAGCCAGTGCCAATTCCAGACAAACATATTTGGAAGCCTGTAGATAAATTTATCGACTCACACAGTTCATACCTGCGCAGCCCACAATTGATTATATTAGGTGGGATATTCCGTCTTCGGGGAGTCGTTTCTCTCGCATTCGCACGACGAACCTAGTTAGCGAAGTCTTGAAAAGATCCTATTTTTGTATTTATCTATGCGCCAGCTGGGACTTTTGCTATGCACAAATTCACCTGTGTTTTCCAGAGACGATAATAATAGCAAATGAATAACTTCTTGCACCTGCTCATAAAACTAAAAACATCACCAAGAAGTGAGAAAAAAAGGAACATTTTCAACCGACAGGATGCTGAGGCCAAAGCCAATGCCAAACAGACGGCCTCGACTACGACGATCGACTACGTTATAAAAACTCCTCTCTACCTTCTTAGCCTTAGCTGTCTTTATCGAGCCTGGTGATTATTTATTCTGGCTTTTCTGCAACTTTGATAATAATGATAATAATTGCTTCGTCGGATGCGCGAATGGCAAAACGGGCCTAGCGCATTGGTCCATTGGAATTATTAAGATGCGAAGTCGGCTTTCGCATACCTCTGTAGGCAAAGATAGAAAGACACAAGGTGTTTCTCTCCTAGTCATAGTCCAAGTCCTAGGTAGGTTTATCGTGAACCTATGGTATGACTATTTGCCGGGAAGTTGAGACGTTTGATGGCATTCCATTCTAGACAGATGTTCCGTATTTAGTTTCACCCTTTTGCTAGCTCAATCACAAATCTGTGATGTGATGGCGACGACCAAACGTTGGGAACAACACAGTCAATGGGGTTGAGAGGGAGAAGTCAAAGTCGATAACTATTTGCAGGTGCATTAAGCTATTTTGGTTTATAGAGTGAGTGGATTGCCAACGATTAAATATATCCATGCCAGATGAGCTGAAGAACTCTGCGGAGCTCATATTATATGGAACTGAGATGCAGAGTCATGCAATGGAGAAAAGTGCTACAGCGATCTTCTATACCACAAGGAAACCTTAAATGCCACAATTTAAATGATAGTTTTCGAACCCCATTTTTGGCCGATCATCTGAAAGCTATTTTTTCAAAACTGAAGACATGCGCCCCCCATGACCTATTATAACAACGATAAAAGCATATCATTAATATTTCTATGAATGGTCCAATAATATAAACAACTGCACGTCTTCGGCACCGAGATAAATCTTTTGCTGGCTGCGTGGCGGCGGAGTTCCTACAGCTACAGCTACAGTTTAAAACGAGTGGAATGAATTCTCGCATTAGTCCGCCACATTACAATCATCAGCATTGCCATAATAATTTGTCTTTGAAAATGCTATGGGGTCGTTCATTGTAGAACTTTATTCGGCATTCACGTATATGGCTTCTATTACAGGGTGGATCAACAGCGACGAGTAAGTCAGTTCAATTCAATTTGTTTGGTCTTCTCTAAAGCTTTGGAGTTCATTTTAGTAAATTTTCCAAGTGTGTTGCACAGCGAACCTTAAAAAGAAAAGAAACAAAATCAAAAATAGGAGAATTATTAAAGTTTTTTTACTTTTCAAATTAGTAATTAACCTTTGACCCACCCTGTATATGAATGTAAATGTATTGTGTGCATTATTATGAATATTTGAATATATTTTCCCTTGGCCGACCATGTACTCAATTAATTAAAAAAGTAATAAAAAAAAACGTCCAGGCATATTTCCAGCCGGGTTGTATTCAATAAGTTTTATATGAAATAATTTAGTTGTACACAAACTCTAACGGTTCGTGGACTTACAATAAAAGTACATCTGGGAAGCCCTTTTAAATTTTTTGTTTATTATTTCATCCAGCCAATATTGGGGTTCGTAATTTTGTATTTATTGTCATTTTTCTTAATTTAATAAAAACATTTATTTATAAACTGAGTTTTCTATTCTTAAGCTCTCATTACATCGCTTAGAAATAAAAACGTCAAAAAATAAGTAGTTTGACGTTGAGTTCAATTTAAAAGTCAAATAATTTTTAATAACTGAGTAGTTCAGTTCAGCGTTGTCAAAATTAAATTAAATAAAATTAAATTACAATTTTTTGAAAGAAATTTTATATTTTCTATCAGCTGATTATTATTTGACAGAAAACCTTATTTGTGTTTCAATTTTGTTTTCATCCATGAAAAGAATTCCATTTGAAAAAGTTTTTTTTTCTGACATATTTCAATGAGAAAAGATCTTTGCTGTTATATTTTTTGAATTTTGTACTGACAAATTCTTTCTCATTGTCTGCGTTCATACTCAGACAGATAGGGTATCCGGATACCTTTTTGTTGGTGTTTTACAGCTGATCAAAAACAGCTGAGATGTCAAAGAAAGAATCCGAAAATATCCAAGAATTTCTGGGGTATGTAGGTATCTGACAGAGCAGCTGATTCAAATGGATGAATTTCAATAAACTTGAAAATTGATTTCAGCTTTTTGCATACGTTGGTCAACAAAAAGCTACAAAATGTTTTTGAGGATGTTCTGTACATAATAAACGATGAAGAAGCTATTTACCTCCGAATTTTAGAAAGTAATTATTATCTAGCAACTTCTGCTCATTCGGAAATGATATCGAAATTCTTTCAAACTATATCTAGGTATTGTCACTTCATAATAGTCCTCGTTTCTATTAGGATAGTTTTTTGTTAAACGTAAATCGTTTAAAACCGGAGATTTCGCAAGTAAATTATTAATCGTATAGAATTCCAATTGAGCTAAGAGGAAATTTAACATAGAATACAGATTAAGGTTATCTCTTATTTATTTAATTGTTACGCACATATCAATTTATCATCGTCCGACGAATCAATTAAATTATCCATAAAATGTTTTATCTTACAACAATTTTGATTTCTCTGCTTTATGTGAACAGCTGAAAGTTGTTTTTATTTTTTGACAGCTATCTCAATACAACTATCCACCTCGTTCAAAAACGCAGCCATTGCTTAGGGCGCTTATAGCTATCATTAAAAATGTTTGTCATTTAACAAAATTTCCTCATTAAAATTTACCAAAATATTTTTTCTGGCAGAAATCTGTCATTGGAATTGTGTGAAATTGGAAGACAAATCAGTAGAACGATTTGTTTCTTTTTTAAACATAAAAGTGTCAGCTGTTCAGGAAAATGAACTTCAGTCCGGAAAATAGAAAAATACATTTTTAGAGAAAAATAAATGTGCAACTACACCTTTTTTCTCAAAAAAAAATCGTTGTGTAGTTTCCGATCGATCAGCATACATATAATTTTCATTTCTAATCAAAGGAAAACACTGTCAAATATCGATTCAAAAATTGTTCAGGATTGATTTCAATGGTAGCTATAACTGGCCCCTAAATCAGTTAAAGCTTTCATTGGAATTTTGTTTGACAGTTCGGTTAAAGTGATCATTGGGAATTTCTGATTGGTGTTTCTAATTGACTTAGGTGACAGTTATAGCTATCATTAGCTTTCATTATTAAAAAATTTGTTTCGGGATTTAAAAACCATTAAAAGACTTAAATTTGTTATAGTTGGTGTCGAAATGAAGGAACATAATAATTCCAAACTTATCATTTTTTAGTTTTCAATGATCAACTCTTACTTCAAATGCTTGATTTCAATCAAGAAATTTGTGTTCCATGACAGACATTTTCATGAAAGCGAACTGTCAAAAAAATCAAACGATTTGTTCAATGGTGAAAACAATAGCTATACTGGTTAATTATTGAAAGCAAACTCATTGATATAGGTTTCTATGGAAAATAGGTGTCTATTTAATGAGATGTCATTTTGACATTCGAAAACCAAAATAACGGTAAAATATTCGGTGACGTTGAAAATGGCTTTTGGTGAATGTGCCCCTGTCAATATTTTGAGACATTCAATTGAATTGTTCGGACTCTAGTATATAATAACTCCGATAGTATAGATCACAATTTTTGAATACTTTTGTAAAAACTTTATTAAGTTAACAAAACGAGTTCAGCTAAGCGATTATACAAGTTAAAAGGCTGATAGAAAAGCTGATCACATATTTACCCGTTAATTTTGTTTTTATAGTGATAGGAAAAGGAGGAGTGTGATAGGGAATTTACATTCGTGAAGTACCGCAAAAGAACGGTTCTCTTCTATGAAACTGGCAAAACAACCGAATTTGGACTTGAGGGTACACTGATGAGTATTCATAGAGTATTACTCCGTCTCCATGAATATTCATCAATTAATTATTCATTATTTCACTTGAACCGAATCCATTCAAATAATGTCAATAGAGGAAACCTCAAGCTACATCACGATGATGTAAATCAACAAAGGACTTCATTGTCACCAATATTATTATGAACGTTCTTTCTTAATTGTGTTTTCATTATATTCATGTTTGAGTAAAGTTTCGGAAACATCTCAACTAAATCATAAAATTTCTTTATTTAGAATAATATTTCGAAATGCCAGCAAAGTACCAATAACTAAATATATAGAAATTCATTGAAGAATGATTTGTGGTTCTTTCCCCAAGTTGTTTTTTTTCAACTAAGCTCGGGATGTTAATCAAGAGAGAAATTGGCAATGTGCTCTCTGTATAATCGATTTCTATGAGTACCATTTTCACAGATAAAAAAACAGCATCAAAAAAGGGATACTGGCACACTCCTGGTAAGAAAGTGCTGTAGTTGGGGTTCGAGTTGCATTAGCAACAACCAACAAGTCGTAATTTCAAGTATTATTTCTCTTTCGGAAAATCAATGTTTTGAAAACGACTTAATAAATTTTGTTCTGAACTCGAACAATTCATCTTTTGGTAAGATAATCTCCTAAAAATGTTAACCTTTTTCAAAAAAAAAAACAAAAAAAAAATAATAATACTTTTTTTAAGAACTGCATCAACGATCTTAATAAAATTATAAACAAAATGCAAAATAAAAATGATATTCATAGATTTTCGAAACATTGAAAATTCAATACCTCAAAAACTGGATTTTTGTTTTTTCTTCAAATTTCCATAGCGACATTTTATAGTATCATCTCAGACAACGAAGGGTATTATTATTATTATTATTTATTGAACTATACATAAATGTACAAAACAATACTTAAAAGCTAATAGCTACCAGGGCTTCTAGCTGAAATGGTTAAAGTAGTATTTTTGGATGTTATGATGTTTTAAAAAGGATGGGAAACTTTGTTGAGAAGGTGACGGTGGGTGAGCTGGGTGTGTCCAATCCTCAACCTGGTAAAGAATTTGTTCATAATTGCAGGCGTATAGGTGGGGAAGATAACTTGGCTGCAATTTCGGTTGATGGAAGAATAGTGGTGATGATAACGAGACCAATCTATTATTTTTTGATTATGTAAAATGGAGCAAGTCAATTTTAAAATATCGTTTTTGGTAGGTTGGTATTTTGATATAGCTAAATTTCTGTTCCTAGCGGTTATTTTGGCTTCGTTGTCTGCGTGCTCATTGCCTTTTACACCGATGATGTGACCTGGCCCCCAAAAATGGGGCTAAAGTTAAAAGTTATGACTGTTTTTTTCTTGGATTTGCAGGCGAATTGCGTGGCTTTTAAGACCGCTAAAGCTTCGGTTCAGAAAACAGAGAAGAATATTGGTAGCTTTTCTGTAGAAATAAGATTTTTGTTTCAATCCACAATTGCGAAAGATGTACCTTCTTCACATATTGAACCATCGGTAAAGAGGATATTCCAATTATTTCTGATAAAAGGATTCATCAATTCCTGAAAATGCTAAAGATATACCTCTTTCGGAATTAAATCTTTTTTTAATTTGAGCGAGTGTAGTGTTGATGAATTCCTACACTCGTTTTTTTTTTTTTTTTATTTTTGGTTCAAAGCCGATTTTTCTGGCATACATTAAAGTTATGTAGTGGGCTGATAAATATCTTATATGGACGGATTTACTGTTGACAACCTATGCAAACGAATAAAGGACAACGAACTTCGGATATGCACATGGAATGTTAGGTCCCTTAACAGACCACGTGCGGCCGAAGTATTTCCATCCAGGAAATACGATTGGATGGGCCGGAAAAAAAGGGGAATGAAAACTGCGATATTAACCATGGGGACTGCTACCACGAAAACCAACAGCTCTTATTTGGATGCAGCTTTGTCATTTGAGCCAGACTTAGGCAAGAAGTCTTGAGCTATAGGTGCATCAATGAGTGCCTTATGACCATACGCTTCAAGGCTAAATTCGGCAACATTAGCCTGATATGCGCGCACGCCCCCACAGAAGAGAAGGATGTGACCACCAAATATATGTTCTTCGAGCTCTCAGACAAAACTTATGAGCAGTGTCCTAGCTACGATATTAAAATTGTCCTGGGCGATTTTAATGCCAAGCTAGGAAGGGAAGACATCTTTGGTGGAATAACCGAGAAGAACAGCCTGCACGACAACACTTCCGACAACGGATTCAGGCTCATAGATTTTGCTGCGGGGCGAAACGTCATGGTAGCCAATACGCGTTTTCCACACCTCAACGTCCACAAAGGAATTTGGAGTTCTCCAATTCAATCTACCATCAACCAGATTGACCATATTGCGACCGACGCAAGACACGCTTACAGCATCATGGATGTCCAAACTTTCCGAGGAGCTAACATCGACTCGGACCACTACCTCGTTGTAACCAAGGTAGCACTTCGGGTTTCCAGACCCAAGGCAAAACAAGGAGGTGCTGGGAGAAGGTACAACGTCGAACAGCTACAATAGCAAAAGATCGCCAAATCCTTTTCTGACCGAGTTTGCCGCCAACACAATTAATCGAAAACCAGTGGCAACAAGTGGCCAAGATGCAATCAGAGAATCCGCCTCTTACCTGCTGGGTTTCAAGAAACCACCAACAATGAACCCCTGGTTTGATGAGGAATGTCGGCAGGCAAATGCAGCCAAAAAACAGGCACGCAAAGCGGCGCTGCATAAAAGGACAAGAGCTCTATGAGCTGAAGACGCAAGAGGAACCCCGACTACTCAGAAAGAAAAAAAGAGGGCATCAGAAGAAAAGAAAAAGCAAAGACAAAAGTGGAAACATCATAGTGGAACCGATGTCAATGCTGAGGATATAGAAGGACCACTTCTGCAGACTGTATAACGGGGACGACAAACCGAATTCCGCTATCAGGCAGGATCATCCATTCAACAATCCCGTCCTCCCGACTTAGACGAAGTAAAGATTGCCATATCTAAGCTGAAGTCCAATAAAGCCGCTGGAGCGGATGGCTTACAAGCCGAGGTCTTTAAAGAAGCTAGAGAGAGGTCAAAAAAGTTTTTAAACAAGATGGTGCGCTGTCATGTGATTTTTTTAACATCGTGCTTGAAAGAATAGTGCAGAGCTCACACGTCAATACTAGAGGCACTATCTTTCAAAAGTCAGTCCAATTACTGGCATATGCTGATGACATTGACATAATCGGAAGAACTCAGCGTGATGTCATTGGGGCTTTTGAGAGTATTGAGGCAGAGGCGGCAAAAATGGGTTTAACGGTTAATGAGGTCAAAAGAAAGTACATGCTGTCGTCAAGAAAGGACCTACAACACTTGGTCAAAACGTCACCACCGACAGATGTTACTTTGAGGTAGTCAAGAACTTCGTCTACATAGGCTCCGCTGTAAATGCGGAAAACAACAACATATAAGACCCTCATCATCCACGTCCTGCTATACGTTGCAGAAGCATGGACTATGACAAAAGCGGATGAAAGCACCTTGGGTCAGTTCGATAGAAAAGTTCTTGGTGTGATCTACGGCCCCGTATGCATCGAAGGGGAGTGGAGAAGAAGATGGAACGACGAGCTATACGGGCTGTACAGCGACGTAAACTTAGACAGAAGGGTAAAATTCCAACGACTAATATGGCTGGGTCACGTAGAGCACATGGAAATCAATGCTCCGGCCCGGAAAGTCTTCGAATCCACACCCACAGGACAGCGCAGTAGACGAAAACCACTGATCAGGTGGCGCGCACAAGTGGGAGGTGACCTCACGCAACTTGGAGCGTGAAACTGGAGACATCTAGCTAGGGACCGAGCTAGATGGAGCAGTTTGTTGGGTGAAGATCTAGTTCACACAGGAATGTGGCGTCACCTTATGTAAGTAAGTCTACGAAGTTTGAGTAGCATTAAATTCACATACATTTTCGACCCCAATTTAAGAAACTATCATAAACTTCAATGACTTAAAGCTTAAAAACTATAAATCCTAGGGGTATGGTGCTGAAGCCTTTTTTGTAGAAAATTGAATTTTTTATAAAACTGTACGGCACTTTTTTTCTTATGCTCTTGTCATTTTCAAAATAATGGCCCGAAAATGGGAAGTTTATGAAAAAAGCGGTTTAGTGACACGTGTTGGTAAAATGTAAGAATTAAGCCTTTAATTCTGAGAAAACCCCGTCTTGTAAAGTTATAGGAGCTATTTAAAGAAAAAAGATCAAAGTAGGAAACATTTTGGGGTTTCGTGGGCGATTACTAAATATTAATTTTAAAAGCTTAAATTCTCAGGAAATAAAGTCGCACTCTAATATATGTCCTCCAAAGTCTTATTAATTTTTGCTAAAGTTGTCCAAGACCAAAAAATAATTTAGGTCGTTCAAAGTAACCTCTCCTCCTTATTCACTTTTCCAATAAAAGCTTATTATTATGTTATGCCTCTCAGTATATCGATTATTGTTATTATTGTAGTACAGCCATATAAGTCTTTGGAAAAACAATACCTTTTTGCTCTATACCACCTTTTCAAAGGTCTCTGCTTTGCCACTCCAGTCTTTAAAGTATCCATATCTAAGATATCTCAAGCATGTAAAGTGCACTCGTTTGTCATATTATATACATTGAGTGACGATGATGACGATGACGATACTTCAATGCATAAAGAAATATGATTCCTGATAGCTTTGCCTTCAACAGATAGAAACTATGGACGGACACATTGTAGAACATTATAATCTTTTTTGTTGCATGGGTGCGTGGTGGTTGTGGATAGGGCACGGCCGACCTTCCTGGTCTAAAGTAACTATAGGAATTACTTAACAGGGAATGGTGGTTTTTCAAACTTTATCAGTTTAGGGTAAACAAAAACATAGTGGAAGCTGGGTCTGCCTCGTATAGTGTCACAGAGCTCCAAACACAAAATGTACTTATAATTGGAAAAATCAATAATCCTCTCCATGGAACTCGTATATATGCGCTATACCCACCTACCTACCAAACCTACGTTACTTATGGTATGGCCTTTGGTTGGTTTGTTTTGGTTCCAGAACGCACACGCAAAGAGCACTGGAATCTCTTTTTCCGTCTAGAACCGCGATTTTGTAATATAAATGAGTTGTTGTTATCCACTATCCACCTGGTCGTACTCCAACAGCAAAGAGAGTGGTTCGAGGGTTGTCCTTCTTGGCAGTCAAAGTATTCGGGTTGTTATACGAATTTCGGCAGTGAACAGAAATAGTCTAAGAAAAATTGTAAATTAAATAATTTATCTTTCTTGGTTCTTCTAAATAAATAGAAAATGTTTTTCTTCTTAAATTCAAATATACTTTTGTTGTTTTCAGAGAGTAGAGTACTATAAAGCTTTTTGCCAAAGTCAACTTTTATTGAGGACAACCTAACCATCAGAGCCAGACACACAAAGAATGGGGGAAGAAAATGTCCAACAAAGGGTAAGTGTCATCATTTCTTCACAATATTTGAAAAGTGAATTTGTTTTTTAAATTCTCGATTTATCTGCCTTATTTTAGAAGTCTTCTCGAAAACGTCGAGCACTGCTGTTAAGGGAACGTGTGACAGTCATAGAGATGTACAACACCAGACCACGTCCGAATTATGACACCCTCGCCAGAATGTTCAACTGTGGTCGCAGCCAAATCAAAAACATTCTCCGGCAAAAGGGACAGATTCTTCAGGAATACCACAAGAACCCCGAGTCGGAGAGGGTACGTCGGAGGGTACCTGCAATTCTTTTGACCCTAAATCGATTGGTGGATGAATGGCTTAGAAGAGCCTTGGGTCATAAGATTCGAGTCAGTGCAGAAATGATTCTCCAAAAAGCCGTACAAGTTCAACAATTCCTCGACTATGAGGAATTCGAGCCGACAAAAGCTTGGCTTCGATCTTTTCGACGACGACATGGATACTATCGAATAGACCTGCGCACCCTCGAAGTACCCGAAGACCGAAGTAAATCTCTCAAGATCATGGACATCTTTGAAGAAATCAAAAACAGTATTGATTTTAATGTAAGACGTGAAACCGAACAGAAATTAGTTCGGGAAAATAGTTGTGATCTAATTTTGGACCAAGATTCAGAAATCGATTCGAAAATAATTGTGAAAAACCAGAATTGGGATGATTCCTTAGAAGAATTTCCATCCTCGGAGAATAATGAAAATGAAACAGTTGTGCTAAAGGACAATTCCGATGCACTCGACTACCTTAGACCTCTGGAGGAATTTGCTATGTTAACGGATAATTTTCGTGCAATTGGTCTCATATCGCAATTGGAGGCGATATTTCGATCCAAGGCTAGAGCCACTGAAGATGTTTGATGTGAATATAAGAGATAATTATGTCAAAAAAACATCTGCAAACAAAACGTATGCTTCCAAAAATGTTTGTTTTGAAATTCTTCCGTTTTTGAAAATTCACTTCCATATATTATTATTATTACTATAGAATTGTATGTGAGTTTGTGTGTGTTAATTATAATGTGTACATGTAGATATATTTTTTAAGTTTTTTAATTTTGTTTTTAAATTTTAATTTAGTAAAATAGTAAATATGTATAACAATATCAATATATATACATAATATTTAGTGAAATGCACTTTTATAAGAATACAAACTTGTTTAATTCATTTTTACAAAAAATAGAACAATTTAGCGTACTCGAGTGTTATGTGAGTGTGGATAGAGAAAGCAAAGCAAATTCCTATGTGATAGAAGAGTGGAACTATGTGTTTGTATTTAAAGGGTGTTTTTTCATTAACTTGAGATGCCAATAATTTTTTTACGTTTTAAATAGATATTAAAAATCGGTTAGTGTTTGTTGTCCAAAATTAATCATTATCATTTAATTTTAATTTTTTTAATTTCGTTCTTTTACAAAAATAAATCTCAAGTTACTAAAAAAAATATCCTCTGCAAATGAAAAATATTTCACAGCTTTCGTTACTTAGTCACGAGTTAACTCACAAAAGGTCGAAAATATAAAATAAGTTTTAAATGCATGCTGTTGCCCACATAGATCAACAATCGTAAACTTCCAGTTTTTAAGGTATACTCTCAAAAATTCCCTAGTAATCAAAAACAGAGGCATGCAAGCCTCCTGATAGATCACACTATAGGATTAAAGGTAGGTGCGAAGCTCCTAGATAAAATCTCTAAAAAAGGTGGAATATTGTTTATCTTTTTATTTGTAAAGTTTGTATGTGAAGATTTTGTTTCATTGAGTTTGATACGCCATATTTCGGTCCAAGCTCTCACTCTGGCGACGGCATTTTGTAGTTTTACTGCTGCCTTAGACTTAGAGACACATTTGTCGGGTACCAAAATTGCGGTTTTATCAGCAAAAATAGCTATTGTGGTGTGATTACCAACTGGAATACCCCTTGTGTATAGTAAATACAGGGTAGGACTTAGGTCACTTCCTTGTGGTACACCGGCTTCTATTTTCTTCAATTCCGAATATTCTAAGCAATCGGTCTGAGATGTACGATTTTAATATTTCAAAGTACTGCCTGGGAAGATCCCTTTGCAGTTTGTACTCAAGTCCCTCATGCCAAACCTTGTCAAAAGCTTAAGCAACATCTAAGAAAATAGCTGAACATATTTGTTTTGTCTTCTAATGCTTTTTCTATTACATCTGATATTCTATGAACTTGGTCTATCGTGGAATGTTTATTTCTAAAGCCGAACTGATGGTTTGGGATTAACCTTCTTTCTTCTATGATTTTTCTTAGAGTCTTGAGAAGCAGTTTTTCAAAAACTTTTGCCATAATTGGAATAAGCGATATTGGTCTGTAAGCCGTCACTTCTGTAGGTGGTTTACCTTGCTTTGGTATGACAATTACCTCAGCAATTTTCCAATGGTGCGGGACATACCGTTGCTTAAGGCATGCATTTATTATATATTGGAGTTTTATGAAGGCTTTCAATGGCATATTTTTCATAACCTGAGCAGTAATTAAATCGTAACCTAGTGATTTTTTATTTGATAGTTGATGTAAACACATACTTTTTATTTCTTTAAGTCTTACAATTGGTATTTGATTTTCATCTATGTTATCAACAAACTGTAAGCTATTTTCAGCCGCGTTTGATGAGTATGGCTTAAAAACATTGACAGGATGTTCAGCGAAAAGGTTAGCTTTTTCTTTCTGGTTACCGATCCATTTCCCATCTTGAGATTTCAACGACGAGTTTTGTAACTGCGGTCATTTCAGGCGCTTGGCTGCTTTCCATAGCGAAAAATCGGTTGAAACATCAGTCGTTAAATTCCTTAGGAATGTACTGAGTGAATCATTTTTGAATTTGTAAATTTGTTTTTTAAGATTGTTACTTATACGACTTAACGTTGTTTTATCATCTGGAAATCTAGTATTTTGCCATTTTCTTCGAGCTCTTCTTTTCTCTATTATCAACTCTCTTAGCTGTAAAGGATATTATATTTCATTTTGTCTTCTATTTGAAAATGTTGGAGTACATCAGCAATAAATTGTTCCACTTCATGGTCAATTTGCTCGATTGTATCCATGGGAGATCTTAAATTTATAAAACTTAAAAGCCTTTCTCTAAAATCACTCCAGTTTGTTTTCTCATTTACAAGCTTTGGATTACTTTTTTCTAGTACTTCCGATTCACTTAGTGATAGAATCACAATTACCTTCGACTCTAATGTGATTTCGTTTGATTCCTACGAAAAAGTCAATAAGGTCTGGTATTTTGTTAGTATCGGAAGGCGACCTGGAGGAATAGAATTCGCAATTGTTTTTACGGCCTGCTTGAAAAAGTCTTTTGCCTTTTGTTGATATAAGTCTTGAACTCCAATGGGTGTGTTTCGCATTGAAGTCTCCACCGTCCAAGAAAGTTATGTCCAAGAAGATTAAATAAATCTGTATAGTAATGTCATCTTCTGTCGGGAAGCGCCTTGGTGGGCAGTACATAGCTGCTATCTAAACTCTTTCTTTTTCATACCAATACTAATAATTGTTACTTGCATAATTTCACTAGTAAACTTGGTTACTTCATAATGTTTTAAGCTTTTTTTTATTTGAATCGCCGATCCACCTTTTGCCTTGTCAACAGGATGTGGAGCGTGGTAACATGAATAGTGTTCTATTACATTATCTAGACTTTGTCCATTGGAGAAATGAGTTTCGGACACCAGGCAAATATTGATATGTTCTAGATCTAAAAAGATTTTTAATTCGGACGATTGTTGTATAAGACCGTTTGCATCCCATGTAGCGATCTTAAGTGTTCTGTCCATCATTGTTTTTTAAGAGCGACTTTTTCGATTAGTTGTTTGATATTAAAATCCTGTTTATCAATTCTTTGAAGAATAAGTTGTAGCATTTCTTTTATGGAAGTCTCTTCATTCTTCCACACATTATTAACAATCTGAGAATAGGGTTTCTTTTCATCGCTTTTACTTTGAACAGCCTTTGTAGGCGGTTCCTTCTTAGTATTGTTTTCAGCAGTTAAATCGATATTTATTGTGTTTCTGGGTTTGTCTCTAGCAGATGTATTTTTTTTAACTCTGGGAATTTTTTGGCAACTAGGCAGCCTCTATAGCTTGGCGGGTTATTACCCTGGTAAACGTTTGCACTGCGGAACAACTTTAGAATTCGGAGTGGTTCAATTTTAACAGCTCTGCACAAGATTGATCTTACTTTATAAATCTCGTCGAGACTTTGTTTGCTATCAAAAGTAAGCATGATTAAAGGCAGTAACCTCTTACTTGTCATCGATTCTCCAGAGGAGTTCTTAATTGTTATTATTAATTAAATAGATTGACTGCATCAAGGGCTTGGAAGCCTTTTTGTACAAGATCTTCTACTACTTCCTCGGGAGAGCACAAGGAATAAAGACCTCTGACTACAACTTTTATTGACTTTGTAGCTATGTTCTCATATGAGTGCGATTGTATTTGGTGTTTACTCAGTTCTTCAGTGACAGATCTATACTCGTCAACTTCTTCAACTGTGAATTTCCAGTTGTCTTTGTTGTACAATGTGTATTTGCAAGCTTTTTTAGTACATTTTAATGTATGGCATCACTGAAACAAAAAAAAAGTAAGGAAATGTCAAAATAAAGCATATTTGCGTATGTTTTACTTGTATAAAAATAACGTACAAAAGTTCCGTCTTCTTTAAGGAAAAGTTAAGCCACATATTTTCTCAAATTATTGATATTTCATAATTCATATGTAAAATTCGATCGCATTAAATTCTTTGACACTTGAATCCTTCAGTTTTTAAAGTCACATTATATCAGAAAAGGCTTAGGCACTAACTTTAAGTCTAATAATCCATTTTTGAAAAAGTTTTGAATAAGCTAAGAAGGTCCCTTATTCTGATCCCACCGATTTATTAATTTATAATGGTTTAAGGTCCAAGTACACGTTGCGTGATAGTTGGTGCGTAGGAATATTTTCAAGAGTCCTTAGGTTCAATCCCTTCCGGCTCCACCTAAAGTTTTTTTTCTTGCAAGAATTACCAAAACTCCAACATGTATTTTTTATCATGAAAAATGTTTTCTCATGGGGTTTTCATATGTAAAATCAGATTTCCACCGAAAGTTGATTTTTTTGACGCATGGAACACAATTGGAATTGTTTTTATTTATAATTGTTTTAGTATTAGTGCAAAAAAGGTTAATCTGCCGAAAATCCAGGTCTGCAGATTTGTTCTTAAATAAAGAATAAATCAATTCATTTGTCCTCATGGAATGCAAAAAACAGGAGATTTAAGAGATCTAGATCAAAAATAAGTTGATTTATTCTATGAAAAAACCACATCAGCATAGAAATGTAAATCCGCTCCATTGCTGACACTTGGAAACAGGAATGGTCGACAATCATACTGCTATAAAATTCTTCAAAGATATCTGGTGGTTGAACTTCTGTTGTTAAAATGATAATGACAGATTTCGAGGTTAAAGGGTGTTTTTTTACTAACCTGTGTAGTCCTGACACTATATAGACAAGTTTCCTTTAAAAGAATGATAACTTTTTTAAATATGATTTGTCTCTATTCTCAACACGTATAAATTAAATCAGTTTTCCTAAGAGATGTGTCCAAGTTTTAGCTGCTTCCATTTATGAAGGTAAAATACTTCAGCACTTTACAGGTTTTAAAACACAAACACAAAATACTGTGAGTGAGCATCTAAAAATGTCTAAAAGTATACTTACAGCAAGAGTGAAGTACAGTTTTGTGATGAATGCAGCACTGGTGTTCTAGTTGTTGGCACTAAGTATTAAAAAAATGCAAAGTGACTTATTACTTAGTATTTTCAGAAATCATCACCATGAGGACCTCAAAATGGCCAAAAAAATTTAAAATTCAATTTAAAAACTGGATAGAACATAACATAAGCCACTTCTTTAAGAACATTTTACATAGGTACTCAAAATTTGTTTATGATCTAATAGAAGCATGTTAATAAAGTGAAATACAAAATAAATAAAAGTGTCTGATAGACCATATTCTTGTTGTTGAAAAAGACCTTGACTTTTCAATCATTGATGTGTTAAGCAAAGAGTTCGGGTTTGGGAAAACCGTTCCTTCTACAAAAGATTTTTAAAAGGTTCTCATTTATTCCCTTTAAGTACGAGTATGTTTTTTCAAAGTGTCTTGATTTTAAATTTTCATTTGATAATTTTCTTAGGACTTCCAACATCCATGGCTGCGTTCAATCTCAGACAGGTAGGCTATCCGGATTCCTTTTTGTTAGTGTCTTACGTGTAAATCAACAGCTGATCAAAAACAGCTGAGATGTCAAAAAATGAATCCAAAGGTATCCAAGAATTTCTGGGGTATGTAGGTATCTGACAGAACAGCTGATTCAACACACGGTTGAATCTCAAGAAACTTCAAAGGACCAGCTCCGAAACCCAAAAACCCGGCGAAGAACAATTTTTCAATTGTCAATTTTCGATGAGAAGGAATAAGAAATAAAAATAAAAAATATGAAAAAGCGCTACAATATTATTATAGAAGCTTAAATGTTTCTCTGCTTATTGCGAACAGCTGAAAGTTGTTTTTATTTTTTGACAGCTATCTCAATACAGCTATCCAACTCGTTCAACAAGGTATCTACCTATCTAAGATACCCTATCCAACACAAGATTCAACGCAGCCCATAAGATCTTTGAAGATGGATCTTATTGTGACAGCGGTGTTATATAGCCATCTTTTATACAGGTAAACATTCACTGTCATTTTTCTCCAAACTACAGTTCATTTATTCGATACTGAAATATCATTCAAGCATGTCATAGAAAAGATGACCTCATTTCCTGTGTTGATTAATATTTTTTTAAATATAAAGTGGGTCACAAATGATGAGTTAAAAAGTAAAACATATGGTGTGAAAAGTGTGCTAATATGGATTCTCTTTAAAATGAATTCAATGGTATGTCATCATCTTCTCCTCATCGAAAATTTAACAGTAAAACTCCTTTGAATCGACACACTTTGACGTCTCATAATTTTATGTCGTTTCTACCTACTGGATAATTACATTGGTCAGGTGCAGACGAAATAAGGGAAATAAAGTAAGGCAAGATTCAAGTATCTAATTGGCCAGCTGCCAAAAAAGTATCAAGTCAAGTCCACTTATGTCAAAATGACTGCTAATCATGATTTTTCAATTCACCGAAAGCTGAGCTTTATTACTCTATGAAATATTTATTTTATGCACAATTGCATTTAATGTTTTCTGTAAAAAAGTTCCTTGTCAAATTGAAAGAGGAATAACTTATATTTCTTTACAATACAACATACAAATCGTGTTGGACTTAATCAATCATTATAAGGTACGAGTAGGGCTTGTGAAGTAACGTTCCGAGTTTGAAATGTATGACACTTGAAAAAGTAACTAGTTGACTTGGTCAAAATGTACGTTCAAAGAATGCAGTTGACTGCAAATGAAGTCCCTTATGTTGTCTGAACCTGCCCATTGTGTAAAATCCATCTGTCAATATCTCAAGGAAAAAATGACCAAAGTGAGACCTGGTCAACCGTCAAAGAACTTATTTTGGTAAAGTTTAAAATGGGAAAAAACTACTAGCTTTAATGCACACACAATATTTTGTTCCATGAGAGAACTTTAGATTTTACTTATTTAATATGTACGTACAATGGTAATGAGAAAGTATGATAGACATTTTTAAATTATATAAAAAAAAGGAAATAATGAAACGTCAAAATTAGTTGTTTTAGACAGTCTAAAGGGCATGATCAATATTACTTGTCAATTTAGCTTAAAGGCTCTGGATTAATGTAATATTGATCGTTTTGTAAGTCCATCAATGTTGCTCATAACTAAAGCTGAGCCATTGATGAGCATCAACAAAATTTTTAATTTCTTTAATTTTACTTGGAAGAACTATAATGTTGTGTTGGTGCATCAAGGATTACCTCAATGTTTGTGTTTACATTTGTGAAATGGTACTAATTATTGTGGCAAGGTGTCTCATTTTCGGAAGTCTTCACTTAACTTTTTTTAATGAATTCTATTAATTGAATCATTGTCAATGTTAATTGATACTTGTATTAGTGGATAATTTACTTTACTTGACAGAAAGAGGCGTCACTAGTACTTGGCAATGATAATTGATCGTGTGTAGGGCCCTTTAGTTCAACTAACAGGAAATAATACGGGGCCAATTATACCTATCATTGAAATCAGTCAAACAAATTCCTTAGGCTTCGAAATTTAATACCAACAATAAAATAATTTGCTTTCTTAATCGCTTTCGCAAAACAAAATTTGGAATGATCAAAACCAATGATGGCATCTTATACAAAAACAAAATCAATTTTCAAGTGTGTTCTATTCGACACGAAAAAAATCAATTTTTCCATATTTACCAATGAAAATTTCACTATCAATGGGAACATTTTTTGTGAAAATATTATTTTTCATATTTTATGCTTACAATAACGTCAAAAACTGAAACTTTAAAATTGAAACAATGGGCAGGTTCAGGCAACATAAGGGGTTTCAAAGTTAGGCAAGTTTCTATTATCTGATTGGCCAGCTGCCAAAAAATTACCTTCCAATTAAGGCAACTTTAATGGAAAGTTAGCCGAAAAATCTCCCTAACTTTTAAATTAAGCCTACTTCTACCAAAATGACAGTTGATCGTGTTTTTTCATTCAAGTGAAAGCTGAACTTTATTACTCTATGATTTATTTATTTTCTACACAGCTTCATTTAATGTTTTGTGTAAAAGGTTTGCTTGACAATTTAGAAATAAGAAATATTTCTTTACATCACAAAATACAAATCGTGATGGACTTGCAGTTTGCCTGAAGAGTGTTCTGTAGACACAAGTTCTGAACTTGAAATTCATGACCCTTGAAAAACTAACTATAGTTGCTTTGGTCAAAATTTACGTTCAAAGAATGAAGTTGACTGCAAATGTAGTCCCTTATGTTGCCTGAACCTGCCCAATCTTAAAAACGTTCGTGTATTAACAAATGTCAAAAGGTGTGTGAAGAAATGTCAAAGTCTAAACATAAATTACTATTCTTTGGTTCCTCAAGAACAACAATAGTTTGAAAACTTATGAAGCTCTTCTTCTAACTTCTAACACCGATAAATAAAATATGAAATCTAATTAAAAAATTCAAACTTACAAAATGAGTTTTTATCAGATTGGCAAATTGGATCCACCTACTTCATGTTTTCCTTGTACAGCATCATAAATAATCTCTATTGTTCTGATAAGTAATTACAGACCAATTTAATGTTAAGCATATAAATAAAATGCCAGCTCCACAGCCTCATCCATATGTCTAATGATAACATTTTTATCTGCGCTAAAACACAGATAAGGTACATGCGTACATGACATCTAACAAAGTACATAAATGTTCGACGCCTATACATTTAATACGACCTGTGAAGACTCAATTCGACATCAAAACCCTTAAAACCTTACTTCGCAATATACCCTTTTTAACATGGTAAAGAAGGTATTTCTTGAGAGTCTGTCACTATTCAAAATGCCTTAGAAAACAATTTCTTTGAGCTCTTAAAATATTCTGTCTTTAAAATCTCAAGCCCAAAGACGTCATAAACTTCTTTCTTTGAGAACTCGCAACATATTTTTTTCTGGAAATCCGATTTTATATACATACTTTGAAATGTAATACTCCTACGTACCTAGAAGTCAAGGATTTACATCCAAATATCCCTGCTGTGAGTTTGAGTTCTTGTCCATGTATACATAGAACCCAAAAACGCCTATGCACTATACACACATATACTTTTTCAACCCCTGCTGCTGGTCGATAAATCTCAAGCTCTATGACATCAACACAAACGCCTTGAAAAGTGCTTGAACTAAAGAAAGATTCCACTGAAACTCTTGAGCTCTGAGAGAGCCCCAGATTTCTTCTGCGCAGAAGCTAATTTGGGGGGAAAAAACCTGTACAAAACTTTCGTCACTTGAAATATTGAAAAACAGGAATAAATCTCTGCTAAACATTAAAAAGGCTTCTCAATTTTAGATTCTTTTTTATAAATACTATATTATTTCTTATGCGATAAAACTTACAAAACTAATTACATGTAGAGTTTGTGCTTTAAAATTATTTACATTTACATTTTATTTTATTACAAATAGGTTAGAAATAAAACCTAAATACATTTCTTCTTTACTCCTGCTGCTTGAAAATAGCTTCGAGCTGTGTCAATAAGCCGATAGCCCTGAAATCTTCTTTTTGCAAGGCAAAATCTTCGAGGGGCTTCATATATTTCAAGGCATCCCGGTATGTGGAGATATTTTTCTTCTTATCGCTTGAATCTTCTTCATCGTCCAGGTCCAAGAGTATTGATTGGAGTTTTGGCATTTTAGCTTCGGGCTCGTAGTAGTCTTCGTTTTCTTCGTCCACCGTCACTGAAACCTCAAGCTTTGAGGATAAGTCGGCATAGCTATCGCTGAAATCACCGTCATCATAATCATCATCATCGCTGATTTCGATTGAATTATCAGCTCCCATCAGATGATCTTGAACGGCCTTGAAATCTTGCTCTTGCTGTCTCAAGTCCCGGATGACGTCAGCCATTTGGAGTGACAGACCACACGGTGCGACTTTTCCCAGAAGTTTTGAGCCAGGTGCTGCAATCTCTTCGTTGAAATCCTGCAGCCAAAGTTTGCTGGGCGTGAAGGTTGTAATGTCTAGAAGGTCTGCGGCCTCTTTAGCTTTTGAGAGAAGCACTTTGCCATAGATATCTCGATACGGCCGGTTTCTCAACAGCCATTCTTCCATGACTTTGTTCAAAAACTTCATTTTCTGCTTATTCTCCTGAATCAAGACATACTCCTGCGAGGGGATAAGCCTCAATTTGGGGTACGACCTCGGGTTGAGTCTGCGACCGCCGACATCTTTGGGATCGAAGTGCAGCGAACAGACAAGAGGCTTCTTGAGAACCCGTATTTGATTGTAGGAATCTTTGCAGGCCGACAGCCATACTTTGTAATCCGGTGACTCGGGAAGCGGGAAACGAAAGAACTTCAGATCGGGGTTGGTGATTGAGGATGAACTGCATCCGAAGATAATGCATCTTCTGTTGTTGCGCATTGGCATCTTTTGTTGTGTTTTGTCCATTTTGTCCATTTTCTATATGTATGCGAATTTGTTGTTTGCAATTTTCCAAAATACGCTCAAAAATTATGTACTCGTAAATTCCCTCGCGTCGTCGTTGAACGTCTGCGATATGAAACTAACTCAACCAAAAGACTCCAAAACACTGAAAACCGTTCGAACAAACGAAGAAGACGAACAGGAACAGAAACAGAGTCCGACGCAACGTTTTGTGGATTTATAATATTCTCCTTGATATACTCGACAGTCGACTCGAACACCGTACACCGAAGTACATAAAAGCAAGAGCAACAGCAGCTGGCTGGCTGACAACGACGACGACGGGCTTCAGGCTGGCGTACTTGAAAATGGTTTCACTTCTTCACGTTCGGTTCACACAGCCTTTCCTTTACTTTCCTGTGACTGTGCGCTTGTTTGGTTCTTTCTATCTTGCTGTTGCTGTGCTGTGCCGTTGTAATATCTGCTGTGCTATTGTTGTTGCCTCATCCGGTTTTGCTCTCTGTAGAGTCTCTCGAATTTCGAATCTCGTTGAAATGTTATTCTGGGGTGGTTCTAGTTTGTTCGTCGTTGTGTTTCAGAGACCTGAAAATGTTCAACTGAGAACTGACGGCCGTGACTGGATTTGAATTGCTGCTGCATTGGCTGCTGCTGTGCTGCCTGAGACTGAAACTGAGAGCCTGACGATGGTGATGTCGTAGTCGATGTCGATGGCGGGCTGACGTGATGACTGCTTGAGTTTTGAGTTGTTGTTGTGGTTTACATAGAATTTCCTATATAATAGAAGTTGTCTGTGTATGTACTGGACACTTTACAGGCAGAGGCACCTTGAATTTTGTTGCTGAGGATTTTGGTGAGATTTCCGATGAACTGACTCTGTCTCTGACACAATGTCTGTCATCCCCAAAACCAAAACACAGCTGCGAGTGGCATTGGCAACGGCAAGCTGACAAGGGAAAGGAAAAGGCAAAAAGGAACCGGGAAGACACAAGATTCAAGATTAGTTCACTTGAGTTGGTTGAATTGGCAAAGGGATTGGGAAACAGAAGTAAGGAGCAAACGGCTACGGCAACGGCAAGGGATAAATTCTTATTTCTGTTTTTCGGCTACGGACACGAAGTATTTAGTTTCGTTTTCGCAAAAGTTTTTATAAAATTATGTTCTGTTCATAGTGCCGGACGGAATAGCATCTCTTGAATGGAATATAAGGGTTGCACGAATAAATGTCCTGAAGTACAACTGTGTAAGTATTGGTATGAAGAACTTTGAGCGTTATTAATCACAAAAGGATTTCGATTTTTGAAGGAATAAAACAAGAAGAAGATGCTGAAGGAGAGAATGAAGAATTTCTTTTTAAGAAGGCAAGGAGTGTATCCTTGGGCGAGTATTTTGTATCTATACATATATCTATATATATATCTATATAGGTCACACATCTACATTTATGTTTATCTAGGATATTTTGATGTAAAATATTATGTACCTACCTAAGTACCTATATGTTTCTTTAAGAAAATAAGTTTCCTGTAGAATATAAATACAGGTAGCTAGGAAGATAAAGGTAATTGACCGGTCAGTCAAGTTATTTGTAGACTTTTAATAGGAAATAATTAGGCTTTTACAATTATTAGACATATGTATTTAGGTTGGTGCGTTGCATCCAGGTAGCGAGGATTAAGAAATTAATTAGGATGAATGTAATAATTTTCATAATTTCGCCATAAGAAGGTATGCAAATCTGATCAACGAATTTAGAGTTGATATTTGAGTTTTTAGATAAAGTAGGTCAGGTCCGAGGAAGATGCAGCAGATTAGAGCGATAAAAATAGTGAGTTTATCATAGAGGATTATTAAATTGGTAGTAGGTACCTATCTGTTAGAGGAAAGTAATTAAAAAGTAATTTAAATTCATCAACAAATAGGCAAGGATGTATACCTAAGTACCAATTTGATAGGTACCTACCTATGTGCTTTAAAGTTTTGAATAGATAATGTCCATTACATATTAAAATGCACCTAATAGTCCTTCAAATTATAATTAGTTGACTTATAGCAAGATTTATAACTACCTATAGAAGATTACAGACACATAAGGTAGTCATGGCTTGATTTTAGGAAATGTTGTCACACCTGTCAATTTTTAATATTTTTAAAAAGTGTAACGCGGATTATACTTGGAATGAATTGAGTTATTATACTCTGGGATACATGAGTACATAAAAGAAAGGATAATTTTTTGCAAAGAGGAAAGGAATGGAAAATTGCTAAGTTCCATCATCCTTCCCCTTCGTTCTGAAAATTTATTCAGAACGAAAAATTCCATGAAAAATTAGTCAAGTTCCGTTTAAACTTACCATTAACCATCTTACATACAAAATACTGTTTTTGAGAATTCTGTATAAAACGGTCTGCTCATAATGCTCTACACTATGGGCAAAATAATTGAAACACTTCCTTATTTTTTTAGGCAATATTGAGTTTATAACGTTTAACTTGTTTTGCGAGACCAAAGCTTTGTTGACTTTGCAATATGCTTAGATTCGTTGGCTTCTTGGACTTAAGTTTTGCATATTTGGTACATTTTAGCAAAATAGATCCGCTTTCTTGGAGATCGTGCATGAAGGTTAATAACCTGCAAGTTACGATTAGAAGTGACTGGAGTCCCTATTTATCGCTGCCGATCTTTTGAGGACATAACTGGATTAGTTAAGGATTTTTTCACCAACTTAGCCATTACATTCATTTTACAACGACGCCCTCTGGTTTCATCATTGAAATGATATTTAATGTAGGTATAGACTTTATAATCCAAAGGGTGTTTTCTTAGATGTGAGGTTTTTAAGGAGAAGTATTTCATTTAATCTGTGTGGCCAAAAATATGCATATAGCTTTGTTATAAGGATAAGGGTTTCCTATTATGTTTAAAAATGATTTCGGACAAGTGGCTGGCTCACAAAAACACTAGCCCAAAAGCCCAATTTTAGGCTGTGCCGGGCAAACACGACCCGATGAACCCACACAAAATATCACACAATCAAGGACGCCACCCCACAACGCGAGAAAACCCGCTCACCAAAAGTTTGCACTCACGAACTGAACCATAATTTCTTAAAACGAATTTGCACGATTTTCAAACATTGGGCAGGTGCATCCGGTTCATAAGAGATTTGAAAGTTAGGCAAGTTTCTATTATCTGATTATCTCATTGGCCAGCTGCTAAAAAATTCCAATTAAGGCAACTTTAATGGCAAGTTTACTGGAAAGTTAGTCAAGAAAAATCTTCCTAACTATTAAGTCAAGTCTACTCCTATCAAAATGACAGTTGATCATGTTTTTTCGTTTAACTGAAAGTGAACTTTATTACTCTATGATGTATTTATTTTTTACACAATTCAATTTTATGTTTTCTGTAAAGGGGTTCCTTCGGAATTTAAAAAAGAAATAAGTATTATTTGTTTATAATACAAAATACAAATAGTGATGGATTTTTAGATTGCCTGAGGGATGTTTCGTTGACAATATTTTGTTGGAACTTTTTGCACTAAGAACTTAAAGTAGAGGTTTGCGAAGTAAAGTTCTGAATGTAAAATTCATGACACTTGAAAAACTAACTAGTTGCTTGGTTAAAATGTATGTTCAAAGAATGAAGTTGACTGCAAATGAAGTCCCTTATGTTGCCTGAACCTGCCCATTGCTCAGAAGTAAAGCTATGTAAGTAAACCCGATTGGAAGATCTTCCAATATTGGCCGAACTGTCAAACATCTTCCAATAAATCCAATTAGATGGCAATTGTCAATTTTCTATCAAGTAAAAAGTGTCCACTTGGTTCGTTGGTTGATTTTATCCAAATATTAGACAATTTTTTTGTAAAATAATAGTTGACAATGCCGTCAATTTTTGGTCTTTCAATAAAAAACTAAAAATAATCAATTTTCAAGTTCCTTCAAATTCAACCAGCTGTTCTCTCAGATAACCTCATATACCACAAATTCTTGGACTCTTTTTTTGACACCCCACCTGTTTTAAATCAGCTGCTCTGTGACACGTAAAGGATACTCGAATACCCTATGGTTGCGTTCAATCTCAGACAGATAGGGTGTCCGGATACCATTTTGTTAGTGTTTTGTAAAAAAAACAGCTGATATGTCAAGAAAGGTATCCAAGAATTTCTGGGGTTTGTATGTACGTATCTGACAGAACAGCTGATTCAACACATGGTTGAATTTCAAGAAACTTAAAAATTGAGATCAGTCTTTTGTATTTGTTGGTATACAAAAAGATGCAAAATGTTAGTTGAAGATGTACTTGGGAATGTTTTGTACATAATAGACGATGAAGAAGCTATTTGCCTCCGAATTTTAGAAGGTAATTATGATCTAGCACCTTCTACTCATTCGAAAAAGAGATCGAAATTCTTTCAAACAATATCTAGGTATTGTCGCTTCATAATAGTCCACGTCTCTGTTAAACGTAAATCGTTTAAAACCGGAGATTTCGAAAGTAAATTATTAATCGTATAGAATTCCAATTGAGTTAAGAGGAAATTTAACATAGATTACAGATTAAGGTTATCTCTTATTTATTAAATTGTTACGCACCTATCAATTTATCATCGTCCGACGAATCAGTTAAATTATCCTTTAAATGTTTTATCTTACACCAATTTTGACTTTGAAGCTTAAATGTTTCTCTGCTGTTTGTGAAAGGTTGACAGTTGTTTTTGTTTTTGGACAGCTATCTCAATATAGCTATCCAACTCGTTCAACAAATATACCTATTCAAGATACACTATCCAACACGGTAATGAACGCAACCTATTTGTCTGATATTGAAGGCAGTCATTGAAAGACAGTTTTGCAACGATTGGCTGTCAATTTTTTTTTCTGTCACTCTTGACAGAAAAACTTGTGTGTGTGACAGAAAATTGCTGCGAAAAGCATCCAGTATTGGAAAATTTCTAATCGCTTATATTTAGCTTTAGTCTATTTATTACGAAATGACAAATGAAACTGAGCACAATTAGAGTGACAACTGTCAAAAAGAAAACTCCAGATTAAAAACCAAACGTATAAGAAAAACACCCGTTACACACAATTTTTTGTTATGCACAAGAGCAAAAATACTCCATTAAAATGGAGTATTTTTGCACAACAGTCTTGACTTTTCAATGTTAAACTTTGGAATTTATCAATTGATAGTAGACACTCGATGATTGACTGATAACATGAAGGTTCGTATTTACTTCAACAAGCCCGCTGCTATCCCAAAAACTATGCCCGTATCCGTATTACGACTTAGACGGTTATGGATGACGAGAAGGATTCTATCCATTTCAATTATTTTTATTTTTTCAAGTAGTCTATTGTTGAAAGTAATCTTCCAATTCTCTCTTCTCACTCTGAAAATCCAATAAGGAATTGTTATAAACACTCTTTAAATTCATCTATATTTATTTTCCACATACCTTATTTTAAGATAAATTAATACTAAATTTCAAAATATATATATTGGGATTTATAATCTTTGAGAACTAGGTATAAACTTTATGACTTTTTTAACATAAATATGATTAATAATATGAAATATATATAATTCACACTAAAATTGGAAATTTATGAAAAATTATTGTGCGGTAAGTTTAAAACAGATATAAATAGGTATTAAGTCCACTAATAAGTTTAAAAAGAAAAAACACACACACTTCTTTTGTACTTTGTTTTCTAAAACACTTCGAGATCAAATGGTTGCGTTTACAAACCTAAGATTCCAATTGACCCGTATAAATTTTTTCCAATTGCTCAATTAACCCGATAGCTCTATAATTATCCATCAACATTGAGTACTCTTCCAATTTCTTGAGACAAGCCAAAGCCTGCTGGTCATTGGTTATTGGTTTGTTATTGTCATCGTTATCATTATCGTTGTTGTTGGTGATGGATTCATGCCTTCCATTTCGGGTAAATTGTGTTTCACAAAAGTTTTGACTTTGGCCGTAATCATTATCGTCATCACTATCATCAATTTCACAAACATCATTGTTCGAACTGCTCATTGTATGATCATAATTCATCATGCTATCAAAGCTAAAACATTCCCCAGACCCAGATTGATCCAAAGGTGGCAGCTGAATTAGATCATCATCTTTGTTCAGATCGATGGTATGCTTTATTTCCTCATAGATATCACGCAACTCCAATGATCTTTGAATTCCATCGTAAAAATTCGAATTTGGTGTGAGCAACTCCTCGTTTTTGATGCGATACTTTCTCTTAAACCTGTCCAACCATCTTCGGTTCGGTCTGAATTCACTGTACTTAAACAGGTGCTTGGCTTCGTATGCCTTCTCCAAGATATCAACATCGGTGAGGGGCAATTGGGCGCATTTGCAACGATAAAGCCACTCGTATATCACCTTGTTAGTGGTAATCGATATCGCAGACGGCCGTCTGCGAAGTCTATTCGGGTCGCCATTATTGGCCCACTCCCTGAGGAGTCGTTCCTTCTGCGACAGAATCGACAATATTTGGGTTCGACCGCAATCAAACTTCAATGCCAGCTCCCTTGTGTCACGTCGGGTTTCCGCAATTCTTATAACTTCTATCCGTTCCTTCAGCGACAACACTCGTCGACTTCGCTTTTTTGTTTGCTGAAAAAATTGGTTGAACATTGATTATTCAAAAAATTGTAAGTTTTTAAAGTTAGATAGCAAAACAGTAGGTAAACAGATAACGGTAAGGAATTTGCTCGATATATGTACATAAAAATGAAATACAAACTAAATTAGAAGAAAAAAACTTACTTGTTCCATATTCTCGTATCGGACAACGGTACTATTCATGGTGGTGTTTGGAGTATACTGATAAAATGGCTGGCCAAAATGTAACTGCTGAGGTGACGTCATCGGTGACAGAGCGTCGGACAAGTAAAATGCTGCTTGTCCGTGAGCTGAGCTGAGAAATTATAGACTGATTCATGGCATGCGCACTAAAATTAAATCGCTCTCTATCACCATCGTCGTAGTTCGCAGGTTGCCGTCTACGACCTACGTACATCAACGAACCTTAAGCACCACAATCTATGGAAGAAATTTGGCAGCAATGCGACTCTGGCAACTAAACGGTCGCTCTCTGTTTGTGTATTCAATAGACGGCAGATGATAGAAAGCAGAGTGGACGGGACGGGGAGGCAGTTTGTCCGATAGCTTTACCGATTTGAACGTCGTCGTCGCGTGTCGATTGGGAAGAGTACATGATGGGTCATAGCTTAAAGCTATATAGAGTTTTTGTTGCCTAAAAGCAGCTATGTACATACATTTTATGTGCTGTGGTTGAGGTTGACTGCTTGCTGAAAAAAAAAGATGTGCTATTTGGTTGGTATCGCTTTCGGGGTATATAAGCAGACCGTGCAAGATAAACAAACACGAAGGGGGTTGTTTTACTTGGAACATTGTTAGTGCCTCTCGAGTATTTTTCGCAAATGATGTTTGGAAGTAATCAGCAGTCAGCACTCTTTTTATATAATATTTATTTTTCAGAAAGAATGGAACAGTGAGTTTGTATTTTGTTTTGGGTCGATATGGAGGTACCTGCTTCCTACGTATGTTAGGTAGCTACATAACTACAAGTGTTTGAAAGTTTGAAGAACTTTGGGGTAAATGTTTTGTGTTGGATGGAAAATAATAGGAGAACTCTTTTTGAAAAAGGTAAAGGTAGATACATAGGAACCTAACCCGTATTAAGCATCTTGGGATCTTATTAAATTCATTTTTTTTAAAGGAGTAATGGATGAGTTTGTAAGAAAGTAGGTATGTATGTACAATGTACATATCTTCTATAGGATATTTATTTAAGAGCCTGAGAACTTTAACCAATAATAGGAGCTTACCTACAAGATGGAAATATTAGCTAAATAGCAAATTATAATTAGCACCATGAACTTATCCGGATCAGATCATGATAATAAAACAGCATTGGATCATCATATTTTTTTATTATTTAAAGTTTGGTAACAGTGTCAAATTCGATCTTTCAAAAGTGACATTTCAAAATACAAAATTTGATGAATGTAATAGGAGTTAGGGATATTTATTTACAAATTACCTACAATTTATTCGTGTTTTCCATTTTGTGTGGTTGCAGATTTGGGAATTGTTTGACGTTTAAAGCAGAGTTGCCAAAGAACATTTTATTTGATGAATATTTGTTCGTTGTTCTTTTTAAGGAAGAATGATATCCATTAATTGGGCTAAATATACATTTTTGCTAAAGATAAAAAGTAAATAAAAATGAAATTGCTTACTATCTATTTTAAATATTTTTTTTTCAGTCGGATGGAAATGTAACTATGGCAATATGGGTTATATTTTAAATAGTTGGTAGTGGTACCAACATTTACATGTAATATTACAAATTCCATCCCTCTTTGTGTGAAATAGAGAAATAAATGTTGTATTTCAAATTAAGATCCAAACACAAAGCTGGATCTTGATTTGTTGTTGTAATAAATGTAAATCCATGATTTGGATTAGATCATGGTGATAATAAAACGCTGCTATTATTGAAATTAATTTTGTAATTTTGGCTTATTGACGAAGCTTCATTAAACATAATTCTTAGCACAAAGTGCTTAATAAGCTTTCCAAGCAGATTTATGTATTTATAAGTTTTTACAATTTGAATTGATGTTCTAAAACCTTACTAAACTGAAATGTCAATATGCTGAACTTTCAAAGCATCAAAACTTCGTATGAAGCTATGAAAAAACACCCTTTATTCACTTAAAATAAAACATAAAAGCTTAAGATTGCACCAATACAGATCGTACAAAACATATCACACAAAAAAGAGGTTGTTGTACGAGAAATATTGTTATAGTTTTGGTGTGAGGTGGCGTATGTGGAATATAATAAATTAGATGGCGCAACATTCCGTTGAGTTCTAGGGCCTTTTGACTTGAGGATTTGTTAATTTGTTTGCAATAAATATAGCTACAATTTGTCTTCTCTGAAGAATGGTAGCAACCATATAATTCACAGAAGCTCTATGAAGCTCAGATTATATGGAATCTCGATTTATTCGAAAAAATATGCGTCAAGATAAGGTATAATGGTCATCTTCTGATGAGCCCAACCATTACATCGGGGCGAAACGCATATATGAACACCTATGGTGGTTTATTTTCATTTTCATGATTTTAAATCATATTTATTAAAATAAACGGTGTTCAGAAAAAAACAATTCGACTGTTAACATAGTCAACTATTTCATAGGTATAATATAATTTCTTTAATTCTTTAGGTTAAAAATATCATTTTCAAACTCCATTGCAGTTTAAAACCATGAAAGATAAAAAAAATCTGCAGGCAGTTTCTACATTTGGAAATGTGTTCCCAATTTCCATCTTTATTGAATTCTTTTAGTACGAGGTGCAGGCATTCTACCTCAAGTTCTTCTGCATTAACATTTCTATGGTATTTTTTTTTTTGAAAACTGTTCGCAAGAATTTTGCAACTTCGCTGAAGTCAAATAAGGCAATCGAAAACAATTTGATATTTTAAACTTTTCTTTCCCAATTAGCTGAGCGGGGTGGATGGTGGAGGGCCATCAAAATATGTGACAAGCGAACTATTTTTCGTTGCATTAAATCTTATCTACAATTACAGAGGCATCAGTCTTCTTAACATTGCGTATAAGATCCTCTCTGCCGTATTATGTGAACGTCTGAAGCCATTCGTCAACAACCTGATTGGTCCTTATCAGTGTGGCTTCAGACCAGGAAAGTGCACTATCGACCAAATATTCACACTACAGCAGATCTTGGAAAAAACCCAGGAGCTTCAAATCGATACCCACCATCTCTTTATCGATTTTAAAGCTGCGTATGACAGCATCTATTGGGAAGAGCTCTACCGATCAATGTCTAGTTTTAGCATCCCTGTCAAACTTATCCGTTTGTGCAGAATGACGATGGAGAATGCACGCTGCTCTATCAAGGATCTTACCGATGCATTCGATGTCAAAAAAGGTTTTAGACAAGGCGATGCACTGTCATGCGACTTCTTCAACATCGTTCTGGAAAGAATTGTGCGAAACTCAAGCGTCAACACTAAAAGCACAATCTTCCAAAGGTCCATCCAATTACTCTGATACGCAGATGATATTGACATAATTGGAAGATCAAAGCATGATGTCAGTGGAGCGGTTTTGAGTATTGCGACGGAAGCGAAGAAGATGGGTTTAGTGGTCAATGAGGGCAAGACCAAGTATATACTATCATCAAAAAAGGACACTGAACGACGAAGTCTTGGGCAAAACGTCACCATGGACAGCTATAACTTTGAGGTAGTTAAGGACTTTGTCTACCTAGGCACTGCTATTAATACAGACAACGACACCAGCGCTGAAATCAAACGAAGAATAACTCTTGCAAATCGCTGCTTCTTTGGACTTAGAAGGCAATTGAGAAGTAAAGTCCTTTCTCGAGCATCTAAAATCACCATCTATAAGACACTCATCGTCCAGGTTCTCATTTATGGCGCTGCTGAGGCCTGGACCCTGTCAAAGAAAGATGAGAGCTTCTTAGGATGCTTCGAGAGAAAAATTCTTCGGGTGATTTTTGGTCCCGTACGCATAGATGGAGAATGGAGGAGAAGATATAACGACGAACTGTACGGGCTGTACAGTGACACTGACCTAGATAGCAGAATTAAAGTCCAACGGCTTAGATGGCTAGGTCATGTAGAGCGGATGGACATCAACGATCCAGCCCGGAAAGCCTTCGAATCAAATCCCAAGGGACGGCACAGCAGAGGACGACCGCGAATCAGGTGGCGCACCCAGGTGGGACAGCTAGCTAGGTACCGAGCTGGCTGAGACGCATTTTCATAGCTTTGTTCTCTACAATCCTCTATTGAATTATCATGATTTTCCAGAAATTTCAAGATTGTGATTTATGTTTTTGAATAGGTATACATTTTATGAACCTTACACAATTTTTAGCATACCGAATTACAAAAGTCAACTGGTCGATATGGGAAAGGGCGGGAGTACTGGCAACTCTTGTGCAAAACTGTAGAGTAGAACGAAAGCAGAGTTGTTAAAATAATGTTGACAGCGTGTGCAGGGCAGGTGTATGATTAAGGATGCATGTTGCCAGAACTTTAACATGTTGAGGAGGAGAATTTTCAGGGAACGGAGAGTAAAATGAAACTTGTTTTTCTGTTACTATCTACTAACCTTTTTTCGTTTTCTATATAATTTTTGTATATATTCATTCATTTTGCGTTCGTAGATTTAGGTGCCAAATAATTGCAAAAGACGCCACTGGATTTGTCAAAACATTTTGTTTGTTCTTACATTCCATTGAACAAAATGTGAAGAATCTGAACATCTGGATTTTTTCCACAAATTAACCCCTCTTTACACTTATACTGGGTTATCTATTGTGCGGTTTTAAAAGTAAACGTAAATAAAACGCTCAAAATAATTTTGTTCATGTTTCTTTTTTATTATAAGGTTTGAACGTTGACATCATGTGTCAGATACTACATCATTTAAATGACGACCACACGAACTGTTGCAAGCATCGATTTGGGTAATTTTCGACCACTTTTTGACACATATATATATATTCGCTCGATTTGTGTGGCATGTGACAACGTCTTGTTGAAACCACATATTCTTCAAGTCGTATTTTTAAATTAACGGTGACATTCTTTTCAACGTCGTTTTCAAAGAAGTAAGGTCCAATCACAACTCTGGACCAAAGAGCGCACCAAATAGTGACTTTTTGTGGATGTAATGGCCTCTCTTCAATTACTTGAGGATTCTCAGAACACCAAATACAACCATTTTGTTTAATAACATACCCACCGAGTGAGAAATGTGCTTTTCCGCTAAAGAAAATTTTGTTCGAAAAATCGCCACCCAAGTCGCAAGTAGTTAAAAAAAAAAATAACATTAATACTTACAATTTAGTATTATACGGTTTTTTAAAGCCAACATTCTGTTCTATTAGCCAATTTTTAAATAAAGTCAAAATTATGCAATTATTTTTTAAGTGAACAATTAGCCAATGCCCGAACGTCGCCGCTGTTCGTGAAAGTGTGCACCACAAACCAAACCGAGGCAGTCAATTCGACGCCGCTCACAAGAACTTCGCCGTCGCAGGATAAGCCAAATTACCGGATTTAGGAAGACGACATGACCATCCAATCGATATTCACGAAGTACCGATTCATCTAAATAAAGTCACTGTTTGTGTGGATTTTGGGCGGGGGGCGTTATTGGATGGCCAGGTTATAACCGTCAACGTTGATCGCTATAGTTTGATGATCACCATCTTCTTGTAGCCTGAATTGGAAGATATGAAAACCGAAGAAATATGATTTTAACAGGATGGCGCTGTGTGCCACACAGCTCACAACGAGTTGACTTGAAGATCGTGTGATTTGACCCCTCAAGACTTTTTCCTGTTCGACTTTAAGCCCTAAGTCTTTCCTTATAAGACGCAAACCACCAAAACCCTCAAAGACAACATAATGAATACCATAGTTAAATTCAACCTGATTTATGCGCCAATCATTGAAAACTAGATTTTATCAATGCCCACCACCGAGCGAAGCCACGTCAGTGGCAAATCCAAAATCATTTACATGTCTACGAGTATTTACGTAACGTGTATATTCTTTCAGCAGTTTTAATAATTCTTAAAAGACAAGCCAATTCATCAAAAACAAAGAAAAATCTTTTGAAAAAATATAATTACAACGACATCTCTGTTTCTCTCCCAGCTTTTTAAACCTTACATAAATTTCATTCTCTTTAGCAAACTAAAGTTCTCTTTGAAATCAATAAAAATAAACCCACAGCTGTTCGCCCACATTTATTGTTGTATGTACGGTATTTTGTAGTTATAGTCAAGTCAACCAACGCATCGATTCCGATTGGTGCGGATACCGCTGCCAAAAAGTGGAATTGATAAACAGAAAAAAGTAAACAAAGTGTATTTTTTAAAGTTAACTTATAAGTGTCAAAATTTATGTAAACTATAAACAATTTTTCATTAAACAAATAAAACTCAAAGTGCACCAAAGTTTTTCATCAAAAAATACCCCCCTGTCTACGACTATTTACCTCCCTATTCCTATATTATAAAGAAAAAGGAAATGTCTACCTTAAAAAAAGAAAAACGCCTTTGCTGCGTGAAGGGTTGTTCTACGCCACAGGACTTTGTACGCGAGACATTGTTCATATTCCCAGAAAATTCAACTCGACGCTCCAAGAGATGGTTGGAATTGTATCCCAACAGTTTCGTATTGAAGCCGAATGCCGAGAACTACATATGCGGCCGTCACTTTACCGCCGAGTGTTTCAATAAAAACGGCGCCCTTCTGCACAAGTCCAATCCAAGTGTAAACATCGACACCAGTTATGCTCAAGACATTCTTATGAAATCGTTCATCATGAAAATCATCTACGAATGGGTGCTGAGGAATTGCATTAAAGACTATTTACTTGTGATTTGGGATCGAGTGGAGGAGGCTAAGACCTTATTGGGCATGCAAATATACACCCAACAAAGTATTTGGGTTTCAAGGTTTCGAAATTTTAAATATGCAATACAGAAACACGGAGCACGCTTTGGACAGGGACAAAATGGTCCTAAGGATATACTTGGAATTGTTAAGGATATTCGCCATGAATTGCCAAGTAATTTCTTACTGCCGGCGGATAAGATTGTTCAGGCAAATAGTTCCGCAGAGGAGTCAGTAGTTAAGATTGAACCTGAAGAAGATACGGTTATTGAGGTGAAACTCGAAAACTCCGATCCAGCCGATGAACCGATTTTAGAACAAAACCTAGACGTTGTACCAAATAAAAGCTTGGATACTTATCAAGAGGCGCTTGAACTTTTGGAACCCCTTAGAGATTATGTTAAACGCGTTAACAATGAAAATGCTTCAGTTCGACTGAAGGAAATAGAAAATGTTCTCAAACAAGTCATTAGAAACGATTCTCAACCAAAGAGATCTTTGAGAAAAAGACGAAAGTGATAGAAATAAAATAAATGTAGACAAAATAATATTGCAATAAAATCTGTGTTTAATAATAACATCTATTAAAAACTTCGATTTATCATTTACTTGAAAAAAAAAGCAAATAAATAAGTTCTTTTCACGAATGGCCTACTTCCAAAAACTGCCTAGGACCGTACATGAAGTTGAAATTTGAAATTCATATTTTCTGTTCAAAGAGCAATTTCTGCTGAATACATTAAAATCTCATCATCGTTGGTTTTGTTATGATGAGAGAGGGAATTGAGAAACGTGATTTTAATGTCTCTCGTGTTTTTTCTCTTACCACTACGAAAAACCAATAAATTCTCTATATTTAAACAAACCAGAGCTGTCTTCCAATATTGTTGGAGTTAATGCTATAACAATTTTGTTATTATATGTTCTAAGAGAATTTTGTTCAATATTTGATGATATTTTGTAATATTAGTTTATGATTTTTCAAATTAAAAAAAAATACGGCTTTATAAACTTCAATGCAAACATTTCAAAATAATTCAAGACTTTTAAAGAATTCAAGAGAATTTAAGGACTTTGCAGTATTTTTAAGGTCAAATAATTGGAGAAAAATGATCAGAATCTTTTTATGGTCAAATGATTGGAGATTCCAAAATTGTAAGTGTCAATCTTTAGGCGCCAATTGTAGCTAGCAACAAATATTGGATTTTTTTTGACAAGTCGTTTATAGCTATCATTAAAAATGTCTGCCATTGAAAAATGTTTCCTGATTGAATGTCACCGAAAAATGTTTATTGTCAGAAATCTGTCATTGGTTTTGTGTGAAATTGGAACACAAATTAGTGAAAATTTAGTTAAATCTTTTCCTTTGTTGACAGCACACTACCTGCCCCTTTCTACTGGTAGGTTCTAATAGTAGGTAGGTAGTATAAGAAATAGTACTTATTTGACAGTTGTTGACTTTAAATTCTAAAATTAAAGAGACGAAGAGTATTTATTTTTATTGTTAAATCCAGTAACTCTACTCTGCTTTCTGTGCTTAAGTATTAGTATGTGCATTGCGTCGACGATGGCGGAATTTCAACTTATTTTTGTTTGTTTATAATAAATAAATAGTTATATGGTGTAGTTTACTTTTAATGACTGATTGAGGAGAACGGAAAATATTAGTTTCTTCATAACATTTTTTGTTTTGATTTTGAATTGAGTAATTGTTTTTATTTGCCGCTTAAATAAAACAAAATAAATTAATATCTTTCGTGATTTGATCATTAAATAAGTGTTCCCTTCTCACAAAATTCAATACATATTATAGTACCCATAATAAAAAAGTGCTATACATTTTCAAAATGCCGAAAATAACTCGGCCGCATCAATATTCAAACAGACGTCTACGGAACAAGAACCAAACGTAAGGGTAAACTTAAATTTAGATGTGTCCCACAAATATCAAATTTAATATCGGATAAACCTAATCTAATATATGCTAGAAGAATGTGTCAAATAACATACATACATAAATATAGTTCTACATTTGTTGGTGAATGTTATAAATTCAAAAGAAATCTGACAATTGCGGAGAAAGAAAACGATATTTACAGGGTGATTCCAAATTGAATTATTTTTAATTTTGAAATTTTTTTAAGAAGTACTATAAAATCTTATTAATAAATCCGTACAAGCGAAGGATTAGGCTCAACTCTCTTTTATCGCTCAACGAATTTTCAAAGGCGTTTTTATTATTTGATAATAAGAATAAGAACGAGCAAACATTAAAATCTATTTAAATTTACATTCAAAGTTCATTTGTTCATATAAAACATACAAAAAATAGTTTGTTCTGACGTTTCTTACCTATTTTTTGTTTCAGTGATGCCATACCTTGTTTTTTTGTGATTTCATTGTTTCAAACCAAAAATTGTTTGGTATTATTTCAAATTACTAATGCATTCTACTTTTAAATAAAATTCAATTTATTTTAAGGTATGTGCCTTTTAAATAGAACAAAAGTAAACAAAAAAGGTTTTATGTGGTCTAGTACTAAAATACAAAATAAACTTTGAACATAGCCAACATTTACCCCAAAACCTTTAGTGGGACCGAGATAGGGGGTTGCATCCCTATCTGTTTGTACCCCATACTTTTTCTATTTAAAAAACAAATTGTTTTAGCTGGGTTCAGTAAGGTAAAAATCAAATTAAAAAAAAATAGGGTTGCATTCGAAAAAAAAAAGTCTTTTTTATGAACTAACAGTGTTTCCACCACGAAAACCCATCTTACTGTAAAAAAAAGGACATGACTCGTGCAGCGGTAATGGAAAGCCGCCCCTAAAATAGTTCAACAAAAGCATAAGCTATCGCATTAAAATCGTGTGTAATAATTACACTAGTGGACAAGGCTTTGTTCTTGGCAAATCCAATAGCACTTTTCCAATGGGTGTTAATTCAAATCCGATTTTAAAAATCACTCTTATCACGCCAGGTTTTATGAAATGATTTTAAAATTTGTATAATTTTAAAATTTTGAGGTTAGTTAAATTCATGAAATAGTTTTTCCTCTATAGAATTCGTGATGGTCTTTAAAACCAATAATCCATCTGTATTCAAGAGTCACTTTAAATATTTATGGCAATTCATAAAATTTTCCAAGAATCATAAGTTATCAAACTCAACGTTTCAAAAGTCTATAGTTCCGTCCGGCCTGTATTTTGTTTTAAACACCCATTTAGATTTTATGACTTTCCGGTCAATTGGTCTGTCAGTTTGCATTGCATTTTTCCATTCTATAGCATCTTCCAAAAAAAATACTTCTTTCACATTTTCGGGATCAGTTCGCATCTTATTTGATGTTGCTTGTTGAACGATGTTTTCTTCGAATTCTTTTGCATCTTGCCATTCGTCTGAATCTTTTCTTTCGATGTCATTTTCAAGTTCATTCACTTCATTTTTTGGGGTTTTATTTTCTTCATTGCTTTCCGAATTATTCGAGTTATCTGTGAACGAGAAGTTATAAAAATTACAGCTTTATAGATCGTTGTCTTGGTATTTGACGGTTTGCCCATTGTTGATAAGCCTGATGTCTCTGCTTCGAATTACAATTCGCTTGTTTTTCATCCAAATTCTGTAAGGCTTAGACTCTTCCGCGTAACATACTAAAATTCCTTCTTTGGATCTGTTTTCGATTCACTAATTCAGCCCACATAAATTCGGGAAGTTTGCCTTCATCCATTAAACATCTTGCCATCTCGGTTAAAGTCCGGTTAGCCCTCTCGGCTAAACCATTTTGTTGCGGTTTCTGGTGAAATATTCCGAAATCTTCTACGAATTTTTGGAAGTCATTGTTGCAGTATTCTAATCCGTTGTCCGTTCGGAGTGTTTTAACTTTCTCACCAGATTGAGTTTCAGCAAAAACCTAAATTTTTTTTAATGTTACGAAGGCTTCGCTCTTCCTATTCTAGAAATAAACATAAATCTTTCGTGAAAAGTCATCGATGAATGTTATAAAATATTTTGCTTTTCCCAACGATTCTGTACGCATCGGACCACATATGTCTGAGTGGACAAGTTCTCAGCGACGGGATGTCTTTTTTTCATTGTTGCTTGTAGGAAATGCTGTTAAAGTTTGCTTAGCTCGAATGCAAACAGTACAATCATCGATGTCATCTTTAAATTTATCAGGCAGTCCATGAACCAATTTCTTTGCCAAAAGCTGTTTCAAAGAAATTAAATTTACGTGTCCCAGTCTTTTATGCCAAGACAAGGATCCATAATATATTTCAGATTTTTGTTGTTTCATTTGTTTTATTTGTGACTAATTGTGTTTATTCATTTGTGTGTATATACTACAAATCGTTCTGTTTTAATGCTACTGTGACCAAATTTCCTTTATTATCTAAGATTTTAGCTTCAGATCCTTCAAAAATTACCTTGTATCCATGATCTTTGGCCTTGCTGATTGAGATGAGATTGTCAGTCAATTTTGGAACAAGAAGTGTATTGTACAGATATAGTGGCTGTTTTGAGCTTTTAACATTGATGTTTGACTTAACTGTTCCTGTTCCTTGAACACTTACAAGATCTGCAAGTTTTACATGGTACGCATCTTTGTTTGAATTAAGGGTGATACAACTAGATTCATCAGCGCACATATGTGAGGTTGCCCCACTGTCCAAATACCAAAATCGCTGATACAGTTGTTCATATGGTAGTTTTGAAAACGCTGTACATTCCTGTACGATGAAACCTTGTTCTTGCTTTTCACCATTTTAAGTCAATCTTGTTTGGTCAGTTTAAGTCCAGCAATCCTTATATCCATTTGACCTCGCTTGCCACATTTTCTGCAAGTAAAAGGAAAATTATTGTTTTCGGTTCTAATCTTACATTGAGGTTTCTTGTAATGCTTTTTCGAACGGTAATGCTTGGCACCGAGTACGTTATTTTTCAAAAATTCCTTCTTTCTATCCCCAACTTCAAGTAATCTGGTGAAAACAGTACAAACATCTGGATAATTGCTTTAAAAATCGAACGCAGATCTTATGTCCTTGTAGTCATCGGATAATCCATCGAGAAGAACTACAACTAGTAGATCATCGTCTAATTTGGCCCCCAACTCCCTTAATCGATTGGTTATTGTTTTGAATTCGCGAACGTGTTTCGGAGATAAAATATTTTATTGAACAATATAATGATGTTAAACAAACGAAGAATAAATTAAGAGTAAAAAATATCGATGACAATATTAATTAGAAATCAAAAAAGCTTATAGATGAAAATAAGTTGAGAAAGTGAAAAGTAGTTTAAGTTAAAGTATTTTTACATATAACTAACAATATGTTTAACATCTGTAAAAAGAAAAAAGTATGGAATGTAAAAACATCAATTTTTCTCTGGACACGAATTTAGCACATTTAACAGTTTCTTGGCAAAATTTTACTTACCATTATCAATTGTAAGTTTTTCTTAGTATTTGGTAGGAAACCCTTTGTTTTGCAGTACAGAAGCAATTCTTCTTGGCAAACTTTTAACCAAAGCCTCACATCGTGACCTTGGAATTGCATACCAAGCATTTCGAATCTCTTGTCACAATTTTGTAAAATTGGCTGTTTTTTTTTGCTCAAAGTGTGTTTAGGGTCGTTGTCCTGCATGAAGCGCAATAATAAAGGCGAATTGTCTTCTGTGTAGGGTATCATATGATCCAACAGGATATCTCTGTACACGTTCTGATCCATTTTAGTGCCAATTTTTACGATGGGACCAACGCCGCGCCGTGCCATGAAAAGCAGCCCAGACCATAACGTTGCCTCCACCGTGTTCCATCGTCTTAATAGTGTAAATTGGATCATATTCCCTGTTTTTTGGACGCCATACATATTCTCCCATCCGAACTGAACCGGCAGAATTTGGAATCATCGCTCCAGAACATGTTTTTCCAAAAACTAATTGGTTTGTCTAGGTGAGCTTTGGCAAGCTGTAACCTAGATTTCAGATTTTTTTTGATACAAGTGGTTTTCTCTAAGCAGTCTTCATTTAATCGGCGTCTGGTCCTTGAGGTTATTTACTCCATAGTTTGTTGAAAGTTCGCTTCGAATGGCACTGGAGTTCTTGAACGAATCTTTGGTCGGTAATTTATAAATTCTATCTTCATTTGCAGTTGTCTTTCTGGCCCGAGGGTTTTGTTTAACTTTTTTTAATTACGAAGGGCATTATAAACCAGCTTCCTGCAGCATTCTAACAAATTAGAAATGTCTGTTACCGGCCGCCCTTTTGACTTCGTTTTCAAGATCAGACTTCTTTTTTCCTTTGAGACCAATTTTCCTTTTGTCATGACTAATTCATTTTTTTAATTTTTTTTAATAAAGATCATTTAAGGAATATTTAATTACCTCAAAAATTATTATTTTATTTTAAAAAAAAACACGCAAAAATTAAAAACACACTCTTTGAATGCAAAACGGGCTAAATTTATGTTATTTAAAAAATTTCCAGGAGATCCAGACATTGACATGGCCGTATTTTGTTTCACATTTTGTCAAGGATAAAATTGAAGGTTGTGCTTAGGTTCAACCATTTCGCTTTACTTTCGTTGACGGTCATCTTAATGGCGTCGCCAACGTCTTACCAAACCACATCTCAGGTAGTTAATACTCCGCACAACCTGCGGTCCACAAACTTCGTCGGGTCACAACGTCCTGAATACATTGTTAGGTTCGTTCATGCGTCCAATCCTTTCTTACTTTTTTTGGTATGACTTCTTTTTCGTTATTTTGCTGAAAGGCGACTTTTTATTTATTTCTAGTTTTTAATTTTTTTCAAAACTCTGTAAACTTTTGTTGTTGTTTCCTACTCGAAAACTTTCTGTCAGTTATTTGCATTTTTTACTACTTCACCAAACTTCTTCTAATTTTTAATAATTTTAATTATCAGATACTAAATAAAATTATCAGTTCAATAAACGTTTGTCTTTTATTTTGGAACCACCCTATAAATTTCGAATTTTTTACACTTACAATATGTACCTATAGATATCTATCTATTTTTTTATTTTTATAGGAAAACTGAAACGGTTGATGTACCAGAAACCATCAACACACCTGATACTATCAATCTTCCCGAATCCATCACTTTACCACCTACTGAAGCCACACCTTCTGAAAGTCCAACGGAAAATCAAGAAAAAGAAGAATCCGCTGAAAATGAAGCTCAGGGAAAAGATGTTTTACCAAAAAATGGTCTTACCAGCTATCAAAATTGTGTCGAAGTATTGAAACCACTAAAGGACCACATCAATCGAATTGGAAATAAACAAGCTTTGTTGCGATTGCGTGAAGTTGAAAAAGTTATTAAATATGCTATTAAAAATGAAAAAAGAGCAAGGAAAAGCTTACAAAATACGAGCGTGACAAATTAAATTAATATCTAATAATTTGTATGTAATTTTTTACTAAACATTATTTTTGGAAATATGTAATAAAAAGAATAAATAATAAAAAGGCTTGGAAGTTATTTTAGTTAGAACACAAATCAAAAGGTAAGGCGGATCGTAGAAAATTAGGAAAGGTTCTAACATTTTGTCCAACATTTGTGGCCGTATCACGGCGAAAGTTTTCCTCAAAATAGTAGATCTTCGCGAGCTTGGAGGAGAATTCACAAAACTTTAATCGGAAACGATATCCGTGTTTTGTTGGAAAATCTATCAATAGTATAAAAGAATTTTACACGAATAACACAAACTACTACTGATAAAAGTTAAAGTAGCACCTTACTACGGATGGGTTTTTGACATTTATGCGAGTCTCTAATGGATATTGTGTGATTTTTATTCTAAAATGTTGGTACGATTGATATTGCGTTTGTATCTCGATGGCTGTGTTCGTTGAGTAGTTGTGCATTTGGGATCATGTGTTTTCCATTGGGGAAAAATAAATCTGTTACTGTTTATATTATTTAGTTTTGTTAATGAAAATGGATTAACTGGGCTTATTTTGAAAAGAAAACAATGGAAAAGACAATTAAGTTTTACCATGTTTAAACCAAAGGCCTATCTCAGTTTAGATTAAATAAATCTTTTTGGTGTTTCCACTGCACAAGAAGATTTATAAATGATTAAGTTTGACTTACTTACTGAAGGTGGCACAAAAGTGACAACATAAAATCTACGTAATAAACTTAAATTGAAAGATAATTTGCAGAAAGCTAATGATTCTGATATTGCAATTAACAGTCAAAATTACAGCTTGAGAAAGCGACGTGTAAACACTGCGAATAAACTAATTTTATATTAAAAGCCAGAAAATAATAATATGAGTGCTAGAATAAGTAAGAAAAGTGGGAAAAATTGCGTTGATACAAACTGTGATTTCTCAAACGAAAAAGGTGTGATTTCTCAAACGAAAAGGGTGAATATGATGTAGGAAGTTCCTGTGAATTTGTGAACCAGGAGGATCTTGTAAGTACAACGTGTAAATCAGCATTTGATGGTAGAAATGTGTCAAATTACGATCAAACTGTGTGTGACTGTTTAAGTAAAAAACTTAAAAATTTAGAAATAAGTTTGAAATTTGCAAAAAGCAGAGAACAACGTTCAAGGAGACAAATTTCTCAACGAAAATCAGTAATTAAAGAAAAAAATAAAAAAATTCTATTTTGGAAAGCAAAATATTATAGATTATTATCAAAAAATAAAACCATTAAAAAAGTAAAGACAATAGAATTCGGAAATAGGAAAAAATATACAGTGTAACAATAAAGAGTAAAAAGAAGTTATTGACTGTAGTATAAAAGATTCAATTGACAAATTTATTTTATCAACGCCTATTTTTTAAAACATTTTTATGGCACTCCACATCAATATTCGGCATTTACAAAGTTACAACCAAACTTGCAATTCCACGAAGTGAAACTAATAATCGATTTTTCGGAAAAATTCGTTTGTAAATATTCAAGTGAAGTACAAAGTGTTCATTTCGGAGCATCCAAGGCTCAGTTAACTTTTCCTACCAGATCTGAAAGCTATTTATTTTCAAAGTGATAGGCCATCTAATCAGTACAAAAATAAAACAAATTTCGATCTATTTGAATATCACTGTCGTAAGTTTCAGCTAAATAATGCTACTTGGAACTTAAGCACGCCAGGACACGGAAAAAGTCTTGCTGACGGTTCTGGTGGAACTGCTAAAGCATTGTGTGACCGAGCTGTAGTCAATGGAACAAAAGTTACTTCCGTTAAAGCTGTAATTGGTGTTGTCAGTAAATCGAAAATCAAAATTGTTCATGTTACTGAAGCTGATATTAAAACTAGGTTCCAGAATTCGAGTGAAATGAAAGTGAAATCGAAATTGCAAATCGAGTGAATTAATTTTCAGTGTTCTACATTTCGAACGATTTGGTACCTTCGAGTTTTTTTCGAAATCACTTTTCGTGAAATTGAAATCAGCTGATATCTGTCATTTTTATTTTTGCAAATTGTTTTCCTGTAAATAATTTTTATTTTTCACGCGTTTAAAAATATAAAAGTACTAACTAGCCACTACAGATTATATAACGGATCGTATAATGAGTGCTGCGTTAATCGTTTTGGTCTTGCAGACTGAAAGGAATAAATATGCACTGGAAAAAATAAAAAGACGAAGGCTGCGAGATGTATCTAATCCCTTGGAAATTGCAGATGCCGCGTATGTTGTTAGACGTTAAAGCCTGTCAATTACTAGTTTTTTTGTACATGTAGGTTCATTTCATACTACCGACTTAATAAAAGTGCTTTCTTTATGGTGCTGGAAATTGTTGAGCCACATCTTAAACAATCTTCAATTCCTGCGACGTTGCAGCTAGCCGCAGTTTTGCGTTTTCTTGTCGAGAAATAGAAAGGGTCACTTTTCAATGAATGCAATGATTGTAAGTTGTTTTATTTTTTAAAGATAGTACATTATATACGTTTCTTTTCAACAGATATGCGATTACAACTTAGTAATAAAAGCTGTCGACGCCCGTCGTCCAGGATCAAGTCATGATGCTCTGATCTGGAGCATGAGCAAAGCTTGGAACTATTTCCAAAGAATATATGACGGAGGGGAGCGTTCTTCATGGCTTTTAGGAGATGCTGGTTATGGATAAGAGCCTTTTCTTCTGACGCCCTATAGAGATTCTCAAGCAGGAACCTTAGAGCACTCATTGAACCTAAAACATTCCTCGGCTCAAAACGTAGTAGAGAGGACAATCGGCGTTTTGAAAAATCGTTTCAGGTGTTTAGCTCGGTCTCTTAAATACCAGCCAAATAAAGTGGTGCAAATAATAAATGTTTGTTGTGCATTACACAACATCTGTAGACATTACAAGACACAAAACGAAGATGATGAAAACATTGCGCTAGAAAGCGAAACAAATGAGTTCTTAAAGATACAAAAATACATTTAAAGCCCTTGATAGTCAGTCTTGTGGTCCACTTCCCTTGTAGATATCGAGCTTCATTTCTTTAAGCTCTATTTCCTTCTTTTTTAAAAGAATTTCCTCCAGTCTAAATTTTTCCATTTCAACGTTGTGTCTCTTCGTCTCCTCGTTTCTTGCTTCCAAACAAAAATTAGTTAGAAGCTATTACCTCAAATGTTTGAAAAGATATTTGAGTCGAAAATCAATGTTTACCAACTTTTATTATTTTTTTTGTTAGGTTTTTATTTTTTGTAAAAAATTGTCGATTTTTCTCAACATTTTCCAGAATGTTAAAACAATATTTCTTACAAGAAAAAATAAGTTTGAAGACTAAATTTCAAGTTTTTGAATCGATATTCAATTTTTACCAACTTTGAGTAATGTTTTTTTTAGATTTTTATTTTTTATGAAAAAAAAACTGTCAATTCGATTTTTCTCAACATTTTATCAGATGTCAAAAACATTATTCTTCGTTGCACAAAATTGTTTTGGAGATGAAATCATATTTTAGTCGCAAAATTTTCGAGGTGACAAATTTTTTTTCGGTTTTTTTGATTTATAAAAAAAAAACGGATTTTTTTTCAAAAAAGAATACTTCTTTGATATCACCTTAAAATATATTATATACAATTTAATTCAAGTCTCTAGCGTTTTTGGTTCATAAGATATTTAGGGTCAACCAAAATGTTCACCTTTTTTTCAAGCTGCTATGGTAAAAAACCACCCACGCAATTTTCTTGAGAGCCCCTTCTGCTTCCTCTGCCTTATTATCTGTATAACAAAATTTATTTGAAATCGATATCTCTTCTGGTTCTTGAGGTATGGACGACGAAAAAAACGTCGCGAACGTACAGACTTATGAACGTACGTACACATTTACGCACAGACATCTTCCTAAAAATATTTTATTTCAACTCTAGGGACCTTGAAACGTCGAGAAATGTCAATTTGACAAATCGGACCCATTACAATAACTTCCTATGGAAAGTTGAAAATTTCAATAGTTGAAAATGAAAGATTCTGTGGATATGCCTATATTTTATAAAAAGATTTTACTGTTGGATATCAGAGCCGGTCTAACATTTAGCAAGGAAATAAAAACAGCTACAATTTATCTTCTATGAAGACTTGTAGCAACCATATAATTCGCAGTAGCTCTATGTAGCTCATATTATATGCAATCTCGATTTATTCGAGAAAATGTGCGTCAAGACAAAGTGCAATGGTCATCTTCTGATGAGCCCAACCATTGCACCGGGCGAAACGCATATTTGAACACTATGCTGGTTCATTTTTATTTTCATTTAATGATTTTAAAAATAAAAATATTATTTTCATGATTTTAAATCATATTTACTAACATTTAATCTAAAACCGGAATGAATTTAAAAATTCTCCTTGGAGTAAAACATTGATGAGCCTAATTCCTAATCTTAGACTTCCAAATTTTGGGGCCTATTAAATCGAAGTTCTATCTCAGACTGAGATTTAAATCGGAGTTTTTAAGCTTGAGTTCGAGTTCAAATTTACCAAATCAACCGACTTTTAGAGAATTTTGTTAAGAAATTGGCTGAAAGTAATATTGATCAACAAAAGTTCAAAAATTCAATTAACCAATATTTTACTTTTTTCAAACTTTTAACATCCCATTCATAAATAAATAACACAAAAGTAAACAAAATATTTATTTCGAATTATACTAGACTCGGAATTTAAGTGTTGTCCGGCACACTTCTCTTTATTATCAAGTTCGCAATTAACACTCAATTCGCAACTCTTTAAAAGTTATTGTTTAAGCTTCAAGCTCGTAGATTGTTTACTCAAATTAATATGTAAAAACTTACGTAACGTACCTTTTATATATAATTATTCATACAAATTCCTGCTTAAATATATATGTATGTAAGTCAATGTCTCTCAAAAAGTAACATACCGTACAAAAAACAAACAACAACTCTCAGCTAAAGAGAAAACAAGTTTTTTAAACAGTTTAAAGTATAAACCAAAGAGCAGGTCTCACTGCCACTCGTACTAAAAAATAAAAGATCTCCCAACCCAATCCCAATATCACACATTCTCAATGAGAAGACTGAGTCAGTGAGAGGTGAGTCCCCGACGACGACGAGAAGCATATTATACTAAATGAGATTCAAGATCTCTTGCGTTATGGAGAACAACAACATTAAATCCACACATTCGTTCCATAAACAGAAAAAGGTGAAATATCTTATTTAACTTTCTAAATTATTTTAGTTTAAAAAATCAAAGACAATAATACAAAACTTTTTCTTCCCCATCCAGCTTCGATTTACAAAGCTTCCAATGACAAAGTGCTGTATCTCAGGTTGTCCAGCAATCACAGATTCTTTGGTCTGTTTCCCACCAAAACACACAGAAGAGTATTCATGTTGGTTAAGGGCATGCAAAGAGTCGGAAGCCAATATAATCTTCAAACAGAATCCAATGATCTGTGTGCTCCACTTTAGGAGCATGGACAAAATGCCAATCAGATATGTAACGGCAAAAGATTTAGCAATGTTCAATGACGATGTGGATCGTGTCAATCATTGTGTTACTGAGTGGTTACTTTTGGCGAGGAGAAATGTCCCGGACATAACGATTAGCGACGATGATGTGTTGAAAAAGGCTAAGGAAATCGGGAGGGTCTATCAACTGCCATATTTTGAATTTCACGATGATTTTGGTTGGATTAAAATCTTTGCAAATTATCTTCAGTCAAGGGAAATCGAAATGTGGAATCCTAAATCGAAGGCATACCACATGATGGACAACAACAGTGAGTATGAAGAGTCTTCGATGATAGATGATGGTGAACCTGTACCTGTTGGAGAATCAATCAGAACCTATGATGAAGCACTGAGCAGAGTTAAGATTTTGTATAGTTATTGTAAGAGAACACAAAATAAGAGTGCTTTGGACTTAATTGAGCGGCTAAATCATGTCTTGAAAAAACGGGTGTAGGTGCTCCGCAATTTTTGTTTACTGTAAATATTTACATAAGTATTTTTAAATTATTATATTTGTTAGATACTTAAATCACTTATTTTACGTAGGTGCATATTTTTGTATACAATAGAATTAAAGTTTAATGAATTATAATTTGTCTCTCTTTTGTTTGTTGATAAACTCTGAGATCGAGAAATCCAAAGGTACATTTGTACGAGACGTGGATAATTTCATTCGACATTCCGGTTGTAGGTACTTACAGTGAAAATCCAGTAAGAAGGAAGATCTCTTCGTTTATTTATTAATCTTATTCCTTAAATGTTTATGGATTCCCAGTCGGTGGCGGTTTAAACTTGGCTTGATGTAAATGATGCGTGCAACATACTCCAATTAGAATAAATATTGTGAGCTGCAAACAAGCGTAACATCTATACACTTCTATGTGGGTCGAAGAGTTTCCTGTAACTACATATGTGATTTTAGAACAACCATGCTTAACATTCTTGATTTAAAAGACGTCTTGGCCCATTTAAATTGACATTTTAAAATATTTTAAAAATTTGCATTTTTATTTTATATTGATCTTCGAGTAAATTTAGCCAGGTTTCTGACCTCGAGCGCGGAGCTCAACATTATCAAAATTCTGGAAAAATAAGAAAATATCACGTTTCTTCAATTAGTCCTTTACCCTAAGTTAGGTTTCACGGAGTGATGCATCAGTAGAGGCCGAAAATGTCTCACTTGGAACTCTTTGGATCAATTGGAACATGACGGTTTGTGAGGATTTAGGTTGAGGATGCCATCCTGAACCATCCTGATTTCTGGAAAAATCTCATAATGTCTCTAGGAGGCAAGGACGAGACGTCTTTCAGCTGAAGACAAATTTGTTTTAAAACAATTATGTTCGAAATTAACTAACATTTTTCATGCTGATGATGAAGAAGGTGAAGTACGAAGTTTTGCGTCTGCATCTGCATCTGTAGCCTGAGTTCGTGTTGATGTATGTCTGGATGCAGTCGTCAAAGTATTTGGAAGTAAATTGGGCTGGGAAACACCAATTGGATTTCCGTTCTAGCATCTCAAAAGATAATATTTGCAAATGGGTTGGACCTATTCCAGTTGCTTTTATTTCTTTTGAATTTTGAACTTAAAGTCGACCCAAACATGATTAAAGCAAACATTAAAATATTTTGTACATTAATGAAATAAACGATTCAAACCTTTTGCCTACCATCTCCATCTCTTACTGGAGGACCCTTGCTGTTCAGCTGCTCAGCTATGGAATTCCATTCCCTTTTTATGCCAGTTTTGTTGATTTCCTTAAAACATCCCCTTACCAACTGCTCGTTGCTATTCCATCAGCTCGACTATGGCCTGGAACTGATTCTGATTTGTTAGTTTCGACTGCAAATGTTAACAAATATTTTGTTTTTTATTTATCGCAAATAAGGTACTAATAAATACCATACAATAATTCAACAAGAAAACTTACAGTTTTGCGAACTTCCATTTCTTAGTCGTGAGCAAATTTTCAAACGAGAGATACCGTCGTTTTTTCACTGTCGTCGTTTCCTTTCCTTAGAGATAGAGAATGCTGAATGAAAGCTCTCAACATACTTGACGTTTACACACGACAACAAAACGAGTGAAAAAAGTTGAAAACGCCTTATGGAAAGCAGATTGTGTCGTGTCGTATATTTTGCTGTCGTTTTCGAAATAAATTAAGTGTTCCGACTCGACATTAATGCAACATGTCAAAAATAAACAAATGTAAACCTAATTTCCTCACCATTGAAATAATATTCTACGTTGTCAATGTAACTTTTCATTTGAGCCCAATCCCGTTTCAATTTAATCAATACTTGAAGAAGTTGTTTTTAAGAGTAATATATATCGTTTTATCGAGCTTAGACATTCCATAATTTTTTGTAATCCTAGCCTTAAAAAAAAAATACGCTGTGTAACAATTCACCCCTTAAGAAATACGACTCAAAAGTATTTATACAGGGTGTCCCACAATTATTGTTACAGGTGAGTTTATTTTAAAATGTAACTCATTTCCCTTTACTTATCAACGGGTTTCATAATTTTTTGAATCATTTCTTAAATTGGTTCTAAATTTAAAAAAGAGGATGGGATGCGACCCACACTGATAACTTCCCATCCCTTCTGTCGATTTGTCTGATTTTTATATAAAAATTACTAAATATCGAAAACAATATTTTCTGTGAAATAAAATAAGTTCGAAGCCAATATTTTTGATTTTTGAAAAACTATTTGAGCCGAAAGTAAATTTTTACCAAGTTTTGGTATTGTTTTTTTTTAGAGTTTTATTTTTTGTAAAGAAAATGTCAATTCGATTTTTTTCAAAATTTTATCGAATGTTGAAAACAATATTTCTTATAAGATAAAATTAGTTTATAGCCAATATTTCAAAGTTTTGAAAAGATATTTGAGCCGAAATCAATTTTTACCAACTTTTGTTAAATTTTTTTTTTAGGTTTTTAATTTTTTGTACAAAAAATGTCAATTCGATTTTTTTCAAAACTTTACTGAATGTTAAAAACAATATTTTTTGAAAGATAAATGTAGTTTAAAGCCTATATCTAAAATTTTTGAAAAGATGTTTGAGTCGAAAATCAATTTTTACTAACTTTTATATATTTTTTTTGTTGGTTTTTATTTTTTGTAAAAAAAACTGTCAATTCGATTTTTCTCAAAATTTGTTCTTATGTTGAAAAGAATATTTCTTATAAGAAAAAATTAGTAAGAAGCTATTATCTCAAATTTTTGAAAAGATATTTAAGTCGAAAATCATTTCTTACCCACTTTTGTTAATTTTTTTTTTCGGTTTTTAATTTTTTATACAGAAACTGTTAATTCGTTTTTTTTTTCAAAATTTTTACTGAATGTTGACAGCAATATTGTTTGAAAGATAAAAGTAAATTAAATAAATTAAAGCCGATATCTCAAAGTTTTAAAAAGATATTTGAATCGATATTCAATTTTTACCAACTTTGAGTAATGTTTTTATTTTTTATTAAAAAAAACTGTCAATTCGATTTTTCTCAAAATTTTATCAGATGTCAAAAACATTATTCTTGGTTGCACAGAATTGTTTTGGAGATGAAATCATATTTTAGTCGTAAAATTTTGGAGGTGACAAATTTTTTTTCAGTTTTTTTGATTTATAAAAAAACCGTTAAATGGATTTTTTTTTCAAAAAATAAACTTCTTTTATATCACGTTACAATATATTATATAAAATTTAATTCAACTCTCTAGCGTTTTTGGTTCGTAAGATATTTATGTTCACCTTTATTGCAAACTGCTATGGTAAAAAAACCACCCTCTCAATTTTCTTGAGAGCCCTTTCTGCATCTTTCTGCCTTATTATCTGTATAACAAAATTTATTTGATGTCGATATCCTACTGGTTTTTGAGCTATGGACGACGAAAAAAACGTCGCGAAAAAAAATATATTATTTCGACTCTAGGGACCTTGAAAATTCGAGAAATGTCAAAATTTTCAATTTGACAAATCGGACCCATTACAATAACTTCCTATGGAAAGTTAAAAAAAATGTAATTTTATATAAACAAGAATAAGCAATTGTTTTTATTGTCTCTAAAACGTTTTTTCAATGCGGATAAAGGTTTATAGGTAATTTATTTAAAAAAATGTTCTTAAAGTTTTGTTTGATTTTGTTCGTTTCTCCATAATTTTTTTTCACAAAAATGACACAAATTCCGCCATCGTCAATTTTAAGATGTTGTTGGTTTAAGAAAGTCTTCAAAACTTTGAGGTTTCTCAATTAATTTTCCAAGTAAGATTGTAAATATTTTTTCCATGAAGCAGATGGGTATCTAACCCTTAATTTTAAAAGACGAATATTTTTGTAATTTAAGTTGACTTCAGTTACTGATATAATCCATTAGAACAATACATTTATTGGACTTTTTAGAGTAACACTGAAACAAGGTTTTAGTCCTAGCAGTAAAATTAAATTTTTCCAAATAAGCTTTGAAGGCCTTCATTGAAATCTTACTACAAAATCACTATTACGTCCAGTTTTTGAGATATTAATTTTTAACTGTCTAAAATAGCTAGGGACAGTTGAGGTAGTTGGAGACAGTTTTTGCAATTTCAAAGAGACACAAATTTCAGATTTAAAGAAAAAAATAATACGATCAATTTTTAACTTCAAGAGTATAAATCAAATAATGAGAAGAGTTAATTATCGAATAGCTAAAACACGTTACCTTTGAATATTTAGTGCAATGCTTTGGTGATTTCAATTCCTCCCGAAGCGTTCCCATTTACCCTATTTGCTTTATATAGACTTCGGAATGGGGCAAATGTTAACATTAATGATTCTTCTATAGAATACAACCAGTCTTGTTTATTATAAATAAATGTTTCCATTTACCCCAAATTCATGTTTTTATTTACATCCCACGTTAATTTTACTGGTGTGGGCCTTACCAATAATCAAATAAAGTGACGACTTAAATATTTAAGTGGACTTTAAATAATGAACCATACCAATAATAAAATTTTAGAGTAGAGAAACGCGTGTTTAACTTCGTAATTAAGTGTAAACGTCATTTTTGTGCTGCCATTCTGACAGCTGGTAGCAAAAGAAATTGTTCGTATGTTTCTTTTATCTGTTGCAAATTCATTTTTGGTTGTGACCGTGAGCTCATAAAAATTAACAAAACTAAAAAAGGTAATTAAAATAAACAGATAGATTAATTTATTTTAATTTAAATATATAAGTAATATTTCAATTTATTTCAGAGTAAATTGTTATTCCAATGGCAACAAAGCGAATTCGGTCCGTTAACTGGACACCAGCAATGAAAAAGTTGCTGGTTGAAGCAGTGAAGCTTCATCGTATCGTTGGAACTCATAATTAATTTGTACTTTTAATAATTTTACTTAAAAACTTGTATGCTGACATTTCATAAATAGAACAAAAGCCCGCATTCGGGTATGTAACAAAAGGTATCTAGATTTGTTCGTGTTGTTGTAATTCCTTGTTAAAAAACAGCTGATTCAACAAATACACAAAAGAAATCTGAAATTTTTTTCAGATTCGGATAGGTATCTGTTAGCATCCCAAACGTAGGGAATGTCATTTCGACATCAGCTGTTAGTTTGGCAACAAATGCACATAGTAGATAATGCAATAGAGCAAAGTCTAGTTAAAGACGTGTTTAATTTGGTTATTGGTTAACACACAAATAAACTCGTCTTTAAAGTTTAACGTGGCGTTTATCTAAACGCCTGTTTAGTCAATAATTATTGGAAAGGCCCATTGACTTTGAAACAGAAATTTCAACGTTAAACAGAAAGAAAGGAACCGAAGGCACTGGCTGCACGAAAATTTAAAATGTATGGCTAATATGTTTCTTCAATTTAAATTACTATTTTAACCCCAACCGACCCTGCATAATATCAAAATTCAAAATCTTTACTTAAAATGTACGTACAAAACGTATTTTTCATACCTTCTATTTTACGTACGAAAAGTATTGTTATTGTTGGTACTAAGCAATCTAAAAATCCACGCTCACGCTTTCCTGACAATGACAAAAAGAAACAGCCAAATTACTTTTTCTCATTCTCATATCTCTTTTTAACAACAAACAAGAGTAAGTAAGACAAAAATAGAAGAAATCATCCCTCTATATGCATAGAATATATTTCTCGGATTCAAATATATCGCGCACTCTTTTTGTTGTGTGTTCAGTTCATCAGTTGGTTGTCGTTCACATTACAAATGAAAACAACTCGCCGTGTTCGGGTTTCTATTAATAAAATACCAGAGAAACCTAGAATCGAAATATCTTATTTTTCGCGTTAAATTACTTAAATAAAAACAAAATACATAAATGGCAAAAAGAGAAAAACAACCTAATCCCACCTGTTGCGTCACAAGATGCATAAATAATAAGTTAATTCCGGATAATAAAGAACGTTTCTATAGATTTCCAGTGCAATATAAACAGCGAAGAAAATGGATTGACGCAGTAAGAAAGATAAAGTAAGAAATATTCATAATATATCTACTATAGCTCTTTAACTCTCTTATACAATACAGTAATCTCTCTCTTACTCTACTTAATACTAATACTATTTTTTAATTGCAGTGGTGTCAATAAATATTGGAAATCATGGGAACCAAATTGCTGTACTCTAATTTGTTGTCAACATTTTGTTGGAAGACGCAGATCAGTTAATCCAGAAAAAATACATTATGCTCCAACAATTTTCAAAACAGCTCATCAAATGCAAAAGGATGCCACGAGGTATGTAGGTTTTTGTTTTGTCTGTTAAAAAATCGACTCTATCAAATTTCGCGGAGGTAGCATATTTTTTCTAATCAATCTTAAAAGTGAAGCTGCAAATATTGTCTGTATTTTTTTAAACAAGCAGTGTTTATAAATAATATTATGACATTGGTCTAAATTGTTCAAGTTACCAAACAGACTCACAAAATTATTAACCAAAATTATGACTTTTGTTTTTAAAGTTATGTCATTTTTCTTCAAAAGTGAAGCTTGAAACATTATTTGGAGTTTTCTTTTTAAGGAGTAGATAACTGAGCTGTCAAAAAAAGATCTGTGTTTCTTTCAGACATATCGGAGCAATGGAATTTTGTTTCTTTTGTTCAATAAAAGTAAGTTTGGACTTGAAATCTTAATAAATTGATCAAGCTAAAGTAGTAAGAAGCTGAATGTGTTTGTCTTCATATTTGTTTTGCGTGACAGATGGCAAGTTCAAAAACTATTGACAGTTTAGTTATCAAGTGTGGTGTACTTTACTTTACTTTAGTTGGGGCTACAGGGCATTGTGCTCCTGGGCCTCAAGTAATAACTTTCGCCAAATTATTCGATCTCTAGCTTGCTGCCTCCAGTTTTGAATACTAAGTTGACGTGCGTTGGCCTCAACTTAATCACTCCACCGGAGATAAGGCCTGCCTCTGCTTTTTATTCCCTCAGGCTTGGCGTTGAATACCTTACGGGCTGGAGCTTCGATGTTCGTTCGCTCGACATGCCCTAGCCATCTTAAGCGTTGTACACGCAGGTCTTTGACCAGTGGCAATACGCTGTACAGCTCGTATAACTCCTGATTAAATCTTCTGCACCCTACAGCAAGACTGGGATGGTTAAAGTTTTGTACAGTGTCTCTTTGGCATTCACGATAGGGCCTTGTTCCTCAACTGCTTACATAGGCCAAAGAAACAGCGATTAGCAAGGATAATTCTGCGTTTGATCTCCGCGCTGATGTCATTTGCAGAATTAACAGCAGTGCACAGATAAACCACCTCTAAGTTTTACCTGTCAATTGTCTCATTTTGACCAAGTCACACCGTGAATCGAATCTATTTGATGACAGTAAATACTTTGTTTTGTCCTCTTTAAAGTCAAGACCCATTTTCTTCGCCTCAGACTCGACATTATTGTTATGTTATCTGCATATCCAAGATATTGTGTGGATTTTTGAAAGATGGTGTCTCTTTTATTGACGTTAGTGTTGAACACCACTGTTTCAGGAACAATATTGAAGCAGCTACATGACAGCGCATCGCCTTGTCGAAGTCCTCTGGTGGTTTCGAAGGTTTCGGTCAAGTCTTTTCCAATTTTAACGCAGCAACGAGCATTTCAATTTGGTAGGATACCAAAACTCAACATGGCTCGGTATAGTTCGTTAATGTCTATTCTGTCATAACGTGCTTTAAAATCGGTGAAAAGATGGTGTGATTCGATGTTATGTTCTTGGGTCTTTTCCAGGACTTGGCGTAGAGTGAAAATTTGGTCGATGGTAGATTTTCCAGGCCTGAAGCCACACTGGTAAGGGCCAATCAGTTCGTCAATAATGGGCTTCAGGCGTTCACATAATACGCTGGAAAAGATGTTTAAAAGGCTAATGCCTCTGTAGTTGGCGCAGAGAAGGCGGTCACCTTTTTTATGGATCAGGCAGATGGTGCTTAAGTTCCACTCGTCGGGCATGCTTTCTTCCGACCAAATTTTAGTAACTAGCTGGTGCATGCTCCTTACCAGATCTTCTCCAGCGTACTTAAAAAGCTCCGCCTGCAGACCGTCATTACCGGCCGCTTTGTTCGACTTCAGCCTGGTGATGGCTAGTTTGATCTCAATCTGATCGAGTGGGTGGAACTCTAGATGGTCAACCAAATGGATTTGACGTGGCTGCTTGCTGTCAGAATCGTTGACTTCATCACCATTAAGCATTATCTTTGCAGGCTCCAAGGCGGCTAGTGAATCCCGTTGTTTTCTTCTTGACTCTTCTATAAAAGCTCTTGAAAATTATAAACATGAATTTAAGTTTTTTCTCGAGACTTACAAAATTAAGGCCTCAACAAAAAATGAACATTCCTCAAAATTTCTAAAAAAAATAATATGTAACTTTCCAATATCTCCAAAGAGAAAATCTATGTACATAAAATACTCGTAAATCTTTAAGTATTAAATTTGTATTACCAAACTGACATTTGTCTTTGAACTTCAGGTTACCAAACAGGCATTCAAAAGTACGAAATCTCCAAACAAAAAATGAAATCAACATTAGATAATATCTCCAAGCTAAATCATATAACTTGATATTGTTTCCAAGAAGAAAATCTACATGAAATAAATCTCTAATCAGTCAGTCTTATTGTTAAACTCCAGAAAAAATCTCCAAACGTCTACTGCCACTTTTTCTCTTGTGTCATTTACATGACGTTTTTTTTATCGTGATAACATGATATATCTTCTCTATATTCAGAGAGATTTCGGTTGGGAGCTTTAGGTACAGGGCTTTCAGCTTCTTTCAGCAAAATATTGATGACATAAGATGAATTCTAATGTCAAGTATATTTTAATAATGAAATTAAATTTTTACAGAACAGATGACTGTAAAATAGCAACACAATTCCATTTCGTTTTACTGGTGGTGTTCCAATATTATACTGCTCATTAAAAAATACTGTTAATCCAACACTAAAATCTGTTTCAAGCTCAAAGCTCTAATTTGATGACTCCAATTTACTGATTGCCAATAACGCTCATCAGTAAAACATTTCAGATTTCTCCTGTTTCAAATTTTAATGATGGACTATACTGTTAGCTATTATAACTGGTCCTTAGGGATAATGTCATGGGGAGGGAAAATGTAATCAACCCTTAAAAAATCAACGAGTTATTTATTAAAAGTAACATTATACAAAGCTAACCACTTATAATACTACTTCAATACCAAAGTAAGGGAAGGGATAGTAAAAGGTATTGTTTTTTAAAATCTCTTACTCTCTTTAAAAACATCTTGCTCTCAATTGCATGTGATACATAGGATTTAATAGAAGATGTTATGTGTCTACTGTTTCTCTTTCGTACCTTCACTCATATTGATTCTCCTCCATTTAGTAGTGTTTCTGTTGAGTTAAAACCGCCTTTAAGTATTAGAAACATTTAAATACACTCCATTAAATTTTCATTTAATTTGCTTTTCGTTATGAAGTCGGTCGCAAAAATTGATGAAAACTTTTTATTGAAACAATTTATTTATTGCAAAATCCTTGATGATAAACTTTTAAACTAATTTGTGTATAGTTGTAAAATTGTCCTAAATTTGTGTGTAATTATTTTGTGTGAAATTATTAAAAAGTTTAAAATGTTAAAAAAACGTATGCGTTCATCTAATTTCAACGGGCATGAAGAAGACACCCTTATTAAGTGCATTTTGCGACATGCCTCAGTTATTGAAAATAAAAGAACAGACGCATACACTTTGAGAGAGAAAAAACGCGCCTGGCAAGAAGTCGGACATGAATTTAATTCGTTATGTACAAATGAGGTTGGTATTATGTACTTCTATTGTTATTATTATTAATTTTTTTGAAATTGTTTTCCTTTGGTTTATTTATTTATTTTTGATCTGAAGTTATTGTAAAAATGGGAATTAAAATTTTAAAAATATATGAATTGTATTAAAATTGAGTGATTTTTACACATAAGAAAACAAAGAGATTTGAATGTGTTTTATTAAGCACCATGTTCAATGTACACACATACGTCAAAACAAAAAAGAAAATACACAAAATGTTCGGCTTTTTTGTGGCTAATTGGTTTTGCAGTGTTCACGTTTGATTGTTTTGAGGCTACTTAATTTGACGTTTCATCATTTTATCTCACTCACATTTAATGGTTAAAAAAAAGACAGATAAGTCAGATAGTTAAAAAGGGGATTCAGTAAAATTGAATTGTTTTGAAAAATGAGTGGGGAAGAGATAAAATGATGAAATGTCAAAATGAGTCTTGTCAAAAAAATCTATTGTAAACGTTGTCAAATAGTTAAGGTCAGTTTATATTTCTAAGATCATAAAGATTTCCGTATGCTCAGGATTATGAAAAAAAGTGATCATACAAATTTCTCACTTTTGCCGTGAGAAATCTGAGAACTTGAGAATTTGTATGATTCGAATTCTCTATCTCAAACTTCAAAAAGGATGAGAAGATATGCAAAGCTTATTTGATTGATGTGAGAATTACGGAATTGCGTTTGTATTTTATTCTCCTGGTATATGTCAATCCGTAGAAACTTCTCAAAATTGTTTAAACTATAAACTGGCCAAATGCGACGCCCATAGATTTTAATGATTTATACGGCCAAAAATTATTTTTGGGGTTATTTTAGTTCTAAGTTCAACTAAAATAAAGAAGAGATATGTATATTTCTCAGGTTATAAAGAACAGTAATATTAACAGAGCTATATTCACTAAAAATACAAATTAATGAAAACAGAATTTAAAAGTTTTTAAATATAAAATTACATTAAAAATCGGAATCTTCAGGTTCAGATGTCTCTACTGATTTTGTGTTTGGGTCAGCAGGTAATAAAAGTTTAACCGTTTCAGGTAGAAATGCGTCTTCTTCAATTTTTCTTTCCCTGTATTTTTTACTGGCAGTTCATACGAAAGGTATATAATGCTTTCGAAAATTCAGATCTGGACGTGTGCTACTGACAAGCCAAATTCTAGAATTCCAAAGCTTGGGGGTTTACACTATCGATCGATCATTAAAGGTTTTACAAAAATAGCTCCACAGATGTAGCACTGGGATGTTAACTTTGTGTCTGTGGCTGCGTTGCACACCTTTCCGTCAATCATACTCATTTTGAGTTGGTGCCCGAACGAAAACTCCTCTTCATCCAACGTTTCTTAATGGACTCCTGCACATATTTCTTTAGTTATGTCCGTTGTTTCTTTTACAAATCGGAATTGAATCCGACGGCAAAACCTTGACGAACAAGGAGTTTGATTCTACCAAAAAATTTTACTGCCTTCTTTTTCACAAACAATGCGCAAAGGAACAGATTAATTCATAAAACTGGCTTAGAGAAAACGTAATATGAACTTCTGATATCCGCATCTTCTCTGACAGTCAGGCTGCTATTAAATCTCAAACGGCCCTCGATTGTCGATCGTCTCTTATGGAGATGGCGCTGCAATTTAACATTCACCTATGTTGGGTGCCAGGCCACAGAGACATCACGGGAAATTCTAGGGGCGATGAAGTATGAACTCGCTGAAAATGGAACCGACATGCCTATTTCACCTGAAAGGTATATATATACATACATATGTATACCGATAGCTACATGTAAAGTTATGCTAAAAGAAAGAACTTTTGCGATAGCAAATTCTTGGTTTCTCAATTTACCAACATTCGCAGCCACAAAACTCATATGGCCTTCACTGGACCTAAAGCGCTCTAAAGACTTGTTATCTCAAAACAGACTCCATATTAGCTCCCTAATAGGTGTCCTTATGGGACACTGTCTTATAGGCAGACACGCAATACGACTTGGTGTAGCCTTAAATGACTTCTGCAGGAGCTGTATGGACGAAGAAGAAGGGGAAACAATCTCTCACCCTTTCTGCACTTGCCCTATTCTTTCACTAAGACGCAAACTTCATCTGGGAGACTACTCTTTCGATAATCCCAGTGAACTAGCTAAAAAGGATGATATCAAATATCTTCTTCGCTTTATAAAAAGCTGGTTCGACTAGTAAGAAGTAATTCTTTAGATTCATGTGGTATCACAATGGGCCTTTTCTTTTGGCCTACGTGTTTGGATTCTTAATCCGCAGCCACTTAACCTACTAATCTAGCCTTCGGTGGATAGCACTCTTGTTTTGATTTCAAAACAAGATCATAGCAAGGGAAATGTTTTGGATTTGTTGCCCTTAGAAGCTTCAACAAACATGTTAAGTGCTTGCAGAGGAGTCAATTGAGGTACCTCATCGTTGTTGGTAACTCTACTGTAGGCTTTTCTATATTTACTAGCCCTTGTTGGTGAGATCGTAATATCTTTAAGCATTTTCGAGGTCCTAAGTCCCGTTGTCTGCAACACAGATGTAGCAGCGTGAACAATAACTTCATCACCTACGGAGGCCCTTATTTCTTCCGTTTTTCTTCTTTTCCTACGCTCACTTAGTTCTTCAAAAGTTTTGGATAGTTGACCTCGCATAAGGAGGCTGATTTAATGAGAATCTCGAATGTTCCCTCTAACCATGATTGGTTTATTTTCAGGAAAACATCTTGGTGTTTATTTTGTGATTTTACATAGAAATTCTTTTTTTTTAGTCTTCCTTAGCCTCTTTGTTGTGCCCATAGCGCATAAGGAGAAAATTCTAATAGTCAAGTTTTTCATTTGAAGTTGGTAAATTTTGACTCTTTAGTTGGTCAAATATGTATTGACGAGTCACTACTTTAGTACCCGATGTAGTAGGTAGACCTGAAACGAATAAAAAACAATTTTAATACAAAATATTGACACTCAATATTTCCTATATTTGACAAAGAACCTTTCAAAAGGGCTTAGCTAAAAAAAGCACAATTTTGCGCGGCTATTTCTTATGAAATTAGTTACATATATGAACTATATAGTAGAATGAAAGTTATTACAGGGACGGACTGACAAGTACATTAAAAAGGCACACTTACCATTATAAAGATTTTTAAAAAAGTACTTTTGGCCGTCTGAATCATTAATCATCAAAAGCAGAAACAAAATTGTTTTTGGAGTTTTGCTGTTTTAAATCCAAGCGATATTAAACTTTCTTTCTTTAAAAATTGTTACCTATTATAGAAACTAAAATATTGGTTACGAATGGATTCAAAATTATATTTTGACATTTTTAATATGGCAGAAATGTCAAAACTGACATTTGATTCCCTACTCATCAAATTCTGTGTATTTTTAACACAAAGTTAACAAAAAAGTGATAGTATTAAAATACGAAGACAAAATTCATAAAAATCCCTCTAAAATTTTAGATCAAAAATATTTTTAACCAATGGAAAACGCCTCAAAGATATCATTATTTATAATATTGCACGATTTAATTACAGTCTCGTAATGTCCAAGCTCTAAAGGATAAATACACAAATTTGAAAACATTACTGCGTAAACAACTTGCGACTGACAGAACATACCGCAATTCCACAGGCAATATCAGAGATGTACCAGAATGGCGTCCAAGAAGCGCAGTAATGGCTCAATTGGCCACTTTTTTATCATCTCCAAAACCTGATGCATCGCCACCTATTGGCAATGATTATGATCATTTTGAATGCAATGATTCACATGATGCCATATTGCCATCTGTTGAATCCGCTTATACAATTGAGTCCGATGATGGAGAAAAACCTCTCGATTCCATTAATCTCCAAACTGTTGAGATCCTACCCAACAACAACAACGATGACGACGACGACGAAGACGATGATGATGGTGACAATAAAGAAGCTATTTTCCCTTTAAAAATAACACAAACTTCATCAATCAAATCTTTTCCAAAATATTCACCAACAAGGATACGTAAACCAAATAGATTAAAACAACGGCGTGTTATGTCAAATGTATCGTCATCTTCACAGAACAATAAAGTGGAAAATTCATTACAAAGTTTGAAAAAGCAAATGTTGCAAAGGACATTGGAAATGCGTGAAATCGAACATCAACAGCGTTTGGATCGACAGCAGAGAGAACACGAAGCACGGATGACTTTGTTAGAAGTCCAAAGAATGGATATTGAAACTAGAATTCAGTTGCGGCAGTTGAAAATTGCTAAATTTGCTAACAAAAATAATACAAATAATAATAATAATAATATTAAAACTGAAATTGATTATGAATAAATATTATTCCCAGTATACATTCAAATTCAAATATGTTTTGTTTTTTTAGATTAATTTTTCGAAATGAAATAATCGCTTACGTACGATCGATCAACTTGTCCAGAAAACATTTGAGTTTTCTTAAATTTTAGTTACATACACAGGGGCCTGATTATGAGGCGCGGATCGTTTTCAATTGGACCTTTCGAATTCGACTCGCGTCGTATTTCCTTATTAACGAATTCGCGGCGAAGTGAAGATAGTTCTTAATTTATTCCAGGGATTTGACACTTTTGGTTTGACTTTTTCTTCCTATATTCCAGTGCTTTGACAGCTTTCCACAAATTTTGTTTTGATTGAGTTTGTGAGATTGGAGGTGATTTATTCAAAATTTTATATTTTACTGTAGATAAATTATAAAAAAAATTAAAATAAAGCTATCACACATTTTTATATAATCACAATCAAGAAAGAATCTACGAAATCGAACAGTGAATAATAATAAACACCCTTTCGTCTGTGAATCCGCCAAAAAAAGCTGTCGGATTTCAACTCGCTAACAAAACATTATGACATTTCAAATTCGCCTTTCGCTTTTGCCTTCTTCGTTTTAAATTTGACCAATTAACGAATTCGAAGGCGAATTTGAAATGTCATAATGTTTGTCGGCAAGTTGAAATCCGATAGCTTTTCTTTGGCGGATTCACAGGCGAAAGAGTGTTCATTATTATTCACTGTTCGATTTCCTGGATTCTTTCTTGATTGTAATTACGAGTATATACAAATGTGAGTTAGCTTTATTTAAATTTTTTTATAATTTATCCAAATTCCAAAATAAAATATGTAATAAACTGGAATATAGGAAGAAAAAGTCAAACCAAAAATGTCAAATCACTGGAATATTGGAAGAACTATTTTCGCTTCGCCGCGAATTCGTCAGTAAGGAAATACGACTCGAGTCGAATTTAAAACGATCCACCGCGAACCTCATAATCAGGCCCCTGAGTATCCTTCATTATTATCCAAACGGAGTCCTAGCGGCATTGACTCTATTAACTTTTGGCATGTTTGCTGGGGTATAGAATACCATTCTCTTTTAACCGCTTCCCACAATTGGTTTCCGTTAGTGAAATATAGACCCTCGAACTTAAGCTAAAGCTCATTCCAAAAGTTCCTAATAAGATTGAGATCAGGGGATTGACTTGGTCATGGAATAACGGATACTTGTTTCTCTCGAAACCACTCTTTTACACGACCTGCGGTATGTTAAGGATTGTTATCTTGCTGAAAGTGCCATCGCAGGGGCAAGTAAAACAGTAACTTCCAAAATATCCCTGTATCAGAATAAAGGACCTATTCAATTTACTTTTGTTTCATCACTCCACGGGATATTTTCCCATTTTTGTACGCCCTCTGGTTCGTTACAATTAGCATGGTTTAAGGCGAATTCTTTTCTGTACCTTATATTGCTAGCCCTAAGGAATGGAACTTTTCCGTCGATTCTTCCTGGGAGATACAAATTCTAAAGCCCAATTTGAGAATCTATAGTCCTTGACGAAATAAAAGGATTAGATTTAGCTAGAAATAGTATGAGGCGGTCAGTGGTAGCTGATGTTTTTTTCGGCCGGAATAAGTCGAAGAAATAATTTCCTTTCTTCTGGCGAGCATTGTACTTTACGACCCATATTCAAATACTAATGAATAAAAAACTATTGTTTGAAGCTAATAAAATGATTATAAACAACCCACCTCAAGAGTTTATACCATAAAATAAAGAAATATGTATTTGGAGAACACCTATTTTTATGGTCAACGCAAATTATGTATGTATCTTCTTATAGCATTATATTACTTAAATGCAAAAAGTTTGGAATCCTAAAAGAGAGAATAACAGTTCTTTCTTATAAAATGTTGTTAATATTGCTTGCAGTCAAAACAACCGCTAATCAGCAACAAGTCAACAGTGGATATCAAAAATTTTCTCACACCTATTTTTTTGACCAGCTGTGTAAATCAAATTCAAATCAGAGCAAAGTTTCAGACCGTGGATGAACTGTCAAAAAACATAAGAAGTAAAATTAAAAAAATTAAAACTTTCTTAGTTAAAAATGCAAAGTTGACTTTGATCAATGGTGACACCGGTCTCACGGACCGGTGTTTTCAACTGAAGATTTTTCGAAATGTGTTACTAATATTTAGTGTTTTTTTTTTTAAATATATGCTCCTTGACAGTAAAACAATGATTCATTTTTTTTTGAAAAAAGTTAAAAATAGTGGAGTTATTGCGAATCAAATTGTTCACATCTTCAAAAATTAAAAACTCGAATAATCTCGGCACATAGTTTCAAATTAGTTTCGGTGAAATTAATAAGCTTGGTAGGTAGAGCCACTTTTAGATATATTTAAATTATTTTTGTATAATAAAACTGACAATTAGATGTTTCCAAAATTTTAATACAATGTTAAAAACAATATTTTTGAAAGATAAAATTAGTTTGGAGGCAATATCTTCAGTTGTTCAGATATTTGAGTCGTAAATCAGTATTTACCAACTCACTCCGATTTTTTCTGAAACTTTTACCAGATTCTACAATAAAAATGATCGAATTCGAAAAAACGCAACTCTGTGACTCGATAGCAAATTCTAATAAACGAAAATCGAAAAGCTCTAGTAATGCCAACTATTTTTGTTGTGGTACTACTTAATTCTTATTTAAATGTCAAAGTCATCCGAATTCGTGAATAATCATTCTATATCAAATGTGTTTGCGAGCGGTCGAAACAAGAAGTTTTCTTTCGATATGTAAGTAAATGGAAATTATATATTGTTTATATTTAGTTGAATTATTGAATAAAAATATTTATATATGTACATATGTTTCCTGTTTCAAAAAACCTCAAACACGAATGCCGCACAAGTCGAAATGCTCGTCCTCTATATGACGAAACATCCAGATTTGCCAAAAGGCTATCTCAAAACACCTGAAGCAAGACAAAAGTCCAACCATATATATTAACAGTTCTCTTTTGGTAGAAGAAAATATCGAAAACCCTTTAAATTTGAATAATGAAGTTACCAGAGATCTCATTATTGAAAATGAAGTAAGAGGTATAGAAAATCTGAGTGGTGAAGAAGAAAATATTCCACCCCCGCGAATAACAAAAAAAAACGGCAGATTACACTATAAGAAAAACAAGTCAATGATCAAACATCCTGCCAGATCAATTCCTTGGAAGTGATGAAGGAAGTGAATCAAAATCTGAAAGGAATTTTAAAATATAAAAGAAGAGACTCTGAATTAAAGGAAAAAATATACAAACTTAAAAAAGAAAAACTCGAACTTAAAAAAGAAAAGTTTGAATTCAAAAAGAAAAGTTTTATTGAAAAAAAATATTGATTGTGTTTGAAGTTTCATTCTTTATGTACATAATTTTTTTAAGTTTAGAAATTGAATTCATTTTTACTTTTATAATGTGATTGTTTTAGTTTTTTGAAGTACGTACATTAAACATTTAAATATGTACTATAATGTGTGCTAAAAAAATACTGAATTTTTTTTTTGTTTCGTTCTTTTTTTAATTTTTTAGTATTAAGAGTTGCTTTTCAAAAATAAAAACTTTATGAATTTGTTAAATAACCTTTAATTTTATTTCTTATTCTTTTAGCCAAATTAGAATGTTCCACGGTTTCTAAAGGCTGTTCTTCCAAAGAGAAATGGTTCTCGTCTTCTTCCAAAAATACTTGTATTGAATTTGTGAGTTCAACTCTGAACTTCAAACAGAGATTGTGGAGAGCGAAACACACGTTCATAATTTGAGTAACCTTCTCGGGTGGATAATGAAGTTCCCTGGCTACCAGACAGAAGACATAGAAACCTTGCCTTTAGGATACCAAAACGCGCTCAATTATTGACCTTGAAACTTTAAATTTTTCGTTGAATTTCGATTCCATAAATCCTTCAGCTGCCGTCCTGTACTGTGTCATAATCCAAGGCTCTAACGGATATCCTGAGTCTCCTTAAACAATTTTATTTTATAATGTATGTATGCATAAAGTATAGGTGTATGAATAATGATAAATTGAACACACCACCATCACATTAATACTATGCTTAAGCTTTCTGTTGAAACAAAGTTGTTCTCTGGTAGCAGGCTGAATCAGTTGAATGTGTGTTCCATCGGCAACACCAATCACACCAGGAATTCCAGATTTTTCCCAAAAATGACCCTTTAACTTTCTTTTTTCTTCATCTGACATTTTGAAGGTGATAAGTTGAGGTCAAATTCCTTTTTCTACTGATGTTAAAACCTCTTTTATAATTTTGGATAAAGTTTGTTGAGCAAGCCCAGCATGCATGTCTCCACCGATCTGGTTTTGGTAACAACCTGTTGCCAAAATTTTCAATACGTGCGTTTTGTTCGCATTTCATATATAGTAAAGTGAGAAATTCCCAACAAAACGATCCGCAGTGGCCAGATTTTTGTATTTAAAAATTGGTACAACTGAAAGAAGATCTGTCAAAATAATAATAAAAAACTTCAAAAAGAAGGTTTGTTCGTAGACTACTACAATAACATGTGGTGTTGAAGCGAGCTTGAAGCTCGCCTCAATTCTTTGTATACCTGAAACGAGTTGAGATTTATCTATTCTAAACTGAGATAAACCTTTTTTGGAAACATAAATATATTTTCTATTGTTTTTTCTTGCAAAATAAGCCCAGTGAGTCCATTTGCACTAACAAATCTAAATAATATCAACAGTAATAGATTCTTTTTTTCCGCAAAGGAAACCACACATGATTCCAAATGCAGAACTACTCAAGGAACACAGCCATCGAGATACAAATGCAATATCAATCGTACCAACATTTGAGAACGAAATCACATAAGATCCATTCGAGGCTCGTATAAATGTCAAAAACCTATCCATAGTGAGATTCTACTCTAACTTTTATCCGTGTTATTCTCACTATGGATATTGTTTTTGTTATTCGTGTAAAATCCTACTTTACTATGGATAGATTTCCCAACAAAACACGGGTAATGTAGCTGATAGCTTTATTATGTTGGGAACAGAATTTTGCCTTCTCCGAATATTTATGTAGGTCTGTTGTTATATTGTTAAATAAATACATAAAGGCTTCTTTTGAAAGGCGGTAGTTTTAAACAAAGCTGAAATAAAGTAATTTTTTTGATTAAAAATGCGACGAAAGGTTTCCCTTATTGAGTAGTTATACATCATTTTTATTTGTAATTATTTTCCGAAAATATTGGTCGCCAAATAAACATTTGTTTGTTTTTGTTTTTAACTTAACTAATGTCAAACATAATGCGAGACGCGTTCGAAATACGCAAATTTTTAAGCTAAAGGGTTAGCATTACCAGCATTCGAGTCTACTTTCATAGATAGTTACATTTCAAAGTAGAATCGAAAATAACTTTCGCATAATATCAATATCAAGTCACTAGAGTTATTGGTCCGTGAGACATTTGGTGTCAACCATAAAAAACCTTCCACTCAAATTTTCTTGAAAGCCGTCTGCATTTTTTGATGTTATTATATGTAACACAGCATTTACTTCAATTCGATATCTTTGAGAGTTCTTGAGATATGGCCGACGAAAAAAGGGATAAGGTATCACGAATAAACGGACGTACGAACTTACGTACACACGCACACATAGATATTTCTTTAAAAATCTTTCATTTAGATTCTAAAGACCTTGAAACTTAGCGAAATACAATAACAAAGGAAGTTTATACTAATATCTTGTTCAAGTTTTACAGAATTAGTCGTCACATCGGTTGAAAGTTAATCCTGTGAATGTGTTTTAAAGCAATTGCCTTGTGGATTAACTAACTAAGAAGTCTGTTTACAGCTTTCTCCAAAGGATACAAAGACGCCTGGCAATATGGTTCCCCACCAGTAGCTGTGGAATTTTTTTTTATTTTGAGCAATTTTTGGTTTGAGTTTTACATTGTAGTCCTTCGTTAGCCATATCGGGCTTCGTTTCCATCAATTATACCATCCTAGCAAATTAATTTGCATTTTTCCTTGAAAATACATATAATTTTTGTATTTTCTTTTTTGTTATAATAATAGAAAAAATAATTTGCGAATATCTTTTTCTTTTTTCACTCATTTTAACAAACAAATGGAAAACTTTAAACTCGGTAGGGTTATCACTGAATACTTTCATTCGATAGAATTTGACGTTCGGAGCCGTTAAATTAGCGAAACTTCGCTAATGATAATTTAGCGATAACAAAGTTCGATAATTTTTTGACAGTTGAAGCGAGTTTTTAAGCTCGCTTCGCTAATCATAGAGTGCTCAATGCTCATAGTCCAGATAATAAAGGTTTTCACCTCAAAAACAATCCAACAGTTTCTAAACTTGGCACAATAAGGGATATCTGGTGATGACACAAAAAAAGTCCCCAAGAATCCGACGTGAGCTCTAGCGGCAGTTAAGAGAAACACGGAGTTTGTTTGAAGTTTGAACAAAATTGGACAATTTTGGTTCTTAAAAAATACGGTTTAAGAACTTATAACAGGGATAATTATCCTGGTTTTATTGTATCTCCAATACGTTATTTAAAGCAAAACATGGAAATTAAATGATTATTATTCCAGAAGTCCTTATTATTCGAATGTTTTTAATTTACTACAAAGAATTACTTTGTAAAATTTAAAGTTAGTTAAAGTTAAAGTTAGTTATAGGTTTGAAAATATTTTATGTGTGGGTAGAAAACTAATCAGTTTTAATCAAGGCCTTCAGGCCTTCCATACTAAAACTTTATTTTTTATTTTCAAACTTAAAAAGGTCTACCTGATGAAATTTAGGAGTCGATCACTTAATTTTTTAATCTTCCTCCGAAATTCCGTTTTTTGAGTTTTTGTTAAAAGATGTATTGTTTTGTGTAATCTCATTATATGGAATATCAAAATTTAAAAACTATTGTTTTATTTGGCATTGGCCATCCAAAACAGACTATTTATTTAATTGAAAGTGTGAACCTTGTGTAGTCGACCCCTAAGCTCTAGTAGTTGGCCAATTGAGTTTTCAGTAGTTGGCCCATATGTTTGTTAAGTTTTACATTTTGACGAACGTAAACAATTAAATACAAATTATATCTAAGCAACTTAGCAACTATTTTTATAAAACTTCCAGCGCCATCTATAGATTATATACAAGGATGACAGTCCAAAAGTAGTGGAGCTATAAGTAGCCCAAATCTTATTTTTGAGGATATGACATTTTTCTCTTATGAACTAATTTCAAACAAGTCTGTAATAAATGTTAATTAATCACAAAAAGTTTTTCCAGTTACAGTTAAAAACGTTAACTGTGTTAATATTGATAACTCACCTATTTTGATGAACGAAAACTACGTAGGATTTTTTCCATTGTTATTGTTTAAAAAAAAAATTAAATTCTAATTGAATCAACTAATTTCTCCTTTTCAATGTGCTATTATATCATGGGCTACAAATATTTTTTAATTAGCATATTGAGCTAGTAGAGGCTATGGCAACCCTTTTAATACCACTAATATTCCACAACACAGTTTTTGTTTTTGTGCATATAGGTACCTTTAAATTCAGAAACTTCCATATTACTATTATTTAGTATTTCTCTTACTTGTTGTTAAACGTATATTGCTCTCTATCTCTTTAACGAACTTATGACGTCAATTGTATGGGGAAAAGAAATGAAATGTAGATAATTTTTGTCAGTCTATTTCTGTTGTTATCCTACTCGACTCGTGTCGTACACGTAACGTACTGTGTTTGTTTTCTTTTTACTTTTCAGTTTTTGTTTTATCTATTTAACTAAATTCAACAAGAGACACACAAATAATAAAACAAAAACAATGACGTATTGTGCAGTAGTTGGTTGCAACAACAGCAATGATAAAAGACGAATTAAAAATCCCGTGAATAATGTTGAACCTAGTTTCTGTCGATTCCCGGACGATGAACAGTTACGAAGAGTATGGTTATACAGATGCGGTCGTCCAACTGATTGCACAGCAAAACGTTTGTTTGTTTGCCTAAAACATTTCAAAAGTTCAGACTATGTGCGAAATTTGAGACATGAACTTTTAAATTATCATCCAAAAAATTGCAGGAAGATTAAAATGTATGCGGTACCGTGTTTGTTTTTGCCACCTTCTGTAATTGTTCCAGATTCCGAATTAAATGAAACACCCACGAAAGTAATGTAAGAATTTATTTATTTTTTTAATCTTTTTAAGACTTTTTTTTAGTTTTGTTTCATAGATAGTCGAGAAGAATGAAAGAGAAAGGTGACTCATATGATTAAATTTAAGTTTGTTTTTTACTCTTTGGACTTGTCGACAACTCTTTTTTTATTCTCATTTTGCGTTTATGTGAGTGCGAAAGTGAAACCAGATTTTTTATTTCTTGTTTTCTCCTTTGCACTCGTTCAATTTTGAAAAGAGCTAGAAACACAGTCATTGTGGTTTGTGTGTTAGTTAGATTTAAGATGTTGTTGCATGTGTATATGGAGTAATGATTTGTATAGTGATGAAACTTTAAGACAGGGTTGCCAATTAGCTTAAATTTTAAAATATTTGTAGCCCGAATCGGATTAAAAAAGTAGCCTATTTAAAATAAACAAAGTTTTTTTTACGAGTACTGCCTTTTGCGAAGAATTGACAAATACTCCAAGAATAATTCTGGCCCAACTTTCCATTGCCGCAGCACAAAATTCGATTAGCAGATTTTTTCATTTGATAGATAAGTAATAACTAAATAAATAATAACTATAGCAATTTTATTTCTATTTTAAATTAATTTTCAAAGTTCACTTTTTCACATACAAGACACTTAAATATGGTTGATTTTGACATTTCTTCCATTTTTTTTCTTCAGAGTTGCCATACTTGTTTTTTTTTCTTGGTAATTTCTTTTATTTTAGTGCTCAAATGAAAACGTACTTTGATACTCGCACTCATCCAAAATCCTATAGTGACCCCAAGCAGGGGGGTTGCAGGGGGGGCAGCATGCACCCCCTTACATACCTAGCTGTTAGTACGCCGTGCTATCAATTAAAAAAAAACTCATTTTAGGCTTAAAAAATACAATACAAAAAAAGTAGGGTTAAGTCCGAAAAAGAAAATATTTTTCTTTGTATGACTTAAAGTTGTTTCCTAGCCTTAATATTTAAAACATGTTCTATTGAGACCCCTACCTTACTGTAAAAAAAAATCAGAAGGAAATTCGTACTGCGGTAATGAAAAGTCGCCCCAATACTTCTTGTCATGAAAAGTGCTTTCTCAAATTTTGCGTAGGGATTCGGCATATACGAGTACATATACAGTAAGGTTCAAAACTGTCCCAATTGTGAAAGAAATTCAACTTTCAATAAAAATATAAACCAAAAATTGCTCTTTAATAATTTTATTTTATTTTTTATATATTAGATACAAAATTAAACACAATAAGGAAAAAAAAATAGTTACACTTTCGTTGCGTATTTTAAATCAAGAAATTATATTGGACCACTTTTGCACCGATTTAGAAAAAAATAAATTTAAGACCCCTTAATATTTTGTCCATAAACCTTTTGCCTTTTTTACTGCTGCCAATCGCCTTGGCATACTTTTAACGAGTTTTTCGCAATATTCAGCAGAAATATTATCCCATTGATCTTGAATCCGTTCCCACAGTACTTTGATTGAAGATGGTGGTGATTCATAATTGTTTAACAAAGACTTTTTTAAGTGTGACCACAAATTTTCTATCGGATTTAAGTCTGGGCTTTGTGCCGGCCATTCCAGTACCTGAAAGTCTTGATTTTCATTTTTTCATCTGTACAGTATCTGTTAATTTTTGTTTCGTCTGACCATATGACACGACTCCAATCATCATCTGTCCAGGACGCATACCTTTTTACGAACTCAAGTCGAGCTTTTATATTTTTTTTGAAAGCAAAGGTTTCTTTTTTTTCTCTAAGGCTCTGAAGCCGACCGAATGTAGGGCTCGTTGCACTGTCCACTTGCTTACTTTTTTGCCAGTATCTCTGCAAACTAGGGCTGCTGCTTTTGAAGCCGAAGATGCTTCTCCTGTAGCAAGATATCTGACAACATGTCGAGTATCGGTAGCGTTTAGTACTCTTGGTCTTCCTCCAACATTCTTTTTCAGTTCTCCTTTAAACTTTTTTCTTATTCTCTGCACAGCGCTTTTGCTTACTTTTAACGTTTGCCCAATTTTTCTAACGGAATCTCCTTCCTTTAACTTATTCAATATGCTTTCATTTAAAGATTTTGTAAATAGTTTCATTTTCTCAGTTAGTCACAATGATTTAAATTTTATTGAATAAAACAACTGATAACTGAATTTTAGACCACACTTATAAAATAAAAACTAAATTTTATAGAGAAACAACCAGTTTTGGCCAAGTACTAAACTGAAATGGCGTTCAAAGCATGATCGTTGCATAACTGTCCCAATGTAATGCTGTCTTTTTTTTCACGGATTTCAAAGATAACGGTTATTTTTCTGATTTTTGTTATTGTACCATTCATGACGTAAGTAATTACAAAAATTGAATTCCTTAATACACAAAAACAAAAATAATGGCACGTATGGAAATAAAAAACCGTTGACTTGGGACAATTTTGCACCTTACTGTATATACATAGGAATGGTTGAAAGTTGTAGTTCACTAGTAGACTAGTTCTTTACACCGCATAATTGTATGGACCGATGCTTTATATTTATATTTGTGTATATAATTTAAAAATAAATAAATTAGGTGGTGCGAAAGTCCGCTGAGAACCAGGGCCTAGTGTCTTACGACTCCTCTCAACCATTCTTGTGTGCAAGTAATGTTATAAATTATTTGTTGAAAAAATATGTTTCAAGATACTTCATTTCACCTAAAATTTGTGTCTATTTTTTACATGCGACATATAGGAACTAATGGCAAGTTTAGCATTCGTAAAAAATTTCGAACTCGAGATTTTAATCAAACATGATATTACGATGGTAGAGAAGTAGAAACAAGTTGGTCCCGCAATTCCGTCCGGTCTGTTTTTACTGTCCGTCCAAGCTCCTACAGCCTAAACCATTGGGTCGATTGAGTTCAAACTTAGAAGTTAAAGTATTGAGCAGATTGGCGTTAGGAGTTTTTTTTAGTTTTTTTTTTTTAAGATTAAAACTAACAGTGGCACCCATCAAATTTGTTTGGTCAAAAAACGATTATTGGAATTTTTTTTAAAACAAACCGATAGATTTTCTTTTAATTTTTTTTTAATAAGAAATCAAGGGTTTTTTTCAGCGATTTCTTGTACCTGTTCGAATGCTTGTTTTTTTTAACTTTAACGAACAAATTAAACTGAACGTAATAACTCTATGTTGAAGCTGAAAACTTGTAAGAAAGAATGAATGTGATTGGATTGTAGTCAGCACCTTCTACCACCAATATATTCCTTCGTTATCATCAAAAACATCTTTTTATTTATCTATCTGCATAAAGCTGAAAACGCCAATGAACTATTCTTTATCCATTTATTTATTCTTTGCAAACTGCAGTCGACGAGAGAGATTGCACTAAGAGACATGTGGTTTTTTTTCTCTCAATTCGTCCAAACAAATTTTTTTCACTTAAACGATTTTTAACTGTACTTAAAGACACTTTAATACGATGATCTTGTTCAATTGTATTTTTTATTTTTGGAGCCGTCATGAATGGATCAGCTTTGCTCAGGCGGGCGACGATGGCAATATCAGTTCGAGGGGTGGTTTTTCTTGTCCGATTCTTGCGAATTTTATTTTGAACACTCCCTTCTTCTCGGCAATGGTTAAGAGCATTAATTACCTTCTTCCTTAAACATTCTAATTTCCGCGCTACCTCCAAGTTTGTGTGTCCTTCTTTCTTAAAATCAAGAACTAGTAGCCTGAAGGCTTCTGTTGAGTGTTTGACACGTCCCAAATACTATAATTTATTAATTCAAATTGAAGAATCTACCAAAAAATTTATAAAAAACTCTGAACTTTATCACTTACCTTTTAAAAAGTAAGAATATGTATGAAAACTTTACTTAATTTGCAACGAAAACCATGTGTGCTATTTAAATTGACTTAGCACCTTGGTACCATTTGACTTCCATTTGGCTTACGGTATTGAGAGCTGCCCTTTCTGTTAGAGCCCTAGAGAGAATTTTTAACACAACTGTGCTATTTATTTTGTCGCCACTGTATGTTAAACGTAATCCCAATTTGGAATTTACGAATAGTTAATATCAATTTATTTTTCAAAAGGTAATATCGAAGCAACTTTTAAATAATGATAGGTAATTGCTTTTGAATGATACAGAATCTTCAAACCATCGTCGATTTTTTAATGTATTAAACATTGTAATTTAAAAGCCAATTTGAATAAATTTTTAACAATTTACAACTTAACTTCTCTGACATTTTTTCAGACCAAGTAAAAAATCTTTTGAACCGAATCCAAAAATAAAAAGCAAAACAGACAAAATTGTAGTGTCAACGGCCACTCAAATTATAGCCTCATCCTTAACCTCAACCATAGCCTCAAACTCTACTCCAACTCTAACTCTTAACTCAACTCGAACACCTGTAACGAAAAAGTATTATGCCACATGGGAGAATAAGCCTACCGATGCAGATCGACTGCAATGTGAGTTCATCGATTATGTGGTTATCTCATATTTGAATCGATGCCGATCCCGAGCTGGTAATCCTAATGTTGGCATGCCTGAGTATATTTTAAAAGGAAAAGCTCTGGAAGCAGAGGTTTTATTGGGTGCACGTCTGACAGATCCATTTCATTGGGTTGAAAATTTTAAGCGAAAACTTGCTGAACATGATGCAAAAGGAATAGTCTTATCACCATTGCCTCAATCACTTAACGTGGCCGATATAATAAGTGATGAGTGGCCAAAATTTGCCAAAGAAAAAGGTTTGGATATAGGCGAGGACTCAGAAGAAACTATCAGTGCACATGAGGAAATTTTAAAACCTGTGGTACCTATAAATAATGAGGTTGCTTCACAAAGCAAAAATCAACAAGCAACACATTCTTCAAATTTACCAAGGTATGTTTTGGAACTTATTTTTTAAATTCAAAACAATGATTGGGTTAAATACTTTTTTCTAAGCCAAATATATTTTCTTTTAATTTGTCTTACAGAGCCATAATGCGGCCGAAGCGGGTAATGGAAGAAACTCTCGAAGATCAAAATCAAGTAAAAAACGAAAAGCACGAAGAATTTCTAAGACATGTGTTGATGTCATTTATTAGACGTTTTACTGCAACATGGCCTCATGCTGAAGTTCCCGATATGGTATTGAGTGCAAAGTATAGAGAAGCAGCCATAATTTTGCAAACGAATATCAAAAACAAAAGCGTATGGCTTGCGCAATTAAAAAATACGAGAAGGCACATTCCCGATCAATTCCCTTACACCGTACCCAATCAATCTTTGGACATGGCCGACATTATCGAAGTAGAGCGGTGTAAATTTGATTTTGAAAAACTTATGGCCAACGAAGAAACAAAATTAACTCCAGAAGAAATTGAAATCATCACCAGCGATGACACAGGATTAACTGCGCAAGAAATTCAAATCAACACCAGCGAAGAGACAAGATTAATTGCTGAAGAAATTGAAATCATCACCAGCGAAGAACCAAGATTAACTGCTGAAGAAATTGAAATCATCACCAGCGAAGAGACAAGATTAATTGCTGAAGAAATTGAAATCATCACCAGCGAAGAACCAAGATTAACTGCTGAAGAAATTGAAATTATCACCAGCGGAGACACAACATTAACTGCGTATGAAGATGAAATCATCACCGGACCAAATCAGTCTTTGAACGCGATTATTGAGGATAGTATCAATGAAGAAGATGAAGAAGAAGATAATATAACATTAATTTTAGTAGAAGATAGTGAGCCGGAAGAAGTTGAAGATACTATAACATCAGTTTTATCAAAAGGAAGTCATTCAGAAAAAATTGTAAATAGGAAAACATCAGCTTTAGTAAAAGAAAGTGAGCCGGAGGAAGTCCATGTTATTACCAGCGAAGCATTAAGTATTGTGGATGAAACAGAGGAAACCTCTGATTTAATAGAAACCTATGAAGAGGCACTAGACTGTTTGAGTTTGTTAAATAACTATGCGTTGGAGTTGGGCGATTTCAATGCTTTGACACTTATAAGACAAGTAGACTCATACTTGAGAAGTGATGATTGTAAATAAAAGATGTTAAATTAATCATAAGAAAACTCATATCTTTAAGAAAACATATTTGTATATTTTTTAATTAATAAAATTAAGAAATTGTTACTTTATTTACTCGTCTTGATACTTACTTTTTTTTTAAACTGCTATTTATTTATGTTTAGCAACGGTTTCTTGGATCGTAAGATTTTTATTATCATTTCCTAATTATTCGTTCAAAAACCTTACAGAAAAGGGTTTATGTATTTAGGAAAAGTACCTAGTACACTTTCGAATACCTACCCTTCAAAAGAAAACCGAAATTCCGTTAAATACCCTCAAGTCCCAATTTAAAAGAAAATATCAGTGAGTAAAGGTGAATCGATGGTCGAAAAATTCTTCACCTGTGTGGATTAAAAGTTCGTTTTTTTATAACTATTAATTCTATCTTATTTATTTAAAAAATAAACTTAAAAACGTCTTAAAAATAAATTTTTTGTTTTGACCCTACTCCTCGGTTGGTCGATGATTTTTAAAAATAATCTCCAGTGTTGACAACAAACCGATAACTCGATAATTTTCTTCACGCAACGCAAAATCCTCCAGAGGTTTGAGGTGCTCCAGAGCTTGCTGATATGTTTCAACAATCGGTTCCGACATCACCACCGGACCACTAGTGTCTTCCGAATAAACATCAAAACAACCATCATCATCAACATCATCTTGACTCGTATCAATCGATTCCTTTTTTTCTACTTTAAAGGCAATGTTAGAATTCTTATATTTTGCCTTACCACCATAATATTCCTCCAAAGTTTGTTTAAAAGATTTGTTATGGGCGTATTGGAATTCGTTCTTGCACTCTGAATAATCTACCGGCGGACAGTGGTCAAATGGTTTTCGGTTGTAATTTCTTTTTAGATTAATTTTTTGGCATGCTAATTTTTGTTCTTCATCGACTAAGATTGCAATTTCCTCTTCGCTGGAAATTATGGCATTGGGGTCAATGGATTTTATGATCTCGACCAAATCTAATGATTGGGGTGGCAATGTCACAGCATCATAATGATCGCTATCACTCAAATGTGACTTTCGAAACTTTCTCAGCCAATAGTCGTCTATGTTGAATGTGAGGGTAGCACCTAATAGATTTCGTATCTCTGAACCGATTCGCTGGAGTTCTCGACGCGATGTGCATAGGGTTTTGTCAAACTCTGGATGACATTGAGCCCTCTTTGACCACTCGTAAACCGATTGATTAATCAAATTGTAAAGATTGTCCTTTTTCTTTTGTGCGGCTGCCAATTCCTCTGCCCAGGCTAGTTCCTCTTCGGCGAAGCCCGGTGGTGCCTTAAGGTTTAAAGAGGGTACAGCTCCCAAAGATAAACGTCGGAAACCAACATGCCACGGATGGAAGTGATTAGAGCAGATGTAAGGGCGTTTCAGAGATCGAAGACTGTGCTCTGATTCATGACAGATCGATAGCCAAGTATCGTACAATGGACTATCGCGTGCGGGAAAGTTGAAAAATTTCAAATCCTTATGATCACGAGAGTTACCCCTGCAACCGTATATGGCACATTTTCTTACATCTGGCATTATTTAGTTTGAGGTACTCTTAGGTATAATTTATACAGCAAGAATCTGTGATACTTAAAAATCGATGGCGCTGCACACTTTTAAAACACCCAAACTATCTCGATTTATCAAGAAGAAAAGCCAAAAATAACTTAACGTTCACGGGTTTAACGAAAAAAACAAATGACCACAAAGAAATAATCAAATGAAACAAAAATAAAAACAATTTGCTTGAGTCTTCAGATCCGCACTGACTCAACCAGCAAAGCAACTACTCAAACTCAACGCTAACGCTCGTTCTGTTGTCTCGACTACCAATACCAACCTAAATGATGTAGTTCGCTGACATGGTATGACATCGATAGGTCTCCCTCTTTCACACTGTATTCCTGCCAGCTGGCTCTGTTAGTACGGTCATTTCGATTCAAAAACTTGTTGTTAATGCAGGGGCTTTCGATTATTTTCTCTTTGTTTGGCCGGGGCTGTTACATGCAAAGCAAGTTCTCTGAGTGTGAATGCGATGGCAGCAGACCTATCTACAAAATATATACTCAATTTAGCTGTACCTACATACTTGGGAGTATATAAATTCATGGTACCATAGAAGCTATATACAAAAAGACTGAGCATGAAGCATGAAACGAGGCATTTATTTCTATCGGTAGATACCTAGGAAGATAGGTTTAAGTATACGATGCGAATAAATAGAAAGAAGCTACCTACCTTCCTACCTGCAGTTTATACCTATATTGAGTAGAACTCTATTTTAAATCGGGGATGAAGGCTGTGGAAGACTGGTTTCTTTGAAAATGATGTCTTAGATAGAAGCACGTGAGAAATTTATAATACCGAGCCATGGAAATAGAGTAAGTTGTTATTGTTTTAAGGTTACTTTAGTACCTACTATTTATTTTATATATTTAGGGCTGAAGGGCATTCATCTTACAACATTCACATAGAGGAAGGAACCAAAACATCTTAAGAACGTACCTATATGCATGTATGTAGTACATACCTATGAGATATCTAAAATGACCCTAACATAGTTTTTTGAGAATGCTTGCGAGGGGAAGCGATTATTATGGCTACAGAAATGGTTCAAGTACAAAACTTTCTTAAGCAGAAGGAAAGACAGGGGCATTTCAATTTAAAATTATTTTTGAGGGATTTTTGATTTCTACAGTGAAGAAGACAGAATAGGTAATAATGATAAGTACCTAGTAAATAGTAAATGTGGATAGGTAAGTACAATTTGTTGGAGTACTATTATAATTTATGTTGACCTATTTATTTCAATACAGGGTGTCCCATAAATAAAGGTTTTAACTTAATATTATTAGAGGTCAGGTCATGGTCTAAAAGAATTTGTTATTTTGTCTGTATGGCATCCTAAATGACATTTAAGGAAAATAAACACCTATAGTTTTTGTCAGTTTTTACCTTACTTACCTAATTTTTAATGTTGTTGTAAGTTTAAAATTAACTTATTTTCTGTAGAAAAAATATTGGCATAATCATTTGGCTAATAATAATGAATACGTTAATACATCTTTAAATGTTTATGACTTAATGTTGGTTACTTATTTCAATAACTTTTCTTTATTTTTAAAGATTCTAAAAAAATATAAGTTTTACCCTTTCCTAAGCTCAAATCTAAAGTCAGGTACATACATATTACATATACATACCTTAATTCAAAAGAGATGATTTAAGACCAAATAAAGTGAAAGGATTTTAATTTGGTGACTCAAGTTATTAATTTCGTATTTAATTATTTTCGTGAATTTCACCATTTTACTGTAAGAGCACAATTTTAAACGTTCTTAAACAATTTTTGAAGAAATATTTCGTCTACAGACTAGAACCCAGTCGGACGGGTTTAAGTTCTAAACTGGGCTCCATCGACTGCTTAACTTGAAGATTAAAACTGAAAATGATTAACATCTTCAAGAAAAAGCAATCAATGCAGCCGGAGTGTGTAATTAAAATTAAATGGCAACTTACATTCCTCTTACTTTGATTGTAGCCTTTTTGGATAAAAACTATATTTACGAGAGTAGGCGCAAAACTTTGAAAACCGTAGCCTGATAGCATAAAGTGATGCCTTATTTTTTGTTAAAATATTTTTAATTGCGATAAATAGGAACTACAACCTGTAAAGTAAGAAGTTTCGAACTCAATATTTTAATCAAACACGATATTACGATGTTAGAGAAGTCTAAAGAACTGTGCCCGGCCATTTTGTTAGTCTTTCGGTCATCTTCCCAACAAACTAAACTATTGGATTGATCAAGTTCAAACTTGGATATGATTGTTTTGAACATATCTTTACTATGCATTAATGCCCAAATATGCCCAAAATATTAAAAAAACAAAAATTATTTTTGGACAGCTTGAATCCAAAACTCAATTAAAAATAGAATTCATTTAAAACAACCCTTTCTCAAAAACGACTTGTATGCGGTTTAGAAAAATTAGTATACCAATATTATGTTAGATCATGACCTAATGTTTCACACCATATTCAGTTTAAACAATTTCTTGTGGAACACCCTGTATTCTACATACATAATTAAATAATGCATATTCATTTGGGTTGGTGAGTACTCTCATTCCACCTGTTACTTACTTTGGTGGAACTTAAATAAAAGAGATATTTTATCTGGATAGGCAGACATTTTTTTAGAATCAATTTTCGCAGAAATACCTATAAAACATTTAATAAGACTTAAATTCTGATAACAAAATGTATTTAATCGATATGTCTACATATAATTACATACAGAAAAGAGCATAAGCGAAGGTTATCCTTATGATGGTAAAAGAATTTTTATCAACAATGAAAACTAAGAAAATGGGCAGGTTCAGGCAACATAAGAGACTTTATTTGCAGTTAACTTCGTTCCTTGAAGGTAAATTTTGACTAAGGCAACTAGTTAGTTTTCCAAGTGTCATACATTTAAAATTCAGAACTTTACTTCACAAATCTCTACTTCAAGTTCATAGTACAAAAACTACCAAAAACTTTAGTGTCTACAAAACACTCCTCAGGCAAGTAGTCCAGTAAAAATAGACATTTGACTTAGCCAAAATTCGCATAGAGCTGAAAATTGGCAAAGACGTTAAATACCTCATTATGATTGAAATGTCAAAACTCCTCTTCGAATCGGAAACTTTTTTTCATAAGACTCACCATTCGTGAGATATCGCGGTTTTAAAAATTACAAAATTCAGATTTCACATAATATGCACTTAAATGCAGCCTGAATACGTCATCGGACGTTCAATATAAATAAAAATAAGAAACTATGGTTTGCTTTACTCACACTTCGTTGACTAAGAACCCTTTTTACAGAAAGCATTAAATAAAGTTGTGTAAAAACTAAATAAATCATAGAGTAATAAAGTTCAGTTGAATGAAAAAACATCATCAAGTGTTATTTTGACAGAAGTAGACTTAACAGTAAGGGAGATTTTTCGTGACTAACTTTCCAGACAACTTTCCGTTAAAGTTGCCTTAATTGGAAGGTAATTTTTTGGCAGCTGGCCAATCAGGTACTAGAAACTTGGCTTACTTTTAAGTCCCTCATGTCGCCTGATCCGATCCTGCCCAATGACTATGAATTCTGCCGATGGACGTTAGCTTGAAATAAAACACTACACAATACGCAAGGTTTATTCTATAAATTATTTGTATTTATTCATGAAAAACAAGTTAATTTTTGAATGGGCTAAAAAACTGTGTTTTTAAAATTTAAATTTTCCTCGTAAATTAGCCTTTGTAAAAAAGTATACCTTAGCATGGGCCTTTAATATTGTTTACACATAAAATACTTTAAGTTGATACCTAATACTTGACCTTTTAACCTCGAAACTTCACTTAAATTCTTTAACATTGATTGGATTAGTTTCTCTGTTACTTAGAAGTTTTGTTTTTCATCCCGTGATTCCATATACGTTTTTCCAGAGAGTCCCAAAAGTGTGGTGAATGTGGAGTGTGATAATACCGGATTCACATCTAAAGCACTGATTCAAATCATTGTCTTGTTGGAAATACATTTTTTATTATTAAAAATATTTAAAGAACTAGCTTATTTCCATATTATTGAGTTTCTATAAAACTCATTTTACTGTTAAACTAAGTTTAAGGAAATTTCTAGTTTTTCAAAAATTTGATTTATATGTCGAGGCTGGAATGCGACCCACCATCTCATCGTTTGTCTTGCTTAAAAAATTTATGGGTTCTCATTATCAGTTAAATTATTCTTAAAAAAATAAATAAAAATAATGTTTTCCATATGATTAAAAAGTTTGATTCTAAAATCTTTTTTCGTTAACTAGATTTTTAGTCGGAAACTAATTTTCACTAATTTTACAAATATGAAAAAACTGACTGTTGGATTTTTGGATATTGTCATAAACAATATTTTCTGTGAGATAAAACAAGTTTGAAGCTAATATTTTTAATTTTTGAAAATATATTTGAGTCGAAATTCAATTTTTACCAACTTTTTTTTTTTGGTTTTTATTTTTTGTAAAAAAGTGTCAATTCGTTTTTTCTCAAAATTTTAATGAATGTTGGCAACAATATTTTTTAAAAGATAAAATTAGTTTAAAGGCAATAGCTCAAAGTTTTGAAAATATATTTAAGTCGAAAATCAATTTTTACCAACTTTGAGTAGTGTTTTTAAAATGTTAAAACCTTATTCTTCGTTGCACAAAATTGTTTAGAAAATAAAATCATTTGTTGTTCGTAAGATTTTCGAGGTGAGAAATATTTTTTTTTTTAAATTTATAAAAACCCGTTAATTGGAATTTTTTCCAAAAATATATTTGTTTGGAATCGTAGTACAATATATAATATAATTTAATTCAAGTCTCTAGCGTTATTGGTTCGTGAGGTATTTTGGGTTAACTAAAATTTTGACTTTTTTAAAAATTACTATGGTAAAAAAACAACCGTTCAATTTTGTTTAGAGTCCTTTCTGCATTATTATTTGTATAACAAAATTTATTTGAAGTCGTACAAACGCACGCACAGACATTTCTCTAAAAATCTTTTATTTCGACCCTAGGGACCTTGAAACGTCGAAAAATGTCAAAATTTTCAATTCGACAAATCAGACTTATTAAAAAACTTCTTATAATTTGATTAACATTAAATATTAATCTATTTTCTAAAAAAATTTAAATGTTTGTTAAGAAACTCTATAATATGGTTGTAAATGTACATACAGACATGGACATTAAAATAAGACACGGAGCCAGTTGCTAAGAGTAAAACCAAATTAAAACAACACATCCATTGGAAGTAGTTTTAACCGTTTTCAAACAAAAGTTAGACTTTTTTAGGTATGCAAAATAACATGGGTTTTATTTTTGTTTGCTTTTTGATTGTTTGGAGATCAACCGTTTCTTAGGTAAGACTTGGTTTTTGGTGGACATTAAAGTAGAAACGCATTGGAACACAGAGCTTAATATTTAACTAGTATCAAAAATATTAGTTTTTAATATTTTTGTAACTTTTATAAAACAATAAGTTCACTTTAGGAAGTAAATTCAAATTATTTTAATAATATTACAATTAATTCTAAGGAAAACATGAATCGCGGAAACCATTGTTCCCTAGAAGAGAAAGCTGTAATTTTAGTTCTACGAAGCAAGAGAAATAGTCAGAATAATGAATCAAGTTGATTGCAAAAGCAACTTAACCGCTGAGAGCTAAAAAAAGAGAGGAAAACCAAGCAAAATAAACCAAGAAAGGCTGAAAGATAATTTGCGCCTCAAAAAAATAGTAACAAGTCTTCAAGGGAAATACAAAACAAACTACAGTTTCCAATAAATTACAGAACTGTTTGTAGAAAACTTGTTGAAGCTAACTTACTCAGAAGAATCGCAAGAATAGTGCCCTTTCTAAGGAAAACAAATTTAAAAACGCAGTTTAAATTCGCCAACGATCAATTTTATTGGAGTCGGCCAGAACTCAGAAGGAGGCAAAAACTTGATGAATGTTCAATGTTTTGTGGATGGACTAAGCAAAGATAAATTTGTTCGGAAGTGATGGCAGACAAAACATTAGAAGTCTTAATCTGAAAGAACTTGATCCCAAATACATCCAGAAAACGGTCCAGAATGGTGGCGGCAGTATTATACTTTGGGGTTAATTTTCTTGGTATGGCGTTGGACCAATACATTTGATTGAGATTTAATTGGAAGGAAGGAATTAAATATGAACGTGAATGTCATGAAGGAAACGATGCTGCCTTATGCGGACGAGAATCAGCGACCCAAATGTGTTCTACAGCAGGACAACGACCATTAGCACACATCCAAGTCTGCTCAAAAGTATTTTAGGGACCAACAAATCAGCGTATTGGAGTAGGCGTCCTAATTGCCTGACTTCAATCCTATAGAACATTTTGGGTGAGATTTAAAATGCGCGGTTGGGAAACATTTCATTAAAAATGTGGAGGATGGTTCATCAGGAGTGGTACAATATTTCAATTGACAGATTTCGCCGATTATTTGACTCAATGGCCAACAGATGTCACAATGTATTTAATGCTAAGGCCCAGGCTACCTGATATTAAAATATTTTTTTAATCCGGAGTAGCTTTGCATTAATTTGTTTAAATTATTGTATATCTATTTTAACGTCCACGAAATTCGTTCCTTTTTTAACTTTTATGAATTTAAAATAATTTAAGTTATAATTTTACTACAAAAAGTAGTTAATTTAGTTTGATAGAAAAAAAAATAAGAAAATGAAGACCAAATTTGAAAAAAAAAAAATTAAAGACATTAAGCGAAAATTGTATATTTTTTAAAGTCGTTTTGTAAAATTGATATCAGAAGCTTTAATTTTTTTTATAATAAGCGCACACTTAATAAGATATTACTACCCTTATAAAGACACAGTGTGAGTACTAGGAAGAGGAGAGAGAGGTTTAAACCTTAATTTTTGTATTTCTTTTACTTAATGTGAACTCCTACTTCAAGTTTCTTTTTAATGGATATCGCCTTTCGATTTCTCTCAAGCAGAATCTTAAGATTTTAAATACCTTTTTTGCATACCAACCTCTTTCCCCCCACCGAACAACTCCACCGCTCCACTTTTGTTTCCCAAAAATAATGTAAAAAAAATGTATCATCGAAACATTTTAAAATAAACAATTATTTAAGTTTTTTATTTTAAATCAAAACTTTGAAAATTAATGAAAAATAGAAATAAATGTTTCTTCGTCCTAAGAACTTGTTTAACAATAAATAAATTAAGTAGAAAGTCTTCAAGCAGTCCTTCTTTCAAAGTGATTTTGAAGTCTCTCTACAAATCCAATCAATCGAAAATTCTCCTTACAAAGTGCAAATGATTCCAAAAGCCCTATCAATCTTATAGCTTCATCTTTGGTTTTAATCGATGGTATTTTAGAAAATTTCGTTCCTGAAGTCAACATTCGTAAACTATCAAGTTTTGCTTTATCCCCTTGATCTCTTATAATACTTAATTCTTTATTTATTGGTTCTTCGATTAAAATAGGTTTTATAGTAGAAATTGTATTTCCATTCGTTTCACAATCATATTCAATCTTCACTTCGTCATTTAATTCTAGACTATATTGCATTTGTTGATTTTGTTCGGAGGACTTTTCTTCAAACTCATCTACTTCTTCGATAAGTTCTTGTTTTACAAATGGTTCAATGTTTTCAGATTCTGTTGTCGCTGTCGAACATGGAACTTTACGGGAGTTTGCTCTATCCTTTTTATTGGATTTCTTTATTAAAGTGGTATTTTCCTCGATGCTAAATTTCATCCGTTTTAGCCTGATTTTAAACATTTTTAGTTTGAAATTGGTTTTTTGACTCCTTGCAATGTTTGGCTCTCTTTGTGGGGGACTTCTAATTTTTGTATTTTTAGGGGTTTTTAAGGCTTTCGATTTAGACCCCTTCTTTTCATCTTTCTTAGCATTGCGTCTTGTTGCCGGTGTTGTTTGTTTTACTACCGCACCACACTGTCGCGCCGGGCGACCGCGACGACGCTTTCCAAATTCTGCTGCTTTCGGCATTGCTCTTATTTGGCCCCTTTATTTGAGCACTTCTATTCTTATGAAGTTACGAACACCTGGTTTTTGATAAACAGAAAAATAAGACATAACTTTATCTTCTTCTTTAAATATTTATAAGTAAATATATATGAATAGACATTTTTCAAGGTTTAGGTAAATAAACAATAAATTATTTAAAAGAAACACGTACAATTGAAAAGAGAGAGCACTCAGCACAAATTCTTGTTTTCTCTTAAGTGACTTGGCTTTGTTTACATTTTTTTCACAGCTTTTGCACTAATTTCAAAAAGTAAAATAGGTTTTTAAAGGAGTTTTAATGTTTGTTTTTATTTCTGTGGAACAGGTACTTAAAATTGGACTCCTTTTAGTTCTTTTTAATCAAAAAATATGACGACCAGGTGAGCACACGTCTACTATTCTGCTTACAAAACTTATAATGAAACCAAAATGTTTGTTTTTATTAAGAGATGATGGTGTTCATTGACAGACAGAGCTTGTTCGCATGGGGAGGGAACTGTTGCTATGACGAAAGAGATTAGTCCAGAGATGTCGTTTGAGAAAAAGTATGTGGTTCGTAACTGATTTGTTTTATTTTCAAAGAGTGTGATGCTTGAACACAACATACCAGAATGCTTTAGTGGTGGTAGATTTAGTGGCATTTGCAGATCTTTAAGTCAGGTTACAAAGGGATTTGGTTGAGTTAAAAAAAATAATCACTTTGATTAGAAATCCGATGAGTAGTCTGTGGAGAGAATCAAATGCCAATTTTGACATTTCTAACTTAGTAAAAGTGGGCAGGTTCAGACGACATAAGGGACTTGAAAGTTAGGCAAGTTTCTGATATCTGATTGGCCAGCTGCCAAAAAATTACCTTCCAATTAAGGCAACTTTAATGGAAAGTTAACTGGAAAGTTAGTCAAGAAAAATATCCCTATCTATCAAGTCAAGTCTACTTCTATCAAAATGACAGTTGACAAGGATTCCTTGTCAATTTGGAAAAGAAATAACTAATATTTCTTTACCATACGAAATACAAATCGTTGTGGACTTGTAGCTTTCGTGAGGAGTGTTTTAAATACAGTAATTATGTTCATGACGCTTGAAAAACTAACTAAATGCCTCGGTCAAAATGTACGTTTAAAGAATGAAGTTGACTGCAAAAGAAGTCCCTTATGTTGGCTGAACCTGCCCAGTGCCAACAAGTTGTGATCAATTCATTCATCGGGTTCTAAAGAAGGGTTTTTAAGACGTATGGTTTTCAAGAATAAATAAAACGCTTCTAATTTAATGTTATGAATGACTAATAATAAAGATTCATTATAAAGGTAATGGTTTGCCATTATATTTTAAAAGTAAGTGGCCTGCACGAGTGGGTGGTTCGAATAAGTTTCAGCTGAGAAGCCCAATATCCGAAAACTTTTTCAAGCAACGATTTGCAAACGTTGTTTTGGGGAAAGTCTGTTCACTATAAAATGGCAAACCAATTTGAATATAAATCAAGTGACAACTGTCAAAAAGACTAGTTCCCAAAAGAGTATTGCTAGATTCTTGAAAAGCTTCCACAATCAAAACTCAAACAAAAATTACCAAATCATTTTTCTTTTGCATTAGGTTTTTCAAATATACCTCTATGAAAATGTTCAAAGCAATTACAAACTGAGTTTCTAAGTTCTTAACAACAAATGTTTGTATTGTTTTTCAAACTACAATTCTTTACCGTTTACATACAATTTATATCATTTTAGAATCCTACTTAGTTTCTAGAAATGTTCATTAGTTATGACTATGAGTCTTATTTTCTATACTCTATTTGGGAAATTTTGGAAAACCTTGAATGTAATTCTGTCATGGTTTGCAAAATTACGTTTTAGAGTTAATCTCTAGATCTTATATCTGCTCAAATGTCAACCATTTAACTTATGTATTTGGATGGCTATATAAAAATAAGTCTTAAAGTGGTAACCAAAGTAAAATGGTGATAAGATGATTTCTTGTATTTTACTTAATAATTTGCAATTTTTCCCAACATTTTTCGAAACCACTTGAAGATATCTTAGTTATAGTGGCGTTTAAAGACTTTGACTTTTTTTGTGGTAGGCAGTGTCTCAAAAAAGTTTAGTAACTTTGTTTCATGTATCATAAATATTCTAAAAATATATTCAATTTGGATAAAATTGCACCTATTCGCTCTCAACAGCCGAACATTTCGATGGAGCTTTTCACTCAAAATTTAGAGGTGATCATTCACCTATTCACCTTCACTTAATTTATATAACAACAATTTCATAATTAAATATTCATATTCTCTGTCATCTGTCAAGAAAATTGTCTTTCCATGAGTCTACCAATTTTTTGTTTTTAAAGACTTCCAACCGTGTAAACAAATGTGGGCAACTGTTAGCGAATTTTACCAAAAACGGCAAATTTTCATGTGATAGAAAATTGCTAAATGTTACTTAAGCTATTGGAAGAGGATATCAATCAGGTGACAGCTGTAAAAGATACAAAAATAAGGTTTTTCGTGGTAAATTCTTGACAGATTTATGATGTTGGACTTTGTGACATATGAAACTAATGAATTCTGATACTTACCTCGTTTTGAAATAAAGTCCAATAAAATGAAAGAATATCATTCAATTATGAATAATACAGCGATCGGAATTAGGGTTATCGATTAAGTTGGCGAAAATGATGTTTAATACTCTTTCAATTTCACCACTTTTATTTAACTTTTACCTCTGTCATTAATCTTTCACCCAAGTTTTGAATTTGGAATGAAATTTCAATTTCTAGTTTGTGACAAATGGTTGCACGGTCTTTCCACAACTCACTTACCTGTACTCTGTAATCAGCATGATTTGTTAAAACCACAGCACTGCTTTGCCGCTTCTTTGCTGTTATCTTTCTCTACTACCTTCCCTGCTCTTGAAGATAAAGAGCACCAAATGCAAAGAAAAAAAGAGAGCTGGTGTTTCTTTATAGATATATCGTTTATATTGAGTATTTTAAGTTGCTGAATTGCAATGGAACTCAAAAAATGTGACTTGTGTGCATGTAAAATAAAATCAGTATTATGGTAACCAGTGCTGTCGAATGCAAACAAAAAATATGTATGCAATTTGTTTGTAGGTATTTAAGTCTACAAAATAACCTACAATTTTTAAAGAATCAAAACCACTTACCCACATAGACAAAAATTAGATTTCTGAAATTTCAAATTCTATAAGATATTAATACAAAAATTTACTGTCGATATCCTACAAATTATTATAAGCTCAAGTCAATTTCAATATAATATATAATTTATTTACTTAGCTAACTTAACAAAATATTAAAGTTTTGTTTATTTATTTATTATTAGAAATATGCTTTTCAAGCCTTTCCAAAAATCCTATCAATCGAAAATTTTCATTCATCATTGCAAAATCTTCTATCAGTTTTATACACTTAGAGACTTCTTCCTGATTTTTGAGAGGTGCCCTCCGAGCAAATTTAGTTCCTTTTTTAGCAGTGGCACTAGCCGCATCTGAGATTTGAGGTTTTAATTGCTTTGTGATAGTAACTTGCATTTGGGTTGTTGGTTTTGAAATTTGAGTTAAATTTGAGACATGTGTGGGAGTTTTTTGGACTGAATTTATTGATGGTTTTGCTGTTGATGTTGAAAGTACCGGTGGTGTTTGAATGCGTGGTGATGTTGAAGCTGCCGGTGTTTGAATGCGCGGTGTTGGTGTTAGTTTTGAAGATATTGGTACTTGAGTGCTTTGTGAAATCGTTGGTGTAATTTTCACAGGAGTAAAATTCAAACATCCCGTTCCTGTGGCTTCTGTGAGAGATGATTTTGAAATTGATGATGTTGTAATTGTTGGTGGTTTTGTAGATGCAGGTACTTGAATACGTGTTATAGTTGTTGAACGCAATTTTACTGGCAAAATATTCGTTGAGGTTTCTGTGGGTTTTGCAGGAACTGAATTTAAAGCTGCTATAGACATTGTGGATAGTGGTAGTTGAATGGGATTGGAGGTTTTTGGCATAAATGTAGTTGACGCAAAATTTGATGGACACGTTATGGATTTTGTCGGTAAATGACTCATAGCTGGATGTTGAACTGCTGATGGAATTGATTCAACTGTCGGTATTGAAACTGTAGGTAATGATGAAATTGTTGATGTAACTGTTTGTGTTTTAGTGATTGCCGGTACTTGAATGCGTTTTATACTTAACGATTTAGACTTAGTTGGTAAATTGTTTAAAACACCTTTTGTTGGTATTATAGTTGACGTCAAAGAGGAGTTAGAAGTTGCCGATTGCAGTGTTGATGTTAACATTGTTGATGTTGCTAAAGTTGATTGGGTTTGAGATAATGTGGAAATTTGTTGATCGGTCGTTTTTATCGATTGATTATTTGGCACGAATTGATCTTGCATAAGATTTGTCAATTGAGTTGGCTGTTGTGTTAAATCAATGGATGGTATGAAAGTTTGTGATGGTATTGTTGGACTTTGGGTTAAATTTATTAAATCTGAACTTATAATTGGTGAATTAAATTGCAATAAAAGTGGTGACAACGTTGTTGGTTGTCCGAATTGTGATGTTTGCATATTTGTTGTTATTGGTGTAATATACGGCATAGTGAGTTGATTTTGATTTGGTGCTGCCATTTGGAAGGTATAAATTATTCCACCTGGGCCAATTACTGATGTTTGGGATTGTGAAGTTGATGTTTCTTGAAGATGATTAGATGTTATTATATTTACTGGAAATATTGGATTCCATGTCTGGATGATTGTGGGCATTTGATTTGTAATTTCTGATGTTTGTAGGCTTGTTTTAAAGTCTACTAGCGGATGGTTTACATCCATAGTTGGTTGTTTTATTGCTGAGGGAGATGGTTTCTGATCAACAGGTTGGTTTTTGTCATCATCACTAATTGTTTCTGGTAATTCAACTGAATTCTCTTTAACTTTACGCTTACGATTCAGTTTTGTTAGTTGCTCATACTCGTGTATGGCTAAATTCATAGAAATTGGGTTGTCAATTGATCCAGGTGAAGAATTTGAAGGCAACTCAAACATTTGCTTTGGTTTTACTTTTTTGTTTCTTATTTTAAACATGGAAATTGGTTTAAAAATTGGTTTATCGTTAATTGTTTCTGGTGCAGGTTGATTTGAAGGTGCTTTGTAAATGATTTTATCATTTTCTGGAACACTAACAATTTCTCTTAAATATTGGTCTATATACTCAGTTTGATTTAAAGAATTCGAGTCGTTTTCTATTGTTTTTCCACTTATTAAATCCTTAATTTTTTCTACTTCAGGTATATTTGGAGATTTAAGTTGGGTTTGGTCCTGCAATGTCGTTGTGCCCTTATGTATCACATTCAGACTCGGGTTTTTAGGATCGGTACATACAATCATTGGTTGAAATGTTTCCTCTTTAGAATTTTGATTGGATGATATTATATTGGCTACATTCTGTACAGTTTTTCGACCAAAGATAGTACACACCGGAAGCTCATCTTCAATATCAAGAAAATCTGTATTGTTTTCATCGTACATAGAAGAGTTTTCTTTTGCCTGAATATCTTCTATACATTCTTCTTTTCTTGTTTCCTCCTCTTTTGTGCAAAGATCTTTTTTACAATCTTTTTTTATCTGATTAACATCTATTATTTCCACATCACCGAACTCTTCCTCAATGTCATAAACTTTAACGCCATTTTCATTCGCAATTGAATTCTGCACTCGATCCTTATCCAAACATAGTTTTGGATCAAGAGATGCCCATTTGGGTTGTAAGTCATTAAAAATATCCATTGGAAGTATTGATTTGTTGAATTTATAACCTTCAATACTTTGTTGCCTTGTATGTGCATCTTTTAAATCATAGGTTTCGCGAAATTTCTCCAACCATTCTTTAGATGCAGAAAATGATTGCAAATTCAAAATAGATTTAAATTTAAGGGCAGTTGATGTTAGAATTGCATTTGACAAACGAAAGTGTTTAAAATGTATTGAACGCCTTATCCATTCGTAGACAAGTGTCTCCAAAAAATCAACATCATATTTAAGTGATGAACTATCTTCTTTTTTGTTAAGATACATTTCAGTCTAAAAAAAAAAACAAATAAAACAACATTGTTAACGTGTAAACATTTCCATAATGATTTTTTGTTTTTAAAAGCTATTCACTTTACAAATTTAAACAATATTTTTTTTTCGAAAACTTTGTTTCCATTAATTAACTACTAATTATAATACATAACTGATATAGTGACTTGTACCAGAACCAATAAAGTTTGAATCCGTCTATTTAACTGATAAGTTTTGAGATTTTTGGTATTATTCTAAATTAAATTTAAATACAAATTTAACTTTACACCTCCAAAAATGAAACAGTTTTCCATTGGCCGCCGAATAAGTCCTTTTTCCAAGGAAACACCAAAAGTTTGTTCTGTCTATTTTGCGCACGAACGATAAACGTTTCTATCGCTTTAATATTGTATGTTGTTGTATACAAACAAATATTTGGTTGTTTTTATACCGCTCATTCAAATATAACTCTCCAAGAAATAACCCACCAAAAAATATGAAATATCGCCCTAAAAATTAAACGGTAATGGAGAGTTCTTTCATATAAAAGAATAAAGAAATAAGTTAAATAACATCAAGACCAACCGTCGGAATACCCCCCACCCCGGATTTAAATCAAGAAGAAATAAAATGGTAAGACAATTCTTAACTAGGGACGTATTTCACTTCGTTTTGTGGACGTATTTAATTTTTTGCAGGTACTTATGTTACACCGTTTTTGTTAATTTATTTCATTTTCAAGTTTGGGGATTAATTTCATAATTCATATAGCCCCAATTTGGGGGGTTATGTGTTCGGGAAGTTATTTCACAGATCCTCCAAGAACATCTATTATAAAATCTGCAGTAATCTAATGGTGAATGAAATGTAGGGTGTGCTTTTAGCGCTGTTGATTTCCTCCCATTCTCAACACTACTAGCATGAGTGCCTTGACAAATGAGAGTATTACAAATTTTTTGTATATAAAATCACTTGTAAAACGTGAAAGTGATGAAAAATCGGACTAATAATTCATAAAATAAAGGAAAAACTCAGATTTATATAAATCCCGTAGTTTACCACAAGATTTTACTTTAACAATTTAAAAAAAAAACTTTGGGGCGATTTTTCATTACTCCAGCACTAATTTCCTTCTGATTTTTTATCACACTTAGATAGGGGTCTCAATAGAATATGTTTTAAATATTAAGGCGAGGTATCACCTTTAAGATAGACAAAATATTTTCTTTTTCGGACTTAACCTCTCATGTTTTGAGCCTAAAAAAAGTTTTTTTGAATTGATAACACGGCGTACTAACAACTAGGAATGTTACCCCCCTGCTTGGGATCACTACAGGATTTAGGGTGAGTGCGAGTTTGCGTATACGCAAAGTACTTTTTGCTTTTGAGCACTAAAATCAAAGAAATCTCCAAGAAAAAAAAACAAGTATGGCAACAATGAACAAAAAACATGTATAAAATGTCAAAATTTTGCTTGTTTTGTATGTGAAAAAGTGAACTTTAAAAATAGAAATAAATGTTTCCTCGCTCTAAAATTGCTTAAGTTATTATTTATTTCCAAATATCTATCAAACCGCGAGTCGAAATTCGTGCTGTTGTAATGAAAAGTTCAGCCAAAACTTTAAAATTCTAATAACGGATCTCTTTCAATGTTTGTAGAATTAATTATAATTTTATTTTAAACCACCTTATTAAATTTTGATACACCCTGTAATTCCAAAATCACTTGAGTTTGGTATCTTACCTTTACCAAGGAATTTGTAGATGTATTTATTGATATGTGTAAACTTCATATACAAGTATATACATAACTATACATAGATTTGCATTTCAAAAAATCCAAAAAGTTCTCTTTCAAAAATCCAATGCGCTGCGCTGAACGCTGAATGAACACTCAATTTTAGCACCTATTGGTTATATTTTTCACTCACTTTTAATAATTCATTACTAGAAAACATTTAATATCAATTTTAAACTAAGTGCCTAATTAATTTTATTAAATACTTTGAGCAAAAAAATTCACTTAAATTAATTAAAAACTGGGAGCACTTTGTCTTTTGATATAGAAGTGCAATGAAAAATGAGAAATAGATATGCAATTGGAATTCGGAATTGTGCTGAACTGAAAAATGCTCTCTTAAATTTTGCCGAATAAAGTATACATACACAAAATTAACTCACGAAAAGAACACAAAGCTCCCACTTTATATGATTTATTTTGTTGTTTTGATAGAAATAATTTGTTGCAAACTTATGTTTATTGTATGCTATTGAAAATTTACTTTTTATGATATACTTTAAAACTCAGTTTTCAAAAATCTTAAACCAAGCTCAAAACCTGACTTTCAGATAAATTTTAAAGTTTGTGAAAAATTTCAAACAATAATTTTATTGTATGGCAAAGTTTTTAAGTTGTATTTGATTCATTTGAGACATCATCAATAGTGGATGAATAAATTGTGGAAGCTTTTGTTTTTCAAGAATTCAGTCCATATCAATTATGTAGAGTAAGTGCGGCAAATTTGGGCTAAGTGGCTAGAGCGAAAAAAAAATGTTGCATTACAAACACGTTCAAACCGGTTTAGCCTCAGTCTTCCGTGCTGAATGTGGAGCGAAGATTGTGAAAGAAATACGGGGCACTTTGTTTTTTTACTTTGGTTGTAATTTTTTGGTAAACCCCTTTATAAATGTTTTAACATACATTTTGAGTTAAATTGGTCTCTTTTTTTTGAATTAAATTGTGTTTAGTATATTCTTAACATGTGTGATATCATGGTTTTAAAAAATTATTTAATCTATATATGTATGTATATAGCCCACCCTGGGCCATATTAAACACCTGGTGGGCAATATTTGCCGCAATTTTTTGTAATATGATTTTTGAAGCTAATCTAAGTTGTTGTTTTAATCTTTTTGTTGTTTCTTTTTTAGTTAAAGTTTTAAAAACTAAATTAAAAATGTTTTTTTTAGAATGTTTAAAAAAATAAAGAATTAGACTTGAATTTATGGATTTATTAAAAAAAAGTTAAGGGTGTGCCATATTTGCCGCACTTACTCTATATATTTTATTTTTTTCAATATCACACCATTCTGTATGATTTGCATCCGTCTTTGAAATGCAACTTTTTAAACATTTCCAAGATCAGAATACATTAAAATTTGCGGAAAAGTGGTAGCACTGTTACAGAGCACAATCAGAAATGAGGCTTTTTTCATGAAACATTGGTTCCCCATTTGCAAAAAGAACAATCTAATCTGCCTTTGAAATGTAATTTCTTAAAACATTTACAAGATCAGCCTGCAACAAACTATGCGGTGCTAAAATTTCGATTTGTAAATTTTAACAAGTGGTAGCACTGTTGCAAAACACAAACAGAAATGAGGCTTCTTTCACCAAACATTCTCTCCACATATGCAACAAGAAGAACCTACTTTTACTTAACTTACCTCTTTTCTGATTATTACCGAGAACGAGAACACTATTTTTTAATTTTAGGTTGGATGAACAGCCGTTTGTAGAATTGAAAATTTTTAGTGTAACTGAGCGGGATGACTTGATTTAAGTGGTACTGTGGCTTAACTGCTTGAGACCAACATTTTGTAACAATTTTCGTCTTTTGCAGTGAACGATTTTCTCTTAATCTTCTCTCAGAAGTCACTACACATAAATTAAATAATTAAATTTCGGATTTGCAAAAAATGGAAAAGCAGGGCTGTCGTTTCAAAAAAAATGTTAACATTCAATGCAACATAGTAGTAAACAATTCTGTATATGCTTATTTTAAATATACAGTAAAGAGAGGGACACATGATGATGAATATAAGAAATTTAATTTTAGGAAAAAACATATATTCTAATATTTCGACTTGGCTACTGTCTTCTTAAATTACGAGACATGCACCTGATTGAATTGTTGGCTTCAGAAAATTAATGGAGATTTTAATAGTTCTGGGATATCTCTTGTATTTTGAACTGTTGATTATATTGCAAATTTTTGTAAATGGAAGCTTTAAGAGTTTTGATGAGTAAAAGTAAAATGTGGTAAAAATCCAATAAATGTTTTATTTTGAGCACTAAAAATCATTTTTGAATTCGCAATCACATAAACTCGGTCATAATCATAATAATAATAAATTAAGTAGTATCAGAATTTTTCTAGACACCTTATATATTTTTTGAAGTTTGCATTCAGGGAAATAGCAGTTGAAGCTAAAAACATGTGTAGGTTAAAAAAAGATTTTATTTATCCAAAACTATTTTTTTTTTATTCGCAAGACTTAGAAGTACTTAGGATTTATGCCATACATCCATTTTTTGGCTAAATTAAGCACTTATAAAGTCAAAAAATTACCTAAAAATCGTTACATAATTCTTAATAATCAAGAATTGACAAATCCTCCCAGGGTAATTCTTGTCATGAAAAGTGCTTTCTGAAATTAGTCGTTCCGATCCGGCATATAAACTGAAGGGCCCTTCCATCTCTGACAACATTACTCGCACACAGGAATGGTTGGGAGTTGTAAGTCACTAGGTCCTGGTTCTTCATGGACTGTTGCAGCAAATAACTTATTTATTTATTTTATAATCCACCGTACTTCTATAAAAAATAAATTTTTCAAGATATGATTCAAAATTAAAGTTAATCAGCTTTGATGGTGTTGATTCTATCTTTTGAATAATATATTTAAAATATGATAATAAACAAAGTGTATAATTAAAATCAAAGTTTAGATTCGAAATCATTAGTAAAAATTAGGTTCAACACGTATTTTTGAAAACTTTGAAAGCAAAGGTGTCATGATGCATAGAACATCGGCTCCGTAAACGACTTGTTCAAAGTTCGAATCACAGTGACGGTAGAAAAGTTTTTCAAGTAATAAGAACGGACCAAAGATAAAATTGAAAGATTGCTCAAAACTTCATTAAGAGTCAAAATAAACCTAATAACAATTTTCAGAACATAAGTAAGATGCTAAAATAATTGTATCTAAATTTGTGGTTTGCAAAATCACTATACATTTTTTTGTTAAGGCGGATAAATTGTGCTTTAACTTAGCCTTAAAAACCCTTGTTTTTGTTGTCTTTAGCAATTTTAAAGTATTATATTTTGAAAACTTGATATGATGGACAATTTTTATGGTGATGTTTGAATTCAAAACCAATTAATCCTTTAAAATAGTATTTTTTTTTGTTCATGTGCCAGAAAATATGGGTCCTGCTAATTTAAAAGTTCAGTATTGAAATAAACACTTTTGAAGTGTTTTCAGTATTAGCAAATAAAGGATAATTTCTTAATACCTTTAATATTTAAATTTAGAAACGGAGTACCGTAAAGGTTTTCCCATCCATATTATATTTTTGGAAACAATATTCTTGACGTTCTACTGTAAAATAAAAGTCTTAACTTTTAAACCTCTATTTATATCCGTAACTTAAATGCACTCAATGTAGAACAACTGGTGTCTTTTTATACACTTCAATCTAATTAATTTCCGATTTTGCGAACAAAATAATATTGTGATCATTAATAAATTTTAATTTTCTTTTCTCTTACGCACATTTTACATCTTTTGTTTTAATATTATAATATAAAAATAAAACGATTTAATTATAGACACACATAGAAAACAGGTTCATTGGATATCAAAGAATAGTACATCAACAGCCCTGATTTCAGAGAATTAAGCAAAAGCAAGAGAAACTTGATCACAAACTCATTACTCAGTGTCAATTGTTATACTCATTAGTCATTACTCAGGACTTCATGAGCAAAAGAGATTGTATTGTATTGCTCTCCATTATGTGCGACAGGTAGTTTCTTTTTCTTTGCTTCGTCGCCCTTTTCATTAATATTCTAGGAGTACCTTTATACTTTTTTATACTCGACTTTCCACCACAATTAATTCACTATCAAGAATTCAGGGAGGTATCCTGATTTCAATTTAATGTACCTACAAAATTTGACATATGAGATGTCAGAGAAAAATTTTGATCTAAAAGTTAGGCGTAACTAAATGTCATTACAAATAATGCAACTTCAAGATAAGAAGCTATTCAGACAATGTTTACAATGGCCTCTTTTTGAGAGCTTCAATTCGACGTTTCATTCTTTTCTCTTGCTTTCACTTGATAGTTAAAAAGATATAGAGTAAGAGCTTCATTCATCCAAAAAACTTCTCATGTCAAAAGGGGAACTATGATTTTCTGTAAAATTTCAAAAATCTACATGGCAACCTTAAGGCAACCACACATTAAACAAAGTTGAAATTGAGAGAACATAATACAACCTTAAATTCCGCTCTTCTTTATCACACAGGGATATCCAGCTTAAGTTCAGTATCTCACTTCTCACCATCTGCAGCTCCGGCTGTTGCTCTCGCTCAACTGACAACTATAACTGTTTACTTTACTCGACTCGAATCGTTATTTTTTGAGAAACAAATAAAAAATTGTAAATAACTTTTGTTTTGATATTATTTTTAAGTAGTGTTTGTTAAAAGTTATAACTTTATTAATTAATTATGCCGAAAACAAGTAAAGCGGTTAGTTTAAAACAAAAATGTGATCTGATTGCGGCGGTTAGAGCGGAGAAATCTTTATACGACCCAAGGAAAAGTCACTTTAAGCCGAGGAATGGTTTATGGAGTCAAGTAGCTGCACAGTGTGGAATGAAGAAAGGTAATCAAGGTACAGATTTATACAATACATATATTATATACATGCAAACATTTTTTCTGAGATTTTTTAACTATGTACAGACTAGAGACTACAGACTATGTACATACCTATTATAGTTATAGAGGATTTATTGTGTCCTTTGGGTAAAAAACAGGGTGTATCATTTTTTATTAAATTTAGAAAAAAAATGTGTGAACCGATAACATTATGTTTATATTAAAACACGTGGTTTGTAATGCATGTACATTAGGGTGGGTCATACATTTATGAACAATTTTTTTACCAGCGCAGTGATGACATATTTCTTAACTATGTGTATAACAATTATAGCCTTTAGTTTTATATAAAAATTAAAATCATGGTAGTAAATGGTGCTTTTGTTAGACATGTGGTTTTCAAGTTGAAATATAACATACATACATATATAATTTAATGTTATGGCCAAGAATTCAGCTTTATTATAACAAAAAGTTTTTGCTATGATGGTAAAAAATTATGTCGAGTGTGGCCGCCAAAGCTTGCTTTCGGCCACTTTTAGCTATTATGTTGGAAATGAATGTGCACGATTCTCGAATATTATTTAGCAGTAAGTCTGTTAACTATATAATGGCAAACCAAGCTTAACATAAGAGTAGTAGGTAAGTGCGTTGGACTATCATGCCAGAGGTCTTGCCTATGCCTAAATGAGATCCCTGCCTATGCCATCTAAAGTCTTTTCACGGGTACAGCCTGTTGCAAGGAATTGACAAATTCTCCAAGAGTAACTCTTGTCATGAAAAAGTGCTTTTTCAAATTAGCCTTTCGGATTCGTCATATAAACTGTAGGTCCCCTCCATTCCTGACAACATTACTCGCACATAGAAATGGTTGAGAGTTTTTAGTCACTAGGCCCTAGTTCTCAACGGACTGTTGCGCCACCTAATTTATTTATTTATTTAAGCTAAGCATAAGTCAAGTGACAGATGTCAAAAAGTAAAATCCTGAAAAAAATATTGTTAATACTTATACTTATTTCAGTAAAACTAAGGTACTTTTATTAGGTTTATTAATACTCATTTGAGAACTAAATTGTATTTTTAAAGAAATTGCTTTTGACAGGAGAGAAGTTTTATTATACTCTTTCAACTTTCATATTAAATAAATTTTAAAAAATCAATGAGTTTTGAACGTTTTGTATGGGACAGAATAGTGGTATAAGACAAATGCTTTTTTAGAAGCAGAAACACAACTCGGACTAACCAACTAATCTGTAATATTACTTCGAATAAGAACAAAGACACAAATTCTAGCGAAGTTGAAATTATGGATAATATCGAATACTGTACTCGATGGATTGTTTTGTATTTTTAGTCTTTGAAGTAAATAAATTACTTTTTCATTGTATCAAATTTAATTCTCTACAAAATTTTAACTATAAAACTCTATCGCTTAAAAAAAACAGAATATTTTAGTTAAAAATGTCGCTTCATTCACGAATATGAAAAATGTTGTAACAAAAATTGTGGAGCTCGAATTTCCTATATTTGAGTATTTTCAAAGTTTTTTTTTTCTGTATATAGCGGTCTACGCTATTGAAATACAAAATAATAAAATTCGTCTATGTTAGCTAAGAAATCAATACTACTGCTTTGAACTTAACTAAAGTATAATTTTATTTTCTATCATTTGTTAAATAGATACATTTTAAAACTAAGCTAGACATATGTTTTTAAATATATTTTCTTAACTTGTTTTATTTTGTAATAATGTAGTTTTAACGTTTAGTTGGTAGCAGCATCCAATTTGCCATAGAATTTCGGCAGAACTTTTTTTCCCTCTACCAGGTTTTTGATGAATCGTTCTCATTTGTTTTATCTTATAAAATAATTGAAGATTCAGCCACAGCTTTCACTGCCCTTTAATAAGCCTAAGTGAGACAAGAAAGACGTTACTTTTAGTTTAAATAACTTAATAACATAGTCGAAATAATTTAAGTGCCAAGACTGGAAAGTTTTAACCAGAACGTTCTATTATCACTTCTAATTAATATTTAATAACTTAAACGTATTTACTATGATATCTGATTTAAATAAGCATAGCATGTGTAACTTAAGGACAAAAGTCGGCTTTTTTAAAAATATTACCAAAATCCGTAAAAAAATATAATGAACATTCCGTCATACCATTTAACACCTTTTTTATCGCTGAACCTTTTTAAAAAACAATATTTAACCCACCCTAATGTGTATTCAGTTGTGTAAATCTTCTGTTTCCGTATAAAACAAGGTGTTTTAGTTTTATTAAATGGCAACAAAAATGTATTTACAAAGTCATAATAAAACGAATGAAGTTTAAAAAGAATAAAAATAGTTTTCCCTCTTTGAAAATTATTTAAATGAATTGAATTTAGTTATTCCGACTCTCAAAACTCGGAATTGGAAAATTTAAAAACAAAACTATAGATTTTTGGAGAAAATACATCCCAAAAATAATAGTGATTGTTTCATTAGCTTAAATTTTGTTTTTTCTTAATATATGGCAAATAGCTAATTTTAAAATGACAGCTGAATGTAATAGATTTCCCCCTTTTAGTAATTTTTTGACATATTCACTGCATAGTTGTGCTTTATAGAAAAATATTGTATTAATACAATTAATAATGTTAATGTTTTTATCTTTTTGAAACTTTTGCAAAAGAATTTTCCACTATTTAAACCCATTATTTTAAATTCTTTACAAATTAATAGTTTTAAATTTTTGTTTAAGGTCTGGTGGCAAAATTGTTGTGGAAAAGAATATACGAAGCTTACCTTGACTTTCGGGAAGACCCTGAAACCAATAAGCATAAGGCAAATTTTGAACTGTTTAAACGTATGAAATTTATCGATCAATATTTAGTAAAAGACAAAGATCAACCTCCTTCGCCGTCTCCTATTACCGTTCCCGTCCCCCTTCCCATCCAAACCTCCACAGACAAATCCACATCATCTGTAACCAATTCCGAAAGTGTCCAAATTAAAGAAGAAGAAAATGAAGTCGTCGTCGGTGGAGATGAAGTTCAATCCTCAAATGCAACAAATATAAACGAAACAACAACAAATGGAGAATTTACAACAATCCAATATTGGAATGACACTATTGAAGATACTAATTCTACAAATTTAAATCAGCACGAAACAAATGCATCAACAGTCCAACCACAACAAACTCCAACACTTAATTCTGCTTGCTCAGAATCTGGTTCAGGATCAGGCATAGAAAGTTATGAAGATATTCTCCTGCCTGACGCTATGAACAACAACGGAACCCTTGACAATAGTTTGAAAATGTTTTTTGACGCAATGTATGCATCAACAAGTCAAATGCCGCAAGTTTTTCAACGTATAGTTAAGAGTAAAATTTTTGCAGCCGTTCTCGAAGCAGAGGGAGAAGCCGAAAAGCATAAGACTAGTTCATCAATCTCGACAAGTTGAAATTATTAACTTATTTTTTATAATTTACCAACAACCGTAATTCAATAATCATTGTTTGAATTTTTATGATTATAAAATAATGTTTATTTTTAAACAATTCAGCTTTATACATTTTTTGATTTATTAAATCAGTGTTAAAATATTCATAAAGAAAATAAATCCAATGTCACAACAACAAATTGTATACATACACATTTTTTATTTAAAATAAAAATAAAACAAAATATTGGAAAAGAATTACGAAACACTCTTTACTCTCCTTTTGTTCGACCTTTTGCACTTTACTTCTAGTCAATTTCTATCACTGGAATTGCAGGCTGTGTCAAAACCTTGAAAGGGACGAAACATGAAATTAAAATACATTATTTACTTTGATGATTTGAATTGAATTGAAGGTTATTCCAACTTACCGGTTCCTCCGGGTTCAATTGTATGGGCTGACAACTTTCCATATCAAAATACGTGATGTACGTAGAATCTGCTTTGGTTTTCGGTGCGGGCAAATTAATATTTTCAGGAAAAAGTACATCCTCGCCACTGTCGTCGCTGTCAAAGTGTATGGGAGAATCTTGTATTTCTACTGCTGCAGCTGGAGGTGGTAAGCTTACACGCTGCTGTTGCACTGTTGGAGAAGTTATGTGTTGTGTTGTTGTTTGTTGAGCGGGTCTGGAATATGGACTCGGTCGTTTTAGTGAACTCTCGAAGCCACCAAAACTTTTTGGAAATATTTCCTGAGGATTAAGATAGATGATTCCTTTCTGGTTATTCAGGGGCGATGTCTGAGGATGCGTAAGCGAGTCGCGCTTGCTTGTTGGTGTCGTAGCTTGTTCAGAAGAGGACTTGTTCTTTTCTGGACTCATGCTTTCTATATGAGCCACATTTGTGATTTTTAGCATTGGACTCGTATTTTGAGTTTGAGATTTCAGGTAAATAGATGACTGACGCTTTGAAGCGGGGGATTTAGTGGTGTTTTTGCGAACTGTATTCTTGGCAACATCTGGATTAAGGTTCTGAAATTGAACGGTTACTTCCTTGAATCTATTGGCAGTGCTTCGGGATGTTTCCGACGTCCTAGTGGGTAGCTTGCGGCCTTCTCCAATGCTATGACTCTCGGTCAAAGTTTGTGCACTCATCCTTTTGGCCGAATTTACCGGAATGTTAATTTCTATACCTTTTGATCGTGGTCTGCGTGGCCTTAATTTGGGCATTTCACTTGGTATTGCATTCGTTATTTCAGTCGAACTTTTGACTGGCGTTAGATGGGGCATTGGCCTTAAAGTTGGTGTTGATGTTATTGAGTTATTATTATTATTCGTTGATTCTAATGGCCCTTTTCTCCCTGATGCCGCACCACTATTTGCAGGTATTTTTTTAATAGTGAGCTCACGTTTCGATCTCATTAGTTTTTGAACATTTGCATTTGTTTGATCATTCATCGCGCTGGCTTTCGTGGCCGCGGCTATTGCTGTTTCTGCTGCGGCTTTGGCTGATGCTAATGGTAATTTTGGTAATGGTAAATTCTGTTGCTGATTATAAAATTTTATTTCATTAACTTTTTTAACTGTTTTCGAGGATGATTTTTTAGTTTTTCTCCTCGTCGAATAGGAGTAATCTTTTTTTAACTTATCCCTGGGTTTTGTTGTTAAATCAAAATCTGCATGTTTAAATTTTCTATACCATCGTTCGCAAGTTCGCACACCAAAGCCAACGCAATCGCCAAATCTCTTTTCAATATTTTCCTTTGCCTGTGTATGAGGCACGCCACTCTGAAAAGCCCGAAGTATCATTCTTCGTTTCTCCATATCCATGTCGATGTTGTTTAACTGCATTTTGAACGTGAACGGGAGCACAGGGCACAGGCACACACTTCAAAAAGGGATGTTATTTAATATTGTCCGTATCTGTATAGTGTGTATATTTTTGTATGTATCTACGTGTGTACTATTTTAAGGAACACAAAAACTGAATTGTGTTATGCCACCTTAGCTGAGCTGAGCAAAGACCTGAGGGAAGGCAACAGCGAGAAGACAGAAGATTTAAGTGCGACTGAATGTTTTGTGTATCTACCGTTTGGTGAATCGTATATTATTGGAAAAATGTGTTGTCAGCTATTCAGCAAATTGTCAAAGAGAATGCAGAGAGTGGGGTACTCTTATTTGTTATATAAAATTGTGAGAGGGTTGGTATTTTTTCATATTTACTTGGGTATGATTCTGACAGTTGTTTATATACTTTGTTCTTTTGTGTTTGTAAGTCAGCTATTCAGCTATTTTCCCTTCTTACGATTAACCGGTTGAACTGTGAAGACTGAAGATAGAGAAGAATTGCGTTGGTTGGCATTGGGCAAGGCGTCAAAAATTGTGTTTTTGGGTTTCGATTGATAAGTTTTGTTGTTGTTGTTGGTTTTATATTGTTTAGTGTTTATTGATAATTTGTCACACAGGGTGGAGGTGGATTATCAATTTGAGGTGGTACTTACGTAGTGAGTCATAATTAGTCTTACTGATATTAGGTATAAATCAATTGAAAATAATTTTATGTTGGTAGATATCTATGATTTTCTGCTTATTAGTCTACATATTTTATACAGTTTAACCCGATTATAACGAACTGAATGGGACTGGAAAGCTAGTACTATCAGGTGTTTCGTCGAGATCAGTTTTTATTTTTGTGTTCCTTATTAAAAAAGAAACGGCTTTCCATTACCGCAGCACGAATTTCGACTCGCGGTTTTTTTTATTCGATAGATATGTGCAAATAAATAATAACTATAGCAATTTTAGAGCGAGGAAGCATTTATTTCTATTTTTAATTAATTTTTAAAGTTCACTTTTTTCCATACAAAACACTCAAAAATGGTTGATTTTGACATTTCTTCCCTTTTTTTTGTTCAGTGTTGCCATACTGGTTTGTTTTTTTGGTAATTTCTTTTATTTTAGTGCTCAAATGGAAAAGTACTTTGGATATACCCAAACTCGCACCCACCCCAAATCCTATAGTGACCCCAAGCAGGGGGGTTGCAGCTGTTAGTACGCCGTGCTATCAATTAAAAAAAACTTGTTTTAGGTTCAAAAAATGCAATACAAAAAAAGTAGGGTTAAGTCCGAAAAAGAAAATATTTTTTTTTATGACTTAAAGTTGTTTCCTCGCCCTAATATTTAAAACATGTTCTATTGAGACCCCTACCTTACTGTACAAAAAAAATCAGAAGGAAATTCGTGCTGCGGTAATGGAAAGTCGCCCCAAAGAAACAATATTTTGTATTTTAGCAAAATATTTATTTATTTATGTACAACAACAGGTTTTAAAAATCTTAAGGAAAACCAAATGCGGTGTTTTTCAAAAATACAAAACTTAGTTTTCTAAATGAAGTTAAAATTTTAAATTTCGAATTACATAGCGACAAGTTCCCATTTGAGTCTATACCTACATAGTTTTGGGAAACTACGAGTTTAATACTTTCATGGTTTTGTAAAAATACATTTTGGAATTAATTTCCGTACTGATTTTTAAATCTAAAGTTCGATTTTAGAACTTAGTGCATACATTTCAAAAATATCCGTTTCAACATTATATAGGTACCTTTTCAAAAACTGGATGTGATAGCTTTTAATTCGTGTGATTTTTTTTTTCATTTAAAAACGTTTTAGCGTAAATGGTATAGAGATTTTTTAAGATCCATGTAAAAGAGAACAAATCTAAGAACTTGTGAATGTTTGTTTTAAACATTTTTCGTACCTCAAACTGCAATTAAATATTGAAGATAGAGATCATAGATTTGAGCTTCAGCGACTATTAGCTTTGTTTTTAAGGACAAAATGCGAAGTTTGCGAAAATAAGTAATGCATAAGGGATATCGTCACAATTTGTAATTTTAACTGTACAAAAGTTGAAATTCCGATATTTTTTAATTCGTTATACAAAATTTCATATTTTCAAATTATTCGTCATACAGAGAGACTTAAAAAATAGTTCGCAATAACCGATACTTTCTTAGGTATAACCGAAGTCATTATAATCGACTTTGACTGTATTATTAAAAATAGTTAATCTGTAGAGGAAAATATAGCACTGCTTACCACATTTGTTTCAAAACTAAAAAAAATACTTTTTTAAAAGGTTTTGATGTCTCAAATTCGATTTTTACGGCATAATTTCCATATCAGCTCAAGTTTATATAATACATAATAAACTCCTTGAGGGGCGTTTAAGTACTTTTTTAATTAGGTTTCCGCAAAACTGTAAAAACATGACTCACTAATAAGTTCTGAAACTTGAAACACTACTGTTTTCAAAAAACATGTACCCTCTGACACATATACCTTACCTACACATAAATTTGAAGAGTTTTCTAAAACAAGGAACAGCGGTTCTGAAATGCATTAGTTTCAAACAATGCTGATCTTTAGAGGCCCCTATATATAATATCCTTGTTTTTTTTTTAAATTATTTTTTGATAAGTTTTTAAATAAAAAAATAGGTGTTGTTTTAAGAAATTTTTTTGGTAAGCAATTATTCAGTACTTATGAAAAATGTTTAGCCGTTTTTGAGATATCGTATTTTGAAAAATATATATTTATAAATACAATATTGGACATTTTTCATCATCAAATGTTATGTAGACAACATAAAAAGAATAATTTAAATCTTAGCTCCTTCGAAAAATTTAAAGCCACAAGAATGGTTCTTTGGGGGGCTTACTAACTGGAGAAATAGCAAACAAATATAGGAGTCAAGTTAAAAAAACTCAGTGATAATTTCATTAAAATCTATCTAACCGTTATAATACAATTTAAATTTTAGATTTTTGGCCAAACATTTGTATCAGTAATTAAAAAACTGAACCTGCTTAAAACCTTAATTTTAAAGTTTGAACTCAATCATTGGCTTAGACTTTAGGGACGAGAACAAACATGTGGAATTGCCAACTTCTCTGCCATCGTTATGTCATATTTGATCAAAATATCAAGTTCGATTTTTTTTTACGAATGCCTTATTATTTTGCATATTATGTTAATCTTCTAGATACAGTTCAAATCGTTTTAGAAACTTACTAATTGTCTGGAAATTCCTTTACTTTACATGAAGTTCTAAAAAACCTGAACAAATATTTCTCGGAAACTAAAATCCAATTTAAGCTGCCATCTCGTTGAAAGAAAATCACATATGTATGTAGGTATTTTTAAAGATTTAAAAATACATTTAAAACATTTTATGTGATAGCCATGTTTTGAAAACGGATTCGGTATATTTTGACAACAAAATACTTTTAAATCATTTCTAACTTTTTGTTTGCAAAAGAAAAGACTCTTGAATAAATAGTTTAGCGTTTTATTTTCAGATTTGTGTGCGATGGGTGCAAGACCGGATTGAGGGGAGGGCAACCGGGGCAGAAGCCCCATGGCCTCCACAAACGGGGGGCCCCCACTATAGATACTTCGGTAAAATTTAGTTTCAAACTCCAACTAGTAAACATCTTTTCCTTTGATATGTATTTTTTGTTGGTCTTTTATCTTCATATATTTTATTAAATTAACCTTAAATACCAGAAATTATTCATCTATATTTTTTTACTCCAATCAGGCAATCAGGGAAACATCAAAATCATACGACAATGCTGAAAACATGAGTGGCAAACACAAGGGGACGCAGGCTCTTTTTTAGGAGACAAATCATTTATCGGCGTTCGTACCTTGTTGTGGTCATTCTCTAAATTTAATGGGAAAGGTAGCTGCTAACTCTTGTCCATTGGCTGTTCAATTCTTTGATTTCGTGCAGAATTCGTACACGTTTTTCACAGCCAGTACAGAGCGGCACCGAATTCTGATTGAGAAAAGCGGCCAGTTTTTACTTTTTTAGCTCAGCAACACTCATTGGTCTTGTCGAGCTGAAGCTACGAGGCCTTAGTCAACGCTTATTCGGGAATCGAAGAACTCTAACCAGCATATCTTCCAATAAAGAGCAAAAATACATCGTGAGGAATGAAGTGGTCTCGTAACCGCTTTGCTTGCAACATTTTTGAACGATAACTTGGAGCGATTCAACGCTACAAAGAAGATGTAGCAAGAGCCGAAAATGATTCTTGAATCGCCAATGCGTGCACTAGAATCGTTGAAATATTCACCTGTCACCCAAAGAAAAATACAAAGTATCCGCCTTCATCCCAGTGATTGACCAGCTATCCGTTTCTCTTACTGAAAGATTGCATGCCTATGAAGCTGTACGTTCGAGATTTGGATTCCTGAATCCCATCAAGAAGATGGATGCTAAAAATGTTCACGCTGCAGCAGAGGAATCTGTGTAAGTGTATCCGGATGATTTAGAGCCCAGCCTTGGTAATGAGTTGGTTCAATTTGTGTCTTTGATTGACTCATACAAAAAGGAAAAGAACTATGGAACAGAGCAATCGCCGGAACTATTTTACAACCAAATTCTCGAAAATCAAAATTTCAGAACTACATTCCCAAACCTCGAAATTGCATTGAGAATGTATTTGTTTTTGATGGTAACAAACTGCACTGGAGTGCGCTCATTTTCAAAAATGAAAATTATAAAAAAAGGCACTATGGGACAAAACCGTCTATCGAAGCTCTCTCTCCTGAGAATTACAAGCGATTTACTCCGAGAACTGGATTTCAACGAAATCATCAACGACTTTTCGGCGAAAAAAGCTCAAAAGGTTTCAGATAATTCTGTATGTGTTTGTTCAATACTAAATACTACTTGATTTCATAAGAAATTATTCATTGAAAAACTCGAGTGAAAAAAAATGGTTTACTTTATTTATATAATTTGGGGCGAGGGGACCTCCAGTTCTTTATTGCCCCGAGGCCTGTGTACATCTAAATCCGGCCCTGGGTAAAGGACTAACAACTATTCAGGTTTTTTGGAAAAGTAATTAGGTGGTAATTGGAAAAGTAATTTGCTGACCATTGAACCATAGGAAATATGGCAGGTAGGAAAGTGAAATATCATTAAATTTGGCACAAAATGGCAGAGGATTAAAATTACCCTTTCGAGAAATCAGAAGAGAGACGGGTGCTTGGGTAGGTACCTAAGAAAACTATGAATAAAATAAAATAATCATAAATCATAAAAAAGGAAGATTGATGCTTTTGATGAAGCCTTGACTACCTGCAGCAATATGATACATTTTAGTTAAATTCGTACCACCCTAAAATTTATAAAAGAAGGTTAATGAAAAGAAAGAAAATCCGTTGTATTTTTGTTTAAATAAAATTAATTTTAATTTCACTTCAATTAAATATAAAATAGGACTGGATTACATAATTTAGCACATAGGAAAAGTTACTTAAATAGGATTATATGGCTTTATGTATGTATTTATGTACATATTTAGGTTTATAACTAAATTATAGGAAATTCCTTAACAACAAAACTGTAAATGTAACAACATCCACCCCTGAGTATTTGGTTACAATTACATCCTATTTGTTCTTCGAACTATTTAAAATAATCTCCAGTTGCGAAAGTAAGCCAATTACTCGATAATCCTCCTTCATGAGTGCAAAATCTTCCAATGGTTTCAAGTGCTGCAAAGCCTGTTCTATAGTTTTTATAGAAACCGTTTTGTCTGCTTGTCCATGTCCAATGCTATTGCTATCATCATCATAATCCTCACCATCATCATCACTTTCGATTTCAATAACATCAATCGGTTCAACTTTGGGATATTTCAAAGGGTGCTCCTCCTCTTCATCATCTCCATAATCAATCTCAACCATATCCATAGCATTTGTACTACTACTTGCCGAGGAATCATCATATCCCATAGAATATCGCTTCTTTAAAGACTTCAGGTTGGTTTTTTCCCGAACAACAACTTCGGAGATAATTTTATCAATGTCCAGTTCTGTAGGTCCGGGATCATTCGATTGAACTTTCATATCTGAATCGGATATGTTGAATTTTTGACGGAAATGCAACAACCACGAATTGTTGGGGAAGAAGTTTTCAACATTCAGAATTTGCTTGACCTCCAGGGCAACATTTTGAATTTGTGTGTATGAAATTATACAAATACTTGGATTACGACGAGCTCTTTGAAACCATTCATACATTATTGATCCAAGTAGGGCAATTTTCTTGCGTCTTCTTATGTGACTTGGTTTGTCTTCGTCAGGCATTTCGACTGCATCTTTTGGTAGCGATGCATATTGGGCCAAGATTTTTTCCTTGTTTTTAACAATGGTGCGAATCTGCTTGGCGCTGCATTTGAACATCAGTCCGACTTTTGAATAGTTGGGAGTCCTTTCATAAGCGTAAATCGCTTGAACCTTTAACATAAAGGGAAGTCGATTACGGGCCTTCGAGTCATTATATTCGTCAAACTGTAATAAACACAAAAGAATTTTTTAAATCATTGAACTTTAAGCAGAAAAAAAGGTATCTATCTACTCAAGCTTCAAAAATTCCTCAAGACAGATCGTAGTCTGACCTTATTTTTAAAGCCTGAGAGCGACCAACGAGCACGCAAAAACAAAACTTCTTACCTTCCACATGTTTGCTGAGAAACTGATTGTTTGTTCAATTCTCCTCACAAAAGAGAATCGTTCAAAACAAAAACCGGCCTCACCGTCGTCGTCGGTCGTCGCAACGCACACTACAAAAACAACCCTCTGCTGAGAGAGTAGCACGAAATACAACGAGCGAAGCGACACGATAAGTCCACAGCCAGCTAAGCAAGTCCCGACGGAATTTATAGACACTACAGTTATATCTTTGTATATAAAATCTTCATTGTAGCACTCTATAACCATCTCCACACCGCACGTAGGTACATAGATAGGTATAGCCTGTAAAAATGAAATGAACGGAGAACTGGCCTCAAAACACTTTAGGCACGACTCGAAGCAGCCGGCGCGGCATCATCGCTTATACCTACACAAGAAACGTAAATGGAAAACGAAAACCTAATCGTATTCGACTCGAACAGATGGGTCTGCTGTAGCTTACTTTGCCTTCGTTGCTTTTGGTTTTTGTTTGGCAAGGCAATCCGGTAGAGTGCTTCATTTGACTCGATACGACTCGAAGTCTGGCCGTTTGACAATTTCCCCACTTTGGTCCGTCGTCGTCGTCGGTCCACAGCCATACCAAAATATGCTGTGGACTCATCCAAATATGTATGTAGCTATGTACTTAAAGCTGATATGGGTGTGTATATAAATACAAAAGTAACCCTGACCAAACGAAAAGGTCTTTTCGGGTATCGAAAAAGTAGGTATACCTAAAGATGAGTCTTAACGATTGAGAGTCAGAAGAGATTTGGTCTACTTGATTTTGGGTTTTTTCTTTTTAAGGCATTTCTTCTTTGTGTAGTCATCTAATACCTACGTCATATCTCATAAACACCCGTGAGATGTGTTTTTTGTTAGCCATTTGTTGTTAGAAAGATTTTGTTTCCAACTTGACGTGGGGTAGAGAAGGGCTAGGGATTTAAAAATCCATCCGTTGTGGGTTGTTCCTAAAGTTCCGGCCGTAGGGGGTTATAATAAGGTTCATAAGGCTACAAGGCATACCTAGGGTAATGGTAATGTGATATCCACACGTTATGAACACCTTCTTAGCCTACCAGTTTTCATAAGCTCGGTAAGAAGATGGGGAAAGCTTTTTGTAGATTCGATACGTCTTCGTTTTAAGGGTAAAACTTGTGTTACGAGTATATTCCTTTTTAGAAACTTAATTATTTTTTTATCTATAGGGTTGGCCTTTTTGGACTTAATAGCTTTTTAAATAGAATAGAAAAGAGGATTATTATTGTTTACCATATTACGAACAACATAAGTTTGGGACGAAGTTGGGAAATATTGATTTCTTTTCATAATTGATTTGAAATTTCATTTCAACTGCAAGTAATTAGTAATTGGGGTTTCTTCCATTACAATTTTAATTACTTGTAATTTCAATTGAATAAAGAGGCTGGGATGCGAATCGCACTGATAATTTCTCATTCCTGCTCGTTTTTTCTAGTAGTACCCGTGGCATGATGGTTGGTGCGTTGGACTGTCATGCAAGGGGTCTTGGGTTCAATCCCTGCCTGTGCCACCTTAATTTAAAAAAAAATTCGCGGGTACTGCCTCTTGCAAGGAATTGACAAATCCTTCAAGAGTAATTCTTGTCATAAAAAAGTGCTTTCTCAAACTAACCGTTCGGATTCGGCCTAAAATTGTAGGTCCCTTCCATTCCTGACAACAGTACTCGCACACAGGAATGGTTGAGAGTTGTAAGTCACTAGGCCCTGGTTCACAACGGACTGTTGCGCCACCCCATTTCATTTTGATTTTTGCTCGTTTTTTCTAAACTTCAACAAAATTTTAATAACAATATTTTGCTTTCGTGTTGGGAGAAAAAGTTGTCGATTGAATTTTTCTTAGAACCTTAACTCAGTGTTAACAGCAACTTCGAGTGTAGCTTCGGCTGTGTGGCACGTAGCGCTGTCCTGTTGAAACCAAGTGTTGCCAATAGCCTCTTCTTCAATTTTTGTAAACAAAAATTCGTTGAACATGGCCCGATAACTCCTTGCTCATATTGGAAGAAAAATGGCCCAATTATGCTCTGAAGTTCTGGACCAAAATCCCCACCAACAGTGACTCGTTTTGGGTGTATCGGCTTTCAATGTATACGTGCGGGTTTTCTGTGCAAATGGGACAATTTTGCTTGTTTACATGCTCGTCAAAATCAAAATGAGCTTCACCTGAAAAGATAATTTTTTTGACAAAATCGGCATCTTTTCTAAGCGTTGTTCTCAGCGTTGTTCAAACGCTTACACAACCATATTCGTTAAGCGGAAGGATAAAACTATTTATCTGTCAAATCAGACATAAGCTAAGTGGTACCATTAACGAAATAAGTACTAGTTGAAAAAAACGTTAGATGGCGCACCCTATAAAATAAGTTTGATTTTAATAGTTTATTTTGTTCGTAAAATATTTTAGTACCAAAATCAATTTTTAACCAATTTTTTTGTAGGTTTTTATGTCAATTAGATTATCCTAAGGAAATTACGGGGAGACTTTCCATTAGCGCAGCACAAATCTCCTAATTTTTTTTACAGTTATGTAGGGGTCCCAATAGAACATATGTTTTAAATATTAGGGCGAGGAAACAAATTTAAGTCATAGAAAAAAATATTTTCTTTTCCGGACTTAACCCTACTTTTTTTGTATCGCATTTTTTGAGCCTAAAACAATTTTTTTTTTAATTGATAGCACGGCTGGCGCGGCGTACTAACAGCTAGGTATGCAACCCCCCTGCTTGGGATCACTATAGGATTTGGGGTGGGTGCGAGTTCGGGTATATGCAAAGTACTTTTGGCATTTGAGCACTAAAATCAAAGAAATGAATGAAGAATGGCAACACTGATCAAAAAACATGGAAGAAATGTCAAAATCAACCATTTTTGTGTGTTTTGTAATTAAAAAATTGAACTTCGAAATTAATTAAAAATAGAAATAAATGTTTCCTCGCTCTAAAATTGTTGTAGTTATTATTTACTGGCACATATCTATCAAATAAAACAAACCGCGAATCGAAAGTCGTGCTGCGGTAATGGAAAGTTGAGCCGAAATTACCTTTTGTTAGCTTACCTTTATTTTATATCGAGACATTTGAGTCGAAAATCATTTTTAACAACTTTTAGTAGGATTTTTTTGTTAAAAATCTTTTAGTTTTGTTTCTAAAAATTGTACCAGATGTCAAAAACGTTATTCTTCGGGCATACAATTTGTTGGCAATTTCTATTTTGCAGTTTTCTGATTTAAAAAAAGCCTTCAGTGGATTTTTTTTTTAATTTAATTTGATTTACGTCACAATTTATAATCAGCCTTACTGTGAGTTTCGCCCGGAAAATCATTCACGTGAAATATTTTTGTTTGCCCGGAATTTAAAAAGCTATTGACAGTTTCGCCCGAATAGAATGTCATTCGAATCAGAACTGACAGTTCGAATAATTGTCGTGTTCAGCAAATTGAATTTGCAATAAATTTCCTCATCTCTGATAAAAACAGAGAATGAAATCTGAACCTAAACTTCTTGTTGAACATAAAAACTCAATAAAATGTATGTAGTGCCGCAATTTCCTGTTAAACTTCTGAACACTGCGTACGACAAGATACTTTTAAAACCACCCTGTTCGTTTTTTTGGTATGTGTCTCGAAAACGAACAACCCTATTGAAGTGTTTTTTTCGTTTTGACACCGTCAACGATTTATTAAAATATTAATAAATTTACAATTAAAATAAAATAAAAAATGATAAGCAAGGTGTTAAAGGTGCATTATTTCCAGATTTCAACAAGTTCTAGCTATCTTACTGCAGGAAATCGCATTCGGACACAAATCGCCAAAAACTCGTCCGAAACTCACAATTGGCTTATTTTCGGGTGGAATCTTGTTCTCTTGACGCTCACAATATGGCTCAAAAAAAAAAAACAATTAATTAAATAAAATAAAACATATTGTTATTAGTAAAGTGTTTTTCAATAGGGACGGATTGATTTTGACAGCTTATGGCAGCCATATTGTTCCTTTTACTTTCTATCAAAATATTTCCATTAAATTAGTCACTAAGGAAAAATGATCATGCATGACAAGTTACAGTGTCGAGCAACTCGTGCGAATGATAACACCTTATTATTAAAATGTTCGGGTACATGGTGGTCTTCACAAATCTAAGACGTTTGGTAGCCAAATTCGAGTCCACCGGCTCAGTGAACAATCAGTCAATGTCAACTGTATGTCAATGAAATGAAAGATCTGTGAAAGTGTGCATCACAATCCAAGGCAGTCAATTTCGAGACGCTCCCAAGAACTTGGCCTTTCGCAGACCACAACATGGTAAATTTTGCGTCGTGATTTGGACATGAACCCGTAGAAAATCGAACTGATCCAGGCAGGAGCTGAAGCTCAGCGATCATAAGCAGTGTGGTATTTTCGATACATTAATCTTGTATTATTTGAAAGTTGATCCCAATTTTTATCGAAAACCATCTTTAGCGATGAAGGCCATTTTTGAATATACAGTGGTGGACACGAATTTAGCACATTGAAAAGAGTACAAATATTCTTCTTTTAATTTTTTATTACTTGCAAGTAACGGTTCATTTTTATGTTGTTACTATGACTACCTTATATGGTAATAAAAATGTGTAAATCATTGAAAATAAAATACCGTTTTGCGAAAAATGAAGATTATTTGTGATTTGCGTTGTTTTTACCTGGACATAGATTTAGCCCGTTTTGCAATCAAAGAGTGTATTTTTAATTGTTGTTTTTTTTTTTTTTAGAAAATAATTATTTTTGAGGTAATTAAATATTCCTTAAATTATCTATATTAAAAAAATTAATTAGTCATGGCAAAAGGAAAATGACGCTCAAAGAAAAATGAAGTGAAAACAGTAACAGACATTTCTAAGATGTAAGAATGCTCCAGGAAGCTGGTTTTTAATGCCCTTCGTCATTTTAAAAAGTTTGGAGTGATTGAAAACGTTAACGAAACCCCCGGGCCAGAAAGAAAACTACAAATGAAGATAGAATTATTTATAGATTATCGACCAAGGATCCGTTTAAGACCTCCAGTGCCATTCAAAGCGAACTTTCAACGAACTATGGAGTAAATGTTTCCTCAAGGACCATAAGACGCCGATTAAATGAAAAACAATCTACGTGGGTGCATTGTTACGAGAAAACCGCTTGTATCAAAAAAAAATCTGAAATCTAGGTTACAGTTTGCCAAAGCTCACCCAGACAAACGTGGTCTGGAGCGATGAATCCAAATTCTACCGGTTCGGATCGGATGGGAAAAAATATGTATGGCGTCCAAAAAACAGGGAATATGATCCAAGATACACCACTAAGATGGTGAAACACGGTGGAGGCAACTTTATGGTTTGTGCTGCTTTTTCAAGGCACGGCTCACGTTGGCCCCATGCATCGTAGAGATATCCTGTTGGATCATTTGATAATGATACCCTACGCAGAAGACAATTTGCCGTTATTATGGCGCTTCATGCACGACAACAACCCTAATTATACTTCCAAATTAGTAAAGTGCGCCTTAGAGGTGAATAAAATCGACGTTTTGAAGTGGCCACCACAATCACCCGATCTTAACCCGATCGAGAATTTGTAGAATGATGTTGAACATCACATTGAGCACAAACAAACAACAAATTTAACACAATTGTGACAGGAGATTCAAAATGCTTGGTATGCAATTCCAAAGTCACGATGTGAGGCTTTGGTTGATAGTTTGCCAAGAAGAATTGTTTCTGTACTCCAAAATAAAGGGTTCCCTACCAAATACTAAGAAAAACTTAGAATTGATAACGGTAAGTAAAATTTTATCAATAAACTGTTGTATGTGCTAAATTCCTGTGCAAGTGAAAAATGGATGTTTCTACATTTGATACTTTTTTCTTCTTACAGATGTTAAACATATTTGATGAAGTACTATGAAAACATAATGCTATGTAGGTACATATATGTAATGTAAATAAAATATAACTAATTTCATAATAAAAACAAATAAAAAATTAAATGGTTTTTATTTTCTTTAACAGGTGTGCTAAATTCTTGTCCACCACTTTATTGGTAAATAAGTAAATAAGCAAATTAAAAAAATTTGGGACGACAACCACAGCAATCCACTCGGAATTCACGAGGTGCGAATCCATTCAAATAAAGTCACTGTTTGGTGTGGATTTTGGGCTGGATGCGTCATCGGTCCTTACTTCTTCGAAAATGATGTTGGAAGGCTATCACCGTCAATGGCGTCGCTAAAGGTCGATGATCACTAACTTCTTGGAAACACTCCTATGCGTGTGCTGAATACATTACAGCTTTTTGAATGATCATTACTTTGGTTTTCAATCACTTTTTTTTAGTTAATAATTGAAACTGTTCAATTATATTTTAAAGTAATTAAAAAGGTTTTAAAGTAAAATTGTCGTTGGATTCTATTGTAAACATTTTTCGCAACTCTCCTTTGGAAAAAGTAGACAAAACAAGAAATAAAGTCAAAACACTAAAATTCGATTCCCTTTCACACTGCCTTTGCATTCTGCTATCCATCGGGTGAACTACATTATCCCAAACAAATTTGACATTCAAATAAACAGCTGTCACGTAAAAATCTTAGGAATGTTGGATAAATTGTTTTGATTCACACAAAAGTTAAGTTTTATCAATCCATCTAACAAATTTGTGTAATTTTTGGAAATGGGCAGTATTTCACTTTTTGTTCCAATTGGAAGCAGAAGAATAAGAGAATCTCAAACAGAGAGCTTCGGAGAAATGTTAAAAAAGTGTCTTCCTTCCCCTTAAAATGTTAATATTCTTTTATTTATAAAACAAATATTCTAAACTTAGTAATAAATTAGTTTTCACTTACATTTTGCTTACAAAAATTAACAAACCAGACATCAAATGAAAAATCCGCTGCATTTTATATGCGGATCTGAACTGTATAGAATGAACCGCGCAATATTACCGACGTTACCGACATACACAGATTCACTTCGAATGAATACCAGAATAATGATTATTGAAAATTGAAGTAAAATACCCCCCGATAAATAGCAGATTAGACCTGTAAGTTATCCAGTTATTATTTACAAATTAAATTGTAATGCAGAATTTATTTTATAGTTTTGGATTGTTTTATTCTTTCAGTAGCAACATAACGCATCTTTGTGTGATTAAATAAAAATCAATTAACATGAAAGTCGAAGGAACACGATTTTATACAAAATAATAAATACAAACAAAAAATAAGGTTATTTTAATTTGTTGAAGACATAGGTACAGGTAGTCCTGTAATTATTCAAAATACAAGTTTTTAAGATCTATTAATTTTTAACATATGTACATTTTATTTATGTTTTCTTAAATGAAAAAGGTAAACAAAAAAATTGTTTCTATATGTTCTAATTATGTGTCGTCATTTGGTTTATCAGTGGAAAAAATGTCCATTAATTCGGTGATTAGTGCCATAGCTCGAACATTGTCCTTTAGCAGAACATATTCTTCTATCGGTTTAAGATGGTATCGAGCTTCTTCATCACTCGAAATGGCTAACCTATCCACCACCATTTGATTATCATCTTCATCTTCTTCTTTTTCTAGTCTAAAGAATTCTTCTTCATCTTCAGTTTTCATAATCGTTTCAATATCTTCTGCCGAAATTGGAATTTCCATATCATTTTGTATTTTCATTTCAATATCATTTGCTTTTTTAGATATTGTACAATCTTTAGGAATTTTGGTGAAGAAAAAGTTCGTCAAAGGGTTTCTCCTAAGAACATACAAAATTATTTCATTAATTTCCACAGAAGGCGGAGAGCTGTTATTTTGAATGTGCAACAATCTCATATCCAAATCGGTTATCTTGTTATTTGTTTTAAACTTGCTCAGCCATTCCTCATTTGGTTCAAAATTCTGAATGCAAAATATCTTCTTAGTTTTTAATGCTGTTTCAATAAACATTTCATCGTTAATTACACCAATTTCGACGCGTTTTTGGGCTCGCTGAAACCATTCGTAAACTGTTGTATCCAAGAGTTTTATCAGATGGTTGTTAGCTTGGATAATGGAATTCAAGCCGCCTCTTTGTTTGACAATTTTTTGCATTTGACTTGTGTACTCGATAACTGCCTCAAGGCATTGTATTTTCTTCTCATCACTTGCAATTTGAATTTGTTCATCAATGTTCATACTGCCGCTAGGAAATTCAGAGGATCCACCAGAGTGTTTTGAGATATTAATTTTTGCTTCGGTGGATTTGGGCAAAGCATTTGAAACAATAAGGTTATGGACTGACTTTTTACTGTCATCTGTTGTCGGGCAGAATAATGCTTTGTCAACAATAGTTTTGTTTCCAGGTTTCTGGCGATTACAAAAATGTATACAAATTTATTAAAATATTTTAAAAACAAGTTAAATAAAATGTTTTTAAGAACAATATTTTATTCGCTAAAAATAAAATTGAATGGGAATTGAATTTTGTATGAAAATTTTAAGAGACTTTATTTGCAGTCAACTTCATTCTTTGAGCGTACAAGGTTTTTCACGTGTCATACATTTCGAACTCGGAACTTTACTTCACTAACCTTTATCTTCAGTTGATTGAGCAAAAACTACAAAGAACATTATTTTTTACAAAGCACTTCTTAGACAAGCTACAAGTACACTTCTTATATTTTGTATTGTAAAGATAAATTCTTTATTTCTTTTCAAATTTGACAAGGAACCCTTATACACAAAACATTAAACAGGGTAATAAAGTTCAGCTTTCAGTTGAAAACACATGATTATCTGTCATTTTGACATAAGTGGATTGGACTTGATATTAAAGGAGATTTTTTTTGACTAAATTTTCAGTATATGTTCCAATAAATTTGCCTTAAGCGGAATGCAATTTTTCGACAGCTGGCCAACCGACGCTTCAGCTTCGGCTTCGTCTGCGTTACGATGGGCCTGCTTCGAGATTGCTTTAAATGACATTTCAATAATAACCAATGGGAATTCCTCCAAAAGCAAATGAATTTTTTTTCTTGAATTTTTTTTACGATTTTTAAACGAAACGTGAGGTCAAAGCTTCATTGTGATAGCATGCATTGGATTCTTATTGCTTAACTCTTAAGGCCCAACTATAATAGGCATAAGCTAGCATATGCGCGCATAAGTAAACGTGCGAATACAAAGAATCTCAATACGAGTAAACATAATGGAGTCTAGCTCCGTTTCGTTCAATTTTTCTCAGTTTCGTTAACTTAAGCACACTTAAGCAAGAGCGATCCCAGTCACTCGCCGCATAAGTAAAATCTGACATGTAGATACGTGAGCAAAATTGCATTATGGCTATGCAGTAATTTTGCAAACTTAAGTGAATTTTCGTTGGTTTTTTGACATAAGCTTATGTTTGCTTATGCCTATTATAGTTGGGCCTTTAAACGTCAGGCGAAGTCGAAGGCGTGGCGTGTTTGTGTTTCAGCCATTAAGTTGTCTGAACTTGCTCATTTACTCTTCCAATTGTTAACGATTGTTAAGTGTCTCATAAACACTACATTTACGTGCTCACCGGGTGGTTCCTTGACACTTATTTAGTATTCAACCACACACGCCACTATTATCGAAACACCGACAGTAAAATCAAAAAAATTTGTCCAACACAGAAAAATGTGACGTCTGTCATCAGTAATGGTGTCAAAAACATACAAATTGTCAGCCAACCTTCGGCTAGTTTTCTGTCAAATAAAATTGCTAGACTTTTTTCAATTTTTTGAGCTAAAGGGTGTCCCAAAATTAACGCAAGATTTGAATTAAATAGAAAACGCCGTTTTTAGTCTTTTGATAGTTATATTTTTATTGACTTGTAAAGTACATAGGATAGGGTTATGTATGGAATAACACATCGGACAAATGGCTTCCACGGCTTTGCATGCACATGCGCACTCTTTTGTGCTTGTTGACATAGACTTGTGATTTCAAATAACCCCATAAAAAGAAGTCTAATGGTGTTAAATCACACGATCTAGGAGGCCAATTTCACGGGCTGTATGACATGTGGCACCGTCTTGTTGAAACCACATATTGGACACATCAATATCATCCAATTTTGGCAGAAAGAACTGGGTAATCATGTCGCGATATCGAGCACAAGTAACAGTCACTGCTTGACCAGCATCATTTTCAAAAAAATATGGCCCAATTATGCCTCCAGTCCAAAATCCACACCATACAGTCACGCGTTGTGGATGCATTTGTTTTTCGACAGTCACATGTGGGTTCTCCGAACCCCAAATGCGGCAATTTTGGCGATTGACAAAGCCATCAAGATGAAAATGTGCTTCATCGCTTAGGATGATTTTGCTCGAAAAATCAGGGTCCATTTGTTGATGTTCAATAATCCATTCAACGAACTCTCTTCTCTGTCCATGGTCATTAGGCTTCAATTGTTGTGTTAATTGAATTTTGTAAGCATGAAGACACAGATTGGTGAGTATACGCTGTAGAGAGATTCTTGAAATTTGCAATTCTTGTCCACGACGTCGAATTCAGCAACACTCTCACGCACTGCTTCGACATTCACATTTGAACGGCTTGTTTTTGGACGTCCAGTGTTTTTGGCATCTCCAACGAATCCAGTCTCCATGAATTTTTCAATTAATCTCTTCACAGTTGACGAAGTTAAAACACTATTCCGACCATATTTTGTATGAAATTTTCGAACTGCAGCCGCCAAGCTTTCACTATTTTTGAAATATTCTTTAATAATGAAGACACGTTGTTCTATCGTGTAACGCTCCATTTTTAATAACCCTTTACTCTTAGCTTTCAAATTATTTTTTTTCAGGGTTGCCAACACTTCACTGCACAAATGGCGGCAAATTCAAATCTTGCGTTAATTTTGGGACACCCTTTAAAAAAATTGAAATTTTCTAAGCGGATGCTGTTTTTAGAAAGAAACGAGGTCTTCCAATAAGTTTTTTGCTTACTAAAGTTTTTCAATTTGAAGGGAAAGAATTGTCGGCGCTTATGGTCAGTCGATTTTCTATCAAAAATTTGTTTAATCTTTAGATAAAATCAACCAATCGTTTAAACGGACAGTTTTCAATTGCCATAAAATTGACAAGTGTCACTTCTTGAATTGACAGTTGGGAAGATCTTCCAATCGTGTATACTTAGCTCAAGCTTGGGGAGGAACTTGGGCTGGACATTCACTACATAAAATATCTATGTAAATTGAAATTAAAAGTTTCATGCCCCTTCATAACACTCTTTAAATGTCCAAATCATAAATTGAGCTCATTTTTTGTATGTGAAGGTCGATCTTAAATTAGGTCAATGACTCCTAATTAACTTCATAATTATTTTTCTATTGGATTTAGGTTTAAGAAGGGAAACAGTAGTTTGTGACTTTAAACAGTATTTTAATCTTACAAAATGGGGACATCTGGAAGCCCTATTCAAAATTTTAGTATACAAAATGAGGACATCTGGTAACCCTATTCAGAATTTAAGTATACAAAATGGGGACATATGGTTACCCTATGAATTTATGTGTTACTATTTCAAATCAAATGGGGTGGCGCAACAGTCCGTTGTGAACCAGGGCCTAGTGACTTACAACTCTCAACCATTCCTGTGTGCGAGTACTGTTGTCAGGAATGGAAGGGACCTACAATTTAAGGCCGAATCCGAACGGCTAATTTGAGAAAGCACTTTTTCATGACAAGAATTACTCTTGAAGGAATTGTCAATTCGTCGCAAGAGGCAGTACCCGTGAAAATTAATTTTTTAAATTAAGGTGGCACAGGCAGGGATTGAACCCAAGACCCCTTGCATGACAGTCCAACGCACTAACCATCATGCCACGGGTACTACTATTTACTTAGGTTTAATATTATTTTTGTTGGTTGGCAACGCTACCACAATGTAATTGCGTGCGAAATAGATTTCAAAACTTACCGTTGGTTTCTTTATTTCCACTAACATCGAATTCAATACTAGCATGCAGTCCTTATCAAATACATTTTCAGTACATTTACAATTGGATTTGGATGGATTCGAAATTGGGACGGCATTTTTTTTTAAACACTTATGTGTTCCCCGCACTATAATATCTTTCGTATAGAAATGTTTCTCGCAATAATATAATTTTTTATCATCCGGATCTTTTTTACCAGAATGTCTCATCCAAATTATTCTTCTAGCGCCATTCGGAACTGAGAAATATGAAACAAACGATGAAGTCCTTTTTGAACTTTCGCAATCTAGATATGAACATTTCATGGTAGGTTTCAAACACCCAACAAGCACCAAGAACAATTAGCAACAACAACACGAAATAAAACTAAAGCTATCGATTTAAAAACAGTGCAGATACGTCACTTCTACGTACTTCACTTTTAACAACAACTGAAACTAACAGTATGTGTACGTCAGTATCTAAGTGAAACACGCTATTTACTTTTTTATTACAGCTGTTGTTGTTCTCAAAAACAAAATCCTAACGATAAAAATATAAACTAAGAAAATAAAACCTCTCTCATTGATCACGGGACCGGCACAATTTCTTAAATTCAAGCATTTTACATTTAAAAACCAACACAAAGAATTCCTGCTCAAATGCCAATGCATAAGAACTCACACAAACACAATAAACATTAGTTCTTGGTATTTGTTTTTCTGTATCAAATGTTAAGGGGTACGTACACTGGACATTTTTTTCAAGACGGTATTGTCTTAGAACAGATATGCATGGGGAGGGGGGCATGCTATACCACTCCACCACCCTACCATTTTTCTGTTTTATTCAACAAAACAACCAAAAAGTGACAACTGGAAAAGAACACAGAGGAAATAAATGTCAAAATGAAGCAGTTGGGCTGCGAAAGGGAAGTAACATTTCAATTTTGACATTTCTGCCATACTAAAAAGTCAAAACCTCACTCCGAATCCATTCTCAATTCCTTCGACGGATTCTGTTATGATTATTTATTCACGTATTTCTATCAAATAAAAACGCGTGTGAATATCCGTGCTTCGCTTAAGAAAAGTTGAGCCGAAATATGCGATGGTTAAGGAACCTTTAAGAAAAATACAACAAAATTTCAAAGCTGTAGTCTATTCATAGGTATTTATATGTTTTTCGCGCATTTTCTCTTAACTTATCAATTCTCTTACGTATACATGTGCATGCCATCATATGGGAGGGTAGTTGGGCTATTCGGTTGGTGTGTGGCGCTATGTCAAAAGAATTTTAGAACAGGGTTGTCACCTCGATAATATTAAGGCGGCAATAGTACTAATAATACAAATTATCTGAATGGCATATGATATAAGGAAAACAAATACATATATTTAATCCTTTATAAAATTAAACAAAAATATTAGAGCAGAGTTGTACAGAATAAAGTCTTTTAGTGACTGCAGTTCTGCCAATACTTTGAATTATTTAAAAAAAGATTTTTTCACTTCCAAAATAGGTCCGTTTGCTTACTTTCCGCACTAAAATTCGTAAAAAGAGATATTTTAATGAGTGGGGTAAAATTATCTCCCAAAAGACAAAACTACAAAAAAGTAAGCGAACGGGAAAACAACAAATTTTGCCCTTAATTTGACTGTAAATATAAATTTTGAAACATCATCGTTTCATTTTGCGTTTAGAATTTTTTTTTTTTGTGAATGGATAAATTAAGACAACATGAACATCAAGCATCATTATTTTGGTCCATTGTTTTTTTTTTAAATGAAAAAACTTGATTAAATTGTAACTTGAAAATTGGAAACTTGAAAATTGGTGTTCTTTGGTAAAAGAATTTTTAATTTTAAAAGTGACAGCAAAAGCGAACAATTTATTTAATTTATTAGAAGTTCTATCAAATTTGGCACTTTTCACAAATCAAATCAGCCCAAGGAAATTTCTTGGGCTAAAATTCGTAAGTTGGGGAAATGTTAAACTCTTTCGTGAGCGCTCTCTTTTACGAAATATAAAAGATTTTTGAGTACGCGAACAGTATTTAGATAAATTTCGTAATTTTTAGACTGTTTTCGGAAGGTACGCGAACGGATCTAATATTTTCATCCTCTTCCATGATAGTCATTTTAAAGTCAATTCTTTTTTTTGACAGTTAAATAAAATAAGAACAAGGGCCTAGTGACTGCCAACTCTCAAACATTCCTGTGTGCGAGTACTGTTGTCAGGGATGGAAGGGGCCTACAGTTTTAAGCCGTATCCGAACGGCTAGTTTGAGAAAGTACTTTTCATAACAAGAATTACTCTTGGAGAATTTGTCGATTCCTGTGAAAAAAAAACTTTAGGTGGCACAGGCAGCGATAGAACCTAAGACAGTCCATCGCACTAACCATCATGCCACAGGTACTAATTTTTTGACAGTTGCTTTATAAAGTCATATAAATGTCAATACACATTTGAGTCAATTTTGAAAGTCAGCTAGTCGTTTTAATACACTCTTTTGAGTTGTTTGAAAAGAAGTAAAGATGATTAAGAAAATTTTGCAGTCATTTTTAAAGAGTCTGACAGCTCTATTTAAATTGCCATAGAAATGCCATTTTTTGACAGTTATTTAGCTACCAATTTAACTACTCTTGGATATATCATATACCTAAAAATCCGTTTCCACCTCTTGTATTAAGACAGCAAAATGTTACTTCAGTAATTCATCCCTGTTTTCAAAAGTTCTTAAATTAGGTGGCGTTCATTTGTAGGTGTACTCGTTTCTCTTTTCCTTCGAGCACTTCTCCACAGCTGGCGCAGTTGCTGTTATAAAGAGTACTAACATTTCACATACACTGTGATGAATCAATTTGAATGGTACCTAGGTATTGTAGTTACGTCATCAAAATGTCGTTTTTATATTTCACTCCTTTACAATTTTTATACGAGAAGGTATGTAATGTACATACAGTGGCTCAAAGTAATAATGGGACACATGCAAATTTGAAAAACAAAAGCCTTTCTCTGGAAACCTATACATGTAATATAACAAATAGATATTAAATTAAATTGTTTATATTATTAGTTTATTGAATAACAAAAATTGCATAGATTCATAAATTATAAGTTTAATAAAAAAAATATTACGTTAAACAACTCAGATATTTCACCTCAAAGTAATAATGGGACACCCTTTAACTTTAATTCATATTGAGCGAAATAACGGTACTTTTTCGCTTTGTTTCAATCAGGATTGCAGTACAGTTATTCTTCACTATTTTGTGTTGCATTGAGTTCATTTGGAAGGAATAATTTTATTATTTATTAATTATGGCACCACGCGGTCGTCAAACATCGGTTAAAATACGGGAATTAATTATTAATCATTCCAAATCTGGAAAATCTATACGGAATATTGCCGAGATTGTGAAACAACCCAAATCTACAGTTTTTAATATAGTAACGCGGTATAAAAATGAAAATAATTTTAGCAACAAACCAAAACCGAGCAAACGAAAAATATTTTCGGATTCAGATGAGAGATGGCTTTTAAGACAAGTTAAGAAGCAGCCGCACCTTAGTGCCCCAAAACTTGCTGCAGAAGCAGAAAAGTGCCTTGGGAAAAAATCAGACCCAGAAACAGTGAGAAATGTCTTAAGAAAACATAACTTCAACGGTCGAGTTGCGCGGAAGAAACCTTTCGTGAGTAAAATTAACAAGAAAAAACGCGTTATGTTCGCCAATACATATAAGAACGAAGATTTTGCTTTCTGGAGTAAAGTAATTTTTACGGACGAAAGCAAATTCAATGTTTTTCGTTCTGATGGGCGTTCATATGTTTGGAGAAAACCCAATGAAGAGCTTCGGGAAAGAAATTTGAGACCAACAGTAAAGCACGGTTCAGGATCAGTAATGGTATGGGGTTCAATGTCAGCAGCAGGACCCGGAAAACTTCACATAATTGAAGGCATAATGGACCACAAATATTATCTCAATATTTTAAGATCAAATCTGGCGGAAACTGCTGATAAACTGGGACTTTCGGAGGATTATTATTTTTACCAAGATAATGATCCTAAGCATAAGGCGTATAATGTTCGAAGTTGGTTGCTGTACAACTGTCCTCACGTGCTGGAAACGCCCCCGCAAACTCCTGACCTTAACCCTATAGAACATCTGTGGAGCTATTTAGAAGAAAAATTAAGAATTCAGGACATCAGAAACAAAAACGACTTAATTGCCCGCTTGAAGAACGAGTGGGACAAAATTTCGCCAGATTACTGTCAAAAACTAGTCAAATCCATGCCTAACCGCTTGAAAGCTCTAATAAGCCAGAAGGGCCTTCCCACCAAATATTAAATTATTAAGATAAAGCTTGTAATACATTTTATTTTCATATTTACATGTTTGTCCCATTATTACTTTGAGGTGAAATATCTGAGTTGTTTAACGTAATATTTTTTTTATCAAACTTATAATTTATGAATCTATGCAATTTTTGTTATTCAATAAACTAATAATATAAACAATTTAATTTAATATCTATTTGTTATATTACATGTATAGGTTTCCAGAGAATGGCTTTTGTTTTTCAAATTTGCATGTGTCCCATTATTACTTTGAGCCACTGTATATAAAATCTATAGTTTTAGGTATCATAGAGCAAATTTTTAACGTTGACTGTAGCCGCAATGTGTCGTTGGATGTTTTACGAGCTATTGTCGGTGTAGCCACTAGGTGCCGCCCCGTAGATTCTCCCGGATGTTAGTACTTTAGTTTCTGTTTGCAATGCGTGCCTAATATTTAAAAATATACTTTTTTTCGTGTTTTATTTTTGACACTTAAAGCAGGCGGAAGAGCGAATAAAGAGTTTGAGCGTCTTTGAAAAGAGTAGCCAAAGCATCCAGAGGCGTCGAAGTACTAACATTCTAGGATGGATGTTCAGATTTGTTTGGATGGTAACATAAGTTTTTAGCATAACTTTCAGAAAGTTATGCTAAAAACTTATGTTACCATCCAAACAAATACAGTGTCAATACAGTCAATTAAAAGAAGCTCATGGAAAAAATGGCAATAAGCGATTGCTTGTTAAACTCCGAAAAGATATTCGTTCAAAACAAAAAGAGTAATGGGAAAACACTAACATTTCAAAAATGTTTTTTTTTTACTGCAAGTTAAAAATGTTTCATATTACCTATAGCAAAATATACGTAGCTTATTTTTAAATATTATAGCAAAATCGCGATTTTAGAGCTTTCGACAACTATGTATCAAAAAAGCAATATTTTGTATACGTCAAAATATAGTTTATTTTTCATCTGTCAAACCATAGATTATCAAATTAATCTGAGAATAAATATTAAAGATACGTAACGTCAAACTATGTGATCATTAGATGTTTCCTTCAGAAAATGAATTGTAACTCGAGCTGTGTGACTCAATGTAAATCTATTTACATTTGTTAAAATGTGAAACAAATCTAAAGCAACCCAATTGACAGCTGACAAAATAGCCACCATTTAAAAAAGTGTTGCCAACTTCAGGTTCTAAAAAAACACTCGTTTTAATTTGAATTAACCCAAATTAATACACACGGAAATGTTAATAGCATTTTTAATTACTTTTGTTGAACATTAACAAAAAACAACATTTTGAAAGAATAATTTTACTGTTCATAATTTATTACTCAACTAAACAATTATTCTTGCATATCTGTATAAAATCTTTGATCTCCTTCTTTGAAAACAAAATCAAAGCCAATATTTATAGTTTTCTTCTAAAACCATATCGATTATAGAAAACAAATTAAACGAAAAAAACCAGTGTTGAAATTATCAATCCAATTGTCAAACTAGTCCAAGCAAATTGCAAATGATTAACTGTCAATGTGACATGACCATCAGCAGGTTCATTGTTTTTCTCAATTTTCATTCGATATCCATTGGTTTTATTTGAAAAATTACATCTGAATCCCATTTTTGAGTAAGACCAGTTTGTTGCATTTCAATTATAAAATTATTCAAAATTTCCTTAAAGTTAGAATGATAAGGAAGCATATATCCAATGTGGACACTTTGTAGGGCATGACGTGCCTCTCTAAATAATTTCTTTCTTTAAGAAGACTGATAGTCTATGTAAAATTGACATCTGTCTTCATCCATCGCAAATGCATAGCTCGTATTTCGCATAGGCAAAAGCTGAGTCATGAATGAAATTGGATGAGTTGGTCTTATAATTTTCCTTAGCTCTTCTGGGAAATAATTTTTTTCTACGACCTTCCATCGAAAAGTTGTATCATAACAGGAATATTGTTCTTTACTAAGTCTTGAATGGTATCGAATTGTCTAATTTTGATGAAAACTGTCAGAAATGATTGGAAATAAGTCCCATACAATATTCCAAATATGTACAAATACAAATAATGACACAACACAATAGAATCGATAATTCAAAGAAAGTTTTGGTGCAGAAAAATTCAAAAACATTAAATAAATCACCCAAAAACTCGACCAAATGTCAAATTTTGAATTCGATAGTGAATCAAGAATCACTTTGACAATTATCATCAAGATAAACGATATCAAAATGCACAACATTCCTGCTGACCTCCAGAAGTAGTCGTGCGGTGGAAGGAAGCCATTATACTGAACCATTAAAACAAACTTATTCACTAGAACTGGATAACTTAGGTCAAGGTTTTCTTGTTTTAAAGATGGATTCGTGCTTATATCTAACTCCTTATTAATTGTGGCAGTTGCTACAGCTGGCAGATTTAAAAATCTTGAATTATTAATTAATAATTCTTTAAATGTTGCATTATGTCTCCGTAAAAACTGTAGAAATATTTGACCAAACTGTCCACCAATGCGTTGTTCTTGTCCCTTAGGACCTGGATACAAAAAAATTCTAGGTCTATCATTCTGAAAAGTTGTTCGAAAAGCAAACCCGTTAAGGTCTTTCAAAGCATCCGGAATTTGATCTTATTCTGCGAGTCTTTGCACTGGATTATCAGCATACGGTAGAAAGGCATAAGATGAGGTGTTCCAGAGCATTCCGAAGATTCTTGTGAAGTTTTTTTCAGCGAAAAAATAAAAGTATTCATTTAAATTATTAAAGGTATTGGCCGTAATTAGGACAAACTTCCGTACTACAAGACTTTGAATTAAATTTTGCAACAACTTCCAATTAGCGTGATTATTCTCAGGTACAAATAGAACTATGAACGTATTGTAACTCTCTCTGAAGTTTCCACTGAAGCTTGCGTCAAAAGCCGATATTGGTATGTCAACTTCGGTTTTCATAAATTCGCAACAAAGATGGAAGGAGAATGCAGAATTGAATCCACAATTGAACAACATGCGCAGGGGTATTGACACCAGTCCCCCAACAAGTGCAGAGATAAGGAATGCGATACATCTTCTAAAGAAAAACAAAGCAGCTGGACTTGATGGTATTCCCGCAGAATTCATAAAAGCAGACCCTGAGGCAGCTTCCCGTATTTTGTTTAAACTCGTGCAAGCTGTCTGGGAGAGTGAAACTTGCCCAAGGGACTGGAAGGATGGAACTATTGTAAAGTTACCAAAGAAAAGAAACCTCAAAAACTGAATAACTGGCGCGGTATAACAGTTCTGTCCGTTTTTCCGAAGGTTATGGCAACTATTATTCTCGAGAGGATTAAGTCCCGGATCGAGTCTACCCTCAAAAGTCACCAAGATGGGTTTTTGAGAATCATACTCGAACAATCATCTGAGTACCAACCACCGCTGTTCCTAATGTTTGTAGATTTTGAGAAGGCGTTTATTGGGCGAGAAATCTCTGAGAAAATTGTCGCTGTTATTAAAGAATCGTACTACAACGCAAGGTGTTTTGTGTTGCACAATGGACAGCTTTCCGACTCCTTCGATGTGCGTCAAGGAGTGAGACAAGGAGGTGTCTTGTCACCAATTCTTTTTTTGCTGGCGATTGACGATGTGATGACTGCCACGGTGGGTACAAATGAAAGACACGATATCCAATGGAGTCTGTTTGACAAGCTTAGCCACATAGATTATGCTGACGATATATGTCTCATGGCTAACAACACGGCAGGCTTAAACCAGATGTGTCATTCACTGCAAATAAATGGAGAGGTGGCTGGCTTAAGGATTAACACTAATAAGACCAAAGTAATGACCACGGGCCAAAGCCCACAAATTATTCTAAGGCAGGGGACCATAGAGGAGATTGAGCAGTTAAATTATCTGGGAAGTTTTATAGCTCTCGATGGCGGAACGGACCTGAATGTTAACACTAGAATAAACAAAGCCCTTAGTTCATTTGGAATCCTTTCTCCTGTGTGGAACACTAGCAAAATATCACTAAGCACCAAGTTGAAACTCTTCGAATCCAACGTCAAATCAGTGCTGTTATATGCTTTTGAAACATGGAAATGCTCTGCCCACATCTCTAGTAGACTTGTAGTGGTTGCGCACACACCTTAAATAAAGCAATTATACTCAAAGCTCATTGTCATCTATCAAAATGTAAAGCTCAAGTTTAAGAAAACGATGTAAAAACAAAGAATGCAAACATTTTGCATTTCCGCTTTTCTCTCGTCCATTTCGATCACGTCTTTCACCCGAGTCGGTACTAGAAGAATAGCACACAAAGAAACTAACTATTTGTGCTGGTGCAATAAATAACTCCAACCCAAAATAATTTTTTGAATAATGTTTTGTGTATTTTTTTTAAAATAAAAAGTTAGTTCTTTTATTGTAATTGGAAGAATTACATTTGAGGAACTACAGACTACAAGCTTTCGTAAACCGTTGTCTGCGCTCTATTCTGAAGATCCGGTGACCGGTGGCCGAAAAAATTTCACGTAGACATTATGCAACGGAAATGGCGTTGGATAGGCCATACACTGAAGAAACCGGGCGACAATATAGAAAAACAATCGGTCCAATGGAATCCCCAAAGTAATAGACGCGTTGAAGGACCAAATTGTCTTGGAGGTCATCAGTTTTGAAGGAGACTCGGTCTCAAGTTATTTAATCGTGGCCACAGCTGAGGTCTGTTTCGGTGAATCGGTAAAGGTGGAAGGAGGAGTTAAGGCGCTGCTGTACTTGCGGCCGGACAACACACATTTAGGGTGCGAAAACACTTTGAATAGTCCTTACTTGCTTCGGCCACATCTTTTAAGATGCTTAGGTCTTCAATACTTGAATCTTCTGCCGAATCTATCTCAAAACTTAAATTTGTTTTTGAAAGCTTTTTGACGGTTAATGTATGTATCTAAAAATAATGTAATAGGAGAATAATTAGTAAAAGACTTATTTATTTTGGTTATTAGTATACACGCAGATTAACTCAATGTTAAAAATTTAACCTGACGATGCCTAAACATTATTTTTTGCATACTTTTCTATTAAAACATTATGGATTTTCGAGGCTTTCGAATTATGTTCATTTTAATAGTTTGCTGAAAACTTGTAGGCAATTTGGAATTAAGCAAAAAAGCTGTGAATCACTAGGCCGCCTGTAATTTATTTTGAAACCGACAGGATGACTTATTATTATTAATCTTTTCCTTGTTCTCATTAACGTGGTAGGATATTTATTTAAAATTGTGTTCCATCAAAAATAAATACAAACGCTAAATATTTTTAAAAACTATTTTTTTATTAAATAATTTAATCTACAGTAAATTTAATTCTTATAAGTATAAATAAATCTATTCTACTTTATTTTGACTTTGATTTTGTTGAAAAATGTCTTCTAATTGAGAAATAAGTCCGATAGCACGAAAATTCTCCTTCAGCAGAACATAATCCTCAAGAGGCTTCAGATAACGTCTAGCTTGTTCGTCATCTGTTATAATGACTGGAAATGGTGGCGGGTCCAATTTTCCTACTGTTTCGTCCAAACTGTCTGGTAAAATTGTTTCATTGATATTTTTATCATTATTACCAAAAATTAAGTTTTGAGTTGGATCTGAGATTGTGTATGTGGTTGATGGATGATCACCTTCTGACGTATCACAGCTTTGAAGACTTGAAGTATATGATGTATAGTACTGGGGTATTGAATTGCTTTTCAAAACATCCATAATAATGTCATTCATATCGACCGAAAGCAAGGCTCTATTATCATTGTCAATTCTCAACATTGTCATATCCAAATTTGTTATATTGTACTTTTTTCGAAAATTCCAAACCCATGCATAGTCGGTTAGAAGATATGGAATTCCAAAGATCTGTTTGAATTCATGGGCTTTTTGAAGAAACATTTCATTGGTAATTGTTCCAGTTTCAATAAGTCTCTGCGCCCGTTGAAACCATTCATAGACGACTTTATCTAGAAGACCAATCAATTGAGAATTTTCTTCTAAGTCAGTTTTTCTGGTTTTCTTCGGCTTCTTTGCTTTGACTGATGGCGTACTTGTTTCTTTCTGACTTATGTGACATTTCATGTACGTATTTGGAAGTGTTTCGAGGCATTTATAACTTTTATGTTTTTTGGATTTCTTAATTCGGTCATTTCTGCTAACACTACAGTGATGGGGAGTGATGTTGTCATTGTTGTTTGACTATTAAAAAAATGTTTGATATTATAAATATATTGAATTTAGAAACTTATTTTAAATAAATTATAAAATACTTACTTGCGGCATAGTTAATTGTTGGTGATACACTGACTTTTAAAATCACAAAACATTTCTTGGTAAATGTTTGCTAACGCACATTTCTTTCATTTCTTCTTTTTTGAATATGTATTTATCATACTTAACCACAAACTAAGTTATTGTTTAATTGTATTTATGTGTAAAGATTATTTTTATACTAATACTCATATATTAAACTAAATCTGTACACACGTTTTGATTGTGTTGAACCACACATAAAAACTAACACAAACAAATCGAACAAGTCTGTATTTTTTATAGCAATTTCTAGGCCAACGCAAATAAACTGATATAAACTTTCAAGTTTGTGTTAGAGATCGAACGTGTGTCTACATTTTACCATAGCAATTATAGATACAAATGAAAAGTTGTAGATACTTTTTGCCTTCTGGAATTGGATGGATTTTAGATACATATGAAACTTATCTAAGCACATGTGTGGATACTTTACCTTTACGTACACAAAAATATGCTTTGAATTTCTTTGAACTTCAAAATTGTTTTAAAAATGAACTAAAAGAAGATTTTGTGTTTGTGATATTGATGAATTAAATCAAGAAGCAATCATAGTTAACCGATAAATAGCAATGTTTAGCTAAGTTTTATATCTGCTACTTTACTTTCATACAGGTACGTGTCGAAAGATCTCATAGTGTATGGATACATCGTACTAAGCACATTCACTTTAAGCACAACATGCAACTAGCGTCAGGCTTGCCAGGTTGAGATATAGGAAATTGGGCTATTTTTTCAAACATTTTTGACAACAAATTTAATATGACAGCGCAACGATAATTGGGCTTTAAGTTGCCCAAATGTTTCTTCGTACAATTAAATGTTGTAAACAGAATGTTTCTAATCAAATTTTTCATGCCAATTATAGAATCCGACTAATGATTTGCACTTGGACTCGGAACAAAATTGATAATTAAATCCCTCCGTAGCCTACTCATGAGATTCTTTAATCGATGAAATGAACAACAGCAACTGTACAGTTATGAACTGTTCAGGAGAACTAATAGAGCAGATTTTCTTGAGTATCAGTTAAATTTAATGGCTATATTATTACAGATTTCTTCCATATTTGATTTTCTTCAATGTCAGTTAAATATAAAATGTTTATAAGAGAAACGTTAATGAGCTATAGCTGTAGTTCTAGGAAACTGAACTAAAACAAGAATTCCGTTAATTCAAATCCAAAAATGTACTTTTAACAGGAAATTCGTTTTTTTTGAAAGAACATTAGCGAGTACTTTGGCATTTGACCGTCATAGAAATGTAAGCCTAAAACAGAATTTTGACGTTTAACGTAAGAATTATTAACACAGACAAAACATTTAGAACAAAGTAATTTTTCCAGTGGAAATTTGGAAGTTTTAATGTTAAAGTGGTAGGGTTTTCTGAATGGCATTTAAAAATTTAATTGAGTTCCATTGAAATGAAGAAACTGAAATTATAACCGAGAATATTAAACCTTTATTAACTTTAATAATTTCAAAAGATGGGTAAATGATGATAGTTTTCGAATTTAACTGCGCCTTCCTTACAATGTGTCTTGCGTATTGATGCCATGATCATAACAATTTGCTACAATTTGACTACAAATATTTTTAAATTCTAGTTAAAGGCGTGGTAACCCTGACTATGACATGCCATCTTTTCAATTTTTAACACATTCTTGAGTGTTTAGTTTGTTTAAATGTGTTTCGTATTTATACGTCAATACACTTGGTAATGAGATAGATTTTTTGCATAAGTGTGTTGTTAATTTTGAAGTATGGGTGTTTTTGTTTTGGAAGACAAATTCACGAACGATTTCTTAAATATTTCATCGATGTAACGAAGCTATTTATCATTAAATATAAATTAAACTTTGCTTTCAAAATTTAAAGGATTCCCTTTATTAATTGTAATTTATGCATAGCAAGAAAACAGTAAAAGAACAAATATACACTTTGACTTTCAAATTACAGTAAACAGCAGATATGAGCTACCTAAAAAACTAAATTTTAATATTGTTACAAATATTATGTCATTATGTCTTTAGTAAATGTTTATTTTTATTTCTTAATCAGTTATTAAAAATTATAATAAATATTTGTGGTGCACTGTAATAGTCGTTCCTATTTTCTAAGACGTGATACTGAGCTGACTGAACACAATAGAGACGCAGCAAGAACTGCAGCTGTAGTCGCAATAGCTGTCAAAAAATGTTTGTTAAGAATACAATAGATGATAAAGCTACGTCATTACTTTTGCATGATAAATTTTTGAACGTGATAATCATACAGGTAATAAATCAACACCAACTGAAAGTACACACAAAAGTTTATAAACGAAGCCTTTCTGACATTTCAAATATGAAATGTTTTACTGTTAACAGTCGAAATGGTATTTTCTGAACACCGTTTAATTTAATAAATACATATGATTTAAAATCATGAAAAATGAATATAAAAATATACCATGATTTTAAATCATATTTATTAAATTAAACGGTGTTCAGGAAATAACAATTCGACTGTTAACAGTCAGACATTTCATCTTCAAATGTCCCATAGTAAGGAAATAAAAATAGATACAATTTAACTTCTCTGAAGACTTGTAGCAACCATATAATTCACAGTAGCTCATATTATATGGATTCTCGATTTATTCGAGAAAATATTCGTCAAGACAAGGTGTAATGGTCATCTGCTGATGAGCCCAACCATTACATCGCATCGTTGCGAAACGCATATATGAACACCTATGGTGGTTTATTTTTATTTTCATTTTCATGATTTTAAATCATATTTTTTAAATTTCAAATATGTCAAAGCGTCATATATTTCAAGTGAAATATAGAACTTAAACTTTATGTAAATTAAAAAATGAAACTTTAAGAATATAGTAGGGCGCTAATTAGGATGGAAATTACTGCTTACTTCATAATACTGTACGGTTAATATTTCGTATTTCAAAATACTGTACATTTAAAATACTGTGTCTCAAAATGCTTTATTGTCAAAATACTGAATCTCATAATACTGTATAATACTGGAATTGTTGACCCAAACCCGTTTGTTTAGTCGAGTAGATTTTTTAAACCACACTGTAGCATGCTCTAAACGAAAAAACAAACTACAATAATAATTGTAAATTGAATAAATGACATATCTATAATTTACCACCTGTTTGCATCATCATTCCATAATCCAAACAATACATTTTGAAAAGTTACCATTGACTTTTTCACCCTTATGTAAAGCAAGCGCGGATGCAGACTTTTCATCAGGGGGGGACGGGAAATAAAATGTTTACCGAACTCGCTTCTCAATAAGTCCATCGTTGCGCGTGCTGTGTGGCATGTGGCACCGTCTTGTTGGAACCACATGTCATGCAAGTCAAGCTCTTGCATTTTGGGCAAAAAAAATTTGATATCATCTTCACAATTACGTTACGATTTGCATAATCTTCAAAGAAAAACGGTCCAATGATGCAACCAGCCCATAAACAGTACCAAACTTTGACTTTTTCTATATGAATTGGTAGCTCTTGTATTGCTTCTGGCTGATATTCACTCCAAAATCGACAATTCTGCTTATTTACATATCTATTGAGCCATTCATGAGATTCGTCGCTCGCTGGAAGAAGCGTGCGATGAACTTTCTTAATAGAGCACGCATTTTGATAATTAAATTCAATCATTTTCAAGCGTTCGTTTGTAAACTGAAGATGTTTAACAGTGAAACAAAACCCGAAACATGCATCAGCTGTTTAAACCAGTGTTGCCAAAAAGGCAACAGCTAAAAAACCATCCTGTATATTCTGTTTGTTGAAATATGTGTTTTGTAAAATGCGCTGAAATTTTTATCCAGATTCTCAAGCTCGACGTAATGTTCTGGGTCTCAAATCTCTCAAATTTCTATTCATTTATATAATGTACTTATTCATGATATAACAAGTATTTGTTTTGTATGCCCCAATTAGACCATTGAGAGAAAGGTACCTTCTTTTTCAACCTAAACATTGGACAAATTATGGAATGAATGAGCCAGTTTCAAGGTCAATTAGGGATTTCAACGAAGTAATTAGTCATATTGACAAAACATGTCTTAGAAACAAATTCAAAAATGATTTCTTTAATTTATTTTTAAGAAATTAATCATGAATAATTGTAAATTATTTATTTTTTGTATATACAGTTCTGTTCACTTGATTAGACGCACACATTTTTTTAACATAAATTTGATTTTTTTTATAAGTGTTTGCAACAATTATCAAGCAATTGCAGTTTTAAGAAAGCTTATTAAGTTTTCAACAAAAAAACACCAACAAATGGTAGGTGAGTGGAAGATAACGGATATTTTTTCTCTTACTTGTCTATGTAAGAAAAAGTGCAGTTTTTTTTTTTGTTCACATGATTAGACGCACCTGTAAAATGGTAGTGAAAATGAAACGCAGACTTTTGGATTTACTTTTTTCTCATTTATTTTTGTTTGTTTGTTTCTGCTTCGTAGAACCACCATGTTTTAAAATTAGATACAAAATTCAATTTTTTAGTAAATATTAAAATTTTTCTAAATACCTTAAATACTTTTCTAAATACTTCCAGGCTTCTTTGATGGCGACAATTAGCTCTTCATATGTCTTATACTGCTTACCTCCTTCGTAAATTTTACGCGTGAGCCAACCCCAAACATTTTCAATTATATTGAGGTCAGGTGTATAAGGTGGCCATGACAGCAATTCCACATTTTCGGCGGCAAGAAAGGTTTTGACAACACGATTGTTGTGGATTGTGGCATTATCTTGTTGAAAAATTCAAGGTATAGGTCCAAACAGTTCTTTCATAGCGGGGAAGGCTGATTTTAAAAGAGCTTTTTCTCTTTTCTTACATCATGAAATAGTAGTTCAGGGCCATCGAAATAATTTTTTTTTCATCATCAATTAAGCACACTTCCAAGCTCGGTATCCCACGTCATGTGAAGGCGTGCGAATTCCAAACTCTGTTCTTTTTGTACGGGGTTTAATGGATTTTTTAAAGTTTTTTTTTTTTATTTCTTGCAGTTATCCCCACTTTTTCATTTATTTTGCAATTTTGCAGGTGACTTTGACTCAATTCTTATAATTTTTCTTTTGTCCTGGGGAGTTAAATCGGTTTTTGTCCTTCCCTTGTAATTCGTTCCATATGAATCACTGTTTTTTATGTAATTTCTTATTACATTGTCACTTCGGCCTATTTTTTTGGCAATACTTCTCATGGCAAACCCTTCGGAATGGAACGCGTCAATTTTTCCTTTTTCTTTCGCGGTTTAAACGTTTTTTCCCCATTTTTGATTAAAAATAATATTAAATGCTCTTAAATGCTTAAATATTGAAGCGAACTCAAATCCACGTCCGGCCAATTAAATAATTTAAATTGTTCGTCTAATCATGTGAACAAAAAAAAATGCACTTTTTCGTACAGCATATACCTACAAGAAAGAGAAAAATATCCGTTATCTTACCCTCACCTACCAACCTACCATATGTTGGTGTTTTTTTTATTGAGAACCTAAAAAGCTTTCTAAAAACTGAAATTGCTTGATAATTCTTGCACACACTTATTAAAAAAATCAAATTTAGGTAAAAAATGTGTGCGTCTAATCAAGTGAACAGAACATTACCTACATATATTTGTATTATTATATTTATTCTTTTTGAGCCTGTAGCTCGTAGATTAAATAAATAAATATTATATTCTTTGAAAAGTGCAGCTGGGCCTTTATCAACCTAATCTAGCCCCGTTGTATTACTCAGTACTTAATAATTTTTAACCCTATATGATTTTTTTAGTATCTATCTTTAGTAAGTATGCATGTTCTTATCTTCTTTAATTACACATCATATATACCTACTTTATTTACTTAAATTAATGACGCGAAAATATAGCAGGTACTTATGTATATATGTATATTATTGACCTACATAATAAAATATAATATGCACCTACTAGCTACAAAAACATAATATTTTCCAACTTAGTTTTTATTTGACTTTATCACGAAACAGTAACAAAAACAGACATTCTTTCTAGGGTCAATTTATTTTCGAGCAGCGCCAGCGGCGCGGCGCAAACGTAAAGTAAAAAAAAAATCAGTCAAATACAGACATTTTCTAAAAATAAATTTTTTTACTCTCTCTCTTCAATTTATGTTTGTATATAAGGCGTTGCGGAGTCGGAGAGAGTAAATAAGTCAGCAGATAAGTAAATAACCACCCATTTGTATAGAATTTCTATACATATAGAAACAACACAGCCAAAAACAAAACGATTATCAAAATCCGCAGCTGTGGTGACTGATGGCTCGCTCGAGTCAGGGATGGATAAATCAATACAATTGTAGGTACCTACTTAATTCGATAAAATTCAGTATTTTAATCATTAATATCATTATTTCTAAAGTTTTATTCGGACCAAAGAAACATTTATTCCGATAAAAATGGGAAACTTTATTTGTGTCCACAACATTTACATATGTACATATGTAGGTTAAAATGAATTTGTGGTTTTAATAAAAATATAAAATGTCGCATGTGTGGAGCAACGACAATTCTATAATAAATAACCGTATATATATATCTGAATGATTTCTGTTGGTTTTATTTTCATGAGTAATTAAAAATTTCAAACAATTTAAATAAACATACCGTTTTTGAGAGAATAAACATTATTTGAAAGGGTTTTTTGCACCCAAAAAATCAATAATATTTCATAAATGAGCGCCATAACTTTTGATAGAGTTTGTCTATCGTATTTATTATGATTTTATGACCTGAAATTAGAAGTCTATTCTAAAATAATATATCATATTTGTACTAGTGACAAAACAAATATTCTAATATGACCGCTTGTACCTCCCCTTCCCCTCTCCCTCACCATCGCGCATTCAGGCGCGTCTAAAAAAAAGTCAATAGGGGATTTTGAGCGACACTCTACAAGCTACTCACAGTTTAATTCTACCGCCTCGATTCGAGTAATAAAATTGTATGCATGGATTCATTTCACAAGGGCACCTTTTTCCTTTTTGGCCATACACTTTTGTGGCTATTAGAGATTTTTGACAGGTATTTTTTTAAGTTCATTTATTTTTTTAAAAATGCCAAAATTGAATTTCACCTTATGAAACCAGTGTTGCGATTAAAAAAATGTATCATGATTGTTTATCATGAAATCCTCAAAAAAATCATGAGATTCAAGTCTGTTCCTGATTTTTGTTTTAAGTAATGCTACTTTTGAAAATATTCTTTCAGTGTTGGCTGAAGAACTTGGAAGTGAATATACCTCAAAAACAAATTTAGACAAGAGTCTATATGCCAGTTTGATTTGGCCAACATACTTTCAAAATTCTTAAATATCGTTTTCGTTTGATTGGTCATTTGCTTTAATGTTTAAATTCACTAGCCTTCTCCATTCATTATCTATCTCTTAATAACAATCTTCAACCAATAGATTTGGAAAATGTTTAATAGGAGGAAAAATTGACTGAACATTTTTGTTTGCAAAGTTTGTTAATGACAAAGATTCCATATCTGTGAAGACGCTGTTGTTAAAGTTGAATCGGGAATATATTTGCCTAGTATCTTCAACTTAGAAGGACAAACAACGACATTGGAAGTCTGAACAATTTCTTTGTCAATAGAAAAATTTTCCAAAATAATCCCCATAGGAAAGTTGATATCTGGGGTTTATCTAAACCTATATTTTTAATATTACGTTTTTAACATGAGATTTTCAATAAATTCAAGAGATCACGAGATAAGAGTGAAAAATCATGAGAATCATGATAAATCATGACATTCGGCAACACTGAAGCTAACATTTATACTTTCCGCGTTCTACTTACACATAATTTTTGTTAATGAAAAGATTGATCAGTAATGTACTGACCTATAAAATTTAAAGACTTTAAATACAGATCAAAAATGTTAAGGATCACAAAAAGAAAAACATAATTTAATAAGATCGCCTGCGAGAAAATGAATCCAAGATTTTATATAGCAATGCACAAAGCGGAAGGGTAAAGCAGAAAATGGAAATAAATCAGTTAAAAATCATAAATAAATCGACAAGAACCAAAAATTTTGACCTTGTTATTTGTCACTTTTTCATCAATTCCACTTTTGCCTTTTAATCGGTCCTAGCAAAGATGACTGGAATAAGCCGTACTTATTTGTTGCTTATTACCCTCATAGCATAGATAATATATTTATTATCTGTGCTCATAGGTCCCAGCTATATATATTGTCTAGTAATTATTTATTTACAAATGATACAAAAAGTAGAAATATAATATGAATAAAAGCCATCCATTTCATATAAATTAGGATTTTCCAGACACTGGACTTTATTTTTTAGGTATCCGGTTTTTCTCATATTTTTAGTATCAGTAGTCCAGACACGAAAATTATCTTTTATTAAATAAAATAAATTGGGTGGCGCAACAGCCCGTTAAGAACTTTGGCCTAGTGACTTACAACTCCCAAACATTCCTGTGTGCGAGTAATTGCAGGGATGGAGGGGACCTACAGTTTATATGCCGAATCCGAATGGCTAATTTGAGAAAGCACTTTTTCATGACAAAAAATTACTCTTTTAGAATTTGTCAATTCCTCGCAAGAGACAGTACCCGTGAAAAGACTTTAGATGGCATAGGCAGGGATTGAACCCAAGACCTCTGGCATGACAGTCCAACGCTCTAATCAGCATGCCACGGGTACTACATTCTATCTATCTTTATTATCCTCACTAAAAATATAGCCATGGGATTAAATAATCTTATCTTTTTTTTTAAATTACTCGTACTTGAGCGTAGTGTATTTCTACCTGTTTCTTAAAAATACGTCCAATATTGTTTTTTACACAAATCGACAACAAAGCCTAATTTTGGAACCTACCCACTTGAAGCTTAAGATCTAAATTATTAATTTAATATCCTGAAACTTAGCATGTATGCATAAAACATAGAAGAAAATATTTGTATTATTCTTTGAAAATTTTATGATATAACCCAGAACTTCCGGTTATATTTTTGCTTTTATTTCCGAAGTACAGCTATTTATGTATGTTTATTTACATTTGAATACAAAAATAAAAACTGATACAATTATTAATTTACTTCTTTAATTTTTTAAAATATTTTCATCCCTGGTTCGAGTTGGACTGCATGAAGCTCGTTTGTACTTTCCTTCACAACACGTGTAGTGTATCTATAAATACAATGTGCATATAAATATTATAAAATTTTATAAGTAATAGTTATGTCTATGGTACTTAATTTATACCTACCTAATTGTTTAAATTAAAGAGAACATAATTTGTGTCGCCTCGCAGTGCGCTGCGCAGAAGTATATTTTATAATAATATTCCCTTCTCTCTTTTCCTTTCATCAACAACTGTGGCATTGTGGGTATTGATTGTTATTTTGTGTAGTTTGCATTTGCTCAGTCAGTGGAGTTCAGAAAAAGAAGAAAAATCAATAAGTATAGCTGAATTTTATTTTTGTACACGAACACAACAACGACGATTGAGAAGCTACCTACCTATTAAGATAATAGGGGCGACGGCGCAGAATTGAGAAAATTCTCTTTAAAGAGAATTATATTTGACTGTATTGAGTGTCGGTGTAAATTCCTCTCCGCAACGAGTGTCGGCGATATTTTTGTATTCTTTGTGTTGGCAGTTTTACTTGAAGTTTCAACCCTAGTGAGTGCAAGACGGAAAATTATGAGTGTGGTAAGAATTATAATTCAGCCGCCATATTGTTTATTAAACAATTAATATATTTATTTTTAGACCAAAGTACTTTTCGACGATCGTATCAAACCAAAAAATGTTCTTGCTCTGAATGAAAAAGTTGCAGCTATTCGCCGCTATGAGGCCGATCCGGTTTATAAGAAAATCGGACGGATGTTCAACTGTAGTCCGGATCAAATAAAACGGATTGTCAAGCAGAAAGATGAAATTCTCGCGGAATGGGAAAACCGAACGCGAAAGCCAGTCCCACCAACTCCGCATGAAATCAAAACCGTAAGGATATCGGTTTTGGGAAAGGCAGTTCATGAATGGATTCGCCGCATTATGTATTATACGGATTTCAATTTGAATGATACTCTCATTCAAACGATGTCGTTGGAGTTTTCCAAAGCTTTGAAGTTGCCAAAATTCTATCCGAACAAAGAATGGATTCAGAATTTTAGAGCAACCTACAATTTGCCAGATGCCAATACAAAAACAATGTCGATTGGTTATCAGGAGAGTCATTCGGTACAAATCCGAGATATTCTGCGGTATGTTAAAGAGGTTTGTGGAACAAAAGATGTGATAGTTGTTGATGATGGTGATAATTCGAGAAGCTCAACAGGTGTAACGGCGAGTTTTGCCGAGATAGAAGTTGAAGAAATCAAAAACCAAACAGATAAGAGTAATTTCTATGGAGACATCGTTATGAAAGTTGAAGAACGAAATTGTAAACCATCCAGTTCTATAACAACTCAAAATGTCGTAATGCCAGAAGAAAATCCAAACGCAGATTTTTCAATGCAAATTGATATGGACACAACTAACTACCAGCCTGCTCAAATATCCCAACCACAGCCAGAGCCGGAAGAAAAGAAAACAGATATTAAGACTGAGCCTGAAACTATGCCTTCGCCTGCACCAAAGCCAGCATCACAAGAACCAGAACCGCAGTCAAAGCCTGAACCGCAGTCAAAGCCTGAACCGCAGTCAAAGCCTGAACCGCAGCCAGAGCCAGAGAAAAAGCCTGAACCAGAACCGGAAGAGGAACCAATTGCCATTTACTCTCATGAGGCCGCTATAAGTTGTGTCAAGCTGCTAGAAGATTTTGCATTGATGAAAGAAAATTTCAGGCTTATTGGTCTTATTGAAAGACTTGAAGAAGCACTGAATGAGAAGTCCCAAAAGTAATTTAAGGCATGATTTTTTAAGTTGTTTTGTTATAGTATACCTACAAATATTTTAACTTTTTAAAGAGCTGTTATAAACTTACTTTTTAAAAATGACTAAGGTTTGAAATAAAAAAAATATTATATTTTTATAAAATAAATGTTGGTTTTTATAGAATTGAAGGAATTGATTTATTTTTAGCGACCTCAAGAACTCATTCAGCATTAATTCCTCACAAAAGAACTTGTCATGATATTAGTCTTTTCCTACCTGCAACCTGTACAATTATGGTTGCCTTTGCATAAGCCTAAAAGTATGTCACATTTTTTTTAAATGTTCCAACACCTTTTTTAATAGAAGAGGAAAGTATTTTTAAAGTTAAGTATTAATTATCGAAGCTGAGTTTTTTACTTTGAAACGGGAAACTGAATTTCGACCCAAGTCTATTCATCGAACACAAACAATTTACCTAAAAGTATGCAGTTATTTCTTCCTCTAAAATTAACGAATTAAAAACTGTTGAGGAAAAATAAAAAAGCAAAGTTTTTCGCTAGTAAAGAGGATTTAAACTTTTTAATAGTTCCTTAAAAGATTCTCAGGATATCAAGAGTTTCCATTTAAAATAAATAATACCCCTAAGAGAGAGCAACATTTACCCACCTAAAACTAAAGTGCATTTGGAACCGTCCGGTCCGAAGATATTGTACTTGTTAGAAATTAAAACCATCGAAGAACATTTAGAAAGCCAGTTTTTTTTTTATTCTAAGAATAGAAAGGTTTATAAAAAATAAAAACACCGAAAATTGCATATTATTAGGCTTCATTTAATTATTTAAAAAATCTTAAAACTATTGGCGTGTGTTAAAATTACATAAATCAAGAAAGTAACATAAATCTACTTTTTTACAAGAACTCTTAAAATCCTATATTTTTTATTCGATTTGTTTTTCTTAAACAAAACTTATCCCGTCTTCGACCTTTCGGGATTTCTAAAAATCGCTTCAAGTTGAGAAATAACACCGATAGCTCGAAAATTTTCCTCCAGCAGTACAAAATCTTCTAGAGGCTTTAAGTGTCGAAGTGCGTCTTCATAGCTTTCAATGCACACAACTTCATCGGTGGTGTGGTTGGCAGGTTTGGTCTTCTCGATTTTCCTAATCTTAGAAGGAGCTACCATATATTCATCGTCTTCTTCGTCATCGTCATTTTCGATTACCACACGAACCTCATCATAATCATCTCCAGTTCCGGAATTAGAATTTTCAAACAGCAAAGAGCTGCTATCTTCGACCTTAGGCTCAAATGATATATTGTTGCGCGGCTCGACTTGTGCGAGATGTGTATATAATCCTTTATAATTTGTTTCCCCCCGATGTTTTACATCCTCAACAATGTCAGATATCTTCAACGATAGGTGCTCTTTTGGCATAATCGAACGGTTGTAGACCTTCTGATTTAGCAAATCTTCATCGGTGATATTATAAGTTGACATAAAATTCTCAAGCCAAACGGTATTGGGATAGAAACTTGGAACTTTGATGTGATTTTTGATATCAAGGGCTATTGTCCGGATGAGTTTTGTCGATATTCGTCCGATGTCTTGTCTTGACTGGGTTCGTTGAATCCATTCGTACATCACTTGGTTGAGGAGATCGATTTTAACAGTACGATCCTTATGTTTTGAAAAACTGCCTTGACAGTCTCCCGTCTTACTGGCATAGTACAGCAAAATTGACTCTCTGTTCATGACGATGTTCCTTATTTGTTTTGCGCTGCAATTCATGATATCAGCGACTTTTTGATAAACGGGCTGGCGATCGAACGCTCTGATCGCTTGAACCCGCTCTTCCAACGTTAAAATGTTGCGAGCCCTTGTTTCTTGTGCCCACTCTGATTTCTGAAAAACATAAAACTGTTTTTATAAATAAATAAGAATGAAAAATATAGGTATAGGTTATTCAACAATCTACATGGAATGAAGAACACAAAGGAACCAGAATATAAAGAAGCAACAAAAACAACAAATTATGGCAACAACGCAAAGATCCACACTTACCACTTCCATGTTTATTGTGAGACTACTAAACTCTCAGCCACGAAACCGAGAAGCAGGCCTCGACAATCGAATGAACAACCAACATCCACGTAGACGAACAGCGACACGACCACAACGACGGGTCTTTGAGAGTGTGGTTGTGAAAAAAACAAGCCCAGGCCAGGCAGCCAGCCAAACGACTAACGAAGCCAACCAAGCCGGAGAAAGACAACCCACATTAGTGCACAACCGGCCTGAAATTATTTCAACGAAGCACGATGTGCGCTCGCAAAGGAGAAACCTGCTCGGTTGTGGCTGTTGGCACTTGGCAGCTGGCGTTCGTCGTCGTCGTCTTCATCTACCGTACAGGCAAGCAAACGACTATACGAGATACGACGTCGTTGTGCGTCGGTCGGTCGTGACGACGATGAAGTCCCCACACAGTTATCGCATTCATTATGTGTTTTGATGGACGTTTTGTGTGGATTTTGTTGTTGCCCGCTTGTTGGAGCTGGTTCAGTTTTCTGTATCACAAAGCTTATTGGATTGGGTCTTTCTTGGCGACCGTGTACTTCATGGCGATAGCACTGAAATAACTTCAATTCTTTATTATATACATACATAGATATACCTACATACCTACCTTAAGCCACACTGGCCCCAGGCAAGGCACATAATCTACCAACATCAATATACTCAGGTACGTTTTCAGCTGGCCTGGTACTCGGAGCTGAGAATACGAACACCGCTACGGAAAAGTGTCTGTCCCTTGATAATTTTCAAAGGGCTTACTTCACTTCTCGATTTCCCTTGGAATTGTTATTATTGCTCATTGTTTTCCTTTCTTTGATTTTAAGGGTAAGACTTATAAGTACCTGCATATGTATTTATTGTGCCAAATTTAACTTGTGATTGTAACTTGCCAGTGCGATGCTGATGATGAAATGTTTGTCTTTTTTTTGGCGCGTATCGCCATAAATCAGAAGCTCGAGCGCGAACATCTTCCAATGGCAGGTGGTTTCAGTGATGCCCTCTTGAGCTAAATAGTAAACAACTGGTTTGTAGAAATATAAGTAAAAAAGAGGGTTTATCTTTTTCACTAAGTGAATTACTAAAAAAATAGTTAAAATCAAAGCTGTCATCTGTCATCCAAATAATTGTTCAATAATACTAGACCTAAGAATATTCAAGTATAATATTACTGTTGAACGCACGGAGCTACTCAACAACGGTCATCGAACGCGCCTAATAAAGGGTGATTTTTTTGAGGTTAGGATTTTCATGCATTAGTATTTGACAGATCCCGCGGGATTTCAGACATGGTGTCAAAGAGAAAGATGCTCAGTATGCTTTGACATTTCATCATGAATAGACTTACTAACGAGCAACGCTTGCAAATCATTGAATTTTATTACCAAAATCAGTGTTCGGTTCGAAATGTGTTTCGCGCTTTACGTCCGATTTATGGTCTACATAATCGACCAAGTGAGCAAACAATTAATGCGATTGTGACCAAGTTTCGCACTCAGTTTACTTTATTGGACATTAAACCAACCACACGAATACGTACAGTGCGTACAGAAGAGAATATTGCGTCTGTTTCTGAGAGTGTTGCTGAAGACCGTGAAATGTCGATTCGTCGCTGTTCGCAGCAATTGGGTTTGTGTTATTCGACCACATGGAAGATTTTACTGAAGCCGAACGATCTGCCACAACGTCGAATTTTCAGTGAATGGGCCCTAGAAAAGTTGGCAGAAAATCCGCTTTTTTATCGACAAATTTTATTCAGCGATGAGGCTCATTTCTGATTGAATGGCTACGTAAATAAGCAAAATTGCCGCATTTGGAGTGAAGAGCAACCAGAAGCCGTTCAAGAACTGCCCATGCATCCCGAAAAATGCACTGTTTGGTGTGGTTTGTACGCTGGTGGAATCATTGGACCGTATTTTTTCAAAGATGCTGTTGGACGCAACGTTACGGTGAATGGCGATCGCTATCGTTCAATGCTAACAAACTTTTTGTTGCCAAAAATGGAAGAACTGAACTTGGTTGACATGTGGTTTCAACAAGATGGCGCTACATGCCACACAGCTCGCGATTCTATGGCCATTTTGAGGGAAAACTTCGGAGAACAATTCATCTCAAGGAATGGACCGGTAAGTTGGCCACCAAGATCATGCGATTTGACGCCTTTAGACTATTTTTTGTGGGGCTACGTCAAGTCTAAAGTCTACACAAATAAGCCAGCAACTATTCCAGCTTTGGAAGACAACATTTTCGAAGAAATTCGAGCTATTCCGGCCGAAATGCTCGAAAAAGTTACCCAAAATTGGACTTTCCGAATGGACCACCTAAGACGCAGCCGCGGTCAACATTTAAATGAAATTATCTTCAAAAAGTAAATGTCATGGACCAATCTAACGTTTCAAATAAAGAATCGATGAGATTTTGCAAATTGTATGCGTTTTTTTTATAAAAAAAGTTCTCAAGCTCTTAAAAAATCACCGTTTAAAATATACATTTGCCCATATAAGACTTCCATAAAATGTCAATCAAAAAATGTCAATAGAAACGTCATTCCAAATTGCCATATTCATTCTCTCAACAAATAATCAGCCCTATCATGAATTCCATCGTAATCGGAAATTTTTACGAATCCCTAAAAACTGTATCATGAAATCCGTTCGTAGTGGAAATTCTCATACAATTTTGTATTACGAACGGATTTCATGATATAGTTTTTCGGGATTCGTAAAAATTTCCGATTACGATGGAATTCATGATAGGGCTGAATAAAGGTGTGAAGTTCAAAGTAAAAAAAAACGTGTTGTGTTTAATTTTTAATTCTTTGAGTTTATTTTATACAATTTAAATAAAAATAATTACAAGGCTTTTCAGTCGAAAAAATTACTTTAGTACACATTTCACAAAGTATAATCACTTAAAAATTGTTGAAATCAAGGTTTTTTTATATTCTGACATAATTAAAAGGATGAATTTAAACATATTTGTAGTTCAAAATCAGAGCCATAAAGTAGCCCAAACAATTGCTTAATAATAATAAAACTAAACAAATTAAAGTACATAATTACTTCAGTATAATATTTCACAAGGAGATACAAATAATTGAAATTAGGGGTGCCATGCCTTGTATTAGTAAAATAGCTCACTTGCAAATGGAAATAATTTTAGCCCAAAATTTTAGCCAAAAAATAGCCTGATCAGTTAAATATGGAACTAGTTAAGAAGCCGAATTTCAAAATATTAGTAGCTCAGAGCCAAAAAAAAAGCTGAAACAGTAGTTCAAGAATAATAAAACAAAGAAACTTCAAGCTAAAAATTTTGTATTTTGTGAACAGAATCTATCTCTTTATACTTATTCTTCCGAAATTTGTTTAAGTGTGGTGTTTGTTTATATGATTTATCTGTAAGAGAATCACCAAAATTAAACTATTGTCATAATTATAGCCCGATTTTTAGTTAAGTGATTTTTTTGTATATCAAAGGGGTTTCATTTTGAATAGCTGCTATGTGGTTAGCTGTCATTCTTAAAGCTGTCATCTTTTGATATTTGACGGGTAAAACCAAACTAACACTTGAACCACGCAATAAATTTGTTAAAATTCACTAGAAAAATGAGGCTACGTGAAAGATAAGGTATGCTCACACTCCACAATCGATTCAAGGTCAAAAAGATATAGAAATATTAGAATTTCGATGTTTTCAAAACACGTCTGACTAATTTGGACTTTCTCAGAAAGCCATATTTGTGACTGAATAAGCGCAGGTGAGTTGCAGAAGATATTTATAAATGTCAGAAATCACATCAACGCCGGGAAGATTATACATAAGGTGCATTATTGGTAGTTTTTTTTTAATGTACCTAGTCCTTGTTTGAACCTTTATTTAAGAAAAGAAGAAGGGTGGAATGTAGCTAAAATAAAAGTTGTATTTCAAAAAAAATTCTAATGGAAAAATATTCAAATATTCAATTCTGGAAAAGAATATATTGAAATTGCCATTTTTGATTCTGTCTGACCTTTTTAAGATTCATCTCAGTGACTACTTAAAATTGTACCTAAACACGTTCTATAGAATTATTATTTATTAATGCAACAAAGGTTAATTAATGCAACTTAGTCAGAGAAAATTTCAAGAAAAATGGCGGAGGTTATAAGAATACCTTCTTCTTCACAAGAAAATAAGCATCCATAAATTTCACTTTAAAATTACTTTTTGTTTTTCATAAACTTAAATGATATCTTTCCTTGGAAGACCCTGTATTAATGAATATTTGGTTCTTTTATGGGTTCTTTCCCACAGCTTTTAATTTTGATATCTAAAATTGTGTTGCTTTTCATAAGTTGTTATATTTTCAAAAGGTATAACCGAATACAAAAGTGGCATCACTGGAAAGCATCACCAAACCCAAAAACTAAATTTCTGATCGCTAACTCTTCTACCTACGTACCTACCTGTTTTGATACTCAAAACCTTGTACATACCTATTTTCATAATTAGCACACAAAATATTGACCACCAAACAAAAATCATCTCTTTCTCAATAATTTTTTTTCGATGGAAAGACCAGATGTTAGGTGTATTTTATATCTTTTCTTCGTTGGATGATGAGTAGTGTGAGTCTAAGCCTAGAGCAGTTTTCGAATAGAGGATGATTTTGCTTGTTGCCAAATTCTTCTTCTTTAGCATCGAGATTACGGCTTTTCTTCTTAATTTAATTTTTTCTTAATGTATTCGACTCCGAAGTATGGTCAAAGTTGATAATCATCCTGTGCTCTGCATTCAAGTATCTAGAAGATAGATAGAAAGATAGACCTAAGCAAATCCAAATATCGAGGGGGTTAGGAAACAAAAATGGATTAAGTTTTGCTTTTAAAACCCTTATGGTTGATATCAAACACTAAGTTGGAATGTTTTTTGGTCTGTTGGGAATTTTGGGCATAAGTAAAGAACCTTCTAAAATATTTCCATAGAATTCTTGTTACGTCATAAGAATTCTTAAGCTTTTTACTTGATTTATGATTGTTGTTAGGTACTTGGAAATGAAGATGAGTGCGGAAAGGTATATAAATGCATTTCTGTTTATATGCATCTATAAGGGTTGATTACCCCTATTTTTAAAACAAGGATGCTTCTTCTAACATAAGTCTCACAAAATTAAACCCCTTATGAAGATAGTTAGCTCTAATTTTGGTATTTTTATAAAAAAGTGTTTCTTTTCGAGAAGAGAAAAAAAATCACTTAATCACTTAGCGATGCGGGTTTGTGTATGAGATGACTTCGTACGCAAACATGAAGATGGCAGCACTTGCCCTCACACTTTGGAATCTAATATAATTTTGTTTGATATTCTAATGCGATGAGTAAATAGCTGTGACTGTGAGTATTTTAATAAAAAAGGGCCAATGTTTTTGTAGGCAACATTCTTAGGGAAATCAAAGTCCAGTATAAAAATATGGTACAATATACCTCACATATCTATTCAGTAAGTGGTACTTGACCGTTAAACTAAAGGAAGATACAAAGAAGTTTAATTTGTTTTAAATATTTTATATAACCTGGTTCTTGAGTGAAATTGTATTATGTATGATGAAGTACATACCAGTAACCAATAACAAACTTAAACTTGTTTGCAATAACAAGTTTAAATCATTATGTTTCCAGGCTTTCAAAAACATTTCAAAAACTTCGGTGTCACAAATTTTAAGAAAAGGAAAAAAAGATGTTCGTGATATAAACAAAATTCTCAAACCAAGGCGCAAAAAAAATGGATCGATAACTAAGAAGTTGACAAGACAAATAGCCTACAATAAAGGCAAACCAATACGTGAATATAGGCCGTACATTAAAAAAATTGTAAGCCAAACATTTCTAAGTCAGGTTAATTGAGAGATCATATTATGGCGGTGGAGCTGTGATGGATTGGGGATGTTTTTTTCAGAAGACCTGTTGAACCTTTAGTCAATATCTTGTGAGTAAAAAATATCTTGATATTTTAAAAATGAAATTATTGTTTTCACCAACAACCGAATATAAATCAGTGATCGCGAAATATATCTCGAAAATTTTGAAGCAATGGCTCTGAAATCAGTTTTTTACAATAACTTCCCCAGCCAGAGGCCCTGACCACAATTCAGTTTAGAATCTTTGGTCAATTGTGAAGCGACGGTTAGAAAAATGTATTCATAGTTTAACAGAGCCTTTGCCAAGGCGGTGTTCACAATTTATAAAAAAAACAAAGATTTATGGACAACAAACTAAAAAAAAAGGGGCTGGGATGCGACCCACACTGATAACTTCCTATCCCGTCTGTCGATTTGTCTTGCTTGAAAGTTTGTAGGTCTTCATGTTGGGTTAAAAAAGTTATCAGTTGAATTATTCTCAACAATTTTAAAATAACCAACAATATTTTTCAGATCAAAAAATAGTTCAGTTTGAAAATCTAGTTTTTTGTAAAATTTTACCAATTTTAGTAGCATTTCTTAAATTTTTACAAATTGGATGAATGAATGGATGAACCAAGAACCGAACATTAAATTTTACCAAATTTGCGTACTATTTTTTGTAGATTTAATTTTTTTATGAAAAAACTTACTGTTGGATTTAAAAAAAAAAAAAGTACTGAGTATCGAAAACAATATTTTCTGTGAAATAAAAAGAGTTTGAAGACGATAATTTTAATTTTATAAAAGCTTTTTGAGCAGAAAGTAAATTTTTACCAAGTTTTAGTAAAATTTTTTTTGTTAGGTTTTTATTTTTTGCAAAAAACCTGTCAATTAGATTGTCCACAAAATTGTACTGAATGTTGACAACAATATTTTTGAAAAGGTAAAAGTAGTTTAAAGCCAATATCTTTAAGTTTCGAAATGATATTTGAGTCGAAAATCAATTTTTAAAAAGTTTTATTAATTTCTTTGTTTAGGTTTTTACTTTTTGTAAGAAAACTGTCAATTCGATTTTTTCCGAAAGTTGAAAACAATTTTTCTTATAAGTTAAAAGCAAATTTCTCAAATTCTTGAAAAGATATTTGAGTCGAAATTCAATTTTAACCAACTTTTAGTAATGTTTTTTTTAGGTTTTTATTTTTTTATAAAAAAAAACTGTCAATTAAATTTTTCTCAACATTTGTTTTGGAGATAAAATCATTTTTTATTCGTAACATTTTTTCGAGGTGACAATTTTTTTTTGGTTTGGTGTCAAGTTTCAATATATAATATAAAGTTTAATTCAAGTCTCTAGCTCTATTAGTTCGTAAGATATATTTTTAAAACTGCTATGGTAAAAAACCACCTACGCAATTTTCTTGAAAGCCCTTTCTGCATTTTTCTGCCTTTTTATCTGTATAACAAAATTTTGAAGTCGAAATCTCTTCTGAATTCTGAGTCGCGAATGTATGGAAGTACGAACGTACGTACACACGCATGCACAGACATCTTTCTAAAAATCTTTTATTTCGAATCTAAGGACCTTGGAACGTCGAGAATTGTCAACATTTTCAATTTGGCACATCGGAGCCATTACAATAACTTCCTATTTGAAGTTAATAATGTGCGACTATGAACATATATGGTCATTTTTTTAAGAACTTGATAAATTTAAAAAATAATATAATTCAGAAATATTGTTAAAACTTGAAAATGAAGGTTTCAACCAAATTTGTTTCAGTTTTTTAAGACCAACAACAACAGTAGCCCCATACACTTTTTTATCCAAAAATCGAAAATTCGAATTATCTCAAGACAGCCCGATAGATTTTTTATGAAATGTTTTCTAAATAAACTTGTCTTCCTACTTTTTTGTATAAAAATATAAAACCATAAAAAGGTTATTTTTTTAAAAATTTTATCACAATAAATCTAAATAAATAATTTTGTATTCCCAAATAATTTTTTGTTTTGATTTTAAAGAATGTTATTTTTTTTTTCAAAATTCGAAATAAATTTCAAAAACGGGTCAATATGGCTTAATTGTGGGGTTCCAAGGTTTCAAAATTTTTTTATCGAAAAAAAAAACAATAATATAACATAGCCCCAAAAAAGGACCACCTCTGGAAATAAACAATTGATTTTGTAATAAATTTAATGCTTAGCGTACTGAATGATGATTCGTCATGACTTATTACAAAACCTTGTCGAACTAAACAAAAATGTCAACACGTTTTGACATTCTCACGTAGATTATGGGCTGACGTAATCATTGGGTCGCAATTTTTCAAAAATGATGCGTATCGTAACGTTAATGTAAATATTAAGCGGTACCGTGCCTTAGTAAAAAAATCTTTTTTTTTTTGCGCAAAATGGAAGAGTTTGACTTGCATGACATGTGGTTTCAACAATGCGGTGCCACATACGACACAGTACTCGTAACAATTGATTAATTGAGAGGCGACTTCGTGAGCTTTTTATTTGACATTTGGTCAATTAGTCACCTTTTTTTTATATATTAAACGCGCACTCAAGGGGATATGAATACCCTTGTCATGATTAATCACAGTGCGAGCAATTAAGAAGGGAGGATAGGATTAGAAGGGAGATACCGATGCACATTGATTTTGAATGTCTGCACATTGTAATGAGTGGGAAACATTGAGTCTGTTAAAGCATTCCACATTCGTGTGGTGCGACTGAAGAAAGAATCTCTGTACTTTACAGTACGTCCGTAATTGGGCTCAAGGGTAAACTGATGAGCATTCCTAGAGGAACGGGTATTACGATTGAATTGTTTGAGGGGAGGAATGCAACTGGCTAGCACCTGCCCAGATATGGGAATTGTACTCGGGTTTCGGACGAATATAGGCTTTTTAGATTATAGCCAGATCAGTAGGAGTAAAAACTTCTTGCACCTTCGAGGAAAACCTAAGCACTTAGCAGCATTTTTGGAGATGTCAAATATGTGATCACTGTCAAATATGTGGTTTGTAATGCACATACCTAAGACTGTAAGCTGTTCGGTCTCCTCGATGCAAGTACCACTCATGGATAGTGGCATAGGGAAAAGGTTAAACTTTTGTGACAGTAGACAGCATTGAGTTTTCGAAGCATTAAATTATACACGGTTTTTGATTCCCCATCAATGCTGTCAAGATCAGAATTGAATGAGCTCATCATACGCTGCCGTTGGTAGTCCACATCTGAAGAACAAGGATGAGAATCTAGAAACGAATATGAAAAGCTAAGGGTACTGTCATCAGCGAAACAATTAAGGGGGTTAGAAGTTTCAGACAAAAGATCATTTATAAAAAAAGGAAAAGTGTTGGAGACAAAACAGAACCCTGATGCACACCAGGGTTTATTTTGTAGATATCAGATTTGAACCCGTCCAAGACTACTTGAATTGAACGGTCCGAAAGGTAATTTCTAACCCAACGAAGAGCTTGGTGCCAAACTCTATCAAATGCCTTTGAAATATCAAGTGCAATAATCTTACTTTCTCCAAAATGATGTAAAGATTTGTTCCACAATTTGGTTAGATAAACCATGAGATCACCAGTGGATCTATTGCAACGAGAGCCATACTGCCGGTCATTAAGAAGCTTCCGTTCTTCAAAATATTTCTTGAGCTGAAAATTTATCAGCGTTTCCATGATCTTGGAAAGAAGGGGCGTAAGTGCAATTGGACGATAATTAGATGGCGAGGAGGAGCCTTTTTTAGGGGCAGGATGGACAAATGCAGTTTTAAATCCACTCGGAAAGAGACCTGTAGCATAGGACAGATGGAAAAATTTACGCAGTGGTTTCGCCAGCGTTGAAGAAAACCTCTTCAGAACAATATCGTGCGATTAGAAAAAGTCTGCCAAAACTGGATTGAGGGGACGCATTATTTGAGGCGCAAGTGGCCAACATTTGCAAGAAATAATCTTAAAACATTAATTATATTGAGCGTACTATCGATTCAAATAAATATTTTGCAATTTCTTCTGAATTGTGTAGTATTTTGTTTTCTTTTATCTTTTTTAAAATCACTCCTTATTGCAAACGCAAGATGAATACTATCATCAGAGTACACACCTGAGGTATTATCTTTCTATAAAAGTACAATAACATTTTGTTGCAATTGTCATTTTAGCAATACTTATTGACGTAGTTCACATTGGAGTCTTATGGAGTCACTTTGACATTTTATTTCGTTTTCTAATCTATTTCCTGTCAGAACAAAATGAAATAATGAAACGTCAAAATGGGCTCTCATCAAATGAGTCCAATTTGACAACTGTCACTTTTGTGACTTCTTCGTTCACTTTCATAATTATTCCAAATGAAATTATGTATTTTTTTTGTAATTTCAATAAGCCAACATATCAGGAACTTTCATTTGCAATTTGTGTATGTATTTAGGTCAAGTTCCTTACAATTTCTTTTAGCCTTGTCACATTAAAAATCCATTATATGTACATATCAAATCATTAATCCTTCAGTAAATTATAAAACATAATAAAAAATGGGACTTCAATCAATTTATTTCATATCAATTTATAATAATACATTATTGTCATTTTTTTCACTTTTTGAATCGTTATACATACTTGTTTAATTAATCAAACGCAAGCTTCAATGACTCCGACCTTGAGTGTGCGAGTTCAATCGAAATTCCGCTTATTTTTAGCCTTGAATTTATATCCAGCAGGCATTTAATTCTAGAGGTACCAACGAATTATTTAAAAATGTCCTTGCATTGACATCATGTAACATTTTGGGTGAATTTTATGAGCTCATAAAATTGATGTAGAGTGAAAACACTGACTTGCCTCACAATCCCAAGAGGCGTGTTCATTTGTATGTGAATCTAAAGTGAAATAAAAACTAAAGTCACGCACTCTATGTGCGGACTGTGGTGGCTGTAGACAGTACGCCCACGCACCAACATACATTATACTTTATGCGGATGCTGTTGCTGTAGGCTTCAGGCCACAGCAACTTTTTAAGTCTGCAACTTCGTCTGGCCGCCAGGCAAGAAGAAAATTGTCCGTCTATGTGTCTGGCAATTCCAAAAAAATTGTGAAACTCCCCAAACCCAAAAACGCAATACCACGTGCTGAGCTGAGCTCTAGCTTCAGCTTCACATGTTCCACACCACACATCATGGCTTTGGAATGTTCGAACTCCATGCTGCGATTTAGCATATGGTCAAATGTGATGTAGAAGTTCCGATCCGACACTATATGGTAACTGATTGCTGTGCGAATTTCCACGCCTGCCAATGGAATTCAATTAGAAACAATATATGCTTTTGAAACTATGGTGGCGCTGCGCTCGCTCATTTTTCGAGAGTTGAACCCATAAAAAAGTATTACTTCCCAAGTCGATTAATGTTGATGCCCGAGACTACGGCAGCAGCTCTGACTCTCAGCTGGCTGGCTGGCTATAAGGCTAAGCGTCTAGTAAACTGGCAGGAGGTGGGTGGAATGAGCTGGAACGCGACTGTGACTGTTTCGTATAGTATCGTAGGCGTTCCATTATTATTATTATTGTTGTTTGATGTTATTGGGGGCTATTATTAAGTGTACACGCGCGCGCACCCAACTTCGGAACGCGGCTAAGGTTTATGACCTGCTTATAGAAGGTTTATATACGAATAGGAGCGGTTCACGCAGCTGGATATAGAACAATGAATCAGTTAGTTGAAATCATTCAAAACTATGAATGCAATAAAAATAGAAGTACAATTGGATATATGATAGCGTATAAGTACAATGGGTAAAATTAATGTAATCTGAAGTTTGGTGTGGTATTACCTTGTTGGATAAATTAATAGTTGTTAACTTTGTTGTATAGTAATGCAGTGGTGCGTAAATCTTGGACAGCGGAAATCCATCATGGAGAATTTAAACGATGCAAGTTGACTTCATCGAACATGCATTTACACATGTGTTGGCCCAACTTTGCTGAAACTTAAAAACGTCGTTTGGAATCAAATCTCTGACTTGCAAAAAGAAGTCATGCAAAAAGTCTCAGTAAGATTTTCATGAGTCTCAATTGAATTTAATGGCTCCATTATTTCACTTTTGACTTTCATCACTTTCAGTTAGTTTTAAAATCAACTTTGAAAAAATGTTATTTGACTAACTTGTTGAAAAACGGTTTGACATTTGTCCGTCATGCAAATAATGTATGCAAAAAAATTTGACATTTAACAGAACATTTGTGGAACATATTCTTTAAACTGAGAATTCTTTGTCTTGGCAGAATATAAACGTGTGTTTTCACATTTGTCTGTCATAGAAATGTATCAAACACAATTCTGACCTTGAACATAGAAAAACTAAAGAATTCCATGAACGCTATAAAATCCTTCTTGAAAAAACACAAAAGTGAAGTTTGTATGTCATAAAAACGTATACAATTATCAAACGTCAAAGTTTTGACGTTTAAGAGAAAATTGTCGATGACTGAAATAAAAATATATTATACGAGTTATTTTTCCAATAGTAATTTGGAAGTTTGAATGGAAAAATGGAAGGATTTTTTAGCCAAAAGCGTGTGAAAAAAATGACACTTAATGCAAAATAGTATAAAATTTATAGGAAAAGTATTATTCAGTCAAGCTGAAAAATCATGTAGTTACCAACATAATACATGATTATGTATTCATTCCGTAGTGCGATCAAGGCTTCTGACAACGAAAACAAAAATCCAACGAAATCTGACCTTCCTCTCATTTTTCATTCATAAATCATTCAAAAAGTCAACGGCGATTAATTGATCACTATATAATTCACCATGACCTATTCCAAATGAATTGCATCAATTGCAGCAGCACCATTAACAGCAGCAACAGCACACCTGTTATTTAAAACCGGACATTCACTCATCCGTCGTAAAGGTAACTATTAAATATTTATGCCGGTCACACGGGATACATTTCATATAAGCGACCAATGACCATGCATGCATAACAATCTTCTCTGCATTTCGTTCCTATAATAATTTAAAAAAAAAGGACACACCCAAATCATATCCCGGTGGTTTTAACTTCCGTATTATTTATATCCTTCCTTTCTAACACATTTAATCTTGAGTGGTGAGTGGTGAGTGAATGTGACGCGGTGTAAGCCCGTTTGTTCTCTTTTGTATAATAAAGGACATCCTCGAATGACACCTTTGTTTTTTTGACAGCATACCTTTAGGAAGATACTTAATTCAAAATGGGAACCCAGCTGTCACTAAAAAGCTGCATATCTCATTGTTCTGTCAAAGACTGAACATTAATGTCATCGAATAACCTCTAAGTTAGAGGTAAAAAGAAACATGGTTGCCAACGTCTATACGATCGCAACCTAGTTTAAAATATTAAAACTCTTGCAGTTATTTACTGTTGAGTTCGCTAATCCTTCCAATAACTAAATTCAGAGGTAACTAATATTTTTTGCATTGATGGTGGATTAACTTTGGTTCTAGTGGTGAAATTAATTTGGATCCATTGGTGGATTAGCTTCATGTATTAAGACTGGCATTGCATTCAAATTATGGATTGAGTTGTCAAAATACATATTCCAAAATCGATCATATTTTTGTTCTGAAAAGCATTGCGGATTCATTTATAAGAAGAAGGAAAAAGTTATACGCGTGAATAGGCAAGCTCTTTGGTATGGGAACGTCGTTAAAATTTGGAAGAGTCCTGCAAAGCCTGTATATGGAATATGGATACTAATGCAGCAGTTTGGAATGGTACAGAAAAGTTGGATTGAGAAGTGAATCAGGCGTTAGACAAGGTTGCACGATGAGTCCAAGCTTATTCGATCTATTCATCGAAGACTTAGTCGATTTCTTACCTGCTGGTATCGAACACGTGGGAGAATGAATTAAAGCACTCTTGTTTGCGAATGATACTGTGGTTCTCGCACCATTTCCAGAATCACTACAGCTTGTGATAAACCGGATTTTTGAGTATTGTAAAATATGGAACCTAATAGTAAATACGGAAAAATCCAAGATCATGAATTTCAAGAACGGAGGAGGTAAAAATGAAAAAAAACTATTCGAGAGAGGTCGGGATGGTATGCAGAATGGATGAAACTTGCTAGGGAGAGTGACATTTCAATCAATGGAAAGAATCATTGTACCACCTAATTGCAAAAGTGAATGATATGTTATGGGATAAATGCCTTAATGAAGCAACTGGGTCTCTGCACAGAGCAATTTACAGTCAACTCAATCATAATTTGCAGCCGAAGAACTATTTCCGGGATGAATACAGCACAGATGTGATTTCGATGATGGTAAAGCTGCGTGGGGAACTCATACCTCTTAACTTCATTCCACATAGGGAGGATTTACCAATATATTGCTCCTTATGTAATCTACAAGTGAGAGAAGATGTATTTCACTTAATGGGCAAATGTCCAATTCTTAAAGACATCAGGAGAAATTTTCTTGGAACGGGAATTTTGAACGAAAATGAAATTGTATCATTATTGAACGAAGTCGACGTTTATAACTGTAAATCGTCGTCGTTCTATTAAAACTCCCTAAGTTAATTTTATGTGTTTTGAGATATTTGCATTAAAATTTGAAATCAACGTGCAAATTATAAGATTTTGGGAGTTTTAATCCTTTATAATTCAAAAATGGTGCATCGTTAAGCTTAGGAACTTTTGAAAAAAACATATTTTGCCATTTGCATGTACTTAGTGTATTGATTTCATTTTTGCGGAAAATGGACTTAGGGAGTTTTAATAGAACGACGACGATATGTACTGCAAACTGGCTCTAAATTATAGAGGGAGAATTGTTAATGAGAGTGTCTGAAGATAATATTTTATTTCAATAGTAAACTATTCAAAAAATAATGTACTTAATTCGTTTCTTTATAAATTATATTTCATAATAAGTTTCCAATTTATTTTTTGTCAACTAGGCAGACGGCATAATGCCATGCTTTTTTTGATTTTTGTAAACAATGTTAATTATTACAAATCTAAATATCTAATCTAATCTAAAATCATATTCCAAAATTATTGATTGAATCTTCAAAAAACTAGTTTCACATCTGCAGTCAGTGTGAATTCATCACCTTATTGGAAGATTTGGAAACTTTTAGAAGTAATGGAAACTGTCAATAATTCTACTTTGCCATTTGTGACTTAAAAAGTCAAAAACTGTGGTTTGGCGCGTAGTTCTAGTTCTGCAAATGTATTAATTGAGCTGCAAACTGTGGCTTAATTCTTTTTTTATAAAACCGCTGACCTTTCTACAATTTCGAGTGTCAGAAGCTGGATTTTTGTTAGTTTTGAAAAGCATACAAATATTATGGACAATTCTAGTTAGATATTTGGTACGTAAAATGATAAAATAAACGTCTACGAGACATTTGTAATTCGCTCCTTCAGATTTGTGTGTGAAACTTTTTCTTTCAATTTTAATTACTTTTGCGTCAGTTGGTAACCATATGACCCCGATCTGATTTATTCACGGTAAACTGATCGATCCTTTTGCTATGCATTGCGTAAATTGATCGAGGTCGATCGATGAAGAAAGGAAATCAAAAAATTAAAAAAAAAAAAAAACGAAAAACTTCACGAGCAAAGGAATTCCTTTCGTTTTCCTTGTGAAATTCCCTTCTTGAAGCGATATAATGCTATGTCTTATGTCTTATAGGAAGGTAGGTTAGGTATGTGCCTTATGGACTTCCAACTTTGCCAATTTGCTTGAAGCAAAATCGTGCAGCTGTGATTTTCACGATTTCTCTCTCTCACTCTCTTTATGGTAAGACTGGCTGGACTGTCGATAAAGACGTTGCCGTTCGTAGTCGTTGTAGTCGTGTTTCAATATCACATGGGGTGGTATTTTGCTAAATGCCCGCTGTTGCGTGATTCCCTGGACATCTGCATCTGCATACCATATTTAAAACCGGAAAAACTTAGAAATATTTTCTTGATGTTCTTGTTTCATTTCCCTTCATTCATTAATATACAAAAGTGACAGTCATATGAACGTATGGCGCCGCCATCGCCACTGCTGCGACTTCTTACCGCTGCTGTCACTTTGGCGTTACGCATTGGCAACAATAAGGCAATGCAGCTGACCTTAAAGCTGAATGTTGTTAGCCTCGTATTTGAATTGATTGCAACGCATCGTCCGTCGTTTTCGTCTTAGCTAAGCAGCAGTAAGTCGTCGCGTCGTAGAGTTTCGCGTAAGGTGGTGTTCCAAATCAGCGAATCGAAACGAGATGTACAATGTACATATTGCAACGAGGGTTTCCTTTAATAGGAATTGTTTTTTATTTTTGTTCCCCTTTTATAGAAAAGTTTTTGAATTTATATTTGAATTTTCCCATGGATTTTCCCCTTTATTTTAAAAAAATATACTCGTAGGTTGGTCGCGGTTATGGGTACAATCTTTAAAGCAAAAGGTGTTTGTTGCGTTTTTTTTAAGGGTTTTCTTCTTCTGAGGTTTATGCTTACTGCAGCGGAAATCTCTGTGAAGCTGAAGCAGTGTGTACAGTGTACACCTTTGTATAATAAGTTTACCTACCTACTTTACTTTACTTCGACTTATTCTCATTATTCGAAGTATGCACGTGGTCTTTTGTTTCCGCGAAGTGATTTTTGGATTCAATAGACCTTATACCTATGCAGCTGAGGAATACCTTCCTATAAACAGAAACACTGGTTTCCTTTTTTATTGTTTTGTCTAAGAAATGTTGTAGAAAGAAGTAAGATTTTTGTTGTTATACAACAATTCAAAGAGTATGATAGTGGAGAGATATCTTATGTGACTTTTGATTTCTGAGAAAAAAAAACCTTTTTTTATTTGGAGGAATACAAAAATTACTCAGCTGTTAAAATATTCGTACGTACATATATTGTCTTATTTGAAAAATATTCGATTAAAGAATCCGATTAGAAGAATGCGCACAAAATCAAATGTCAATTTTGACATTATTTCCATAGAAGAAATGTCAAAAAGTCACTTCGAATTCGTCCGCAGTTCATTCATCAGTTCCTGCAATCGGAATGATCACTAAAATTCATTTCATACCGAGAATTATTATAAACAGCGGAATATGGAACCTCATCCCACGCAATTTCACAGTATTTTCAAAATTTGACAGTTGTTCCCACGCTATTTGATAGTCCATTCCAACCAATTTGACATCCGTTTTAAAACATGTCTTAACTGGCTCCGATTTTTCTCACGTTCATATTTCATACTTGAGTGCTTAAAGTTTTTATTGGACCTGATCACTCAAATTGTTGACCGCAATATGAAACTTGGAAAAAACTTCGCTACTACAAAGTGTGACAAGGGCTTTAAGTGTGATCAATATTTATTGATAAATGTCAGATGTGTCGCTCGTTCTTATGCTACAAAATTGAAAAAAAAGAGTATTGACAGTTGTCAAATCATGGATTTTGTTTACATTGGACTATTTTTGGATTATTAAGTGGGATACAAAATAATACGACGTAAAAGTTAGTGGCCTCGTACATTTAAAATAAAGGGTGATTTTTGGAAGGTGTACAAATTTGAAGTGCAATACAAAATTATGATATTTGTTTTGAATAGCATACAAATTTACTTTATCCGATAAATAATCTCCTGAAATTTTAGTTAACGTACGATTTTTGTCTTATCACAGCTACGGTTGGCCCCAATGTGGTTTCCATTTTGCGAGGAATTTTTGAACATTTGTACATCGACAATAACGCGGCGAATTTCATCCTCTAAGTGGTCAATCTTTTCGGACTTATAGAAGTAGACCATTGACTTCTCCGCTGAAAATAGTTAAGCGGTGGGGTTAAAGCGCATAACCTTCGAGGATAATTTATGGGTCCATGACGAAAAATTCGATTATTGACGTATTAATTCAACATACAACAGTGTGCGGTTCGTATTAGGAACAGAACCATGATTTCCAAAATGATTTTTCACAATTTGAAAGCGTTTTTCAAATGTTAGTCAATTCTCTATTGGAATTCCAAACGAAGTAAAAATAACTCACTTGACAACTGATAAAATGGCCGCCGAATAAAATGGCGTGGTGAAATTATAGTTCCTTAACTCTAAAAAAATAAACGCTTTTTAAGGTCTACAACTTTTTTTTATTTAATGACTCTATGGCTGCGTTCAGTCTCAGTCAGATAAGGTATCCGGATACCTTTTTGTTAGTGTTATGTGTAAAATAATAGCTGATCAAAAACAGTTGAGATGTCAAAAAAGCTATCCAAGAATTTCTGGGGTATGTAGGTATCTGACAGAACAGCTGATTCAACACATGGTTGAATTTCAAGAAACTTAAAAATTGATTTCAACTTTTTGTATTTGTTGGTAAACAAAAAGGTACAAAATGTTAGTTGAATTTGTATTTGAGGATATTCTGTACATAATAGGCGATGAAAAAGCTATTTGCCTCTGAATTTTAGAAGGTAATTATAATCTATTTCTTAAACTTCAAAATTGACTTATTTTGTTCTCGTTTTGTAGATGATCAGTTAAATTATCCATTAAATGTTTTATCTTACAACAATTTTCACTTCGAAGCTTAAATATTTCTCAGCTTTTTGTGAACAGCTGAAAGCTGTTTTTATTTTTTGACAGCTATCTCAATACAGCTATCAAACTCGTTTAACAAGGTATCTAAAAATCCACCTATTCAAGGTAGCCTATCCAACACGAGATTGAACGCAGCCCATATGTGGTGATATTTTCCAGGAATTTCTGACTGAACTAGCATCTTACACAGTAGCTGTCAATTGATACAATTGTGTGCCAACAAGTTGCTAATAACATTAGAAAGCTTTGGGATTAACTTTTAATATGAGATTAAGATTGTCTTTCGTCCTAAATTCCGAATTGACAACAAAATGAATTGAATTCATTTAAGTTTGAGGTTAAAAAAGAACAAATTATTTATGTTACTTTTTATTTGATAGCTCTGAAAAATTGATAACTGGCGCGTTTGACGTTTAAATACCTATACTGCTTGTACGTATATAAATGTTTAAGCACTTTGAATTTATTTCATATCGAGAAGTAAATTTCTCTTATTGTCAAAACCCAACATTAATTTTCTTAACCAAGACAAATTACCAAAAAAAAAATACAAGACCTCAGGATAAAACATCAACATTGAAAGATGTTGTCAAATCACTCTGGTCATTTGAAACAAACGTCAGCTGATATAAAGTTGTATACAACGTTCATAGATGTATGTTTGTGATTAGTCACAATCTGTATATTTATTGAACGTTAATTTTGACACTTAATTTTGATGAGTTTTTTTCGAGAGCTGAGAACTGTCACAATATCAAAAAAACATTTTTCAAATTAAATTCAAATTAATGTTAAAAACGAAAACATAAAACTGTCGAATGTCTTCTGCTCCTGAAATCAAGAATTATGATTTGACGATGGACAGTACAGAATAAATGTACATTTCGTTTTAAAAACACTATTGCGAATAAATGAAGCAACTATTTTGGAAAAGAAAATAAGTCAAACAAATGTAAGAAGTCCAATGTGAATGTGTCAAAATATCACCCATTGTGTTTTTAAGTTCAGCTCCAAGCTGAATTAAATAGACATTTTTTGTTCAAAAATCCAAAAATGCACATAAACCGAAAAAGGATTCTGTCATTTGACAACTGATATCTGTCATTAATTGATGGCGGAATGCTTCCATTTTTACCAAACCAAACAAAAATTCACATCAGGTGTGAACATGGATCAAACTTTCACATACATCTGCTCTTATAACTTAGCTATTATTTTCCACATATCGCAAACATTTTTAGCAACGTTTAGCAAGGTTTCCCTACAAAATTCCCAAGTAATTATATGAAACAAGAAATCATACCACTTTAGAAAAGTCATAGTTCACACATTACAGTATACAATATGCCCTGCCTGTTTTTCTACTAGGTTTAGGGGGAAGCCAAAATACTTCCTTCAAAAATCAAAACATTATTTTTGACATCTGTTCTTAAAACAATTAAACTGCATTTGGCACAATAACAGAAAGAGAGAGCCTATATAATCCCTTCCTTTCTATTTGCAAATCGGAAGTACTCACACACGAATCTCATAATTCAGCTGTGGCTAGGAATGATCTTCCTTCCACTTCCATATACTCGACTTGTATCCTACTTCCGCGACAAATGCTGGTCACAATAATGCCACTCTCATTGAATTAAAAAAACACAAAATATTTGTACTTCATCCCTGAATTATGTCGGATCGATCAACCCTTAATTGAGACTAAATTGAATGTTGACGAGAAGTTGTCGTGGTCGTAAACCCCTGATACGGTTGCGTTTTGCAGAAGGCGATATGTACCTAACCTACCTATGCAATGTGCGAAATGTTTGTTCGCACATTTTGCCTTGTTAACAGCTGAAATCTTACCCCGTGGGAACTACGTACCTATACCAGCTTTTTAGACGTACCGCGTGAAGCCTTATTATAATCTTCCGTAAAGGAAAACCTACGTAAATACGATTATTTCTTTTTTGAGGTTATGTATAAGGACAATAACCAAACAGAGTCAATGCAATTAACCTTACCATAGCAATAGCAAACAACTAACAACGTATAAGTCTTGTGACGTTTGTTGAAATTCAAAGCGCTTAACAAATCCTGATGGCGGATGGGCTTTGGCTATAAAAAGGTACAAGACTTGATTCTATTTTGGCGATGAATGCAAAATAATTCCAATACCATAATATGTGCTTGACTTTTAAAGCAGAGCGCACACGTGTTCCATGGTCCATTGTTTGGTTGTAAGCGGCACAGAAGTCCTTCACTTAGGTAGGTATAAGTCATTGTGAAAAACCCTTGAACCCGGCCAAGAGTCGCTACTCGCTACTGATTCCTTTCAGATTAATCTCTGCCATGACAACTGCAGTCAAGTCAACATTGCAGCCAGTGCCATCAGTGGAAGTGGAGTCAACTGCGCTGCTTTCTTTATCTGCATCTTGTGCCGCTTTGGCAATGGCATTGTAGGTTCTGGCAAACAGTAGTTTGCTGCTGACTGAGTGACTTCGCTGACTGACAACAAAGACGGCGGGAACAACCATGCAACGCCGCTTTATTATTTTTAATTGGATCAGGAAGATCGGCCGTCGTCGTCGCGTCGTTGGTTGGTTCGTTCGTGGAGTCGTGAGATATTGCGATATTGCAACTGAATGACGAGCAATCAGCGTCAGCGTAGTGTTTTCCACGTCCAGAAATGCTGTTGCTCTCTGTGACATGCTATACGTACAAGGTACAACATCACCTGGGAACACGCGGATAAATATCCGATATGCTGTTTTGTTGCCCGGTTCGGTTCGGTTCGGATCGGACCCGCTTCGCATAGAATTTGTGAATTCCTCCAACAGCATCAACGGAGATTTATTGGCCTCTGGTTAGTTTGATATCTTCTAGTGATGGTGCTCTGTGCTCCATGCTCGCTCCGTGCTCCTATGCTGCTGTAGAATCGGCCATTACCATTTATGGCGTAATGGCCAAAGGTAGTCAACGTAAGTACATATTCGTTCATCGTATAAGTCGTCGTCTTTGGTGAACGGCATTCATCTTGCTCGGAGCAGGCTCTGATGCTTGTTGTGTATTCTGTTCTTTCTGGACAATGTCAGATATGGTGCGTTACTTATCTTAAGAAGCAAGAAGCACCGACGCAAGTGGGTTAATTCCGAAACCGAATGCCTTATACCTTTTTTGTTTGTGTTTCTGAAAGAGGCACAAGTAAAATAAGGGAGCAGCAGCAGCTGGAGAAAGAGATTTATCTTCAACGGCGAAAGCTCCACATAAAATCGAAGAACACTACAAAAACAAATACAACAACAACGAAAAAACATCTTCAACTGGGTCATGTCTTGAAGTCGATGTTGCAAGTCGCGTTGTAGGTATATTTGCTGCTGCTGCTGCTTCGTTTCGCTTGGGATGCAAATTAACCAACATGTCTTCTTCTGCCGCAGCCAGGAAATATGCCTTTCTCTTCAACTTCTGATGTAGTTTGGTTTAACTTATAAACATGCGGGTTATGGTGGCAGGCAGTGATTGAAATTTACACGTATAAAGACATAAATACAAACGGAACGCGGCGAAAGATGCTGCACTTTATAGAAATGGGAAATTGGAGTACGTTTTGAGATAAGACTTTCTGAAAAGTGAAGCATTTAAATACGATCGGCAGAATACTTTCATTAAATGTGTGTTATCGGTCATGTTAAACAGCTTTGACAATAAGTGGGAATCATTTTTGTACACCAGCTAAAAGACTAGTACTCGATGTCACCATTAAGCAAAATGGTAACGAGGAGTTGCAACAGGCCAAGGCATATAATTTTCCAGTTCGAATGATCAAGTTTCATATCCGCGTAGTGGCGGGTCTACTCTTCTTTTCACCGGTGACAATTGTATATTATATCTATTTTGAGTTTTGACTTTCTAGTGGAAATATTAAGCTAAGGAGACAAACTTTTATTTATCTGGTCCCTACAGGATTAACTTGATATGGATAGAAGAATTTTTTGACGTTTACAAGAATTGACCCAAGTTTTATTGTTATTTGACATTTCGCACTAAACCGGCCATAAGTCTTTGAGGATTCCAAACTGACGAGTCTTATGCCGAACGCACAGATACTTGTGGGGTTTTCCATGGGTAAAATAAATCATTTTTTTCTTGATCTAGATCTGTCAAAACTACTTTGTTTTTGCAAAGCAAACTGATTTATTTTTGATTTAAAAAATATTAAGCTGAAAACTTGACAGCTCTACGGCACTCATTCACAAGTACACGAAGTTACACTAAAATAATGTAATGACAAACATAGATAACAATTCCAACCGTGTTCCATGCGCTACGAAAAAATCAATTTTTGAAAGAAATCTGAATTAAAATGGCGCGAGACAACTGGTCGATATGTCAAATAGTCAAAGTAATAAAGTGTATAAACTTTTTGGAAAACAGTGGACACCAAAATAAATTGAAAAATAATGTACATTCAATTTTGACATTTAGCTTAAAAAAAAAAATGGGAACTGATTTAAAAACTGAAATATAACTTAATTTGCAGCTTTGTTTTTTTTTTAGATTGAGTTCAATATTACGTAAGGCCTAATCAAATAAAGGGCGTTATCAAAATGTTGTGGAAAAGCTCTTATCACTCGGTTTAATTTTAAGTGCAATAACAATTGAAATCTTTTGAATCCGTGAACTGTTTGACATTATTTGACGACGGGTGCGCCACTGATCTTCGCTTAAAACACACACAGTATTAGATAGAATATTTTGTGGACGCATTCAAAATCCGAGATTGATCCCAAAGAAACACACTGGAACGCAGACATGTCATTTAAAAATTTCTGAGAAGCTGCCAAATGTATTTGTTTATCACAAACATCATTTGTTTGATAACAATTTGTTGTTAACCTGATTTTAATTTGTTTGTTAAAAATAAGTGAAGTTGGCTTCGCTCTATCTCTGTCTGGCTCCGATGCAAAAATTTGGTTCTCTTCTCTGATTTAAGGGGTGTTTTTGTTTTGACGTATGGTTTTCAAGAAGAAGTAAAACGCATATGTATTTAGTATTATGGCCAAGAACTTAGTTCTATTTTAAAGATGATTTATTGTAAAAATTAAAGTTGGCCATTATGTTTAATGTGCAAGAAATTGCACATCTAACTGAGCATAAATCAAGTGACAGATGTCTAAACGGCCCACTCCGAAAAATGTATTGACAGTTTGAAAACCACACCACTAAAAAACCTACATTTTCTGTTTGACAGTGCCAAATTTGTGTGTCAGACATGTCTCCAAATTGAATATCGGTAACATCGATCGTGTTCTAAAGTGTCAAGTTAATGCTGTACTGAAAAAGTTTAATTTTTACAAAAGTGTTAAAGAGATAAAACAACATATTTTTGCTGTCAAAATTCTGAGAACAGAATTAGTGTGAGTTAATTCTGGCATTCTCTAATGTAAAATTTAAAAAATGAATAGAATGAATAGTGACCTTATTTATATTTCATACTCCTGTCAAACTGACTGAGAAAAATTCTCTGAAACCTAAGAAATATTTATAAACTGACTAAATATTTCAATTTTAATTTATATTTCCGAAATCAAATGTCCTCCGAAAACAATAATTGGAGACTTTTAAATGTCAGTTTGATAACCAGAAACTCTAAGTCAAACGTCATAATTTTGCGATTGAACTGTCTGGAAACATAAAGAGAGAATAGAATATGGAGGTGTGGTTAGAAAATTGTAAGAAAGAATACTTTTATTTGAATACAAGTTCAAAGACAATCTGATGTTGCAGAACGTCGAGGATGCTGACAACTATAAATTATTTTGTGATCTGTTTAATCCGGTCATTATTTCGTTCGAGTTTTTTCTTTGACATACGCACATTATTTTGACAGATTGTTTCTGACGTTTACAATTTTGAGATTAAACTAACAAAATATAATTGAAATAGAAGCTTAGATCTCAGTCTTCCCCACAAAGATGTAAGCCTTAAAAATTTCAATATTTTTTTAAGAAGTTGTTATTTGCGTGTACCCTTGACACCCTTTAATTTCATGCCATAAAAACAATTAAATTCTTTTCGGACTGCACCCATAACAATTTGTTATTCAACCAGTCACTAGTCATAACGCAAAAAAGCATTTAAGCAAAACTACGTATCATATCCCTGTTAGGAAAAAAAAATAATAATTTTACTGTGCCATAACTCATGTATCTAACATGTGAACGCAACTTTTGGACGCCTTAAGGGCAATAATGAATAAACAACAAACTCTATGTTGCAATCAGTTTTGGCGCATGTTTTCAACAGTTAATTTAGAACACGCTTTCTGTACAAAAGCCAACACTATATGTACAATTTAGATTCAGATTGAGGCGCGTTGTTGTTTGTCGTCGTTTCTGATTTGATCATAGCTCTGCGCCAAACCCTATAAATATATGTAAGACAGCCGTACCCGTAGCTTGTATAAATTGTACCTGAAATGTATTAGAAACAAAAAAAAAAGAACGACAACTTGCATGTCCCATGAAAAACAAGGAACACCCCCTCTCAAGCTTCAGGTGATCACTCATATGACAGGTCATTTATAACAAAGTAATTATTGATATTTCTCCATTATTAGCAATGGCAGGCGGTCAAGCTCCATACCTATCCCCACCATCATCATCATCGCCATCTATATACTCGCTGGCGAAACTCATAACTCATAAGACACCGCGCACATATGCCAACTAGCCAACAGCTCGGATCAATCGATCTGTCCAAATCGAAAGCCTATCGAATCGGTCTTGTTCTGTGCGCTCGCGCAGCCCCCTAACCATCATTAATCAATCATTATAGCAGCAGCGCCGAACGCCGAAGCAGCAACAGTATAACGGTAACGACAACAGCAGCAGCAGCACTCGACAAAATAAAAATAAAAAAAAAACAAAATGAATTGGAAAACTTTGAAAGCCTCATACTGACAGTCAAACACACGGCCGGCCGCATTCTATGACTCTGTCCGTCTGTCCATTGTAATTAAACCAACAAACTTCCAACTGCACGATCATATGCCAAATACGCTTTCGACACGAGAATGAGAAGTCCTCGGCCATGTGGATATGGCACGCAGGCCATAGTTGAAGCCCTCTCCGCAGTGGCGGCGGCGGTGGTGGTCGAATTCCAATGCACACCTGCACCAGATCTTACCATGTGCATGATCCAATATCCCGTGTAACGTTCCGTCCCGCACAGTACCGCTCTCTGCCCGCTCACACAACAATAGACAGACCGAGAGTCTGACGAAGTCCATAATGGCTTATATACTCTTATAGTAGTTGCCGCATGGCTGCTGCTGCTGCCGCTGTTTGCTGGAGCTTCCCGCTTCCTCCTCCCGCTAACCGCTTCATTGTGTTGTGCTGCGCTGCGCTGGTGGCTGACTGATGAAATATCAAATCGATCAAGTGAATTGATTTAGTGGCCAACATTATAGCAGCTCCCCCATTCAGTTCTTTTTCTTTTATTTTGTGTGAAGTTTTTGTTCCTCTGTACATATATGGAGCTCACACCTGGGGACAATGGAGCAAGACATTGTCCCGTCTCCCAACAACGTCGCGTCGGTCGGTCTTCTATAAATGAACGAGCTATCCATACCATACCGACGGACCGATCACATGCGTTTCTCTTATTTGACCCATTTGGATCTTCCCTCGGTAATTAAGACCAACATTCTTCACACAGAGGTGCAAACAATTCAAAAGTACAAACGCTAACGTGGGGCGGCTCGGCAAGCGGTACGCAAACAGAGCTACAGAAACTAAAGCTATATACAGAAATGAAATGAACTAAAATAAAATATTGTGTTGTGAGCCAAAGCCAAAGCAAAAGCAAAAGCCAAGCCAACTCATTTCCGTCCTTTGTGCGGTGGGATGGGAAAAAATGATGAGCAAGATTTCCTGCTGCCTGCACGTGTTCGTGAATGGCGATGGATGGCGATGATGCTGTAATTGATGAACAGTGGGGCTATTATACAAAAAAAAGTTATTTTGTTTTTTTTTTTTAATAGTTTTACTTAAAAGTACATAATCTTAATGATTTAATGGCTATGAGAATATAATAGGCAAACCGCAAAATTGATCTTTTTTGTCTATAGATCACGCGTCAATTGGAACTTGTGACGTTTTTTAACTAAGGGAAATTAGTTTTGATGAAATGTCATTTATCAAACTTTTTAAGAAACAAGCTACATTCTGTTTGAGAATTTCAAATCAGTTTAATACCTTACTCACAAAACACACCGGAAACGGAGATGCAGCAATTGTAGCTACTTACGTAACAGCTGTCAAAATGAGTTCAACGTAAGATTAATATGATCAGAGAAAATCTATGTAGTTGTCAGTTTTTAAGTTTTGCATGATTGAGTTTATGAAGTTTAAAGACCTGTTCGATTACTGAATCCGGAATAGACCTTTATTTTTTATGAAAATCATGTTCTCCAAAATTGATTTATTGTTGATGTTAAATTTAATTCATATTTTTAAGAAGTGGACTCCAATTTCTTGCAGACCTTGAAATCAGTTAAATGTCATATTGGCTGATTAAAATGGATTCGCAATTGTTGCTACGTTTGGAACTGCTTTCAAAATAAATATAGCTAATTATTTGATTAGCATAAAATTATTCCGTTTGAGGGTCTGTTTAAAAACTGAGTGCGAGACATGACGCGTTGCTGCAATGCTTCCCTTTTTTTTCCAAAATGTTTTCCTTGCAAGGACTTGCGACATTTTGTTTAAGCTTTAATTTCGTTAAAATCTATAATAAACCAGGGTCAATTTCAGAGACCGATTTACTTTCTTTAAATCTAAATACAAGGAATTAATAAGTCTCCAAAATTTCTCTATTTACTATTTGCTTCAGTTTTTATCAAGATGAATTTTACGAACTGTCAAATGTATAAAAAAGCTTTTGAAATTTATTCATTGTTTTAATATTCACTTGATTGTTGGCCAGAAGCTGAAGAACATTTTATAAAATAAATACATTTTAATTTTGAAGTTTGTCAAAGGTAAATTAACAACCTCAAAACAATCGGGTACGTTCAAAAATCGATGAATTATACTTGAATTTGAAATGTGTTCATTGTTAAGACATTCCTTTGAATGTTGGCCAGGACTTGCGAATGTAATAAATAAAAATAAATAGATTTTAAGGTTAGATTTCCAGGAATGGTTTTTGCAACATGCCCTGTTGTGTATTGGCTACTCCACTCTTAGAATTCTAATGGAAATTGTCTGCTTAAAAAAAAACTAACCCATTGAGCGTTCATCTTCGATTTCTGATGCACATTTGACCAAAAACCCTTCTGTAAATAAAAGTGTGTTAATTTGCTAGAATTAATTGTCTGTTCATCATCGTTTAAAAATAAAAAATGGAGTCCCACAAGGGTCCATTCTATCTCCCACACTTTTTCTCAATCTAATTTAATTTGCCTTATAGCCTGAAAAAGCCTCAGCTTTCGTTTACATTTTCGTTCTTTTGTCGTCGAATTAATCTCCGAAACTTTCGATTTTGATATAACACAAAAGTGACGTACAATGGATAATGGATATAAGAAAAACCCCATTTTATTTGACATTTGAGTGTATGTTTTTTGTTATTGTGAAATGTGCTATAAAGTTGTAAATCAACTGTTATTTAAACTTTTGACAGATGACTGAATGAATGTTGTTTATATTTTTACCTTACAACATTTTGAAATGTCAAATCACATTGTAAGTATCTAAACAAATTTTCTAAAATCGCTGAAAAATTTTGAAGACGCTGGGAAAAATTACATAATGGTTCTAAATATAACAAACAGAGTTGATCGCGATTGTTATGCAATCTGTCAAAATTGTTGGAGACTTTGTATGCTCGTTTAGTACTTTGAATTTTTAAGTCAAACGTCACAATTTTGTGCGCGAACTGCCTTGAATTAAATTTGGGAAATGTAAGAAAAAAATGTCAGGGCTTTGCTCTAGAAAGTGCCTTAAAATAGGAACTTTTTCGAGTTCTTAGATTGCACCTTACGTGGAAGGTGCTTAAGAACTTACATTTTTTTTTCATATGTTCAACTTTTCAAATCCACTGTATATTCATAACTCTTAAGAAAATATTGAACCTAAGTGCTACTTACATCTAATCTACTTTGGCGGTCGATGCGCGACTCGACTTGGCGCGGTAACGGCTGCGCGGCTTCGGTGGTGCGGCGTTTCTTTTCGATTACGAAACTCAAACTCTCTTTCTCCATCATAATCATTCTTTATGGCAATTCGAATAATATGTTGATGATGGAGCGATGCTAATTTTTGGTTCAGCTTAATTTAGCTAGAGGGCTAAATTTTTATATTTATTGGTAGGTAGGTTTATATTTGCTATCAAATTAAGCATTCATGGTTCAATCAATCGATGAGACTTTTTCCCTGCCAAATAATATGACTTCCCTTCAGTTTATTGTTGTTGTTTTGTTTTTAGTCTTGTGATGATGATTGTCGTGAAACATTATGTTTGGGGTTCTCAAGATCAAGACCCGATCTAAGTTTCGACAGTGTGTTTTTTTGAACGACGACTAACGTCGAATCTTTGGTCTCTCATCGGGTAAACATAAGAAAAGTCGTGACCCACGAAAACGTGTGGGGATTTTCATCAACTCAAAGGTAGGTGGCAGGTAAGTATATAGGCAAAGGTACTCCGTCCCAGAAGAATTGTTTTGTGATTTGAGAAAACAAAAATCCGCTTAAGTTTTATGACCCTCTAGGCAAAGTTGAAATTGGAGAGAAGGCACCGCATTCTTTTTCGGTCTTTGGCTGTTTTTTTTTTTCAGTGAGTAGGTAAGAAAGATATTCCTCTTTGCGATTCTCTCAAGTGTCTGATTTTTCTTCAAAGCATCATCAGCGTCACTATAGAGGACCAAAGGAGAAGGGGTCCAATAAATTGCCACTCAGAAATAGTTGAGTACTATGCAAATGAATGATGCAGGTGGCTCTGTTCGAGTCTTTTGTTTTTGTTTTCATTCAAGAACGACAATCATGTTGGATGGGTCTTTTTGGAATCATGATGGTCTGGCTGTCTTCTTCGTTTATTATTATTATGCCAAGCGTGTAATGCTCTGTGTTCTTATATTGCTTGTGATTCTTCTACAGCGTATCATGATCATGATGAATCTATAAAGCTGGAATGAATGTGAATGGAGACTTTGAAAAGATGCATCTTGACGATTTGATGACTTGAAGACAACGATACGACTGCTATGAGGCTACGACACAGGATTGAAATTACAGGTCAATGGGAAACTTTTATTTGCTCAAGAAAATAGGTACCTATACATTTTATTTGCATGATTGTAGGTGGTTATAATATAATTTAGCGATGTTTTCTCTTCGTTTTTGACGTTGAGTGGTTAAATATTTTTGAAAACTCATAAAATATACTTAAGAAAAGTAATTAAAATGTTAAGGAAAAGGCTATAAAATGAAAAGATCTATAAACTGAGATCAGACTTTTATTTTTGCATTCTTGAAAATCCACAAAACCCTTTAAATCCACCAACCATTGAAAGCCTTGTGTTAAAAATAACCCTAAAGTTTCATAAAAGTTCGGTTTCAGAAAAAGAATCAGCTGACCAATTTCTGATACGAAAACACTAGAACCCTTTAAAGTTATCGTTAAACTTGGGAAAACATGAAACTATGTCTCAACCCTCAACTCTTTCGAGTTTGAGTTTGAATTTCGAAAATTTTGTATACAACTCAATGTTTTTGGGACTTTAATTTTCGACTTCTTAAAAGATGCACATTTTTAGATTTCTTAAAAACATCGCTGCTCAGAAAACATCCCACCAATTTAGCGTTTGTCTTTGATTTTTGACATTTGACACTTGTTTTATTTGATAACAGTCAATGTCTTTTTGTATCATCTTTTAAAAAGATAATGACATTCGTAACGTTCATGGATGATTTAAAATCCTTTACTCACAAAATAAAAACTGGATTGCCACAAGGCTCCATTTAAACTATTACACTGTCCACCTGTATACGTGAACACAACCATTTGAGCGTTCATCTAGGATTGTGATGCACGTTTGGCCAAAAACCCTTCAGTAAATAAAAATGCGTTAAGTGTTTTTTCATCATCGTTTAAAAATAGGTTGACATTCATATTTCCTTTGCAATTCGTTTTTAACAAAAAAAAAAGTGGAGTCCCACAAGGGTCCATTCTAACACCCAAACTTTTTCTCAATCTAATTCAATTTGCTTATAGCCTGAAGCAGCCTCAGCTTCCGCTCACATTTTAGTTCTTTTGTCGTCTAATTAATCTCCGAAACTTTCGATTTTGACATAACACAAAAGTGACGTACAATGGATAATGGATATAAGAAAAACCTCATTTCATTTGATATTTGAGTGCATGTTTTTTGCTATTGTGAAATGTGCTATAAAGCTGTGCATCAACTGTTATTTAAAGTTTCATCATTTAAGTAATTATTCATTTAAATGACCATACTGACCATAAATAAATATTATACCGTTTTGAAAGTCATTTATTAAAAAAAGTCTTACAATCTATAAACAGTTATGACATCAAACGTTTAGCTTCTGTCAAACTACCAACTCTCATTCATTTGTCAATTTGAAATGAAATAAAATTGCTGGCGCGCTATCCAATTTTATTTCCAAAAAAAGCCACAAACAATCATCATTTTTCTGAGTTTTGTTTCAACTTTTCCGCTAGTTAGATATACCTGTTTAAATGTTCATATGTTATTTGATATTTAATTAAACTTTCAATCAAACTATCAAAATCTTCACCCATGCCAGCTGTGTGTGCAGATTGTAGAGAGGTGAAAGGATGATGTTCAACAGACAACGGCAGTCAAATAGTTTTTATTTTTTTTAATTTATGATAGTAGCTTCATGAGGTCGTTGCCAGGGGGCCTGAATCGACACGGGGAACTTTACGCAGTTCCTCTATATAATTATGTGTTCCTATAAAAACCTATTCAAATGACAACTTTTCCATAAAACAATATCGAATGGTTTGGGCTATGCGATTCGATGTGGTGTGGTGTTTATTGCGACGGCAGCGCGCGGTGTGGCTGACAAGAAACAACTTTGTGTTGTCCGGGTGGATATCATTCGATTAATCAAACACTTGGCCATCTGAAAAAACATCAATACCAAACAAATTTTTTCCGTTACCGGTCGGTGATGTAGCTAGTTGGATACCCCATAGCTTGTTCTGTAAGTAAAATTATATTGCGAGCTTAGCATTTCAAGCTACAGCAGCGCAGCATGCGGCGTTTAGTTGCATAATCTATTTGCCTGTAGTGCATTTAGCACCATAGGCAAGGCAGTGGCGCCCAACTATACAATTTAAATATAAGTCTTGTAATCATTTAATCAGTTTAATGGTAGGCTTATAAGCTTTATAACATACAAAAATGCTATTAGGCCACCATACTACTTGGAATACGTACATGTAGATCCACGAAAAATAAAAATCTACTTAAAACGTGAGATTTATGAGAAAACAGTTTCAAATTTAAATTATTTTGCCACACCACACCTTGGAGCATGTGGCTTGTGTGATCGCCCATGTTAACTGCTAATATCGAGGCACGTTTGAAACAAGCTTGTAGGTTATAAAATTGTTAAATTTGTTGTCATTTTTCAAAATGTCATCGTCGTCGCTGGCATATTATCTATTCTATGTGTATTGAAAATATATTGGGTGGCAGGGAAGGAAGTAGAAAATTATGAATAAGGTGAAAATGTACTTGAATTATTTTTATGTTCCTAAAGATGCATTGACACATAATATAAGTCGTAACTCAAGATTTAAAAAGTACCTAATGTCACAAGGAGACGCCATATTTAAAGTTTCATCATGTGCCATTTTGTTCAATATGGCGGACTTGATGGATATGAGGACTTCTAAAAAAAAACTAAATGGAGTCCCACAAGGATCCATTTTAACTCTGATATTTTTTGTTCAAATCTAATTTAATTCGTTCTATATGCTGAAGCATCCTTAAATTCCATTCACGTTCTCATTTCCCAGTCGTAGAATTAGTTTTCGAAAATTAAGGTTTTGACAGATCAAAAAAGTGACGTACAATAGACGATGGAATAGAAACGAAGACAAAACGTACTGTCTTATGAAAGAAATTTTTAAGTTTCTTGGTTTTATTAAATCCCATGTCAAAAAAAAAAATCAAATGGGGTGGCGCAACAGTCCGTTGTGAACCAGGGCCTAGTGACTTACAACTCTCAACCATTCCTGTGTGCGAGTACTGTTGTCAGGAAAGGAAGGGACCTACAATTTTAGGCCGAATCCGAACGGCTAGTTTGAGAAAGCACTTTTTCATGACAAGAATTACTCTTGAAGGATTTGTCAATTCCTCGCAAGAGGCAGCACCCGCGAAAATTATTTTTTTTAAATTAAGGTGGCACAGGCAGGGATTGAACCCAAGACCCCTTGCATGACAGTCAAAAAAAAAATCAAATGGGGTGGCGCAACAGTCCGTTGTGAACCAGGGCCTAGTGACTTACAACTCTCAACCATTCCAGTGTGCGAGTACTGTTGTCAGGAATGGAAGGGACCTACAATTTTAGGCCGAATCCGAACGGCTAGTTTGAGAAAGCACTTTTTCATGACAAGAATTACTCTTGAAGGATTTGTCAATTCCTCGCAAGAGGCAGCACCCGCGAAAATTATTTTTTTTAAATTAAGGTGGCACAGGCAGGGATTGAACCCAAGACCCCTTGCATGACAGTTCAACGCACTAACCATCATGCCACAGGTACTACAAAAAAATCCCATGTCATTTGTTGTTTTTTTGTTCTTTTGAAAGTTCTTAATTTCAAAGAGAGACGCCATGTGTATAGTTTCGTCAAATGTCATTTTGTGTAATATGACGGACGTAATGGATATGAGGTCTTTCAAATGATAACAGAAATGACCATATACACCAACAAAATATTAGTATACATTTTGACGTTGCCAACAAATAGCAACAAGTTCTTGTTTTGAATGAAGGAAATGGCTTGTAGGCATATGTCTCTTATCTCTGCGCATTCTTCCAATAAGCAGTTGAAGATTTCAAAGTTTATATTGAAAAGCTTTTTTCTTAAAGCAATTCCATTTACAGAATACGAAACAAATAGCAATTTAGCATTTGACAGATCACAAAAGTGACGTACAATACACGATGGACTAGAAATGAAGACAAAACGTACTGTCATTTATTTTACTTATGTAAAACGGTTTTATTAAATCCCATGTCATTTGCTGTTTTTAATCAATTTGACAAAACAGATCTCTTTTGAAACCTCTTAATGTCAAAGAGAGACGCCATGTGTATATTTTCGTCCAATGTCATTTTGTGCAATATGACGGACGTAATGGATATGAGGTCATAAAATGAAAACAGAAATGACGTTTAACCATATACACCAACGAAACATTAGTGTACATTTTGACGTTGAAAACAAATAGCAACAAGTTGTTGTTTCGAATGAAGGAAATGGCTTTTATAGACATGTGTCCCATATCTCTGCACATTTCTGCAATGAGCTCTTAAAGACTACCCTAGAAAGATAACCTACGTCGAATCGACGTATAAATCATGTGTGTCTCTTATGGTCTATGAAATATGGTTATCTTTCTAGGGTTAAAGTTTATATTGAAAAGCTTTTTTCTTTGAGCAATTCCATTTACAGAATACAAAACAAATAGCAACAAGTTGTTGTTTTGAATGTGGGAAACGGCTTGTAGACATGTGTCATTTATCTCTGCACATTCCTGAAATGAGCTTTTAAAGCTTTCAAATTTATATTGAAAAGCCTTTTTTCCCTAAGCAATTCCATTTACAGAATATGAAATAAGCTTTTTTCTTGCAGATTTACGAAAATTAAAACTTTGGAAAGTCCTTTCAGCGCATGGATTACGAAACCCATATAGTAAGTCTTTACCATTCCTCTGAATTTCTGTGATGTTCTGTGATTTTTAGTCCTAAGTTCTGACAAATTTTTATTAATTTTTTTGTATGAACTTGACAGGACTTTGGTCTAAATAGCGCAGAAAATATTTCACGACATAACATTGTGTTTTTTTTTACCAGAAACAGTGATTTTGTAATTAAATTTTAGTATAAAAATGTAAATAATTTTATTTTGTGCAGAAAGCTTTAACATTAAAAGCTTGGAAATATGGATTCTGCGCAGAAAACTAAGCTTAATTCCGTGCTTTACCTATATATATGCTTTTATTAGAAATAAGTTCTCTTAAGGACAAATTAATTAATTAAAAAATGTAGAAGAATTCTGGTATATATCAAACATCTGGTATCTTTAAAACGATATTATAAAAACTGTAGTTCTTGCGCCTAAAAAAAGTTCTATTACAAAATGTATCCTTGAATTGAGAATTCATTACTTTGAATTATTGTTCAATTCAATTAAGCACCAGCAATAAAGTTTCAAAAGCAAACAAATTAAAGAGGCCCTTAACAAATAATCGCCGTGGGTTTGCTGGGATGACACGCATTCAAAAGGTCAAGCTTCAATGAACAACAGCGATGTTTTCGGCAGATCTTGCGTTTCGTTGACGTACGGTGGCTGGAGAAAACTTATTTTGATAATAAAGTTTTATCATTTGCACTTGTTGCCCGACCCTGTTACCTGCCGTGTTGATTTGTCTTTATTTTGACAGAAAGTAAAAATAACAATATGGCCACCACTAGCTGTCAAAATCAAAAACCCTTTATAAATAAATAAGCCCACAAGTTTTTGCGGGGCCTCATTTGATGGGACCTTATTTCAAGGAGATTGATTTATTCATAAAAGTGAAAACACGTTTATTAAATACTAATGGAAAACTATGTGAATTATGTTTGACGTTTAAACCTTACTCGTCCTTACTAAGCACACTTAAGACCTCATCCACTTATCATTTTGACGTTTTTTTTTTCAAAATCAAAAAATAGCTTTGTACAGCTGGCATTAAAAATTGGTTTCACGAATCACACACCTCCTATCGAACTCAAGTGGTGACATTGTGTCAGTGTGATCATTACATAAAGTTTTCGCGATCCACTCATTTGCTGTCAGTGTCAGTGTCACTTTTAAAATTTGAGTTTCTGATTCCTAAAGCTGGTCTTACATGCATAATGCATATTTTCCGATTTCTCGGAACCATGACCCATCACCCATGAATATTCATAAGTTGGCGCTGTGAAAAAGCCTTCAACCTGAACCAAAGATGTAGACCATATCAGTGTCTTTAATTTTTGTTTTGCTTTGTTGAAGCAACAAATGACGGGACTCGATGCGATCCGATGATCTAAAATACTCGTACTATTTGTTCAAGAGTTCTCTTTTTGACACAAAATGAATTTGCAATACGAGTATGCATCAACTCGTATGTGGCAAATCCTTTTTCTATTTTTATTTTGATTCGAAAAACATGTTTAAAAATCAAAGAGAAACCGCAGGTGGTCGATTGTTTGTGTGTACATTTCCATCGGATTCGATATCGTACACGATACAGAGTCCGCCGCAGCACCTTATAAGAGCTCGCAAAGCCAACCAACCGTGCGCATCGCATCGATCTTTTGCGTGATCTTGTGAGAGATCCTGTGCCTGCCTGAAACCTGCGATCAACTAAACAGCACCATCGTCCACCAAGCACCTGAAATGGAATTTATCTAGTTGGCCGCCACCGCCGCACCGTTAATGGAGTGAATGGCCTGTCCTGGCTTTTGGCTTCGGTTTAAAGCTTGTCTTCATTCTATCCTAGTGCTAGTTGGAATTTTGCAAAACTCCCTCCTGGGGGCACCATACCTCTATACGATGGTCGTCGTTCCCCGCCAGCATCTCGAACGCCACCGCCACCACTGCCGCTGAACCCCTTCTTCGAACACAGGTGTAATCCGATAGAAAAATTTATGAGAGTATCCACTTAGGATATTACATTGAGTTAACAAGGCTTAATTGCGCAAATTTATTATGTCAGGTGGTGGAATTAATTTCGCCGCTGCGCACTCAGAGCTCTATAGCCATTTCTTGTGGGAAGGATGTACTTTGCTTTGCTTATGCTTCACTTTACACTGCACTCCAATGCACAAGCTTAACTATGACTCTAATCTTAGTGGTGATTTTTCGAGATAGCAAGCTGTATTGCCGACAGTGCTGCCACCACAACTGCCAAAGCACGACATTGATATCGCATGTGACCAAAATGGCGTTTGAGCGTAAAAAACCAAGCCGTTATACCGATCGAAATATTTATAAACGGTATTTTTTTGTATACTGCTCCTATGACAACAAAATTGACCCGTGGCATCCACATGTGAGAGACTTCTGAAATCGAATAACTTACACTTCTATTGACCAATTGACCGATTGCATGCGTCATGTGCGGTATCGGCTAAAATATCGTCGTGACGTATATAATTAAATGGTTATCCGCGTGTTTGGTATAATATTATGTTATTTTTTCTTTTTTTTGTGGCACCGATGACGTTTCTTCGTGTCGGACACACATTGACATTACATACCTATATTGAAATTACGCAGGCGGTTAGTTAGTTAGTTTTTAAGAGAAGTGGCAACTTTTGATCGCAAACACGCGATTCACGGTGTTGAATATTGGAAATGAGTCGATATCGTGTTTGGGGTAAGTATTATATTGATTCCATTAGGCAGTTTATAGGACATTGAAATGGTGCGTGATTATCATAAGGCAACCAAGAATGACTTGAACCAACGAACGTCATGACGCGCACGAAAAAAATGTTAACATATTGTGACAACAACGGAATTTCCGAAATTCGTGACATCAGTGGACTTTTTTGTTTAAGGAAATTTGAGGAACACCCTTGTCATTTTTAATCAAGGAAAGTAATTTTGATAAATTGGCCAATCAAACGACAATACCGCCGCGCCGTCCAGTTGAAAATCTACACGAAATAAATTGACTCTTAAGGACTATTCACATGAGAGCAACCAAAGACCGACAAATGATTGAATAAATGTGATTTTTAACAATTTATAAACCTAAATTCTGAGAAAACTCTAAAGAAAAAAGTAGGAATAAACCTTATGTTCATCTTAAAGTGAAAAAATTAGCCTTTTCATTTCCACGTAGGTAAGGGAAATTTAAGGAAAACAATGTACGTCATGAATTGCAATCTGATTGTTACGAACTGTCAAACTCAATAAGCGTTCCACACACCATCAACACTTCACGAATACAATTTTCGGGCACCTCTTAAGCACTATTCACATCAACACGACCAACGCATGAACGAATATTTGTCGATTTTGACATTTCTTTCACATGAGAGTTTTTAATTCGTCTTTTTCAGGGAGCCACAGCCGAACACCATTAACCACCGAAACTAAAACAAGAATGATTTGTTTAGGTTAAGTACGCGCGATCATTTTATTCGTTGCGAGTGTGGATAATGTGGAACGCGAATAAAGTTTTGACAGTTCGTATCAACAACAATTTTTTTCGAACAAATTTGTTTTCTTAAATTTATTAATAAAGGGTGATTTTTTTGAGGTTAGGATTTTCATGCATTAGTATTTGACAGATCACGCGGGATTTCAGACATGGTGTCAAAGAGAAAGATGCTCAGTATGCTTTGACATTTCATCATGAATAGACTTACTAACGAGCAACGCTTGCAAATCATTGAATTTTATTACCAAAATCAGTGTTCGGTTCGAAATGTGTTTCGCGCTTTACGTCCGATTTATGGTCTACATAATCGACCAAGTGAGCAAACAATTAATGCGATTGTGACCACGTTTCGCACTCAGTTTACTTTATTGGACATTAAACCAACCACACGAATGCGTACAGTGCGTACAGAAGAGAATATTGCGTCTGTTTCTGAGAGTGTTGCTGAAGACCGTGAAATGTCGATTCGTCGCCGTTCGCAGCAATTGGGTTTGTGTTATTCGACCACATGGAAGATTTTACGCAAAGATCTTGGTGTAAAACCGTATAAAATACAGCTCGTGCAAGAACTGAAGCCGAACGATCTGCCACAACGTCGAATTTTCAGTGAATGGGCCCTAGAAAAGTTGGCAGGAAATCCGCTTTTTTATCGACAAATTTTGTTCAGCGATGAGGCTCATTTCTGGTTGAATGGCTACGTAAATAAGCAAAATTGCAGCATTTGGAGTGAAGAGCAACCAGAAGCCGTTCAAGAACTGCCCATGCATCCCGAAAAATGCACTGTTTGGTGTGGTTTGTACGCTGGTGGAATCATTGGACCGTATTTTTTCAAAGATGCTGCTGGACGCAACGTTACGGTGAATGGCGATCGCTATCGTTCAATGCTAACAAACTTTTTGTTGCCAAAAATGGAAGAACTGAACTTGGTTGACATGTGGTTTCAACAAGATGGCGCTACATGCCACACAGCTCCCGATTCTATGGCCATTTTGAGGGAAAACTTCGGAGAACAATTCATCTCAAGGAATGGACCGGTAAGTTGGCCACCAAGATCATGGGATTTGACGCCCTTAGACTATTTTTTGTGGAGCTACGTCAAGTCTAAAGTCTACACAAATAAGCCAGCAACTATTCCAGCTTTGGAAGACAACATTTCCGAAGAAATTCGGGCTATTCCGGCCGAAATGCTCGAAAAAGTTACCCAAAATTTGACTTTCCGAATGGACCACCTAAGACGCAGCCGCGGTCAACATTTAAATGAAATTATCTTCAAAAAGTAAATGTCATGGACCAATCTAACGTTTCAAATAAAGAATCGATGAGATTTTGCAAATTTTATGCGTTTTTTTTTTAAAAAAAGTTCTCAAGCTTTTAAAAAATCACCGTTTATATGACATTGAGAAGTAAAAGTATGCATCATAAATCAAATGGAAATTAAATTGCTATCGTTTTGTTAAGAATTTGTGTGGAAATGTGTCTTCAGACGTATATAAACTCACATTTTGTAATTCATTCGTCGTTCGTTAGTCGCGCTCATGTGAGCACTGCTTTAACCTACAAATTTATTTCTAGTATTTCTTTTACTATGAATAAAAACAAGCCTTGTGAAAGAAATGTCAAATTGGACGTATATTCGTTAAATCATATGATTAGTTCTTTTTGGAGTGAACCTTACAGTCGTGCCAACATATGTCATCTAACAAATCCTTCAAGTTCAATTCTTGTCAATTTTTTTTTAAACTAGACTCCTTATAATTTTTGGCATTTGGGACTTTCTAGACTTGTACTGTGAAATACTTAAATCCTAAACGTTACGAACCCATTATTTAGAGTACGACACGACTAACGTCACTCGGAACTTAACCAAAATTAAAGCCAATATTCCACAAGGAAGGAACAAGGGCTAACCTGTTATATACAAGAGATGGACATCAACGCTATCAAGCCAACTTCGTTGTTGATACCACAATATTGGTGCAAGACAAATCCGTCATGTAGTTACACGAAAACTGCAAAATGCAGTAAATGATTGGATACAAAAATGGCGTATTAAACTAAAAAAAATAGACGCTTATAAACTCTACAATTTCTATAAACAAAAATACCTTACTCTACCAAATACCTTGGAATGAGTTTGGATGCAAAGCTTAAATGGAAAGAGCAAACTTAAAGCAATGTTTTGGCTGTACAGGCAAAGAGATCTGTCATATCCAGATTAAAATAATGTGACACAAGCAAGTGCTTAAAACCGTTTTGACATATGTCATCCAACTATGCCGCTATACGAACACACATTCTAAACTGCCCAAAAATTTAAAAAATTAAGTCCTTCATGCAATAAAAAATAAACCGTTGTATAAATAATAAATGACAATCTACATCGTGAACAGACTTAATAAATGACAGCTCATTTGACAGATTCAACACTATGGCCACTATCAACTGCTTAATTTTGGATGTCGAATCTTCGTTTGCTTTATTTGACATATTCATAACATGTGGAATGTTGAATGAATTCCAACGCGTCAAATCATTTAATGTTACTACCCTTTATTCGTCAACTGTGGTTTGTCAGAACAGACTATGTAAATGATAGCTATAGTTTGACAGATGTCAATGTTATGATTTCAATATTTGAAGACTTTTTAACTTTTAGCTACTTTCCTCAAAGAAGAAGCCTTTTTTGTCAGTTTTTTTGTTTGTTTGGTTAGACATTTTCATAACTTAGGAATGTGGAATGGAAATTTAATTCCGACGCGTGAATATGAATAAAGCATTAACTAATTAGTCAAATCACGCAATGTTACTAAAAGTATTATTTTTATCGCTTCATAATGAATTTTATTACTCTTTATAATTCCTAAACATACAACAAACTTCATATTTGCATCAAACAACTCATGTATTCGTAATAAACTTTCACCTTTTCTCTCCAATTCCCACAACATACTTTTTTTGAATACGGCTTTACCCGGGAGCACACAATGTGGCATGGGTGTTAATTCAATAACCAGGAATTTCCCAGTTAACACAATAATTAGAGTGATTAGTTTTTAGTATATATAAGCATGGGACATGACAGACAATGGCACCCCCTTTTTTCAAAAACAACAATACACTAACAAACAAAACAAACCAGCAACCGTTAGTTCCAAATTCAATTCATTAGCTAAAGTAACCTCACCTCAATTAGCCGAAGCACGAAGACAACACATCGTGAGTCTCATTTGCGGCATAATCACCATTTGAAATACTTCAACATGCACCGGACACATGTTGTTACTATGGCCAAAATCCTCCTCCCCCTTTTATAGTTAACTGCTGAGCTCATATGAGAGGAGGTACATAATGAATGAATGTAGCTTCTTGCCACATCACAGCATAGCACCAGCAAAGAAACGACCAAACGAACGGAACAACAGTGGTATCTAATTAATTGAAAAAGTCAAGGCAATACGAATAAGACTGCTGAATCCATTAGGCTATCATCATCATCATCCACTTCGGGCTTCGCCATCATGATCATGATGATGCTCAAATAGAGGAACGACCTTTTGAACTGATGAAGCAGCGCTTGGTGGATCTTGGAATGGAATCTCTCTGGCGACCGAGGCGCCAATGCAGACAAAAAAAATTGGCAGAATTTGCTTGCATGTCATTAAATTGGGGATTTGCTGATGGAGAAGAAAGAACATGGTCCAAAGTCGAAGCAAAAGTCACTCAAGTCTGAAGGCTTTCTCGTAGGATATCTTGGGTCTTTGATTAGCTTCGTCGTTGGCCACAAGGATCAGTTGGTGCCATACTGCGATTATTATTAATAAATAAATAAATGACCAGACTGTTGCGCTGTCATTTATTTTTCAGTTCTGTTCAAAGTTCAGATATACAACAAACTGAAACGACTCAAGACTCTAAAGGTATATGACTTTCAGCATGACGAAGTCTAGCGACTCTGCCCTGGCAGTTAAGAACACAACCAACGGGAATATACGGCTTCATATCAAATTAGGGGCAATTGAATGATTGACAAATGTGAACTTAAGCAGACGTCATTACGAAAGACTGATATACGTACTGAACGTACTGAGAATATGAACACGGTCATTGTGAACATTTTTTTAAATGGAGCCAGAAAAAGAATATAAGGAATCAATATAATGTTTGATAGAATCAATAAATTTTAAATGAACATAACACACAAAACAACACTGTTAGCCCTCAAGCTATAGGTCTAATCAATCAACCCCATTATAATCAGGCCTAAGGGTTTGCGTGCATTCAAATTGTAATTGATTTTAAGTTGAAATAAATGTGCATTATAGGTTTTATAGCCTTCAATTATTAAGTATAGACTTGGTTTCATGTTCATAACGCCTATAATATTCTATTAGTCTAATGGACTTTTTCGTCGTATTGAGTATTTGTTGAATCACAAGAACATGGGAGTAATGTTGTATTTCTGTAATTATATCTGTTAAAGGAGTAAATGGAATCAGTTTCAGGTTTTTCGACTTAACTTTTATGAAACGTCTTAGGATACTTAATGACCGAAGACGGAAGTCAATTTTTCACTTCTCCAACTTAAATAGAAAACCGAAATTGTTGTATTCAAAATGTTTCAATGTTGAACTAGGAAACATTTCTCTAATTAAAAAGAATAGTGGTCCAAAAATTGATCCCTGTGGAACTCCTCTTGTAAATGGGAGATATGTGCATAAATGACTTATTCAAAGACTTTTAATTAAGAAGGAGAAGATTGAAGTTAAAGGAACTAAAATTCAGTCTACCATTAAAGACTTCAAAGTGGCTTTGATAACAAACTTTTGATTTCCGAATACCCAAGTCCAAAATTTTTAATTTCGAAAACCGAAACTCTGAATGAGCAAAATTTATTCCGAAACTTTATAGTTAATTTTTCGGGATATTGAGTCTGAGCTTACGTAATTTCGGCGTTCATGGAATCTTGGTTAAAGTTTAGGTTTGCAAGATTTTGGATTTAAAGAATATCGTGTCGTTTTTTCAGGTTTTCGAGATTTTTTAATTTTTCAAATTTTGGTGTTCTCAATTTTGTATTTTTGATCATTTGGAATTATGAATTTTTGAATTAGTAATATTTTCTGACTTTAGGTTAGGTAAGGTTGCAGTGGCTGTCTAGATGTAATTGACGCACCTAGACCTCAAGGGTTCATTGTGATACCACTAATGAGGTTACTCATGGGAGAGTAATGAACTTAAACAAACCAGAGACATTTTGTATCAATCGGTACCAGTTCACTGGTATTATTGAAGAAGGGATTACCGAGAAAGTTATTCCTTTGAAATGGACAGTGCTGGACATGTACATAGAAGGTGTTGGACTGTTTTCTCTTCCTCCTCGTCCATGCAGCTTCTACAGAAGTCATTTGTGTAGACCCCTAGCCTCAGAGCATGTCTTTCCTATGAGGCAGTGTCCTGTTATTACTCCAATTGTAGAGCTTATGCTTTGTCTGCTCAGGGATATCAAGCCTTTTGACCGTTTTAAGTCTATGCTTGGCCATATTTTCTTGGTTGCTAGGCAGGTGGTACTCTATGACCATCTATCATTTGTTGACTCTAGAGCTTATTGTTTGAGAAGATTTTTGCAAGTGGTGTTCCTATGTTATGTTTTTGTCTAACATTAGGAAGAAGTGTTCCGTTTTTGGCGAGCTCATGGGCTTTGAAATTTCCCGGAATGTCTCAGTGGCCCGGCACCCAAATGACGTGAATATTAAACTGATCCGTCATCTCATTCAGAGATGATCGATAATCGTGGACTGTTTCAGAGTTTGAGGAGACAGACGCGAGAGATTTAAGAGCGGGTTGGCTGTCCGAGAAGATTCGTATATCCTTGCAAGATATAACGTTTTCTTTGAGCCAGGATAGTGCTTCTTCAATCGCCATAACTTCTGCCTGGAATACACTACCTTGATTGGGAAGCCTATAGGATAGACTGAGATTCAGTTGTTCTGAATATATACCACTTCCAACTTCGTGATCGGTCTTTGAACCGTCTGTATAGAAGTGTACAGCATCGTCTTCCAGGGGTCTCTCTTCTTCCCAGGAGGATCTTGAAGGGATGGACACATGGAAGCTTTTACCGAATACCATTTTTGGGGTGGTATAGTCTAAGCGATCTGGGATAGATCTGAAACTGTGTAGAATAGTAGTATGTCCAGTATTGTTACTGTTCCATTGAGAGGTGGCTCTAAGCCTCACACATGAGTTGGCTACCACCATTTTGGAGAAGCTGTCAAGAGGTGTTACGTTTAAAAGCACTTCCAGTGCTGCGGTTGGTGTTGAGCGAAGTGCTCCTGTGATTTACCATTTTGTCCAGTGCGGTCCACCATAAGACAACTCCATAAATGAGTATCGGTCTGATTACCGAAGTGTATAGCCAGTGGGTTATTTTTGGGGAGAAGCCCCATTTTGATCGTAAGGCCTTTTTACAAGTAAAAAGCGCTACAGTAACCTTTTTTACTCTTTCATCAATAGTTGCCTTCCAATTAGGTTTTTTGTTTAAAATGAGGCCTAAATATTTAGCTTGGTCGGAAAAGCTTAATGGTATTCCTTTAATCTTGGGTGGGCTAATTTGAGGAATTTTTTATCTTCTCGAAAAGAGTATTAATTCTGTTTTATGTGGATTGACGTCCAAGTCACATTACTTAGCCCATTTTGTTAGACGATTTAAGGCATTTTGTAGAAGTTCCGAGAAAACTTGTGGCTGCTTCCCAGATATAGATATTGCAACGTCGTCAGCATCCCCCTGAAACCCTCTGCTTCCAATGATGTTAGTAGGTCGTTTACTACCATATTCCATAAAAGAGGCGAAAGGACCCCACCTTGAGGCGTGCCTCGATTCACCGATCTGGTGGTCGAAAAACTTCTCATGCTAGAAGTTGCTGGATTTGAGCATTCCTAATTTTTGTAATTTTAAAATGTTTGGTGTTCTCTTTAGTTTTTTAGAATTTTGGGATTCCAAAATATTTGATCTTTCACCATGTTTTGTTTTTTGGTTTTACCGGATCCTGGGCTTACAAGATTTAAGGTTTTTTTGATTTTGAATTTTAAAAATGTTATGTGTTCTCAAATATGTTCTTAAATATTTATGTATATTTCAAAAATTTTGGATTTCTTGAAGCTTGGTCTTTCTGAATTTCGTCACTCACAAAATTGTTCGTTTTCTGAATTTTGTATGATTTGGATAAATGAATTTCTTGGTTTCTGGAAATTTGATTTATTGTGAAATTTCTGGAATTTTGGATTTTTGTTTCTTTTTCCAGATTTGGGATTTTGTTTGTTTTTGTGTATTTATGAATTTAAAATTTTCTAGATTTGGTTTTACGAAATATTTGATCTTCTCAATTCTGTGTATTCTGAAAAATTAGTTTTCCAAATTTCTGGTATTGTTTATTTTGTGGTTTCTTAATGTTGTAATTCCCCAAATTCTTGGTTTTCTGAATTTGTTGTGTGTTCGTGGCATTTGATTTTGAAAATTCGACGTTTCTGGAAACTTGGATTTCCGGAATAAGAGTTTTATAAATTTAGGATTTCTTCTTTTTGAGATTTCTTTATTTTAGAGTTTCGTAATTTCTTGCTTTTTGAATTTGTGCTCTCGGAATTTAAGGTTTATTATCATTTCTGACCACATATTCGGGTTTCCGGGATTTTGGGCCTTCGTTATTTTGGGTAACTCTTAAGTTTGGGTGTTTGGGGTTTCTGAAAACTTGGGGTCTCAGTATTTGAGTTTTCCCGATTTTAGGTTTTCTGGCATTTCAATATTTGGTCCTTTCGGTTTTTAAATCTTGTTTGTTGGGTTCTGGATTTTGTAATTTAGTTTTTTGTTTCTATTTATTTATTAAGGTTTTTTAGGCACTTTGGTGTTTCTGAAAAATAGTTGTTTTAGAGTTTTTTGTTTTCGAATTTTATATGTACATATAGTATATAGAGATTTTAGGATTTTTGTAAATTCAAAAATGTGTATGTATTAGTTTTTTTGTTTGAAATTCCCAATTTTCTAGATTTTGGTCCTCGTATGTTTTCAATTTTCCTTACCTTGTAGTTTCTAAATTCTTGATTTTCTGTGCATTGTGATTGTGCATTGGGATTAAGGTTTTGTGTGTTTCGGGTTTAGGTTTTTTTTTGATTTTTTCTTTTAGCATGCTCGGTTTTTCGATGTTTTCGAAATTCTGATTTTTCAAATCTTCGGTTTCCTTGATTTTATGTTTCTAGGATTTTGGCTCTTCTGGAATTTGGAAGTATGAGTTCGGACCTCTACCTCTAACTTAAAGAAATTCTGTCATAGAGGTCCAAGTTTCAGTTATATTTATCTTCTTAGATTAAAATTATTGTATCGTTGATTTTGTTAACAATTCGCGACACAAGTCAAACACATTCGTCCCCTTCATCCAAGTTAAATAGGTTTATTGGAACTCAATAGGCATTTTTAATGTATTTAAATATGGGTGGCGTTCTTCCCTTAATTAAATTCCCATTCAAATAAGTCAAAATATTCTCATGCTATAGGTACGAAGTTCTATAAATTCACTCTGCCACGGCGTCGATTATTCTATTTTTAATATAAATGAATCGCTGCCCTCATCTCATTGCGCACACGTGCAATCAATTTTCAACTCATCTCAAGAAATCAAATAAATTATGTGCGTTGCGTATAGAGCATCCGCCTCCTTCTTCTTCAATCAATGGCCTCGAGGCTTAAATTCATCTTATACCTATATTGAATGCGTTTATGGACACGCAAACCTTAAGGCCCCTATATCATCTCATCACAACATACGTAGTCCACATGCGGACACAACGCAGTGTGAGAAACATTTTTCGGTATTCCAGCGGCGGCAGCAGGCTACCCGCCTTCAGTTGCGATTGTGCAATAAGGCAGACACATATTCTTTTCTTTGCAGCTTCCAATTCCTAAATGTTCATTCATTGAATTCATTAATTTTAATTCATTCAAATGGTGAAATGGGACTGATGTGTATTTTGGGATTAATCTTAACCCAAGTGGATGAGATGAGGATCACATAAAAATTTGGGTTATAGCTTCAAGCAAAAAAAATGACGGTATAGTGACCTTCTTTATGATCTTGACGCGTAACCCACATTTGATGTTATTAACCCTACAGCGCACTGTGTTCCACATATGGCACATACCAATACAATGCCCCAATATAGAATATGAGTACACACAGCGCCATCTACTATCTAGTAGCGGGACAAGAACCTATTGAAGTGCTTATAATAGTACAGTTATTTACAAAATGATGGTTCTGATGAAAAAAATGTTTTTTATTTCAAGTAAGTTTCCGGTTTGTTAAAAGTGAACGACGGTCAGATAACTTATTTCAGAAAAGTGGTAAAATTTGAAATTTTAGCTTCAAAACGATTAGAGAAGGTAAGTTTATGTTTCTATTTGTTGTAAAAAATGTTTTCTCCTAGAAAAATTCATATAGTACATGAATTCACCATATTTTTGTATGTGCCAGATATGGCACACTGTGCAATAAGTGTATCAAATTATACGGTTTATTTGCAGATGAAGCCTAACAAACGTCTTGATTCTACAGTTATTGACCACAATCTTGAGGTGCCGTCTGGTAGCGAAGATGAATTGGAACTGTCCAATGGGGATAGCGATGACGACATGAACAAAATTCAGGATCTGGTGGTGGGAGAATTTGAAGTGCCTTCTGGAATACTGCAAAATGATCCAAACAGCATACCCAGTCGTCAGCCTAGTAATACCAGCTATTCGTCACAGCCAAGTACTTCTGGTGTCGTAAACTCTCGATCCAGGCGGACATCATCACGAGCTCACCCACTACCCAATCCATCTTCAGTTCCACCAGCTCAACCGACCGTGAATGTGAGACGAATGAAACGGAGGTATATATGGAAAAAGACGGAGTTTCAACCGCCCGTTACTACATTTACAGGCGACGACATACTGGAGGAACCGTACATGGGTTTTGAGACACCATTACAATATTTTTTGTATTTTTTCGATGATGATTTGTTGGAACACATTGCTGAGGAATCTACCAAATATAGCATTCAGAAGGATCCCTCAAAACCTCTTTTGGTCTCGAAGACAGATACCAAAAAGTTTTTAGGTATCTGTCTCCTGTTAGGACTGGTCCCACAACCAAATATTCGTATGTTTTGGGATTCAGACTTAGGTTTACCCATTATCACTGAGACCATGACCTTGACTGATTTCGAGAAAATACGGAGTGTCATTCACTTCAATGACAACCAAAATTTTATACCGAGGGATCAACTTGGACATGACAGACTTTTCCGAATTCGACCCATATTGGAGGCACTAAAAAAGAAATGCCAAGCTGTTCCAAAGAGAGAAACCCTTTCGGTCGATGAGCAAATGTGCGCCACAAAAGCTTGCAACTTTCTTCGCCAATACCTTCCCAACAAACCTCATAAATGGGGTTACAAGTTGTTGGTACTATGCGATGATAAAGGTTTTGCATATAACTTTGAAGTTTATTCCGGCACTGAAAACGCCGATCAATTTAGGCTTCCTGATGAACCTGATTTAGGTGCTAGTAGCAATATTGTTGTACGTTTGTGTCGTTGTGTTCCCAGGAATAAGAATTACAAAGTCTTCTTTGACAATTATTATACTTCACCTGAATTGGTATCCTACTTGGCTAAGATTGGAATTCATTCCTTAGGCACCGTCAACAAAGGTCGTTTAGGAAGTAATTTGCAACTGCCATCTCAAAAACAGTTATCGGATGCCAATAAGACCCGTGGATACTCAGAAGAATGGGTCACTACTGTAGACGGGGTACCAGTGACAACAGTTATGTGGCTAGATAGCAAACCTGTGATTTTATTATCTTCTTTCGTCGGTGAGCAGCCTAAAGACAAAGTAAGACGTTTTGATAAAAAACGTAAACATTACATAGATGTCGATGCCCCAAACGTAATTCCACATTACAACCGACATATGGGTGGAGTGGATTTATTAGACTCCTTTATCGGAAAACATAAAATAAAAATGCGTACAAGAAAGTGGTATATGCGAATCTTCTACCACTTAATTGATGTGATGCTAATAAACAGCTGGCTTTTGTATAAAAGAGTAGAGTCGCTGAGACACAACACTAAACTGATGAAGCTTCGTGAATTTCGACTGGAGGTAGCTAAATCACTGTGCTTATCTGGAGCATCTATGACAAGAAAGAGAGGACGACCAACATCATACATATCAGATATGCTTGACGAAAGAAAGAAAAAGAAGCCAAAAGCCAACATACCACCTAAAGATGTTAGGATCGACGGAATTGACCATTTTCCTTGCTGGTCAAATGATAGACAGCGGTGTAAGTTACCAGCTTGTAAAGGTAAATCCTTTGTTTCCTGTCAAAAATGCAAGGTTGCACTTTGTCTGAATAAGGACAAGAACTGTTTTTTAGCATTCCACAAATAAAGTTCTTTTTTTCTAATATAAAAACTGGTTGATTATATTTTTCTTATAAACAGACTCAGTATAGACTTTGAAACATTCATTTTCCTTAATAAATTATCCGCAATTACTACATTGTTTTATTACTAAATATATATCCTACTAAGTAAATATCGGTAAGGTAATGCATGGTGTGACATATGTGGGACATACTTAAAAAAAAAAATTTCTAAGTTTATGTTGAATTGTGATTTTTTAAATTATTTTTCCTAAAAATAAAAACACATTTACTACCACATATATTTTTTTGGAAGGAAAATAAAAAATCATGCACTGTAGGGTTAAAAGTTTTTTTTTATTTGGCTTTGATCAATTGCGAACATTTTAATACTTAAATGGTGGTATACTGTCACAATGCTGTCAATAATTAATGTGACCATATATTTTATTAAACAAAACCGAATAGAAACTGAATAATGTGAGTAAAATCCCAGCTAAGTAATTTTTGGTGGGGTGATTGATGGAAAAGGAATTTCAATGAAACAACAACAGCGTTTGTCGTTTTATTGACTTTGAATCCGTTTTTTTTTTCTTTGAAGGGAAAAGTCAGTTTTTTGACGTTTTAATGACAAAAACTTAATTTAATGCTTTTTAAGTAAATAAGTCTTGTGAGCTTTAAAGTGTTAACAAACGTAATAATTTGCAAACCATTCAATCAATTTCCGAGTATGCAAATGCGGTACCACTGTGTCACCGCAAGTTAAAGTGATGCAAGTGTGCACAGGGGCTAAAGCATCTTGCACATAAGCTTGAGTTTTCTTTCACATGAGGTTTATTTCTAGACAGTGGCGAATTGTCAATTTATAATATTACCCTTTTCAACAACAAGAGTGTTATAATATTGAAGTTAAATTTAGCGCCAACTATTTTTTCGATGCAGTGTGGATGGTATGTGGAACGCGAATAGAGTTTGACAGTTCGTAGCAACCCCACTGCAATTCGTTACTACCAAATTGTTTTTATAAATTGTTTAGGGAACAAAATACAAATTTTATTATCCTATCATAAGTGTCAATTGGTTTTTATAGTTTAAATGTTTTTTTGCTTGAAATTGACTTTTCGAAATGTGTAAAATCACGTTTTTTCGTCCATTTTTTCATTCGTTGCTCGCTCTCATGCTCATGGCCAAAGTAGTATTCACATGAATTACAAAATGTGAGTTTATATACGTTGGAAGACATATTTCCACATAAATTCTTAACAAAACGATAGCAATATAGTTTCTATTTGATGTATTATGCATACTTGAACTTTTCAATGTCATATATTAATAAATTTAAGAAAATAAATTTATTCGTCGCGAAAAAAATTGTTGTTGATACGAACTGTCAAACGTTATTCGCGTTCCACATTATCCACATTCGCAACGAATGAAATAATCGCGCGTACTTAACCTAAAAAATCATTCTTGTTTTGTTTTCTGTGGTGAATGGTGTTTGGCTGTCAAACTTCATTCGCGACGAATTAAAAACTCCCGTGTGAAAGAAATGTCAAAATCAACGAATATTCGTTAATTCGTTACTCGTTGGCCGTGTTCATGTGAATAATGCTTAAGTGTTTACACTTCACGCGATTGGAAAAGTCTAACTCAAATCAACCATTTAAGGAGCAATTAATATATTTCATAGTTTAGTGGTTCCATTTAATTTTTCCGTCACTGCAATAACTATAAAAATGTCACTAAGTTTTGATAAAAATTTGGTGTGAAAAGTTGAAGATTTCTGAATGTGATAATTGATAACTAAAAATTTTAAGATAATGCTTCTCAAAAAATTATGAAATCCAACACCGATCCCAACAATAATCGTTAAAGAAACGACCACCACCAAGAGATAAGCAGCAAGGTTTATATCAAAGAGCGATGCGATTCCAGTAGAGTAGAAAAATAAACATTTTTAGGTCCGAGTCATATCATCATCATTGGTGTAATCGACACCAGACCGATGACCTGAACCCGAGATCAAAAACATAAATTATGTCCATTGTAGGTAGGATGGAATGTGTAGTGTACTTTGAAGTGATATGGGCGATAGACGATGGAGGGACCCTCTGGTCGTTTATTATAGCCTCCTAGCAAAGATATGGGAAGAAAAATGTTTTTGTTTTTAAAATTGACCGCGATATGTATGGATTGACGCTTGAAGATATTTTTGTTTGAAATTTATATTGATTAGTTTTGGTATATAAATCCAAACAAAAGCAATCTTTGTATTGTCTTTAAGTGCGTTTATTAAAAGAATATCAACAACTTGCGATTTGATTCAATATTGATTTTTAATAAAGCAACAAGAATTATTATTATTATACTGGGTGCGCCATCTTTATCAACATTGAAAAATTCAATTCCTCAATCTTTCAGGGAAGTTTGACAGATAAACACAATTCTGAAACGTCATTCATCATTAAGCTATTTGTCGATATCGATACACACTAAGTGCGCTTTACATTGAAAACGATACGTTCGTATCGTGAATAATATCGCATTCACGTTTGACAGATGATTAAATTATTGGAACTGAAGAACTGTAATAATCTATTCTTAAACTTCATTGAAAATAAAATGAGTTTAATAAATATGTACGTATGTGCGCTTTAGGGCAAAATAAAGTACGCAAAGTTTGAATTTTCATGATTATGCTATTTTCGCATACAGTGTGTTAGGTAAAAAGCCAAAAAATGCGTGAAAACAATTTTTTTAAATTTTACTACATTCTTCAATCGCTTTTAATACTTTACCATTAAAATAAAAAATAATAGCCTTTTAACACCAAACTCAAAAGCGAGTTTTCGACAAAAAGTTTTCGAAAACTCGAAAATCGTTCACACCGAACATTTACACGTTTTCATTTGACATTTCAAGTTGTTTAACACCGGCTGTCAAATTTTGTGTTGATGAACAATTTTTAAATAAAAAGTTTTGTTCTTTTCAAACTATTTGTGAAAATAAAATGAATTCTAACCAATTAAAATTGATTTTAACGTAACACTAGCTCGTCTAGAAAAAGAGTTTCAACTGAAGTTCTGGGGACGGGTGAAATGGGCCCACTACATGAATCAACAAGAACTACAAGCTTTTTGGCTGCAGCTATCCTCTTAGTTCACTTCAACCGGGCCAAACAATTCACTAAGGAGAAGCTAATTGTGTAGAAAATTTTCTTTCATACTTATTCTCCCCCACAAATGAACTTATCGTCTTTCTCATATCTCCCAAACCCTTGAACGGAGTTACCGGAAAGTATTTCTTCAGGTAGGAAGCGAAAGCGTGGCTACGAGTTCGACGACGCATCCGTTGGAATGCGAACTATGAGGAAGTCTTTCTCGACCTTCGGGTCTTCACGCCAGTAACCATAGTGAATTCCGCTTTCTCGCTTAACAAAGAGCGTTTGAAGCTCTGGAGGATCATGAAAGATCCGCCAGTGTCACAAAAGTCACTGGGGCTTTTATTCACTACGTTTTGATAGCACTCATCAGCTGTTTTGTTTACATTAATTTAAGCGCTGAATGTTTCGAAAGGTTTGTTTGTTTAGTTCAACTTTGAATTCCTACTAGTTTTAGAGATGTTTTATATAAAACTTGTGGTTTACCAAAAATGTATGGGAAAACTTGAGTTTTCGATATAGGTTTTCGGCGAAAACCGATAATTTCGCGAAAACCGGGTTTTGGACTTGGTGTGGAAAGCCTATAAGAAAGATTACAAAAAAATTCAAATACTCGGTTCGGTAAATGATAAACTTGGTCGCAGTAGAAAGATAAAGACTAGTTCCTATGATGATCGCAAAATTAAACGGGAAGTACAAAAAATCAAATGATTTCGAGTCGTTTTATTCAAGAAAAGACTGGAGGTTAAAAGAAGCAGGCCTCAAAAATAGTATTTTGCTCAACGACGTCCTTTAATTCAAAAAGCGAACAAAGTTAAACGATTAGACTTTGCAAAAAAACACATCAGTAAGCCGATTTCGTTTTAGAAGAAAGTTATTTGGAGTGACGACACCAAATTTGATCTTTTTGGACATATGTAAGCGTGTTTTGTGTAAGCCCGGCGAAAAGCTTCACGACAAAAATGTTCAAAAAACAGTTTAGCAATATGGTCTGGGGGTGTTTCGCATGGTCAGGAACGGAAAATAGGTGCAAATCGAGACAACAATGATAGCAGATCTGGAGGAGTCGTTTGCTGATGGTGGGTCTGGAAGATGACTTCGTCTTCCAAAAAGACAACGATCTTTACACAGAAACACAGAATTTCTTTCGTTCTTCCAATATCAAAATGCATTTTATAACAATGGAAACATTTTTTCTAACTGACGTCTATAACAACGGCATCTGACAATTTGAAACATCATCTGACAATGTTTTCACACAAGAAAGTATTTACAAGTTTGTTTAAGAGAATAGACGTTCTTCTTTTTAAGGTAAAAGTAGAGAACTGAGCTGTCAAAATGTGTTCTGTATCTGTATTTCTTTTGAGGGCAGACATATTAGAGCGCTCAATTTGTGTTTCATTTATTAATCAGAGCTAGTTCGATTTCAATGTGCGCCTAAGAGTTCTGATTAAAATGGACCAACCCATAAAGAACAGCGAACAGTCAGTTTTTATGAAAGGAACGGCGTCTCAATATACATTCGAGGGTTTATATTATCATCACTCTAAATACGGCAGTTTTCTTTATTGATGTTTCCATTAATTTCAAACATCATGACGATTTGATCCTAATTTTCAAAGTAGCATTGTTAGGCTTCAGTTTATTAATGCTTAAATGTACTTGACTGCTGTCAAAATGGCAATCAGTTAAAATACTGCTGTCCACTTACGACCGCTCAAAAATAAAATACATGCAATAAAATTTTTTTGGACAAAATCTAAGAGTAAATCAAAAAGTAGTAGAATAAAGTACATTTTGGTAGTTTAGTTTATTGTTGCCGTAACGTAAGCAAATGTCAACTAGTTGTTCAATTCACTGAACTGCTCCTGGACTTATACTATTCACTTCCGTGCATAATTTATTGTTAAACAAAAAATGCGATTTTTCCACTAATTTGATTACGGATATGTCAGTGTCTACTTAACCTTATTGAAAAATCTCGTTTTACATTTGCGATAGCACGTAACGTTAACGTTAATTTTTTTACAGTTGCATGCAATTTCAAAACAAATCAATTTTATCCTGAAAATTTGTTTTCGTTTTTATTTACTTTTTGCTTTTGCACTGATGAAAATTATCTACAAAATACATAAACTTCAAAGCCTTGTTTTGCTTCTTGCTTTTGCCTTACACGTTAAATAGCATAAGAAAAATAATTCTCTGCCTTCTCTTGACACAAAATATTATGATCATGGCGACAACAATGGTACTGACCCATAAGTCACGATTACCCAAACAAGCCCCAAACGAGCAAAAACTCATTTAAATTTGCAGCAAATTGATTCAATTTCCAAATCCCCCATTTTTTTTTTGTTACCAACTTCTATATCTTGGTTCAAGACGTGAATGTTTTCCATTTGCACCGTCCTCCACCCGTCACCATCTGCGCCACCGACAAACGTCAAACTAATTAGCATTCCATTCCTCGTGAAATAGAACTGGTGGTGCTGGGGGTGATGGTGGTGATGGTGGGCTCAGGTCATGGGTTACCCCATTTAGCAGTTAAACATACGCTATACGCTGCAACTTCAACTACTGTACCTACCTTCTGATGGTAATACTGCAGAAGTCTAGAGTTGAGCTAGGGAGAGAGAGATTGGATTGGATTGGATTGGATTGGAATTTCATCTTTGTACACTTAAGTCTGTAACCGAGATCCAACATTCAAGTCCAAATGGTGTGTTCCGGGCCATCAGGGGCACAGCTGCGCGCACAGATGAGTTATCATTTTCTTTGCCTAGAAGCAAGCAGAAATGGCAAACAAAGTAACGTTTGTCGCCTCTTCGTTGTCGTCACACCTTACTATAATGAAGCAGCACCCATAAGCCAGACCCAGAGTCACATAGAAGCTCCCAATTCCGTCTGTATATCAAAGGGGCACACACCAAGTATGAACCTAAGCTAAAGCATATTGTGTACAGCTCTAGAGTGTGGTGCATATGTGCGGCGCGGCGCAGCTGCTCCATCATCAACTTGCCGTGATTTTATTTGAAAAGAGGTTCAAACTTTCAGTGGCTGCTGCTACTGCTATTGCTACATGTGCTACCTTACCTACCTTGCCTACTACCTTACCTTTATATAAAAGTGAGCCAAAAGTAATTTGCCTGATTTTTTTCTACTTCTTCTTCTTGGGGCAACAGCAGCAGCCTGATCAACCAGAAGGAGAAGCAGTGGCACCAGTGGCAGCAGCAGCAGAAGCAGATCAGCTACTAACAGGGTGAATGTGTATCGAATTTCAGTAAAAAAATATGAAATTAATTAATTAGTTACAACGGTTGCCAATTAGGAGACGGTCAATTATGGCGTCAACTTAAAACGTTCATTAGAGTGAATGTAATGCCATATGGCTTGTACCTGATTCTATTTCAAAAAGTGTTCCAAAATGAAAGGTTACATTCATAATTCTTTTTGTCGAGATAAGTTTAAGTTATACCTTTAGTCTGCTAGAAATTAGAAATAGATCATAAAAAATTGTCTTCTTCAAGCAAAAAGCCCGGGGCGTTGAAAACCTGCTAAAGGTTTTAGAAGGTGAAGCTTGGTTAACTAAAGAGGATCTAAAGATGGTTCTATTTAATGGAAATTCCAAAATTAAGTCTAGTATTTGTTACGGTAGGGAGGAGAGAGGGGTTGAAAGGAGGTGTCGGTGGTGCACATTGGTTTTAAATTTCTGCACATTGCACATTCCTGAATATTGCAATGGCTGGGAAAGACAGAGTGTGGCAAGGAATTCCACATTCGCATAGTTCGGCTAAAAAACGAATCTCTGTACTTGACAATACGACCGAAGTTGGGCTTGAGGGTATATTGATAAGCATTCCTAGAAGCGAGTATTTCGGTTGAACTGTTTAAGGGGATTAATGCAGCTGGCTATTTCACTAGAGCATAAACCGTTAAAAGAATGGTAAAAAAGGGCCAGACAAGAAACCTTACGACGATGTTCAAGCGAAGTAAATGAACTTAAGATGATATTATCACCTATCAATTTAAATGCTCTACGTTCAATACTGTCCAAGAGGCTTAAGTAAGTTGCAGGAGCACCAGCCGAGATATGGGAGTTATACTCAAGCTTTGGACGTATATATAAGTCTTGTAAATAACAGCCAGATCAGAGGGGGAGAAAAACTTCTTGCATCGCCTTAGAAAACCCAAACATCTTGCGGCATTTTTGGCGACATCGCGTATGTGATCGTTCCATAAAAGGTTGTTAGTGATACACATACCGAGAATATCGAGATGTTCAGTCTCCTCGATGTAGGTGACATCTATGGATAATGGTAAGGGGGGTATATCTCGCTTTAACGATACGAGACAGCATTTAATTCCACGCGGTTTCTTATTCCCCATTGTACATTGCTGTTTAGGTCGTAATTTGATGAGCTTATCACATTTTGTCGTTGCAGTTCCACATCCGAAGAAGAGGGGTGTGAATCTGAAAACGAATATGAAAAGCTAAGAGTACTATCGTCAGCGGAACAATGTATTGGATTAGAAGTAGCGGACAGGAGATCATTAATAAAAATATGAAAGAATAATGGAGATAGAACAGAGCTCTGGGGCACACCATAATTTATTTTGTGGTTTTCAGACTTGAATCCATCCAATGCAACTTGTATTGAATGATTCGAAAGGTAATTACTAATCCAATGAAGGAGGGATTCATGAGAACCGAAAGCACGCATTTTCGATAAGAGAGCCTGATGTCAAACCCTATCAAATGCTTTTGAAATATCAAGTGCAATAACCTAATAACCTTACTTTCTCCAAAACGATGTAAAATTTGTTCCACTGTTTGGTGAGATGAACCATGAGATCACTAGTTGACCTATTGCTACGAAAGCCGTAATGTCAGTCATTAAGAAGCTTTTGATCTTCGAGATATTTCTTGAGCTGATAATTAATGAACGTTTCCATGATCTTGGAAAGAAGGGACGTAAATGCAATCGTTCGATAATTGACGAAGATTCGCCTTTTTTGGGAAAAGGCTGTTTGCCGTTTGCCATCCGCACGGAACGAGACATGAGGAGTAGGACAGATGAAAAAGCTTACGCAGTGGTTTTGCCATGTAAAAATTTGGTCTGTCGAATATAGACGTTGCAGGCCTTCCTGGTTTGCTTGAACTTATTCCGATTTTCCTCAGTTACAACAGTAACTTACCTTCTTGTCTCTAATAACCTCTTTACAGCTCGCATCAAACCGTGCGTTTTCCTTAGGTCTGATGCTTTTAACCCTATTCGGGATAAAAGTTCTCATTCCCAGAAGAATCAATCAAACTTGTGTTCATATCGGCGCTGGTGTCAACGTCACTATCGAGGAAGCATAGTGACCAGTTAAAGATCCTAAAATAATTATTGAGACCGTCCCAGTTGGCTTTCTCGTATTGCCAAACGGTTCTCTTAGGAGCTCTTTCTTTAAATGGAGAGTTTTACACGAAAAATTTGCTGACAGGACACAATGGTCAGATGTGCCTAGAAGAGATAGAACACTAGTAGTGTACTTACCAGGGTCAGAGATAAGAAACAAGTCAAGAGTGTTTTCTGGTAGACTTAAATTGAGAGTTTCCTTACAGGACAAAGGCCCTCAGCTACTCCTATGCGTCATCTTGTGCGCTTTCTTGTGATGTGTTAGAGCTGCCTCAGTTCTTCCATAATCTCGACTGTTATTTCGCTACTGTTCTTCTCCTTGGTCTTCCAACTCTTCTGCCTTTTAGAGTTATTGGATTCCACTGCATTGCCTGCCCAACAATGATGACATTATCTTTTCGAAGAAGGTATTGTCCAATCCATTGTCATTTACGGCTTACTATAATATTGTGTCAATGGCTTTCTAATCCTGACATGTTTTTCTTCGTTGGTGATACGATTGGGTCAGAAACCTCATAATAGATTTTTCTTAGACAACTCTTAATAAATATTTGCAGGTTTCTAAAGTTTCTTGCTGATATTTTTCAGGTGTTTTATCCTTACAACAGTATTGAATCGATGATTGAGGCAACAGTCGTATTTTTGTCTTCAAGCTGAGAGAATTAATCTTTTAAAAATGTGCTTTTAATTTCCCGATAAGACTAATAGTGTCTTGTTTAGTTCTACCTTGAGTAGAGACAATGCTTCCAAGATCCTGTCTCTTCTGAATGTTGAGCATTGAGCTCAGTGTTTCAATACTAAAGTTTAGCCCTTCTGTTTTCTGGTTCTCTGTCCACCCCTGTTGTCATTTGATGAAAATCCTATAAGGGAGCAAGCTTACTTTGTCTGAAAGTCTAAGATAAGTTTTGAGAACTCATGTTAATCCTCCCAGGTATGCAGCCATGCCTGGTTCCACTTTAGAGTTCGAAATCTGCTACAAAATTTGGATTCGTGTGACATTTGGACGCATTATATGTCAAAAAGAAAGCCAATTAAACTTTCAAGATCCATGAACAAGAGATGGTAGTGATCAGTTTTTGACACCATGCTATATTGTATTCGAATTTTAATGAATTCAAAGCCATAGTTTATAAAGCCATTGGTCAAAGGTAGAGGTGCCAAGGATTCTTTATTGAGTACCACAATGGCACTCCTATAAAGACCCTCCACTTCCTCTAGCTTGGCTTTCTTCCAGTTATGCGTCTGAAGTGATGGGTTACAAACTTTGACTATCTCGAGAAGGTCCTCGATACCAGCAGGTTTGATTGGAATCCAAATGAGGGCTCTGGGTCTACTAGGAACGTCTTCCTTAGCGACAACCTCGAGCTTCGCACCTGCCAAACTTCATCTACCAGTCTGACAGCGAGCTTGTATAAGTCGCAAGACCTCTGGTCGCCATAAACCATGAGTCTGACATGACCCTAAAGGGAGTGCTGGTGTTGTGCACACGAGGCCATTTTGGTGTCGGTATGGCCCCCTCAAGAGACCTTTCGCGTTTAGACGTAGAGTCTTTATTGGTTTGGCTGCAGCAAGAACACTGTTAGCCCATTCGACATGAGCGGTGCCCTTTCAGCCCCCAATGATACACCAGAAGCCTTTCGGATTTTCGCAGCTTGCCGCCTTTGTCTATATAGGCTTTTTGAGAGTATCTTCTTTCCATTTCTGGATGTATCCTCATTAGTAATGGTAGGGCCATTATTCACAACCATGCCACTACTGCAATTAGGTATCGCTACCTTCCTACTTTCGTTTCTACCAACACTACTTCCTTCTCTGTGTTGGCCGCAGGAGATACAGCAACAGGCTTTGACGCCAAACCGCCGAACGGTCTTGAAGATATACCCGTCTCATTATTTTTTTCTTTTTTGTTGTTTTTAATTTTTGCTCCCACGCGTTGCGATGAAAGGGAGGTCCGTCTGTACAGAGATTCGCATATATAGATAAGGCTAGTTAATCTGGATGTCGCCAGGTATCCGGATACCCCGTTAGAGACTGGGCTATTTTTCAATTGGTTCCCCAGCCAGGCTGATCATCGGCACAGGTCGTTTAACACCTTAGATCCAGCCCAATAAAGATAAGAGGGGGTTGGAGAGGGTGAAGAGTCAGTTTATGTCAAGAACATCATTCTGATATGTTAGGAAAAGATCAGAATTCGGTAACAGCGATTCAGCTAGGTAGCCTAGAGTGAGAAGGAGCATCGGAGATAGGAGCTTTATCGTCATTACAACGTGGGAGGTGGGATGGGAGTTGGTGACATAAACGTTGGCTTGACGTTGAGGGATAAGAACTTCCTTTTTATTTTTTTATTTTATTTTTTTTTTAATTATTAATGGCACATTCTTTTCTTAACAATAAAATAAACATCTATTGATTTTTATTGAATAACACGCGATTTCTTTTAAATCAAAATGAAACCTTCATAAGAAAGTGAAAAAATAATTTATTTTGCATTCGCATATTTTAATTTAAGAAGAAATGAAACAAATACATCAACCCCAGTTTACCCTACGAAACTTTCGGTAAAAAGCTCCTGCACCACTAAAATGTCAAATTTGACAGTTAAGCAGTTCTTACGACGGAAACGAGTTTAGTACAAAAACAGATTAAGATTTTATCTCAACTATTAAAACTTTATAATTGTGTTTTTTTTAATTGCTCATTATTAAAATATTAGGTAAACAAATTTAAATGTTGTTTGTTTACCAATTTTCTCAACAACTTAATTTGAGTATAATTGCATAACATTTCCAAGAGTACTTTTATAAGGTTTGCTTACCTGCCTCTCATTCACTTCCTGTTAAAATGTAAATTAATTGATAATTACATTTTTGTTTATGAAATCGCAGTAAATAGAGATAAAGTGCTTGAGTACCTTAAGATCGAAAATATACTGGGAAACAAATCAGCTTGATTTTTAAGATTTAACGACAAAGCAGTAGCCGAAGTAGCACATTAAACGCGACGTAGCGACGACGTTCCTTGATGTTGTTTTTAAAGTGGCAAAACACAAACCAGTACCAAATTACCCATTAATTGCCATTTAGTTTCGCAGTTCGCAGCTCAAAGACCCTCAAAGCTACTTAACGACGAGCGACGGCTAACCTGAAAAGATTGGTTACCATCGTCCGTCGTCGTTGTCTGACATATACCTATACCCTCGTCCTCAGGTCCACGTCCAATCAAAGTGACTTTGCGCCCAGCCCTGGCTTAAAAAATAAGCACAAATAAAAAACACCAAACATTTCTCACTGGTACTTCAGTGTAATTGTGGCCACGACCTCTTTCATTCTTCTCGCCATCATCAGCATCAACATCAACATGTAACAAAACACTCGCTCACATGAAAGTCTCAAATGAGTCCAAAATAATCGTGGTATCACAGATTCACAGCATATTCCCGCACTGCCGAACCGACCACGACGACGAACCGCCAAAACCGACCACTTGTAAGAATCTCAGAGGCCCAGCGTTTAAAATGATGCCGCGGTGGTTACGATGGCGAAGGTAATGGCGCTGCTGTCGTCATCGTGTTTTCCCTTCGTCAAGCTTTGACACAATTCCCCCTGCTTTCAAGTCTTTTGTCCCTCTTGCCATAAACAATAACACTAAGTTTGTATTTTTTCGTTGTTTTATCTTTATACTCTTTGTTTTCTTGTACAATTTTAATTTGGCCTTTTGCCTCATCATCTCATCCGTCTGTCTTTTTGTCTGTCTCTCTGTCTGACTGACTTTGTTGGCTTGTTGGAGCTTGAAGAGTCTTTTGTGGTGACTTTGTCTGTTGCAAGACATAAGATCCGTGAAATCGAGGTCTTGTAAGAGAGTATACAATATAAAAAAGAAATTAACGCAACCAACAACAACAACACAAAAAAAGCGCGAAAGATGTGAAAACCAACGCGACCCATCAAATGGAGGGGGTGTAAGGTGAAAAAATCACGGATCAGAGTAAAATGGTACAAAAGATAAAATGAACCTTAAAAACCACCTTCACCACCCCAACTACCGCTTCGACGTTGAATATGTTCGTCATCATCATCATCATGAAGAAGTGGGAGAGATACTCGTCTCGTCCATAGGTGAAACGAGGCTTCATTATCTTCATAATATGTAGTAGAGGTAGTTTTGTATAGGCTGCAGGTGTTCAAAATCCCAAAACCCCAGAAATTCCATCGAGACTTCAACGACGATACCGACGGACGGACGGTGACGACCGACCGACGAGCAAAGTGCTAACAGAAAAATGTACCTACATAAAAAGACGTCAGTTCGTCCGTCGCGTCCGTTGAATGCTTTAAAAAGATTTTGTTTTGTTGTAGATTCTGCGGTTGCGCGATTGACGTATTTTTCTTAAAGTTGTTTTTTCAGTTGTTAACAATTTTTGTTTTTTTAATAATAGTCTGAATCGTAACGTTGTACTGTTATGCAAAACGTCTTACATCATAAGCAATTAATACAAAATTTAGTTACATAAAATAAATCGATACAACATTGTTGTTAATTAGTTAAACGGAGCTAAATATGAACTTTTTATAACAGTTTTTGATTTGAGAAGAATGTAACTTTTCTTTGGCAACACTGTTTTAACTGGCAGCCATTTTATCATCTGTCAAGTGATTTATTTTTAGTTTAGTTTGACATTTAAGCATTTATTTAGAAACGCTTCTGAATTTTATGTGAAAATTAAAATACGTATAAAAATACAAAACACAAAACTGACGTTTATAAAGTGATGATTTAAATTCTGTGTTTAGGCACCGTTACATTCACATTTGCATTGCTCCGTCCTCGCCTGACGTTTACGATTTCAGCCATAGGAATTCAATGCATGATTTAACAGTGAATCTTTGACCTCACGTTACGTTTGACAAATGAAAGGAAAAGAACGTAATGTTACGTAATGTGACTCCAAACGGAAGCTCTAGTTCAAATTTCCTGAACATTTGCTTTGTCTGACAGCTCAACAGCTGTACAAAAAGTCAAAAAACAAAATACATTGGAGGCTTTTGGAGGATTATTATAGGCTGTGTAAGCTACTTCCGCGATAAATTACATTTTTGTTTTGATTTCAAAACTCATATTTTTTTCTTCACGAAAAATCAAAACAAACTTTTGAGAAAAAATAAAGTGCCTTTTTAGAAATGTCATATTTGAAATGTCATTCGAAGCAACCTCGAAGTAGCCATTACTTCTTTAAAAACGTTTGGTAACCCTTTCATTTTACGTTACGGTTACTAACCCGTGAATTTGCCTCCAAGATAGTGCGATTTAACACCGTTTGACTTTTTTTTTAAGGATATATCAAATCGCTAGCTACGCTGATAAGCCCGAAATATTTGACCATTTAAAGGACAATATTTGCAGAGTTAAAATAAATTATAAATTATACTGTCATTATAATAAAAAAACAACTTTGTGTCATTTCATTTCAACGTTCTATAATTCCAAAAATCCCCCTTTTATAGCGTTTTTTTTATGGTTCAGCGTTAAAGACAATACCGTCAGTGGTTTTGGTGGGCGCAAAGGTAAATTCCTCTGAAGCCCAAAGAAATATTGACATTTTACAAAATGAGTACCATCGATTTTTGTAATATGTCAAGAAAAAGAGCCCATGAAACTTCTAGTATAGATTTTCTTTGTTCCTGAATGCGTTCATTGTTTTGACATTTCATAAGACGCGAATATTTAGTCTCTATGTACAATTATTATTCTATATTTATTTAAGTTCCACGATAATTTTATGAACGCAAATAAAAATGTTTAAAAAGTTTGAAATGTTTGCATTTCTTTCGGAAAAAAAAGAATATTTAATTAAAAGGGGAAGCAAGATCATTTCGATTTTAAAAAGGGGATTTCGTTTGGAAACCGGGAAAACCTCTTTCAATGCAATGCCCCCAAAAATTGTATTTTGATAAGTTAGTTAGTTCTTAATTTTGTTCAAAGATATAGAAAATAATATTTTGCTTATGAAAAACAAATAAGGTTTAATGGAAAAACTCATACGATAATTCTTTGACGTTAGAAAAAAAGCTCTTAAGTCAGAAACTATTCACACAGATTTAATAAACTGAAGACCTTAATTTCAAAACATGTATCAGTTTTGTTGTATTATTGCCTGAATCAGTACTGAATTGTACATAAACATTAGTGTCACTTAAAACTAAAGCTCAAATATTACTTATTTATTTGCCACATTATCTCTCAGACTATCAGCTTTCTGTCTTTTGTGTCGTGTTCCAGTAAAATGATGATGATGTTCACATGATAATATCCATAGATCCATGGGAACTAATTTGTAGAACAGTCGAATTTAGCTCGAAGATTGTAATTTATGGTAAAAAGTTAGAATACATAACATCAAAAAGTGATTCCGAAGAAATTGATGAAGATCTTGTAGGTGGAAGCATTTTTAAATAACATAAAAGCTTTCATCAAAAGCAGATGAGGTAGAAGAAAGTAAATTGGAATTAATTTCGAGAGTGCTGTTGATACAAAATCTCAAGAAGGGCTTAGATTCCATTAAAATAACACCGAAGATTTAAATTTTGGCCATTGAAGCTGTTGTTTAAAAAAGTCGTACCAACGAAGAATCTTAGGTTCGTCATGTTTACGGACATATAAGAAGCCACTACTTTTACAAAAATGCATAAAATAATGATCTGGCAGGAGGTAACACAAAGCTTATAAAGGCGTTTTAAGGTGCTTTTCAAGCAGCCTAAATTATAATTAAATACAGAAATATCGTTGGAACGAAAGTTTTGTTTGTAAAATTTGGAAGAAGTTTGTAATAGTATTTTTTTTTTTCAATATTCACCTACTTTTTAACTAATCTTTTTGGTGTTATCAACTGTCAAGCCATATACAACCATCAAAATGTCTCATGTGTTAGTTTGTGTTTGCTGTAAACGTTTGTATTATTCACGTTACAGAAAAAATTCAAATAATATTAAAAAAGTGTATACACGCCCAAGTGTATGGTTTTATTATAGTTTAAAAATAAAACCAAATAACGAAAAAGTAAAATGTTGTCCAAATTAAATTTAATTGACACAGAGTAAAACAAATTTGGTTTAAAAATTGACGTCAAAAATGTCACCATCGTCTTCATTTGTTTACCTAATGAATGTCAGAGTAGATTTGACATTTGCCACTATTGGAAAACTTTATGACATTTGAACTGAGTGATAGCTTTTGTTGGGCGGTCCTTGTATATCGAATCAATAGCTTATGTATATATTATTTAAAAAGGTATAATGTTAACAAATGCACGGTTTAAAAAAAATATTTTCCATAAATCGTGTTTTCGACTTAAAGTATTTTTTTTTTCAATTTTCCTAAGAAAAGGAGCATGAGAAAATGAAGGACTTGTTTCGTTGTTTTTATTGCTAGGATTGCCAACTGACGAAGTACGAAGAAAGTCAAGTCGTTTGGATTTTTTGGAAAATATAAAAATTTAAGGGATTTTTAAGTTTATGTACTACAACAGTTTGGTAGAATAAAATATTGTGCCAATTACACCCAGACTTCAAAAGTTGAAATTAAAAAAAAGCATCGTAAGGAAATCAAAGCAAATTTTGGACATTTCAGTGTCAAAACGAAGTTTTCAGCATTTTTCAGTGAGTTTACAGTGGGCTTAAATTGAAAGCCTAACAAAGTTTATAAAACTGGAAACACAACAATCGAAATTCTTAATTCGTTCTAATTTAGTTCTCTTATATTCCTGCTTCGAACGAAACCCCCACCCCCCTAGTCGAAAAGTAGTGCTCGTTAGTTGGCAAAACTCGGAATTTTTTTCTCCAGTTTGTCGTCGAGAGCTTGAAACATCAAAAATTAAAGGATTGTTGTGTTCAGTCAGGATTTCATCATACCTGCACCATTGACATTTTGAATTACTGATTTTTATATAACTTTCTATTGATTTGAAATTGGTCTGTTTTTTTTTTTAACTAAACATTTTCGAATTTTCTCGACGTTTAATAGTACCAACATTTTAATCCATGGATTTTGGAGATTAAGATCGTGCATTCGGAATGCCAAAAATGTTTGTCCTCAAAATGTGGAGAAAGGGTTTTAAACAAAACTCAGTCAGTGCTTTTTTTAATACAGAAATTAACAAAAATGGTTGGTATTCAATATTTTCACTTTAATTCAGTTTTTAAAAAAATTCGAGAAATTACTATAAGGATCCAATAACTTAAGGACAAAAATGATGTTAGTTTCACAATAATTTCATAATACGAATAGAAATGTTTTTCTTTTTGAAACTTACTTCTTTTACAAATACAAAAATTCTATCTAAAATTGTAACGGGTTATCCATGTTGCGGTTTCCAAAGTATAGGCCTGACATCTGTCAAGTTGTTAATCCAATTTTTATTTAAGTTGAAAATCTGAAATTTGAAAATGGATCGCAACTATCTGTCACAACCACATATGCTTCAAGAGCAGATAATATGTGGTTTACATGTTTACATACTAATGGATCTTATGTGATTTCGTTCTCAAATGTTGGTACGATTGATATAGCATTTGTATCTCGATAGCTGTGTTCGTTGAGTAGTTGTGCATTTGGAATCATGTGTGTTTTCCATTGGGGACAAAAATCAATCTATTACTGTTGATATTATTTAATTTTGTTAATGAAAATGGAATAATTTGTCTTATTTTTCAAGAGAGGACAAAAGAAAACAAAGGTTTAGTTAAGATTAAATAAATATTTTTGAGGTTTCCACTGCACAAGAAGATTTAAAAATGATTAAGTATGACAGCACTTTCTTAAATTCAAATGGTGTTTCGATGTTTTAGATGTGTGAAGTGCAAGTGAGATAGTTTGATTCGTGTTAAACAATGAAGAACTGATTAGTTCAGGGCCATATAAGAAAACCATTTTTTTTTGTATTTTAATTAAAACAAAACTACATTTTTTATACACAAACATGCAAATAACAGACCAAAATGAGTTATCTGTAAAATCAACTCCTCCATACAAGTTTTTCCTCACAAATTTTAAATCGACTCCAATCCCCTACGGGATTCGAGACGAATCAAGCTCATTTCAACTTGATTCATGTTTATAAAGAATTGAGGCGAGCTTCAAGCTCGTTTCAAGATATTTTCTTTACATTTCTTTTTGAAAATTATTATTAGTTTTAGTTTGTTTTTTTTTGTTAAGTTAATTTTAACTTTTGGTTTTCACACATCCTTTTCTTATTTGTATCAAATCAAATGGGGTGGCGCAACAGTCCGTTGTGAACCAGGGCCTAGTGACTTACAACTCTCAACCATTCCTGTGTGCGAGTACTGTTGTCAGGAATGGAAGGGACCTACAATTTTAGGCCGAATCCGAACGGCTAGTTTTGAGAAAGCACTTTTTCATGACAAGAATTACTCTTGAAGGATTTGTCAATTCCTCGCAAGAGGCAGTACCCGCGAAAATTATTTTTTTAAATTAAGGTGGCACAGGCAGGGATTGAACCCAAGACCCCTTGCATGACAGTCCAACGCACTAACCATCATGCCACGGGTACTACTTCTTCTTATTTGTATGTTTTGTTTATTATTATTCTGACAGATCTTCTTTCAGTTGTACCAATTTTTAAATACGAAAATGTGGCTACTGCGGATCGTTTTGTTGTCAATTTCTCACTGTATATGGAATTCCAAAAAAAATGCACTTATTCTAAGGCCTGTGCCTCATTGTTTCGCTTCTACCACTAAACAAATATTGCGGCTGTAAGTGAGAGTGTTGCCGAATACCCAAATCGATTCCTCGTCGTTATCAGGAACTAGGACTGTCTTACGGAAAATTGTGGCGTATTTTACATTTGGATCCGCACCTACATCCATATAAGGTCCAACTCAAACAACAACTGAAGCCAGCTGACCATTCACAGCGTCGCAGATACGTCGATTAGGTGCTTGAACAACAGGCTGTGGACGGCGATTTTTCGAACAAAATTGTCTTTCTTTAGCGACGAAGCACATGTCTCACTCGGTGGATGTGTTAATAAACAAAATTGAAGTATTTCGGGTTCTGAGAATCCTTAAGTAATTGAAAAGAAGCCATTACTTACTTACTTAAGGTGGCGCTTCAGTCCTGTGTGAACTAGGGCCTCAGCTAAAAAACTTCTCCATCTAGCTCGGTCCTTAGATAGATGTCTCCAGTTTCAAATTGGTTTCCACTAAGGCACCTCCCCTTATCCAGACGGCAGCGGAGGAATTCCCGAGATGGAATCAACGGTGGCGTCTACAGTTCCAGTAAGGTTGAAACTACTTAGTGAGCATCTTTGGGGCTTCTACGAATTTTTCGGAGCCCAGCCCTATAAGGAGTGGCTTATCCGGCTTGGAGTTATATTGTGCCGTCGGGGGTGACTTCTTGACGACGTAAAACATCATAGTTGCGATGCACCAACAATCCTCGGAAGAGAAGCCATTACATTTACAAAAAATCACTGTTTGTCTGTCTACTTCAATCCAGAGTATTATGGTCATATAATAACCAATGTTTTCGTGCCGGCTGTTAAAGAATACGACTTGGAGAATATGTGGTTTCAACAAAACGGTGCCACATGCCACACAACACGAGCGAATATGGCTTTATTTCCTGGCCGCGTAATTTCTCATCGTGGCGATGTCAACCGGCCAACGAAGCTTACAACAATCATTGCATCATTTAAATGATGTAGTGATTCACACATAATGTCAACGTGCAAAGTTAATAATAAAAAAAATATCATGAAAATAAATATTTTATAAGTGTTTTATTTACGTTTACTTTTGAAACCGCAAAAAACCCTGTAAAATACAAATTTTCTTCGTGGCACACAAATACTCTTTTTTTCAATTAAATTATTCGATGTAAGAAATTTGTTTTTTAATTTTTATTAATTTGCTTTTAAATTTAACAACAATTTAGTATTTAGTTGAAGTCGTTAGCGTTTTTGTAAAAAAAACCACTCACTGAAATTTTTGAAGCCTTCTGTACATATCTCGAAGTTTTTATCTGTAAAACAAAATTAATTTAAATTAATTTGACGTCAAAAAACGTCAAAATTTTCAACTTGAAAATCGGATCGATTACAAGAATTTCCTATGGACTGTTCTAGCTTTTTTTTTATTTTACAAAACATTATTTTTAATTTTTCTTTATTATCGTCCATTCAAAAAACGAATTCAAAAGTCCTGAATGAATCAAATTAATTCGTTAAACAAGCCAACACACAAATCCTGTCCAACAAATATTTATCTCAACAGCTATCAATTTAAAAAATATTTACCAACACTTAAAGGTAGAATAATTTTCCCTCCACATAAACGAATAGTTGAATAATGTCGCTCATAGTTCATTCATAAAACGTGCTCCGCAATGAACAAACAACACAAACTACAAACAATAATGTTTATTATCTAACTTTTAAATTTATTGTTTGTTTCTGGGTAATTCCAAAATATCAAATATTACACTCTGTATGCACTTAGTAAACAGCACGACACTTAAAAAAATAAGTCTCCCATCACATTTATCAATATCAAATTTACCTTAAACGACTGTGACACGACCGACCGAACAACGACGGCGACGTGACGTGTAAGTGTTACGTTAACATTCCTGATGTGCTGTCCCATAATCTCAATGATATGCCATGAATTCAATCCAACCAACAAACACCAAAGGAACATACACAAAAATCGAAAACAAAGCAAAAACCCTCAGTGGCACTTAAGAGCAATTCGTCGCTTAACCAATTTCCAGAGATAACCCACAACAGGTAGACTCTGGAATGTAACGTAACGATCGTTCCTTTCTTCTGATTCATACCTTTTAATCGAATCAAGTCGGAGGAGAAAGCAATAAATTTTCACATCCATCAAAGGGAAAGATGGCAGGAAAACGAAGCTGAAGAGGTTGATGCATCAAAAAGATCCGAATTTTAAAAAAGGATCTGCAAACAACAACGACGATACAGAGGGAGTTCGGACCACACCGTAGACGAGGAGGGCTTCGCTTATCGGCTTTACCTTTTTCCTTATCAAAACAAACAACAGAGCCATCATTCCCAAAGGTAGGGCTAGAGAGATAAATTTAGGAACAAGTTTGTTAATTTGTTCTTTGATTTTTCCAAAATATTATCCCACCACCACCGCACCGGCAGCAGAAGCAACAAACATACATAATTCAACCAATGATGCGTCTCGACGAACTCTCGCTCGACTCTGGAGAAGGTTTTTGGAGGAATCCATTTATACCCAAGCAAGGATAGAAAAATTAATATGCCAGATCCAAGCGTAAACACGTTTAATTTTGGACAAAATGGAACTCATTCTCATACTCATCCTCGTCTCGGACTAAAAGCAAATCGAAGACCAAGTGCATTGCACGTGTTCAATGTTCATCTCTAGACATGGTAATTCTCAGATGACATTCTTGGAAGGAGTAATAAATATTACAATGGAGAAAAAACTGGAAATTTTCTTTTGAGGATTCCGATGATGACGATGACGACGCTCGATGCTCGATGATGATGGTGCGTCCACTTCTCTTCTTGTGTACTCCGGTGGTTCTGGATTCCTCCGTGTGTACCTAACGCAATGGTCGTGGTAGTGTTGGACCCATGCAGACTTTTTAGAGACCATAACTTTGTAACAAAGCCTCCCTTTCTTTTCTGGTTGCTCAAAAAAAAACACAACTTATTAGGTGTTTCATAATTTTTTATTGGGCAACTCATATAAAATCCGTTACGGTTTTATGTGTTTTAAATTATTATTATTATTTTTGTTCACGTTTCTTTCAAAAATTGTGTGTAATATTTAAGTGTCCCGAAAATGAAGTGGGGCTAATAAATGGAATGATAAATGGAGAAAAGATTTGTCCAGAAAATAAAAAAAAAACACTACAAATAAAAACAGTCCAATTCGTGGTCCATTTTTGTGTTAAACAAAAAAAAGAATTGTTTTTAATGAATCATTGGATTTTGTTGTTGTTGTTGTTGTTTTTGTATAAGGTCCAACGTCGTTACTGCGGCCGCGCCGTCATGTCCGTCATCAACGTTATTGTTTATGTGCGGGATAATTTCATGACCATGAGACGGGCGGGTAACTTGTTGCTTTTGTTCGTATATTAATTGTTTTCGAAACTGGTATACTCGACACTCGTGTATTGTGAAGCAACACAATTTCTTGGAATCTTAACGCATTTTGATGCTGTCAATGAACTAATGAAATTTAAATTAGGTAAAGTGAAGAAGTAAATTTGGGTTAAAAAAAAAACAAAGAAGGATTTGTTGTTTGTCTTATTTTTATGTGATGCAATTTGAAGAGAGTTCAAAATTGGGAAAGGACTTACGTAAGAAAATGGATGGAATTTTTAGAGGTCTAAGAGCATATTTGGACTGCGCTTTAAAAAAATACTCAGGTACATACTTGAAATGGCATGGCGTCGTGAAATAATTCTCCAAGAAATAGCCCAACAAAAAAATTAAATAGCCCCTAAAAATGGTACTTTATTCCATAATGAAACTGGGATGCGACCCACACTGATAATTTCCCGTCCCTTCTGTCGATTTGTATTGCTTAAAAGTTTGAAGGTTTTCGTTTTGGGTTAAAAAAGTTGTCAGTTGAATTATTCTTAAAAATTTTTAAATTACCAAAATTTTTCATATTCTTTATGTATAGTACTAGTGGACCCGACACACATTGTTTTGTCATATAAATAATTTCTAGAGAATATTTTGCTAGAAATAAAAAAACTTATTGAAAGTGTATAAGGATGTGGTATAGGTATAAGTGGGAGATATCTCTAGACCACTGTAAAAGGTGACAAAATATTAAAAGCACAAATCACCAAACAATTTTTTAATTTATTAAAATGGATTCCTTAAAATTATATACATATCGCTAATTATGACATTACTTACTTACTTCCTTAAGGTGGCGCTACAGTCCTGTGTGAACTTGGGCCTTACCCAAAAAACTTCCCCATCTAGCTCGGTCCCTAGCTAGATGTCTCCAGTTTCGCGCTACAAGTTGGGTGAGGTCACCTTCCACTTATGCGCGCCACCTGTGGTCTATTTCACCAAATTACAATTACAATTACAAATTTGTAAACTGATTTTCTGTTTCACAAACTACAAAATTCAATCCAACAAATTTGTAAGGAAAGAGACACAAAATAGGGGAAATTGTAATTTCTAATTAAAAAAAAAAACCGTTTCACTTTTTGATTTCCAGACTTGTAAGCTACAATTTGTTTTCACAAATTTGTAAGTCGGCGGACAGAGAAGTTAGCTATGAATAAACAACACACAATTTTTAAAGCCGAAAGAGAAGAGCTCCAAAACAAATTGAAGATGCAGACATTATCTTCTCTCTGCAGTTAGATGCTCTTAAAAAAGAAAAGGAATTGGACTTACCAAGAAGCCACTTCACAACAAAACTGCTCATGGACAACGAAAAGAGTAACGAGTGCAGGGATGCAGAAAGTGATTACAAAATTATTATTGAATTTCATAATTTGTAAATAAATAAGAATAATAAAATAAGAAAACAGAAAATAAAACATAAGTTAAGCTTTGAAGCAGTTTTTTGTTTTGAATTTCTAGAAAAATAATTTAAGTAATGTTGCAATGCGTTTTGGCCATCTGAGTAGTCAATGTTATCAAATAGGTTGTCTGAGTCTTCTTCTTATGTTGACACTTCAAAGCTGTTATTTGTGTCATCTTCACGAGAAATGTTGGTCAAAATAATGCAGCACTTTATAATTTGAATTGCCTTTTGTGGTTGCACTCTCAAATGATTAAGACAAGGACATTTTATTTTTAGAATACCAATCGCATTCTCTATTATCCTTCGAGTTGATTTGTGCGATCTATTATAACGTTCAATCACTGAAGCTAAGGTTCTCGTGACGGGTTTCATCAGCCAATATTTTAACGGGTATACCGTATCCCCAAGTAAAGTGCAATGAGGAAAAGGCCGAAAACCGTTTTCAACAGTTGAATACAATGAACTTCTTCGGAGTACTCGGGCATCATGAACACTTTCCGGCCAATTGACATATTATGCGTTATAAAATGTATAGTCGGGACCGCAAACCAACATACAATTAATCGAGTGGTTACTGTGTCTATGGACATACGCTGATCCAAACTGGTTGGGTGAATCAATTTTAATTAGAGTCCCATCGATACATCCTTAAACAAATGGCATACCTTTAAAAAAACTCAAATGTTGATTTCAAATGCATAAGTTTTTAAGGAAGATTATATTTACCTGCAATATTATAGAACCTTTCACAGATGCTTTCATATTCCTGTGGCCACCGTACACTATTTTCAAAAAAAGCATCAACAATAGCCGCACAAACACGATGTACCGATCTACAAACTTTAGATTTAGATACACCGTGCATATCTGCGATTCCATGATATTGTCCTCCATTTCCAAGTCAGTGTAAGGCTGTAAGAAATTGCTGCATGCATCGGTGTCAATGAAAAGTTCTTTTCAGTCTCATTTGCAATGCTTGATCCAATTTATCCTATTATTTCCTCCGACTTTACACGTTTCAAGCGAAACTTTTCATTGAATGTAAAAGTATCAGAAATTTCATAATTTATACGCGGTCGATAAATTTTTCTTCGTCTACGTATTATGTTGCACGAAATGGTCTCTTAAATCAGTATCGGTGCTACGATGCCTGCGACGACGTAACGACATTCTTAGACTGGAGACAATATTCTAATTGCAAATTACAAATTGTAATGAAATCTACACATCATCTTTCTATTGTAAGAAATTTTCATAAACTGAACAAATTTTAAATATATTTGATTTGGTGGAACACAAACTTATTTTACAACTTTGTATTTGCAAACTACAACAAAAAAACGTTTTGGTGAAACGCAAATAATGAAATTTCTACAAATTTCCCTTTGTAATCTACAACTACGATTTTGTGACACAATTATCTCGTGAAACAGAAAAAATCAATTTTTCTACAAATTTGTTAAAAAATTACTTGTAATTTACAATTTGTAATTTGGTGAAATAGACCACTTATCCGCGGTTTTCCTCTACTGCGCTGTTCTGTGGGTGTGTTTTCGAAGACTTTCCGGGCCGGAGCATTGGTTTCCATGCGCTCTACGTGACCCAGCCATTTTAGTCGTTGGACTTTTACCCTTTTGGCTAAGTCTACGTCGCTGTACAGCCCGTACAGCTTCCATCTTCTCCTCCACTCCCCTTCGATGCATTGGGGACCGTAGATCACACGAAGAACTTTTCTCTCGAAACTCGAAGCGACCCAAGGTGCTTTCATCCGCTAATTATGACATTACTGAACAAAAAAAACAATATCAATCCCTGAATGCAACAGAGTGTACAATATTTTTTGTGATCCCAAAATATTGTATACACTCAGTTGCATTAAGTGATTGATATTGGATGGTTTGCCCACTCGAGAGCACGCCACGTATAGTTGTCCTTGTCAAAAACATGAAGTACTCAAATCTAGGCTATTGAATCTTGAGATTTTAGTTCTTGATATCTAAATTTTTTGCTGCTAAAATTGTTCTTTCTGCCAGTAACTCATGATTTGTATATTGTCTGTGTACATCGGTAAATATCTGGTCTATGAGAGCATCTTGTGAATCAATAATCCTTTTGAGAATTTTTTAGCGGATGGATCTTGAAGCATTTGAACACGCGTATTTACTTTAAGTTGTACTTTTTCAACATTACGCCAGTGCAGTGGCGATGATTTCAAGCACGCGTTTATCTCATCAGCGTACGTTGAAAGCGGAATGATGGGAAGTGTTTGCCTGAAGCCTGAAATCACCTGAAAGGAGTAACTGAGTGCCGCCAAATAGTCTGTCTTTGTTTTCAATATCTTTCAATGTCCTGTTCATCGCCTCCAGCGAATGTTTGTGTGCCATAGTGCATTAATCCCACATGATAATTTTACAATGTTTCAGCACTTTGATTGGATGTGCCATTGATGATTGTTTTTTTACATTGCACACCGCGTATGGGTTATTTTGAATATTTAGTGGCAGTTTAATTACTGAATGAGCTGTTCTGCCTCCATTCAATAAAGTTGCCGCAATTTAAGAAGATGTAACAACCAATGTGATACCATTATTTAATGGTATTTTAGCAAGAATTAGCGAGCTAAGGAATGTTTTTCCATTTGCACCTGGTCCATCAAAAAAAAAAAAAAAAGAATCCGCTTTGTCCTGCCGAAACTGCGAGCATGACGTGATCATATTTTATTTTTCTTCATTCATTAGTTGGACATTGCGAGCAACAATCGCTGCCATTTCTACAGTATTGTATTGAAGTTGACGATTCAATTCAGTGTCTACTAAGTGAGATGAATTTCGATTTGGTGAATGCATCCGAAATGACTGAGTGGTAATTTGGCAATGATAATGCAAAGATCCTCAATAGAAATCAATGCTTCATTGTACATAGCTTCACTGAATAGCATCGTAAGATCGTTGCAAGTGTACGATGTTGATGCAATTAAAGCATAGCACTTAGGAATATAAAAAAATAAAAACCTATTCTCAGACCTACCGAATGTATGTGCAAAATTTTATTGAAATTGGTTACGCCGTTTTGGAGGATTATGGCAATTAACACTGTGACAGGAGAATTTTATATATTAGATGAAATAAATCCCTAAATTTGATAAGGAAAGACAAAGTCAAATAAGTACATATTATTTTGAGAAATAAAACCAATTTATTTTACCGAAAGCAAAACAGTGAAGAGTGCTATCCATTCGGTAAAATAAATTTGTCTTATTTCTTTAAATAATATGTCCTCATTTCCCTTTGTTAAAGTGCAATAAGAGCAGCTTTTAAAAATTTAGTTATTTCAACTCACTGAAAAAGTCATGTGAGAAGAAATAAAATACTAAGATAACTCTAGAAGTTAGGAACTTATTTCAATTCTTCGTCATGAAAGAACTCCTCAAATTAAAAGTGAGATAAGTTCCCAAAAACAAGTGTGAAATATAGCGCCAGAAATGAGGAGTTCTTTAATATTTTAATCCCATACAATATCGTGGGTGTTATTTTTCATCCTTCTTTTTGAGGAATTATTTCTTAGGGAGTTATTTTACGGATCCACTTTAATTTGACTTTATTCTTACGTTAAGATTGGTTTAGGTGCTTGCTGAAATAAAACAAACAAGAAAATTATGGGTGCTTCGAAGTATCTTCTTCAGAATAACACGTCTAACCGTAATTTTGCCATTTTTTGATATTCGAGAAAATATTAATACCTACTATTATGTATGAATTTTTACACATCGTCTAAATATCGACTGTATCTTCTCAGCATAGCAGCTGAATCGTTATCCTTTTTTTCAGAAATCGCTGAAAAAAGTTTTGAAATCCACCTTGTTCCAAATTCCACTTTTCAACCGATCAATTTTTTTTTTTTTAAATCTCTTGATTTCTTATACCATTACAACTGTTACTAAATAAACAGAATTATAAGAGTTGAGATTTTTAAAAGTGGGATTATAATAAACGAGACTATAAAAATGAGCTTTTAAGCGGGATATAACAAAAAACATCTTGTCAAATTTTCTATGTGTCTGTATGTACATAAGTCCGAAACCCATCAGGAGCGTATTGCAATAACGTGTTTTAAAATACCGCTTTTTTGAAATACTTTTTAATAAGATTCCGCTTGTATTAAAGCCCGATCTATTGTTATTCTGCTTTATAAATACATACAAATCCCACTAATTCTTTTGTAATCAAAACTAGCTGTTTTCTTAAAAAAAACGGGATGGGTAATTAACGGAATTGTAAAATCCTCGATCTTAAGAAGCATGATAAGGTACAGAAAGCCGGTCATCAAACTTAACTTCATACATCTCCAATTTCTAGTTCTTTATGATTCTGTTTCTCAAAGAATGCTGAATTTTGAAAATAGCACCCTTTTCAATGATGTGTGGGTTTTTCGAAAAAGAACTGCGACTTCGGAACGATTTTAAATCCCACAATCATGACGAATTTTTAATGTATTGAGAACTGTTTGGTACACACTCGCAGGTCGTCGTCGTGTTGAAACTAGTGGTACTAACATCATCCAAAAGAAATTGATGGTCACCGACATAATAGCGTTCATCGTTAATCGTGATGATATTCTTAAAGAAATATAGACCAATAACGTCGTAGACCCAAAAATCTACAAGAATTAGCCTTTTTCTAGATGCATTCGACGCTCCATGGATCTCATGTAAATTTTGTATCTTTCCAAATCCTCAAATTTTGTTTGCTGACGCTAAGATCTCCTTTACACGCGACGTGAGGGTTTAAGACACTGCGAAAGTCTTCTACGCTTGTACTCAAGCTACACCACTACGGACGGATTTGTGTTTTAAATCAACCGGAAAGTTCAAGTCCAATGTGTAGGCTTTAATTTTTTATTAATTAACTATCAATGGTATGGAGTTTAGCTGTAGAAACGAAACTTAGATGACTTTTTGATAAATAAGTAAATAACTGCACCAGTGCCCTTTCAGTGAACTCAAGATATTTGTCTACAGACACTTATTTTCTGCTTCAATTTTCTAAAATTATAAATGAATAGATAAATTGGGTGGCGCAACAGTCAGTTGTGAACTAGGGCCTAGTGACTTACGACTCTCAACCATTCCTGTGTGCGAGCAATGTTGCAGGAATGGAGGGGACCTACAGTTTATATGCCGAATCCGAATGGCTAATTTGAGAAAGCACTTTGTCAATTCATCGCAAGAGGCAGTACCCGTGAAAAGACTTTAGATGGCATTGGCAAGTATCGAACCCAAGACTTCTGGCATGACAGTCCAACGCCCGCCACGGGTACTACTACAATTGCAGATTAGAAATACAACGAAAAATTCTATAAGTTTTTGCCGTCGAAATCGAATGAGACACATTTTCTATATCTGTTCGACAATTATGAAAAAGATAGAATGGGTACAGAGCTGAAATGTGGTCCGAACGAACATTTAAAATGGTAAAATAAAGTTTTTAATTGCTGTTAAACGATACAAACTCATGCTGATTTAGCAAAACAGTCTAAAAATTATCAGTTGATTTGATAATTAGAACAAACATAGCCGCTATTAATTACAAAAGCTTCAATTTGGAAGAAAATTTATTATTGTTGAAAATAGACGAATCAAACAAACATTTTGCTAGAATATACATCCATTTTGGTAAAGCGTTTTTTAACATGTTGTTAAACGCTAAATTCATTTATGCTGATTTGATAAAATATACTGACAAAATGATAGAATCTTTGAAGATGTAGTTTCAAAAATATGGCAGCTTTCAATGGTCAAAATTTGTATTGTATTGTACGACTTTTTATAGTAGTCTAAGAAAACTGGTTTATTTTGTTTAGAACTTAAGGGCAAGTCTTGTCGAGCTCCATTCAATATGTCATTTAGTCCAACCTTTCGAAGTTTTTGTCTTATAAAGTAAATTTATGAAAAACGTCATTTTTCTTACCTTGCTTTTGCGTTACAATACATACATATTAATTCCTTAAAATTCCTATACATCTCCAAACTCAATTTAGTGCAACAATTTGTTCACGTATTTTTAAAATTATAATCCAACAGTTCTGATTTAATAAAACAGAATAAAAAAAGTGACTGTAGTTTTGACAGCTTTAATAACATGGATGCTATCAACTGCCAAAAGTCCAGACTCTCATTTCTTTTGTTGCTTTGTGCATCACAAAATAATTGATTCCTCGCAACTTCTATTCATTTCAATCATTTAGTAATTAAATTATTATTGTCCAGTTAATTTATTCACAGTTGAAAAACCAATCAAAACATAAACTGCAATTTAACAACAACTTGTTGCTTGTCTTATTCAATTAAAAATGTTTGTTTCTCTTTTTGTTTTATTTTTTTCTTAAAACAAAAACTCCACATTCTTTTCAATTTTAAACACGTGCAATGTCACGTCAAAGAACTCTTTAAATAAAAAACAGAAAAACAAAACAAACAGAACTCTTAAAGTCATTGGTTCTGTGCAGCTGACAACATAACATTTTACAGCCAATATTGGATCGGTTCTATATGGTCTGTGAAAGAATTCTCTTAGGAGACACACCTATAGAGCTTTAGAATGTACCATTTAAATATAGCGGTGTCATCTTAAGAACCAGGCTAGGCAAGGCAAGGCAACCAGGTGGAGCGGTGCCCGGTGTGGTCTTAATTCAGAATCTCTATCACTAACATCTTGTCTCCCATGTAGCTCATTGGGAGGCCCATCATATAACTTCTAAAGAAATGAAGTTGCCCTACAACTCTTTTGTTATGTCCATCAGAACCGAACCGAACAGACTCATTGGAGAAGACCACCACCAGACAAGAAATTATAGTTTATGTACATTTTCTGGAGCTAATTACTAAGCAAGCAATGAAGGCTGAGCTCTGAGCGTTAAGAAGCGGGTCGGGTTCGGGTATAACTAGTGATGCTATAGTAAGGTTTGTAAGTCGAACAATCATCGCAGGAGAAATAAAATTAAGAAAAAAAAAAAGAAAATAAGAAACACTCACCTAGAGGGCAGAACAAGGAAAACTTGTCCACGGCCAAGTGAATACAAGTGTACAAGTTGATCATTACCGGTATGTTTCAAATTCAAAGCCGTATAAGCAGGAGGGTATTTCAAGGTCTATACCCCGCACTTCCAACCTTTCTAGACGTCATAACTCACTGAGAGTATCAACACTTCTGTCAAAAATGTTTATGTAAAACACAACTTGACAGTTCTATCTACACAATTTGACATATTTCAATATTTTTAATGATCGGTTCAAATTTTTATCATTTTGGCTGCGTTCTATCTAAAATAGATAGGATCTTCGGATATTCTTTTATTAGTGCTTTTCGAGCGTAAGAAAAGCTGATCCGAGACAGCTCGTCTATCATAAAATAAATTCCAGGCTATTCAAGAATTTCTGACATATGCGGCTATCTGACAGAACAGCTAAAAATTTAAATATGTTTCATCATGCCGATTATAACGACCGACCAATCATGATTTGCCAATTGATTTTTAGCAAGATTTTGACTTTTTAATATGATATAGAAATGTCAAAATTGACATTTCACACACCAATATAGCGTATCCAACAGGAAATTAAACGCAGTCATTATGTTTTACTTGGATTTTCTCGAGGTTCCGTTTAAACTTATTTTTTTGACGCATGAAGTGTGAACATTTGACATTTGATGACCCATATGAAAGGTGATAGTTTGGAAGTTTGATTTTTTTTGACGTATGAAGTGAAGTAAGGAAAATAAAATTCACACACTTTTTGAATTTGAAATTCTAAGATCCATACGCAGCTTGATGGTGTCGAAGAGCTTTTAATATTTGGTCAAGTCAATTGGTTGGGGTTCGACTTGAATACAAATTTTTTAAGGAATATTGAATAAGAAGACATATTGCATCCTTGGACATATACCATATGCCTTCCCCTCCTTAAAATATCATTTCCTATCTACGGTCTTGACCTTGTACCTGGTTTGTAAACCTCTTCTCTACGAGACGGAATCGTCATCGCGTTGACCATACATTCAAGTTCCATTACATACCTATACACATGGCAATCAAAAGACTCTATGGACTGACTCTGACTGACTGAATCAAGTAGGCAAACATTGGGTATGTGTTTATTTTAGCCTTCGGGTGATCATGAGATCAGATTAAAACACCTGAGAACGCACCTGAGTAAATCAATTCATTCCACGAATTTGGGTGTGCGCGGTCGTCGCATATAAACACAAAGGCAAATAAAAGCAGCAGCGTTAACAACAACAACATCAAAAACTGGGAAAGGAAAACCACTGAAAGACTCCGAAAGCAGACCTGCTCTGCTATGTTTGCTAGTGCTCTCCTCTGCTCTGCTCTGTTATATGGAATAGGAATTGCCTGCCTGATTCAGTTCTTGAGATCACCAGAACCAGAGATTGGTTTTTCTTCTTCTGGTTTGTTTTATTTTTATGAGGTGAGCGAAGACGACGAGACGATGACGATGAGACTTGGTTGAATCATTTATCAAGAGGGACCAAAAGTCAACAGAAACGGAGTCGGTCTCGGTTGCACATCAGTTGACGCATAATCAAAACCAGCCGAGAAAAGTAGGAGTGGATTTTAGATAGCTTTTAGGAATTCTTCTTTGCGTGATCTTCCCATTGACACCTGCACATTAGAATGGGATTATATTTTTAGGATCTCGAAAAGAATGCAATGTTTCTACACACAAAAACCAACAACGAAAAAAAAGGCTTTACCTCAAGAAGACTGAAGACATTTTTATAAAAGGTTGAAAATTAGAAAAGACAGAAAAAAAAGAGATTTAAGCAAATAAAAACAAGATTGAAACTTCCTGAAGATGCCAAAGAGGGAATTATGTTATTAGGTACGAAGATAAAGAGTAAATTTTTGTTTGGAGGGCTAGAGGTAGGTTTGGTAGGTATAGGAATAAATGAGTGCACGTGTTGAAAATGACTCATTAAATATTTTGAAGTTAATGAAGGATTTGTATTCTATTTGTCTTGTTTTTGTGATTCTGTGAATCCGTTAATTTGTTCGATTGTTTTATTCTATTTTTATAACTCTTGTCAATTGGCTTTGTCGTCTGTTGTCTTTTTCATGGTCGTTTTATTGATTGTGGGAAAATGAAGAACTTCTGATGTGATATTCGAGAGGAATATTTAATTAAGTTATAAATGAAGAGTTCAAGACCCAATTTGAACCCCAAAAGATTGGTTTTTAGTATACCGATTTTTCTCAGTACATAAAAGAAGTCGTAAAGATGTTTGATTTTAAATTTTGATTGAAAGAGTTTTTGATTAGGTTATTGTTCTTTGGCTTATCGGATCGGAGGCCTAATCTGTGTCTCGTAGAGGGATTGGACCACGCTAGAGGCCAAACGAATAGACTTTTAGAGGATGTTTTTAGAAATACTACAAAATAAATCAAGATTACAGAATTGCTATGTAATTATACCTGTGTACATAAAAAAGACTTTTTATGTTACTAACAGCTCCTGTAGTTTTTGTAATCACAAAGATTCAATGAACTTTTGGGATTTCTTCGATTTTCTGTTTTTTAGTCAAAAATTGTAAGGGGCATGAGTTCAGCCGAAACGTTTGAAGTCTTCAGTCATTTTGCAATACTTTAAATGCTTTAATTCAAAAACCTCATACTTAAAGGTGTTCCCGGGCATTGTACTTTAGGAAAATATTTTTGAGACAAAATTCGGAAATACTGGGGTGATTTAACCACTTAAGTCATTTGGATATACTCCGAACTCAAGAAATATTTCAGCATATGCTTTTTCTGCATATAAGAACTTTGAACAGCTTCATTTATGGCTTAACTTTGACAGATCTTAGAATATAAATTACAGCGTAAATTTTGTCCGTTACACTCTCAGAAGGAAATTAAAAAGCATTCGGACTGCTTTTGCTTGAGTATTTAACTTATGTAGAGCTTTTAAGGGACCAACATTTTAAAAATATTTCGGTTCTGAGAAGGCAATAGGACAACAGTTGGAAGATAGATGGATCTTCCTTATCTTAAGCAAACTTTTTGAATTGTAACATAGGGTTAAAATTAAAAAATATACAAATTTATAAGTTCTTCTTTATTTTTATTTATTTACTATGAAATAAATCTGCTGTATTTTAAGTAGAGCAAATATAATAAACAAGCATGAACCTTAACTTTGTTTCATGGCTCTCAGTCAATTCAATGCCCCTTAGGGCCGGATAAATTATACCATTTTTTGTACTCGAGTTTTTCAATAAATAATTTCTTGTGAAACCAATTAGATTCCTTTAGGAAAAAAGAATTTTCTAAAATTAAATTTTAGAGTTAACGAACGGACCTTTTATATGTTCAAATGGTAGACATGTGCATTCAAGAGGACACAAGCGTCCACAGGTTTTTCACAATCTATCAACGGTGGCGTCTACAGTTCCAGTAAGGTTGAACTACTTAGTGAACACCTTATAGGGCTTTTTCGACATATTCGGAGCCCAGGCCTGTAAGCCGGTTTATCCGGCTCCCCTTCCTTGGAGTTATACTAAGGATCTAGCCCTCCAGGTTGGGGGTTGTGCCGTCGGGGTGACTTCCTGGCCACGTAAAAATACCTTTAGTTTCGAAGCACCAAAAAGCCTCGGATACGGACGGATTCACTGTTGACAACCCACGCAAACGAATTAAGGACAACGAACTTCGGATATGTACGTGGAATGTTAGGTCCCTTAACAGACCACGTGCAGCCGATCAATTAGCGGAAGCCCTAAACTGCTGCAAGGCAGATATTACAGCCATCCAAGAAGTGCGATGGGATGGACCGGGCAAACGCAAACTAAAAGACTGCGATATCTACTACGGCGACTGCTACCGAGAACAAAGACAGCGTCTATTTGGGTGTGGATTTGTTGTTGGAATTAGGCTCAGGCAAAAAGTCTTGAGTTTCAACAGTGTGAGCGAGCGCATCACGACAATCCGCATCAAGGCTAAATTCGCCAACATAAGCCTAATATGCGCGCACGCCCCAACAGAGGAGAAAGATGAAGACACCAAACACATATTCTTCGAGCTCTTGGACAAGACATATGAGCAGTGCCCTGGCTATGACATTAAAATTGTCTTAGGAGATTTTAATGCCAAGCTAGGAAGAGAAGACATCTTTGGTGGCATAATCGGGTGATACAGCCTGCACGACACCACCTCCGACAACGGATTCAGGCTGGTCGATTTCGCTGCGGGGCGAGACGTTCTGGTAGCTAGTACGCAGTTCACGCATCTTAATATCCACAAGGGGACATGGAAATCTCCTGATCAATCAACCGTCAACCAGATTGACCACATTGCGATCGACGCACGACACTTCGCCAGTATCCAGGATATCCGAACATTCCGAGAGGCCAACATTGACTCGGACCACTACCTCGTTGTAGCCAAGGTACGGCTACAGATATCCCGATCCAAGCCAAAACAAGGAAGTACTGTGAGAAGATTCGACGTTAGGCGGCTACAATCGCAAGAGACTGCCATGTCCTTTTCCGATCGAGTCTCTAATAACCTCTTAAGGAGTCATATGCTTCCTGCATTAAGCATTGAAAACCAGTGGCAACATTGCCTTGCAGCCATCAGAGATGCCGCCTCTGAAGTGCTAAGTTTCACACGGCCACCACAGCGAAACCCCTGGTTTGACGACGAATGCCGGCAAGCGCACGCAGCGAAACAAGAGGCATGCAAAACGGCACTGCACAAAAGGACTAGAGCTGCTCCCGAGCTCTACGAGCAGAAGAGGAGAGAGGAACACCGGCTTCTTAGATGCAAAAAAAAGAGAGCATGAGAAGCACGCGATCGAGGAGATAGAGGGATGTCACAACAGGAATGAGGTTCGTAAATTTTACCAAAAGGTAAAAAAAACCTCCCAAGGATACCAGCCACGAACCGAAACCTGTAAAGACGATCAGAGGAACATCGTAGTAGAACCGCAGTTGATGCTGAGAATATGGAAAGATCACTTCTTCAAATTATATAACGGCGATGACGAACCGAATTCCGCTGTAAGGGAGATAGAACCACTCAACCTCTGCGACGCAGATCAACAAGTTCGCCTACCCGACATCGACGAAGTGAAGATATCTATATATAAACTTAAGTCAAACAAAGCTGCTTGAGCTGACGGCATCGCTGCCGAACTATTCAAAGCAGCAGGCGATGACTTGGTACGGAGCATGCACCAACTCATCTGCAAAATATGGTCAGAAGAAAGCATGCCCGATGAGTGGAATCTCAGAATAGTGTGCTTGATACATAAGAAAGGAGACCCTCTAAACTGCGCCAACTACAGAGGCATCAGTCTCCTTAACATTGCGTATAAGATCCTCTCTGCCGTATTATGTGAACGTCTGAAGCCATTCGTCAACAACCTGATTGGTCCTTATCAGTGTGGCTTCAGACCAGGAAAGTCCACTATCGACCAAGTATTCACACTACGGCAGATCTTGGAAAAAACCCAGGAGCTTCAAATCGATATCCACCATCTCTTTATCGATTTTAAAGCCGCGTATGACAGCATCTATAGGGAAGAGCTCTACCGAGCAATGTCTAGTTTTGGCATCCCTGTCAAACTTATCCGTTTGTGCAGAATGACGATGGAGAATGCACGCTGCTCTATCAAGGTCGGAAAAGATCTTACCGATGCATTTGATGTCAAAAAAGGTTTTAGACAAGGCGATGCATTGTCATGCGACTTCTTCAACATCGTTCTGGAAAGAATTGTGCAAAACTCAACCGTCAACACTAGAGGCACAATCTTCCAAAGATCCATCCAATTACTCGGATACGCAGATGATATTGACATAATTGGAAGATCAAAGCGTGATGTCAGTGGAGCGTTTTTGAGCATTGCGACGGAAGCGAAGAAGATGGGTTTAGTGTCAATGAGGGCAAGACCAAGTATATGCTGTCATCAAAAAAGGACACTGAACGACGACGTATTGGACAAAACGTCACTATGGACAGCTATAACTTTGAGGTAGTTAAGGACTTTGTCTACCTAGGCACCGCTATAAACACAGACAACGACACCAGCGCTAAAATCAAACGAAGAATAACTCTTGCAAATCGCTGCTTCTTTGGACTTAGAAGGCAATTGAGAAGTAAAGTCCTCTCTCGAGTATGTAAAATCACCATCTATAAGACACTCATCATCCCGGTTCTCATTTAAGGCGCTGAGGCCTGGACCCTGTCAAAGAAAGATGAGAGCTTCTCAGGATGCTTCGAGAGAAAAATTCTTCGGGTGATGTTTGGTCCCGTACGCATAGATGGAGAATGGAGGAGAAGATATAACGACGAACTGTACGGGCTGTACAGCGCCACTAGCAGAATTAAAGTCGAACGGCTAGGCTAAGATGGCTAGGTCATGTTGAGCGGATGGACATCAACGCTCCAGCCCGGAAGGTCTTCGAATCCAATCCCGAGGGACGGCGTAGTAAAGGAAGACCGCGATTCAGGTGGTGCACCCAGGTAGGAGAGGACCTCAAACAACTTGGCGTGGGAAACTGGAGACAGCTAGCTAGGGACCGAGCTGTCTGGAGACGCTTGTTGGTTGAGGCCCAGGTCCACCCCAGACTGTAGCGCCACCTTAAGTAAATAAGTAAGTGCTATCTCTCGTAAAACTACATAAAATCTAACTCTGTTTCCTAATTTTAAAATTATGGCTATTCAAATATTTCTGCATTGAATATTTATCTACTTAAAATCTACATTTCTCCGAACAATTCAAATTCAAATCAGATCTCACAAATTTTTCACATGTCTCTCAATTTCATTTTGAAATAAACAATTTAAACAAATCAATATAGTTTAGCATTTCTAAACCTATAACATGAATTTCTATTTGAATTTAATGCACATATTGAATAAATAAAATACAAATCATCATCATTTCACAAGAATCGATGCGATATCGATATTCCATTCCATCCCTCCCACAATTCGATATTACAATACTTGCCAATATATCGTTAATCGATTATCCATACCTCTCGTGAAGTAAATGTAAACTCCGCCAAATAAAAAGAAGATAAATTCATCTTTTCGCTGAGTTATACGCGGGGATATTCATCATCCATGGCGTATATGGAATCTCAAGAGCTATTCCTTTTCCATGCGAGTAAATTATGCAAACAGAGTTTTCCATCAGACGCGGTTCGCATCGGGACCAGGATGAGGAAGATGATGATGAAGATGCTGTAGTGGCTATCTGAAATCGGTCTTACATACATATAAAACCTAGTCTTTTGCTGTGTAACACACATTGCCCCTAACCCTCGCTAACCTATAATATACATTTGCTGTACCTAGTTCTCAGCTCTAATCAATCTAAACGCGTATGTGTTGCCAAGCGAAGCAACGACTGTGAAACGGCCACTCAAATGAAGATGAGCAATTTCCATGGCTTGAGAAACATATGGGAAGACCACATGATGATGGCTTGACTTCAGATGGCATACACGGATAAATTTTTCTACAATCGTGTACAGTGTCTCTGTACACCTTAAAGCCCAACATCAAGCACTACAAGTCTTTGCATGAGCGTCTTCGTTGAACGGACGTTGCTCGTATAGAACCGCAAAACAGACAAACGTCTACAAGCCGCAGAAACAGAAATCCCAGCAGATCATTATGAAATGAAGATGTCAACAAGTTACCAGCGTCGCTTCTGTGTCCGTTGTCCATGGGTCTATGACTATGAGATATACCTTGGATGTCGCGTTAGCGTCGTCGTCCGTTGTCCATCTTCCGTTGCATCTTCTTCTTCAGTTTTCGTTGGACCGTAGCAAGCAAGCTGTGAGCATTAACCATGCTTGCCATTAGTTCGCTTTGGGTTTCCTCCTTGACTTCAAGTCTACAAGTCTTAAAGTCATATGCGAATACGCAGACAAAAATCTATGCCCCTCCGCCACTGCACCGTCTCCACATCTCCATCCATGAAAGATGTTATGATAGTTTTCTCAAGCCCGAACAATTCGGATCGGGGAGAGAGCTGAATAAACATGCCAACTGATTTGGCATTTTGATTATCTACACATTTCTGCTTACATATTTATTCAAATGTTTAGGTAAGGTCTGTCTATCTGTCTCTGGATGTAGCCTGTACACTGTTCAGCTCCATCGATCGCGTATCGCGTCGCGTGTATGCAAAACTGTTGAATTGTTTAAAAGACTACTTCCGTTGCTTTGTAAGCACCCCAAGGATTGTTTATTCCGAAATTCGAAATCAATATGTCACTTTCAGTCGAATTTCATATGACAGCTAAATTCTAAATAGCTGCTCTTGCATGTTGATCGTCGTGAACGGTTGCGGTCTTTCGGTGGATCGTTCGATCGGAGAGGGGTATCGTGTATGGCATTCGCTGGAATTGTAAATAAGTTGAGTTGGCTTAATTAGAACATCATGATGGCGGCTTCGGCTAAATTTGTTGTATATTGCACTCTCCGATAACCCATTCGAGTAATATTGCATGTAAGTCGATATGCACATGCAGCTGAAGCCCACATTTATTTTCCTAACCACCCAAAGCTGCAATTACACAAATATTAGATAAAAACTGACTGCAACTGTCAATTGCAACAGAATTGATTAGAAAACCCAATGGAAAACGAAAATAAAAACACAAAACACGAAACCAGTTACGCATGCTTTGCTTACGCATGTTTAGAGCGCACTCTGTGACTCTGCTGCTGGGAGCTGGGTGAGGGCAATTACCGCTGAATTCCAAATCCAATGTGGTTGCGGTGTGGCGAGGAACAGAGTGGTGCGGCTGGCAAGACTCGAGCTCAAGCTTGGGTTCGATGACAGACCAAATGTCAAGTAAGTAATTTTCATAATCGCACAGTCTGCGAAAATGTACATACAATATGAATTGAACATAAGTGCTTGATGTGCTTTAGCTTTATAGTCAATGGAGAGGTATGAGAATATGTAATGGCCGGTAAGTAGAGTAACTCTGATAGGTTTACCAAAACGAAGCAATGACACTTGAGCTGACTTCAGTCGCTGCACTAATTTACTTTACAAAGTGAAGTGTCCTACCGCAAAAGTTGGTCGATTAGACAACAACGTCGGTGGCGGCGGCTGTAGCGTCCGTCGTCGCCTTCATCGTAGTCGTCGTCGAAGTAGCGACGACCGACCAAGAAAGACCAAAAAGTGTAGGAGGGGTGTTAGATTTATGCACTTGCCGTTTGCCGTGCTTGGCGCTCAACTTGCTTGCCCAAACGTTGACAGTGGCCAAAACATTTGCAGGTGCAATGTTCCCGATTTTGGCAGTGGGTCAAAATGCAATACAACCAAAACAAAAACAACTAAGAGAAACTAAAAAAAAAAATAAACAAATAACAAAAATAAAAAGAGAAATAAACTAAAGATAAATATAGAGAGATATAAAATTGTTAATGTTAGGAGACACAAGTTGTGGCAACTTTGATGGAGGTAAATCGTATCGGATTCAATAATTGTAATTTGAGGATTTTGCTTTGAGAAAATCACTGAAGTGATGCTGAAGGTTATTGACTTTCTGACTTTTGATTACATCTTAAGTATAGATGCTCAGTGTCGGAGATATTTTTGAGCTCAATTAAAATTTGACGGAAGAGATTGATGTGATGTTGACGGTGGTTAAAGCAACATGAATAAGAGAGTTAGGGGCCAGTTATAGCTATCATTGAAATCGATCCGGAACATTTTTGAATCGATATTTGACTGTGTTTCCCTTTGATTAGATATGAAAATTAAATAATGAAATTTTTGATAAAAAATATAATTGCGCATTTATTTTTCTCTTAAAATTATATTTTTCTATTTTTCAGACGGAAATTCATTCTCCTGGGCAGCTGATACTTTTATTTTCCAAAGTGAAACGAATCGTTCCACTGATTGGTGTTGTAATTTTACATAATTCCAATGACCGATTTCTGTCAGTAAAAACTTTTCAGTGGATTTGAATCAGGATTCAATGACAGAAATTTTTTAATTTTTTTTTATAACAAAAACCAATGATAGCTAACTGGCGCCATAACGTAAGAAAATGGCACGTATTTTTCTATTTTCCTGACAGAAATACATTTTTCTGAACAGCTGATTCTGTTTTGTCAAAAAATAAAACGGATCTTTCCACTGATTTGTGGTCCAATTACATTTAATTCCAATGACAGATGTTTTTTTTTTATTTTTGTATTATTATTTTATCAAAATCTTAAAACTATCTTAAAGATAGACAAAAATTCTTAAAAAAAACTAGCGTAAATTTTAAAAACTTAAAACTATCTTACTGGCCCTATGCGGGTGCTCTAAGTTAATCCATTATCTTATAACTACTGCCTTTCGACCTAAGAACAAGTTTAATGCTAAATAACGAGAACTTAATCTTAAAACCAAGAAAATTTATAAAAAAAAAACTTGGTATCTTTATCATTGTTTTTTTTTTTTATTTTATATAAAACTTAAAACTAAATAAAAAAAGAAAACCGAAACCCATTAAACTTAAATTATAATAGATTAAATTATAATACGTAAGCTACTTAAAACTAACCAAAACCAATAATACTACTTAAAATTACTTAAAACTACTTAAAAACTAGAACAGCCACAGAAACCTTTTTTTTTTTTTTTGGTGCCACAATGACTGTCACTAACCTAATCCGTAATCCTATGTAAGCCGGCCAAGACCAAACGCCCCAGACAACTTTAAATGATATTCTCAATTTGAAGCCACCAAAACTGGTTCTCACCCTATCTCTTCGGTCCCTATCGGAAACAGTCCTAGTGAACCTAAGGCACTCGGCTCCGTCCAGTGCGAGGACGTCTCGACTGTAAAGGAGTCACCTATCTACAGTTTTACGGCTGACGTGGTAGATTAGCGGAACCGCCTCCCTATCCTGTATCAGCCCTCTAGAAAAGCTTCATTCGGAATATGGCCACTTAAACGTTCGTAGTACTCATTGTTGGGGTAGTAAGCTCCAAAGATTAAGCTGTCAGTCGACGACATTGCTCTCGCAATGACCCCTACCAAGCTTCAGCAAGAAATTATCTTTTCTGTTTATGTTGGCCCTGTTGTATAGAATCTGGTTGGAATAGTATTGTTTGTACTCCAACTCTGGTGTTCTGTGTAGTCCAAGGCAACGTCGCAGACATTGTCTCTCAAACACCCGAATCTTTTCCATTTGAGATGGGGCAACGTTGAACCATACCGGGCACCCATATGCAATCATCGGCCGTATAAGGGCCATGTAGCAAATCACCTTCACTGTGCTGTCAAGACGGCTGTTAAAAAACAACCGTTTTGTTATGGCGAAGGCTTCCCTAGCTCTGGCCAGAGCAGCACTCATATGTCTGTCGAAATACAAGTACTGATCCAACCAGATGCCAAGGTACTTTACTACACTTTTGTTCGCCAGTGGCTGTCGATTTGGTCCAACGATCGCTACATTTCCAGTTCCAGCGGAGTCCTGAACAGAATAGTTTCGCATTTCTGAAAGTTGATTGTCGCAGTCGCCCTGCAAAAGTGTCTTGATAACCTCAATTTTGGGGGCCGTTCTGTACGCAATTAGGTCGTCGTCAGCGTTCGCTATTGCCTGAGTCAGGCTTGCTATCAGATCACTGGTGTAAATGCTGAATAAGATCGGCGAGTTAACCGCTCCCTGTTGAAGACCATTTTTAATATCAAAGATTTTGGTAGATGTTACATTGCCAATTTCGACAATATAATAAATAAACCGCCTGCCATTGAGCATGTCATAAAGCACATACAATAGTGGTTTACTAATGCCGAGTCTGTTTAACTTTAGATGCAGACCCTCTAACCACACGGTGTCAAAGGCCTTCTCCAAGTCAACCACACAAGCACCCGCACATTGCCTTTTACATTTGTTCCATTGGATATCAGAAACGAGCTTAGACACCGATTATTCGGAATTTTTTTGTTGTTCTCAGCCCACTTGGACAGAGCTCTATTTATAACCTTCTCGAATACCTTACTGATACTTGGCAGAAGACTTATCGACCGGAGATTTGCCGGATTGGAGTTGTCCTTTTCCTTTTTCAAGAGGGGATGTGCCACAGCTGTTTTCCAACGGACCGGATAATATGCATTATTCAGAACGTTGTTAAACAGAGTGGTATAAATGTCCACAGCTTCCTGCGGTAAATGTGTGCTCGGCGATGATGGTATTTGCCAAGTTTTCGTCATTGAACCTGGTAAATCCGAGATTCTCGGATCCCCACTGCGTTATGTCGTTACGCAGCAGAAGTGGTGCTGCAGTGTTCTATGCTCCAGCTAGGATTCACCTTGTGCACTTGCTGGAAAGCAGCCCCCACGGCGTCTGCTTCCTCCTGCGGATCTTCGACAACAAAGGACGGCGTCTCCTTGATCTATTCCTGCTGTCAGAAGTACGTCTCTACTCTCTGTCGTCCTCTGAAGCTTAAGACAAAGAAGGTCCTTCTGATCATTCCTCCTAAAGATCTAGTTAAGTTGCGGAAACATACTCGGGTCACTAGAGTTAACGGCTCGAATTGATCAATTTGTTTACGTTTTTTATCGACGACTTTAATGTCCTAACCTCCAGATTGTTTGGGTCAATAAACCTCCGGTACAAAAGTTTAAGCCTTGTCAGAAGTCTACTTTTGTGTCTGTGCAGTGCATCTGTAGTCTCGTTACGGTACAAGTTCGTAGTGTCTCGTTCCTTGTATTTCGGTATAGCTCTTTCCATGGTTCGTTGGATTGTCTCTTCCATTTGTTGCTAATATACGTCAATCTCGGTATTAGTCAAATTCCTGTAGATTGGTGGGGATATGTTTCTAGACCCAAGTTCTCTCGCTAAAGCGTCTCCGGAGCTCTCGGCACTAGGGCCGGTTTGGCTGCCTTTGGCGCAGGCAGCTTTCCTTCCTGAAGCTATTTGGGCGTAGGAAATTTGGTGGTTGACGGGCAGCAATGACAGATGTCCGTGGATTTCAATGATGAATATTTCAAAAGTAAGAATATTTCAAAGAGAGCTTTTGAACGCTTGAAGCCACATTGATTGCAATTCTTAAAGATTGGAGGGTTAATTTTTTGTACAGATCATATTTTTTGATGGATTATTTGAAGCTGAATACATACAAAACTCATAACATCTGCATTGTTATAAGCGTAGAACTTTAAGTTGGCAACACTATTTAAACTAGAGAAAATTATGTCAGCAGTCAAATGATTTATTGGTTTGACATTTCAACATAAATAGATTGACGCCTGCAATTTGTGCAAATTTATTTTGAAAATCATGGTTCTGTTCGAAATTTTCATGAGCGAATTTTGTTTAGCGGAGGAGCTCACTTCTGTTGGTTGATAATCAATAAACAAAACTGCCATGTTTGGAAAGATGATAATCACCAAATGCAGTTTGAAACATCGTTATATCAACAAAATTGACAGTTTGACGAGAATAAACTAAATTCCATGTCAAAAATCAACCTTTGTAATCCATTTAAAGTTTTATATTTCTATATAAAAAACACCTTTAAAAAGTTCAAGCTGTAATTAACCTTGCAAGCATTTCTTGTTTCTAATTTGTATGTCTATTGTCAGCACTAAAAATCTGAATTAAAATGAAGTGATAAATAATTTACGATAAAAATAATTAATTATATTTTCTGTTTTCTCCAAAGCAAAATCGTGCACTTGATCCCAAAGGTGTTTGTTAGTTGTTCTTGTCAGTTTGCCCTCACATCATAAGAAAGACTTGACACGTTTAGCTTCGAAGAATTGTTGTTTGGTTATTGGTTCTGGGTACATGAAAAGTCTATTAATTATTGTTACCTTGAAATCTGATAATCAATGTAAGGCCTTTTTTTCCAATGAAAAACCACAACATCCACCTGCAATTATCGTCATCACAATAGAAAACCGCAACACGTCATAATTGACCTGGTCCAAAAGTGCACTCATTCATTGAAATTCAATCCGATGCAATGCACAGACACAGGCACACAATTCAAAGACAATATACCCCTTGGAACAAGTCTATCTCATGATCATCATCGTTTCTGAGTCATTCATTCAAGTTCAATGTGGGATTGCCTAGATTGATAATAATTGGGTGCAACAATGTAAACGTACCTTTAGCATAGCTGCAGATGCATTTAACACTAAGTTAAACCCACCCACGCACGCCCGGCACAAGCATCAACATACATTATGTATAGAGGCAGGAATGTAACACTGTCATCAAACATCAAATCACCAATAACTATACAACCCTTGACTCATCATCTTGGCCACAAAATTTATTCCGTCACATAAAATGCTAATTCACCTCATTCCGTCGTCGTCGCGTTCGTCGCCGTTGCCGCATTTAAAGTCGGATTGTAGTCTTCGTCGTCATGTGGTTATTGTTGTTGCTGTCGCTAGACAGATCACCCAAAGATCACCAAGAATTATCATAAACGACGATGTCAACATTGTCGTCGATTGCGCTGAATAATGCAAGCAAAATGGCAATATCGAAAATTACCATTCGTGTCGCTGGCTGCTGTCAACGGAATGCGTTAAAAGTCTCTTGCGGTGCATATTTTTGGGCCACGTTCTGTTTTGAGAATTGAAAGATATTTTTGAATATTTTCCCAGAAAAATACAAAAAAATGAATGTGAAACACAAACAAATAGAAAAACACATTGATGTGTTTTATTGGCGGCCATGATGATGATGATGAGATGATGACGACGACGACTAACGTTAAAGTCGAACAACTCCGACGACGACTGGCGGCCACATGTTGGAATGCATCAACAAAACGTGAAAATTGGCGTGTTCAATAAAACGTTCAAACTCAAATCGTTCAACAAAAAAAAACAAAATGGAAAAAAACTTTAAAACTTGTAAATCAAAGCGAAAAACAAAAATCTAAATCAGTTCAGTTTAACGAACGCAAACAGCTGTCACAGAACGCAACGTAGCGGGGTGATTATGTCGAAATTTTGCATGCAATTATCATATGGGCCATGTGTCTGTACGTTTTGTGTATGCCTGTGCCTGATGTGCGTCACCGTCAAACGGATCGTGTTTTATTACCCTTTGGTTTCGGGAATTTTATTTTTCGTGATAAAAATATGCATGCACAAAAAATATTTTTGTAATATGGACGATAGGTAAATGGGAATTGAGTCAAATAAAACTTTCTCACAGAAAAAAAAGAAACTGTAAATAAAGACAGGTACCCAATCGGAAATGCACATATCCAGAGAAAACCTGACAATTGAAAAAGTTCTGTTTTTTGTTTTGTTCTTGTTTTTGGTTCTGGTGTCCAGAGCACATGGAATTTCCAAATGCAACTCACTCAGTCATTGACACGTCCATGTGACATTTGTCACATTCTTTTTTCTCTGTTTCAGCAATTTACCGTAAAACATTCCGCAACACGTAGTCTTTCCTCATATATTACTGCACGAATGTAAAGAAGTTAAAAAGAACAACAAAACAGTTTCGTTCGATTCTTGAGAAAGAAATGCGGTGCAATTAGCACCTTGTCGCCGTTTTGTGTTGTGTTAGGTGTACAACAGAACAGAGTGTCTTTTCTATGGAGTATTATGTAGAAGTAGTATAGAAGTACCTGACTTCACATCTCGATTCTCAAAAGGTGTGATAGCCAGTGCCGACAATTTCCTGTAGACAGACACCCGATCTTTTTATATATTTTTTTTGCAATAAATCACTGAACCATAAAACACGATTTTATGAGATTCTTACATTACGCCGAGTAACCAAGTTAATATGTTTTTTTTTTTATGAAGTACATACATGCCTACTGGAACGTGCTAAGAATATTTTGCATGTTCTTTAGAAGGTATTAATAAACATGGTTTGGTTACATAGGAACATAAGTCGGTTCTAGAGAAATGATTTTTCTTGGATCGTAGATATTAGATACCTAAATATACAGCATCATGTATTAAATATTTTATGTCGTACTTAACTTACAGAAGTAGCATTAAAAAAATAAAAACCTAACTTAAAACTATAAGGAATATAAGTTTGACTAAAGTTCACGAGTTCAAGCTAAGAATGTAACCTAACACCATGTGCACATTATTAAGATCCGATATTAGTATGAAAATGACAGAAAATAGACATTTCCCCAATTCGACGACAAACAAGTTGACAATTCGTTCATTATAGAAAAAATCGTTCAATTGACATTTAACGTTGTATTTGATTAGCTTTTTTTCCGACTGATTGACACTTTAATGACATAACGGAACGATCAATTCACTCATACTCAGAATTTCTATGGTTTTCTGTGTATTTAAGTCCCAAGCTCCGATTATTAAATTTCTTTATATAAATATGATAGAAAGTTTTAAAATTACAAATGTTTGCCATTTCTCTTCCCAATTTTGACAGTTCATTAAAAGAAAATTTGAAACATTGCAGAAACATAATGAGCTGTCAAAATTTTAGTCTTTACACTTCGTTACAAATTTAAAATAGTTATGTCTGATTAACATCGACATCGTAATGCCATTCAGTTTTAGCAAGTGACATTTTATGTCAAAAGTAAAGTTAGGATACGAACAACGAGTAAACGGAAATAAATTTGATGATTAGATGATAGACTTTTTGCAACACAAAACTGTAATACCCGAGTTTTTCTGGCATTCTATAAATAGCAGAGTAGAAAATTTACAAGAAAACGAATCGGCAGTAACCAAATTTTTGTATTTAAAAATTGGTACAACTGAAAGAAGATCTGTCAGAAACATAATACAAAAAAAAACACAATAATAGAAGAAAGTTTTGTGAAAATCAATAGTTAAAATTAACTTCAGACAAAAAAACTAATAAAATGGACAAATTCCAAAAAGAAATGGTAAGAAAACATCTGGAAATTGAGATTCTATAAAAATAGTTCATAACATGTTCAGCTTTGACATAAAATAAAAACTTCAACAAGGGGGTTTGTTCGTAGACTTCTACATTAACATGTGATATTTAAGCGAGCTTGAGGCTCGTCTCAATTCTTTATATAACTGAATCGAGGTGTAATTGGCTTGATTTGACTCGAATCCGGTCGGGGGTAGGAGTCGATTGTTTATTTGCATGTTTGTGTACAAAAAAATATAGTTTTCTTATAATAAAAAAATGTGCATGGAGTAGAAAGCGTATTCTTATATGTTACTGAACTTTTCAGTTCTTCATTGTTTAACACAAATCAAACTCTCTCACTTGCACTTCATAGGAAACATCAAAACACCATTTGCATTTTAAAATGTGCTGTCAAACTTAATCATTTTTAAATCTTCTTGTGGTGTGAAAACACCAGAAAGATTTATTTAATATAAACTGAGATAAACCTTTGGTGGAAACATAGCAATACTTAATTATCTTTTCTATTCTTGCAAACGAAGCCCAGTTAGTCCATTTTCATTAACAAAACTAAATAATATCAACAGTAACAGATTGATTTTTTTTCGCCAATGGAAAACACATGATTCCAAAAATGCACAACTATTCAACGAACACTGCCATCGGTATACGAATGCAATATCAATCGTACCAACATTTGAGAACGAAATCACATAAGATCCATTCGAGACTCGTATAAATATCAAAAACCCATCAGTACTAAGACTCTACTTTATCTTTTATCGGTAGTATTCAAACTACGGATATTGTTTTTGTTATTCGTGTAAAATCCTTCAATACTTTTGATATAGGCCAAATAAGCATATAGAATTTTCACAATTTTCTGAGCTTTTAGAAGAAATCTCTCTGGGTTTTCCAAATATAGTTTTATGTGAAAATTTTAATTGCAATCTACTAAGCCCAAAAAATGTTTGCGTTCACTCAATCTTAGCCCAGTTAATACTATGTGACTCCGATTCACTTCTTTGACGGAGGCGCAACACTGGTTGACTTATTTTTAGTTGGTGAAATTAGGGATGTGGTTTTGTATGATCAACGTTCCGCACCGGCTTTTTCAAGGCATAACTTAATATTTTTGACAATAAATTTAAATCTTAAATATGCCGTCAAACAGATTTCATACCGTGATTTTAAGAATATTATTGGTCTGCACTTGGAGGAATATACAAGAGCCACCAATTCGGTTAACAATTTCTACATGCCTTCCAATGAACAAGTTCAATTCTTAACGAAAAAGATAAATCTTCTGTACGACACCCATGTACCCTTGAAAACAAAAAATTTGAAACAAAATGAAAAGTCCTGGTTTACAAATAATATCGTTAATGCAAAAACGGGATCATGCATTTAATAATTGGAAGCGGTATCGATTGCCCGAGTAACGACTCACACTTTGTTCTCTTCGGAACAGATTTATTGCGGAAATTCGTACAGCTAAATCTCAAATTTTCTCTAAGCATTTAAATGCTTCACTGAATGGGCGACAACTATGAAGAAACTTGCTAAACGTTGGCATTGGAAATTCGAGAAATGCGTCTCCTTCGCCTTTGCCAATCACTTCTGGGGTTGTCTCGTTTGCGGAAGACTCAGATCATCCTGGTTTCGGTTTTCGAGCAGTAGATTCTATTGATGTTGTAGAAAGCTTACTCTCAATAAAGTCTAATGCTATTGGTCTGGAGTTTACCCTGACATTTGGAAGGTGGTAAAAATCTTACCACCTTCTAAAAACGCTAAAGTAACCGAATTCAGACCTATCCCAATTCTTTCTTAATTATCTTTTTTTTTGAGAAAATTTTGCAGAAACAAATTAACGCTTTTCTTACGACTAACTCCCTGCTTACCTCGCAACAATCTGGTTTTCGCAAAAAGCTCAATTGTTTAACTGCGCTTTTGAACGTAACTGAAGACATAAGGCAATCGTTGGATAAGGATAATGTAACTTTTTTGGTTTAATTTGATTTCTCCAAGACATTTGACACAGTTAATCATGTCATACTTTGTAACAAGCTTATGCAGCAGTTTAATTTTTCAACAGGCGCCACAAGGCTCATATATTCATATTTAAACAAGCTGGTGACAGTTTGTCCAATTTTCTACCAACGTTATCTGGCGTTCCTCAAGGATCGATACTGAGTCCTTTACTATTCTCAATGTATTCAAATGAACTACCATCTTTGATCGATAATAGTTCCTGTCATTTGTATGCCGATGACGTCCAACTAAGCTGCCCTCTCGGACTTATTGACAATGGAGTCTCCAATGTCAATGAGGACCCTAAGAAAAATTTGAAATTGATCCCACTTAAATGGTCTTTTTCGGAATTCAAAGAAATCTAAATGATTAGCTGTCTCAAGAAAGAACTTAAATCTTGTTTATTTTCCTCAAATTTTGTTAAGTGATAATCCAATCGAATACGTACAGACTGCAAGGAACCTTGGCGTTACATTTATTCGATTTTTGACTTGGGACGATCACACAAACGGACTTGTAAGCAAAATGTATGGTGCTCTACGTACACTTTGGGTAACCCAGTATTTTACGCCAGTAAATATTGCTCACACAACAACCACAATATTGTTTGACAGAATTGACAGAATACGTTTTCCCACCTCTAACATGACTCGTCAACTAGTTCACCCTCGCTATACATGCTTAACATCTGTGCGTCAATTTTTTGTAAATTCAGTTCGCCTCTGGAAAACAAACAAACCTAAATGTGGGAAACGGAAATATTAACTAGAAATGTCAAAAACACAAACGTCAAATGAATGGATTCAGAATGTAACTAAAAGTTGGAGCCGCCATTTTGAATTTTTATCTTAATACAATGTTAAGAGATGGTAATATGTTAAGATCTTTTAACTTGTAGATGAAGGTTAAAATTGATAAGAAAACATAAAATCAATGCATATAAAAACATTGAAACATGAATTCCTCTTAAAATTATCAACAACACAGGAAGTTGTCTTAAACAGTATAATTGCTTTGCTAATTTGTTTAGGTTTTCAAAAGTAGTTCGTTAAAAGCCTTCTTATCTTCAAAATAGAAAAAATGTACTCGTAAGGTATGTGTACCAAAGAATCAATAAAACCAATTTTGAAATATGCACTTGAATTTTTACAGATAAACCTCAATTTTAATTTATTGCTAATGGAAGTTGGTATTTTTTGAAAACCTGGGTATGTTTTCTGTGTCAAACAACAGGTACTCATACCTCATTGCTACAAAATGTATAATTTCTTTTTTGCAGATAAAATATCCGGATAAGAAGAAATGGTTTACACGAACGAGAAGGTATTTGTATTTTTCATCATGTGGTAAGAAACAAGTGGTCGACCTCGACCACCTGCAAGGGTAAAGTTGAGGGTGCATTTTTATATACGATAGATAGGTATACTCTTTGCAACTTCATGTTTATACAATTTTATATATTCACTCAACCTACAACAATTATTATTATCAGCTTGAAAAATGAATTCATCCATATCAGGTGTGTTTGGTGTTTCCATTGAAAAAAAGATAGTTTTCAAAAACAACAACAAAAACGAAAAAGATGCGCTAAAAGAAAAATGCATACCTTCTATTTTTATGATCGTGAATATTTCTGTCTGGAAAAAGTCATTTAATTTGCATTAAGATGTCTAGACGTAAAAAAAAAAATAAAGGCATGTATATTATTTGTAGACATAAACATAAATGTAGGTGAAATTTTAATGAAATAGAGAGGTCATAACTAAGGTTTTGTAGTTTTAGTAGACGACGACGTCTGCTGTCAATTATGTAGAGGTATATTTTTAGCTAATTGTGTTTATATTCACATATTTTAGATAAGGTTTCATAATTTTCAATCTACCGAAGAAAATTGGAAGCAGAATGTGTGTGTCCTTCGCATGAAAACAAAAAACATAGAAAACATCGCATGTCAAAATTGAAGCAATGATAATTTTTAGGTAATAAATCCCCCATTTGAAAAAAATTATTGACTTAACATCATAAGAATTTCTCAAACACATCGAATCGAAAATGTTGAAAATATTTCAAAACAAAGTTGAAAACTTGGCAAATTAGTGACGATCAATTGACAGATAGCTACACAGGTAGACAAAACTTCTTAGATTTTTCTTTACCACTATTAGTTTGACTTTTTTTAAGCACTAATGGCTGAAACACATACACGCTTCAGCTTCGGCTTCGTCTGCGTTACGTTAGGCTTGCTTCGAGGTTGCTTTGAATGACATTTCTATTATTTCATCCCTCCAAAGAGCAAATATATTGTTTGTTGACATTTTTTTACTGCTGATGGGCTGTCAGACAAAGCAAATGTTCAGAAAATTGAACTAGAGCTTCCGTTTGGAGTCACATTACGTTACATCACATTCTTTTTCTTACGATTGTCAAACAAAACGTGAGGTCGAAGCTACATTGTGATAGCATGCATTGAATTCCTATGGCTGAACTCGTAAACGTCAGGCAAAGCCGAAGCTGAAGCGTGTATGTGATTCAGCCATAAAGCATCTTGCACATGAGCTACGAACTGCGAACTGTGGATGTTAGCATATTTTGACTTTTATTTCACATGAGCTTTATTTCTATTTTCAGACAGCTGCGATTTGTCACTTTATAATTACCCTTTTCAACATACAAAACAAGAGTGGAATAATTTTGAGGTTAAGTTGAGCGCGAACACTTTATTCGTTGCAGTGTGGATGGTATGTGGAACGCGTGTAGAATTTGACAGTTTGTAGCAACCACACTGCAATTCGTTACTTACAAATTGTTTTTACAAAATTGTCTTGTTTTAGCAAAACAAAATGCAAATTTTATTATCCTAACATAAGTGTCAATTGGTTTCTCATAATTTAAATGTGTTTTTGTTTGAAATTAACTTTTTGAAATGTGAAAAATCCCGTTTGTCCGTCCATTCGTTGTTTGGTTTCATGTGGAAGATCCTTAATTTTTCTATCACATAATATTTTAAAAATATACCTCTAAGGCTAAATTAAAACACAACATTGTTACATGTACAAATTTGTATGTTCTAGATACAGTTTTAGCCATTAAGTATCTTACTTTGTTTCTGGGAATTCCCGTTAATTATGATGTAGTTAACATATAATATTTTGAGAAATTTTTATTTTGAAGCTTTCGAATTTTTGGAAAACACGTTTCGGAGTCAATTTTTGGTTATCTAATTTTAATTATCTGCTCAATGTTTAAAAACACTCGTTTCCATCATTGTTTTTATGTAGGCTCCATCATCTAGCGTTTTTTTTTCAACTAGTTCTTATTTCGTGAATGGTAACACTTAGCTCATGTCTGATTTGACAGATAAATAGTTTTATCGTTATCCTGAATGAATATGGCTGTGTATAAGCTTGAACAACGCTGGTAACAACGCGTGGAGAAGATGCCGATTTTTCCAAAAATAATTATCTTTTCAGATGAAGCTCATTTTGATCTTGGCGGGTATGTAGACAAGCAAAATTGTCGCATTTGGGCACAGAAAACCCGCAAGCATACATTGAAAAGCCGAAACACCCTAAACGAGTCTCTGTTTGGTGTGGATTTAGGTGAAGAGGCATAATTGGGCCATTTTTCTTCGAAAATGAGCAAGGAGTGGCAGTTACATTTAATGGAATTCGTTATCGGGCCTGTTGAACTAATTTTGTTCACAAAAATTGAAGAGGACGATATTGGCAATATTTGATCTCAACAGAACGGCGCTACGTGCCACACAGCCAAAGCTACAGTAGATGTTTTTATAGCATTTAAAAAAAAAGAAGTTATTTGGGGGATCCTATATTATGTATGTTCAATATATTTCAAAAACTTGAAATAATGGTTTTTTGGAGACGAAGAATTTAGAAACCTTTTAAGAACAAATTTTTCAGCGTGGTTTTCAAGAAGAAATAAAACTCATATAATTAAATGGCTACCGCTCAAGAAGCCTAATTTTCGACCTCTTTTTGTAGCAATCGGGGCCCCATGCTTAACTCGGCAAATGTTCACTTTCAAGCCGTCAATCGTATTGCGCTTATATGTATGTTAAGACGAGCGATTTTACAAAGCACCACAAACAAAACTAATGGTGCTAAACCGCATGATTTTGGAGGTCACTACGCGAGATAATGCTAACAACAAATATTTCCTATAAAATATTGATTGTTGCGTTGCGTTACGCGAACCAAACCATTATTATTTTAATAAATTTGCACTGTTTTCAAACGGTGGTCAGGAGTGCATTTTTTAATTATGAAATGTCAAACCAAACTGAGCATAAATCAAGTGACATCTGTCAAAATGAAGAAAAAAGTATTGCCCGATTGAAAACCACAGCTCTAGAGTTCCACCCAAATATTTATACTGAATATTGCCTGTAGATTATAGATTTGGAAAACCATAACGAATTTAAAAAAAAAACGACTTTATGAATTTAAATTTCTTTAAAAAGCTTTTGTGAATAATTATAGAGACTGGTTTAAATTAAGGAGAAGTGCAATTTGATTGCCTGGAACAAAACATTGTCGACCAATGGGATTCGATTCATTGAGTGTTTGCTCATTTGAGAAAAATAGCACCTCACACATTATAATCAAGTCACTAATGGCTGAAACACATACACGCTTCAGCTTCGGCTTCGCTGCGTTACGTTAGGCCTGCTTCGATGTTGCTTTGAATGACATTTCTATTATTTCATCCCTCCAAAGAGCAAATATTTTGTTTGTTGACATTTTTTACAGCTGATGAGCTGTCAGACAAAGCAAATGTTCAGATAATTGAACTAGAGCTTCCGTTTGAAGTCACATTACGTTCCTTTCCTTACGATTGTCAAACGAAACGTGAGGTCGAAGCTCCATTGTGATTGCATGCATTGAATTCCTATGGCTGAACTCGTAAACGTCAGGCAAAGCCGAAGCTGAAGCGTGTTTGTGTTTCAGCCATAAAGCAGCAAAAGAAACATAGAAAACATAGAACTTTAAATTGAAGTTACAAGTAAACACTTATTAATAACAAGCTATAAGGGATTTGACTGCACCACTTTAGAGTATGCTTCTTTCCATATGAAACTTTGAAAAACATCGAAAAAATGTAAAAAAAAAACACCTAATGTCAGAAATAAATGTTTACCCTTATGCAAGAGACTAGATCAAGTTAAAATAAGTATAACTAGGAAATAACATAGAAAACTTCGCACGTCATATTGACATCATGAGTGTGGTATGACACTTATCAAGAGAAAACTATAGGGGAATAAAATCTTCATTTATAAGCTTTAATTTATAATAATTTCATTAAAAAATAGAAAAAAACATTGGATACATACATCTCTTGTCAAAGTTAGAATAATCAAAAGTATATGGTTAACAACAAAATGACAGCTAATCAAAATTAGAGTTACAAAAGTCTCAATCCATCTGTAAGGAAGGAATATAGCCAAAACTAAGAGTTAGGTTGATCGGGCTTAAACAGGTTTCTTGCCGACCTTACGACATTTAATGACGTGTCAGAAAGCGCGACCTAAGAGTGTAATGTAACTTCAAACTTTGGACATTTGAAAGAATGTTTACTTAAGTTTAAATTTTTTTTTTATTTTTTTATTTAATTCTTTTGAAAGTTTGAAATAAAACAAACAAGATTACTATGACAATACAGTTGCAAGCTGTCAAAACGTCACCTATAAAATATTAAATAAAGAAAAGATCTATTCTGGTGTTGCGGTCGAGCTTACGAAACTTACGATCCGAAGCAGAGACAAAGCCTGAGAAACTACTTCAGAATGACTCTTAAGGGTCCATTGTATACGATTTGTCAAAGTCGGCGCAACAGAACGCGTGGTTAAGGTTTAGCTATGAGCCATCATAGGCTAAAGAGTAGCAAACTAGAACCTAGAAAAAAAAAGACATTTAACTCCTATGGCTGAAAACACAAACACGCTTCAACTTCAGCTTGACGTTTACGAGTTCGGCCAAAGGAATTCAATGCATGATATCACAATAGCTGCGTTCAATCCTAGACAGATAAATTATCCGGATACCTTTTTGTTAGTGTTTTACGTGTAAAGCAACAGCTAATCAAAAACAGCTGAGATGTCAAAAAAGGAATCGAAAGGTATCCAAGAATTTGTGGGGTATTAAGGTATCTGACAGAACAGCTGATTCAATACATGGTTGAATTTCAAGAGCATTTATCTGTTAAACGTAAATTGTTTAAAACCGGAGATTTCGCAACTAAATTATTAATCGTATAGAATTCCAATTGAGCTAAGAGGAAATTTAACATAGATTACAGATTAAGGTTAACTCTTATTTATTAAATTGTTACGCACCTATCAATTCATCATCGTCCGACGAATCAGTTGAATTATCCATTAAATTTTTTATCATACAACAATTTTGACTTCGAAGCTTAAATGTTTCTCTGCCTTTTGTGAACAGCTGGAAGTTGTTTTCATTTTTTGACAGCTTTCTCAATACAGCTATCCAACTCGTTCCAGGATACTCTATCCGACACGAGATTGAACGCAGCCAATGAAGCTTTGACCTCACGTTTCATTTGACAATCGTAAGGAAAAGAACGTAATGTTACGTAATGTGACTCCAAACGAAAGCTCTAGTTCAAATTTGCTGAACATTTGCTTTGTCTGACAGCTCCACATTTGCTTTTCGAGGGATTAATGTCGTTCAAAGCAACCCCGAAGCAGGCCCATCGTAACGCAGACGAAGCCGAAGAGCTGAAGCGTGTTTGTGTTTCAGCCATTAAGCTTTCTTAACTTTTTTTAATGGAAATGGCATCGTAAATTGAGCCTAACAAAAAGCATAGAAAATATAGAACATTTAATGTAAAGCTGTCTAAAAGCATTTATGGTTTTTTCTTAAACCACTTTATTAAAAAAAAGTGTTAGAAGTTCAATGCCTGCTATCACAATAAAGCTTCCACCTCACGTTTCATTTGACAAGCGTAAGGAAAAGAACGTAATGTTACGTAATCTTTCTACTCCAAACGGAAGCTCTAGCTCAAATTTGCTGAACATTTGCTTTGTCTGACAGCTCCACAGCTGTAAAAATGTCAACAAACAAAATACATTTGCTTTTGGAGGGACTCCCATTGGTTATTATAGGAATGTCATTCAAAGCAACCTCGAAGCCGGCCTATCGTAACGTAGACGAAGCCGAAGCTAAAGAGTGTTTGTGTTAAGCTTCCTAAACTTTTTTGGAATTGACATCGTAAACTTGATTATAAAGTTAGAAATTAGCCTAACAAAAAACATTATTTATGGTTTTTTTTTTCAAAACCACTTTATTCAAAAAAAAGTGTTCGAAGGCAAATGTATGACGTTAAAATCTATCTATATAATCTCGTCTAGGTTAAGTCAAGGTATGCAAATAGGCACTTTATAAAAATCCTAATATTCATTTACCGCATCATTCATTCAAATGAATCTTGATTCAAAGAAAAATGGAATTAAATAACTACCTGAGAAAAAAACACATCATAAAGTCAAACACTCTGTTTGTATAACTCTAAAGCAAAAACATACAAATAACCATTATCGCATATAAAACGATACCAATAATAAAACAAACCGAAACTGACACAACAATCTGCCGTTTTCGTATTATCCTGACATGATTACCTTACTTACCTTTGCTCATATCAACATCATCATCGCGTCATCGGTCGTCGGTATAGATAGAAAAAACTCTCGTAAAACAAGAAAAGGTGTAAAAAATCCAGGTGATCCAGTATCACCATATAAAATATTTAGGTAAGTTTTTCTAGATTAGGGATTAAAATATCCATCCTCTCGCATAAAAACGCATGTGTCCTTTTTTTTGTGTTGATGAATATTTGGCCGCCGCGCCGCACTCGCACATTTGGATAGATTACCCTCTCAAAAATGTGTACTTTGAATCATCTAGCACCTTTCCCTTTGGACTTTTACCGTGTGTCGAAAACCAAATCAACCCTCCCAAGAGCCCAAAAAAGCAGAACCTCTTTATACATAGGTACGAGTATAGAGCATCTGCGCGCCCTGATGCGGCTGAATGTCGTCCTCGACTCAAACTCGAACTCGACCTTTTGACGTTCTCTTCTCGTTCTCTACACAATCGAAGTCTCACATGTCCTCCAGATAGTGCGCCGCGCCGATTTCGACCGAAACCCGAAATTGAAATTGAAAACTCCCAGAAGCCCATTCAACAGCAGAGCAGAAGCCAGCAGAAGAACAAAAATGTGTTCGCGTAATAATTCGAATCCGAACATTTGTTCGTCACATTTACAACTAATGCTGTTAAGTTAAAGACCGGCAGGGACTGCAATGGCATCGGGCTCGGGCGCCTATCTACAGCTTGAGAGTGTTTTTCACTTCCTTGTTTTGTATATATGACGAGTAAGTACGAGTGTTATGCATTTGCAAGGACATTCACTTCACACATGCGATCATTTGCCATCGGCATATGTGTCGTTTTTATTGAACCAAGCATATGTACGCTTGTTTTCAAATTTCAAAAACAAAAAGAAAACGAAAGACTCTTCAATACTATAATAATTGTGTGTGGTGCACACGTGGTGCTTCTCAACGCAAATATACGCTAGGCTACGCGTCCTTCTTCCTGGGAGAGTTAAAATAAAACGTCACACGGTCACTGCAGTGGCAGCAGCAGCGGTACAACGCGGCTGTCGTTTGGGATCGATTCAAATGAATTAACGTTGTTTTGTTAGTTGTTGGTTTGTGTGTTGTTTTGCACTGCATGCTGCTGCTGCAGTTGTTGCTGGTACCGCTACTGCAGCATGCCACATTTGGCGGATATACAATTTAATCTAGTCGATGACAACTATTATATTGGCAGCAGCAGCGGCTATATTATATTATGCCGCGCTCTAGATACAAAACTTGCACAAAGTGCAGCTGCAGCAGCAACAGAATTTCTTCGTATCGCGAGAAATTGGCATTCCGCTGGCGCTGGTCCGTCGTTGATCGTTGATAGTTGATCGTGTTGATCAACAACAACATTATTGGCGTCTATCTCTATGTGGCACGAGATTTGAACCAGTTACTCATCCGGGAGGTTCAGTTAAAGTTAAGAGAGATAGGTTAAGTTAGGTATATGAATGGCACTTTTAAGTAGATAGCCAGTTTGCCCACTAGAAAAATTTTAATCTATACTAGTAAGTAAAGGGTGTTTTTTTTTAAGAGTTACATAGGACTTTGAAATGTAGTAAAACAAAGATTCGAAAGATAATCTCTGGACCGCTACGGTTGGCTCCTAAGCAGTCTTATCTGGAGGTCAAATTTTCGATAACCTTTTCTAACATATGTCTCCGTACATCGGAAATAACGCAGCGAATGTTGTCCCATAAGTGGTCAATCGTTTCAAGCTAATAAGTAGGCTAGCAAGATCACATATCCCCACAGAAAGTTGTCTAACTGCACGCGTGGCGTTAATAGCTGAAACACAATCATACTTCAGCTTCGGCTTCGCCTGACGTTTACGAGTTCAGTCATAGGAATTAAATGCATGCTATCACAATGAAGCTTCAACCTCACGTTACATTTGACAATCGTAAGGAAGTAACGTAATGTGTCTTTAAACAAAAGCTCTAGTTCAAATTTGCTGAACATTTGCTTTGTGTGACAGCTGTAAAAAATCAACAAACTAACATTGGTTGTTATAGGCTCTGTAAGCTTCGCCGATAATGACAGAAAAGCCATTTTAGAAATGTCATATTGGAAGTGTCATTCAAAGCAAAATCGAAGCAGGTCCAACGTAACGCAGACGAAGCTGAAGTGTGTTTGTGTTTCAGCCATAAATTACACTACCATTAAGGCCAATTCACATTCCCGTGACGTGAAACTATGTCTTCACCAAACTTTTCAGTTATTAAATCATTTCTTGCGCGAGCAGTATGAAATATTGCACCGCCACGCCGCCGCCATCTTGTAGAGACCACAGGTCCTGCACATCATGGTTGTTCAATTGATGAACGAAAAGTTCAGTTATCACTGCTCTAAAAGTGGTCAACGTCACGTCAGCTCTAACGTTCTGGCCAGCATCGATTTTTAGAGAGTAGTGACAATTATTCCACCGACCCATAAAGCACATCATGCAGTCAATTTCTGTGGATGTAATGATGTCTCAACATATTTTATCACGTCAAATATTGCAGTTCTCTTTATTGACCGTAAAATGTCAAACGTACAATGGCTTTAGTGTTCGATACGTACATATTTCGAGCATTTTTATAATTTTTAAAAGAAATTTGCACAATTTTGACGTCTATTCATGCTTAAACGTCAAACCAAACTTAAAATAACTCGCTTGACAGCTGACAAAATGGCCGCCTGTTAAAATAGTATTACCAGCTTAAAGTTCCATAAAATAAACACCTTTTATAGTTGCGCAGCTGACTTCTAATACTTCTTAAAGATATACGAAAGTATAGGAACCTGAAAAATAAGCTTGACAGTTTTCTCAAATGCAAATTTATTTTATAAGATCATTGAACGAATGTGATTAGTTTTTTTGTTGTTGTCTTAAATTCAATAAAAATAAAATAAACACATCTAACTTCTACAAATAGATATGTAGATACTTCTGCTGTTTGCAGAAGTTTTTCTGTTTTTTGTTTGCATCAATAAATTGGGCAGGTGCATAAGTTATGTGAACATTTTTAACGTATTTTGTTAAACAAGCTTGATATACATGATTTCATATGACAAAATAGAAAGCATACTTCAAAACTAGGTAAGAGCCGGTTTTTTTTATTACGAGTATCGTTAAGATTTGATCTAAACTTGTAGATCATCAAACAAAAAAAAAAACATGCATTACTACAAGATCACAAGATCGTAGACTACTATATCGAGATCAAGTTTGGTGATCTAAAGATTAATCTTTTTTTTCAAACTCTCACGGGTTCAAATTATGGCTATTTGCAAATGGCTTAAGTGGTGTAAGCAAATTAGACAACAGATATATCAAACAAGTTTCAAGGAGCTTAACTATCTGGCAAAACTGTGAAAGCTGGGACTTTGTTATGTGCAATGAGGCTTAGAGAATACCTTGAAACTCGAAACAAAATCTGAACAAAGTAGTTTTCAGAATTTTTAATGGAAGATCGAAACCATCACCAAGAAAAACGTATTCGGTTTTTATGGAACTCTGGTGGAATTTTGTTTTAATATTTTTGATTTATAAGGTTCCATTCCCAACCTTCATTATAAAGAGGAAGATATGCCAAATGGACGAAAATACTTCGCTTGCGGGATCACATCCTCTGCAAGAATTTTCTTAAATCAATTCGCGCTTTTATGGCTGTATATCCTCGGTAGCTAAAAAATTCCAGCTGTAAGGGTTTTAATCCATTGTATAGCATTATTATCAACCTTTATTTTCAAATGGGCCCAAAGTAAAAAGTATAAAGGTCCTAAAATACAAAACCTCGGTAGCAAGTTCTTGTTGCTCTTTTTTAAAAAGTAACATTTTTCTGGAATAGTTTTGAGTGAATTTTAACAATTTCAATAAGTTTTAGTTTTTACTTGACAAATGTCAAAATATGACAGGTTCAAAAGTGACAGCTACTCAAATAAGGTTTTTTTTTTTAAATAAAACCTTTATCGGAAAATCATATGTTGTTATTGTTTAAAAAAAGTATGAATCCGTCTTCTGTTTTAAGTCTCCATTTTTGCTGTCAGAAAATTCAAACAAAGTGTCAGTTTTTGTTGGTTATTTAAGATCATATGTGAAATAATTTTGTCAACAAACAATTTTATTTGTTGTGAAATTTTTAGACGGTGTTCACATTGGAATAATTTAAGTCGAAGTATTTTGACACGTCGGTCCTATTTGACAAGAATATAATGACAGTTAAGTGTCTGTCAGGAAATTTTAATAGAGAGTTCTTATTGCTCTTTTCAAAAAAGGAAAAGTTTTCTGGTATTTTAACAATTTTAATACGTTGTAGTTTTAACTTGTCAAATGTCAAAATATGACAGCTTCAAAAGTGACAGCTTTCAAAAATTCAAACAAAGTGACAGTTTCTGTTTGTTATTTAAGATCGTAAGTGAAATAATTTTGTCAAGAAACAATTTCAATTGCTGTGGAATTTGTGTTTACATTGTACTAATTTAAGGCGAAGTAATTTAATCCCATTTGACAGAAAAAAATGACAATTAGGTGTGTGTCAGAAAATTGTAATAGAGAGTGAGAAGAAGATAGAATGATAAAATGTCAAAAAGTCTCCTAAACAACTTTTGATAATTTTATACCACATCTTAAAACTACAGTAGTTAAATCTTGTTTTGAGGTCAGTCAATCAAATACACGTAATAATAAATAAATTGATAATTCAAGGAAGGAATAAATAAATAAACGTATGAGTTATTTGCATAAATTTACTCATGACGTAGTTTTGTATTTTATTAGTCAATCATCCATCATTTTTTTTCTGATTCATGTATTTTTAAGTACATTCATTTTTGTATGTTTATTGTTTATCTATTCATTTAATTGTTTATTAATTGTTACTTAATTTTTTTCTCGTGCATTTAATGAGATTTGTAATAAATAACTTATTCAAATTAAATGGAATTTTTTAAATTGGTTTGTTGTGGGATAATTTTTGTGATCAATATGCCGCGCGTGATATTTATTTGTTTAAGAGGTAACCCTATTTTTGTATGTTAAAGTACATTTTAAATATAATAATTTATTCGTTTTTTGGTGGAAGCTAAATGTCATGAAAATGAATATGATCTGGATCTGAAAAAGATCAGCAAAAGATTTTGACCTCAACTAATGCAAGAATTACAGTTCTTTACATTTTTGTGGTTTTCAGAAATGTTGAAGAATTCATTCGAATTTTTCTTTTAATTTTTAAATTAACAAAAAAGGGAATGATCATAATTGGAAGAGCGCTCCAAACCAACTCATTCACATTTTAGGGCTTTAAATTTAATAAGCAATGTTTTACATAAGTTCAAAACCGGATTTTGAAGTCGATTAATAAATCATTTACTTGAGTATTCTAAGTCATTGACTTTATTCTAAATTCCATTTATTAATAGAACGCGAATACTTAATTTGTTTTTCATGGAGGTTAAATTTATTAAATAGTTTTTCTTGAATAATCTTATCGCCTTTTATTTTTATTTGTAACTTAGAAATATTATGAATCTCTAAGAATGTTTGAATATTATATCGACCCCTTTTCAACATATTATCGTAAGCGAAATTTTTAATTAAACAATAAAATAAATTAAATTTTTTCGTACGATTTGAAGCCATCAAATTTATGTTGATGATTTTTATGATGAAAATAATATCAAATACTTACTACAGAAATGTGTGAATAAATCAGCAAAAAAAATCAAAAAAAATTGGTTTTCGTTTGCGACACATCTTTCGGGAAATAATAAACTATAAGGTTTTTCAATAAAATCGGGTTGATGTTGTGTGTAAATGTCATGGCCTCGTCACTAAAGATGATTTTCGGCCAAAATTGAGCTCTTGCGTCAGCTGGATCTTGTACGGGTGCAGGTCAAGTCCTGGCGCAAAATTCGGCAAGTTGAAGTCTGCAAAAAGCCGAGTTCTTGTTCACGGCGAGGTTCTTGCACGGACCGCGGAGATGTTCTCTGCCAATTTAGCGTTCCTTGAACGTACGGGTGTTAGCTGAATGTTTACTAAACCCGTCGCCTCAAATTTGGCCACCAAACGTTGAAGAGAGGACTGTGAAGGGCCACCACGTTAACCGTAATGTGGGTGCAATGCGCTCAACGTTTGCGTAAACGAACACTCACTTTGATAATAAAGTTTTATCATTTGAACGTGCTGTTCAATCGTGTAGCTTCCCTTGATGATTTGGCATAAACAACTGATTACTACACAATAGGTTTGGCTGATGTCACCAAACGATAGATTTGACAGATGTCACCAAAACAAAATGCCCTCCACGGGCCGCCAAAATCTACCCGCGCCAATTTAAAAACCCTATACATATGCCAGTCTTTTTCAATACTTCAAGTTATTTCTGGTTTTTTATACCAAGTTATTAATTTCTCTACTTACAAGAACTTGCTTACTTTTACATATGTCACAAATGATAGTGAGGTTAACATGATTCTGAACACACTTGGGGACAATAAGTCAACTGGAATCGACGGGATCAGATCGGTGGACATAATTAATTTAAGCCTAACTAAAGCAAAAATAGTAATGCTAATACTTCAACACTTAATGGCTAAATCACAAACACGCTTCAGCTTCGGCTTCGTCTGCGTAACGGTGGGCTTGCTTCGAGGTTGCTTTGAATGACATTTCTATTATTTCATTCCTCCAAAGAGCAAATATTTGGTTTGTTGACATTTTTTTAGCTGTTGAGCTGTCAGACAAATAAAATGTTCAGATAATTGATCTAGAGCTTCCGTTTGGAGTCACATTACGTTACATTACGTTCTTTTCCTAACGATTGTCAAACGAAACGTGAGGTCGAAGCTCCATTCTGATAGCATGCATTGAATTCCTATGGCTGAACTCGTAATCGTCAGGCGAAGCCGAAGCTGAAGCGTGTTTGTGTTTCAGCCATAATCTTTTTGAATCCGATATCCTAAATGGTATCTCAAAATTAAAACCCAGTTTGAATCCTGGTCCTGATTGAATTCCATCTTTTGTTTTAAAGCAATGTTAATTTTCGTTAGCTTTACCGCTTCTGCTAATTTTTAATAAATCCCTTTCTACTGGACTGTTTCTGAATCAATAGAAATTTTCATATGTAAGTCCTATTTACAAATCCAGGCGCAAAAAATTAAGTAGCAAATTATCCTGCAATTTCTAAAATCTCTGCAAACTCTAAATTATTCGAGCTCATAGTAAAGGATCATTTGTTTTTTAATATAAAATAACATATTTGTAATGAGCAGCAAGGATTTATGCCAGGTACCTTAATCAACTTCAACAAATTCCAAGCTTTGTTGTAGATTCTTTTGAATCTGGCTATCAGGTTGACACTATCTATACTGATTTTATCAAAGCTTTTGCCTCCATTTGTCATAAAATTCTTATAGCTTAACTAAACTAACTAATTTTCAGTATTCATGAGTTGCTTTTGAAATGGATATCTAGCTACCTTAATGACAGAACACAATGTGCGAAATTGGGAAATTTTGTTTTAAGTATTATTAAAGTTTCATCTGGAGTTCCTCAAGGAAGTCACCTTGGACCACTCCTTTTTTAAATTTTCGTTAATGAAATCCTATTTCTTTCAAAAAATGATTTATGCTGATGACCTAAAAATATATCTTTACATAGAAAATAGAATTGATCATCAAAATCTTCAAAATGATTTAAATATTTTTTCCGTTTGGTGTGAAAGAAATGTTCTTCCTTTGAATTTACAAAATTGTAATGTTCTTACTGCATATCGAACTTTGGTTCCAGTGATAAACAACAAGCAAATATTCAATAAGATTCTTGATCGCAAATCTGAGATCTTGGATTCATTTTCGATTCAAAGATGTTGTTTTCGTTACACGTGGACTACATTTAAGCCAGGGCTAATTCAATGCTCTAACCCTTACGCTTTAAAATTAGTTTACATGTCTTCAGTTCGTCCCATTCTTGAGTATTGTTCAATTTTATGGTCTCCTTCTACTTCTATTATGATAACGCGTATTGAAAGAGTGCAAACGGCTTTTACAAGATTTGTAGTTAGCCACTTAAAATGGGGTATTGACACTCCATCATATGAATCTAGGTGGGCCTTAATTGGACTTGATTCATTAGAAAAAAGAAGGTCTATTCAGTGTTTGTTGTTTGTGCATGATGTATTTTCTTATCGTATTAAGTTTCCACCGATTCTTACTTACTTTGTGATCTATATTCAGGAATAGATTACAAAGTTTAAGTGAAAATCAGAAACTTATTAACAAAAAAACAGTACAGGTTTCAAAGAAGAAAAAATAAGGGACGGTTGCTTAGTGAAGTTGCTGACTATGTGAACAAGAGTTTAAATGGGGAAGCATCTACTTGTTTGTTTATGGACTTAAGGAATGCTTTTGATAAACTCAACCATTCAAAACTGTTGGAAATATTATAAAGAATAGAGAATTGAGGTATGATGGCGGACTATCTTCATAACCAAAAGTTTCTCGTCAAGATATAAGATGTTAACAGTGAAACAAAGAATGTTGAATATGGAGTTCCACAAGGATCTAATTCGGGGCCACTTATGTTCATCCTACCAACACTTCTTTTTTAGTTTTTAAACCAAGTATTTTATTCGCTTTTGCTGAAGACAGTGCAGTTGTTATTTGCGATAGGTCTTTGGAATCGCCCTTAGTAGTGCCCGTGGCGTGATGGTTAGTGTATTGGACTGTTAACTCAAAGTGTCGGTATGGGACCAGTAAGTTATTTGTAAGTTATGGTCAATTAGGATATTTTTATGAATTTTTGTCTCGGTTTTAGACATTTTTAAGAATGAATAGATAAAAATGAATTACAAAAAAAGAAAGTGTATTGGACTGCCATGCCAGAGGTCTTGGGTTCAAACCCATCTAACTTTTTTTTTTTAACGACGAATCCTCTAAAAGAGTAATTCTTGTCATGAAAGTGCTTTCTCAAACAAGCCGTTCGGATTCGGTCCCCTTTATCCAATTAAAATTCTCGGAAGAGGCTAAATACCTAAGTCTTGTTTAAGATACAAAACTTAAATGAAAACGCAATGTACAGGAAAGATTCAAAAAAGCCACTGTAGCTCTCTTTTCTTGCAAAAAAGCTATTGCTAATAAATGGGGCTTACAACCCAGAATCACGCATTGGCCTTACACATAGGTATTTAGACCGATTTTTATATACGGTGGTGCAGTATAGTGAACTGCTTTAGAAAAAGCTATAAACAGTGACAAATTAAATAAAGTCCATAACGTTCAGCTTGCCGTATAAGCGGATAGCTTCGCACGACCCCATCTGCGGCACCGGACACCTTACTCTACCTAACCTCTCTTGGCAATCAAATAGCTGCAAGCTCTGCTATTGACCTCAAAGCTTTGTGGCAGTGGACTAACAACAACATTGGCCACCCCGTAATTCTTATAGGTATTTAGAATCAATTCCAAAGCACACAGACTACACCATCACCCATCTGCAATTCGATAGAAACTTCCAGATTTCTACACCTTCCAGATCTTTTTGGGAGGATATTACATTCTTGGAGGATGAGTCAATCACTTTTACACAGATGGGTCAAAAACAAAAGAAGGGTTTGGTGTAGGTGTGTACTCTGAACGATTGAAATTAAGTCTCTTATTCCGCCTTCCCAATCATTGTAGCGTGTTCCAGGCGGAACTTTTAGCGATAAAAGAAGTTTTGTCCTGGCTTAAAGAAAACGGTACTCTATAACAGTCTATAAGTGTGGATCATCTCTAATGGAGATGCTAAAACAGTTTATTATTCACCTTTGCTGGGTGCCGGGCCACAGAGACATTCCAGGTAACTGTAAGGCAGATAAGCCAGGAACGGTACACTGCAGCCCATCCTACGACGTTTGGCAAATATGTGCATACCAATCCCTACTTATAAATTGTTGCTAATGCAAGACGTTATGAATAAGGCAAAGCTTGCTATCTCTAAGCAGATCGTATATAAGCTCGATAATATAGGTGTTATAATAGGACACTGTCTAATAGAAAAGCACGCCACGCGACTAGGCTCATTCTCAAATGACTTTTGCAGAAGCTGTATGAACGAGGAAGAGGAAGAAACAGTTCGTCACCTTCTCTGTACATGCCCTGCTTTAGCTAAAAAAAAAAAACAAAAATTATTTAGAAGAACTGTTCTTTAACGATCTAAGCGATTGAAATCATATCAGCATAATCGGCCTCTCACGTTTCGTAAGGGACTTAAACTGGTTCCCTTGAGCTTAGGAGGAAGAATCAAGATTCTAGAGTATCACTATGGGCCATTAAGATGGCCTAAGTGTGTCAGATTCTATAAATTGAACTTATTTTAACAAGGAACTTTTTTAAACCTTAGAATAAGCTTACTCTGTATTCACTTGAATAATCATAATTCACAATCTTCTCAAGAAAAGCCTTGAAAAGACGGACAGAAATAAAAATCTTTGAATGTAGGTTTTGTTCCACTCCTAAATAAATTTTTTAAAGTCAGTTGCTTCATGGTAAGCACGTTCCCTCTTACTTTCTAAAGGCTGTTTCCATTATATAAAATTAAAACAAAAAGTAAAGTAGTTTACATTTTAAAACTCAACGCATCATAATCCTGTCTTTCAAAATTTAGTAAGCAGAACTCAAAAGTCTTATAGGTATCAAAATTTCACAACAACTTGAAACAACAAAATTAACCATATCATATCATTTTACAAAACATCCGTCCCCAACGTCATGACCGCATAGGCATGTTTAGTGCACACTCTTTAAAATCTGAAATAATACAATACATAATTTCAAAAACCATCGTTCCCACGCTCAAAATGTCATAACTTCATTCCGGCTGCGTCTGCATTTGATATACATTTTCAGTTTAGCTTCGGTTTGGCTTGGTTTTTGGGGACTTGACTTACTTCACTCTTTTTCAAGTGGATTCAACAACTGAAAAACATCCTATCCCAATATGTAGTTACATATTTTTGTTGTATAATGTGAATGTGATACATTAAAGAATTTATTACCAAACGACACATTGGTCAGTCACTTGTCACTTTTTTTCTTTTCGAAATCTGAAACTAAAATTTGATGTATCGTATTCGTATATCCAATATACTCGTTCCGTCACATCATCCCAGGGAACGAAAACCACGAGCAATGTTTTATTTATTTTTCACTTGAAGATACGAATCCCTGTCTGAAATGATACCATCTGAAAAAATGCTATTTTTTCAATACTTCGTTCAAAAACAAATACAAAAAATTCCTAAAGGAAATGAAAACCTGAAAACAGAACACAAATTAATCAACAGGTTGTTGCTTTTTGGTTGCTGATCGGACAAATTCTCAAGACAACACTTGAAACCAGAAACAAAACAAAACGAATAAACAAAAAACCAGAATATCAAAAAAACTTTAAAAAAAATTGTATAAAGAATTTTATTCCTTGTGAATATCTTCCTCCAACTCCTCCTCCGCTTTTCCTTGTGTGTGGTTCAGTCGACCACAATTAATCAAGAAAAGGCATACCTAGTTGCTTTTATACCTAAGAAAAGAAGATATAGGTACCCCTAAGCCCCTGGGCCTTACCTAACCTGAGCCGTATAATGATCATTTCTTCACTTAACGAACCGATAAGTTGCTGAGATTTCGTCAAATGAATCAGAGATCTATAAAAAAAAGTATCTCACACATCACACCTTGGTAGCTTCAATCTCACATCTCACCCACCTCATCAGATACAAATACAAGACTCAGAAGACGAAAAAAATGAGAAATTCAAAACTCTCCACTGTGAAAAAAATCCAACAATCCACAGCAGAGGTCTGAGGTACCCTACTAAACATATAAACCCATTTAATTACAAAAAAGGTCAAATTTCCATAAGGTATTCGTGTATTTTCCAACTAATAGACTATCTATCTCAAAAAAGTCTAAGAAAAAAAGTATCTATACAAAAAACAGAGGCATAAACTCTCATATTCTTCGTCTGCGTTGTCGTTCCCGTTCCCAACGCTTCGTCGTCGTCAAATTTAATCGTCGACAGCTAAACCACAGCAAGTGAAAAAGATAAGGCGCCACGTTTTGAGATAACAACATACAGATACTTTGCATCGAAGCGAGATACAAATATGTGAGAAGAATTTTCATTCATAGCAATTTAGTGCGCCGCTCTCTCCAGCTCTCCAAGTCTACAATGTTTACAAAAATTGATTGACCAAAAACTCTCCAAAGAGAGAAAAATCTCTCAACAAACCAATGGAGTGGGGATGACTTCGGCTCGCAGGGGAAATCCGAACCGAAGACAAATGCCAAACAGATGTTATTTCATTGGCCAACAGGCGGAGCCCAACCGAGAGTATATAAATGACAGCTAACGGGGATGAGGAATGTCATTTCGTGTCTAGAAGTCGATAGTTGCGGACGGTGTTCCTTTGAATATAACAAAATATAAAAGAAAAGATTTACACGGTGTATCTATTCTATAAAAAATTTGCCTATCGTCTCTCACTTGATACAAAAATATTATAAAGATTCTTTAACGAACGTTAACCCCTCGCAGTTTAAAAACAAAAATTAAACAGTGTCATCATCAAAAATAAAAAATACAAAGTGAAACAATTAAAAGGATTACAGTGTTGTTCGCGCAATTTAAAGAAAAAATTGTGTGTGTTCCAAAAAAATAAAGTTCCACTTTTGTTCTCTTTCTGACAAAGTTGCAATTAATTAACCGCCAAAATTTTGCCCCAAGATAGAAAAAGAATTATCCAAAAAATGAAATCCCTAACTGCTGTTTGTCAATCGGGTGCATCTGCGATGCCTGCCATCAATTCGTCGGGTCGCATTTCGCGTCAAAATAGCAATCACCATCATCATCAACATCGTGATGGTGAAAATGCCGAAATGAAAATGTATCTGTCAAAATTGAAAGATCTCGTGCCATTTATGCCGAAAAATCGTAAACTATCGAAATTGGAAATTATTCAACATGTTATCGATTATATCTGCGATTTACAAAGTGAACTTGAAACACATCCTGAGATCAATAGTTTCGATGCAGCAACAGCTTTAAGTTTGGCCAATGGAAATCATCATCATATGTCACATTTGGATGATGAAGATATGTCAATGGAAGATCGTTTGGCAGCTCACCTACAACAAACAGCTTCATCGGTACAAGTTCGACAGCCTTTGGCTACACGACAAAGTCCGAATACGATTTTGAATAGTTCACAAAATAATAACGCAGTTATTAATTCCGTTATCCTGAGTAATAGTCAAGCAGCAGTGCAACATCATCAACAACAACAACAGCAACAGCACCAGCAGCAGCAACAACAATACTCGCATGCGGTAAGTTCAGCACGATTTATGACATCTGAGAGATGTGATTTTTTTAAGGGAATTCTGTTTTTGAAAATGTCATAATCACGGTAGGGTTGAGTTTAGGCCGAACGTAAAAGAAAAGAAGCAAAAAAATGATTAAATAAGGAATATCTACGAAGGTAGAAAAAAAAACTGTCCTGAGATCACATTTGACTCAGAAAACATATTTTAAAATAATTTTTCATATTCGATCAAAGAAAAATAAAACTTTGCTGGTTTTTGCGCCTTAAACAATAGCAAAAGCGAATAAAAGTCTTTGAATATCTGACAGAAAAATTTTGCCAAAATTGGGCTTTTTACTTAACTCGGCCTTAACTTGGTAGAACTGTCGTTTTAATTCATAGATATAAGGATATAAAATATAATTTTAGGTAGAATTCAAACTTTATGAATTTTTTACTGAAACTTTAAACTTATAGACAAATCGATTTTTTTCTAAGCATTGTTTAAAAAAGCGAAAGACTATTGACAGAGAAATGTCAAACTTAAAAGTTAAATTTGAACTTTTAATGCTAAACACCCCAACTTCCAATCTTGTTCTTTTATTTATTCTTAAATATTTGTGTTGGGCGCCACTTTTAAACAAAAAATAATTTATTTTTCATAACTACGGTCGACATTTGTATTAGAAAACGTTTGTGACTTTTTTTGTTTGGCGCCACATATTCATAAGAAAAAATATGATTCTTTATGATTTTTAGGGTAGGGTTACACTTTTTTATCAGGAATCATACATTTTTATGACCATTTCTGTTGGGCGCCACATTTTTTGTAAAAAAAAGATTTAATTTTTCATGATTATTTGCGTTGCAGGGCGCTTTTCGGCTTTGAAGCATTTTGTTTGTAATGACTTCGTCTGTTGGACACCACTTTTTAGTAAGAAAATATTTGATATGTCATGAATATTTCGTCACGATACTTTCTTGTCAGGAAACATTTAATTTCATGTCTTTTTTTTTGGTGCCACTCTTCAGATTATAAAGATAGTAACAAAAACCCCATTTTGTTTCTTTACATTTACTTTGAACATCAAAAATTTATGATGAATATTCTTGTTGGGCGCCACTTTTAAGTCAGAAGACGTTTAACTTTTCATAACTATTTCTGTTGGGTTTCTCTTTTTCAACATTTCTTTTTTCAAATGTGGAAATTCTCTTAACTATTTCTTGTGTGTGTTTTAAGTCAGAAAACACTTAATTTTAAACTAACATTTTTGTTGGGCGCCACTTTACAAAAAGTAAAATGTTAAATTTTCCATGAATAACTGTTTTACATAATTTGTTCGTCGGAAAACAGTTAATTTGTCATGAAAACTTTTATTGGGTGCCACTTTTTGCTCAGAAAACATTTAATTCTTCATTTCTATGTTTGTTGGGCGCCAGTTTTTCGTTAAAAAACATTTAGTTTTTCATGAATTCTTCTGCCGGAAATCACTTTTTAGTCAGAAAACATTTAAATGTCATTTATATTTCTGTTAAGTGATACTTTTTCGTCAAAAAATATTGAGGTTGGTATGTCTATTCCTGTTGGGCGCCACTTTTTAGTCAGAAAAAAAAAAGAATTTTTCTTTTGGGCGCCAGTTTTTAAGTTAAGTGATACTTTTTCGCCCGAAAATATTGAATTTTCTATGTCTATTCCTGTTGGGCGCCACTTTTTAGTCAGTAAAGAAAACAATTTTTCTGTTGGGCGCCAGTTTTTAACGAATAAATAAATACAATTCGACTCAATTTCCTTAAACAACATCAAAATAAGTGCAAAAAGATTAACTCTTTTCTTAATAACTTTAAACATAGAAATTTAAATTAGAAAAATTAAATATTCAGAGTCCAAAAGAATGTCTAAAATTAAACACAACATTTTTATACCATTTGAAGGAATTTCATCAAACAAATTTTATAATTTAGGAAAATTTTAAAAATCTCTCACGTTATTATTTCTTTCCATTTTTTTTGTTTGCTATAAAAGCAATCATGATGTGTTGTTAAAGCGAAATATTTGCATAAAGTCAGATAACATTTTTAAAATGACACGAATATCATTAAATGTTTTATATTTTTTTGTATATATCTATTGTATACGTATGTAGAACCACAATAATCATAAAGTATCTAAATTAACGACTTGACTAACACCTGTGATGTGTTTAAATCAAAACACAAACTAAAGCGATATATTAAAGAATTTTCTTTCGTTTCCTTTAGTATAGATTTAATTATAAATAATATAAAATTAGATATTATATTGTGAATATAATTTTTTTTCATTTTGATTGATTTGATTGTTGTTTTGGAATAAGTCAAAGTTTTGTGAAGTCGGTGATCTTGTTCCTTTTAAACCATAGAAAAGAAAAATATATAAAACGGTAAGAGTGTGACATTTTGATGTCGCACAATCTCTTCATTCAGCGCCATCACAATACAAAAATAAAATATTTAAAAAAAAATTACCTTAACGACACATAAATAAAAGCAAAACAACAATAATACAAAAACAAAATAAAAGAGAAAAAATCTAAAAATCAAAGAAAAAAAGAAAAAAAAACCTCAACCATTAGTAAATTAAATTTAATTTCGTGTGTGCGGATTTTCTGAACACCTGCAGATACTTAAGTTGTTTTCTGTTGCCTTTTTTTGTGTTCCAACTCCCCTTCGTTTTCTTCTTTCTCTATACCTACCTACCTTCCTCTTCATCTAAAAATGCTCATTTTTGTGTTGCTTCTGCTTCTTACTTTTGCTTCTTTGCGGGGGCTTAATATACAGCAGCGATCATCAGCGAGATTCATCGCCGCTCAAAAAAAGGTACAGATATAAATTTCGAAATCACGACAACGCAACAAACGTTGCTCTGTGAGTTGGCGCTTAATTACCGCATCCCTAAGATAGATAGATAACTGCTTGATTGTCGTATGAATATAAAAATACAACAAAAAAGACAAACTGATCTTGTTTTTAAACTTTTTTCTGTGTTGGAAAGATCGTACAGCACAAAACAGCACAGCCCCGAGCAAGCAATCAAGAGAAATTTATTCTGAAATCAATGACAAAACAAAATACCTTATCAGTGATGTTAATTAAACAGTAATTAATTGTATCTCGTCTTCCACTCTGATGTGAGAAAATGTATCTGTATCTGTGTGATTTTTGTATCTTTGTGTGAACGTGAAGTGATCTTTCTAGCGCACACGACGAACTTTAGACCTTGGTGTTGAAAAACAAGATGATTAACAAAAACATAGAGAAGCAAAATTGTGATAGATACTTTATCTTTTTATAGTTTTTGTTCTGTTGTTGTGACACTGACTTGTCACCTCACAAAAATGATGACACCACACCACATCTACCTATAGTAAATCAACCACCCTACTCTACCGACCGCGACCGGCATGCAAGTTCTCTTGTCAGTCTGTCTGTTTTTTGGCCTCGAAACCGAAGAAACGAACGAAACAAACAATGAAAGTTAAGGTCAATAAGTATCTAAAAGATACAAGTTGTATTTTTGTTGATGATTATGACATTTTCAGTTGAATTAACATTAAAAAAAACCGTTTCTCTTGACCCTGTAAAAGTGTTAAAATGTCTCGAATTTTGTTTTGCTTTGCTTTTAACTAAAATTAAGTTTTATTTTACCACAAAATTTACTTATTTTTTTTTCTTCTTCTTTCTCATTACAGACGGCACCAGCGGTGACGGCGTCAACAGAAAAACAAACTGTCGATAACAAAAACAGTCGGCAACATTGTTAAATATATATTTTATAACTATAACGTATGACGTGGCTGCCCTTTGAGCACCATTTAAACGGATCTCTGTTTCGTTTCTTTCAAGTAAAATAATAAAAATATTAATAAATAAAAACAAACGCAATTATATATGCATATATAGGTACATACATATATAATAACCACATACTCTAGTTTTAAACAAAAAATACATAAACAAAAATGCAAACTTAGATTAAAAATTAGAAAACTTCTCAAGAAAAGGCACAGATGCAATCGTCCTCCTCATAAGAAGAAGTACTCTTGTAAAATTGTTTAAAAAAAAAGGACTTTTAAAAAATATTTGCATTAGCGTTTCAAACACAAAAACTTTCAAAAAAAAAAACAAAACAAACTCTACTTGGTTATGGTTTAAAACAACAGAATTATGTAATAATAAATTAAAAATTTTAACAATTGTTTTAATTTAATTATAAACTTTTAGATTTAAAATTGTTTATTACAAAAACTAAAAAAAAGAAAAGAAAAATTGTTAAGTCAATTCAACCTCATAACTTGGCAAAGCTTTACCTTAGTAATTATTAAACAACAAAAGAAAAAAAAACAATAGAGTTTTTATGCAGATCATTAATTTTATAATAATATTTTTTATGTTTTTATTAATTTTATAAATAATTTTTTCCTACTAAATATAAATTACAAAAAATAACTGAAAGATACCGATTTATAAACATCCTATTAAATTTAGTTTATTATTCTTTTTTTTTTTTAATTTTTTGTTCGCACTGGTAATACCTTTATATTTATTACCTATTCATAATTAAAATAGTTATTAACAATACTACAAAAAATATAAAATATAAAAAACTTAAACTTAAAAATATAAAATTCAAGTAAAATTCTCCTTTCTTTTTGTGTATCCTAGAGATTTATTTTTCTTAATTTTTGAAGAAAAAATAAATAAGCTTTTGTTGTGTTTTTTAATTTTTTAATTTTTATTTCTTTATATAATTTCTACTATTTTATTTTTTGATTTTTAATAAGAAAAAAAAAGAAAACTTTTTTTATTAACTGTAACTACATCTTGATGTGTAAAAAAAATATGTTCTGTGATCTGTAGAATACTTTGTACAAAGTGTATAGAATTATTATGATTTTAATTTTTTAATTCTTAATGTTAAAAAAATAATCATTGAAAAAAAAATAAAATAATACAAAAAAATAAACAAACAAAATAAAAATAAAATTTAAGTTGAAAAAATTATAATTGAATTTGTTTTTATTTCGGAGTTGTTGCAAATTTTCAAAAAAGAAGAACATTTTTTGGGAAGAATTTACTGGAGAAAAATATTGGTTTGAAAGGAACAGAACATAAGAAAGTGGTACATGGAGGTCCTGAAATCAACTTTTCTACGTAGTCAGCTTTATTTTCCTTTTTCTCAACAACTCTACCAAAAAGCTTAAATACATTTTTTCATTATCAGAAACGAGACTGAATACAGACAAACATTTTATTTTGATTTATTAGAAAGTTGTCTTATTTTCGATATCAGACATTTTTATAGCTAACTTACATACAATAGGTTTTTTTTTTTAAATTTACATAAATTTATAAACGATGAAGATTTCATCAATAAAAATGGATTAATTTGCTTTGATAATAAATTTGATTAACACACTTTTTTTTTAAATAATTCATTAGAAATTAGTTAATTAACTTAAAAATAAATAAATACAAATATTCGAAATAGTTTCCCATGGAATTGATAATCGGGGAGAAACAATTTAAAAAATTAATTAATATTTTGTATTAATTAGTTGCAATTTTACACTTAAGTGATTTTAATCAAAATACATTGTATTGAAATACAATGTAGCAGTTTAATTTAATAGGATTTAGTTAAGTTGAATTTGATGAGTTTTTTACATTGTTTTTTAATTGTCACAGGGAAATTGTTTGGTTAAGGGTATTTCCAAAGTTAAGACTTGGTTTCATGCGTTTATTTACTTGGTTACGAAGGTCGATAAGTTATGTCCTTTAAAACAAAATTTTTGTCGAAGGTGTTCAAGTTTTATAATTTGTGTGTTGACAAAAAAGCGAGTATACACCACAGTGAACTACAAAGATTAATTCATAATAATTATGGAAGAAGGTTATTTGAGATCATTAAATAAATTAGTATTAGGTGAATATAGATTCAAGATTTATCTTGGAACTAAAGTAAAGCATATGGTTTTTGAATATTTAATAAAATAAAAAACAAATGCCGTCGGCTTTAGTTGTTTTTTGTGGTGTATGGAAATTTAAATTTTTTTACACAGATTTTGGGTTATTAAAAAAAGAAATTTAATAAATAAGAAATATCAATCAAATTTTTAAATATTTATTTTGTAGACCCCTTTAACTATAATTTGTTAAGCAGGTTTTTTCAGTTCTGAGACTTTATTTAACGTGATGCCAATATTTCAATACAATGGTCATTTTAAATAAACTAGGTTAAAAATGGGTTAAGAACTAGGACGAGTAGTGTTGTCAGAGATGCCGGCGGCCTACAGCCTTAAGCCGAATCCGAACGGCCTATTCGAGAAACCATGTTTCATGATAAAAGGCTAGGATGCGACCCACACTGATAACTTTCCATCCCGTCTGTCGATTTGTCTTGCTTAAAAGTTTGTCTATATGTACTCGTATCAATTTTTACCAAAGTTGCGTAGATTAGGGTGGGGCACTTTTGACGGTGGGACACATTCGACTTTTACAATTGTTACAATTTTTTTTAAGAATGGTTCGCTCATATAAGAAGAAGACTAATCGCTGCGATATCGATGAAACAAAGCTTAAAACTGCTCTGGAAGAAATTTTAAGCAAAATAGAAACACCCACGTCAGCGACTCGGAAATATGACTTGAAACGTATACGACACTTATTTCAGACTTAAGAAACTGAATCCAAATACCGATTGCAGTGATTCCCACCACAGTTCAACATTTAACTCCAAATATACGACCCAACAAGTGTTTTCCAAATGTCAGGAGTTTGAACTCGTGGATTACTTTAAAAGGTGTTCTGCTCAAACTTTTTGATTTTCGTATTCAATGGCTCGAAAGTTTGCTTTTGAACATGTAACAAAAAATAATATTACAGTTCCCAGATCATGGTTGGTCGAAAAAGAAGCTGGTATCAATTGGGTTCGTGGACTTCTCAAAAGAAACCCTGATATTTCCTTGCGCAGCAACTGTATTGGTCTTCTGAGCAAAAAAGGATGGATAGTCGGAGAACTATTTATTCACGTATTAAAGCACATCCAGAATTTTACCAACTGCTGCAAAGAGAAAACTATTCTTATTATTTTGGACAACAATTTATCACACTATGAAGGTATAGACTTTTGTCAAGAAAATGGAATTGAGCTCTTGTCTTTTCCACCTCACTACTATCATAAGCTGCAACCACTGGAATATTCCATATTTGGCCCATTCAAAAGCTATTTCAAACATTTTTTTAATGAGTTTCAAGTAAATAACCCAGGTAAACTGATATCAATTGCTCGACTGACAAAAGTTCCTTTTCAAAGAGCTTTTTGTCCTGAAAATATTGAAAAGGGATTTAAGGCCACAGGGATATACCCTTTTAACAGCTTAATTTTTCAAGTTTCTGAATATTGCACTGCTACAGTTCCTTCTGAACACCAAAATGAACCACCAAATATACAAGAAGACATTCAAAGCATTCGCCAGAGATAAGAACGGTTCAAATCACTCCCCATGAGATTAGGCCAGTTCCAACAATTCCCCCCCCCCCCCCCCCCAAATCCATAAATAGAATAAATAAAGGAAAATCCAGAGTCTACACTGAGACCCGTGAAAAGAACAGAATCATTGAACTAAAGCGTAAACAAGAAGAAAAAAAATCGTATAAGAAAAAGAAGATTACAAAAATCGAAAAAAAAAATTAAAAGAACGGAAAGCGTAGATACAAGCGATTCGGATAAGTTTAGTGTTGAAGATTCAGATAAGTCTGTTGGACCAGTTTTAAAAGATGAAGTTTCTGATTTAGATTATAAAATTAAGCGCGACACTAAACTTAACATTGGCGACTATGTTTTGGTCAAGTTTGACGCTCGAATTGCCAAATATTATGTTGGTCAGATAACTCGATTTGAAAATGAGAACGAGTTTCATTTTTATGTAGATTTTTCCCTTAAAAAACTGAACAGTTGGCAATTCTTTAAGCCCCTCTTTGAAAATATATCTCTTGTCTTCAGAAGTGATATCGAGTTGAAGCTGCCGTTGCCAGAACACCCAGCTGGATCATCAAGATATTCTAATCAATTTTTTAGTTCAAATAAAACACAAATCTCGTTCAAAAATGCATTTTTAAAAAGTTATAAGGAATTTACAGAAAATCCGTCGAATGCGCCCCACCCTAACTTACTATTTTTTGTAGATTTTATTTTTATGAAAAAACAGACTGTTGGATTTTTATATACAAATTACTGAATATCGAAAACAATATATTCTGTGAAAAAAATAAGTTTGAGGCCAATATTTTTAATTTTTGAATAGCTATTTGAGTCGAAAGTAAATTTTTACCAAGTCTTAGTACTGTTTTTTTTAGAGTTTTAATTTTGTAAAAAACTGTCAATTCGATTTTTTTTAAATTTTATCAGATGTCAAAAACATTATTCTTCGTTGCAAAAAATTGTTTTGGAGATGAAATCATATTTTAGTCGTAAAATTTTGTATTTGACACATTTTTTTTCAGTTTTTTTGATTTATAAAAAAATCGTTAAATGGATTTTTTTTTTCAAAAAATACCCTTCTTTCATATTACGTTACAATTTATTATATAAAATTTAATTTAAGTCTCTAGCGTTTTTGGTTCGCAATATATTTAGGGTTAATCAAAATTTTCACCTTTTCCGCAATTTTCCTGAGAGCCCTTTCTGCATCTTTCTGCCTTATTATCTGTATAACAAAAGTTATTTGAAATCGATATCTCTTCTGGTTCTTGAGCTACGGACGACGAAAAGAACGTCGCGAACTTACGGACGTACGCACGCAAAGACATCTTTCTAAAAATCTTTTATTTCGACTCTAGGAACCTTGAAACGTCGAGAAATGTCAAATCTTTCAATGATTTCAAATCCGTCACTGATGAAAATGAAAGGTATGGACATATTGAAAAAGGACGCTCATCAACGGAAAGGCGATATTATTCAAAGTGCTTGTTTAATATCAACGACAGAAACTATTTCACCATCGAAAATAACAATTCTATCATTGGATCCATATTCAAGATAAGAGAAAAACTGATCAGACTTAACTTAAGGTCCCGTCGTAACGAGGTTATCGATTGTTGCAGCCTCTGTAATCAGCATGAGAGAGAGAATGTATTATACTTTGTAGGCGCTTGTCCAATGCTGAAGGAGATAAGGCGTCTTGCCTTTAAAAAAAGCTTTCTGCAAGTTGAAGAGGTTATATGAACTATTTGAATTTTACGAACTGGATGCGCCTTTACGAATTCCACAAAGAAGCGATAAAATATAGACCCGAATCATCGATGAACATTTTTGATTCAAACCAATAACAGCCATAAGAATCCGTTTGCCGAATAAAATGTTGCCCCTCAGGCAGACGACAGTCCATGTCATGTCTTGAACATTTATTCAGAAGTTATAACTGTGTAAATATCAAAATTGTAAACACAGAATAAAGAATATCGATCTATGTATCTATCTCTTGCAGTATTCTTCAATTCCTCGCAAAAGGTATAAATTGAACCCACGACCTCTGGCATGACAGTCCTATGCACTAACCATCATGCCACGGGTAAAAGCAATTTTAGGTTAGGTAAGATAATAATTTCTGTCAAAAAAAGAAGTAATACATTCTACTTAGCTCAATAAAATCCATTGGTGCTCCATGCGAAGTTCAAAAGATTGATACATGTACATATGTATGCTTGAGATCATTTGGATGGATGTAATTGAATTCTTCTAAGTAAATTTTACTATACGTTTTGGGCTAGAACGAGGCTGGTACATCAGTATTTTGCTAATAAGCAAGAAAAATTATACAATGCTATTTTTATTGGAATCTATCATTTTAAGATTATTGACATTTAAAAGATTGTTTCTCTTAAACTTGTGATTTCCAGAAGAACAAATCGTAACAGTTAAAAGTTATGGTCAAGAATTTAGCTTTATTTAAGAGATAAGGATTTTCCATTATGTTCGAAAAACACACTAAAAAGCTACAATTTAGGTTAATAACGTACCCATTCAACCAAAAATGAGCTTCGTTGCTTAACAAAATGTTTTTGTAAAAATCGGGATCGAAGTTTATCTCGAACTTCGAAAAAAGTATTGTCAGATTAAAAACAACACGTTTAAAAAATAGAACATTGGAAAAGCAGGTGCTTGAAATTTGCTAATTTGCAAAACGAAAAAACACGGGAAAATCAATTAAAACATTTATGCTTTGAAAATTGAACTACGATGAGGTTTTTAGTTTCTGAGAAAATACAGTCAAACTTCCCTATAACGAACTTCTACACAACGAAGATCTCTCTATTACGAATTGATTTTGAGTACACATTTTTTTGGTTACTTTTTTGGTGTGTTTTGATCTTCTTATAACGAATTTCCATAAAGCGAATTTTTTTCTACAACGAACAAATTTTGTAGCTGGTAATCCAAATCTTCCACATAACGAAATTCTTCAAATAATTTAAATAATAAAAACAACAGCATGCAGAGAAAAAAATGTTTAAGGAGATTTCCATAAGATTTTAAATGTTAGCATTCTTCTATGTTTAGGCTTCAGTAAATATAATTGAAAAAGTCTGGAAGTAGCATTTCTCTTAAGAAAAAGTTGTTGATAATAAATAAAGTTGAAGAAGAATTGACTAAAAAAACAGATATTAAGCAATTTGGAATTACTCCCATCAGTTGCTTATAAACAATTTTAGAAAACAAAGCAGCGATTTTAAGAAATGTAGAAGACGAGGAATAAGAACTAAATGCAAAAGACTTTGAAAATGTCTTTTCAAGGATATTGATTGAAGCAATGTTGAAATAGACGACCACCGCTCTTGGTAGGAATCTTCCTATCTCTGGACCATTGATAAGACAAAAAGCCAAGAAGTTCGCTAATGCAATGGGGTGCGAAGAATTCGAAGCAAGTACAGGTTGTACAAGTTTAAAAAACGGCACGGAATCGTTCAAAAAACTCTATGTGTCGAAAGTGCAGATGCCAACACACAGAATCATGATGATTGGGTTATACATTTTTTTCCACGATTGGTAAAAAATTTCAGCAAAAACGACATCTGTAATGGTGATGAGATTGGTTTGTTTTTCAACTGCTTACCGAATAAAACGCTGGCATTTAAAAATAAGAAATGCTTTGGTGGGAAACAGAGCAAAGCGAGAATTACTGTCCTTGTAGCAAGCTTATTATAGGGAAGGCCAAAAATCCAAGATAATTTAAGGAAATAAAATCTTTGGATGTAGATTGTGAGTTTAACAAAAAAGCATGGATGACAAGCGAAACTTTAAAAAAATGGCTTTTAAATTTGTACAGAAAATTTCTTTCGCAAAAGAGGAAGGTTCTTTTTTTTTGTTGATAACTGCAAAGCGCATACTAAGAATGTACAAGATAAATTGAAAAACATTGAGCTTGCCTATTTTCCACCCAACATGACTTCCTTACTTCAGCTAATGGAGCAAGGCATTATCTACAACTTAAAACAACATTACTGAAAACGTATTTTGACGATCATATTGACACAAATAAACGAGAGCAAACCTGTTTCGTCATAGACTTGCTACAAGCCGTTCGATATCCAAGCAAAGTATGGAGTATAAAATGAAACAATGTAATTCAAACTAAAATCACTGTCTTCTTTAAATAAAAGCAACAAATTTTTGTATAACGAATTTTCTATATAACGAAATTATTTTCTGGTCCCGGACAGATTCGCTATAGGGAACTTTGACTGTATATATATTTTTTTTAATTTTCTAAGTTACTTTTTTTTATATACATACATTTTCCATCAGGCAAACACAAATTTATATCTTTCCAAGTTGTTCTTTATTCCAAAAAGTAAAAGTATGTAAATATTGTTATCAAGATAAAATCGTGCAGAATTAAGCTTTTGTCATTCATATTTGTTATCCATTTTTAATAAAATTAAGAGTATTCAAATAATTGTTTCCTCAAAAATGGAACCTTTGAGATTCGCTGTTTAAGCAGTTTAACATCCAAGGCCAAGTTATTTCGCTGGTCTTGTGATATAAATAAATTTGTAGGCAGTATATACTTGATTACGTAAGGCCTTAGACTACTTTAGAATTTTTGAAATATCCTTTGGTTCTGATCCCCTAGAAACAAACAAATTATATCCCAAGGAATTAAGTATTCTGTATTCGAATTTCACTATTATTTTACGTTACGATCCAGAGTGGATCCAGAGATTCCGCTGGTCTGTCTGTCTTTTATCGCCTTTACAGCCTAAACCATTTGGTTGATTGAGTTCAAACTTGGAAATTATTGATTTACGCAAATAAACGTTGGACATAATTTTATAGTTTCAAAACCAAAAAAAAGAAGGCTGGGATGCGACCCACACTGATAACTTCCCATCCCGTCAATTTGCCTTGCTTAAAAGTTTGTAGGTTTTCGTGTTGGGTTACAAAAGTTGTAAGTTGAATTTTTCTTAAAAATTTTAAAATTACCGACAATGTTTTTCATTTAAGGAAATAGTTTTGTTTGAAAATTTAGTTTTGTTAAATAGATTTTTAGTCGAAAACAAATTTTTACCAATTTTATTAGCATTTCTTAAATTTTTAAAAATTGGATGAATGAAATTAATTTGAAGAACCGAACATCAATTTTTACCAAATTTGCGAAACATTTTTTGTAGATTTTCTTTTTTTATGAAAAACGGACTGTCGGATTTTTATAAAAAAAACTACTGAATTTTCAAAACCATATTTTCTTCAAAATAAAAAGAGTTAAAAAAATGTTGATTTTTAAAAGGCTATTTAAGTCGTAAGTCAATTTTTACCAACTTTTATTAATTTGTTTGTTTAGGTTATATTTTTTGTAAAAAAATCTGTCAATTCGATTTTTCTCAAAATTTGTCTGAATGTTCAAAACAATATTTCTTATCACTGAAAATTAGTTGGAAGCCTTAATCTCAAATTTTTAAAAATATATTTGAATCAAAAATCAATTTTTACCAACTTTTGTAAAATTTTCTTTTGAGTTTTTATTTTTTGTAAAAAAAAACTGTCAATTAGATTTTCCTCAAAATTTAACTTAATGTTAACAAAAATATTTCTTAAAAGATAAAATTAGTTGAAAGCCAATATCTCAAAGTTTTGAAAAGATATTTGAGTCGAAAATCAATTGTTATCATTTTTTATTAATTTTTTTGTTTAGGTTTTTATTTTTTGTAAGAAAACTGTCAATTTGATTTTTCTCAATTTTTTTCTTAGGTAAAAATCTCAATTTTTTAAAAAGATATTTGTGATGGAAATGAATTTTTACAAACTTTGAGTATTGTTTTTTCTGGTTTTTTTTATACAAAAAACTGTCAATTCGATTTTTATCAAAATTTTACCAGATGTTAAGAACGTTATTTTTCGTTAAAGTCGATACTTGATATTTGAAGTCGATATCTTTTCTGATTCTTGATCTATGGACTACGAAAAACGTCGCAAACGTACGGACGTACGAACCTACGTACACCGCACGCACAGGCATCGTTCTAAAAATCTTTTATTTCGACTCTAGGGAACTTGAAACGTCGAGAAATGTCAAAATTTTCAATTCGACAAATTGGACCCATTGCAATAACTTCCTATGGGAAGTTAACAAAAGTATTCCCATAAAATTTTGTAGGTCAAAAATCGAAAAATTCGAATTTTCTCGAAAGCGTTTATGAAACATGTATATAAAATATACATATTTTTGTATTCCTTTAAAATCTTACTCACACCCAAGAAGCGTTACTTGGTTTTTAAATTTTGTCTGGAACTTATTAACTTTTTTTTCTAAACAAGGAATTAATTGTTTACATAATACATATATTTTGTTTGGATTTATAAAGGTATTCCCTTTTTTTATTCAATGTCTCAAAAATAGGTCAACATTTTTTGAGGAAACGAATATTTACAAGCACTAAATAACTGAACAATTTTAGAAATACAAAACACTTTAAAAACAAAAGTCCTAACGGTTGTCAAAAATAAGAATCCGTTTAAATTTTTAATTGCAGATTTAATTTAAAATCCGACGTATTTGTATTTTAAACTATCCGACGTTACTTAGACAAGTTTTTCAATTTCCACTTTAAATTTGCGCCGCTAAGCCATAAGTCTATGCATCGCAAAAATTTTAACAAAATTATAGGAGCTGGTAATTCGGCTGTGGACTCTAAAAGAAAAGGAGACAAATCACGCAGTCCATTTATTTCTTAAAAATTCTTATAAAATCCCTAAAAACTCTATTTGTCTCTAGACTTGTCTAGCACCTTAAATATGCTGAAAATTTAATTTTTGAAATCCTAACAATAAATATTTTAAAGTACAATTTAAAATTTCATATACCAATTCAAAATTAAGATTGGTCAAACAGGCGGGAATATGTTGCTTGTTTCATTCCATAAGCTTATTTACCACCTCCCCCCCCCCCGTCAATTGTGTAATACACTAATTCACCATAGTATATCAGAATAACCTAAAACTTAGAATAATTTCTACAATTTAGGAGAAGTGAACCTTCTTAATGGATCGATACAATTTTTTTTGAGTCCAACTTTTATGGATCTTTTGTAGGAAGTGGCATTTCATCTTCAAAGTTTTTTAAACTTAATAAAACTTTCAAAAAGACTATAAATTTAATTTTTACAACACTTTACCTCAATAACAATTGGTTTTCATCAGAATCAGGCCCTCCCACTTGTTTAAGGCTTATTCCAACAAAGATAATTTTTTCAATACGTTACGTTATAGTTACCTACGTACCTTGAAATAAGATCCCTGCGAATAAGAATAACAAAAAAAGAAACACCCTTCAACGCACACATATAATAACATGACGCGGCCAAGGCAAAGATCGCCCACAGCTAAAAAGCCCTTAATCGCCAGATAACATCACGATCAATTCCCTCAATCGATTAACAATCCAAATGCATTGATCACTAAATTGCAATTCAATGGAATTTGAATCTGAATCTGAATCCGAATCCCATAAAAAACACGATCACAGGATATAACAAAAACAACCTCTTTTGCGATCCCAGTCAAGGCGGTTCTCCTATAAATGTATGTAGATAAGTTTGTGATTCAAAATAAAAAGGAAAGACTCGAAAAAAAACCTCTTACTCAGGTGTGGCCCGACAGCACCTAATGGACACAGACATTCCCACATAATGTGCCCAAAACATCCTGTCTCCACGGTTCTGATGCTTCGGCTATATATGCATGGATGGATGGTCGTATAAGTCGAGCCAGGCCAGGTACGTACTCGTAACGTAACCAGTGGAGTCTCCTTTTTATTTTTTGTGCTCTGCCTTTAAAATTCCTTTTGGGTACCAAACCAATACCAGTCAAGTGTCGCACCGAATGGATTCGCTCATTGAATCGGACGAGGTTTTGGTCTTTTCTTATTCCCAGGCCCACTCACATTCTCACTAAAGTTAAACCAGAGGAGTCTCAAGCGGATGGACAAACAAACGAAAAGTGATTTTTTTTTTATTCTTCTTCTTCTTCATCAACAACAACAGAAGACACAAAACAGAAAAAAGAAAAGAAAAAAAAAAACAAGAAGTTGGAGGAGATATTGGATGAACACTGCTTGGACGTGCACGTGCATCTCATGAAAAGATCCCAACACTTGGATTTGGATCAAACGATTCTTGGAATTCTTAACCCGGTCTTTTGTTATATTCTTCGTCGTCTTCGTCATCATCATCATCGTCGTCGTAGTCGTCGTCGTCTACTTGTTGTAGTTGTTGTTAATAGTTTGTTCTTTTACATCACTAAACCAAGAGAACGAGAACCTAAGTGAGGCACTGTAGGACGAAGACGTTGAGTAATGGGTGTTTTTTTAAGAGCTATAGAACTATCTATTTTTACAGCTGTCAAGTGTTTTATGTTTGGGTTGGTTTGACACTCCAAAAGAAATAGATTCACGCCTCAACAACGCTTCGTTTGGTGTATTTTATGAGTTGGTGGGATAATTGGTCCTTTTGAAACATTTGACAGTTACGTTACGTTACTTTATGTTACGTTACGATACCTTATGTTACGTTACGTTATGTTAAAGTTACATTACGTTACGTTACAACTTATGGTGACCGATAAAGAGCCATGATTCCTGACTATTTCGACATGAACATGTATGCAGGAACTGCCACAATTGATTTATTACGTTTGGTTTGTGTATACTTTCACGTTACAGACCCGTAAAATGGTTTCCAAGATCGATTATTTTCTGTTTACATATTATGTAAAGTCTATCTAGGCGTTTTTGCCAATATACTGCCACAAATGTTGAAAAATGCCTTCAAAAATTGAGCCTCCAGATTAGACTACGTCCGAGGAAGCCGGAAGGTCATATGCCAAGAAACCATAATTTGAAAGACATTTGATTACATCTTTACTTCTTAAAAAAAACACCCTTTACAAGGAATTATCCAAAGACGGCATCATTGGCATCAGCAACAACAAGAACAGCATCAGTGACTGTGTGGCAAAGGCAATGCAATTGGTGATGGGCATTAAATTCCTCTTTGGAATAACACCTGAGGCTTTTGTGCTCTTCTGTAGTTTCTGAGATGGTTGCATTGCCTTGCTGCATTGCTGCATACTGCATTCAATCCATGAGACTTCTTTGATGTTGCTAAAGGCATTGGTTACAATGTGAGTACAAGAAGAAAGAACAAGCAGTAAGAAAGATGAATTCTGTGTGGTGATCTTTTTTGTGTTGTTTTATTTTTATTGTTAATATTTTTTTTCTTCAGTTCGTTATTAATTTTTCTTTATTTTGTTTTTTAGATCAAACCGCCAGAGCAAAGGAATTCCAGTCAGATGACTGATCCGCTTTTTGGATTTTCGGAGATGCTTTTCTGGCCCCTTTTTGAATGACAATCGATCGTCCCCGTCCGTCGTCGGAGTCTTCGTCGTCGTTGAAGACTTCGTCGTCGTTGTTTTTATTTTCGTGGTGGTAAGGTGCACACCTGAGAATTTTTACAGCTGAAATATAAGATCTTAACGTAGGTAGAGGAGGTTTAGGTATCTTAAAAGTCTACCTACCTACCTACTGCAGAAGAAGATGTCCGTCGTCTTCATCGTCGTCGTCGTGATTGTTATATGGATGAAGAGAGCAGGAAGTTTTAGGTGGTTCCCCCGGTGCCAGTGCCGGTGTGGTGTAATGTGAATAAGTTAATCGGTTGAAAAGTTATATAGGTATAGGCCTGAGGCTTAATTGGAACTGAGATTTTTCTTTGGAGTTCCGTCGGAAGTTTGAATTAATAGCAGTCAATCAGTGTAGAGTTGAAAACACGTCCAATTAGCTACGCTTATAGTCTTGAAATTTTAAGCATCAATTTGATTCACAGAAAAATCTCACAATAATTAAGCTTGACTGTTGACTATAAAAATAAGTTTATTTAATTTTAAACTACTTAAATTGATGAATAATTCCTGTGGAAGCTAAAGACTGATTAAAAATTGGTTTTAAAATTAATAACAAATAAATCTAACGACATTTAGAAAAAAAACAGACTTAATCGCTTACACATAAGCTGCAATACAACTTAAGAGATAATTTAAATTCCCTGAACCAAAAATAGCATTGTTTTGATCAAGGTCTATAAAATGACAGCTTGCAATCCACATCAACAGGACGCGTTCCATAACCAACCTACATTTATATCGATTTTAAATAAATCAGAAACAATTGATGTACACTTTATGCGGCTTATTTCTTGAAGCAAAATATTCCTTCAAAACAAAACGTTATGAATGTTTTATTTTAAATGACAGCTCACAATAATTCACAACACCAAGACACTTTCCACAAATAACCAATTTTATTTTGGTTTTAATTATATTAGAACCAATTTCCCTGTATTTTACGTGGCTTTCTCATTGAAACTAATACTTTTACATTATTTTTAAGAAATAACCAATATTTCAAAAGTTATCTTCTAAATGACAGCGGGCAATCCACAAGAAGAAGATGAGTTCTTTAAATTAGCTTATAGTAAATTCTGAAAAATTCAATTTTCATTTTAAGGCAAATCCCAATATTTGTGTTCTTTTGTAAGCTTTGAACAAAAAAATAACTCACATAGTTTATATTAATTCTTAAACATCAAGAGCGATTTTCCAAATGACAGCTCGCAATCTAAAGCAACAAGACGCGTTCTATAAATCAGAAAAAAGAACTAATTATTTTAAATATCTATTAATTGAAAGCTTTGTGTGGTTTGCTCCTTCAACAAAAAAAAAAAACTATTTTATTATTGTTAAGCAATAACCAATGTAATCTTCTAAATGTCAGCTCAAAATCCACAGCTATAAGACAAGTTCCAAGAAAAAATAGCAAATTCTTTTACTGAATTGCAATAAAATTACAATAAATTTGTGTATGCTTTATGTTACTTACTCCTTAAACAAAAAACATCTCTACATACTTTCAATCAAAAAATATCCGTTTGAACGAAATTTAACAAATGACAGTTTACAATCCACAGCCAGAGACACGTTCCACAAACAGAATAAAATAGATTCTTTAAATATTAAATAAGTTAAAACTAATTTGTTTATGCCAATATCACAGTCGCAGTTTCTGATCCACACTCATGGGAGCTAAATGTCAAAAATATTCTCGTGCGTGTAAGGTGGTGTTCACATTTCTTTGAAGTGATTCATTTTGACATCCTATTTGTATTCCTACTTAGTGATTGAAATAAAAAAGCTTAATAAGGCATCTTTAATTAAAAACAAAGAAGCCGTACGATATAACGTCGATGAGTTTAATGACAACACCGTGTTGAGTATGAGGTTTGACAAAAACTCATCCAGCTGTCATTTTGTGTAAATTGTCAGAAAACTAGAAGTCTTAAAATATTTTTTTAGAACTTAGAATTTTTACCTCTATCATTTAAAGTTAATAAATAATTATGATAGGGATCTTTTGTCAATTTCTAAATAGCTCTATTGAAGTTTGCTGATAAAACCGCTTATAGCTTGTTGTTTGCTCTTGGTATCTTGGAACAACAAAAACCATTAGAAAAAAATTATGTATTGTGTTATGTCCAAACTCAATTGTATTAAAAATAGTGGTATTTCCATTAACTAATAATAATTCTTAGTTGTGCTGGGCCCATCCCTAAGTTCACACCCATTTTTTAAAGAATATATAAGAAATTATTACTTTCTTTAAGAATTTCCAGCAACGTGCCTTTTTGTACCTTTAACATCTGACTTAAGTGAAAGATCGTTCCGTTCGTGTTGTGAAATAAAGCAATTAGACATACCAGATTATCATTGGGCCCGATCTTAATCCTTGCCTTTTATGCAGACATGTCCTGCCAAAAAAAGACATCCATCCTAGGTAGGTATACCTACTGGAAATCATTTACCTTACATAGTGTGTTAATGATCACCTCAGCTCAACTCAGATCACAGACGATAATGACAGCCAAAGCAGTAAATGGCGACTTAGGCTCTGCCATCATTTGATCGTTAAAAATGCGCGTGCAGTTAAAACACAAAACCATCATACCATTGCTGCTATGCAGACCGCACAACCACCAACCGTACAGATTTGACTTACAATCCGCATCTAATTGCGTTCCAAAGAAAATATATATGCAACCACCAACCATCGACTAGCGCTAGCGACAAGCCGCCATACCTGACACTGCGAATACACACCTCAATTGACACTTGAATACATCGAATGTCCAGCCAGCAGACGACGTCAACTTAATCATCCCATCCTGAAGCCAAAGCGGACAGGCCCAGCAGTTAGCAAACGTAAATCGCAAACGCAGACGCAAACGCAGCCCCAGAGCTTATAGGCATCGCACATCAGGCAAGCATATAAAGGTAAACTAAACTGGAATTCCAGCCCCGTTGAATATCAATTATTTGCTCGTTGGTTTGTTTGACAGTTGCGAATGCGCGCATCGGAACTGTTTGCCTAGATCTTAGCTCTGTTCGCCTATCGCTTTTCGATTTTTGTTTTTGTTGTACCTACATAGAAAAAAGCAGGTATAAGCTGATATAGCAAGCAAGTCTCTATGTCTATATGCTCTATGGTGGTGCACAGGTGCGTCTAATTATCATTTCCTTAATCGCCATAAGCTACCCACCACCAAGCGGTTTGGCTAGTAGCTGAACTGCACAACGGTGCAACATTAGCAGCTTACACACGTGCAAATAATCTGGAAAACCTGAATCCATCACAAGTATTAGCGCAATCTCCATAGAGTCTTTAGAAGTCGAAAACCAAGTCCGGTCTGGCAGCTACCTGGGAGCTATACACATGTTGCTGTACTATGACCGTGGACCTGATGCAAGGCCTCTCTCTATCTATCTTTATTTTTTGTTGTGCCCGTAAATGGGAAATTTTCCAGAGACAATCGTTCAACGTTCAGCATTCAGCGTTCATCGTTCACACCACACACCGAGCGTCGAGGTGTGTATTTTTGGGAAAATATTATTGTTGAACGGCAAATTGATTCATTATCATGCGAAGATTCGATTGGAAATGCGGAGATAGAGATGGCGAGTTCATTGTTCTGCCTTTAGTTGGCCTACCTGTTAAGATACTGTTATTTTATTGTTGTCCTAAAGTAATTTACGACCGACGACGACTACGACATCGATCTAGTATTAGGTTTTGAAGCCTCTGCCCTCTGCCTCTTCCCCAATGCTCTGTGTGAATGCGCTTCATAAATTTTCTAATGCTTTCCATAGAAATTAGACTACAAAACGAAAACCAACAGACCCAATGTGCAAACGGTTTCGATTGTCTGGTTCACTGAAGCGGTTCGCGCGGCTCTCATTGGTGAATGGTGATAGTAGATGTGCTAGCGTGCATTACAGGTGCGTCGCAGGTGTTTCCCACACAATTCGTGTGAAAATCGCAATTAAATGAGTTTTTCATGGGGTTTTCCTGGCTCGCAACTCGATTTTCATTTCAACATGTATAAATGTATTTTTATCCTACAACAAGTGGCAAGCAAGTGTTATAGAGCTTTATGCGCGGCTTGGCTTTGGCTTAGGCAGCGAAGCAGCTCAGAGCAGCACAATGCTGCTGATTTGGTGAACTGTTGGTTCGCTACCTTTTGTGGCTACAACAGCAAGCAGCTGGCTGTGTTTGACATTTGTACGATGACTGGACGTGACGTTATGTGAACGCGAACGCAAATGGCTAGTTGAAGTTTCAAATTCGTATTCATGTGAGTTGATATGACTTGGCGATGGTGGCGACGCGACGGTCGCGGTCGGTGGCGGCAGCAGCGGCGACATGAAGTTTCATTGGAGATTCGATTGAAATTTGAATCGCGAGCTTGAATGCTCACCTGAAGGTGAATCCACTACATAATGTAAATGTAAGCATACCTTTATATGCAAAACCTAGATTTTTGTGTGGTGGAGATGTACACCATAAATACACACGAGGTTGTTTTAATTTGATCCCGGGCACTGTTAACGGTCTATTTTGACAGATTATCTATGACATTTGCTGTCAAATATAAACTGTTTATAGGTAGTTAGTTTTTCTTTTTTTTCAAATTAATTAATACTTTGTAAGAATCTACCTATGCTCGTTTATAATTCTATACTGTTAAGAGAGCTTTTGGTCACGATTAAACATTTAATTTTAAGCTGGTTCATTTTGGAGGGGAGGAACATAGATAGATATTTTATGTAGGTAGGTCTGGCTGCGGTACTTTTATGTAGATATTATTGTTTGATTTTGTTTGTTGATTATCATTTTCGAATCGATTTGGTATTCCTATCGACTTAATTGAAAGTATACACGCCATGAATGGTAATTGACGATTGAATAACACCAAATTGTAGCTTATTTTATACCTTATAGTAGGTAACTTGTTATTAATGAGTTAAACGAATTTTTAAAACAAGTTTTCGCACAAAGTAAGTAAATATACCTGGACTTGTATACCTATCTATTTACTTAGGTACTTATAGATAGATACTTATTTAAAATAGATGGACATGTTTGATTATAGAAATAAAATTCTATAGGTATGAAAATTGAATATGAAAATAAAGCGTATGAAATAGTGTGTTGTAGGTTTATTTTGTGTGATGTATGACATGATTGACGTTGATGAAATGGAATATATTATTATTATATTAGAGGTTTTATAATATGTTATGTAAATTTACATGTTTTATTTACATTTTGTCAATTTCAAGGAAAAGTCTCCCGCTGAATAACTAATTTATTATCTCATTTCGAAATGATTTAGTTAGTTTCCCTTTAAATGTTTACGTTAAAATAAGTTTCAATGAACAGTTTAAAACTTATAATATAAACGATTTTACTTTTATCTTTATCTAATGAATAAATAATATCTAAATAAAACTATCGTGTAAACTTATGTTTCACCGTCTGTGATAATATTTTTTAGGCAACGTTTAAACTTGCTCCTTGTCTTAGTGGATGCATTTGAATTCGAATGCGTTCATTCTTCTAGAATGCGGATAGAAATTAATAATCTTTTCACAATAAATCTACAACCGAGTTCTCGGCAAAAAGTTTTTGATAACCTGAAAATCGTCCAACTGAACATTTACACATTTTCGTTTGACATTTCAATTTGTGCAACATCGACTGTCAAATTTTGTTTTGATGTTAAGCTTGTCAGTAAAAGTTTAGTCCTTAAATTATTATTATAAAAATGCATTTAGACCAACTTATTTTAATTTGTATAGGTGCATAAAATGAAAAGTCAAAAAAATATGAAGATTTTGTTAAACTTTTTTCATTATCTCAAGCATCTGGCATCAGAAAAAAAAGTGTTTTTTGTTTGCAAATCCTCGAACCCAAAATGCGAATGATAACTCCTTATAAATATGGAGAATATTTTAAGAAATTGAAAACCCTGCAGTTGTGGACAGAAATTCAATTTAAATGTGAAAAATTTCTTTTGACATCAGCTGTTTTGTTTACATTTAATTGAGCGCTGAATGCTGCGAAAGGTTTGTTTGTTTAGCTCATCTGTGAATTGTTACTAGTTTTTGACAGGTTTAATATAAAACTTGTGGTTTATGAACATTAGCGGCTTACGAATAATGTATTGGAGAACTTTTCGATGTGGGTTTTTGGGCAAAACTGATAATTTCGGTAAAAGAAATGTTTGGATATTTGATTAAAAGATTCCAAGATTAAATACCAAGAATAAGTAAGTTTCATATCGGAGAAACAGTCTATTTGAGGAAAAATGTTTTTTTGAAGCTTGTCAATCCTTTGCATAGCGACACTTACTGATTTCAAAATGAATGTTCAAAAATTTTCGCAAAATTTAAATCCAAACTGCCCATATATCTTCAAAATATACAAACAAATTGCTTTGCTTCTATCCTGCCAGCTGTCAACAAATTAGGATGAACATGATAAATTTTATCCCTATTATTCAAAATAAAAAATCAACTAACTTTCTGTCATTTCGGAATTCTTTATCATACAAGAGATTGCAATTTTTTTAAGAGAGACTTTATAATTTTTTTGGTCTCCTTTTTAAACACGGCATTGTTTTAGTCCCAAATTCCAATATAAGTTCCAAGCTGACATTTTTAACTTATCTAAAAGTCCAGAAAATTAAAGGAATTTAGAATAAAATAACATACCTAATTTGTTTTCTACGTTCAACTGTCACTCTTCTAAAGGACACATTTGACGCTTTTCTTTCTTAATTCTAAACACAGTTTTTTAAATTTACATTTTTTGGTCTCTGAATATTTAGAAGGCGTCCATAATAAGCTAAAAAAAATATGGAATAAACTCTTTAAAAAAAAAAACAATTTCAGACGTAGGAGATGACAAAAGTCTCAAATTAGTCAAAATAGTAAATCCTGGAACCCCAAATGCGTCGATAACTGTAAGAAATTGAATTGTCTTCAGTGAGAGACAAAAATTTTAATGTGAAATATTTCTTTTGACAGCAACTGTTTTGTTTACATTTAATTAAGCGCTGATTGTTTCGAAAAGTTTGTTTGTTTAGTATATCTTTGAATTGCTGCTTGTTTTTGACAGGTTAGGGGTTACGAATAATGTATGGGAAAACTTATGTTTTCGATGTGGGTTTTCGGACAAACCCGATAATTTCGCCAAAAACCGGTTTTTGGTGTGAAAATCTAATAAGAAAGATTTGGGTATTTGATTTAAAGATTTAAATACCAAGAATAAGTAAGTTTCACATTGGAGAAACAGTCTATCTGAAAGAAAATGTTTTTTTTCGAAGCTTGTAAAGCCATTGCTTCGCGAAACTTACTGATTTTAAAATGAATGTTACAAATTTTTCGCAAATTAAAATCCAAACGGGCTTTGCCAGACGTCAAAAAATTATTATGAATATAATAAATTTTGTCCTATTATTAAAAACAAACAAATTAACTGACGTTCTGTCATTTCGGAATTCTTTATCATAAAAGATATTTGCAAATTTTTGTTTTGAAAACTTTATCGACGATTTTTGACGGAGCAAAACGTCAAAAAGAATTTGCAAATTTTCTGGTCTACTTTTGAAGCACGGAATTAGTTTAGTAGCAAGTTTCAGTTTTATTTCCAAGTTGACAGCATTTTTTACTTAAAATCATAGAAAATCATAGAGATTTTCTTTCTTTTTGATTTCTTAGTTCTGAACACAAACTGTCAAATTTTAAATTGTGGTTATAACTTTTATTTTAATGCAATACGTTCGGAGCTTCAAACTTCTGTTAGATTTTTGTTTTAAATTTTAATTATTTGGTTTCTGTATATTTAGAGCGCGTCCATAATTATTTTAAAAAAATCGGCATTCTGCTTAAAAAGCTGTTTACTTAAAATCAATTTCAGACGTAGGAGATGACAAAAGTATCAAATTAGTCGAAATAGCGGATAAGCATGACCAAAATGCTTAAAAATATCTGGGTTCAGAGATCAGTAGACATGTTCTGTAATCTATTCAATAAAATTCGTAGTATTTTGAAACAATAATGTCATTTTTTAATGTCATCGGGATAATGTAACTTTGACAGTTAATAATATGGATAATATGGAATTCAAATCACTGGAAAAACTGTTTCAAAAGAGTTTTGGAACCTATAACTTTTTCTCATCAAATGTCAGAACTCATAACATGATTAAAAGAAGGCAAAAACAAAAACTTTTCAGAGGTAAAAAGGCAAGCAAAATAATAACTAGTTAATTTCGGAAATTTATTGATTTTTAAGTATTTTGGATACTTTAAAAAGTCCTGCTCAACGTCCTTCCCTTTGGTAGGACCCAGATATATAGCATCTTGCACATTAAAGTGCCTTGCACATGAGAGCAAACAACGAATGGACAAGCAAACGTGATTTTACACATTTCAAAAAGTCAATTTCAAACAAAAACACATTTAAATTACAAGAAAACAATTGACAATAATTTTAAGATAATACAATTTGCATTATGTTCTCTAAACCAAGGCAATTTTGTAAAAACAATTTGGTAGTAACGAATTGCAGTGTGGTTGCTACGAACTGTCAAACTTTATTCGCGTTCCACATGCCATCCACACTGCAACGAAAAAATTTAATTAAAGCTCATGTGAAAGAAAAGTCAAAATATGCGTTCATTTGTTATTCGCTCTCAATCCTTCCGTACAAATTTTCGAAATCGTTCTTCTAGCATATCGAATTGATACATCTTTTTGCTTCTCGTCGTTGATTGACAATTATCGTCTCGATTGTGCAACCCTCAACTTTCTTCTTTGTTTTTAATTTTGTTTGACAGACGATTGACAGTTCAACTTATCACCTTCCAATGGGAATTCCAGTCAGAAAACTTTGGTATTGAACTTTTTGCGTGAACCCGATTTTTTGCATAGACAATAGCTGAGTAGTAAGTTTTTTTAATATTGAGCAAACACTAAAGGGGTTACGAATACCCTTATATAATGATTGAACAAATTGCTAGAAATTAGGAAGGGAGGACAGGAGATTAGAAAGGTGATCATTTTGTAACTATGAGAAAAGTTAGTGTGATGTGTTTTACCAATGATTAAACTTATTCAGCTATAACCAATAGAGCTTTTACTAGATTTAATATCATTTGCCATAATGTTCTGAGCTCAGTTGTTTGTCCTCCTTTGCATGAATCACATGCTAACTAACTTTATTACCTATGAATTAATTAACGAATAAAGTACAATTATATATGTGAAGTTAAATAATCTGCCTTTTTACTCGAGTCATCACAGTGGCGACGAGGATAAAAATATCTAAACGAAAGCCTTAAAAAAAAAAAAAAAAAAAAAAAACAATAAACAATAGGAAGTGCAAAATGTCAATTATCGGCTCAGTTGAAAAATTTAATTTTAATCAAAATGACTGGCATATATTTAAAGCGCAGTTAGACCAGTTTTTCATTGCTAACGATGTAACTGTGGAAGTAAAGAAGAAAGCAATTTGAATTAGTGCTTTATCAGAACAATCATATAAATTGGTTAATAATTTGATTCACCCAAATAAAATAGAAACGGCTTCGTACGATGTGCTAAGCAAAGCTTTCAGCGATCATCTTAAGCCTACAGTTTCTGGGTTTGCTGAGCGTCACAAGTTCTACTCTGCAGTTAAAGATCATCATGAAACAGTAAACCAATGGGCAGCACGAGTGCGATCACTTTCTATAAGCTGCGAGTTTGGAGTTGAGCTTAATTCAGCTCTACGCGATAAGTTCGTGATGGGACTGCAGAAAGGAGCGGCAAAGGACAAGCTATTTTTGGAGAGCGTGGAAAAGTTAACATTCGACAAAGCCGTTGAAATTGCTAATGCGGTGGAGTGTGTCAAGCACCAGTACGAGCTTGACGTAAGCATAAAACAAGAACCAAGTTCATCTGACGGTATTTATCGAATGGGGCAAACGAGGCAAAAGGGCAACAGTGGGCAGGTAACGGGCAAACAACATCATCAGCAGCAGCGTAGACAAAAGCAACAAGGTAACAACAGCTATATGGACAGTAAGTGTTCAATTTGCGGTCTGTCAAATCATATAGAAAGCTCATGTCGATTTAAGAATTATCGATGTAAACGATGTAAAAGAAGAGGGCATTTGCTACGTGTGTGTCCAAATAAAAATAATAATTATAACGGACAACAAGATTTTAAGTATATCGAAGGAACTGAATTATCTTTGTTTAATTTAGCTTCTAGTATAGAATCAAATGAACCTATTAAATTAAAAGTTTGCATGAATAGTATTCCTATGACGATGGAAATTGACACGGGTGCTTCTATTTCTGCAATCTCCTTAAAAACATATCGCGATCATTTTAAGTTGCATGCGTTAGAAACATCTAGTTTAGTATTTAATAATTATAATGGCACAAAAATTAAACCTATTGGTGTTTGTGTAATGGATGTTTTATACAAGAATGTGTGTAAAAAGATTAAAGTTGTTGTTGTTGAAAACGGTGGTCCACCATTACTAGGCCGAAATTTCTTAAATGAATTTGGTATTAAATTTGAAAATTTATATTATGTTGAGAAAAATATTTCTTCAGAAGTGCATGCAATAACTGAAAATTTTAGTGAATTATTTGACGGAAAATTAGGAAAATTTAATAAAAGTTTGATTTCATTACATGTAAAAAGTGACTGCTGTCCAAAGTTTTTCAAGCCACGCCAAATGCCATTAGCTTTGAAAGAAAAGGTGGAGAGTGAAATTGACAAGCTAGTAGATCTGGGTGTATTAGAACCTGTAAATTTTAGTGAGTGGGGAACCCCGATCGTTCCTATTTTAAAAAAGTCAGGTGAGGTGCGGATTTGCGGGGATTTTAAAATCACCGTCAATCCTCAATTATTAATTGATAAATATCCTCTTCCAAGAATCGAGGAATTATTCGCGCAACTGCATGGTGGCGAAGAATTCACAAAATTAGATTTGTCGATGGCGTACCAGCAGTTGGTTCTGGACGATGAGTCTAGAAAATTAACAACGATATCCACAACAAAAGGGCTATTTCGCTACACGCGCTTAGTTTATGGTTTGGCATCAGCTCCAGCGGTGTTTCAAAAAATGATGGATAGTTTGTTAATGGGCATTAAAGGTGTGGTAGTGTTCCTTGATGACATATTGATAACAGCTCCAAATAGGAAATTGCATATAGAAAAGGTAAAGAATGTTCTGAAAATCTTGCAAGACGCAGGCCTTAAGTTAAATAAAGATAAATGCACCTTCCTAGCTAAGTCAATAAATTATTTAGGTCATGTGATAGACAAATCGGGATTAAAAACTTGTCCTAATAAGATTAAAACGATTCAAGAGATTCAAGATCCCACTTGTTTAAAAGAATTGCAATCGTTTCTTGGTGTCATAAATTTTTATAGAAAGTTTTTGCCTAATGTAACTACACTTTGCGCACCATTATACGATTTATTAAAAAAGACCGCGAAATTTGAGTGGACTGAGGTACATTCTGAAGCCATTAGCAAGATAAAAAGAGAACTAATTTCAAAGTCTGCCTTGGCTCATTTTAATCCAATGTTGGTGATAAAGCTTACGGTGGATGCTAGTCCGATTGGACTAGGCGCTGTGTTATCTCAGGTATATGAAAATGGTTTGGAGAGGCCAATAGAGTTTGCGTCCCGAAAGCTGACTGATACGGAACAAAAGTACTCGCAGTTAGATAGGGAAGCCATAGCTATTCTTTTTGGGGTTAAAAGATTCCACCATTACTTGTATGGCAGAGAATTCACTTTAGTGACGGATAATAAGCCGCTTATGCATATATTTGGTTCCAAGAAAGGTATACCACAGATGGCAGCTAATCGTTTGCAACGGATTGCACTAGTTTTGACCGGATATACGTTTAAAATTGAATGTATTAGATCACATGCAAATGTTGCCGATTATTTCTCTCGATTTCCAAACGAAGAATCTGTCGGTATGCAAGTAGACGACTCGAATTTGTGTTACATAAACTATGTAAAAGAAATAAGTAATTTACCCATCACTATAGAAGATGTTAAAAAAGAATCTGAAAAGGATTCCATAGTATCAAAAGTTATACAGTACATGCAATCTGGTTGGGAACATGACAAGGTCGACGTTTCTCTTAGACCATTTTTTTTGAGACGACATGAACTAAACATTGAGTATGGTTGTTTATTTTGGGGTTACCGCATTATAATTCCTGTATCATTGCAGGCATCGGTTTTAGGTGAATTACATAAAACGCACATGGGCATAGGAAAAATGAAAGCTATGGCAAGAAGTTATTGTTGGTGGCCAAAGCTTGATGGTGAATTGGAAGCTATTGCTAAATCTTGTGAACAATGCCTGGCAACTAGAACTGATCCCCCAAAAGGGAAGCTGATTTGCTGGGAGTGGCCTGAAGAACCGTGGACTCGCGTTCACATAGATTTTTTGGGACCAATTTTTAAGAGATGGTTTTTAGTGGTAGTGGACAGCCATAGCAAGTGGCCAGAATGTTTAGACATGGGCACTAATACAACAAGTAGGGCTACTATAAATAAACTAAGACCATTATTTGCGCGTTTTGGCGTACCTAAAATATTAGTATCCGATAATGGCACCGCATTTGTTTCGAGCGAATTTGAAAATTTTTTAAATATGAATGGTATAAAACATCGCACAACACCAGTAGGAAACCCGGCTACGAACGGGCAAGCCGAAAATTTTGTTAAAACTATTAAAAACGCATTAAAACGAGCATTAGGAGCAAATGAAAAAATTGAAATCCAAACTGCACTTAATTCGTTTTTATTAGACTATAGAAATACTATTCATTCAAGCACAGACGTATCTCCAGCTGAACTTATGTTAGGAAGAAAATTAAGAACTAGGCTAGATTTACTTAATCCTAAACGAAACATGAAAGTTGATTTAAGTAAAATTGGAACAACTATTGAAAAACAACAAAAATGTCAAAAACAAAATTATAAATCTAAAACAAGAAAAACTTTTAAAATTAATGATATTGTCATGGTTAAAGATTATTGTAAAGCTAATAAAATAATTTGGACTAAAGCTAAAATTGTAAAAATATTAGGCATGCAAATATATTTAGTGCAAGTAATAAAATCTAATAAAATCTGGAAAAGACATGTAAATCAAATAATCAGTGTTTGCGACAAAAATAGTCAAAGTTATATTCCTGTTACTCTGAATGATGATATCGATAATATAATAAAAAATAAATCTATAAGTAATGAATCTTTTTGTGAACCTAATGTTAAATCAAATGTAGAATCTCATTTTGATGAAGGAGATGTACATACTAAATCGGACAAAGATCCGGAAAAAGAAGATGAAGTAAATATTATTAGAAATAAAAAACTTAATGTAAATAGAGGAGGTACTCCTGAAAAAACTGTAAAAAAGCATCATCTAAGAAGTTTAAAAAATAATGAATTTAACAGTTTGTAATGAAGTATCTTAATTCAAAATTGTAAAGGACAATCAACTGAAGGGGGATATTGTGATGTGTTTTACCAATGATTAAACTTATTCAGCTATAACCAATAGAGCTTTTACTAGATTTAATATCATTTGCCATAATGTTCTGAGCTCAGTTGTTTGTCCTCCTTTGCATGAATCACATGCTAACTAACTTTATTACCTATGAATTAATTAACGAATAAAGTACAATTATATATGTGAAGTTAAATAATCTGCCTTTTTACTCGAGTCATCACAGTTAGAAAGCTAATTTTTGATGTGTGGCTTGCATCTCTATACACAGTATGACTGAAATTGAGCGCAGTTGTAACTGATTGACATTCCTAGAAGTTCAAGCATTACATCAGAATTGTTTGGGAAAGGCGGAGCAAGTCTTGTAATATTTTCCCTTCTCTTTTGGATATGTATTTGCAGTGCTTCACAAATGTCAAAGTTCTGTTACCGTCCTCAGTTTTTTTATTTTCTGTATGTGAATTCCTACTTTCCTTTTGGCTAAAGTGTCAAACTTTTATGAGACCGAATTCAACTCAAGAAACTTAGAATCTTTGTCATATTAGGTCGTCTCGATTCAGGTAAGAAACCACAAGTTACAGTAATTTCAAATATTTTTTTAATTTTTGCGTGGGCACAAGTGCTTAAAATAATTACCTTAGGTTACTTTAGCAGTGCAATGTTTGGATTATACTACACTTCCTACTAATCCCTTTCAATGTTTAACGGTATATATTTTGATGAGCACAGCACCTAACTTACAGCCTCAAAGGCTGATGGTGAGCATAATAAAAATTCGCAATGAAAATTTACGAGCATATTAAACAGTCGGCTTTTCAAAATTATTATTATTGTAAATTTTTATTATCCATCTAATTATATTTTTCATAGCCACAATTTCTTAATATCTACACAGAACGTATAGGTACAATATCTTTGAATGCATATTCGTCCAGCTATATAAATTACATAACATAATATCTATATGGGGAGCCTATATTAATGATGTTAATGGTCGGGGCGGTTGATGCTGGTGGAAGTATTTTTTGCAGTATGCTTGCAAATGGTTGTAAATTACATGTGTACATATATTTAGGAGCATCAGTGTTCTAAAGAAAATTTACATTTCAAAAGATATTTTCACTCAGTTAATATAGTTTTTGTTTTTGTTTTGGCAGATTGCAGAGATGATAGAAGGAAAGATTTTCAGTCATCATCTTTTGAATTTTTATTCTCAAAAGTCTTGACGTGCATATGCATATGTGTGTATATGTACTATGTGTGGATAATTGATGGTGCTATGATTTTTATTACAGTATGTCAGAAGGTGTTTATTATATGTATCTAAAATTTGATTTAGTGCTTTTTGGGGATTTTGTGGTTGTGGTTCTGAATATTTTCTAATAATTACACTGTGAAAACTTAAACGTGTCTTGTGAGAAAGGCGTGTAGTGAAAAAGTGACCTTTAAGAAAATATTTTCCTAATTATTCTCTAGAATGTTTTATAGCATTCATGCAATGGCGGAAAACCTGGATAAATTTATATCCGAGGAAAATAACTGTCAAACATTGTTTTCTGCTACCAGCAGCGCCAGTGTGTCAGCAACACAAAACAGTCAATGAGTTATGAACTTTGCGAACAGACTTATTTTTTTCAAAGTTTACTTCTACAATTTGGAAGTGTCCAATGTCCATTTTGTTTTGGTGACATCTGTCAAATCTTTTGTTTATTATTTAGTTTCAGTTGTTTATAGTACCCGTGGCTTGGGTCTTAATGAGTCACTTTAATTTAAATAATTTTCGCGGGTACTGCCTCTTGCGAGGAATTGACAAATCCTTCAAGAGTAATTCTTGTCATGAAAAAGTGCTTTCTCAAATTAGCCGTTCGGATTCGGTCTAAAATTGTAGGTCCCTTCCATTCCTGACAACAGTTCTCGCACACAGGAATGGTTGAGAGTTGTAAGTCACTAGGCCCTGGTTCACAACGGACTGTTGCGCCACCTAATTTAATTTTGAATTCAGTTGTTTATACCAAATCATCATGGCAAGTCACACGATTGAACAGCACGTTAAAATCATAAAACTTCATTATCAAAATGAGTGTTCGTTAACGCAAACGTTGCGCACATTGCGCCCATTTTACTGTTGACGTGGTGGACCTAACCGTGCGTCGACTTTTCAACGTTTGCTGGCCAAATTTCAGGCAGTCGGATCAGTAAACAATCAGCCAACACCGGTGCGTTCAAAGAATGCAAGATCGATCGAGAACATCGCCGATGTTAAAGTTCATGACAATAGACAACGCCCTGTATTCGCTGACTGGGCTTCGAGTCGTTTGAAGGAGGATCCCAATTTTGTCCGAAAAATCATCTGTGTCAACAAGCAAAACTGCCGTATATGGGACGTTACCAAACCACGCGAGGTTCACCAGGTGATAATTCAATGACCTCAAAAAGTTATCGTGTTTTGTGGGAAAATCTATCCATAGAATGGATGGGTTTTTGACATTTATATGAGTCTCGAATGAATCTTATGTGATTTCGTTCTCAAATGTTGGTACGATTGATATTGCATTTGTATCTCGATGGTTGTGTTCGTTGAGTAGTTGTGCACTTGGAGTCATGTGTGTTTTCCATCGGGGAAAAAAATCAATCTATTACTGTTGATATTAGTTAGTTTTGTTATTGAAAATGGACTAACTGTAGATAAGATAAATAAGTTTTTTTATGTTTCCACCAAAGGTTTGTCTCAGTTTAGATTAAATAAACCTTTTTGGTGTTTCCACCGTACAAGAAGATTTAAAAATGATTAAGTTTGACAGCACTTTATAAAATGCAAATGGTGTTTCGATGTTTCTTATAAAGTTCAAGTGAGATAGTGTGATTCATGTTAAACAATAAAGAACTGATTAGTTTAGCATTATATAAGAATATGTTTTTGTTTATTAAAACAAAACTATATTTTTTGTACACGAACATGCAAATAAACAGACCATAATGTATTATCTGTAAAACCAAATCCTCCACAGGATTTTCTTAAGAAATTCTGACTCGACTCCTATCTCCGACCGGAATCGAGGCGAATCAAGCCCATTTCAACTCGCTTCAGGTATATATAGAATTGAGGCGAGCTTCAAGTCCGTAGTAGTCTACGAACAAAGACCCTCCTTGAAGCAATTGTTAAATGAACTTTTTTGTATAGAATCTCAATATCCAGATGTTTTCTTAACATTTTTTCTTAAAAATTGCCCATTTTATTAACTTCCCATAGGAAGTTATTGTAATGGGTCCGATTTGTCAAATTGAAAATTTTGACATTTCTCGACGTTTCAAGGTTCCTAGAGCCGAAATAAAAGATTTTTAAAAAGATGTCTGTGCGTGCGTGTGTACGTACGTTTGTACGTCCGTACGTTCGCGACGTTTTTTTCGTCCTCCATAGCTCAAGAACCAAAAGAGTTATCGACTTCAAATAAATTTTGTTATGCAAATAATAAGGCAGAAAGATGCAGAAAGGGCTCTCAAGAAAATTGCTTGGGTGTTTTTTTTTACCATAGCAGTTTGAAAAAAAGGTGAAAATTTTGGTTAACCCTAAATATCTTACGAACCAAAAACGCTAGAGACTTGAATTAAATTTTATATAATATATTGTAACGTGATACCAAACAGGTATATTTTTTGAAAAAAAATCAATATAACGTTTTGTTTTATAAATCAAATCCGTACTTTTTTGAAAACAACGTTAGTGAGGCGCTACATAATGGTGATAATCAATTTCTTATGGTCCAAATTGAATCAGAATGACCCAGATGACACGTGGTTATAGCAGGACGGGCTGCGTTACGTGCCACACAGCAAACACCACGACATCTACACACCCTATATATGAAACAGATAAAATGAAAAAAATGTGTCGAAAAAATCAAAGTAACGTAAAGTGACATTCAAATAAGCGAAGACACACATTTCACAAAGAAAAACATTGAAACAAATATTAAGTAGGATCCAACTGCTGATAGAATTTTGACGTTTACTCGAGTCTCGAATACAAATGTTGTTACAATTGACAATTGCCATGTATGTATCTCGAAAGCATGTTCATAGAGTGTAGTAACTAGTTTCTTTTTAAGCATTTTTTTTCAGTGAGATTATTTGGTGCATTTCTTGAGATTTTATGTATTATCTGCAAACAAACTATAACGAAACAAGAACGGTGTCATAGAAAGCTGTGTAATCTCTCTTAAACCAGCGATTTTTGAAGGTGCAAGATGAGGTCTCTTAGCTGTCTAATTTTAATATGTATTTACGCATACTAAAGTGACGTTTATATAGTCCCAAAAAAGTCTGTAGCGGATCTCTGTCAACTAAAGTACGACAACCATTCAGAATAAAACCTCATACGTAAATACATTGTAAAGTCTTCATAGAAAATTAAAATCGAACTTCTTATCCTGATTTTCAGCGTTGCTATTGATCTTGAGTGCTCAAATGTCGTTGTTTTTTCATAATTAATTGTGAAACTTAATAAAAATATAGCATTGTCTTGTTTGCTGGCTTGACTAAGTTGTTTAAATATACAGAAATAGAAATAAGTTGTTAAATTTGTATATTATTTTCCAAAAAGTAAGTGTCAACAAATATAGCGCCATCTATTGCACTCGAAGTTCTACAAACAATCAAACCAACCCTTTCATTCAGTTCTTATTTCTTTCAGCTTACATTTGGAAAATAAAAAAAACATGCAATTAAATTAAGTATAAATTATTCCCTAAAATTTTCTTAACATATCCCCTTTGTCCATTTTATAAAGTTAAAATTGGTTCTGATCTGAATTTCGTTAAATTTTTAACAATTTTGAAAAAAAGCAGCTATTTTCTTAATTATTTAGTTTTGCATTTTTAAATTTGCATTCATATAAAAAATAACAAAAACTGAACATTTATTTTGGTGTGTTTACACCGTTATTATTTAAATTTTATTTAATTTGCATTGAATGTGCTCTCTAAAAAAAACTTGGCCCGTTTGTAAACATCTGACTAAGCCAAATGGCGTTCATAAACAAAAAACTGATAATTAACTTGTCAAAGTTGATTTATTTCCATTGTGAAAAAGTTGATCATTATATAATTAGTCATTTGACATTGAACTTATTCCATCATAATTTGGAATAAGTTTAAAACGCAATAATTATATAATAGCTTTAAATTAAGTCACGTTCAATGAACATCATCACAGATAAAACTTGAATAAGGTGTGTTCGATTTATTTTTTTTTTGTGAACGTCACTTTTGACACGTGCTCAGAAGCAAATGTCTTACATCTAAAAATAGTTGTCAAAAAATTTAACCTTATATAAAAATTGATCTTTCATATAGAAATAGAATATGTCATTCTACCATTGATTTAAAACAGAATGATACCGTTGTAAGATGACATATTTATGAACACATGCATTCATGTGTCTCAAAAGCTTATATGTCAAACAGCCTACGAACATACCAACTCTTAAAAAGAATACAATTGCAAACACACTCCTCTGCACGTAGTTATAAGAAAAACAAAAATGTTCCAATCATTAAAATTAATCAGCAATTTATATTAATCTTGTCACCATAATCTTAGTTTTTATACCCGTTAGGTACATATTATTATTAGTATATTATAATTAATTTCCAGCATCAATATAATGACATTAAAACGTTCCAACCGATGCATTTAATTGCCTCCTAAGAAGCGGTAATAATCCATACGAGATGTCCCTCACACCTCTTGATCAAGCTTCCAATAGACATGCGCATGCCCACTCAAGACTCACAGTGGACAGCCAACAAAACCGACGGACGACGGACAGACATCCAGACACTGAGTTTGTTTTTAGACCAATTCAAATGCTGTCCTCTATATAAATTTCGATTCATTCATTGATTTTCCGGTCATTAATTGTTTTAATTATTATTTATTGCATGCGATTTTTTATAATTCAATTGATCGCATTCCCATCGCATCGAGCGCAAATCCCCATAGCCCAAGCCCCAGGCCCCAGGCCCAGCTGTGCTTCTTTGTGGCATTATTACATATTGCAGCAGCTTTTAGCCAAGTTACAGCCATGATCAGATCATTTTCATTTCTCCACTCAACTAAAAAACTATAAGTATGAGTATTTAACGCTTTCCCGGTTCGAACAACTGTTGATGTTGATTTTGATGTTGTTTGGTCTTGAGTTTTGAGTCTTGACGTTTGATATGTAGACGTAGCCAGAGTGTTAATATTGACTCTTGACTGACTTGACTTGAATTGAGTTTAAGCTGAGATTTCACGCGAACACCTGATCAAACTTTTTTACGCCTGGGATGTTTGCTTATCTCTTGGTAATATACGCGAATGAAATCACCATAATTACCACCAATACACTGACAGCGCAGTCTCTCAAATCAAACATCAGACCCATACACGGGCAAACCAATCAACTTTTTTTTTTCTTCGAATCAGTTTATGGAAGTGGATAGGGTTGCCGTGTGTTTAATTAGCTCAAAGGCTAAAATTAGTAACTCATCGAAGCGAAGTCGAAAAAGTAGCCCAATTTTTATAGAAAATATGGATATGGATATATATAGAACGTATTTGTAGCCTAGACTCGAGGCTGAAAAAGTAGCCCAAAATAGCCCACTTCCAATTGAAAATTTGGTAGAAGATCAATTTCCCAATTTTGAAAATATTTGTAGCTCGAAACTTTTCGTTGAGAAAGTAGCCCAATATCGATAGAAAATCTAGTAGAATACCGATTGCCCCATCTAAAAATATTTGCAGACCTTGCACATGAGAGCAAACAAGGAATGAACGAACAAACTTGATTTTACACATTTCAAAATGTCAATTTCAAACAAAAATACATTTAAATTATAAGAAATCAATTGGCACAAATGTTGGGACAATAAAATTTTCATTTTGCTCCCTAAAATAAGGAAATTTTGTTAAAACAATATTTAGTAGTAACGAACTGTCAAACTCCGTTCGCGATCCACATACCATCCACACTGCAACGAATAAATTGTTCGCGCTCAACTTAACCTCAAAATTATACCACTCTTGTTTTGTTTGTTGAAGACCTGATGTAAAAGAAAAGTCAAAATATGTGAACATCCACAGTTCGTTGTTCGGCCCATTTTCTATAGAACATTTAGTAGCGTATAAAATTAGAAGCTTTATTTGTAGCCCAAATTTCCAGTCGAAAAAGACTTCCAATTTTAAAAGAATTATTAATTTTCTTTGAAACTGGATTGCCTAATTTAGAAATATTTGGAGCCCAAAATCGGAGCCAAGAAAGTAGACCAAATAACAGGCTATTTTGGATATTAAATCTAGCATTTTCAAAGTCGATCGCCCACTTATAAAATATTTGCAGCCCAAAATCAGAGTCCAAAAAATAGCTCGAATATAAACGGAATTTCTATATAATGTTTGGAAACTTCAATTAGAAGAGCGTTATCCTTATTCCAATTCCAGGAAAATAGCCCAAATAAAGTCAATTTCCATTTAACTACTGGTAGCTTCAATCTTAAGCTGGATAGCCCAATTTAATAATATTTGTAGCTCAAAATTGGAAGCAGGAATTCATTCCACACAAAAGCCTAATTTCAACATCATGTCCGGAAGCTTTAATTAGAAATTTGGTATCCCAAAATCGGAGTTAAAAAAAGTAGCCCAAATAATAGCCCAATTTTAATTCAACAAACATAATGGTAGATTCGATTTGGGCTACTTATAGCTTATTTGTGATTTGGCTGTCATACTAAACATCATGGCGACAATTCTGGAAGAAATAGCCTAATCTGGTTTAAATAGCTCAATCTGGCAAGCCTTGAAGTGGGGTGCTGTGGAATAATGCTATTTGTCTGTGCATTGTGGTGTGTTATCTATGGTGAAGATCAATTGTACAAACCTTGTATACGAGTAGTATGTTATGTATTGGAGAAGGTATTTCTTCCGAATGGCGCCGCCGCCGTTCGCTTTCTGGAGCCGATACCTATACCTACTTTATACCTGATGATGAGAACGAGAAACTAAATTCGATGCAGGGGGGGGGGGGGAACACAAACTAGCGGAGCACATTCATTAAGCTCTGACTGACTGACGTCATCACTGCTAAATGTCAGGTGTGCGGTATTATTTATGAAGCGCTTATTTTTGTTTTCTTTAATATGTTTTTTGTTTTGTTTGTTTTGTATTTTTAATGATCTCTTGAGAATTTCTCATTCCAATGGCTGCTTTTGCCATCCATGATGGTTGTTTCGGGCTTTCGTCTGGGTTTTCTTTTGAAAAAGTTTTGGGAACCTATTTAATGAGATTTCGTGCGTTGCTAAGAGGCTTGCTTTATTATGGTATAGTGATGGTTGATGGAGTTATGAAAAAGCAAACCGTGTGAATGTTAAATGTTGACATGGATGAGACTTTTAACATACAATGTATAGTAGAAATTACTTTGCGTATATTTACAAAAGTCGTTGTCGTCGTGAAGGTAAAAAAGATAATACGAGTTATTGTGATGGTAATTATATATTGTGGCTTGTTTACATTTTTCGGAATTAAAAATACTCAAACTTGTTGATTTAATATTGTGTTTCCTTTTCAGGTGGATTTGGGTTAGTCGAAAACAAGTATTCAAAAGTTGTTTGTCCTTAAAATTGAAACAATTTTTTTACTCAAATTCTTAAAACATTACAAAATCCGTGAGCAAAAATATTTGATTTGTTTTAAGAGCCCTAACAGTCATTTCAAAAAATGTTTGAGGTGTCAAATGCAAATATGCTATTTTGATGGAACATTGTCCTAAATTGTCGATAAGACAACGCAACTTATAAAACATTGCGGCGGTGTTCAAGTGATGCACAGGCTTTGGTTATGAAGGGAGTTTTTTTTCAGAGTTAAAGAAGTTTAGGTTGGTAACACTATTTTGACTAGCTTGCCATTCTGACAGCTGTCAACTGATTAATTTGTATTTTGGTTTAGCTTTTCAAGAATTAAAGCTACATTTAAGGACATTTTATGGCTGAACCACAAACGCGCTTCAGCTTCGGCTTCGTCTGCGTTACGGTGGGCCTGCTACGAGGCTGCTTTGAATGACATTTCTATTATTTCATCCCTCAAAAGAGCAAGTATCTTATAGCTGTCAGACAAAGCAAATGTTCAGATAATTGAACCAGAGCTTCCGTTTGGGTTAAATTACGTTCTTTTCCTTACGATTGTCATAGAAACGTGAGGTCGAAGCTCCATTGTGATAGTATGCATTGAATTCCTATGGCTGAACTCGTAAACGTCAGGTGAAGCCGAAGCTGAAGCGTGTTTGTGATTCAGCCATTAAGGTTTGGCTCAAAATGACATCTGTTTTCTTAATCAAAACCCACGAAATATTAAACCAACCCATAAGAAAAAGTCTCAAGTCTTGAAAGTCACAAGCCTCCTCTTTTTTTCACGAACCGAAATACACAAAAATAGTATTGGAATTTTAAGCACCCTCTTAAAACAAATCTAAAGAAACACACCATTAAAATCTTCGCTGCACCGCCACAGCCATTTCCAAGCGAAACAAAAATCAACTGCATTTCATGTCAAAACTTATATCATGACAGATGAAATCTTTGGACCATTTGAATGGACTTGCAAACATGACAGTAGTTGCCTTTCAAATAATTGCGATTGCCACCGCCTGATATAGCTCACCTCACATATAGAAAAATCCTTAACTAGCCCACTGCTCGTCCGTCCATTCCGTTACAGTGTAGTGTAGGCTCTGATCTGCCTATATTAAGTATACCATTGATGAATATGCATGAACATTGTGCGCTCCTTTCGAATTCCTAGACGAATACACAATGGCTCTAGCCGCCTTGATTAACTGCCATTTGCGGACAGACATTGATAAATATCATCCCACACCTTTTCATTAATGGCTCTCCTCTAAAGTCAGCACCATCGACGATGACGATGACGACTACGGCTTCTACGCCGCCACCACCGCCATCTATCGACGATGCGAAGTGAATATTCTCCTTTGAATAGACATAGACACAACTTGAAATTCGCACTAGCTCGCAGACTTAATTGATTCATTGATCTGGCATCAGATCAGCACTCGGAGACAGGCTTTCGGAAAGAGGCGGTTCTCCAAACAAAATTAACTATAAGTGCGCCGACAATGTGCTCAGCGGCGGCGGCATCAGCATCAGCACTGGGCAATGCTCTGCTGCTCTCTTCACCGCTGCTCTGTGCGAGATGGCTTGTCGGCAAGCTGCATTTCAAATTCAGAACCAACGTTAAGAGAAAACGCTATTTTACCTATCTAGCGAAGCAGATCTACTGCCTACTGCTCACAGCAACAACTGCACTGCCCTGTATAGATCGCGGATTGGGGGCCAGTGTGCATGGACCATTAGAATGACCATCATTCGTGCAGTTGCCGATGACTATGCCGGTGGCCAGCGCAGCGCAGCGCTGCGGTGACATTGAAAAATGCACTATGCACTGTATGGAGCCGAATCTGAGTTTTGAACCGTGTGGAGCCTGCAAAACATGTGTTCATTGTGCCCAAAGTCCAAACTCAAGCATGACGACGCTGAAGACTATGCTGGCGACAAAGACGATGGCGACTACGGCTGCGGCTACGGCTGGGTTGAAAACAACAACTGGCAAAGGCAAAGCATTCGCCCCTTTTGCTTAGTTCCGCCAATAAATAATCGCATTTGCGACTCGGACTTGTCTCTTATTATATTTGCGCGGCTTTGATATTAATGCGGCAGAGTTTGGTACAACTGCGACAGCAGTGGCGCGGCCGGCGGGGCGGCGTGCGATAGTATGGTACTGGAACTTCCTCTATATCCTCATGTCCATGCCCTCTCATGGTTTCCGCCAGATTGGCTTCGGCTTGAAATGTTTTGGTATTACAATGCTAACGTTAACGTTGCCAGAATGGTGCGGTGGCGTTGCCGTCGGTTGGATGTGGCGCTGTTGTTCGCAAAGAGAAAACTACAACAACAATGACGATTGTCATTTCAAACCAGGCTTCGGCTTATTCTGCATTAGCAATAGTTGGTCGTTTCGTTTCTGCGGAGTAGAGTTGATAGTTGTGTGTGCAATCGTGCATGCCATGCCAGCGCAGTGCCACTCCAGCAGAGTCGTTGACTTGTAAGCGCCACTAACACTTTTTAGTCTCGAGTTGGAGTCGGCGGAGGAGAGTATTTACTTATGTACTCTCATAGTTTGCTCAGCTCACAAATTCGCGGTGGTGACGATTAATAGTTTTATATGCGGTACAGTGTAATGGATATGCACAGTGATTGAATGCGATTGTTAACTGATTGTGCTTGTCATTGTCTTAGAAATTACTTCTTTTTTGTAGTAATTACATGTCGTTGGCTTTTGTATAGGTTGTGTACCTACTTTGGCTAAGGTTGTGTATGCACTTTGAGAAGAGAAACGGACTAGTTTAAGTGACAGCTAACCAGCTGTTTTTTTTTTGTATTGAAGGTTGACATTTCTACTCGCGCTAAACAGCTGCGCAAACAAAAATAACTTAAGATATCTGTGTACTTGCTATAATTATAGTAAAATGCCATGTGTGGTATTTGCTGCACGTCCAGTTTGCTATATTTTGCCTCAAGTAAATTTAATTTAATTGGAATTTATTTGAGAAGACTTTAACATTGATGTAAGCAAATTTTGTTAGATTAAAAAAAATATAAAAAAAATTAAACATTTGAATGTTTCCGCCCGGGTTCGAACCGGGGACCTTGTGCGTGTGAAGCACACGTGATAACCACTACACTACGGAAACTGTTGAAAAATTATGGTCAAATTGCGCACTCACGATTTTTGTAGTTGGTAAAAGTTACACTTGAAAAATTGAGACAATTTTATAGCAACAAAGAGAACGATGTGGATTTTAAGAAAGAAGAATCATTTTTGTTATGGGTTTCTACTTCTAAGCGCTCTGCCACAAACAAACTCATTTGAACTGTCATTGAAGCTGACATCTGTCAAAATAATTTACATTAGTATAAGGTAAAATAAATGAGAATGGCAAGAATGATACCTTGTGATGATGGACATTAAACACTAATGTCATCTGTCATTTGAAAATTCTTTTAATGAACTTCCGTTAAGTGGCCGCCTTCATGCCACAAATTAATAACATTCGTTTGAGCTTAAATTTAAACAGCTTTATGGATTTATGTTTCATGGATTACATTTTGCTGTTGACAGATCTTTTTAACATGTTAATCTTAAAGTGAGCCTGAGCGATCTGGAAGAATAAAAAATACAAGTACTTAACCTTTTTGTTCAAATTTCAAAGGATTTATAACTTGAAGGTTTGTGGAATTTGGCACTATATTGTATGGATAGTGACTACAAATTTGACAGTTCTTAACAATTGACAATTATTTCAAATATTTTAAGTCTAAAGGGTTTGGAAGAATTGTAAATGCAGATAATTATGCTTTGATATGAAATTTTAACCCATTTAACAATTTGCGGTTTGTGGAACTCGGAACATTCTTGTGGATTGCGAATTAACATTTAAAGTTCTTGACAGTTGACGGTTTGTTTTTAACATTTTTAATGTAAAAAAAGCCTGGAAAAATTTTAAATGCAGAAAATTATGCTTTGAAGCTTTTCGGTTTATGGACATCGGCAAAATTCTTGTAGATTGTAAAATGAACATTTGAAGTTTTTGACAGTTGTCAGACTTTTTTTCAAAATTCTAGCTGTTAAATGAGTTTAAGCAACCTGGAAGGATTTTAAATGCAGGCAATTATGGGTTGATGTTAAATTTCCATTGATTAAACATTTGTCGGCTTGTTGAGTTCGCATAATTCTTGTGGATGGTGAAGTAAATATTTGACATTTCACAGTTTGCTTGAAACATTTAATTTGTTAATAAGCTTGGGGGACCTGCAGATAATAATGTTTTAATTTTAAATCTTAACCGATTTAACGATTTCTGGATTGTGAAACTAGAGACATACTTGTGGATTATAGATCAAAATTTGACAGTCTGAACTTAACATTTAAGCTGTAAAAAAAGCCTCACCGATCTAGAAGAACTTCAAATGCAGATAGGTTTAAGGTTGAATTTTAATCAATTCTACATTTCTCTATTTAATGAACTCGTCGCGTTCCGTTCTTATGTCAAATGTGAATAAGTATTTGACAGTTCTGTTCAAAATATTTGTTTTAAAATAATAAGAGTTTGAATACAAACGCAAAAGTTAGGACTTTAGAATTAGACCCAAAGTTTGATATTTCAAGATTTTCCAGAACATTTCCGCTATATGAATACGTGATCAGTAAAGTGTCAGTAAAGTCAAAACCAGTGTTTTATTTAACTCTTTTGTTCAGAAAGGGTTTTATTTTGGAACATGTAAAATAAAATGGGGGCTGTTGAGTAAACACATTTTTAAAATTCAAGTTCGGCATTACACTTCGTCAAATTTCAACTAGTCAATGTCAAATTAACTTTTCTTTCGGTCAATTTGTTTTCCTTCATTGCCAAAATTATTTATGAATTTTTATTCTCTATTTATTTAATAGGACTTATACGTAGGTTGAGGTACTTTGTTTTAATTTAAGACCTCTATGAAGAAAAAAGTCCCAACGGCTTTGTTAAACTACCAACTAGATTGTCAACCTTAATTCTCCCGCAGCGGCAACCAATTGAACAAATGAGTTCAGTTTCGAAAAACGAATGTTAGTACTTAATATCAATTAGAATCAGTGTCATTTTCGCGGAGCAGCTCATGAATATAAAAAAAGAAATCATTGCCGCCACCGCCACCGCCGCTCTACGGTTATATTTTTACATCTACGTACGTGTATTGCAGGTGACTTCATTTTACGAATAAGTTGATATTACCGAAGCAAAAGTATACATAGTTGCTGGCAGCTACTGTAGATGTAAACGCAGTCGGCAGTGCAGTTGAAAGAGAAACATACCATCGTCGACGGTCGGTCGTCGCTAACGTTTCGCTAAATCTCTGACAACCTTTCACATTGACTTTTTGTCAATTTGTGGTGCGGCTTTTGTTTCGTTGTGTCGTTTTTCGTTTATTTGGAGCAACACTGCTCGTCGTCTGTCGTCGTCGCAATCGCTATCGCCACCAAAGTTTTGTTGCAATGACGACGACGACGACGTGCAGGTGTTTGAACTCAATCGCTCGCTGCATGACAAATCGGTAAATATATATTCTCGTCAATGCAGTCAGCGTCAGATTCAGAGTACAGGCATTGCGGGATTGGGTAAAAATCACAACAAACAAAAACAGCAAAATAACAAACAAAAGTGTGTCACCACGAATTTTGTATGGCAACACAGTGGGAGCTGAGCCGCGCCGCGCCGGAGCTATGGGGTCAACGGCAGTTTATAGTTAGGTTTGGGTGTTGCAGAAAAAAGCAGAACTCAACTGTATAGGGCGCGGTGATAGCCCACTGCATAGTCAGAAAGCGGCCGGCAGCCAGCAGCAGTCCCCAGTCATTCATTACTTAGTCAGCTGCTTGCCCCCATCGAGGTCCAACAAGCAAGAACCAACGAACGGCGGGACGGCCGGCGAAAGGCGATTTAAAATTCGCCGGAGATTTATGTCATAAGTGGGTGGTTGGGGCCACACAAAAAAGGGTTGGACACTGTTACTGGACGCCTGACACAAAGGGTGCGACCAACGCGCAATCGAGCGGAATTGCGCACGAATTTAGAGCTTGTCAGATCAACTCCAATGATACACAACAAAAAACACATACACACACACGCCACACATAAATAAAACAAAAATTGTGATCATGTCGCTCACTTCATTGGTGACTGACTAAGTTGCGTCTCTGGGTGCATTGACTTTGACAATTCGACTGAACGAAGTCGACAACGGCCACAAGACGGCGTGCAGATTGATTGCCTGTCACCAACCCGCGAATATGCTGCTATCGCTATGCCTCTTGGATTCTAATTTGCGTCGGGTACCTCTATAATTTGCCTTGAATTTGTTTTGTGTATTATATGGCCATGTGCAAAAGAGAAACAAGAACATTGTTCGGTAACATGGTGTCAATTGAATTGTTTTGTCATTGTGACATTCGCATATATATTCCTACTCGTACGTCGTCGTACCTATGCTATAGGCTTGTTTGCGTTCTTTATTTGGAACAGTGATTTGCAAAATGTCGACAGTTTGACGCAAATACTTCAGAGTTTGAGGACATGTCGTGAATGTACGGATACACATAGGGATTGATATATGTATAGGAACTGGCTTCAAAGCTAAAAGAAACGAGATATATGGTTTTGATTTAGTTATTTTAAGGTGTAACTCTGAGCGATCATTTGGAACCAAAAGTTTTGGATATGTTCGTTTCATAAATAAATTGTCTTTCATGCAAATATGTAGGTATACAATGAAATGTTTGTCTGATAAACAGATTTACCTTAAATTGATGTTTGTCAATTTCAACTTGAGTGCATATAAACAATGATTTGTCAAGCTAATTGAATCTATGTAGCTCAACACAATGGAGTGTTACTTTTATGCAGCCATAGTAGCTGTCAAAAGGTTTAGAATGTCTCATTTTTAACGAGTCCCGTAGTTGTTTCCTTTCAAAATACCAAGAATTACTCTTGTAAGAATTTGAAAATAAGAAGACTTGTATACTGACAGTACTACATATGAACATCTGTCAATATTGTTTCAAGCAGAATTTTAAAGTTTGACAGTTCATACGTCTGCTTCTTTATTTGTTAATCTGATAAGATATTGGATCGGATTGATTCTTCCGATTTTTACAAAAAACACAAAGTGATAACTTCTAGCTTAAATCAAATACCAAATACTTATGTCATCTTTTTGTAATCTTAGAGTGTCTTTATCATGATATTTGCACATTTTATTCTAAGCTCATATGACATTTTCTTTTTTGGTATTTGAACTGTCAATTTGAATTAGAACTGTCAAACCAGTTTTTCTTTTTCTGTTCAGTGTGTTCAGAGCTTCAAAGTTGTTATTACTTTGTTTTCTTTCAGAGTTTTCTAAACGTGATCAACAAGCTAAAAAAAAACACGGTAAGAGGAAAGAAATCAAATGGAAATTAAAAATGTGTAGTCAACTCAAAATTTCGTTAATAGCTCCCAAAAATCTCAACACCAACTCTCAAGTTTTAAACACTGCAAACTATTTCAAAACGAAATCCGAACGTTAAATGTTGAAAGCAAAATTTGATCTGAGAGTATTGAGTATTTCAGTCGATAAAATAAACACAAGTGGAGTTTTCTGAAATGTGTAACTTTTTGACAGCTCAGTTCTTCGTTCTAAACTCAAAAAAAAAAAAAACAAATCTAGTATGGTCAAGCTGTGCGATTCAATCAAGTTTCGTTAAAATTGTGCAAGAGTAAAGGCATAACTATAATAGACACAAGAAAACATAAGCTTATGTCAAAAACCCAACGAAAATTTACTTAAGTTTGTGAAATTACTGCGGATAGCCATAATGCAATTTTGCTCACGTATCTTTATGTCAGATTTTACTTATGCTACTGGGATCGCTCTTGTCTAAGTTTTCTTTAGTTAACGAAACTGATAAATTGAACGAAACGGAGCTAGACTCCATTATGTTCACTCGTATTGAGATTATTTGCATTCGCACGATTACTTATAGGCGCATATGCTACCTTATGTCCATTATAGTTGGGCCCTAATTCCATTTGCTCGACACTGTTTTTTTTTGACAGTTCGAAGACAAAAGAAAAAGAGTTAAAAATGAGTGAATTCAGTGCTCTGATTGTAAAAATGAATGCAACCTCAGCGCTCTGTTGTGTTTTATTAAAATTTTGACAGAGTGATTCAATTTGCTCCACACTTTATTTATTTTTGACAGTTGGAAGAAAAAAGTTAAAATATGAAACCTAAACGGAAATGATTTGGACTTAATTCAATCATTAATTAAAGCAGTGGATAAAGCGGTATGAGAAGGATGGCACTTATGTTAGTGGTATTTTGACAGATAGCCAAACAAGCAAAATGTCATTATTGCTCTGAAGGGTACTTTGATGTGTTGTTGACATTATAGCTCATGTTGTTTTAAGCTTTATTTAAGCTTTATTTAAACCTTAATTGTCTGAGTAATCTAAACATTATCTGTGATCAGTTCATGAGAATTAAGTAAATAAATAGTTAAGGCTTTAAACTTCATACTGATGTCTTATAAAAATATTGGAATTATAAACATACAAAATAACTTTTCAACCTTTTTTTTGGTTTTATATGCTAAGTTTATTTATAAACAAACTTTAAGTCTTCAAAAAAAAAAATACAGAACAAACAAATAAGTCGATGGTCTTCAAAAATAAAAACATTGACAATGCTGTCATTCAGATATCACATCTCATAAATAAAATAAAGTGAACTCTCTACGTTTCTCTTAATCAACTCAATAATCAACGGAAATTCAAATAAAAACAACAACAAAAAAGAATATAAACACGACTCACAATTCAAAAGCATCAGTGATATATTCTAATGAACTTTCAATTCTCAATCGCCACCCAGCAATCAACATCATCGTCGAAGTCGGTCGCCGTACAGACGCACGGACCTCCATTGCTGTTTACATCCAGATTATTGCCTCCAGCATCACCCAGATACGCCTGGATTCGAATAACAACAACAACAACACGTCTAGAAATAACATCCAACAGATGTGAAAAGGCGAGTCCATTGATATTTCATTTCATATCGATAGTAGAGACTACATACGCGTTGCGTCGTGTAAACAAGACTCCAATTCAATCAGTTTTCACGAAGGAGCTAGAAATGCGCTTGAACAAATATTTAATACTTTATAAAAACAAAATTAGAAACACATTCACAAAAATGATAAACGTTGCTTTTTTATGAAGACTACCACGCCACCATGCGTTCGAGTGGCAATACTCCTGCACATTGTTTCCAAAGAGGACCACCACGAGCTATGATAGAGTAAAAGATTCACAGCATCACATGTGAGAATCAAATTTAGAAAAAAAAGAACATCATTCGAAAAACCCCATGAAGACTGACTAAGACTTCCTTGGCATGGGAGGCATATTATCAATGTTTTCCACACATGACCTGCAATCACTCCACACAACAAGACACACCGACACGGATGCTCTGCACCACAGAGATCGAGGACGCGCCATCCATCTCACAGCTAAAACAGCGAGTCTTCTCCTATATACCGCCAAAGAAAAAATGTGGGCCACTTGGAGTCTAGGCAGACTCACCACCTCTCTTCTTATACTCGAATGATGAGCTGGGAACTGTCCTATCGTTATTAACACCACCACGGGAGTTTGTTTTTTCTTCTGTGATCGGGGAGATATTTTCTGTTTAGATATTCGGGTGCCAGACACCAGTCGAACTAGATTTAGGTACCTTCTATGAAATCCAGGCCAACTGACGAGAATCGCCATCACCCATCACCACCACACCGGGACTGCCAAACCGACAAACTACTACGGCACCACACCACACCACACCACGCCTGCATTAAGTGACTGCATCAGAATATTGCTTCTCCTCTCTCTTGACGTTGCGTTGAATCGTTGAATGCTTTTATAACATGAATACTCATCCGTCGATCCGCGTCCATCATGACGGCGATGTTTGCACAGATGTCGACTGTTATGCTTGGAACTGAATTAAAGCTGCCCCGATAATTTTGAATTTATATATTGTGCTGGTGTCTGTCATCGGTATGTAAACTTCAAATGAACGACGGATGCGTTGATGCATAATATAAATTTTAAATTTGTAGCAAAAAGACCTTAGAATATTCTAACGGAAGTTCAAGTCTTTTGATTCTCTGCAACATGATCATGACACTTTCAAAGAAAATTCGTAATTTTTATCAAAAACATTATATTTCCTCGTTTATATCCGTCAGTTTTTTGACACAACTCATTTTCAAAAACCCTCTCGAATGTCAACCATATGTCAAATTGAACGTCATTTTGGCAGATTTATGCGCCAACTTTAGGTGCAGTCAACAAATTGTTAAACCATAAACAAGCCAGCAGCGGCAGCAAATAGAAACAGAAACAGACTCTCAAGTACTCTATTCATACATTATTTTGAGGTGTAGGTATAATGGTAAGTCGAAATGTTCGTGGGCAAAAGCATTCACCTTCTATTTAGAGCTGGAAGCGAGCTGAAAAACCACCTGTGTGTCTGCTTGTCAAAGCTTAGTTCCAAACTCATTTGCAACTAAGTGCCAGCTAACGAATATCCAAGTTTATGGTTAGTTTGTTGTTCGTTCGTATGTTCGTTTGAATGTTGGTAAGTATGCACAACCATACACCTAACACACATTTTGTGTGAAGTTAATTAATGCGATCAGAGGTTGACCTCTGCTTGGGGGTTAGAGTGACTTATTCGTTTCGTGAATAGCTGACATGACGCGCGGACGCATTTAACGAACACACACAAAAAAACTAATTTAAACCAAAGTCGGCTTAAGAGTTTAGAGGTTGAGCCGTTGACGCTGAAGTTGAAGCTGACGCGTTGCTGCTGCTGCCACAAGCTCCCTCGCTCTAAGTTTCTCACCTAAGTGAAAAAACATGTGCGGTGTAAATTCCATTCGAATTTTTCGAACTTTTATAATGCAACAAACGATCTTGGACCACACCGCATGTGTTGTTTTGTCTTGTGTTGTGTGTGTATGGACGTGTTTAGTTTTAGTGCAGTATGATGTTGTGTATGGGATTGCACAATTCAGTGCGTGGGATGAGGATGCAGGTGGCCTGGCCTTTTATTTTGTTTTTGATTCCTCCATATTCTCATTGTCTTGACTTACATCATCACTCTTACAGTCTTACAGATGCTTTTTTATAAGATTTATTGCATTGCGCCCAAGTGTCGGGGGGTTGGTTGGCATCATCAGAGTCAGAGTGAAATCGAAATGGTACCGAGTGCCACCGCAGAGCAAAGAGACTTACAAAACAGTGGTTGGCATGGTATAGTATCTCATGCAGCCGTTTTTGTTGGTTGCAATCAATAATGTGAGACGATCTGTGATCTTTGGAATGAACTTACAAATGATTTGCTTGAGTAGGCTTTATTTTTATTTTTATGTTTTTGTATTTCAGTTCAATTTATAATTGAACTTCTTTTAACGAGTTCTCGACGATTGCAATTATCTAGTTGTGTTGAAGTTTGATTGGATGGTTTTACGTAACTTCAAACAATAACACTTTAGCTGTTATTTTTCTTCCAGAGCACCCTCTAACACAGAAAAAAACATAGAAAAAACATAGCATGATCAAAATTAATTAATATTTCACAATAAATCAAATGCTTATTACCAGCAAAATATTTGGCAATAAACTATTTAATATGAAACTTTTAAAATCGTTATCGGGAAAGTCTTGACCTTAACTGATACCAAGCTGGAAAAAAAGGCTTTAAAAACATAGAAAATACTGTAGTTTTTTTCACAACTAATTGACTGCTCATTGACATACAATCATTACCCCCTCCTACATCGGCTTTGTTCTATTGTGCTGGCTGATAGCTCCTTACTCCCTGACTGTATAGTGTATCACTGTCTGTCAATACCTTGTTCCCATCCTGGGACACTTATGTCTTAATTGCTGTTCGTCTCTCCTTTTCCAAAACATATCCTTCGATTCAACTTCCGAATTGGGCTGGATCTAAGGTGTTACACGACCCGTACCGATGATGAGCCAGGCTGAGGGACCAATTTCTAAAAATAGCTCAGTCATTAACGGAGTATCCGAATACCTGTCGACCTCCGGATTAGCTAGCCTTATTTGCATAAGCGAATCTCTGCACGGATGGACTCCCCATTTAATTCGCCTACTCGTGGGAATCAAATGGATAATTTAAAACAAAAACAAAAACTTAACCAAAAGCAAAAAAACGTCAAACCGGTACTCAAGCTACACCGGGTGACAGTTCGGCGGCAACGTCGGCTGTCGTTACTCCTGTGCCAAACACCGGAGAAGGGCTTGTGCCAAGTCACTGCCAATCTTCTAGTGCGGTACAGGATGTACCACTGGCGAAAACGCTTCCTCAGGTCGGTAGTGGAAAGTTCGTGAATTTTCTTTCCACTACTAAAGAGAGTAAACCTCTCCAGAATGCTCCTAGGAGCTCTTTTAAACAACAGCATTATGCGATGAGGATTCTAAAATCCCCTAGTTCAACATTGGGGGATGGAAGTAATTCCATCCTTAGCAAGAGGCAGGAGTGGTCTAAATCCATCCTAGACAAAACTAGTCGCTACGACTCCACGTCAAAGTGACAAAGGTCTTTGGAGGAGTCCACTCCCGTCCCTAAAAAGCCCAAAGTGCAGAACACCAGCACTCCCAACATAGTTGCGGTCATTGATAGGAGCAATATTGATGGCACGATTACTTCTGACCGTTGGCAGCTGGTGAAATTGGGGCTCTCGGCTGGTTTCCTCAAAGTCATCATTCCCAAGCCGGACAAATGCTCGCATGTCAACCGCTAGGATATTTGACCTATTAGCCTATCATCATTCATTCTCAAAACTCTGGAACGATTGATTGATAGCCATGTACGTAATAGCATTGATAAGAGACTATCGATGTCTCATCATGCTTACTGCAAAGGAAAATCGGTAGAAAAAGCCTTCCACACTCTGGTAAGAACTATCGAATACTCCCTAGAGCAAAAGGAATACACTGTCAGCAACGTTGACACATCCGCTGTCATTTCTGCTATGACGACCATTAACATCGAATACTTACGCTATGGGTTGATCAATCTTAATGCTAAAAAGCAGGATCATCAACTCTAAGATTGAGGATTTTTGTACAAAAAGGTTTGCTGGTAGAGGCATTCCGCAAGGTGGTGTTCTGTCACCTCTCCTATAGAACATAGTGGTAAACGAACTACTTATATCCCTTGAGAGGAAAGGCTACTGAGTGGTTGCGTATGCCGATGATCTTGCTATCGCCGTCACATGAGAACATCCTAATACACTGAGAGACCTCATCCAAAACGGACTCAATATGCTCACTAGATGGGCTGATCACTGCGGACTAAGTATTAATGCTCAAAAAACCGACCTCGTCCTTTTTACATGGAAATACAAGACCCTAGTAATTGTACCTCCTTCAATAAAAGGTGTACCACTAGTTTTTACCAATGAATTCGAATATCTTGGTCTAATATTGGACAAAAAATTAAGTTCAGGAAAGAGTTAAAAAAAGCTACAGTAGCTCTGCATAAGCGGGGCATTAAGAACCACAGCCTCAGCAGCGTTAGACACTCCCCTCCATCTGGCATCCCTCGACATCTTCAACAAACAAGTGACAGCGAGTACAGCTATAAAACTCAAAGCCTCATCTCAATAGGCCAACAACAATGTGAGGCACTCCATCATTTTGAACCTCTTTGGTTCTATACCAAAGTACATACACCACACCATTCAAAAACCCCAATTTGGAAAAAACTTAGAGGTATCCATTCCATCCAGAGATGAATGGAAAGACAAAAACTCCTTGATGACAAATGCATCCATTTTTATACAGACGGATCCAAGACAAATGAGTGATTTGGTAGTGGTGTGTACTCAGAAAAGCTTAATCTAAGCATCTCATTCCGGAAATTTTAGCGATCAAAGAGGTTCTCCCCTGGTTTAGAGAAAACGTGATATCAACTCCTGATATCTGCATCTTCTCTAAAAGTCAGGCTGCTTTCAAATCTCTTGACGATGTCTCAACCAAATCTCTAAGGGTCCTCGATTGTCGATCATCTCTTATGGAGATGGCGCAGCTAATTAACATTCACATCTGCTGGGTGCCGGGCCACAGAGACATCCCAGGAAATTGTAGAGCCGATGAACTCGCTAAAAATGGAACCGTCATACCTATTTCACTTGAAAGGAAGGCGATAGGTATACCGATAGCTACATGTAAGCTTCTGCTAAAGGAAACAGCTTTCGTGATAGCAAACTCTAGGTGGTACAATTTACCAACATGCGCAGCCACAAAACTCGTATGGCCTTCACTGGATATAAAGCGCTCTAAAGAATTGTAATCTCATAGTAGACTTCATATTAGCTCCATAATAAGTGTCCTTACGGGACACTGTAATATAGGCAGACACGCAATACGACTTGGTGTAGCCTCAAATGACTTCTTTAGGAGCGAGGAAGAAGAGGAAACAATCTCTCACCTCCTCTGCATATGCCCTGCTCTTTCACTAAGACGCAAACTTCATCTGGGAGAATACTCTTTTGATCATCCCAGTGAACTAGCTAAAAAGGATATCAAATATCTCCTTCGCTTTATAAGAAGCTCCAAATGGTTCGACTAGTGGGAGGTAATTCTCTAGATTCATGTGGTATCACAATGGGTCTTTTCTTTTGGCCTAAGTGTGTGGATTATGAATCCGCAGCCACTTTAACCTAACCTAACCTAAGGCTTGACAAATCATCATAAATCGTTTAATGCCAGAACAGATGAAGCTGGTTGAATAGTTTCGTCAATGAGCAAAATTGCCACAAGTTGACATTTGCGCTATTTTAATTTAAGCTGACGTAAAGGAAACGTGTTTGCGGATTACAGTACTCACAAATAAATTCAGTGGCGACGTTTCGGGAAAAAAACACTCTTATTCGAGATCATTACATTACCGTTTATACGGTTGCCTCTTTCAATACAGTGTTTGTTATTGTTTTTAAGAACAAACGTTGTATATCATAGGTACACCTTCATAGCTTCAAGCCATACGTAAACTTCGGATTGATTCCTAAGAGAAAAATCAGCATTGTGTGCACTGAAGTATCGCGGTACCACAACGTCAAAATTGCGCAAATGTGAACAGGGGCTAAAAAATCAGCCTTTAAAATTGACTGTCTGCGCTACTTACATCAAACTTTCTATTACGTTGGAAATGTTTCCAAAAATTAATCAGGGGAGCATTGATATTTTGTCTCTCAGTGGACTTAAGTTTTAATTTAGTAGCAATTTTATTTCTGGAAGTAGTCCTGTTAACTAACCCACTTGTCTAAGCTACTTAACGCATTATTCATACTTAAAAGTTTCAAAAATTAACTCTCACAATATTGCTGCCTTTTATTACTATTTGAATTTCTCAAAATCTTGGAAAAAAAACTCTTGTTACTTTATTTTGACAGTTTGTGTCTGCCATGTTGTTTTTTAAAATTTCACACCAAATTTAAGCTAAGTTCCGCGTAGTTAACTATTCGATTTTTTTTTTCCAGATTTAATGACAGCTAAGTTGTCAAGCCATAAGAAAAAGTTATTTAAAAAAATGTCATCTGTCATCTCAATGTCATGGTTAATCAATATCTATAGGGTCTTATTTGTAAACGATTTACAATTCATATTATATCGGACCGTCTGAATCCTCATGTACATTATGTGTATCCAAGTAAAAAACTACGTTCTTTTCGCAAGTCAAAATGGAAATAAAGACATTTTCAAATTTGTTCTTTTGAAAATCCCCACACGTCCAACCCATGGCACTTAAAAAACCATTTGTAATTCAATTAAACTCAATAAAATGCTTATAACCTTGTTTAGCGGCCAAGTGTTTTGTACACACCCTTAAATATCTAATCTCAAAATATTCCTACCATCCCAAAACCATCCACCAACCGACCTTTTGCTTTTGCGCTTCTATAAGTTTATTTTCCATAATTCATATCAAGATGAAGCAAATATATGAAATGTAAAAAATTTATTGTGGCATACAAAATTCTGCCATGTGCCTCGATAACCAATCCGGAAAGCCATTCAATGTACGTTTCTGTTTCTATACTAGAAATATTAAGGTATATAAAAGAAGAAGCCAGAAACCGTTCCCATTTTGCCATCTGTCATATACACAAAAGTCATCCTCTCCTCATCGTGGCATTTGTTGGATTCGATTAAGCTTGCAAAACCTTAAAAATGCCAGACACGCATTACACGACAGCCGAACTCTGTACAATATACGATAAACCTCTCAATTCCCCATAGAAAATTGCTCAACTCTATTAGTGCACGTCTCCCCCGTTTGATAGACACTTCTTCGACTTCGACTTCTATGACTTCTACTTCGACGAGTGTACTGTGATGAAGAAGCTCTCGCAAACAAACAGAGGCCCATCAGGCTAAATGATGGAAACCCCGTAAAAGTGCTCCTTTATAGCTTAAACATGGAATTGGATTAGGTTGCACCACCATCATACCATTCACATCGCCAACAACATCAGTACATAGAGTTGGTGATGGTGGCTTGGTTGGTGGGGTGAGCGTTTGAGCAAGTTATGAATAAAATATGACACCTTATTCGGCAATCGTACAACTGACACTGATGGGATGGGATTGGAATGGAAACTGCGAAAGGGAAGAGTTTATCTGTTCTTAATTGGAAGAATTCTGCCATCATGATGGGTATAAGGAAGAGAGATTCATCAGTGTAGATACAAATTCCCAATGGAATGGTAGAATCGTGGAGTTTGAAATGAGACATTAGAAACAGAAGTAATGTTTCATGTTCTGGTTCACGCTTTACACACGGATTAGGAATTCCCTGAAGAAATCTTACTTTAAGTTTCATAAGGGGTTTAGTAGTGCCTTTTACTGCCTCGATCCAGACAATAAGTTTCTTTTCTTCAACTAAACTTCTTCTAAAATTCGGTTGAATTTTTGTTTTTCTGTCAAAAGTTTTTTAAATGTCAAAATCCCTAAATTAAAACTAAAGCCTGAAAAATAAAATGGAAACATTAATGGCTGAATTACAAACACGCTTCAGCTTCGGCTTCGTTACGGTGGGCCTTCTTCGAGGTTAACATTTCTATTATTTCATAAATATTTTGTTTGTTGACATTTTTTTAAAGCTGTTGAGCTGTCAGACAAAAAAAAATGTTCAGATAGTTGAACTAGAGCTTACGATTGGAGTAACATTACGTAACATTACGTTCTTTTCCTTATGATTGTCAAACGAAACGAGAGGTCGAAGCACCATTGTGATAGCATGCATTGAATTCCTATGGCTGAACTCGTAAACTTCCGGCGAAGCGCAATCTGAAGCGTGTTTGTGATTCATCCATAAGGATGATGTGCACACTAATGTCGTCTACATTCACCATCACAATATTTAAAATATTTGACATATTTTGACATTTCTTGTCAGTAAGGTTTAAAAATTCATCATGAATTGTTTCAGGTCAGACCAACGCTTCCAAATTGTTACTCTGATAAAAATATAAAACTGTTAAGGGCCTTGCACATGAGAGCGAACAACGAATGGACGGACAAACGTGGTCTTACACATTTCAAAAAGTCAATTTCAAACAAAAACACATTTAAACTATAAGAAACCAATTGACAGTAATGTAAGGATATTAAAATTTGCATTTTGTTCTCTAAAACAAGACAATTTTGGAAAAAAAATAACAATTTTGTAGTAACGAATTGCAGTGTTGTTGCTATAACTGTCAAACTCTATCCGCGTTCCACATACCATCCACACTGCAACGAATAAATTGTTGGCGCTTAACTTAACCTTAAAATTATACCACTCTTGTTTTGTTTGTTGAAAAGGGTAATTATAAATTGACAATTCGTCGCTGTCTGCGAAAAGAAATAAAGCTCATGTGAAAGAAAAGTCGTAGCTCTTGTGCAAGATGTTTTAACTATATTAAGCACCATTCACATGAGCACGACCAACGAATGACCAAATATTCGTCGATTTTCAATTTTCATGAAACTTAACAAAAACGCGATCATTAAACTCACAACTAAAATTAAGTTTGTTCAATGTTTACTAACTTAAAATTATTTAGGATTTTGTTCATAAAAATACACCCTATACTTCAATGTGTCTTATCTGACAAGTGCAAGTTGTGGATTTAGGAGTTTGGAATTTTAAACCTGAATTAATTACAAATTGTCAAGAAAAAGCCAGAAGTTTTTGTTAATAAGAGAGAGACATTTAAAAAAAAAAACAAATTTGCATTTGCAATTTGATTGTAAAGAACTGTCAAATTCAACTCCCGTTCTACATGCTATCCACACTTCAACGAATATAACGTTCGCACGCGTCTTAAATTAAAAATGTTGTTCTAGTCTTTCTTGGGCATCTGTATGACGAATGGTTGTTTGTAAAAATGTCAAAATGAAAGAATTCCCGTTAATTTGTTGGTTGTTCCTATAATGTATCCAACAAGTGAATTGTGGAACGCGAAATGTTGATTTTACAATTTGCAAATCATTCTTTTAGCACTTATTGATAAATGGACGTCAATTAAAAATAGCAACTTTAACATGAGTTTTATTTTGACAGATAATTTTCGAAACGTACAGAAAACGAATTAACCATCTGTCAAAAATAGTTTTGCAAGATAAGGTACTTAAAAACTATTTTTATTCAAAATCGTATTCTTCTTCTTAATTTTTTTTATCAATAAAGCTTTTTATATTTGTTTCATTATTTTTATTTCATCAGAAAAATAATATCTTCACACTCATAGTCATTATGTTCCATTCGCCATCGAGCGATCGCGCCATTTACCACCTGCAACTTACGAGTTACGAATTGCGAATTTGTACATCCCACTTGCAATTGCGAGAGGTGGTGGCTGTGATATAGAGAGTTGATCTCCTAAATCATTGGAACACATGTTGACTTTCACAAAAATGTTCATCGGCTCATGTCAATTGAGCTTCATTGATTTCACAGTCACACACAGCTGTTAATCTTGAATCATTATTATTACTGCCCACGGCTTGTTTAAGCTTTTGCACCAATTTTGTTCCAATGCATTTTTGCTCCAAAATAAAAAGATTGTAGGTAGATTATTGGCGACTGTCTGGGGGATTATTTCAATTTTTTTTATCTCTCCTTCATGTTTTCGCTTAGATCTGCCGCTGTCGATGACAAGTCGCCTGATTTAAAGCTTCAGTGACAACAACAGTCTTAACTATACCTACGTACGACAACGCTGAAGACGCAAACGACGACGACGACGATGTTGAAGTCGACGACGGATGTTGAATTTCGACTTCCATTTGTGGTGATAGGAAAAAAGTTTAGCTTCAACTCGCATCGCACTCGCGGTATACACTTGTCGTTGGAGTATGTTCGAGAGGTACAATTTAGACAACTACTGCCATCTATGAATAGAGTCGCGTTTGGCGGTTAGCATCAATTGTTGTTGTTGGTTGCGATAATGAAATAAATTGGCTCTTACTGCAACGTCGACAAAACCGACTCGTATGTGAATAAATTATTGGCATTGGCTCATATGACATGTCAATGTACCTTGGCTGTCGATCGATGTCAACGTAGCCGTGTAGCGTGCCGTGAAGTCAGGAAGTCGTGTATAAACGTTGTATTATCTAATCTAATGATGCTTATATAGTTGGAGGAGCATGAGAGGGGTATAGATCAGCTGCATCCAGTAACTGCCCAGCAAAATAAAAAAAATACTTGAGAAAATAAACCGTAAACAATAATAATTGACAAACGAAGCCATTATGCAAGTGGGTTGCGTTCTTTTTTTTATTTTTAATGGGGGATGTGTCACACGCTAATGAATACGTTACGTACTTATGAATAAATACAAAAAAATGAGGCTCTGGTGGGGCATATATCTACTCGTAAGTAATTTTCTTAAACTTGTATCGGGATTTTTTTTTTAAGTCGTCGTCGTCGTCAACGTTTTCAGTCGTCTTTTCGTCTCGGGTATATGCTTCTAAGTCAGAACCAACTGTCAATTATAATGATGTTATTCAGTTGGTTGGCAGAGTTAATATAGAGGTGTGGAGACATAATGGTGATTTTGACAGAGAGTCACCTCCCCTTTGTTTTGTTTTTGCTTTTTTCTTACAGGTTAATGATGTTTCACGTTTAAATAGATAGACTTTCCATCTTTCATTTAAATTATGACTTTTTGAGTTTCTGTATGGAAAATAAAATAATTTACGATGTAGATTTTCAACTTAACTTTAAATATGTAATTAGTGGATTGTGAATACTGAACAAATGAGAAAAACGAACAAATCTGATGAGTGCAACGTCAAAAATGTGTACAAAGTTCAAATGAAGACTGATTTATTTATGGCCGCTAAAAATGCGGTAATAAAAATGAAAACATCCTCATTCTACGATATGCATAAGCATATGCTTGTTAAAAGTTAAATTTATACTGAAAGTTTAAAAAAAAAAAGTCAACAAGGTGAACTGATGATCCGAAAAATTTGAGTGTGGTACAAAAATTGACAGTTCCTTATGTTCTAGGCATGAGGGAAGTTAGTTGTTATACAATTTTTCTTAGTAAAAATGTTGCATCTTCTCTTTACCAATCTTCCCCCTTTTTTACCCCACCTCTTCCTGACATTTCCCTCTGCTTTTCTCTCCACCTTTCTCTCCACCTTTCTCCTCACCTTTTCCTTTTTCTAACTCTCAAAATTTAGTTTTTTATCAGTCATTCTTTTAACCGTCCCTAAGTTTCTCGGGTGGTGCGGTTAATCCAAGTTAAATCTGCTGTTACAAAACATCGTAAACAGTCCCTAAAATTTGTCTGGTACATCACCAAACAAACTTTTGACGTTATCGAACGAATTCGTTTATTTTCGATAGCTTTTTCATGCCATAAGATTTACGAAACATTTTACTGTCAAAATTCCTCTTCTTCAGGTACAAAAAAATGGACCTGGGTAAGCCTCTCCCAACATGCGGTTCCTGCCAGCTCGATCTTCACCTAGCTGTCCCTAGTTTCACACGCCAGGTTAATTGAGACCTTTTCCCGTGGCCTTCCCGTTCGTTTCGATTCAAAGGCTTTCCGGTGCTTATTTCTATTCGCTCTTCATGGGCCAACCATCTTAGTCATTGGACTTTAAATATTTTGAACGATCAGGGATCGTCGTTATATTTTAAAGAAAAATTACTCGGAGACTTTTCTCTCGAAACATCCAAGAGATTTTCACCTTGCCTTGACAAGGACCAAGCCTCGTCTGCAAGAATGAAAAAAAGGTATGATTAGCGTCTTATTGAAAGTGAGCTTAGTTACTCGAGAAAGGATTTTACTACTCAATTCTCTGTTTGCTCATTGTATACAAGCCCGTTACTAACTTCAAGCTTTGATGTATTAACTCTTTTAATTTCATTGGCCTCCGATACGCCGACGATATTGACATATTTGGAAGATAATTGGACGAACTTTTGCTATATTGTATCTCTATTGTTGATGGTTAAGATTTGTACAATTCTTTTCAAACCGATGTAGAAATTTTCGACACCATAAGCAACGGCGTGATTTTGTCGGACCTTGATAGAGCAAGTACCCGTAGTAGTACCCGTATCGTGATGGTTGCGTTGGACTGCCATGCAAGGGGTCTTGGGTTCAATACCTGCCTGTGATACCTAACTTTTGCAAGGAATTGACAACTCTTCCAAGAGTAACTCTTGTCATGAAAAAGTGCTTTCTCAAACTAGCCGTTCGGATTCGGCATATAAACTGTAGGTCCCTTCCATCTCTGACAACATTACTCGAACACAGGAATGGTTGGGAGTTGTGATACACTAAGACCTGGTCCTTCTTGGACTGTTGCGCCGCCTAACTTGTTTATTTTATTTATGATAGAGCAATTCTGCACAAACTGACAAGACTGACAAAGATGCCAAATATAGACATTGCTCTTCTTTATAGATGCTGTCATTAGAGGCCTTGAAATTGATGCATTTCTTTAGTGTTTTCCAAGATCTGGCCAGACTGATATGGACCTTTCAGAAGGAATTCCAACCAACTCCAGGAACCAACATTGGCGTGGAAAATTCCAATTAGGTAGAACCACTAAGTGAACACCTTATAGTTAAGAAGAGGTTTAACCGACTCCACGTCTTGTCGCTGGAGTTGTACTTATTATCTCCAGGTTGTGGAATAAGATTTTCCGACCACGTTAAAATAAAACAAGCCTAGGATACCAAGGAATTTACGGATCACAAAACTCGAAATTCGAATTCATTAAAAAAAAATTTAATCCAATTTGTCAAATTTTTCAAGTCTTTGATTTCGTATGACTCTTAACGTCATTTTAGTACCTTATCTTGTAAATTAGTAGTTTCAATTAAAGAACCAACTCCTGCAGACACTGCAAGATTGGAAGTATAAAGTCTAATGCTAGATTCAAATGTTAGAAGAACCCACCAGTTAAAAATCATGTAACCTAGGTTTTCCTATATGCTGTCAATAAACCTATGTTCAAGCCACCTCTTGAAACACTCCCATGATTAGAAAAACAAAACAACATATAGAAACACCAGATCAAACTAAGGCAGTTATTTACTGGTACCTTACCTCTACCATAACCTATAGATGGAATTATATATTTCTATAGACCTTTCAAGCCAAATGAACCGTGATCAGCTGCTGAGCAACTGAGCTGCTGGACTTGGACAGCTCTCAACTCTCTAACGGATTTGATTTCGTTTTAAAACCACCTCACCAGACCACAGGCTAGAATAGTTAGGTCTATATATAGATAAAGATTTGACCAGCTGGGCACCTGTTTGCTACATTTTTTGCGTAAGCCCCTCGCTAGCCTAAAGGAGTGTGTTTTGATGATGAAGCCTCCTTCTCTCCTATCGTCGAACATAGTATGGTACTGAACTGCGCAAGTGATTCAAGCAGCCATTCAAGCCCCATGTGGAGTAAGTGTACCTACAAAAAACTTACTACAACATTTGATCGACATTCCCGCTCCAACAAACCACCATTGCATCGCCACATCAAACACTATCGGTGCGGAGTGGTGTACGCAGCACGCACGGATTGTAGTACACTCGCTTCGTGGTCGTCTGTCTGTTGGCGCATATGAGGTTTGTACTGCAACAACTTACAGTAACCAACCGAACCAACTGACGCAACGACGAACAACGCAACGACGACGACGGTGACGGTGATGATGACGGACGATTGGAAATTAGGTCGTCAGTTAACACCTGATTGCGGTCCGATGATTTGTACGGTTGCACACACATATCTTGTATCTCTTTCTCTCTTTGACTTTATCTAAGTATTCTGTTTCATCTTCGTCATCGTTTTGCCGGTTATAGACAACGCAATTCATTCGTCATGGCGAATTTTCCGCGGCAAGTATTGCTGCCGTTGTTGTTGCTGTTGCTGTTATGCTTTGCCGTTGTTGCTGCAAGCCTATACAAGACTGTAAACCTCCAAGACACAGATACGGCTCTCGGTGTCGGTTGTGCGATCTCTCAGATTGATGTGGAATCAGATTCGCACAATCGGTTGGTTTGGAGCTGGAGCTGGTGATGGAGCTGGAGCTCGGAGAAGGTTGAAAGCTTGGAAGTTAAAGTAAGGTATAAGATAGAGGTTGGCTGGCTTTGGCTCTGGGTCTGACTCTCTGAATGACTGGTTGACTTAGTCTGGCCGGATGGGTTGTAATTTTTAATGGAGCTTCTGTTGAAAGATTAATCAAGTTGGACACTTATTCGTGCTCATTTGAGTTTCTATTTAGTTGGTTGGGTAATGAATCATCTTGAGTTTGAGATGCAGTGTGCCACAGTGATGGTGATGGCAATGGAAAGTGGACACGCTGATCGTAGCTGTCGTTGCGGTTTTGAAATGAAAGTAGCAATATCATCAGCGATCCAGCACAGTGTATAGCGCAGCGGTATAAATTAAGGTGGAGTCGTGTATATATATCTAGAGGTGAAAAGCACGATATCTCGACGTACCTATATGTAAAGTTGAGAAAACAAAATATACAACTTTTTAATTTTCATATACCCTTCAGCTTCAGGGCAGGGGAATAATATACGAGTACAATGACTCTCCCATTAAGGCGGCTGTGGCCCCTCGATGAGGTTGGTTTGGCTCTTTGCTGCTTGATGATGATGATGACGATAAAGGTTTATGTTGGGTTTGTTTCATGCAAAACGGTATAACTTAAAACTTTCTTCAGATGTCAAAGATAAACCATGGCAATCTTTTGTAGATAGTTAACATTCATATAGCTACTGCCTACCTGCCATATTGTGAAGTCGAATTGTGTAAAAGTGATAATTATAGGAACACCACCAAAGAGAAAATATGGTTTTTTGTTTGATCACTTTTACCTGCAAGCTATGTAAACGTTTCATAAGCACTAATTTTGGACGGGGAATTGATACCTCTGTTTCGGATTTATGTTAAAAGAAGAAATATTTAAACAAAAGAAAAGGGGTTAAGCTTCTTTAATATGTATAACAAAAAAAGTTTAATAAGAACTACAAAATTTCAAATAGCTCAAAAAGTTGAACCGTCACGCAAGAGATTTGGGTTCAACGCATAGTTTGACGATGACATAGATTATGTTGTCTTTGAGTGCCGTGCTGGATTGCGGATTATTCGCATAGACCTGTGACTTAAGAAAGAGCCGCAAGAGAAATTCTAAACGGGTCAAATCACATAAGATAGTGCCTCTAGTGTTGACGTGTGAGCTCTGCACTATTCTTTCAAGCACGATGTTAAAAAAAAATCGCATCACAACGCATCGCCTTGTCTAAAACCTTTTTTGACATCGAAAGGTTCTGTTAAGTTGTTTCCAACCTTTATGGAGCAGCGTGAATTCTCCATGGTCATCCTGCACAAACGGACGAGTTTGGGAGGATACAGCTTTTCCCTGTAGATGCAGTCATATAATAAATAATAAATTGGGTGGCGGAACAGTCCGTTGAGAACTAGGGCCTAGTGACTTTCAACCCTCAACCATTCCTGTGTGCGAGTAATGTTGTCAGGAATGGAGGGGACCTTTTTCACTTTTTCATGACAAGAGTTACTCTTGGAGAATTCCTCGCAAGAGGCAGTACATGTAAAATAACTTTAAATGACACAGGCAGGGTTTGACCCCAAGACCTCTGGCATGACAGTCCAACGCACTAACCATCATGCCACGGGTACTACTAGATACTGTCATATGTGGCCTTGAAATCAATGAAAAGATGGTGGGTGTCAATTTAGTGTTCTTGGGGTTTTCCAGAATCTGCCGTAATGTGAATATTTAATTGACTGTGGACTTTCTGGCTCTAAAACCACACTGCTAAGGACCTATGAGGTTTTTGACAATGGGCTTTATAGACGTTCACATATTACGCAGAGAAGGTTTTATAGGCAATGTTAGCAGACTGATTCCTCTTTTGTTGGTGCAGTTTAGAGGGTATCCTTTTTTCAAGACCGGGCAAACAATACTGAGGTTCCATTCATCGGGCATGCTTTCTTCCGAGCATATCTTACCAATATTATACTTCAGCTTAGATATGGCCTATCTTTAAGTCGATATGAAGGGATTGTTGGCTTACGTCGTCTATGTTGAATGGATCATCCTGCCTGACAGCGGAATTCGGTTCGTCGTCTCCGTTATACAGTCTGCAAAAGTGGTCCTTCCATATCCTCAGCATTAACTGCGGTTTCACTATGATGTTTCCACTTTCGTCTTTGCAGCCTTCGGTTCTAGGTTTACGTACCTGTGAATTTCGTTTCATCTGTTCATTAAACTTTTGAACTTCATCCCTGCTTTTAGACCTCTCAACATCTTCGATCGCACGCTCAAGACCTCTCTTTTTCCTTCTGAGAAGCTGGTGTTCCTTTCACCTCTTCTGCTCATAGAGCTCATGAGCAGCTCTCTTGGCTGCAATTGCCCGCCGATATTCCTCATCAAACCAGGGGTTCCTTATTGGTGGCTGTTTGAAACCCAGCACATCAGAGGCGGCTTCCCTGATTGCATCTTAGCAATGTTGCCACTGGTTTTCGATACATTGTGTTGGCGGCAGAGAACTTCGAGAGAAATTGCTTGTAACTCGGTCGGAAAAGGATTTGGCGATCTCTGGCGATTGTAGCCGTTTGACGTTGTACCTTCTCCCAGCATCTCCCTGTTTTGCCTTGGCTCTGGAAACCCGAAGTGCTACCTTGGCTACAACGAGGTAGTGGTCCAAGTCGATGTTAGCTCCTCGGAAAATTCGGACATCCATGATGCTGGAAGCGTGTCTGGCGTCGATTGCAATATGGTCAATCTGGTTGATGGTAGTTTGATCTGGAGAACTTCAAGTTCCTTTGTAGATGTTGAGGTGTGGAAGACGCGTACTGGCAACCATAACGTTTCGCCCCGCAGCAAAATCTATGAACCTGAATCCATTGGCTGTTCTTCTCGATTATTCCACCAAAGATGTCTTCCCTTCCTAGCTTGGCATTAAAATCGCCCAGGACTATTTTAATATCGTAGTTAGGACACTGCTCATATGTTTAGTCTAAGAGCTCGAAGAACATATCTTTGATGTTGTCATCCTTCTCTTCTGTGGGGGTGTGCACGTATATCAGGCTAATGTTGCCGAATTAAGCCTTGATGCGTATGGTCATGAAGCGCTCGTTGATGCACCTTTAGGTCAAGACAAAGCCGCATCCAAATAAGCGCATAGTTCCGAAGCACTAACAAGCTTGGGAGGACCAAATTCACCCTCTTGTTGTCTGAAACACGCTAAGTTCTTATGATCGACGCGGAATTGGTTGCCTCGGATTCTGCTTCGCACTTTGACGAACAGGCGGCTCTAGATGCTCAACCAGACTTTTTTAATCAAACTACAATCTTGGCCTTCTGGCGGGGAGGATTTTGAGTGAAGACGATATTGATGTTGCTGAAGAGCGATCATACCCATGTTCATTATCAAAAAGCAAGGACCAGTGAGTTAAAAAAGCTCCCGCAATCTGCTCTAAAAGTAAATTTACTAAGTTCTCGGTTCGGCTGGCGAAATGTGCACTACGCTGTCTGAAAAATTCACCACCGTTTTCAGTAGATCTTGCTTATGCGGGTGATGACTGATCGGTCACTAGGTCTGTAGACTCCAACGCTGAATAGTCGACTTGAAACGACGATCATGTACCCATTTAAAGGGCGTAACGAATTGTTCGTTGCTCTTAGAGGACACACATTTTAATAATAAAGTTTTATCATTTGCATGTTTTGCTACAACTTACCGCGTATGATGATTTATCTTTATAAAAGAATTTTGACAGAAGGTAAAAGAAACAATATGGCCACCACGTGCTGTCAAAATCCACCCGTTCCTATTGGAAAACCTTTTGCATAAAAAACCCTCAAAGTATTTTTGATAGTTTTAAGTCTGGGGTAAATGAGCTGTCGCACTTTATTGGGATTAAGAAAAATTGGATCGTGAAACAATTTCAAGTTAGAAATCGTATTTTTTGGTCGTTAGGAACCTGATTTCGTATTTTTGGATCTTAAATAACGCCGCAAAAAAAATTGATTGTTATTATATTTTCCTGATATACGGGTGGTGAAAGCAACTCTCTGCAGTAAACCGTAGTCGGTAGTTTCTTTAAGATAATTGCAATTAAAATCGCTTAAACTATTTCAATATAGAGATAATTTAAGTTGCCTCTAAACCACTTGTAGACTTTTATACCCACTCACCGCGCAACCTCTTGATTTCTTATCCTCGACATCATATTAGCCAAATGCATGGAGTTGTTGATTTATTTTATCGTTACTATCGTCGTCATATAGCCAGTGCTGCTCTCTGACGGCAAATATTTACATTCCACTGATAATGGCGTTTCAAAAACAAAAAAAATAACACACACAAAATCCAATTATTGCTCCAAATTCCGACACGCAGTGTATATAGTCGAACAAATCGGCGGCGGCGGCGCTGCGAACGTATAGTGTCTTTGCCTTCAAAATAGCCATGTTCCCACATACCGCGCTGCCACCTCCGCTATATGTGATATACATATTACCCAGAAACGTCGACGTCGTCGTAGATCGTCCACTTGCCTCGACTACATATCTATCACACACTTGCTTGCCTTTTTGATAAGACGTGAGCCTGATTTTTAAGTTGACACAGGTGTTATGCACCTGATTTCAGCAGCAAACGTTGATCGTTGGTCGGCATCAACGACAACGCTTTATACTAGTTTAGGCGTAAAAGTTCAAACATACAAAGATACCAGAAACTTTAATTAGTGCTAGGGGAGCACTGGCACTTAATAGACTTTAATGCACGCTGTAAAAGAAAACGAAACGAAAACCAAAACCAAATGTGGGTATGATAGATCAATGAACAAGTTTTTACGGGGCCGTATTTTGACGGAAAACTATTGAAAGGCGTAGTTTTTGTTAGTTATCGATCCTTCAAAACCTTCGTTGGGAATCTTCTATGCCCAAAGCTGAAACATTCCAAAATTGAGCCTACTATAAACACATACCTTTTAGAATGACACAAGAGGAAGAGTGTTTTACGTTTTGACGGAACTGACGTATGTCAAATATGTTAAAGAAAAATTAAATATTTATCAAGTGGAAAAAAAGACGTTAAAGGACAGACTGCAACTATAAATTTTAAAATTTTCCGCCAAAGAAGTCCATATTTTCCACTAAATAGAAATTCCTTTTAATACACATATTGACGTACGTTAGTTCCGTCAAAATGCAGTAGATCCTTCAATATTTATAGTCAGCGTCTTAACTTTGTTCTTTTTTCTTAAAATGTTCCATTTTCAATTAACTGATTTGCCGAAGACGTCTTTATTTCCACTTTGTACAAAATTCTTCCTAAACATATATTTGACATACGTTAGGTCCGTCAAAACACAGAAGACCCTCCCTTATTTATATCCAGCGTCTTAATTTTAATTTTGTTTGTTTGCGTAGAAATTTCCGAAATGCTCTTTCAATAAATTTATCACATGAGATAGTTCATGAATTCTTTTAAATATGTAATGTTACAAATAACTAACGTAACAGTAACGTAAAAGTTAAGTTAGTTATGATGGATGTTAAACACGGTGCAAGCTATTGGTAAAGAGGTATAGGATTTAAAACGAGAAACCAATAGACATTTGGTTTTTAATGTCTGTCACATTCGTGAAGTTTGGAAAAAAACAATACCTTTTCTTGGCAGAATGTCCAAAATGGACTAATGGAGGTACATTGATGTGCATTTCTAAAATTACGAGTACAATGTAACGAGTGGAGAATATATAGAGTATTGCACATTCATTAAGTTCGGCTAAACAAAAAGTATCTGTCCTTGAGAGAACATCCGAAATTAGACTTAAAAGTAAACTAATGCATGATCCTGGAATTTCGAGCACATCGTAATAACTGAAAAATATATTCAGCCTGGTTAAGCTTTTTACATTCGTGAAGTGCGGTAAAAAAAAGGAACATCTGTGCTTGACGAAAGGTTTAAAATCTAGTTGAATGGTAAACTGATGGGCATTGCTACAAGTAAGTGAACATTTTAATAAGTTTAAAATATATTTAGAAGGGTTAAGTATTCCACATTCGTGAAGTTCTGCTAGGGAAAGTATATCAGCGAAAAAGTTCTCCGAATAAATGTTAACTAGTGGGCATTCCTTCAAGTAAGAGTGAATTAGGTGGAAAACACATTAAACCATACAAAGCATTCCACATTCGTGAAGTTCGAGGAAAAAAAAACAATATCTCTCCAAAACGTCCAAAATCTGACTAAAAGGCTGACTTAAACTAGAACTACGAGTACATAGTAAAAGAAGAAAATACATTGAGGCGGTTTAACAATTTTTATGGGATCTTATTTTAAAAAATCATAAAGGAAACGCAACTTATTCTCATACAAAATCCGTTACTGAGATTTTGTAACAAGTTACTTTATTAGCTACCGGCTGTGTTGTGTATGTGCGGCAGGTGAGTAGTTTTACACCTGAGCCTGAGACCGAAGTGCATATAGAACCGGTCAATATTGCTTGCTTGAGTAACAGATCCTATAACTCTGACTAAAGTCTATTGCTACATAAATAATCGACTACGTCTATCGCGATTTGTACTGATTTTTTTGTTTCTTGTTGTTATTTAATTTTACAGCTGTGCGGCCAGAGCGACTAACGACGTAAGGGGCTACATATATTTCAAAGAATATCGCATCGGAAGGGGGTTTACAAGAAGGGCACTCAATCTTTTATATGTTATTGGCAAAGTTGTCCAATTAATTAAAGCCCAGGGGATTGTTGATTGCGGCATTTATATGATTGGTTTTTGATCGATTGACTTATAAGACAAGTATGCGATGAGCTTTGATTTGTAAACACAGCCCTTTGATATTTATGTGACGCTATTTGACAACGACTACGATACGACACGGTGGACGTTACGCGACGCGATGGAAAAGTGTATACGTGAAGTGGTTTTCGATTAGGTTTTTTGTGTCTTAATCTCAAAGTAGTAGCCGCGCGATAGTTCGCAACTTGATAATAAAGCTAATTGGTATAACCTTAATTTGTTTGCTCATTTGGAAGTAGCTTCTGTCCAGTAACATGCGATGCGGTTTTTAGAAGCAGATCAAAGGATTTTATGACGTACCGTCGATGCATTTGCTACGTTATAGCATTTTTCTAAGGAATTCTGAGATCATGATCAGAGAAAGATCTTCGCTGACTCTGACTCTGACACGTGGCTGCATATCACTCATCCGCTTTGAAATCCAAATCAGAGTGTGTCATCTACTTGGCTTTTTATTTTTGGACGCACGAATTTGTTAGGCGCGGCTGCACACGTGATATCATATAAATGACAGTTTGAGTTTTGGGAATGGGCATCTTCCCGTTGCGTTCCCGTTTGCCACGTATGGCAGCGATTAGAATTGAGAGTTTCTTCGTCATCAGAGGATCGTTTTATTTGAAGCATGCAATCGCTTTTGAAGTTATACAGCTTCTGCTTCCGGATGGGTTAGACTTTTTGTGTTTTGTTACAGTTGTTGTGTTATATTCTGAGATCGTTTTTGAGATGTCAGCACGTGTGGCTCATGTGTTAGGCAGACGACTACGACGTGTTTTTGACTTGGTATACGTATATAGAGTCTAATATGATGAAGTGACACACATGGCACATGGTTTAGGGAATGTAGAGGATCTCCTCAAAAACTTTTGATGTTTATAAATGAATGAATATGGGCGAGTGACGCACGATGCAGTAGTGGGGTGAAATATACCTTTTTAAGATGTGATGAGTTCCCAATTCCAAAGAATATTCAATAAATTATGTAGAAAAGAACTTTTAACTGTTTCATTATGGTACATGATATTTCATTGAGGACAAATATGTTCACAAATGTTGGTATACCTTAAGTCAATTTTAATGTTTGCCATGCTGCTCCTATACACAAAAATGTTATGTATATGTTTTATGGAAATTTGAAAAATGATGGGATAAAATAATTTCCAGCACTGTTTAATGATGATTAATATTTTGTTCATAAAAAATGAATGCGTTTTCATAAGGTAAAATGTTCAAGATTTCAACAGGGTTAAAAGTAGCATGTATTTGTGATTTAGAAATGTGTACTGGATGTTTGAAAACTTTGTGACAACTCATTCTGGTAGAAAGTCAATGCAAATTTTCTAGTTTTTAGTTTATTTGATAATTTTGTACCTAAACACACAAAGCGGGATTTACATACTTGAAACTTTCTTTCAGAATTTATTGAAACAAAAATGTTCTTTAGTTCACATTTTAGGGAGCTTATCCCAAAGCTTTTGAAAAAGGTACACTTTAGTGGAGAACTTGCTTAACACTCCTGGTATTATGTTTAATATTCAGGATATAGGGATCATTTAAAATGTTCTCCAGGTTCTTTTTTACCGCAATTTGAAGAAATAATATAGACTGGACTAGTTGAGGTAAAGTTTCTATAGAGATTACACTGAGCACAGCTCCACAGAAAATAGTATAGAGGCATTCAATATACGATATATTCCGCCAATTGACCAGTCCCAAGCGTTATTAATTGTTTAGCGAACTTGTTCCTCAATTGGTCTATTTTCAAGCTCTTCCATTTTCATCAAAATAAAATTGAATAATTCTATTCATGGTTAAATATCAGACCAAACTAAAGATGTTTGACAGTGACACAAAATACTTAATGCGCGTGAGCTGTCAAAACCAGTGTTATCAAAAAGAAAATAGGAAAAAAGTCGCACTGTAGAACCTACATTTTAAAATTTAAAAATATAACTGGAAAATAAGTTTCAAAATTGATTTTTTTGAAACACTGTTGACCAGTTTTTGAGATATCGAATTTTGAAAAAAAAAATAGAATAGAACCCAAAACAATTGAACATTTTTAATCACCATTTCTTTATTTAGACAAAAATAATTAAACAAAATTATTCAAATCGGTTTTCTAGTTCCTGAGATTATTTAAAAACAAACAACTTTTCGAGCTAAAGTGATTCATGTTAAGAAAAATAAAATTTAGGAAAATTTCAAAAAATTCTATTGGCCGTATTTGAGAAAACTCAAATTTTCGATTTTGTACCAAAAAATAGAAAGTAGACTAACAAATGATTAAGGCTGCAGGATGGAGGACAAAGAGACGCATGGAATCGCAGGACCTACTTTTCCTACCTAAAAACAATTTTTGATCCCAATTTTTTCGACCGTTTTTCTTAAAATCTATCAATTATTGGAAAAGCGTCATCACGTTTTGAACATGACATACGTATAATGTTTACTCAATACTTCTTTCGTTTTTTATTGCTTTGCAGTACGAAATATACATATTTTCACACCCCCACTTTCACTCTTCAACAAACTCCTTCCCCATCATCAGAAAATTACTTTTTGCTCAACTCCAAATCAAGAAGGATGTTTAGGAAGTGTTTAGGACGTATATACGAGGTGTGGCAATTAAGATCCGGGAATTTAGTTATAATTTAAAAAGTGGCAACATTTTTTCATTTGTTATCATCTGTCTAAGAATGGGGATCTTCCTTTTAGTTAAAGTTGAAGTATATAGCACGTTTGGTTTGCGTTTTATGCGTATTTTTTGCAAGTAACTTTTAAGTGGCGTAGTGAAAATGTACAGCGTGTTGTGATTCAATTTTTAGTGAAATCTGGCGAAAAACCCTCGGAAATCCTCCGAAAATTGCAGGTTGTCTATGGAGACGATAGCATGTCAAAAATGCGTGTGTTTGAATGGGCGAAGCGGTTCAAGGAAGGGCGTGAATCGGTGGAAGACGATCCACGTGAAGGAGCTTCACCTCTCGTACCGACGCGAATGTTGATCGTTTTCGCATGTTGATCACGTCTGACCGTCGCCTAATCAATCGTGCATTGTCTTATGAGTTAAACATCAACAAAGAAACGATTCGGAAGATGTTACACGAGAATTTGAACATGCGAAAGATGCGCAAAGATGGTTCCTAAGGTTCACACAAATTCTCGTTCATTGTGCAAGAGTTTTTGGCAAAAAAAGGTATCCCAACGTTGCCTCATCCACACTATAGCCCCGAGTAATACTCCCTGCAATGAAGTCGCACCTCAAGGGAACTCATTATGGTGGCGTACAGAAGGTCCAAGAAGCTCTAACCGTGGTGCTAAACGGGCTAACTTCGGAGGACTACCAAGTGTGCTTGCAATCATGGGAGAAACGTTGGAATCGTTGTGTAGAGTTAAAGTAAGATTATTGTGAAGGTCGATAGTAAAATGTTTCGTAAAACTTCATTTTCTTGTTTCTTATTGACAAATTCCGCGGAACTTAATTGCCACACCTCGTAAATGCACCTCTCTGCCAAAATTCGAAGCTGGAAAAGTAAGACAGAAATGGAGCTAACTCTTCACAATGATCATATCTTTTTAAAAAAATTAGTAAAGTCTGCTATAGATATTTAAGCTTTTGCACACAGAATCTTAAACTTATTAAGTAACGTACTATTTTTAATACTTTATTATTGTCGAAATTCTAGCACCATATGATATTCTGACATCTTCAAAATGTCAAATTTGACGCTTGTAAATGTCAAAAAGAGCTTATTTTTGATTTCAGTTAATTTTAAACTTCCCATAAGAACTTATTCTAATAGTTCCGAGTTGGCGAATTGAAAATGTTGACGTTTCTCGACGTTTCAAGGATCCTACAGTCAAAATAAAAGATTTTTAGAGGGATGTCTGCATGCGCATGTGAAGCAGAAAAGGCTTTCAAAAGAATTGCCTGGGTGGTTTTTTACCATAGCAATTTAAAAAAGGTGAACATTTTGGTTAACTCTAAATATCTCACGAACCAATTTCGCCAGAGACTTGAAATACATTTAATATTATGTATTGTAACGAAATACCCAACAAATATATTTTTGGGGAAAACAAATCAATTAACGGTTCTTTTATAAATAAACAAAACTGAAAACAAACATTTGTCACCAAAAATGGACAATTTGTTAACAGAATTAAAAATTTAAAAAAAAACTAACAAAAGTTTGTAAGAATTGATTTTCAACTCGAACATGTTTTCAAAACATTGAGATAGTGGCTTTAAACTAAGTTCATCTATTAAAAAATATTGTTTTCATCATTCAATAACATTTTGAGAAAAATGGAATTGACAGTTTTTTTAACATAAAATAAATTAATAAAAGTTAGTAAAAATTGATATTCGACTCAAATATCTTTTTCAAAATATGAGATATTGGCTTTAAATTAATTTTATTTTAATGTTTTCAACATTCGGTAAAATTTTGTAACATTTTAAGGAAAACAGAATGGATAGTTATTTTACAAACAAAGAAAACATTACTAAAAGTTGGGAAAAATTCCGTTTCGGCTCAAATATCTTTTAAAAAATTAAAAAGATTGTCTTTATACTAATTTTATGCCAAAATTGTACTAAGCGGACCATTTGAGGCGTAGTGTCAAAATGCATGAAATAATCTCCAAACATTAAATTATATTTACCGATTCAAATTTTCATGCTTTTACGATTTCCTGCATTTTTCTGAATTTTATGTTTTTTTTTGAAAAACTTTCCTATAGCTTTTAAAAAATCATCCTATATATCTCGCAAGTAAAAATCTACATTTTTCTTTATTTATTGAATCGTACATTAAACGCCAATATATTCAACCATTTTTCTTCCAATCTATAAACTGTACGAACAAAGCTTTTTAATCTTTCCTGTATTTTTCTTAAGAAACCTTTACAGTTTCTTAGTATTTTTAACCCCCCATTCACCCTTCTCTTAATATTGTTCTCCTGCGTTTAGGATTGAGTTCTTCCAACGGTTTTTGTGTCTAAATTTTTTAGACAACATTTTTTGTAAAGTTTATAGACTTATTTCAAAAAGTCAAGTTTTCAGGGGTGGTGTAAGGAATTTTTGTAAAAACGACTTTGTCTGATTGTTTAGCAGAAATTGCAAATCTCTATATTGTCAATTTAATTCTACAAATCTTTTGTACAAATCTCTACACAAACGAGGGTCTAAAATTGATTTAATGATCCTTTGAGCTTTATTTCAAAGGCCTACCGTAGTAAGACTCAACCATTGCGAGGGATGGAGGGGACCTACAATTTTTGAGAAAGCACTTTTTATGACAAGAATAACTCTTGGAGGATTGGTCAATTCCTCGCAAGAGGCAGTACCCGTAAAATAACTTTAAATGACACAGGTAGGGTTTGAACCCAAGACCTATAAGATGACGCTCCAACGCACAAACCATCACGGCAACAGTACAACCGTAGTAAGAAGATTTTTCTGGTAAAAGCAAAGGTCATTTTGGTCTGTGATATTTATACATTCATTGACAAAATTTTGATTTTGATTTTGATTGATTTGTGAAGTAAAGCTTAAGTCATAAGTTCTGTTTTCATTGATTTGACATTTTCATTCCTTTCCAATTATAGATATTTGTCATTTCATTACAAATGAGCAAACAAAATATCAAAATATAATAAATCGCACTTGAAATAGAAACAAAATAAAAACAAAGTAAACAAATCACCACCACCTGAGGCCGCACCAATCTATCGTGTTTTCTTATACTACGAGTGCCGCATTTATGTTCCAATAAATTTGATTAAACTTCCGCCCCTTGATCCGCTCACACTATTCTAGCAAATAAGTCGCTCTGATAAAAAAAAAAAAAAAACAAAATTAAGTACAAACAACTAATCAACAAAAAGTGAACCTATACCTTATACAATATACAAAAGTCTAGGTGCAAATGTAAAAAGGGCCTTTCGTTTCCTTATCTCAAATCTCAAACTACAAAGTAAGTCTATAGTTCCGTGATTCTTGGGTACATTTTAAGTGCACTTGTACCGAGCCTTAGACATACTCAAGTCCATATCTATTTTTTTCAAAAACTTGTCAAGTCAAATTCTTAAGATAACTTCAGCCCAACAGGTGGATGCACCTTTCATGGTTAAAATTAAAATTAAAAAGAAAACGAAAAAAAAAACATGATATGAAAATATCTTGAATGCGAATCGAACCTCGAAGGCAATAAAGTCAAATATAAAAATTACGATAAGAAAATAGATACGATACGGTTCTCGTTCAGGTAAAATATTGATTGGGCGCACACCTGGGAAGCACCTAGGTTATACTCGTAGTAATACTATTTTATTTGTTTTTGTTAATAACTTTTATAAGTGAGAATGTACTCGACAGGATGGAGTTTTATCTTGAGAATTGTCATAATGTTTTGGTTATTGTGTACTCGTACTTAATATAGGTAAAGGCTTTGTATACTTTGGACGCTTTTAGTAATGTGATTACGACAGAAACGTTGCCGTTCGTGGGTTGTTTTGAAAGTGTCAGGTGTTTGCACCCGGGATATCTCTCTGAGTCAATATTCTTATCTCGAAAGCAAGCAATGGAAATGGTTGTGTTTTTTAAAAAGTAAATATATCTTCTCGAAAGTACAAACCTACATAAGTGTGTTATCTTAAGAAATGTACCTAGAAAATTATATGAATTGAAATTTAAAAAATTAATGTTAATCTTCATGGTTTTGTTGTTTAAATTTAGCACGAGTGCGATTGTATGCTTTTCATTTTTGATTTTAATTTTTTAATGCGCAATTTTAGAAAAAAAATAATTGTGATAAACGGTCCTATAATTAGAGATGAAATATAATATACGAACTCTTGGAAAAAGATGATATACATAGCAATTTGTCTTTATTTCAAGGAAGACTATCTAATGCTTTGCTCATCCTTTTAAGGGATATTGGTTCGCGAATTAACTGTCGAATTATGCAAGTAAAGCCAGTTTTCGTGAATATAACCTATCTTATAGTTGATTTAACAATAAACATTTCAACTCCTTGATTCTATTACATACATTTCTTGAAAAACTGAATTTCGGGTGCTCTTTTAACACAACAACTTTACCATTAAATCAACATTTGACATGTGTAAATGTCAAAATTTCTTAAGGTTGAAAAATCAGGTTATCCTTGATTTGGTCTTCTTTATATTAAAATCAAAAAGATGATGTTTCAAAAATTAATAATTCATACATAATAAATACATAAATTTAATAATAACAAAATAATATTTTAAAACTTAAAATTAAGTCATCAAAATGTTTGATTCATAAAAGACAAAATATTAAATGGTGTCTTTGTTCACAATACGAACTTTCTATTTAAAACAGATAACAAACAGTCACAATGTCATTTAATTAAATTGATTCAAAATTAACAATTTAAAATTTTTCTTAAAAAAGTTAAGACAGGTCCGCTTTAATATGTTAATAGTTAAATTTTGTTCTCACAAAAAATACTAGCTTAACGAGGTTAACAATTTGAGTAGAGAATTCACCTCTGGCTATCAACTCCTACTCTCACTAAGGCACCTCTCCTTATCCAGACGGCAGCGGAGGAATTCCCGAGATGGAATCAACGGTGGCGTCTACAGTTCCAGTAAGGTCGAACTACTAAGTGAACACCTTATAGGGCTTCTTCGACTTATTCGGAGCCCAGGCCTGTAAGGAGCGGTTTTATCCGGCTCCCCATCCTTGGAGTTATACTAAGGATCTGGCACTCCAGGTTGGGGGTGACTTCCTGGCGACGTAAAAGCTTTCATAGTTGCGAAGCACCAACAAGCCTCGGATGCGGACGGATTTACTGTTGACAACCTACGCAAACGAATTAAGGACAACGAACTTCGGATATGAACGTGGAATGTTAGGTCCCTTAACAGACCACGGGTGGGCGAAGAATTAGCGGAGGCCCTAGACTACTATAAAGTAGACATCACCGCCATCCAGGAAATACGATGGGATGGGCCTTGCAAAAATAGGATGAAAGAATGCGATATTTACTATGGTGATTGCTACCACGAAAACCAATAGCGCTTATTTGGATGCGGCTTTGTCATTGAAGCCAGACTTAGGCAAGAACTCTTGAGCTACATGTGCATCAATGAGCGTCTCATAGGCTTCAAGGCTAAATTCGGCAATATTATCCTGATATGCGCGCACACCCCCACAGAACAGAAAGATGACAAAACCAAAGATATGTTCTTTGAGCTCTTAGACAAAACATATGAGCAGTGTCCTAGCTACGATATTAAACCTGTTCTGGGCGCTTTTAATGCCAAGCTAGGAAGGGAAGACATCTTTGGTGGAATAATCGGGAAAAACAGAATGCACGACAACACTTCCGACAATGGATTCAGGCTCATAGATTTTGCGAAACGTCATGGTAGCCAGAACGCGTTTTCCACACATCAACATTCGCAAGGGAACTTGGACTTTTCCAGATCAATCTACCGTCAACCAGATTGACCATATTGCGATCGACGCCAGACACGCTTCCAGCATCATGGATGTACGAACTTTCCGAGGAGCCGAATCCTTTTCCGACCGAGTTACAAGTAACCTCTCTCGAAGTTCTCTGCCACCAACACAATATATCGAAAACCAGTGGCAACATTGCCAAGATGCAATCAGAGAAGCCGCCTCTGATGTGCTGGGTTTCAAGCAGCCACCAACAAGGAACCCCTGGTTTGATGAGGAATGTCGGCAGGCAAATGCAGCAAAACAACAGGCACCCAAAGAGGCGCTGCTTAAAAGGACGAGAGCTGCTCATGAGTTCTATGAGCAGAAGAGGCGAGAGCGTCACTGACTTCTCAGAAGGAAAAAGAGAGGGCATGAGAAGCGTGCGGTCGAAGATGTTGAGAGGTTTAAAAGCAGCAATGAAGTTCGAAAGTTTTATGAACAGGTTAAACGAAATTCACAGGTACATAAACCTAGAACCGAAGGCTGCAAAGACGAAAGTGGAAACATCATAGTGGAACCGCAGTCAATGCTGAGGATATGGAAGGACCACTTCTGCAGACTGTATAACGGCAACGACGAACCGAATTCCGCTGTCAGGCAGGATGATCTATTCAATATAGACGACGAAAGCTAAGAATCCCGTCCTCCCGACTTAGACGAAGTAAAGATTGCCATATCTAAGCTGAAGTCTAATAAAGCCGTTGAAATGGATGGCTTGAATGCCGAGCTCTTTAAAGCACCTGGAGCTAAGTTGGTTAGGAGCATGCACCAACTTATCTGTAAGATATGGTCGGAAGAAAGCATGCCCGATGAATGGAACCTCAGTATTGTTTGCCCGATGCTGAAAAAAGACCTCTAAACTGCACCAACTATAGACGAATCATTCTACTTAACATCGCATATAAAATCTTCTCTGCCGTAATATGTGAAGGTCTAAAGCCCATCGTCAACAGCCTGATAGGTCCTTATCAGTGTGGTTTTAGGCCAGGAAAGTCCACAGTTGATCAAATATTCACATTACGGCAGATCCTGGAAAAAACCCAAGAACACCAAATCGACACCCACCATCTTTTCATCGATTTCAAGGCCGCATATGACAACATCTACAATGACGAGCTGTATAGAACCATGTCTAGTTCTGGCATCCCAGCCAAACTCGCCCGTTTGTGCAGGATGACCGTGGAGAATTCACGCTGCTCCATAAAGGTTGGAAACGACATCAAAAAAGGTTTTAGACAAGGTGATACGCTGTCATGTGATTATTTTAACATTGTACTTGAAAGAATAGTGCAGAGCTCACGTCAACATTAGTGGCACTATTTTTCAAAAGTCTGTCCACTTACTGGCATATACTGATGACATTGACGTAACCGAAAGAACTCAGCGTGATGTCATTGGGGCTTTTGTGAGTATTGAGGCAGAGGCAGCAAAAATGGGTTTAACGGTTAATGAGAGCAAAACAAAGTACATCCTATCGTCAAGAAAGCACATATAACATTGACGTCTTGGTCAAAATGTCACCATCGACAGACGCAACTTTGAGGTAGTCAAGGACTCCGTCTACCTAGGCTCCGCTGTAAACGCAGAAAACAACACCAGCGCTGAGATCAAACGCAGAATAACTCTTGCTAACCGCTGTCTTCTTGGGCTAAGAAAGCAATTGAGTGGTAAAGTCCTCTCTCGAGGGACCAAAGTGTTGCTATATAAGACCCTTATCGTCCCCGTCCTGCTATACGTTGCAGAACCATGGACTATGACAAAAGCGGATGGAAGCGCACGTTGTGTCGGTTCTCGATAAAAGTTTTTCGTGTGATCTACGATCCATTATGCATCGAAGGGGAGTGGAGGAGAAGATGGAAGGTCGAGCTGTACGGGCTGTACAGCGACGTAGACTTAGCCAGAAGGGTAAAAGTCCAACGACTTAAATGGCTGGTCACGTAGAGCGCATGGAAACCAATGCTCCGGCCCGGAAAGTCTTCGAATCCACACCTACAGGACAGCGCAGTAGAGGAAGACCGCGAATCAGGTGGCGCGCACAAGTGAAAAGTGACCTCACCCAACTTGGAGCGCGAAACTGGAGACATCTACCTAGAGAAAAGTTTGTTGGGTAAGGCCCTTGTTCAGAACTGTAGCGCCACCTTGAGTATATAAGTAAGTAAGTAAGAAGAGAATTGACATTTGCATTTTTTAAGACTTGAAAATCATATGTACTAAAAAAGCGTTAATATTCGTTTTGTCTTTTAGAACAAAATTAACTTTATATTTTTGAGATTTGATTACATTTTTACATTTAAATTAAAAGATTATGTATTTATATTTTTGAAAGCAGGTTACAGTAACCCTTCATTAACGCGTGGTTGACATTTTTGATAACTGATAATAATTTGGGGACATTTAAATATTTATTAAATAGCTCTTTAAAATTAACAGAGATATCTTTTATATTTTCGAAGCTACTATCTACTTCATAACTATTTTTACTTTTAATTCATTTGGTTCTAAGTGCTATTTTTGTGAATAGTAAGTATTTAAAAACAGATGGAAAATACTGCCATATGCTGACTTTATCTGTTAACACAATAATACCTTCCCATGTCATTTGCGTACATAAAAACACAACTTCGAAGAGCTCTAATCTCATTATCCTATCTCTAAGTAGATATCCAAAAGATCTTCCATTATTAAAAAAAGAAATTACAAAAGCTGTCATTATTTTCTTCTTTAAAAGATTCACACAATCTAACTGCAGTATCATCCGAACCGAACTGAACCGAACACAAACAAAAAACCAACCCTCTCTACAAAACATGCCTAATAATTTTCATTAAAAACCTCTTAGTTGGACAAATAAATAATTTTCATATACCTCTAGGCTCTACGAAACATTTTGTCCAACTGTCAAACAATGTGGCATCTAGCCTTACTCATTTTCAACGGTTCATAGAGAGAAAAGAGGTACATTCGCATTAAGCATTCACAATGATGACATAAAAACCTAATAAACGGCAAAACATAACATTTGTAAATTTATTTAAAACTCTTGACTGCTTATTGGAACAATATAACCATATCACCCTCAACCCCTTTCCCAATAAAAAAAAAACTCCACTCGCGTATAGGCCCTGCAGCCTAATAGAGAAGGCCGATGAATTCATGACATCAGGACAGGACTATTATATGCGGATCGTCGAGGGTTGCGTAAGCGTAAACGTAAACGTCTACGAGTATAGCTAAAGATATGGTCTTAGAATTGGTGGTGTTATATTTTTATGCCCTTTTGTTGCTTTTGTTTGAACATTTGTCACTCGTTTTCGAGATACAAATAAAACCAGTAAATCAAAAACGGAGCCCCTGTTTACTTACCTGATTGGATTGGATTGCACTAGATTGGGCGCTGGGTGCGGTGGAAACAAAAACTAGTTGTACTTGTACAATTGTCAATAAGAGACATTTCCACCTTATGTCAGAATGCAGTACAACTTTTGACAGAAAATGTGCACAGATTTATACTTAGTGCGTCGCCGTCGCGTTGCGTCCAGTGTAAATTGTCAATGATGTAAACACATGACGCATTAGTTTTATGGGAAAATAATATTCACGGTGGAATGTTAACGTTGCGTTGTTACAATTATGAATATTTCATAACGGTTTGTATGAATACACATATATGAAGTAATAATCCGATACAAAGTCTCAGATAACACATTCATTAAGTTGAATGTTGCGCGATACGATTCAAGTGCGTGCGCTTTTATGAGGGTGGCAATTGCAATTGGAACCCCCAGCGTCTAATGGGAGACGAAGACGACGGATGCGACGGACTTGACGCACAATTGCTAGTATTACAAATGAGATACTATTTGTTCTGTGTGTCGGTTGTTATTCCAATTTAATTAAGTTAATTAAAGGAAGCTCCCTTCAAGCCCCTTCTTTTTCATACGAGTATATTCCCTTAATGCCTCTTTTGGATCGGTTCGGCGATATGGTGGTTGTAAAACGGGACAAACTGGCAATCCCAATCATTTGTCATCATATGGCGTACTCAATCAACCAAATGTCGATAAAACATTCCTTTTTTTCGGTTTTGTTTTATCCCTGAGAGTGTAGGGTTTTCAAGGGTTAGGAATTGAACAGCAAGAAGAAGAAATATTTGAACAGACTTGCGTCTAATTTAGTGCAAATATTGAGCAAATGGCCCGAAATGAAAAGAGTAATTTACATGTTCATGTGTTTCGAAGTGGTGTTGACGATGTTGAATGTTGAAAAAGAAAAGTGTTTTGTTTTGATGATGAGTATGTAACAATTTGCACATTTGTTCAATGAGAGAATATTGATAGGGGTGTTGCATAGGAGAGCCTTATGGTAAATAGTGTCAAATAGACCAAATGGCGCGGAAATCATGTTTTATTAGAAATGATTCATTTACGATTTGATAAGACGTTAATCTAAGGTGATAGAGTTTTAGAGCAGGTTAAGACTTAAACTCTTGGGAACTTTGGAAAATTAAAGTACTAAAGAGTACCTCAAGGTAGTAATCTAGGACCAGTTCTGTTTGTTATTATAATAAATACAATACAAATCAAATCAAATTGATGCTTGAAAATTAAAGCACAAAGGAGCACCACAACAAAAGTGCTTTCTCAAACAAGCCGTTCAGATTCGGCCTAAAAATTGTAGGTCCCTTCCATTTCTGACAACAGTACTCGCACACAGGAATGGTTGAGAGTTGTAAGTCACTAGGCCCTGGTTTACAACGGACTGTTGCGCCACCCAATTTATTTTTATTAAAGGCTGCTATTAAGGCTGCTATCAAGGCTGCTACAATGGTAAATTTTGTTGATAGTAATGTAATATTGATAACTGAAATATTGTGGAAAGTCCTTGATTGATAAATCAATGGATCTGATAAGCTTCCTCTTGCGAAAAATTAGATTAGAAATATTGGAAACTGTGCTGGAAAGAATGGACTGAAAACTAGAAAGCAAAATGGAAATTAGTCTAGATATTCTGTTTAATCCAAATATCAAGGTATTACAACTTTTACAAATCAAACATTTAGCATTACGACGTGTAGAAAGTGAGGCATGAATGGAGGCAAGATGAAGAAGGTTTGAGGTTTTTGTCATGTCCAAAAATGAAAAATTCCCTTAAACATTCAAAGGAAAAAATTAAACATTTGGTTTTTTGTCAGACAGAATTTTGTTTACGGAATTTTAAAGCTTTTTCTCACACAAAGTTCTGGCGCATTGGACACATCAATGGCTTATGAAGTAAAACAATGGAACAAAATCAACGTATGTAAATTTTACAACCAAAAATTTTAACCATGTAGAAGACAAAGTTTGAACCAGAAGTGTAAATTTATTAGCATATTTAAGATTTCAGGACCATCATCAAAATTGTAAAATACTTTAGCTTTAGCTCCTTTGAAATATAGCATTTCATTTTTGTGACAATAATGATTCTTTCCAAGTCTTTTAACATTTTGAGATTCCCAGTATTCAATCTTTTTGTAAATATAAATCAAATCAAATTTGGATAAGCTACTGCTGATAGAGAGCCTGCGACCTACATCTCTGTAACCGTGCCCGAAATATTTCTGGAATTGAGGGTAGCGGCCAATTTGAGAAGCACTCCTTCATGACAAAAATGTATGTTATAGAATTTGCCAGTTCCTCGATCGAATCCCAAACCTCAGACATGACAGCCCTACGCACTATCATGTGACGAATATTTATGTGTTCTTAAGTACTAAAACGATTGACTTTAAAGTACTTTAAAATTTGCACTTTTTTAAAGGTTTGAAAAGTCAAGCACTACGGAGTACCACAAGGTAGTCTCCTGAGTCCAATTCTTTTACTTATTCTATACTAAAAATCTTATATTGGACATCATCGATGCTGGCAAATGCTAAAATAACTGATGGTAATGAAGTGTTGGACGCTTATAAATAAGCAACGAGGACTTTTACTAAACAAATTATTGGAGGTTGTTTAGTAGACAAGTAAAGTGACTAAATGGAACCAAGGTTTTTTTTTGATAATTAGCACACACTAAAGGATATATTATTATCCTTATTATGTACAGGTACAGTGTGAGCACTGGGAAGAGAAGAGAGGGTTTAAAAGGAGATGTCGTTTCACATTGGTTTTGAATTCCTGAATATTGCAATGGCTGGGAAAGACAGAGTGTGGCAAGGAATTTCACATTCGCATAGCACGGCTAAAGAACGAATCTCTGTACTTGAAAGTACGACCGAAGTTGGGCTCGAGTGTATATTGATGAGCATTCCTAGAGGAATGCAACTGGCTACTGGCTACTAGAGCATAAGCCGTTAAAATAACGATAAAAACGGGTCAGACAAGAGACCTTACGATGATGTTCAAACGAAGTAAATGAACTCATGATATTATTATCTATCAATTTAAATGCTCTACGTTCAATACTATCCAAGAGGCTTAAGTAAGTTGCAAGAGTACCAGCAGAGAGATGAGAGTTATACTCAAGCTTTGGACGTATATAAGGCTTGTAGATAACAGCCAGATCAGAAGGTGTGGAACATTTCTTGCATCACCTAAGGAAACCTTAACAACTTTCCGCATTTTTGGCGACATCGCGTATGTGATCGTTCCAAAAGAGGTCGTTCAGTCTCGTCGATGCAAGTGCAATCCATGCATAATGGCAAGGGGTGTATATCTCGCTTTAACGATACAAGACAGCATTGGTTTTCGAAGCATTAAATTCCACGCCGTTTTTTAATCCCCATTGTACAATGCTGTTTAAGTCGGAATTTAATAAGCTTATCATATTTTGTAGTTGCGGTTCCACATCCGTAGACGAAGGATTCTGAAAACGAAGTCAGCGAAACAATGTATTGGATTAGGACAGGAGATCATTAATAAAAACGAGAAAGAGTGTTGGAGATAGAACAGAGCCTTGGGGGACACCAGCATTTATTTTATTTACTTCAAACTTGAATCCATCCAATACTACTTGTACCGAACGGTCCAAAAGGTAATTACTAATCCAATGAAGAAGGTATTCATGAAAACCGAAAACACGCATTTTCACGCATAAGAGAGCCTGATGCCAAACCCTATCAAATGCTTTTAAAATATCTAGTGCAATAATCTTACTTTCTCCAAAGCGATCTAAAGATTTGCTCCACTGTTCGGTGAGATTACCAATAGAACTATTGCTTCGAAAGCTGTACTGACGGTCATTAAGAAGCTTTCGATCTTCAAGATATTTCTTGATCTAATAACTAATCAGAGTTTCCATGACGTTGGAAAGAAGGGACTTAAGTGTAATCGGTCGATAATTAGAGGGTGAGAGAGATTCGCCTCTTCTGGGGAATGGGCTGGACAAATGCAGTTTTCCATCCTCTCGGAACGAGACCTGAGGAGAAGGACAGATGAAAGAGGTTACGAAGTGGTTTTGCCAGCGTTGAAGAACACCTTTTCAGAACAAAGGCGGGGATACCATCCGGACCAGCTGTGTGTTTAAATCTCTACTCTAAGGACTCTTGCCACAGTACGGGTGCGAAAAAGGATTGGCCCTATAGAATCACTTACCCTTTATGGGATAAAAGTTCTCACTCCCAGGAGAATTAAACTTGTGATCATATCAGCACTGGCGTATCAAGGAATACAAATATTACGAACAAGGAATCAATTAACTTAGAAGATATTTATGTTGATATAGCGCTGCATGTCGGAGTAAAGACTTATCAGTTTTTTTTAAATTTTGAAATGTTTCCAATGGACGTTTTGTTAAGCATACAATAGTTTCAAACCAATTAAAGTAGATTATTGATTTCTTTGAAAAACTGTTTCTAAAATCGTTTTAAGTTTTAAGTTGTGCACAAATTTTATCTGAACGTAAGTCAAATTGAAATTTGTTAAAATACTAATGATATTTAAGGTTAAGTCTCTTAAAATTTTGACTCAGCAACGAGAATTTTCCAGCGTCATTCTGATACGAAAACTCAACATAGCACGGTAGGTATAGTTCGTTATTGTCTACACTGTCATAAGCTGCTTTAAAATCGATGAAAAGATGGTGTGTTTCGATGTTATGTTCTTCGGTCTTTTCCAGAATTTGACGTAGAGTGAAAATTTGGTCGATGGTAGATTTTCCAGACCTGAAGCCACACTGTTAAGGGCCAATTAGTTCGTCAGTAAATGGCTTCAGGCGTTCACATAGTACGCTGGACAAGATCTTGTACGCGATTTTTAAAAGGCTAATGACTTTGTAGTTGGCCCAGAGAAGGCGGTCACCTTTTTTATGGATCAGGCAGATGCTTAAGTTTCACTCGTCGGGCATGCTTTCTTCCTACCAAATTTTAGCAACTAGCTGCTACATGCTCCTTACCAGATCTGCTCCAGCGTACTTAAAAAGCTCCGCCTGCAGACCGTCATCACCAGCCGCTTCGTTCGACTTCAGCCTAGAGATGGCTAGTTTGATCTCACTCTGGTCGGGTGGGTGGAACTCTAGAACTTCAACCAAATGGATTTGACGTGGCTGCTCGCTGGTGGAATCGTTAACTTAATCACCATTAAGTAGCTGGTTAAATTGATCTCTAAAGATTTTTTGAATTGACAGCGTCTCGAGTAAGTATTCCCCTCCTTATTTTTGCAAGCTCCAGGGCGGCTAGTGAATCGCCTTGTTTTCTTTTTTGTCTCTTCTATAAAAGCTCCGTACCTGTTTCCTGTTAAAACATCTCTGGATCTCCTCGACTTCACGCTACTCATGGGCTTTTTTCTTTCTTCTTCTTCTCATCCCTTTTCTTGTCGACGTAGAGCTGGCGGGAAGATCGTGTCCTCCTTTGCTGCCACATACTGAATACTTCCGTTTTGGTTTTGTTTGCCTGAGCACATTCAGAGTCAAAACAGGCGTTCCTTTGTGGCGGCTGTGAGAAACCTAGGACCTCTGCTGCAGCATTTCTGATGGTTTGTTTGCAAAACTGCCAGTAATTCTCTGGGCACATCTCGTCCATTGTAAGGTTTCTCGCAAGCTCTAGGGATAATCGGTCGGCAAAGGCATTGGCGGTATCTTAGTGCTGCAGTCTTCTAACGTTGAATCTTCTCCTCGTGGTTGTTTTTCACCTAAGAGCTTCCAAGGATATCCGTACGCGCAGTTTAGAACCAATTAGGTAGTGGTCGGAATCTATGTTGGCTGATCTGTACGTAGGAACGCCAAATATGGTGGAGGAGTGTCTTGCGTAAATATCGATCATCGGGGAAACGCCAAATACCTTTGTGGATATCTGGGCGAGGGAATCTGGTGCTCCTCAAAACCATGTTTTTCTCGACTAGGAAGTCGATAAGCCTGAGTCCGTTTCCAGATGTGATCTCGTGAAGGCTGTCTTCCGATTGACCTACCAAAGATGCCTTCTTTACCAATTTTTGACCTTAAAATCTCCCAGGAGAATTTTAACATCGTTTTTGGCCCATTGCTCATATGTTTTGACGAGGAGCTCATAGAATTCTTCTTTGGTATTGTCATCCTTCTCTTCCGTCGGGGCATGCGCGCTGATAAGGCTCAGGAGGTGGAGATGCTGATTATCATCACTATTTCGCTTACTTCCCGAAAGCTTAAAACTCTTTGCCTTAGCTTCCCTCTGACGGCAAAACCACATCCAAATAAGCGCTTCCTCCCATCGAGTAGACACCTCCCATAGTAGAAATCACAGCCTTCAATCTTCCTACTGTCTGGCCTATTCCATCGCATCTCCTGTAGAGCTGTCACATCAACTTTGATTTCAGCGAGGACATCGGCAAGCTGCTCTGCGTTGCTTGGTCGGTTGAGTGTATGAACATTCCATGTACATACACGTAAATCGTTGTCCCTTTTTCGTTTCTGCGGGGGAGGAAGGGGAGAGGGGGGTTGTCAACATTTTTAGTCCCTTCATCCGAGGCTTTTAATTGTGTTTTCATCACACTTTAAGATTTCCTTTCGTTACAACACTAACTATTATGAACTGAAGTATATTAAAGCACATGGAATACCTCAAGGCACTGTCCTAGGAACAATTCTGTTTGTTATTCTATACTACAAAATCTTAATAGACATTCTATGATGGTCAATTTTGCCGACGAAACTTTGGGTTTTGTAAACAGTGCTTTTTGTTTAGATTAATAGACTAGGTTCATTAATGACTTATCAAGAGAAAAAATGCAAAGAAACCAATAAGCTTTACGAAAAAGAAAATGTTCTACTAAAAAGAAAAAAATGCCAAATCTGAGTTTTTAGATTTCGGAAACGTAATTAGACTTTTAAAATGCAGATAATAGTTTGCTTGGGCTCGTTAAAAGACATTAATTTTTAGCACTCCTTTTTATTGACGGAATTGATGCTCTATAACTAAAAATTAACCAGAAAAAATCCTCAATTTTAGCCTCTGAAGATTGATTAAAATTTCGATTAATTGATATTGGCTGGCACAATCGAAGAGAGGACCATTTCCGCTAATCTTTTCGGGTGCAGGCGTCTTCCGTAGAGGTTAAGAAAGACCAAATTTTCCTTAGTGTTAAGTTTTTATCGGCCTGACTTTTACGAAAAAGAAAAATTATAACGTTCCTCGAAGCCAAAAAGTCTATAGGCAAATTTCACCTTTTTGTATTCCAATAATCCCATCATCATCATCGAACAAAGTCGCCTTAAATTTCTTGTGAAATCGTTACAATTTTAATCGCCTATAAACATACCTAGACCATGCATAGTTATAGATCATTTTTTGAGACAAATTCTCCCACCTGCTGTTTTCCATTGGCTTCTTCGACGAGACTACGACGGCAACGACGAAGATAGGTACAACTTGCGAAACTATTTTGCATTTAACATAAAATAGTGCAAGAATGCAATCAATTTGAAGAGAAAAAAAGAAGAACAAAATATTGCCACATTGACAACGTTGAGCGCCAATGCGACGTGGTAACAAAGTTATTTGCAGACACAAGATGCACCTGATCCATCCAGCCATGTTTAACAAGGCCATCGCTTGAGCCTCGCGCATAAGTCAAATCTGCGCGCATTCCTGCAGTGCAGCATCTTCTTCATCCTTCGATGCTCCGTTGCGTTGTTGCTCCGATGCTGTGCTGTGATGATGTTTGCTTTTGCTGTAACTGCCGCGGATGCAGTCTGTTAATAAATAATTGAATGCAGCTGGCTGTAGAGTTGATGTTGATGTTGATGCTGCTGCAGCAGACAACTATGCATCACATCGGTGACTGTCGCGGCCATCTATTAATATATCACCACCATCATGTCGCATCCATCTACTTTGGGAGCGATTAAAATCATCTCAGCTTCAGAATCTCAGATCTCGCAGATCTCAGCCTATGTATACGTCCGTCGTCTGTCGTATCCGTCGCGTCCGTCATACGTGTAGATAGACGATGATGATGATAATGATGATGCAGTATTATTATGTGAGCGTGACGCGTTTAGCAAATGCAGAACAAATTAACTGCACATCAGATGCTACAAGCTCATTTGTTCGTGCAGAACATGCCATGGCATCCTTCAATTGTTTATAGCTCGCTCGCTTCAAGGGATCAAAGACGGATGAACGGTTAAAGGATGGTATAGGATAGATGGATGGATGGATGGATAGATAGATAGATTGGTTAGGCGGGAGGCATGTGTGGTGGTGCAGTTTGCAATAAATACCTTAGAAAAAGAACGACTTCCTCTGTTAAGAGTGAGCAACAGGTGAGCAGCATTCCCCTGAGCAATCATTTGTCCATTTCTAGAAGAAGAAGCTTAAGTTTCACAAGCCTTAACGGCTCGACAATGATGCGTTTTCCTATAGAGCCTATAAGAGTGAATGTCATCGTGTGTTCTGTCTTCTCTGAGTTCTTTTTTCTAGTTTTTCTTTTGTTTTGTGTAAATGATTTATCGGGACAAATGTTTGGCGCGCTTCATTCACGGAATCTGAGGAATTCCTATGCCCGTCTACGTCTATAGGAGGCTAGGTTATCTTTAGATACGTCTTTTCTTTAATTTGGTTTACTCTGTGAGAACTGCTGAGAAAGATCGTTTTTCAAGCGAAGCCGTATACCATACACAAGGACGTGAGACGATGCCCTGATCTGATCATATATAAAAACGTAGAGATTGAAATGCGACAAGCCAATTGCCACAAAGCATCATAGCTAAAGGTATACCTACGAGTTTGTACGAACGTTAAGCTAAAGCTAAAGAGACCAATTGGTTGTCACCCATGAGACGGGAAATTTATCAGACGACAAATGTTCTCAGCTGTTTGAAGATTTTCTTTACCGAAAAATTATTATTTTTTGTTTTGTGTGTTTCTAATCAGAGCAAAGCTTGATCGTATCATGAGGCTGTCAATAAATTTCAATAAGAGTATATTTTAGTGTATGTACGTCACGTCCGTCAAGTCGTTGTCATCGAATTTGAGAGTGTGTTGTCCGGGTCTGGGTGGGCAAAAGAATCAGTACATGTTCTTCTTTAGAAATGTTGTGACAGTAGATAATGCTTATAACAGTGTGTTCCTCCTTGACATGTACCTTAAATACAGGAGTCATTTTATCAAATTGATACTTGTGAAAAATGTAACTCACACGTAAGTAACGTTCCCATAATGTTCTTCTTTTGGTTCCTCTGAACCATATCTTCAAACTTTCGTTAGTCTAACGAAAAAGTTTGTTGAAATAAATAAAGTTTAATTAATTTTCAACCGTTGAAAAAATGACTGACTCAACGAAATGGTCTTCAAATGTTGACAAAGGCTGAAGCCTTTCAACATTCTAGTCGTTGACAAAATTCTTACTTTAAATACATTTTTAATGGATTTTGGTTTGCTACTACAAGTAACGAAATTTATTCATTAATTAATGTTTAGAATTAATAAGACTACGATCTTTAACGTTGGGTCGATTAGATTCCTTCAGTAATCAATGCAACACCGAACTTTTCTTATGACTTTTTCTATTGAGGTATTGAAAATTAAAATTCATAAAAGATGAAAGATTCATTAACTTACTATAATTTTCGTTGACTCAATGAATTTTTTAATAGATCGATGTAAAATTTAAAACAAGCAAACAAATTAGTTCGTTTCATTCATGAATATTTTTATAAATCAAAATAATGAATATTCAATAGCCAACGAAACTTTTCATTGTGCCCATGAATATTTTTATAGAATAATGTATTTTTCATTGATAGGTGACAAAATGTCTCTTAACATCAGGCTTAAGTCCACGTTATTAACATTTGCAAGCCAACAAATCTTTTCGTTCTATTCGTGAGTATTTTCATAAATCTAAATGCTCATGAATGTTATAAGCTAACGAAACTTTTCATTATTTCCATGAAACATTTAGTGTAACTCAATTAACATTGATAAACTTAACAAGTTTTTAGTTAACTTTAGCCATATTAACTTCCCATAGGAAGTATTGCAATGGGTCCGATTTGTCAAACTGAAAATTTTGACATTTCTCGAAGTTTGAAGGTCCCTAGATTCGAAATAAAAGATTTTTAGATTTTTCCGCACGTCCGTACGTTCGCGACATTTTTTTCGTCGTCCATACCTCAAGAACCAGTAGAGATATCGACTTCAAATAAATTTTGTTATACAGATAATAAGGCAGAATAATGCAGAAAGGGCTCTCAAGAACATTGCGTGGGTGTTTTTTTACCATAGAAATTTAAAAAAGGTGACAATTTTGGTTAACCCAAAATATCTTATGAACCAAAAACGCTAGAAATTTAAGTTTAATTTTATATAGTTTATTGTAACTTGATACCGAACAAGTATATTTTTTTAAACAAATCCATGAACGGTTTTTTTTACATAAATCAACAAAAACTGAAAACAAAATTTGTCACCTCGAAAATTTTACGAATACAAAATAATTTTATCTCCAAAACAGATTTGTGCAAAGAAAAATAACGGTTTTAACATCTGGTTAAATTTTGAGAAAAATCAATTTGACAGTTTTTTAAAAAAAATAAAAAATTAAAAAAACATTACTTAAAATTGGTAAAAATTGAATTTCGACTCAAATATCTTTTCAAAAATTTGAGATTTTGGCCTAAAAACCTGAACAAAAAAATTAATAAAAGTTTGTAAAAATTGCTTTCGACTCAAATATTTTTTCAAAACTTTAAAATATCGGCTTGACAGTTTTTTTACAAAAAATAAAAACTCAAAAGAAAATTTTACAAAAGTTAGTAAAATTTGATTTTCGACTCAAAAATCTTTTCAAAAATTTGAGATTATGGCTTTCAACTAATTTAAGTTTAGTAGAAATATTGTTTTCAACATTCAGTAAAATGTAGAGAAAAATCGAATTGACAGATTTTTTACAAAAAATAAAAACCTAAACAATAAAATAAATAAAAGTTTTCAAAATTTATTTTCGACTCAAACATCTTTTTAAAACTTTGAGATATTGGCTTTCAACTAGTTTTTTCTTTTAAGAAATATTGTTGTCAAAATTCAATAAAATTTTGAGAAACATCGAACTCACAGTTTTCTTACAAAAAATAAAAACCTAACAAAAAAACAATACTAAAACTTGGTAAAAATTTACTTTCGACTCAAACAGCTTTTCAAAAATTAAAAATATAGTCTTCAAACTTTTTTTATTTCACAGAAAATATTGTTTTCGATATTTAGTAGTTTTTTTTTATAAAAATCTAACAGTCCGTTTTTTCATAAAAAAAAATTAAATCTACAAGAAATAGTATCCAAATTTGTTAAAAATTGATGTTCGGTTCTTGATGTCTCTCAAATTAATTTCATTCATCCAATTTGTAAAAATTTTAAAAATGCTACTTAAATTGGTAAACATTTGTTTTAGACTAAAAATTTATTTAACAAAACTAGATTTTCAAACTAAAGTATTTGTTTTTATGAAAAATATTGTTGGTAATTTTAAATTCTTTAAGAATAATTCAACTGACAACTTTTTTAACCCAACACGAAAACCTACAAACTTTTAAGCAAGACAAATCGACAGACGGGATGGGAAGTTATCTGTGTGGGTCGCAACCCAGCTTCTTTTCTCATCAATAAATTATAAATAAATTTTAACCCTAAATTGACGATGAACCAATGTCACGAAAACTTAGTTGAAAAATACGTATTCTAACGATTTTGGTCATTGACTTAATTTTTAATTAAAACATTTCATCAAGCTATGAAATATTTCAAGAGGATTTATGAAGATTTTCATAAACATTCACATTTCAATAATATGGTAAAGTTTCGCCATATAATAAAAATGTTAACTGAGAGAAAATTATCATTTTATGAAGAGTTATTTTTAAATAAATTGACTTACATGCATTTACAAAATTGTTCGTTAAAACGATAATATTTTTTTATAAATTGATGAAACCCATAATAAAATAGATGAACCAACAGTTTTACTTACAGCCTTCAAAAACTGTATGAAACTTTTTGTAAAGAATTAAAGATTGTTATATTTAACCATAAATAACATATTTTCGTTAAGATAATGACATTTTCGTTAAGCCAATGAAATTTTCATTGAACCAACGAAAATACAACTAATGAAGCGAAATTCTGATTTCAAGATTTTGTTTCAGTATAATTTAAAATAAATGTCAAGTGATAAAAAGGCTTCATTTCGTTTCCAAAAACAGCTGCCTATTAAATTTTAAAGTCGAAAGATAAAACTCATTAAAATCTTCAATAAGAAAATAAGGCATTGTCCCACAGGACCCACCATACGGCATGCATTTCTCTATGCATACTCGTATTTATCCAATTGTCCTTCCTTTTATGAGGACGATGTAAAAGAGTACAAATCTACCGTATGTTATTTCATTTCATATTAATGTTCTTACTAAATACTACCATAAGGACTTGACAACAATACGCTCAGGATCATTGGCGCAACCAAGCACTATCTTCAATCCATACAAATGCGTCCATGTGTCGTTTAATTTTCCTAAAAGCCATCACACCAAAACGTAATCATTCCACTCCTCTATTTTACTTCTTTAAAAAAAAAACCTTGGAAAGAGATACGTTACCAACATACAAAAAAAAGACTCAACACCCTCTTGAAAAATCAACCCCTCACTCTCATGTCTAATCCACCCACAAATAATAACAGGAATGAAAAACGAACAACTTCAATAATAACAGACTTATGTACCCGCTAAAAAGTCACATCAATGTTGATGATGATTGTGGGTCCCCTGTTTTAAGGGAAGGTAAAACCGTTTCGTCACCACATGACCACGAAAAAGAGAAACATCACGTGTAGAACCTTTTAATGAAATGAAGACAAGGGAAGATACTGTGACTTATCTCTTAGACAGCCGGCGGCGGCGGCGGTGGCAACGACACGACGCGTCGCCTCACCAAGTACACGACTCATCTTCAATAGAGGGGAGGAGGACTTTGTGTTCGCCGTCCAACCCAATACCACCCCTTGTGTTGGTAAACATGCTTATGCATTCATTTGTTTCTAACCCTCAGTCTTCACATAAGCCATGAAGCTTTCCATTCAGAAGGGATGTTTTTAATGGGGTTGCCGGCCAAAGAGCTCTGGAATGAGGATAACTCGCCTGAGCACTATCAGATGACAATCGAATGATTTGGTAAGGTTTTAACAGCGTTGTTACAATTTTCACGAACTTTTTTTTATCAAAAGGGAAAAAATGTGGTCAGTCTTCCCAAAGCTATAAAGTCATATTCACATTTTTATATTCTTGTTGAACCAAATAATTATGAAAAAATCACTGTGAAAACAAAATATAACAACCCTGCTTCACCTCACTCCAAATAAACACGAGACGGAACGGGGTTGTTAAATAGGTTTCGCGCAATCAATCTTGATTACGATGATGTGATTTTATGAGCTCAAACGAACTTTATAAGGGAAAAGTTAGTGACGGTGCGTATGGAGGGTTTGGTGGAGAACTTACATAAAAATAATGATGACACCGAGATTTGTGGCGATTTATTCTCCGTGACGGCAATGAATTGCAAAAGTGTGTGCACAAGCCAAAAGCCAAAATTTTATGTCTCAATGAAGACTCTGATTTCTTGGACCACTCCCCTTCGGAGTTCAAATTACTGATTGTATTAGAAAAAAAAGCTACATCAAATATTTGTCTTCGTTAAAAATCTTAATGCTCGAAGCATCTGTTCCGTATGGGATTTATTTTGACGTACGTCACTCACGCACCTATAACCGTTTAAAAAAAAAAAACACAAACACCTGAGAAACTTCAATCAGTAACTGCTCCTACACGATTTAAATAATAATAATCATGTCCATCTGCGTTCGAGTACATAAAAAAAAAGAACAGTAGAACCATTAAACATAAATTTCTCATACGCAATTTGCATACGTCTATTCTGAAGTGAATATTGTATCCAGAGCCCAGTGCGGCTGAGATTGAGGCTGACGGTGCTGGGGCCACCCGCTTTGGCGTATATATCTGCTCAGCGGGTATACAGCAAGATAACCACATGATCATGCTGCGTGAAAACTTAGCTCTACAACATTAATTAACTTGTTTATGGGCATCTGTTCTTTGATAAGAACCATAACCCCGGAGTTGGTTAAGAGCTAAGATCTGTGCTGCGCCTTTACAAGTTATGACGACACCACAGCGATCGGAGTATAGACGCTTGGATCGCTACAAAAGCACAATAAAATATCTCGCAACAAATCATTCATAAATCGATTATTTTCGATAACTTTGAATATCGATAGCCGCGTGATGTGTTAGCGCAAGCAATTCTGATTGAAAGCGTTTTTCGCATCCGTTTTTCTCTCGCACATTTCGAGCAGCGCATTTTCAACGATCAGCAACGATCATGTTCAATGGTATTATGAGATGTGTGTTTTATAAAGCTTAACAATGATTGTAATCCAACTGTTTCGATGCGGGAGTTGATTTTGAAATATATACTGTAACGGGTGTTTTAGTTGGCAATAATTTTTTAACTGGTGGACATTTTGACAAATGTCAAGGGATTTTTTTTGTTGTAATTTGATATAGAATATAAATAGACTGACGCCTAAACAAAGCTTTATTGCTGAAACACAAACATGCTTCAGCTTCGACTTCGCCTGACGTTTACGAGTTCAGCCATAGGGATTAAATGCATGCTATCACAATGAAGCTCTAACCTCACGTTTCATTTGACAATCGTAAGGAAAAGAACGTAATGTTACGTAATGTGACTCCAAATGGGCTCAACGGCTGTAAAAAGTCAACAAACAAAATCCATTTGCTTTTGGGGGATTTTTATTGGTTATTATAGGCTTTGTAGGCTACCTTCCGCGAAAAATTGAATTTTTTCGATTTAAAATCTCATTTTTCTTTTTATTTTGAGAATAAATAACAGCTGTTAATGACAGAAATGCCATTTCAGAAATATCATATTGGAAGTGTCATTCAAAGCAACCTCGAAGCAGGCCCAATGTAACGCAGACGAAGCCGAAGCTGAAGCCTGTTTGAGTTTCAGCCATTAAAGTCATGATTCTGTTCGAAATACTTACTGCGCGAATTTTGTTTAAAGCTCACTTTTGGTTGAATGGATACGTCAGTAAAAACAAAACTCACTTATTTGATGAAAACCCTGAAATGTAGGTTAGGGCACCGTTACATCCATAAAAACTAAGTGTTTGACGTGCTTTATGGGTTGGTGGAATAATTAACCCGTTCTGTACGTCTTTTAAAACGATGCTAGCCAATTACGTAACTTTTCACTGAGTGACAGCTATAGAGCCATGATTACCATTATTTTCGTTCATCAATTGAACAACCATGATCTTCACAAGCTGTTATTTCAACAAGATGGCGACAGCCCAACATATTACAAAGCTCTTTCCACAATTGACATATTGAAAGAAACGTTTGGTAACCTCATAGTTGTACGTTACGGACCCGTGAGGCGTTAATTGACCTCCGAGCTCATGGGATTAAAAAGCCCCTTTATTTTTTTTAGATCACTGCTATACGCTTAAAATTATTCATTTTTAAATTAAAATGTCAGGATATTATTTTACGAATAAAGGTTTTTTGTGTGCCAAATTAAAAATGTCAGATTTTGTTTTACTTCATTTTAAAATTATAAACTTAAAAAAACACCCTTTATTTGCAGCTATAAACGACTCTCGATCATTTTTCTGACACATGAGTAAGAGGGCTTTACGTTACGTTTGGTTTATTCCATTTTGATTTGCTCTCGGATTCACAATGTCAAATAATCATGATACTGATGATGATGATCAAGATCGTGACGGAGTTGCGAGCGCGATGAAATGAAAGTTCCGATGGGATGCGATGATAGCTTTGGAATTGGATTGAATAGATCTCTGGCATTTATCAAATACCGCTGTGTAAAGAGTCTTGAAGTATATATAACTGAGTAGTGAGTATGGGTGGTTTTTTACCGCGACTGAATCTCATCTTTTATGTGCTTACAAGTGAAAGTTATAGGTTAATAATTTGAATAGAAATCCGCCGCCGCCGTGAGGCGGAAATTCATCATCAGAAATTGATCTATCGTCGAAAAGGTGCACGTAATTGCTTCATATAAAACGTGATTAAAAAATCAAGCTAAACAAAAATGCTATCGCATCAATTAGATCATTTAGGTATTGTGTTGTTTTGGTTGAATGGTTTTCCTTTTTATTCATCAACAATCTTGATAGGGGAAATATTTGCTGGCGTAGATTTTCCATCCATCGAATTTAAGATACTCCAAATTTTATAGTTTGTTGATTAAGTTGTTAAGCTCTTTGGGAATTCTGGAAAAAAGCTTGAACTGCGTTTCTATTAATTGGAATATTCATTTCTTTCTTTTCCTTGTTCTTATTGTTCTTTCTTCTAATTCAATTTTGTTTTTAAAATGAATAGAACACAATGGCTTTCATTTCACGATATCAGCTTAGTGGGCTTTTGACTTACAGCAGAAATCTATCTCGATTGAAGATGTCCGAAATCAGATATCGTTGCTCTACTAACAGGGTAAATATGTCATAATGAAAAGTGACAGGTAAATATATCACAAATGTTTAAATATGACGTATTAGCTAAAATAGCATGAACACGACATTTAATTTAAAATAATTTGTGTTTTCAAATACGTGTTTTTTAAGTTGTCCGAGAAATGTTGATGGCTGATGTCTATGAGGTTTGACAGTTGATAATGTCAAATTATCCACGAATCATTTAATGCCAGAAAAAAGCTTCGAAATTAGTCAGGAATTTCACAAAGCAATTCGTCCAGTTAAATGTGTTAAATGATAAATCCCATGTTTGGTTGAAGAAAAGGAATACCAAAAAGCCAAATTTTGGTACATAAGACAATCCTCAAGTCATTAACGAATTGCTTCCATTAAAATTGGCAGTTTGTTTTAAAATGAGAAAAGAGTTGCCATTGAATGACGCCGCCGGTGAATAACGAACGCTTTCGAGACATTCTGACTCTATATTGTCTAAGCTTTTCTTTTGGAACTCTATAAAACTGACTAAAGTATGCTCTTGTCTCCACATTAGGCGCCAATTCTGAAACATAAAATTTCTTTGCATGCTTGAGAAATTTCCGGAATTCCCAAAGATTATTTAGATGAAATTACTAAGAGGCCAACACTCAATAAAAGGAGCTATGTAAAAACAAAAAGAAGAATTTTGAAGAACTGCAGGCTTCTAAACTGGTAACCTGCAAAACAGCCACTGATTTTTGGAAACTTCCGTTGGAATTGAATATGGTAAACAATTCGCAGTGCATAAGAAACAATGTGCAGACATTCTATCCATAAATTTCATAGAATTAGTGAATCCAAGCAGCATTCAAAAAAATTGGAACTATGCGATATCCTAGATTCAATAACGAAATCCTAGATACGGAAATTAACCTTCAAGAAGTGGAATTAACTCTACGATCACTTAAAGATGGAAAATTGGCGGGTGCAAATGGTATTCCTGTTGAGTTCTATAAATACGGAACAGTCATGTTAAAAGAACGTATGGTAATACTTTTTAATGGAGTATTTAAGAAGCATATTTCCGTAAATGAATTTCAAGACGCTATAATCTTCCCGATACATAAAAAAGAATCCTTGTTGGATGCAGTGAACTATCGTGGAATTTCTTTTCTTAATTCGACTTATAAGATTTTTACAACCCTGTTACAGAAGAGACCCACAACGGGTATTGTAGATCAGAACCTGATTAAAGAGACTCAAACGGGCTTTAGATCGGGGTACTCTACAAAAAATAACATTTTCATTGTCAGGAAGCTAGCTGAAAGCTTTATTAAGCAGGGAAGCAGGGATTGTATGCATTCTTTATTGACTTCAAAGCCGCATTCGACTCAATGAACCGAGGTGCTTTATTCTACAAGCTATGTGTGGAATGTAGCTGAGCTTTCTGATTGGTTCACAACCACCTCGGGATTAACACAGGGGTGTATATTAAGTCCAATCTTGTTTTCGCTCTTCATAGATGACCTTGTAGATTACCTTCCAGGTGGTGTTGATTTATCAGGATTTCGTACTAAGGCATTAATGTTTGCTGATATAGTAATTTTTGTTCTCCAGAAACACTACAACTTATGATAAATAGAGTCTTTGCTGTCTTTGGAACCTTACAGTCAATACTCAAAAATCTAAGGTGATGATATTTTAGAAAGGGAGTGGACGAAATGCATCGAATGAAAAGTGGAATTTCAACTTAGAAGATATAGAATGTATTAACGAATACAAATACCTAGGAGTGATTTTTTCAAGAAACCTGAATTTGGAGAAACAGTTTAGCGAGAAACTACAAGGGCAAAAACTGCAATTAATATTTCATGGAAAAGATGCATTATGAACGAAAACATAACTCCCAGTAGTAGATATAAAGTATTTGAAGCAGATGCAGAAAGTAAAGTATGGTTTCACACGGTGGAGAAATTCTTAACACATCATGTGAAGAGAATATTTCGGCTGCCAAAAACCGGAAACCGGACTATCACCTCTATTTATAGAGACGCTAAAGATGCAAGCGGATTATCTCTTGAACGTTTTTAGTATGAACGAATACCGACTGGTTAGAAAACTAGTAGTAAAAGCCGTAGAAGACCAAAATCACTGGTAAAGTTAGTAGTGGAAGATGTATCGCACAGTAAAGCTCTCAGTTACAAGGTTATAGCAGTGGTAGATGAGAAGTGTAGGCCAGAATATGAAGCTGAAGCAGTTGGAAACTTCTTCAAAACAACCTTCAGTAGGCTCAACCATATTTTCGCAGAAAGGAACTACTTCCATGATTCCACACCACTCAGTAACTTTATTTGGATGTATTAGAACCTCGTGAATCTGGCGTGTCGTTAAAAATCTGGCAATAGTGCTTGTAGTACCCGTGGCATGATGGTTAGTGCGTTGGACTGTCATGCAAGGGGTCTTGGGTTCAATCCCTGCCTGTGCCACCTTAATTTAAAAAAATAATTTTCGCGGGTACTGCCTCTTGCGAGGAATTGACAAATCCTTCAAGAGTAATTCTTGTCATGAAAAAGTGCTTTCTCAAACTAGCCGTTCGGATTCGGCCTTAAATTGTAGGTCCCTTCCATTCCTGACAACAGTACTCGCACACAGGAATGGTTGAGAGTTGTAAGTCACTAGGCCCTGGTTCACAACGGACTGTTGCGCCACCCCATTTGATTTTTTTTTGAGTGCTTATTCACATCTATCCGAAAATGGGTCTCATCGATATTTCGAAATTTAGATCATATTTCCCTGCTCCAAAATACAATCCTCGGCCAGTTGCATTTTGTATGGGTGCAAGGAAAATTTTCGATGTTGTGTTGATTGCCTCAGGTTCTGCTGCACAATTTCACTAACAGTGGCAAGTTTTTGGCAGATTTTGCGTTTTGTTCACTTAGGGGTGTTGGACCCTTGAAAAGTAAACTTGGAGAGACGACACAACCCATAGTGGACATAATAATAAAGTTTTATTTCTTGCACGTGTTGGTCGTCACTGTAACTTGCCATGATGATTTGTCTTTAATGACTGATTAAAAAAAAGACATTTTGAAAGAAAGTGAAAGAAACAATATGGCCGCCACGAACTGTCAAAACACATACACGTAGATATTAGAAAACCACAAGACAGTTACCATTGGGAAATCTTTTCAGTCCATTAAGCCCAATACCCTAAAAGAAGCTCTTTGGTCTAGTTTATAGCTGAAATACTTCGTACGGTCTACATATTACTATGCGACAGGGCCCATCACACATTTAAGACAATGTAAAGACACTGAATCTTCTCTAGAGCCAAAGCTGACACTCGATGCTTTTATTTTTGCAATGAAAACTAGAACATATTAACACAAAATTTGTGTGTCACTCATAATTACGAAATGTTAATCGATGCGGAATAAGTAAAATAAAAAAGAAAACATTGTCATTAAATAAATCTTAACCAACAAAAATCTCAAACACCTGTCCATTAAAATAAAATAAATAAATAAAGAAAACACTCAAACAGCCGGTTGGCTGCGGTGGGGGAGGCGGTGACTGCTGGCAATGTACTGAATGTTGTAGACACTGAATCATTCTCAACCTCCTCAAAGTTGCTTCTCAGAATCTTCTTCACCCGAAAGCTTCCCAATTGAGCATACAGCATAATAATTTCACCACAAACATTTAATCTCATTTCATCCCACCTAATGTATAGACTTTCTTTCACGTCGAAATACCTCACGCCCGTCCCAGTCCCGGACTCGGTCTCGGTCTCGTTTGCCTCTGAACTAAATAGTACACACCTGTTCTGTGTTAAAAATTATGTGTCAATGATTTAAGCCAAAAACATTTGGTCAAGATTGATATATACGCCAATGAATGGGTTAGGCTGTTGAAATTGTATTTGAAGGCGAAACGAAATATCTTAAGGCGCACGAGAAATCATGACTCCTCGAAGACCGACCAACGACGCGACGCGACGCAAAGACTGTTATGGTTGGTGCTGGGTGCTGTTTTGCCACCATTCGACACGGTGCCGATTCCGCTGCGGTGAGCGGTGTTTCAATAAGTTTGAAATGCTATGCTAGATTATGACGATGAAATGCGAGCGAAAGCGAAAAATTGCTTTTTGGCAATTGAGCTGATATCGGCCACACAGGTGGTCCGCCAATGTATCTTACGCACATGATAAATACCTACAACGTTCACCAAATAAAACATCAAATACGCGGAATAGAAAATACATCAGTGAAATATTCTAACACCAAAACTGTACGCAGTATCCGTGGTAGTCGGTACCGCTATAGTTTTGAATTATGTGAGAGAACGATCTCGCATCCGTCGGTCGGTTAAAGTTTATGAAGTGAATCTGCAGGGTTTATTTTAATGTGTTGTGTTTTTCTTTTCGAAACATTACCCAACAACAGTTTTGAGTTTTGAAAACATTCCTTAAAAACCTGCACATGGTTGTAATATGTTTTTATTTTTACGTTTAATCATTCAATAACATTATTATTCAAGTAGTGATGAGTTATTTTTGCTGTTAATTAGATTTATTGATCAGTGTTTTGAATTTATTTGAAAAAAATTAACATAGCAGGAGGTCGAATCGAAAATCGAAGATCTCAAAAAGATGATAGACAGGATGTTGTGAAATTTTAAGTTCTTCAAGATCTTAAGAAGATATATATTTATATGTATTTTGCAAATGGAATGTGTAAATAAACAACAGTTATATTATTGTTATTATTTTTGTTTAACACAAAACAGAGGATGTAATAATTCTTTAGGCAGTCAGATTTTATAGCATGAAATGAGTTTTAGTATGTTTTCTTATGCTGTTAAAAGTCTCATAAATCAGCTTACTGTTGTACTTACAATTTAGCGTGTAATTTAATGAGTATAAAAATTACAAACGTTCATCATTTGAATAGTTCGATCATTTTATAGAAGTCTTTGATTTCCCACATTGGGCGCCAGTTAATTAAGAATTTGAATCTGCTGTTTCGATTCAAGTTGAAAACTTGATCTTTCAATTTTATATCTTTTAGGAGTGAAATGGTTTTAAGTAGGGCGGTAAGACATAAAGTTGCTTAGCAAGTGATTCTTGTATTTCCACATTGGGCGCCAGTTAAATATCTATTTTAACACATAGATAGATACTTTCGATTCCATATTTTTCTGGAGTGAAATTGGTTTAACAAGAACATTAGATTCAATATCAGGAGAGGTTTTGATTTTCACATTGGGCGCCATTTAAACAGATTTTCGATTTTAGTTTTATGTGGAGCAAAATGGATTTGAGAAGGACATTAAGATTGCTTTTTTTTTAAACTACTAGTAGTCACATATAGTGCACTCCACATCTGTTTCATTGATGTATGGCAGGTGATTTAAATATCCTAGTTCTCCCCTGGTTTTAAAAAATGGTAGATATCATATCTAGGTTAAATCTATCATCAAAATAATTCTTGACTGGCTCTGTTCGCTTTGGTTCTTAAATTCATTTCGTGCAGACTCTTCTATTTTTGATATTAGATCTTGTATCTTACTCCTTGAGGGCATCTCGTTGTTGTATTTCAAAATGACGCTGTGAACGCTGCTTAGCCTAGCGCATTCATTTAAAAACTGCAGATTTCCCCTTTGGAGATACTTCAGTACTTTGTGAGGGAGACGGTTGCTCGATAGTGCCATGACTTTCTGGATGTAGCTGAAATGAAGTTGGAGAGTGTGCATATAAGTGGTGGTGAACCTGTTTCTGAAGATTTTTTTGACAAAATATCTTAAAAGTTGTTCCACCTCTTCATATTGGTATATCCCCCAGACTTGTGCCGCATAGCTCATTATGGATCTCATAACTGCATCAAAAATCTTATACCTCGAGCTCGGAGGGATATTCCCGTATTGCTCGTATTGAGTTCAAGTTTCCATAAGTAGCAATATTGCTGTAGTTTGTTGATCATCAACTGCATCATGTTGGGGCTCTCTGCTTTTATGACAATGTCATCAGCATATAGTAGCAGTTTTATTGCAAGACCATCAAACATTATATCACCAGGTAGGGAATCTTTGAGATCATCAAGAAAAATTGAGAAAAGTATTGGTCTCAGAAGGCATCCCTGCTTGACTCCTGTTTCCATCCCAAACCGCAGTAAGATTATCCTCATACAGATTTTGCAATACCTTGAACATTTTCGTTTACATCCTTAGGTTACTCAATTTAAAAAATAGAGCTTTCCTATCTATCGAGTCGAAGGCAGCCTTAAAGTCAAAGTTTCTTTCCTCTATCCAGAAACGACTGCGCAATGCCAGTAAGGGAGAAAATATTTTCCACGGTGGAGTAGTCTTTTCAGAAACCCGCTTGGAACTCACTGAGAAGATCGTTGTCGGATCCAGTTCGTCAGTCTCTCCAACATAATCCCAGTAAATATTTTTGTCACTGTATTGAGGAACGAGATTCCTCTGTAATTGCTTGGATCTTTTGGGTCACCCTTCTTTAGTAAAGGAAATATTCTATTTTTCTTGAAGCTTTCCGGTGTCTTTCCAAAATTAAAAATTGTAAGCCTTTGTAGGCTCTTCTACAAAAGTTTCGGTTAAATTTATGAAGAACTTATATGGAATACGGTCTTCACCAGGAGCTTTGTTAGTGTTGCAGCGGGAAATGACTCTGCTTACATCTTGTGCAGTTATTGGGCAATCTAGATCTTCTACTTCCAAAAATGGCAGCGCAAAGTGAAGTTCGTTTTCATTGAGATTATTGTTCAGGAGTTTCTCGAAATAGGTTGCTAACATAGAAGCATCAACTTTTATTTTCTGCCCAAGAGTTGTGCCGTTTATTATCTTCACGATCTTCTAGAAGGATTTGCTTTAGTTAACATCCTTTAGTGTCAGTGGAGTGTGTATGGTTTTTGTTTTTGTTCACACAGCTTTTTTACTTTTTGTTTGCTTTTTGGTATAGTTATTTCGTTTCCACCATAATTCGACATTTCTCGATTGTACTTAGCAGCGGTTCAACTGTCATCCCATCTTCTTGAACGCACGTCAATCTATTGTTTACATCCAGATAATAATTTTTTCCCTGGATTTGGAGATTGTCTCCACGAAGTTGTATTTTAATATTTGGATTTGTTGACATAATTTGTTTTTTTATTTTGATAACCTGTCTTCGCCTTTCACGCGCAGCAAAAGGATAATCTTTGTGTATCAAAATACCAGACCCTTTGAGTTTACTTGCGGCTTGCAACATGTGTCTAACGTGTTCTCTATTTTGAAACTCAATTAAAACATTTCCAACATTTGCTCTTGTAGATCTAATTTCTTTCGTTGATGCAACAATTGCGGGATTACTTTGAAACTATTATTTGAATAATTTAAATCATCATAAAAGATATAACGGGTGTTTTTTTAGAGCTATAGGACTTTAAGTTGACAACGCAAATTTGACTGGCGGCCATTTTGTCAGCTGTCAAGTGATTTACTTTATAGTTTGATGTGGAATATCTACATGAAGTGACAGACGCTGGGACAACGAATCTCACTTTTGGTTAAATGGATACGTTATTAAATAAAATTGCCGTATTTGGACTGATGCCAATTCTCAAGTGTATATTGGTTATATCCACAAAAATTGACTGTTTGATGTGCTCTATGGATTGGTGGAACTGTCAATGTTCCAAGCATTGTCAATGGTGCCAGCTTTACAGCCAAGACTTCTGACTTTTTCATTTCTCAATTGAAAAAACATGAACTTCAGGGGGTGTACCTAGAACAAGACAGTGCAATGCAACATGTCACACAGCTCGTGCCACATTAGATTTATTGAAGGAAACGTTGAAGCGTTGTTTCACGTTTGCGACCCGTGAATTGGACAAAGTCAATATTAGGTTAGCTATTATTCCTTTGTAGAACAAACATTGTAGCGTAACTAAACAATGCTCTTGTTTCCACAATCATGAAACTGTAATCTTCTGTAAAAACCAGAATTTTCAAATTTTTCGTGATTATACAAATATACACAAAAGTTCGTCTATTCTTGGGTCATATCAACCACGTGTTTTTTAACCTTTTTCTTCCCAAATTATATCAATTGAATATACAGTTAAAATATAAAAATGTTGTAATTCTCGATTTATCAAGCCATCAAATGGAAGGAAAGGGATACTAATTTCTTCTCAAATCGAATTTCATCCGAAGAATTTTTCTGTCGAAGCATCTTAAGACGGTCTCGTTTTTTTCCAGGCCTCAGCGCCATAAATGAAAAACGGGATAGTGAGTGCCTAATAGATGGTGATTTTAGATGCTCGAGAGAGGACTTCACTACTCAACTGCCTTCTAAGTCCAAAGAAGAAGCGATTTGCAAGAGATTGCCGTCGCAATGCTCAAAAACGCTCCACTGACGTTACGCTTTGATCTTCCAATTATGTCAATATCATCTGCGTATCCGAGTAATTGGATAGACCTTTGGAAGATTATGCCTTACATTCTATATTCCCTTAATTTACCATTTATTTCAGGTAAACAGAAGCTTTTTTTAAGATTAACAATCCTCACGTTGGGCGCCAGTTAATTACTTTTACTTCTAACTGATTGGAATCATCATAAAAACGTATTTTTGTTATAGATATATTATATTTACACTATTCGCTTATATAATTTCCTTATCTTTGCCAAAAATCAAGCCCAGGTTCAAGATTTTCATAGAAATACCTGCTGCATTGCCAATAAAATTATTTAATCCTTATTTATTATATCATATTAGAATAAACTACTGAAAAAAACATTTCCATGGGGAAGTGAAGTTGGTTTTAATAACATTTTGAAAATAAACATTATAAATTAAACCATCGATCGACAATAAAAATATTTACTTCTCATTTTATTTATTCTTTGTGTATATTTCTTCCAATTTTTGAATATACCAACAATTTCAATGACAATCCTAAATCTTTTAATGTCAAATAAACTATGCACATAAATTTCTATAAAAGCCAAAAAGCTGTTTAATGTCACCATATCACCACCTCTTCGAAGACACTATAAGCATCATCAACAGCTGGACTGGACAAGACTCTCACATCACCCAAGAATAACATTGCTGTTTCTTTTGGCAACAGAATCGATATTTTCCACGGAACTCACGTACATACATACACATACAAATATACAAGTATTTAACATTTATACAAAAATAAAAACGCTTCTTTCTATGAAGCAAATCATAAATTACCACCTGTCTAGCTGGTGTGGGATTCTTCTTATTTATTGTATCAAAAGTTGGGAATCTAGGTGTGCTGTAGCGTGCATAAGACCATCACGGGTGAAGGATTTTTGTATGGTGATTGCTATAGATAACATTGCATCATCAGTCTTTGTGTGTCATTTCGAAGACAGCAGCTGCTTTGGACATTACTGGTGATAGTGACATCCGAAAGACACGAAATCAGAAAAAGCTAAAAATGAAAGACCAAAACTGATCTGAACGATCGCGACGGACGACGATGGCGGAGCGGAATTGCCTTCCCGCGCACTCGCTACTATATTGACTGTGTAATTTGTCGTCACAAGGCTTTTTACAGAAACAATGGCATCATAAATTCCCAATTCGTCGTCAATTGGATGTACAATGTACACTGTACAGCATCCACAGTGGTAGCTCCTCTAAAGGGAGACGGAGAGCTCTACATTAAATGTTTAGGTGCAGCACCACAGAGCAGCCAGCCAGCAGCATACCATGGGGAAACATGGCAATACACTTCTCCTTAAGGCATGTCCGGGCAATAAACCGAGAATTATGAGACAATTATCTCCTTTGCCTCAAAGCCCGTTAAGTCACCAGGAAAATTTCCTCTGTATCCGTCGGATCTGGGTGGCAATGCTGATCATGAAATTAAAATTGATTTTTCTTTTGTTTAAAAATAGAAAAACATTATTTTTATTAACTTTTTGTTGATCTTTTAAGCTGAAACAAATGCAGCATGGCACCGCGACGACGAGCGCGATGGCAATGACGGGCGGTAGCAGTGGCGGATCTTTTAAGTCAGCTTGCACATGTGGGATTATTTTTGCAGGCGTGGGAATCTTGTGGCTTCAGATGGCCGACTAAATGGCGACGCGACGCCAAGCAAAGCACCGCAACGACTGCAAAATTAGAATAACATTTTGAAGGTGTTTTTGGTGGTGGAAAAGTGCATTATTTTCAAAAAATTCACAATACTCGTAAAAGAAAATAATTCCTTTTTATAACGCTACAAGTTGTCCGGAGTGAGAGTATACTGGAGGCTAAAGTTTATAAATGTGAAAATATTAATGCAAGTGCTGAGAGAGATATTTAATTACATTTTCAACGCAGACATTATTTTTATCCGCAAGGAAAATCTATTTGTTTTCTCATGGCAAAATGCAGTCTTAAAATAAATCAAATGGAAATTAGAAATTCTGTCCAGAAAGTGCATATATAGATTAGAAAACAAACAAATAACTGACGGAACTATTTATAGAGAGGAGATAATACAACTCGATGAAAATGTGCACAGTTAGTTTGTTGAGAGAAACGTTTGTTCTGCGATCTGTCACGGAATGTATTGAAAAATTAGGTTTTTGGATCGCCATTGATTGTATTTTTGATTAACAATAAGAAGTAAATAAGTAAATATTCTATATTCAGTTGATTATCGCTGTATTTCTGAAATATACGAGTTTTTTTGCAGGTAAATAATTCTCACGTTGGGCGCCAGTTAATTACTTTGATGTCATACTGATTTACATCATTAGAAATATTTATTTTTTCTTGTAGTTATTTAATTAAAAATGGCCTAATTTATTGGAAAATGACCTAATTGTCATTTTTAGCAAATAGATGATGTCAAAAATGTCAGATATTGATCTGACAAATGACAGTGAATAACTATTTTTAGCCTTTAACTTGAGAATTTTGTTCAAAATGCTTTATTTGATTTACAATTATAAGAAAATAAGTAAACATTCAATATTCTATTAACTTTGGATGTATTGCTTTCACATACGAGCTTTTTTATATATTTCAAATCCTCGTGTTGGGCGCCAGTTAATTACTTTGACTTCATACTGATTTGAACCATTAGAAAAATGTTTTCCTTGCAGATATATTTTGGAAAATGGTATAATTTTCATTTTACCCAAATAGATGACTGTACTGAGGTCAAAAAAGTCAGCTATTGATTTGACAAATGACACTGAATCACTATTTTTAACCTTTTACTAGAGGATTAGGTTCGGAATGCTCTATTCGATTTACAAAAATAATTAAATAAGTAACGGGGAGGTCAACTGGAGATTGGGTTCTAACCCAAGTGAAAAGTTGTTGGGGGCAGCAAACGGGAGGGGGGGAGAGGTGTTTCTACCTCTCCTTATCCAAACGGCAGCGGATAAATTCTCGAGATGGAATCAACGGTGGCGTTTACATTTCCATTAAGGTTGAACTACTTAGTGAACACCTTAGAGCCCAGGCCTATAAGGAGCGGTTTTATCCGGCTCCCCATTCTTGGAGTTATACTTAGGATCCGGCCCTCCAGGTTGGGGGTTGTGCCGTCGGGCTGACTTCCTGGCCACGTAAAAGCTTTCATATTGCGAAGCACCAACAAGCCTCGGATACGGACGGATTTACTGTTGACAACCAACACAAACGAATTAAGGACAACGAACTTCGGATATGTTCGTGGAATGTTAGGTCCCTTAACAGACCACGTACAGCCGAAAAATAAACGGAGGCCCTAGACTGCTATAAAGTAGACATCACCACCATCCAAGAAATACGATGGGATGGGCCGGGCAAAAAAAGGATCAAAAATGCAATATTTAATATGGTGACTGCTACCACGAAAACCAACAGCGCTTATTTGGATGCGGCTTTGTGTAAGAAGTCTTGAGCTATTGGTGTATCAATGTGCGCCTCAAGGCTAACTTCGGCAACATTAGCTTAATATGCGCACATGCCCCCACAGAAGAGAAAGACGACCACACCAAAGATATGTTCTTCGAGGTCCTAGACAAAACATATGAGCAGTGTCCTAGCTACGATATTTAAATAGTCCTGGGTGATTTTAATGCCAAGCTAGGAAGGGAAGACATCTTTGGTGAAATAATCTGGAAGAACAGCTTGCACGACAACACTTCCGAGAACTGATTCAGTTTCATAGATTTTGCTGCGGGCAAGACGTCAGGCTAGCCAGTACGCGTTTTCCACACCTCAACATCCACAAAGGAACTTGGAGTTCTCCAGATCAATCTACCACCAACCAGATTTACCATATTGCGATCGACGCCAGACACGCTTCCAGCATCATGGATGTCCGAACTTTCCGAGGAGCTTACATCGACTCGGACCACTACCTCGTTGTAGCCAAGAAAGCACTTCGGGTTTCCAAAGCCAAGGCAAAACAGGAGATCGCCAAATCCTTTTCCGATCAAGTTACAAGTAACCTCTGTCGAAGTTCTTTGCCGCCAACACAATATATCGATAACCAGTGGCAACATTGCCAAGATGCAATCAGGAAAGCCGCCTCTGATGTGCTGGGCTTCAAGCAGCCACCAACAAGGAACCCCTGGTTTGATGCTGAATGTCGGCAGGCAAATGCAGCCAAACACGCAAAGAGGCGCTGCATAAAGATGTTGAGAGGTTTAAAAGCAGGAATGAAGTATGAAAGTTTTACGAACAGGTGAAACGAAATTCATAAGTACATAAACCTAGCACCGAAGGCTGCAAAGATGAAAGTGGAAACATCATAGTGAAACCGCAGTCAATGCTGAGGATATGGAAAGAACACTTCTGCAGACTGTATAACGGAGACGACGAACCACTGTCAGGCAGGATGATCTATTCACCATAAACGACGAAAGCCAACAATCCCATCCTACCGACTTAGACAAAGTAAAGATTGCCATATCTAAGCCGAAGTCCAATAAAGCCGCTGCGCTCAACTAAAGGAAAATCAGTCTTCTTAACATCGCCTACAAAATCTTTTATAGTGCAATATGTGAACGTCTTTGGCCCAACGTCAACAACCTGATAGGTCCTTATTAATGTGGTCTTAGAGCAGGAAAGTCCACAGTCGATCAAATATTCACATTAAGGCAGATCATGGAAAAAACCCAAGAACACCAAATCGACACCCACCATCTTTTCAACGATTTCAAGGCCGCATATGACAGCATCTATAGGAACGAGATGTATAGAGCCACGTCTAGTTTTGGCATCTCTGCCAAACTCATCCGTTTGTGCAGGATGGCCATGGAGAATTCACGCTGCTCCATAAAGGTTGGAAACAACTTAACAGAACCTTTCGATGTCAAAAAACGTTTTAGACAAGGTGATGGGCTGTCATCTGATTTTTTTAACATCGTGCTTGAAAGAATAGTGCAGAGCTCACACGTCAACACTAGAGGCACTATTTTTCAAAGTCTGTCCAATTATTAGCTTATGCTGATGACATTGACATTATCAGAAGAACTCAGCGTTTTGTCAATGGTGCTTTTGTGAGTATTGAGGCAGAGGCGGCAAAAATGGCTTTAACGGTTAATGAGGGCAAAACAAAGTACATGTTGTCGTCAAGAAAGGACATACAATACCGACGTCTTGGTCAGAAAGGCACTACCGACAGACGTTACTTTGAGGTAATCAAGGACTTCGTCTAGATAGTCTCGGCTGTAGTAGCCGCTGTTTATTTGGGCTAAGAAAGCAATTGAGTGGTAAAGTCCTCTCTCGAGGGACCAAAGTGTTGCTTTATAAAAATCTTATCATCCCCGTCCTGCTATACGGTGCAGAAGCATGGACCATGACAAAAGCGGATGAAAGCACCTTGGGTCGCTTCGAGAGAAAAGTTCTTCGTGTGATCTAAGGTCCCGTATGCATCGAAGGGGAATGGAGAAGAAGGTGGAACGACGAGCTGTACGGGCTATACAGTGACGTAGACTTAGCCAGAAGAGTAAAAGTCCAACGACTAAGATGGCTGGGTCACGTAGAGCGCATGGAAACCAATGCTCCGGCCCGGAAAGTCTTCGAATCCACATCCACAGGACAGCGCAGTAGAGGAAGACCGAAAGGTTCTGTTAAGAAGTTCGTAAAAATATTAAGATTTCAGATTCTTTTCTTGAACAATTTATTAGATCTAGGAAAGAGTATGAATTCTTAAGAAGATTGACATATAAACAATATATTTGGTCTCTTTAGTCGAAAATAAAACAAATTCGAAGTGTTTTTGGTCATTTCTAAATACTTAAAGAAAATCAATTATCATTCTTTCCAGTATATATATAAGAAATATGTTTGTTGGGATTTATTTCAAGAACTTCTAAGTCATTTGAAGATCCTTATACTTTAAAAGCTAAAAGCTCTTTTTGTATCACTATTAAGACCTTTACTTGAATATTGTTGCATAATATGGAATCCCTTTACACAATCAAGTATTTTAAGGATTAAAAAGGTTTAGAAGAGATTTACAAAATTTGCTTTACGAAAGCTTTAAAATTATTCAAATATGCCACATTATGAGACCAGATGTTCTTTAATTGACTTAAAACCTTTAGTATCTAGAAGTAAATTGTATTCAGTACTCTTTGCTTATGATGTGCTCAACTCTAACATAAATTGTTCAACTTTGTTGTCTCAGTTTAATATGTATGTTCCATCTCGGAATTTGCGTCCTAGAAATGGTAATTTTCTACATGTTCCTTTTCATAGAAAAAATCATACGAAACGTAATTCAATAACTGCTTCTTTTATTGCTTTTAACGAATTTGAGTTTGTAATTGATTTTAATAAAAATAGATTAGATATTAAGAAAGATGTTTTTCCACTGTCAATTGGTAAATATAGTGTTTGATTTTAATGTAGTCTCCATAAAGTATTGTAACTTGAAAGACGAATAAATAAATAAATATTCTGTCAATTTGGGTTGTTCTGCGAGCTTTTTTATATATTTCTAATCCTCGCGTTGGGCGCCAGTTAATTACTTTTAATTCTTACTGATTGAAATCTTTAGATAAAGCGTATTTTCGCTTTGAATATTCAATGAAAAGCTTCAAATAAACATCCAGAAGCTTAAAGTATCGACCGCCATTATTATTCAAAGCAAACAGCTTACATCAAATCACCACCAGGTGCTGTAGATCTACGATATTAGCTTTCAACACCCACTCTTATTAATTATACTGATGAATTCCGATACACAACTTACTCTTTAAACGTTCTCTGATCTTATTTTTCAGTGCTTACAAACACCAACACATTATATTACCCGGAAATTGTATATTTATCTACGCTATAATATCAAGCTTAATGACTAACTCACATATAACTTTCAACAGGCAAGATTTGTGCGTTTTAGTTGCAATCATCGTGCCACATTAACTTGACCATCAGTCGTGATCCATCAAAATCATTACACATGACATGCTACAAAACACGATACACCACTCCCAAGCACTTGAGTCATTCGTCAAAGAGGCGTCGCTTCGGTTATATAGCTTCTGCTCCGTCCAAACCCAACCAACTAACATGTGCATCCATATTCATATATGATACACTCCACACCATCATACCATCTAAACCGAGAAATGAAGCACTTGTTTACGAAATGAGACGTTTTAGCGATTGTTGCAATCTGAAAACGCTTCTCAGTTGTTATTGGAGATCATAGAGCAAAATACTATGAGCAGCTGTTATACGCGTACTGATGCAAAGTTGGAGGTTGGGTTGGAGGAGCCTGGTGCCTGGTGCAATCGCACAGAGCTCAAAGCACATGTGTGCTCGTATCCTTCGACGGTGTCGCTGTCGAGTCGAGCTATGCTCTGCGATGTCAGTTGCAGAAAATTCAACTCATACGAGATATTTTGATCGTTGCACTAAATCAGGGCCAACCAACTTCTCCTCTATGCCACTCGTCTCCTATACACTAACCATGCTTACTGCATGCAGCATAGGTTGTCTATTGCGTGTAATTAATTACGATACGCGTGCCACATGCTGCGGCTTTTGTAGTTATTCTGCATATAAGTCTTTTAGGCTGCTGCATTGCCCGGCTGCTGATGCGATGCCATGCCTTGCGATGCCGCCGCCCCAGTACTCAAAAACCCACTGATGGTGTGGCAGATCACTATATATGCAATTGCAACTGCAACAAGATCACTTTTATAATATGTTGCTGATGTTAGTCATGGACCGAGGAGACAATAGCATGTGTTAATTTGCAAGTTGCAATTCATTTTCCATGAAATGAGCGATGAGGCGGTTACAGAATGCGCGGTATGAGTGCAACAAAATATACATAAACGCATTCGCATTTGTCTGGCACTAAGAAGAAGTGTCAATCAACCTTTTTCAACTGCGTGGCTTTCAACTCCCAACGCCCAGCGACCAGCTCCCGCAGTTTTTGTTAAGTGGAGTGCCAGTTGAAGCTAGAAAAATATTGCGTGAAATTGGACACCGTCTGTCTGGTAAAAGAATATAATAATAAACCATCCCATAAGTGTACTCATATATTAACAGTTAGAAGATAAACAACACATGATGATTGTATTTTTAATTTTTCTAGAAATATGATTTTTTAAGTGTATTTTTATGTACTTAAAAGATGTTTCCAGCACTTAGCCAAACAAAATATTGTTCTAAGTCAACTGTAATAAAGCTTGTTCCTTAGAGTTCACGTCATCTTGGCAAAGGCGCATGGTTACAGAACTTGCCCTTTTATCTTTTCGAACTTTTTCACAGCAGTAAATCTTCTTCACAAAAGCACTTATTCGTGAAACTAATCCGTTCGCATGTAAGACAAAAACTATGTCTTTCTCTGTTTCCAATTTATTGGCACTTTGGAGTGAAATGAACTCACTTCGAGGGTAACTAAGTTTTAGGGTTTAAAGCTGTTTGCAATTTCAAATCTCAACTTCCTTTTGGAAGTTTTGGTAATCGGTCCAGTTTCTCAAACTAAGGTTTCGACGTTTCAAGGTCCCTAGCGTACCTTTCTCCCAAAATTATGGAAACTTGAGCTTGAGAAATATCTTGAAGAACGAAAGGTTCTTAATCACCCTGGCAATAAGGCTTTCGATGATTTGATGTTTAAATGGTACACATGTACATTCTAGGGGACACAAGCGTCTACAGGTTTTTCTCAAAACCCACCTCCTCTGTCTATCAACTCCTACTGTCACCTCCCCGTACTAAACATCGGGTGCCTAGTACCTCAACTAGAGATTGGGTTCCAACCCCAGTGGAAAGTTGTTGGGGGCAGCAAACGAGAAAGGGGGGTGGAGAGGTGTTTCCACTTAGGCACCTCTCCTTATGCAGATGGCAACGGAGGAATTCCTGAGATGGAATCAACGGTGGCGTCTACAGTTCTAGTAAGGTTGAACTACTTAGTGAACACCTTATAGGGCTTCTACGACTTATTCGGGTCCAGGCCTATAACGAGCGGTTTATCCGGCTCCCCTTTCTTGGAGTTATACTAAGGATCTGGCTCTCGAGGTTTGGGGTTGTGCCGTCGGGATGACTTCGTGACCAGGTAAAAACATCAAAGTTGCGAAGCACCAACAAGCCTGGGATACGGACGGATTTACTGTGACGAACGTGGAAACATCATAGCGAAACCGCAGTCAATGCTGAGGATATGGAAGGACTACTTCTGCACACTGTATAACAAAGAACAGGCTGTCGTCAAGACAGGACCTACAACACCGACGCCTTGTTCAAAACGTCACAATTGACAGACGTAACTTTGAGGTAGTCAAGGACTTCGTCTACCTAGGCTCCGCTGTAAACGCAGAAAACAACACCATCGCTAAGATCAAACGCAGAATAACTCTTGCTAACTGCTGTTCCCTTGGGCTAAGAAAGCAATTGAGTGGTAAAGTCCTCTCTCGAGGGACCAAACTGTCGCTATATAAGACCCTCATCATCCCCGTCCGACAAAAGCGGATAAAAGCACCTTTGGTCGTTTCGAGAGAAAAGTTATTCGTATGATCTACGGTTCCGTATGCATCGAAGGGGAGTTGAGGAGAAGATGGAACGACATGCTGTACGGGCTGTACAGCGAGGAAGACTAAGCCAGAAGGGTAAAAGCTCAACGATTAAGATGGCTGGGTCACGTAGAGCGCATGGAAACCAGTGCTCGGCCGGAAAGTCTTCGAATCCACATCCACAGGACAGCGCAGTAGAGGATGACCGCGGACCAGGTGGAGCGCACAAGTGGAAAGTGATTGTAGCCCCACCTTAAGTAATAAGGTTTTCGTGGTTAATCTCTCCGAACAGTTGAATACATTTCTAGTGTTGGAGAAAGTAAGATTACGAGTATTACACTTGATTGAAAGGTATTTGGTATAAAGAGTGATTTTTAAGCTATTATCTTTTGGCACACTGGTTTAAACAGCTGACGCACGTTTCCAGTTTTGTTTCTCTGTCAAACATCTTCAGTTTGGTCTATAATTTAATGGTGAATCGTCTTACGAACGAACAACACTTGCAAATTACTGAATTTTCTTAGCAAAATCTCTGTTAGGAAAGTTCAGCGCGAGCTTCTTCCATTTTATGGTCAGTTTTTTTTAGGAAGAACAATTCCGTGTTTTTCAAAACACTTTACTTAGAGGCGAACAAACAATATAAAAAGGCTTTAGTACAAAAACGGAAACTTTATTTCAGTGTTGTAGCAACCGGCCTCTCATCATGTAAGGTCTCAAAAAACATTTTGGTCAAAGTTAAAGTTGTTAGGTGGTTGTAAAAGTGTGGCATCTTCGGTGTTGGCAGTTGAAAAACTTGCTGATCACTTTAAACTATTTTAAACCCGTTATCGGTTCACCAGAAGTTTGATTATGCTCTAGCTTAAGTGAAAATCCCGGATCTTAATTTGTCAATTTCAATGAAAGAGTTTCAAGATACTTTGAAATCAATGAAAAATGATAAGTCTGGGGGAATGGACGGTATTCCCGTTGAATTTTACAAAAACGCATCAGACAATTTTTTGGTTCATATTAATTTATTCCTTAACAGGCTTCTTAAGGAAGAATCTATTCCAAAATCATTTTTAAGATAATGCATTTGTGTAATATTTAAAAAAAAGTGATCAACAGTGCCCAGACAACTACAGGGGCATATCGATTTTACCGTGCCTTCGGAAAATATTCACCCATCTTCTATACCATAGGTTGACGAAATGGGTTGAAGAGAATTAATTACTTAGTATTTTCCAAGCCGGTTTTCGATCGGGTCTATCAACAGTTGATCATATATTCGCGTTTTTTTTTGTCTATTTAAAAGCGGCTTTTGATACAGTTAACAGGCGTGCTATAATTTATAAAATTTCTACCCTAGGCTTATCAACAAAATTTCTCAACTTATATAAGCTTCATATAATCGATATCTCTGCTGCTGTATGAAATGGAAGTAGAATGTCCAATTTCTTCTATACAAGTGCTGGTGTTCCACAAGGTTGGGGATTAAGTCCATTAATGTTTGCACTATATATTGATGACGTATCCAAAAATTTCCCTGGTGGTATTAAGATTGGGGAAACATTAATAAAGTTGCTCCTATACGCGGATGACATTGTAATATTGGCTGATAATCCTATAGCTTTGCAAATAAACGAGCTCAAGCGTTTTAGTGATTTATCGGATTTAAGTTTAAATGTTTCAAAATCGAAAAGCATGGTTTTTGAAAATACTCATCGAATAACAACTTCCCTAGTGAAATGGTTTTTGGAACGTGAACCAATAGAAATAGTAAATCAGTCTAGCTTTTAGACACAGCGTAGACTTCAACCTCAATAATACAGCCCATAACAATTGGCAGGAGTTATTCTACAGCTGTATAGCTAAAGTAGATGATTGTCTGTATTTGCAATGTCTGAATAGAGCACCAACATCGGCAACTAGGCTTATATGTTATATATAAAGAACTAAACCACAGACTCTTTATTCGAAATTATTTTAACGAAAAAATCTCTCTTAATCAAATGAGTGTTATCTTTTAAGCAAGGACTGAAATGCTGTGCTTAAATTATAGACATCAAAGAACTGACCTTCGTTTGATATGTAGTTTTTGCAAAAGCAATTAAACCGAAAACGTGTATCATTTTCTAACTGTGTGCCCAATCTTACAAGAAATCGCATGCTTTACTTCATAAAAAATTTCCTTACACTTGAAGACACAAAGGATCTTTTGACTTGCAAGATATGTGGTTTTAATAAGACGGTGACACATGCCACACAGCACGCGCAACAATGGACTTATTGAGAGGCGAGTTTATTAAATATTTTATTTCACGTTCGGGACCGGTCAATTGGTCACCCATATCGAGTGATTTAACGCCTTTATATTATTTTTTGTTAGGGTTTGTTAGAACTCATGTCTATACAAACAAGCCCGCTTCAATTGACGCATTGGAAGACAACATTGAAGCTTTGAGATACCGGTCGAAATGTTGGAAAGAGTATGACAAAATTGGACTAAGTGGTGAAATAGTCTTCAAACATTTAATTTTATGGACCGTACTATCAATTCAAATAAAGATTTCATGCATTTTTTTGAATTATATGTGTTTTTTTTTTTTAAACTTTCCAATAGCTTTTAAAAAATCACCCTTTAGTTTTGGCATCAAACTCTCTTATCGAAAATCCGTGTATTTGGTATTGATGAATATGTTCTTTGTTGGGTAAAAAATTACCTTTAGCCCCTTCAATTCAAATAGTATTGGACGGTTTCAATTCTGATATCCACAAACTAAAAGCTGGTGTGCCCCAGGGCTCTGTTTTGTCACCGACACTCTTTCATATTTTTATAAATGATTTTTCTTTCTGAAAATTCTAAACCACTTAATTGTTTGCCGATAATAATATCCTCAGCTTTTGATATTCGTTTCAGATTCTCATCATTGTTCTTCGAATGTGGATTACTAACGGCAGCGTATAAAAAGCTCATTTAATTCTGATCTTGGCAGCATTGTCTGAAAAACTCAATGATTTTTTCTGCCACAAAAGCGTTACTCTCAACCATTGTCACTATCCATGTGTTGTGCTAGAATTGAGGAGGATAATCAGCTTTCAGTTCTAAATTATTTCTTTTGGAATTATCACATATTTGACATCTCGTAAGAATGCTGTTAAGTGTTTAAGTTTTTTTCGAAGATACAAGTCGCTCTTCTTGATCTGGCTATAATTTACAAGGCCTTCATTCGTCTCATATTTTGGCTGGCGCCCCAATTACGTATTTGCGTCTTTTCAGGGTATTTCTAAATTAAAATAAATTAGGTGGTACAACAGTCCGTTGAGAACTATGTCCTAGTGACTTACAACTCTCAACAATTCCTGTGTGCGAGTACTGTTGTCAGGCATCGAGGGACCCTACAGTTTTAAGCCGAATCCGAATGGTTAATTTAAGGAAGCACTTTTCATGACAACAATTTTTCTTGGAGGATTTGTCAATAATTCGCAAGAGGCGGTACCCGTGAAAAAAGCTTTAGATAGCACAGGCAAGGATTAAACACAAGTCCTCTGGTATGACAGTCCTACGCACTAACCATCACGCCACGTCTACTGCATCGTTTTAAAGAAAATTATTAAGGGAACTCATCAGTGTGGATTAAATTAAATGATATTTAATTTTCTCATCGGTACACCCTGACGTATACGTACTATTTTTAAATACCATGAAATTAAAGATTTCGCGTGGCATTTATCGGTGGCTCAGAAAAAGTTTTGCTGTAGCTGATAGGTTTCTCTATTATGCATAGCAACGCTACGGTGACTTTTTAATTTTTACAATCCACAAAAACTACGGAAAAAAAGTGAATTCAAGAATTCAAATAAATTGTTTTGCTTCGTAGTTCGTATATACCAATATACATATTTAAGCCTTGAATCCTTTGGGGGTATTTTTCATCCTGTGCATATTGAACAATGGATCCACATCTCATTTAAAAGCATCCTAAAAGGCAAACATCTATACGAAAGAACATAAAACTTAATCCCCTCGTCAGCACAGTACAGTATCCATCTTTCAGTTTATTCACCCTCTTCTATGTAAGCTTTAGGAAATCATCAAGACAGGAATTCCAATAAAAATACCCCCCATCCATGCAAAATTCCTTTTGAAGTCTCAAATTGAACACGTGCACTTTTAGAGCAGATATGTTATAAGAATTCACCAACCATATTTCATAGAATTTCACATTTTATATAACATCCCTGGTGTCATAACAACCCCACAAATGTTGGGGTGTGTCAAAGCTAACGAGCTACCATCTTTATATATGTAACTTATACACTTCTACAAACATACATAGAGATATTCATGACCCGAAAAGTCAATGTAAGTGGGTGGTAAAAGGGGTGGGTGTGGGTGAATTGGTGGTATTCATTTATAATAAACCACCCGCTGTTGTAGAAATAGAGAAAGAGAGAAAGAGGGGTTGCTTTTGGCTGGGATACAAATGTCCTGGTATTATATACGCTTTGGCCTCGGGTTGGTTTGCTTAGATTAGACGAGTACATGGAAACAGTTATCGTTACCGAGGTGAGGGCGGCGAAAGAAGCTTCAAAGAACGAAATAGGGTGACTGGAAAGACACCTGTAATGAAATCTGATACAATGATAATTCAGAAAAATAAAAGCTAAATTATAAGCAATTTTTTGATTCTAGAAAAAAAGGTGGACTTTTCTGCTGTACCTTCCTTGAGTTTAAAAAGTTCTTTCGATGTTAAGTTATGTCAAACTCAAATTTTGTGATTTAGTTTATTTTCGAAATTTCGTATGAAATGTTCTTAAACTGACAAAAAAACGATGATGGAAATTCGACGAGGCTGAAAACTTTCCATTGGAACCCATTTTTTTCAATTTAAAAAATTGTAATTTTAAGGGACTTCAAAGATAGTGCTATCAATAAATGAAGTTTAAAATGTTTTTGTCGATATTCATTTATTTATTTATTTCACCTACGAGTAACAAGCTCCACAGATTACTTTAGAATTATTTAGGTAAATAAAGTTAACATTAAACAATAATGAAATTACATTCTTATAAATAAGTCCAATAAATCATTTTTGAATTTTATTCTGGAAAATGAAAGATCAAGATGTCCATTTATTTCAATGAACACCCTAACTCACCTTGAAGTTGGTTCATTCATTCCGTAGTCTTTCCATAAGCGATGGGGGTTGACATCAAGGCAATGTCAAAATCATGGTTTGTGGCGACCAGAGGTCTTGTTCTTGTGACCTATACAAGCTCGCTATAGGCCGGTTAGGTGAAGTTTTAACCAGTTTCGAAGCTCTACAAAAGTCGTGAGCGTCCATTCTTAATGGAGACTGAGGACGACCTTAACATGATCCTTCTGAGTGAGGACGATCTCTTGGGTTCATCCTCAGACTCAGACTAATACTTTGGGCTGATCGGTATGAATTGGTGTTAACCCACACAAAACCGATCTGGTCTTATTTTCGAGGAAATACAAAATTCCATACGTCAACCCTCCTTACATTAAAGGAATCCAAATAAAATTCTCAGACGAGGCTCAATACCTGGGTCTTGTCTTAGATAAAAAACTAAATTGGAAACGCAACGTACAGGAAAGAGTCAAAAAAGCTACTGTAGCTCTCTTTTCTTGCAAAAAAGCTATTGGTAATAAATGGCGTTTACAACCCAGAATCACGTATTGGCTATACACATCGGTAATCAGACCCATTTTAATGCACGGTGTGGCAGTATGGTGGACTGCTTTAGAGAAAGTTATAAACAGGGATAAGCTAAAAAAGCGGATCGCTTCGCACGACCCCGTCTGCAGTACTGGACACCTTGCTCTACCTAACACCTCTTGACATATTTAGCAAACAAATAGCTGCAAGCTCTGCTATTCGCCTCAATGCTTCGTCGCAGTGGACTAACAACAACATTGGCCACTCCGTAATTCTAAGGTACTTAGAATCAATTCCAAAGCAGAAAGACTACACCATCCCCCAACTGCAATTCAACAGAAATTTCGATATTTCTATACCTTCACGATCTTTCTGGGAGGATTGAAAATTTCTGGAAGATGGGTCAATCCATTTTGATACAGATGGTTCAAAAACAAAAGAAAGGGTTGGTGGAGGTGTGTACTTTGAGCGACTGAAATTAAGTCTCTCATTCCGCCTTCCCAATCATTGTAGCGTGTTCCAGGCGGAACTTTTGGCGATAAAAGAAGTCTTTTCCTGGCTTAAAGAAAACGTAATATCAACATCTGATATCCGTATTTTCTCAGATAGTCAGGTTGCTATCAAATCTCTGGACTCTGTCTCTACAAACTCTATAAATGTCCATAACTGTCGATCATCTCTAAAAGATATGGCACAACAGTTTAATATTCACCTTTGCTGGGTGCCGGGCCGTAGAGACATTCCAGGTAACTGCAAGGCAGTAGAACTCACCAGGAACGGTACAGTGCAGCCCATCCTACCACGTTTGGCACGTACAGGCATACTAATCACTACTTGTAAAATGTTGCTGATGCAGGACGCTGTGAGGAGGGCAGGTACCAGGTAGAACAACATCAATACGTGTCAAGCCACAAAAAACATCTGGCCACTGGATTTAAAACGTTCAAGGTGCTTGCTCTCTCTAAGCAGATCGCATATAAGCTCGATAATAGGTGTCAAAACTTGAAACTGTCTAATAGGAAAGCACGCCACGAGACTAGGCGTATTCTCAAATGACTTTTGCAGAAGTTGTATGGACGAGGAAGAGGAAGAAACGGTTCTTCATCTTCTCTGCACATGCCTTGCTCTAGTTCGAAAACGCAAGAATTACCTAGGAGAATTCTTCTTTAACGATCTAAACGATCTAAATTTTGTATCGGTATAATCAGCCTTTTACGTTTCGTAAGGGACTCAAGCTGGTTCCATTGAGCTTAGGAGGAAGCCTCAAGATTCATGTGGTATCACAATGGGCCATTAAACTGGCCTAAGTGTGTCCGTTTTCATCTTGGACATCCACTATAACCTAACCCAACCTAACCCAACCTAACCTTGTTCTATGTCTAGGTTGAAAAAGAAGGTATCTTTCCCTCAACGGTCTTGTTGGAGCATAAATAAAAATTAAAGACAGTAAGGTAGGGCATTTAATTTTTATAAATCCTAACATTTTGTTAGCTTTGGCGACGATGCACAGTGGGGCAGAAATGGCCATTTTATGCTATCAATTATTTTTTAAGGTAAAAATGCTATTATGATGGCTGTTTGTGTTTTTATGACAAAGGTAGTAGTTTATTGAAACTGGTACAGTTTTAAATTTCGGGAATATTGTATAAATTAACCTGGAATCGCTTATTTAAAAAGATGGCATCAACATGTGCAACAAAAGAAAATTTGTGATCGAATGTAACCCCTAGATCTTTAACTTTAAAAGTTCTTTGAACGTTGCTGCATCCTAGAGAATAAGGAAACTTAAGGTTTAGGCTAACAGGATAAGTTTTCTAAATCCATTTAAAGTTTAATGCAGTCGTAGTCGCTTCTTACTTTCAAAAATAGATTGAGGCCATCAGCATATTTTAAACATTGGCTAAAATTAATATGGTTGAAAATATCATCAATAAATATTATAAACAGCAAAGGACCAAGATGACTACCTTGAGGGACACCTGAAGTACATCTAATAGGCCTTGAAGTATATTCTTCTATTGTCACTTCTTGCACTCTATCAATTAGGAATGAGCCGATCCACTGAAGGTGACTTGAGTGTATGCCGAATACTTCGAGCTTACGAAGCAATATATTGTGATATACAGAATCGAAGACTTTGTTGAAGTCTGTATAAATAGCATCAACTTGGCTTTGGGTTTCAATAGATTCAACCACGAAAGAAGAAAAACAAGCTAAATTAGTAACGGTCGATCTTCCAGAAATAAATCCATGTTGAGAACTTCTAACATGTTCCTTCACAAGAAAATCAAGTTTTATTTTAATTACACTTTCTAAAAGTTTAGGAATGGCAGATAACTTACAAACTCCTCTATTGTTTTCAAAAATTGGAATCAAGAGAGATAATTTCCATTCTTCTAGAAATATTCCGGAAGAAAAAAAAACGGTTAAAAATAATAAGCAGAGGTAGGAAAAGAGATTTAGAGCAACGTTTTAAGACAATCGCAGAAATGCCATCCACACCAGGTTTAGCGTTGGGTTTGAGACTTTGTAATCCTTCTAAAACATTAGCAGAATGAGCTGTATGGACCGAATATCCACTTTGGGCTGATCATTAGAAGGAATGAAACCATATACTTGAGCTTCAAAGTACTGAGCACCAAGTTCAAGTGTTTTACTAACCTCAGTAGATTCTTCACCTTTAAAATTCATAGAGTTGGTAATCCCATTCGATATCCGTTTAATCTCCTATTAAACCACGGAATTATTTCCATTCATCCAATTTGTAAAAATTTAAGAATTGCTACTAAAAGTGGTAAACATTTGTTTTCGACTAAAAATTTATTTAACAAAACTAGATTTTCAAACTAAACTATTTCTTTTTTTGAAAAATATTATTGGTAACTTTTATTTTTATAAGAATAATTCAACTGACAACTTTTTAACCCAACACGAAAATTTACAAACTTTTAAGCAAGACAAATCGACAGACGGGGTGGGAAGTTATCAGTGTGGGTCGCATTTCAGCCTCTTTTTTTAAGTTGGTTTTGGTATTTCAAAATTAATAAATTGACGTCTGAAAAATGTTTCTAATTTGTAGAAATTTATTTTTAAAATCCTGGCTGTGTATCACTCAAATTTTGTTTAAACAATTAAGCTTACTTTTGGTGTTAATACGTCAATTAACAAAACTGTCATATTTGTTGTGATTATAAACGTCACTTTTTCGTTAATTGATAGAAAAACTATGATGAGTAGCAGCTGTGGTTTCAATAAAATAAAGCGGATCATCATGTTACACAGCTCGGAACAATGTTGATTTATTAAAGGAACATTTTTGTAACCGGATAGTTTCACGTTGCTGACCAGTTAATTGCCCTCCAAAATCATGCCCTTTGTGGGGAAAATGTAAAGTCTCATTTAAACTAAATTTATTTGAATTCGGTGTCTCTATGGCTTACGAAGCAATTGTCCCGAATATAGGTCCAGCTATTCACGTCGAATAATGCAAAAAGTTTCAATTTGACAAATCGGAAGATTACAATATCTTTCAATTGGTGAGTTAAAAAAATATGTCATCTTATTTTTGGAATGTCAATGAATGTCATTTTATTTTTTTCATAGAAAGTCCTGGAATATTTGAAAATTTCTGACAGTCACTTAAGCCCCATCAACATGTCAATGAATTTAACACACTCTCCTGCAAAATCCACATGTAAACGTCACTCCCACTACATAAATATTCGACTCAAACAGTAGTTCCCACTAAAACTCGCTCTCTAATAAAACACAAATGTTTTGCCACCAATGTCCGCGTATTTTGCCCCATAAAATAACAAATATTATATCTCCAATATTTAGGAGGGACGGACTTCGTTCGAGAATATGTTTGGATATGCGACTTGAACACGCCACAATTTTCATTGAATTATGACAATTTTCACTTAGAGCCAGTCACCTCTTTGTGTGTAAGGAACTTAAGTTGGCCAGCCAAGTCATTTATCGTAAGTCGAATGGAGCCAAGTCGAGAAAACGCTCGCTGGTGTTTGCCACTACCGTTTCGTGCCTAACCTATAGAGGGAGCTTGTATTTGGATGGTTCATAAATCGAACATCGTCTCGTGGAGCTGTTGCCGATTACCGGTGTAAGTATTCTTTATGACCACGGTAACTCTGGTCATACGCATTAATGACTCTACCCATGCCAAGTGCGGTATAAATAGAGGTTTGTATGTGTACTTCGAAGGCGCCCCCCGCAGGCAATGAAACATGTAAAATACGATTGAAGTCGGAGTCAAGTCACAGAGAAATCTCTGATCAGGATTTGATATAAAACTACAAGTAAGCTTAACCTTACCAAACCAATACTATCTACATACGTAGAGACCGAAGATTATATTGAGTTCGAGATTAACATTGCATGGCATATGGAAAATGAAGTCTTGCATTAATTATATACTCGTTCCTTGCCTCTACCTCTGTAACTCAGGTCTATAGCAATAGCAACTTCTCTCGGATCAATATTGTGGCTTTAATTAAGACTCAAAGATCTGGCATATCCTTGGGTTATGTTGTTCTCTAACGAAAACAAGATTATTGATCGTGTTTGTATATTTGTTACTTTTTTTTAACAGAGTTTATGATAATTATCGATTTTTTAAATGTTGAATTACGATTATGAGATAAACTACTGTACTGCAAATCGATATATGTATAGGTGCAATAAAATGTACTTTATAATTAGGCATACGAAGCTCATACATTCTTTTGAGACAATATTTATTTGAAATACTTGTGCACCTTCTCCTTGAATCAATAAACTCAATTCAAAATGACAGTTAGATTTAATCTTAAAGTCTAATAAAAGATTTACGTCAAATCCCAAGTGTCAAAATCTAGAAATTTGACGTTTTGTCACGTTTCTACGTGAACTTCGAATCTTCAAAACATTTTTTTAATACTTCCAAGAAACTATAACTTGTTAGTGTTTATAATTTCATTTATTTGAAAATATGACAAATTATCGAAAAAATAAAAATATCAGAAATTTAAAATTGAATGCTTTTCGACTATGGAAATGAGTTTGTTGTTTTTCAAATTTCAAAAATATTGGTTTTGTAGATACGAGGTTCAGGTAGAAACAAGCGGTTTGTAATTAATTTCCACTCAGATTTTATATATGTAATATTCCAAATCTTATTGACTAACGTAAATTAAAAATGTTGACACTTCCGAACGTTTCTAAGTCCTAAGAATATAAATGGAAAGTCTTTAGGAAGATGTGTGTGTATGTCTATGTGTACGTACGATTGTACGTTCGGAATAGCTTTTTTCGTAGGCCATATTTTAAGAACCAGTAGAAAAAATTGATTCGATTGTTTTTGAAACTATATCTACATATGTATATTTGGTCGCAAAAAGCGAAAAAAGGACTTAACGTTAAATCCTTCATTTTTACTTAATTATAGGAGTCGGTGCTGCTTCACTGGATGCCGGTGGTACAATGCTGTTCTCGAACTTTCTGTACAGTTTCTACAGGCAGCTTCTATCGAGTCTCGAATGTTGGTGTAGTTGTGATGGACAACAGCGTTGTTATATCCGCCACATACATAAAAAAAGTGAACAGTTTAGTTGACCCCAAACATCTATTGAACCAATAACTTTAAGGGCTCCAATTAAATTTTACGTCACAATTAGAAGTGATACCAAATTGAACCATCGTTTTTTTATTAAATGAAGAAAAACCGAAGAATCAAATTTGTAACTTTGAATATTTTAATAACAAAAACTTATACTACCAACAACAAAATTGTATTCATCGAAGATTATTACTTTCCTACCTTCTAGTAAAGTTATTAGAAAAATCGAAATGACAATTTTTTTTTCCGACGCGAATATCTTGAAATCTTGGCAACCTACTCTAAATGATTTTTAAACTCGAAGTCGTCTATAAAAATGAGTTTTAGAACTATTAGGGTTATTTGATAATTTTAAACGTTTTAAAGTAAACTTTAACGACAAAGGACTCGTTAAACTTTAAAAGCAGTAAAACGCGTTTGTAACTTTATAACCAAAATTTAAAGAAAAATGTCTGTTGAATATGAAAAGATGATTTTCAGAAAACGTGAATTGGCTAAGCCCAAAACAGTCTAACAAAAATTTAACTTTCAAAGGTGATCCCCGAATTTAAACCGAGGACCTGTCGATCTGCAATGGAATACCCTGCCAAAGCCCTAACAAAAGCAATGCAAATGTGCTAGGTCACTTTAAAAACCTTCATTATTTAGAAGATTTGTTTAAAGTGTTTAAAATTAAGAAAAAATATAAAAAGACTTTTTAAATAATGAACTATGTAATTTGACTAGATTCGATCTTATTGTTTCAGCGAGCCATTTAATATGATGCGGCAGTGACTTCAAACTAATTTAAAATTCACAATATTAATTTGGTATTTTTGGAGAAAAACCAAGTTAACAAATTTAAAAATAAAATAATACTAAGAAATTTTAAGAATTAACTCGAATGCGAAATTAATAAAAAGTATTTACTTCGAAATTGTTTCATTCTGTCAACGCACTATTGTTAGCTAAAGGAAATTTTCTTAGAAAAATCTAATCGGCATAGAAATAAGAACCTTTAAAAAATGCTACTAAAAATTGGTTTTCAAATAAAATGTCTCGGAAACAAATAATATATGGAAATCAAACTTACTTTATCGTGTGCAAAATATTGTTGTTAAAATTTAGTTAATTTTTAAGAGAAATCAATAAGATAGTTTATAAGTTTCTTCAGAATAATGAAAGATATTGACTTTAAACATTTTTATCTGATACGAAATGTTGTAAGTGATATTTTTGTAAAACTTTTAGAAATATTCACTTGACACACGAACGCGAAAGTGAAGAAAGGGAAGTCTTACCAGCATACCAGCTTGTTTATTATTTTCATATTCAAAGTTCGAATTTAAGTGGACAAAAATAAAGGAACAAATCTAAGATAAAAGAAGGTTCTCAGGTTCTTGGTTAACCCTGAGGATTACAATTTGCAACTGGCTTAAATAGGCAAGAATTCTAATTGCTGCAAACCTTTTTAATGTTTTTAAAGTACTTAAATGTCAATACTGGTTTATGGTTCGTCCGACAGAGTCAAACTAAATACTTTGCAGATATGTCAACGTATGTCGTACCCTTTGAAACTTCTCATGCAGCTTAAAAAAATATCAATTGTTTAATTTCTTTGTCATCAATCGTGTCAAAATCCTTGGATTCAGCTGATTGTGTTTTTCTTAAACTGGCATTTGCATTTAATTTTACTGTCATAAAGTTTTACAGCTTATCCATTTCTGACAGTAGATTACGTTGCATTTTCGACTTCCGTTACAACACAATGCTGTAGAATATAAATTATTTATGCTGATATCTATGAACTAGTGTAAAAATCAGTTCATAGGGTTGGTGTCGAAACATGTACGGTATAAGCCAAGATATTGTATTCAAAGTACGGTATGTCAAAATTCTGTAAAATAATAATTTATAAGGGCAAACTTTAGTAGGACAAAATTGTATTTTTGTAAATGCTGTCAGTATGTTGAAAAAGAAAAATTGTTTTAATATTGTGAAATACGCTCACTTTTTTATTACTTCCACTTAAATAAAACATTTAAAGATTCTTTGAATAAACATGAAGTTTTTGTGTTCCGAAAAATTTGTTAGCTTTAATGTTGTAATTGTGTTTTTGCAATATTTTGACATTTCTTTTCAATAGTGTGTAACAAGTTTGTTTAAAATAAGGTAAATGTATTTAATGTTGTATAGTTTTTATCATCATCTTCTATATGTCCTTTTATTGAAATCTGATAGAACATTTGTTCCGACTTTTATACAAAATATTCAATAAAAGGAGCCACTTATTGTTATCATTGATTTTCAAATTTGAGTCAAATTTGTAATGTTTGTTGTTTAAAAGAATATGATGAGTTGAAGATTTTCTCAACTTAAGAAAATACATTATTTAATCCAGAATTATTGTTTTCGTTCATTTTTTAGTTCTTTAATAATGAAACCGTTTTTAGTGTACAGCTAATTTTGGAATTCACAATTCGGAACAAAATCGTTCCACTGAAAGCGATCCATACTGCCAGTTGTCCGTTCAATGACAACTCTAACCTAAAGCGCTTGATTTTAATCAGGATAATTCTGTTCAATGACAAATGAATATTTTCAATTTAAGTTATAACTAACCTGTGTTTTGTGCGCACAATGTTTTGGAATACAGTATTCTAAACTTACAGTGTGTTGAAATGAAGAATTTGATACATAAAGATTTGCATTGACAGATATACATTTGGTAAGCTACCGCACAGTTTACACACAGAGATCTGATATTTTTCTGATAACTTTCTGCTGAATAAATATAATAATTTGTATATAGAATTTAGATAATAATAATTTAAGTAATAATTTTGAAGAAAAATACGAACAAATTGAAAAAGTACATTTTGACTCAAATAAAATTAAGATATCTAAACTTTTGTTTGAAAGAATGTCTGTAAAAAAAAAATTAGTATAAATAATAATTGATAAATATATTTTAATATATTAGTAATTTGTTAGAAAGAATCAACAAATTGTTAAATAAATAAATATAATGAAATGAATAAATAAATAAATGAGTTAATACATAAATTAATAAATAAATAAAATTATTAAATAAATAAATACATAAATAAGTAAATAAATAAATAAATAAAGAGATATATATAAAGAGATAAAACATAAATGAATATCAAGAAAATAAATTAATAAATTTACATTTTTTTAGTTTAGTTAGAAAAACTTTATTTGAAAAATGGTTTTAAAATTAACAATTAAAAAAAAATATATTCACAAGTTAAATATGCTTGGCCAGTGGCAACATTTATCATACTTATGGAAAAACGGTTGAGGAGGTATGTTCGTTCATGAAGATCTAAATTTAGTTGAGTGTAAATCATTCTATGTTGCGAAGATTGAACTTCCTCTTTAAAACTTCTATACGCGACATGGCTTAACTTCTCTATTATAGTTTTAAAATTTTCTTTTAGATCTGAAAGGCTTATACTTTCACCTAAGCTAAGAGCCAACTCCGCCCACTTTTTGACTCGATTACCCCTGGATGACAAAATCTTTTAAAGTACTTGACTCGGCAATATTTCTTCGTCCATTTCGATCACGGAGGTTTGATTGTTTCCAAATGTAGCATATAAAGTGGAGTGCGAATTGGTAGCCGCAAAGTGCGCTTTAAGAAGAACCTGAGGAACCTTTTCACCTCCTCGGTTTGGCAATATCCCCAAACTTGTGCTCCATAAAGCATTATAGAAGCCGCTGTTGCATAAAAAATGCTTAGCTTTGAACTATGCAGAAGAAAATGCTCTTTTTGATTCTACTAGCTTGGATTCAAAAATCTTATTTATGTTGAGGTCAGATTTTATTAAAACCCCTAAGAATTTGTACTCTCGAACAATTGCAACACATTCACCTTTGTATATTCACTTTTCATAATTTGCATATCTTCCTCCTCCGCCCCGAAATATCATAATTTTGGACTTCTGTAAATTAATTGACAGGTTCCAATTTTCACAGTACCTAATACCTATGTCTCCAGTCTGTTCACCATACGCTGCATTCCTTCCACCGGTTCAGATAAAAAACAATTTCATCCGCAAATATCAGTCCTGGAATGCGAGTACTTCCGAACTGGATTCCTCCTCCGACCCCCTCCAAGATATTATTAATAAACAAAACAAATAGTGGTGTGCTCAACACACAGCCTTGCTTAACTCCCATTTCTGTTGAAAACTCTTCGAATATATACTCCCCATCCCATACGTAGGCCACATTATTTTCATACATCGCTCTGACAAGGCTAACGACCTTACTTGATACTCAAAGCTTATAAAAAAGCGGTGCGCGGGCGATTGAATCAAACGCGAATCGAAAATCCACAAAAAAGGAGTAAAGTCTTTGTTTCCTTCTTTTGAAGTCTTCTGCAATGTTTATCAAACTGAATACTTGGTCTACAGTCGAATAGCTCTTTATAAATCCAGCTTGAAATGCATTACGAATTTTCTTTTCTTCGGTCCAATGTGTAAGCCTATTCAAAATGAGAGTACTGAAAAGCTTTACAGAATAATTCAAGAAGGAGATGCCCCTATAATTTTCCGGTACATCATAAGACCCTTTTTTGTGTAAGCGGTATATTATTGACCTCTTGAAGCTATCAGGGACGTCTGCGATCTAAAAACTCAAAAATCCTGTTGAACTCCTCTATCAATACGGACTAGAATTCTCTGTAACAGTGCTTAAAAAAACTCTACTGGAATTCGGTCTTTACACGGAAAAGAAGAAATTAATCTTTGAAATACAGATCTGCGTAATTTTGTGAAATAAATACGGAGTACAGACGCTTTCAGTGATGCAGAAATTAAATTAATTATTAAAAACTAAATTAACAATTTAACGAGGAATATTTAAACAAACGAATAATTCACACTTACAAAAACATGAAAAATTGTTAAAGAATCAATTCATTAATAAGCGGATATTCAGAAGTTTCTCAATTTTTCGAAAAGATGTTTGTCAGTTTATTGATTCTTAGAGAATTCAACATTTGGTTTCTCATGTAAGCCTACGGTGGTGGAATGATATCGTTGAAGGCTAAGCATCAATTTTAGAGTTTGCAGTTTTTTAATATGACTTTTTGCACATTTCCCCCAAACCTGGAATCTATACAAAAGTATTGCTTGGAATACTACTTTTTGCATAATAATTTTACTGTCATTCCTCAGGCAGGACTTTCTATTTATAAAAAGATACCAAAGATCTAAATAATTACCAAGATATTTCACACTTAGATCCCAATTAACATTTACACCATTACCGATAAGTTAATTGTTTGGTAAGTAACAAGATTTTCTTTTTCTACTGAAGTATGTCTAACAGTATCATTGACCAGCCCCGTCGAGACATACCTATTCCCGAAAATTTAAAATCATTCATTCATTCGAAGCCCTGTTTGCATGTTTTTTAATAATTTATCGGTCACAAGCTTGCCGATTCGGGCCGATTATTATTGGCTTACTCTGGATGATGTTTAATGAAAAATTCGGTAACTCTGAACTATTGAAAGAAAGTTGTAATAAATTGTTTCGCTTCTCTTATTTAATTTAACGTAAATTTCAAATTTATTTTATTTTGAAAATTTTTAATGTCAAAATAGGGTCCCGGAAACTTAAAACAAAACACATATTATTTATTTCGGTTTCTGATTTTATAAAGTTACTTTTCTAATATTTTTGCTTCAGCTGGGAACTAAGTTTTCGGGGGAACGGAAAATCCCACAGAAACGGTATTCAATTGTGGTTTTTGTAATAAAACTTTAGTTAATATTTTGAATAAGTTGATTACTGAAGATTTAAAGGATATAAAATTACTTCAAAGTGTGTATATAGCGAAATGTTGTACTGCCGCAATCACATTTTTTGGTGTTTTTCAAAAGTGGTTTAACTTGTTTAGCAGCAGTAGCTAACGTTGGAAAATTCTTAAGAAAAATGTGCCCGGAACCCTTCACAAACTTTCCGATACAAGATAGTCAGCTAGAATTGAGGCAGTAAAAGCATTTGCAAACAAGTGATAATAATTAAACTGCTGAAGCTCGAAGAGATGTAAATGGAGTTCTAAAATATATGCACAAATTTGAATGCGTCCTGTTGGTTTCGATTTGGTGCAAAGTTCTTATTGCTTTAAATGAAAGAAGTATCATTCTTCAAGCCAAAAACATGACTATTGACGTTGAAATTCAAAATCTCGACAACTTGATCTCCGATTTGAACATTATTCGAAACGGATGGGATCAAATTTTACCTGAATGCGAAGTAGTTGCTATTGGATTGAGTGATGTTCAGAACCGTTCCCACCGAACTGAAAAAGGCAATTAAAGAGCAAATGGAAACAGACGAAGAAATAAATTTTAAAAGAAACACCTTTTACGTCATAGTTGATTCAATTATAAAGGGTGATTTTTTTGAGGTTAGGATTTTCATGCATTAGTATTTGACAGATAACGTGGGATTTCAGACATGGTGTCAAAGAGAAAGATGATCAGTATGCTTTGACATTTCATCATGAATAGACTTACTAACGAGCAACGCTTGCAAATGTGTTTCGCGCTTTACGTCCGATTTATGGTCTACATAATCGACCAAGTGAGCAAACAATTAATGCGATTGTGACCAAGTTTCGCACTCAGTTTACTTTATTGGACATTAAACCAACCACACGAATACGTACAGTGCGTGCAGAAGAGAATATTGCGTCTGTTTCTGAGAGTGTTGCTGAAGACCGTGAAATGTCGATTCGTCGCCGTTCGCAGCAATTGGGTTTGTGTTATTCGACCACATGGAAGATTTTACGCAAAGATCTTGGTGTAAAACCGTATAAAATACAGCTCGTGCAAGAACTGAAGCCGAACGATCTGCCACAACGTCGAATTTTCAGTGAATGGGCCCTAGAAAAGTTGGCAGAAAATCCGCTTTTTTATCTACAAATTTTGTTCAGCGATGAGGCTCATTTCTGGTTGAATGGCTACGTAAATAAGCAAAATTGCCGCATTTGGAGTGAAGAGCAACCAGAAGCCGTTCAAGAACTGCCCATGCATCCCGAAAAATGCACTGTTTGGTGTGGTTTGTACGCTGCTGGAATCATTGGACCGTATTTTTTCAAAGATGCTGTTGGACACAACGTTACGGTGAATGGCGATCGCTATCGTTCAATGCTAACAAACTTTTTGTTGCCAAAAATGGAAGAACTGAACTTGTTTGACATGTGGTTTCAACAAGATGGCGCTACATGCCACACAGCTCGCGATTCTGTGGCCATTTTGAGGGAAAACTTCGGAGAACAATTCATCTCAAGGAGTGGACCGGTAAGTTGGCCACCAAGATCATGCGATTTGGCGCCTTTAGACTATTTTTTGTGGGGCTACGTCAAGTCTAAAGTCTACACAAATAAGTCAGCAACTATTCCAGCTTTGGAAGACAACATTTCCGAAGAAATTCGGGCTATTCCGGCCGAAATGCTCGAAAAAGTTACCCAAAATTGGACTTTCCGAATGGACCACCTAAGACGCAGCCGCGGTCAACATTTAAATGAAATAATCTTCAAAAAGTAAATGTCATGGACCAATCTAACGTTTCAAATAAAGAATCGATGAGATTTTGCAAATTTTATGCGTTCTTTTTTAAAGTTCTCAAGCTCTTAAAAAATCACCGTTTATCTGGAATTTCTCGTCAGGTCGATACGATGAACAATTTGAAAGCTACATTTTCATTTTTATGGCAGTATTCAACATTTGCGTTGCTCTCCGTGTGTTTTCCACCATACCTGTAAAAGTGTAACTGTAGCTAGTGCCAAACGTTCATTTAGCGTCCTTACCAGAACAAAGAATTCTCATCCTACGTTCTCATCACAAGATCGCCTTTCCGGACTTGCTACACTATGCATCGAAGCACCTTTGGGAAGGAAATTGAATTTCAATGCAATTAAAAATTTTGCTACTCAGAAAGCTAGGAAAGCTTGTTTGCAAAAATAAAAAATTTCATTGAATGCAAACTAACTCTAATGGAAACATTGTGATAATATTTTAATAAAAAGAAAAACAAAATATTTTTTTTTAAGACAAATTTTAAATATTTTTTATAGTAGGTAATAGACGATACTCAGAGATTGATTTGATGATTAACACTTTTTTTCGGTTCACTTTTGAAACAAAAAAAATATTATTTCCGTTAATTTCAACCAATTTCATGCTTTTTGTAATTGAAATTAACACATACCATATCAGTGGGCATGAACTTTGAAAAAAAAAAAGGTTAATATGAGGGGCCCGAGATTTTTCCTTCCCAGGCCAGGAATTCCTCTCGACGGACCTGTCATTGACTATATCATATCGAATTTTGATCAAACTTAGTTCTGAGAAACAAAATTCCGACGGGCTCCTTAATTTACACCATTCTCTTCATTTTAAAGTGTTTTTGAATTTTTCGTAAAGTTGTTTATTGTCATTTGAAATTATTGTATCAAAAGTCTTCTTCTTGGTGTGTTTCTGTCATAGATTTAAATATTCTTTCCATTTATTATTTACCTAGCTATAACTTTGTAACAGATGTCCATCTAAAACCTCGTTAAGCTTTAAACAATCAACATTGTCCAATATTTGCCCAGTGTTATATATTACGAACATTTGGCCATAGGTATCATTTAAATCTTTTCATACAAACATTGGTATTTATATCATCACCCGAATCCAGGTTTACATAATTTAAAATCCATAAAAGGAATCATTTCATCAAAATGTACATAAATACTTATATTTGAGTTGTGTTGTGTACCCAGCCAGGTATTATGTTTCTCATCAAACTGAATGAAGAATTCCAATTTCAAAAATATATAAAATAGAAATGTTTGGGAAATCGTATTTGCGCCAGAAAGTTTATTCCGAATTCGAACACGTGTCCAAATATTTTTCGCTGAAATTCTATTTTTCAATCCTTGAGCACGAAATGAAGAAGAATGTTTTCAATATTACCGGCTGCATTATAAAAAGGGGGAGAACTCGAAACCGTTCTAGGCACATTGTAGATGTGCACATATAGAAGAACCCATCTTACTTTTTCCCCCGTTTTTGTGTGAACACTGAACACTTGCATTCAAAAAAAAAAGATTCAAAACGAAATTGAGATTGATTTGAAGATGAAATTTTCTTACCATGTGTGTGATGTTTTTATGTTTGTTCGAAACGAGAGGGTAGGACTTTTTATTACAACTAAATCACGGAATATTCGATTTGTATTCCCGCCTCGTCGTCGGTCGGTCGCTGCGCTGGCTGTCAACAGTCGAATACAATTTTTGATGTGAATAAATTTGATGAAAATGTAGCAATTTTTATTTAAATGTTTTAAAGGTTTTCCAATGATTCGAACAGCTTTTTAAGTGGTTTTTGAGTTCTTTTGGTGTCTAGCCTGTGGATACTTGAGTTCTGAATGTCACAAAATTGATTTCATGGTTGAAAATCTGAGTGTTTTATTACGAATTCCTTCCTGTTCTCGCACTCACCCCTTTTGCTGAGTCTTTCAAAATAATTTCATTAAGAATGAAACGCTCTCTTTTGGACAATTGAAACAATTTTATTCTATTGTATTAAATTTTGTACATTTGAATTACATGCGCCCATTGAGTGAATAACAATTTGCTTCGCTAACGGGATCATTCGGCGTCGTCTACAGCGTCGTTCGTCGCCATTAGCATGGAACTGTTTCAATCACAACACAACAATATACAAAAACAAATGACGGAAAAGTGTCTCCATCTCCTCGAAGCAGAGTTCCGTGGTTTAAGCAAAAGCAAGCCACGTGCAACTTATACCTAGAAACTTTCATGTCACACCGAACAGCTGGATCGAGCTTATAACGGTATAGAAGGTATAAAAGGTATGGTATGTAAATATTATTAAGTGGATCGGATCGAAGTTCCATTTTTTTGATGATTATTGACGAATGGAGACATGACCTCAGTTTTAAGAAGGGGTTGGCCCTGATGCATTATTCACCGCACTGGCACGTGGCTTCCGATCACGAATAACGACTCAACGGCGGCGTCGGTGGTGACGGCGACAATGACTACGGCTACGACAGCGTTGGCGAACGGCCGCGTAGCGGCAGCGTCGTTTGTTTTGTTTTCTTAGTGGCCCGACCGAAATCCATATGAAAACATGCATTTGTGGCAATTCGTTCGGCAATGGCGCGGCCGAACTGCTAACGGTAGCTTAAGCTTGCATTTATTCACTTCAAAACAAGGCATAAGGGTAATTCGGTGGGTGGTTTAGTGTTGTTTCGTTTCGTTGTTTCGACTCGAGGGCTCTATAAGGATTTGAGAATGAATATTGATAATAAGAGAGAACAAAGGTGCATTATTGTTGTAAGTAGGTACTGCAGTTGTCAAAGAATTGTTGTTCTCATGAATACAGGAGGGCTAGAAAAATAGGACACGTGGCTGACTTTTTATTTGAACTAATGACTGAAATTCCCAGACCTACAATATATTGCTCACTATTTTAATTAGACGGTCTTATGGTTATTTAAATGAACATTTTTGTAGCGTACGCCTAGTATCAAAATTAATTTATAACTCGTTACTATTAGATACGTTTGATTCACAAATAAAAAGAAGACCAGGACAATGATGCAAGAGTGTTCCATTATTATTTCGTTGTAATCCTGAATTCGACTTACAATGATACGAACGTGGGTAATATACAAAAATATTTGCTAATATCCTTTAAATAGGGGACTATTATTCAGGGATGGTCTTTATTTTGGTTCTCAGAAGATTTACATTTTTAATTCTATGCAATAATATACATTTGATTGGTGCAAAATGTCAAACAGACCATTGTTAAGGGATTAGCACTTTACATGTCATAGAAATTCCATAATTCTCTTAATTAAAAGCTATGCTGAACACTTCTAAATGATGACAGTTTGTAAAAACAAAACAAACAAACCTAAATCTAAATGTCAAAAACTCAGAAAAAATTAAAACTGCGATCTTATGGATTAAATTCTAGTAAAATATTGGGAGATTTTAAGATGCTTAAATGGTTTAAAATGAGCTATACATCTTCTTTTTTTAACTTATTACGTGCGTTTTGTTCGCATTTCATATATAGAAAAGTGAGAAATTCCCAACAAAACGATCCGCAGTGGCCAAATTTTTTTATTTAAAAATTGGTACAACTGAAAAAGGATCTGTCAAAATTATAATAAAAACTTCAAAAAGGGGGTTTGTTCGTAGACTACTACATTAACATGTGGTGTTGAAGCGAGCTTGAAGCTCGCCTCAATTCTTTATATACCTGAATCGAGTTGAGATTTATCTATTCTAAACTTAGATAAACCTTTTTTGGAAACATAGCAAAACATCTTTTCTACAACATATCTTTTCTATTGTTTTTTCTTGCAAAATAAGCGTAGTTAGTACATTTTCACTAAAAAACTAAATAATATCAACAGTAATAGATTCGTTTTTTCCGCAATGGAAAACACACATGATTCCAAATGCAGAACTACTCAACGAACGAGTAGTACAAATGCAATATCAATCGTACCAACATTTGAGAACGAAATCACATAAGATCCATTCGAGGCTCGAATAAATGTCAAAAACCTATCCATAGTGAGATTCTACTCTAACTTTTATCGGTGTTTTTCTCACTATGGATATTGTTTTTGTTATACGTGTAAAATCTTACTTTACTATGGATAGATTTGCCAACAAAACACGAGTATTGACTTAACTAAAATATTTTGTACTTGATTTTGTAATACTTATGCAATAAGATGCTAAATAACTAGTGATGAGGTTTTATTTGAGACTTATTTTTGGACAATGAACATGAAGACTTAAGTGGGATTAAATTAGGTTTGCTTCTTGTTTAACAGATTGAACTTGCTTAAGAAAGGCTTTATCTGGAGAACCGATTTTTCGCTCCTTTTTCAAACACACAAGTTTATACTTTTAGTTTTGTAGATTATTATTGACAGCAGACCTTTTGTCAAAACTAACTTTTCTAATTTCTTGCGGATTCATCATAATAATAAGTTTGTTTAACCAGAGAAATGCCAGTGTAGAATAGTGTAGAGCAGGGCAGGTTCATAAATACTTTCAAAGCTAATTCAAGTTAATACCCTTTTCACACCAAACGCAAAACCGAGTTTTCGGCAAAAAATTTTCGAAAACCCGAAAATCGTTCACACCGGACATTTATATGTTTGCATTTGACATTTAAATTTGTTTAACACCGACTGTCAAATTTTGTATTGAAAAATTTGCGAGTTTTGTTTTATACAAAATCACACTCATCCAGAGCGATCACTGAAGCTTTTATGATGGGCTGCGATTTCTCCATGACTAACTCTTTGGCTTCTTCGCTTGAGAACTCACCTGACTTGTCCAAAGTACTGAGGATCTTTTTGATGTTGGCATCGCTGTCCATCTTTTCTTTCATACTTATTCTTCTCCACAAAGGAACTTATCCGCTTTCTCGTATCTCCCAATAAACCTTGTGATTGAACGGAGTTACAGGAAAGACTTTCTCCAGGTAGTAAGCGAAAGCGTCAAACATATTTGTGGTTACGAGTTCATAGACGCATCCTTTAGAAACGTCATAACGAGCTATGAGTAATTCTTACAAGTTATTGGGGTCGTTATGCCAGGAGCCACAGTGTATTCCGGTTCCTCGCTTAACAAAGAGCGTTTGAAACTCTGGAGCATCATAAAAGAACCGCCAGTACAGCAAATAGTCACTGGGGCTTTTATTCTATATGTTGGCAAGTTTTACCGCAATTTTTTCAGCTGCCACGCAGCTCCCCTAAACTTTCCTTTTGTTTTTTTTTTCTCTAACGTATTCTGTAAATAAAAAAGAAAAACACTAATTCTTATTCTTCAAGGAATTTGTATAAATAGTATTACTTAACACGACCAAATTTATTTCCAAATGAAATATTTGTTTTTGACAGCAGCCATCAGCTGTTCGTTTACATTAATTTGAGCGCTGAATGTTTCAAAAGGTTTGTTTGTTTAGTTCAACTTTGAATTGCTACTACTTTTCGAGAGGTTGTGGTTTACTAAAAATTTATAAAAAACTTGAGTTTTCGATATAGGTTTTCGGTGAAAACCGATAATTTCGCGAAAACCGGGTTTTGGACTTAGTGTGAAAAGTCTATAAAACTTCATGCGTCAGATGTTAAAAATTAGAAAACTATTAGAATGCAAACTTGATGAAATAAAATTGAATTAATTAATTTGGTCTTGGTAGAAGACTAAATCACAAAACGTTACCCTTCACTCCACGTTAGTTCTAATCTATGAATTAACACAAAATTTAATTCAAATAATAAACACAATGAAATAATGACATTAGCTGATTTTGACAGCAGCCAGCTCTAGCTCAAAAGCTTCAAAACTACCTTTATAAATTACACTAGTTAAGCTCAATGAATATATCATTACCATTATAAGTCAGTGCAGACATTTTCTAAATAAGTGTGTTTCTTCTTTAGTTCAGGGGAAGGCCAGAACTGTCAAACAAAAATGTGTGTTTCTTTTTTACATCTTAACGTTCAGAACTTCAAATTTATATTTCCTTCTTCGTTCTGAACGTGTTCTGATCTTGTTAAGAGAGCGTTCTATGACTTAAGAATAAAATAACTGAAATCACCAAGTTAAATACTGAATCAAAATCTTCATCCTCACTTTCTTCAAAAAACAAATTTAAATAATAAATAAATTGATTTTAATTAGTTTTTCCATTTTAATTTAAGTTTTTCAACTTATTTCTTGTTTCTGTAGAAGAAAATGACAAGTAACTTCACAAATGTCAAAGAGTTAGAACAGTGTTCAGAGTGTTTTTTCCAAATAATTCTGAACGCTCAGAACACACTATGTTCAGAGAATGTTCAGATCATTGACATAGTATACATGGACTGCTAGTAGCCAACTTCACGATGGTTCCACTTTTAACGGAAAAACACTAGCGCAAAGAGGGCTATGCGGAAAAATTGTGTAACATTTACATTTAATACTCACAGCCACTGCTGCCGTTCTTGCTACTATAGTAGTACTTACTATTTTCAGAGCCAACTGCTACTCTACACACGGACGAAAACTACTCCTCAAAATAAAACGGAAAAGAAATTTGTATTTGGTTTACAATAAAAACCAAAATTTAAAATATAACGCCCCAATAATAGTGCAACAGCAGAAAGAAAATTTTCAGATGTAAGCCTTATAAAATATAAAAAAAAGGAAATTCACTCAAGGTAGAAACGGTGAATGCCCTACTAACTGCTAAGGAACTTATTAAAAACAATTTCACCGAAAAATGGGAGCCACCGAAAACTTTAATCGAGAATAACAAAACATTGTATATGGCGCCAGTTATAACTATCATTGGTTTTTATCACTGAAAACAAACATTAGAATTTTTTTGACAGGTCGTTAAACATTTCTGTCATTGAAAAAAATGTCCGATTGAAATCTACCGACAAAATTTTAGTGACAGAAATCTATCATTGGAATTGTGTGAAATTGGAACACAAATCAGTGGAACGATTCGTTTCACTTTTGAACATAAAGTATCAGCTGTTCAGGAATTAATTTCCGTCCATTGCATTGTAGAGAAAAATAAATGCGCAATTACACTTTTTTTCTCAAAAAAAATTCTTTTTGTGATTTCCGATGGATGATTATATAATTTTCATTTCTAATCAAAGGGAAACACCGTCTGGATCGATTTCAATGGTAACTATAATTGACCCCTTAATGTTTGTAACTGGAAATATGAAACATCGAATTAACAATAATGAATTAAATTTATTCATGAATATTGAAACATGTATGTTGATGTAAAATATAATTTTAACTGTCAATTTCTTATTAAAAAAAAAACAAAAATTGATGAATTTAAATTATTTATTTCAACTATATTATTTCAAAATGTTGGCATTTGAGCAGTGAAAGCAAAAATTTGGTGCGACATTACATCCTTCTATTTGTCTGTTTTCGGAACATTAACCTTCCCAATAGGCCAATTAACTTCGAATTTGGACATTATTATTTTCAGTTTTTAATTTTGTTCATGGGCCAAGCATGTGTTTGTTGTTTTTTTGTTTTACTCCTCAATTTGAGAAAATACTCCCCAAAATGATAGAAAAATACTACTCTTGAAACTTTTAAAACGACAGCACTGCTCACAACAAAAAAAAAACATGGCATCGTTTGTCGTCAACAAATTATACTATGTCAGAAAAAGCTTATCTCAACTAAATACAAACAGATGTCGCTAAATATTTCATAACATTTTTTGCCACTGTTCCTGGAAGGGCTAGTTAGCTTACTTAAAGTGGAACCATTTTTATTCAAATTTTGTATAGAAAATTCACACCACTGGCAGATTATGTATACTATGTCAATGGTTCAGATCATGCTCGATATAACCGAACTCAGTCCAGATCTCATTTCTGAGCTAAACAATTAAAAAGCTTAAAGAACACTTAAAACCTACACTTTTCCGACTTAAGATGTCCAGTGCAGCTAGTTGAACAAAGCTATTGGTCTTACAAACCAAAGGAGGCCGGAATGGGCCCCGTAACAGTTATTTAAGGAGTTTCGAAATGTATGCAGTTAATAATTTGAATTTTAAGCTACCGATATAATCGGGACCTTAAGCCAATTTAATTTTCATTATTTTTATTAAACAGAAAGTGTAAAACTATATTTTTTAAGGATGAAAGAAGTTCTAATTTTAGGTACTATTTTGTTTTTTATTATTTATGAACAAAAACTGTCAAATGCATGTTTCTTAAAACTTACATATCCGAACATACAAACGATTAAGATTTTAGGGACATTGAAGTGTGGAGAAATGTCAAAATTTGACAATTATGATCTATCCCAATAACTTTCAATGGAAAGTTAATAATAACCCAAATATTCGACTACTTCGTTGATTACGGAAATGGATATCCTGTTGTGATGTGAATATCAGCGGTCTTTAGTCTAAAATAGATTATCTCAATGTATTTCAATAACATGTTTCCTCCACATAAGAGATCTTAAAAGTAAACATCATTAAAAGGAATAAAAGAGCAAGCGGAAAAAAAACAGCAACCAATGGCAACTATAATAATGGATGAAGTTCCGGTCGTCCTTTTTTCTTACGCACAATTCTATACTACACCCCCAATTTATATTGTCTGACGTCTGTCAAACAATTCAAGGAATTTCATTAAAAATTTTCTTTACATAACTCATCGTACAGCGTTCACGTGACCGGAATTAGATACCCAAATGGAAAAAGACTGAACACCGAGGGGGATTCACTTATTGGAACACGTGCAAAAGGACATTTATTGGATTTCTTCTCATTAAGGTTTGCATTGTATCAACCTACGACCGAACGACGACGCGACGTTCCGTTTTCAGAACTTTTACATTACTTTGGCTTCATCTTATTCGATGTATGTACATAGTACATAAGGTACGACGGATTGAGCATATATTCGTATAAAATTAAATTGCTTCTTGAGCACGTATAAACACGGGCGCAACGTCCTTATTTACATTGTTTCACTTTGGTTCTGGGCTTTGGGCTCTGGGGTTATGATGAGAGAATCGTGTATGGCTTAAAGGACGCAGCAGAATGCAAACTGCACAGGAACACGTGCGCACCTACAGGGGACGAACATAAAACTGATTTGCGAACTTATGCGCGACATGGTCGTTTTAATATTTTTAATGGAGTCCCTGGGGGGCGTTTGCACGATACGATACAATATACGAATTGCGTTCTCCTGTCATATGCCTACAGTGCAGAAAGGTCTACACACTTCTCTCTACACTACAGTGCATTCGTTCTCAAATAAGATTTTTATTACACTTTAACTAATTGCAGACGTACTGTGTTCAGGGTTCAGTTCAGTTCAGACGAAAGACGAAACCCGAACAGCAATTTTGTGCTCTGCTGGTGCGAATGGTTAGGTTGTCAAGGAAACAATCCATTGGCATTGGATTATGGATGGAAAATGCTGTGGTGTGCATATATACCGCTCTGTACGGTCGTATGGTAATACTGATGGTGATGATGACGACGGTGAAGCTGCCAATATAATGTGTAGCCTAAAGTGGAGATTGTCCTTCGTTTTCTGTGATTGTGATTAAGGTGCATATGTAAGTTTTAGACTAATGACCTGATGCCGGATTTCTAGAGGCTTTACCTTTGAAGCTGTATGGAGGATCTTTGTAAATTGAGATTTATGAATCGTATACGTTTTCAAGGTGCAATAAGCACCATACAACATTTCATTAGGGTATTTTCAAGGTAAATTTACTCGTAAGGTATGCTAATTTTACAACGGGATTTGAACATCATCAGCATCAGAAAAAGAAGGAAGCGGAAAAGTTGTAAGAGTAACATTGAAATGCAACAGAGATTATATTTAACGGTGTAATTTCAAAGCACACCTACAATTTCCTTAACAGATGCGGAAAAATGCAAATGAAAAGTATAATTGTCAAAATTTCATAGTGTAAATAACACAATAAACGAATAAGGATAATAAAAAATTACCTGGAGACATAATATTTCATTAAATTATCCCAGTCCTAGCTGTCATTTTGAGTTGTCAAAAAAGCTTTACACTCTCACATATAATATTGGGATCAATTTTTCACGAAACTGTCAGAAATTCATGACAGTGTCAACAAGTATGAACATTAGAAGAAAACATTTAAAAGTGTGTTCTTGACTTTAAATGGGGAGGTTTTTGGAACAATTGATTTATAACGAAGAACTTAATCGGATTTTTTAAAAATTTTAGCTTCAGTCTCAGTGATTTTTAATTAATGTTTTCTATTTTTATTGAAGACTCAAGCAGTATTTTCAGTAGACGTAAGCCTTTATTCCTCTAGCCCATTTATATTTTCGTTAAGCCTTTCGTACAATCTTGATCAACCTTGGCTGCAACCGTCTAAATTAATATTTGACAAATGACAGATAGAACCAAACAACTTAATTTGTGTAAGGCGATATTTACAAGTGATAGTCGTAAAGCTGTCACAACTGAATATAATGTTTATTTTGCAATAAGAATAGTGTTTATTGTGACATATTCGTCACATTATATTGTGACAGCCATATTCCTATCACTTGTTGATTCTATCTGTCATTTATTAAAAACTATTTCCAGTTTTCTTTTTTAGTATGTACTTTAATAAAGTGTGTTTACACCATAACACACAAAAGTTTTAGAACACATCCCCCATACAGTTTTCTTATGTCATTTCTGAAATTTCAAGGAATTGATGTAGATTTTTATTCAATAATGTTCTTTATTCTTAAGATTATTAAAAAACCTGAAATCAGTAGAAAGCACCGGTTTAAAATGTCAGCTGTCAAAACAAAATCATATTACCCGTTTTATTTGTGTCGGTTTGAAAATACAACAATGTAAGCAAATGGGTTTTGAAGGGTGATTATTAGTGAAAAAAGTAAGTAATCTAATATTTGAAAAAAATTTAAATGACTAAATTCACAAAACAAATAAATATTCGTTCGAAACTTTAAACGACTTAATAAAACGTGAATCCCTGTCATTTTATTAAGTTTTTAGTAAAAAAGGAGGGTTTTTCTAATTTTAAACACATTGCTATTTAGATGTTATTGATTTTAAAATCAAACAATAGCTTTCAGTAATTATTTACTTCTTAGTTTCTGACATTTTAAATTCATAGGTTCCCTAGATATTGGTTTGTTCGCTTTTTCACAAGCTGTCAATATAAAGACGTGTTCAAATGGATCGTTGACTATTTAAATTGTTCATTCACTATTTGAATTCTTTATTTTGTGTGTTTTTACCCGTGGACAATCCTGGGTCCTGGGGTATTGAAACATATTTAACATTAATATCAGTAAAGTTTATACCTATTTTCAAGTTAAAGTTATTAGCGTTAGATACAACAATCTACATTTTGTGTAACGTTTTTAACCACAACAAACCAAAAGTGCACTGAACCCCAATTTTAATATTCCTAGAATCCGAAAAATATTAAGTAATTTGAAAATGATAAATTACCATAAATGTTGATCTATGTTTTATTAGGGTCAGTTGCATTTTCCGTGGAAGTGGTATTTTTAAGCAGAATTATCTTTTTCTTTTTTACAAATTTTCATTCCTACCCAACCTAATGTACGTAACTTGTAACTAGGTTCTGCCTTGTTAGTAATTAACGAAACTAATTTATTATCTCTGCCAACAGAGAAGGTGTTGAAAAATTTAAAGCGTCTGACATGGTTAACGAGATTTTGATGAGTATAACTAAATGAGCTGAGTTATGATGATGAATTAGGGGTTAGAGATATTCAAAACCTCTTCATAAAACTAAGGAAAATAATAATTTTTTGTTTATAGCATTCAAAATTCAATCAATTGGCATTTTTAAAACTTGTTAAAGCCTCCTCCAAAAAAACCTAAACTGAATATGTCTCACAATTTATGAAAAATCAATAAATTCCTCATCCGCAGAGAATATCAAGTGGATTTCAAAAATATTATTTACATAAAAAACCCATCAGCTACATGCAACTAAAAATATAAGACTTCATTATTTTAGAGTATGAGTAACCCCCCAAAAAAACTTAAACAAAAAGTCTATTAAATCAAAAGTCAATTGGAATGGTTTTTAAAAATGGCCGCCACCACCAGCTCTGTAGACAGGTGAATGTTTTTTGTTTGTCTTTCTTGTTTTGGGTAGTGTGGTAGGGGTTTAACTGAATGAATGAATATGGGGGATGAGTAGCCACACCAAATATAAAAAGCTCGGTTTGGTATACAAAATCTAAACATTTCCATGACAACACTTTTGTTGGCATGAGAGAAGGCGTGTCATTTGATTTCTCCGTTTTTCTTAACTTGGGATATACCAAACATGCCCCATGCTGTAGTACGCAACTTCAGTTTTGGAGCTTAGTCATAATGGTATCCAAATAAGGCTCTTACTTGGGGTTATACTCGTACATTTATTTTCACCCCGAAATGGAGAGAGAGAAATGTTGTGGAAAGAATACAAATGGCTGCCCATATTGTGGATATTGATCCAAAGCCTGCGCCTTGTCGGTGTAATGGCTGCTGTCTAGAATTTATTTTGAAACCAAAATTAAGTGCTTTTTTAGGATATTCATTTCTTTATTTGAATTAATTCGTAATTAATTTAATTAAAGAAAATCTCTCGGAGTAATTAATCAAGTCGTCTGAAATAATGTAAATGAATAGGTAAAGAAATCAAAACAAAAGCTTAATCTTCAAAGCCATAAATTGTTAATATTTTTAAGGTTTTATTTTCAAGAATTGATAAATATTCACATCAATTAATTAAAATCTATAGTAAGTGAATGGCATCCTTCCGGTTTGTCAAATCGATATTTTTGACATTTCTTGACATTTCAATGTTTCTCAAATTCAGATCCAAATAGTTTAATCCTAGAAAACGAAAACGTTTTCGACATCCAGAAAAGTTAGGTTCATTATTTTGTTTACAAAAAATAAAAGTGCCAAATTTTGTTAACATTAAATATTCTCGAACCAATAACTTTAGCGGCTTCAAATTAATTTTACATTATATTTTGACGTGAAACCATACACGGTTCAAATATCTTTTTAACAATTAAAGAAAGTTGCTTTAAACATCTTAAAAAAGTATTATTTTTAACATTTCGTTAAAGTTTTAGAAAATCGAATTGACAGTTTTGGTACAAGGAATACTGCAGAAAATTGGTTAGATTAATTTTTGACTGGAATATCTCGAAATAAACAACGAAGGTATTGAGTTCAAGTTTCTTATAAATACTGTCGGTAACATTTCTTATAAAAATCCAACCAACATTTTTTTATAAAAAAAAACCAAAAAACCTTCAAAAAATACTGCTAAAATTGTTAAAAATAAGTTTTCTGCTAAAAAATCTCGGGAATACAAACAGATATTAAAATCAATTTTATTTTTTCTATGAAAAATATTGTTGTAAGCTTTTAATAAATTTAATTTGTTTTAATAAAAATTCTATTGACAACTCTAAAATTTCAAAATACTGATTTCAAGAAATATCAAATTTTGACTTTTTTGAATCAACATTTATAAACAAACAAAAACCTAAGGAAGTTTTTAATAGATAGCAACAAATTGACTTATGCTGGAGTTAAATAATTTTAGAATTTTTAAAACTTTTATGAACTGAGCACTATTTTGACCGAGTCAGAATTTAAAAAAACAACAACTATATCTTTCTTCTATTTTAATTAAAATTTCAAATTTACATATTATACATACATACATATAAACACAAGTTTCTTTGAGCTAAGGCGGAAACTTATAGTTTCCAAAGCCATAAAAACTAATTCTTTCGTTGGGAAGAAAATAAATGTTGGTGTTCCACAAGAAAGTGTTCTTAGTCCAGTTTTGTTTTTTTTTTTTTTTGAATAAGTGTAAGATGATATTATTATTTTATAGCAGGCTTACAGTCAATGGCAGATCCAGAGGTTGGGCGTAGGGGTCAGACACCCCCTCCTCTGGGAGATAATTTGTTTGTATTTTTGTAGGAATTGCCTTCATATCAAAACTGATCGTATTGAATTAATTAATTAATTTCTTAACTTTGTTGCAAAAAGTAGCACTTTTAACTGAGGACTGAACCATGAACATTATATGAATGTGGCATTCAGCCCTATTTCAAAAACTTAGCACAAATTCATCAAATTTTGAACACCGGACGATCCAGCGAGGGGATATATGAGCCATAAAACTTATACAGTTAAGTTGCATAAGTAAAGATTTGTTCCCAAAAAGTGGTTTGCTGTCAAAAACATTTACAATTTTTGTAACTTAAGTAATGATTTACATTATTTTCATAAAATTTGTTTCCAAGAAAAAGTCCAAATATTCGGGTTTTTAAGAAGAAACCTACGATTTTATATTAAGTTGCCTTTAAATTCCTGAAACTAGCCTTCAATTCCATCTTATTTTTTCTAAGCACATAAATAGTGAACATTGAAGTGATTTTTAATTCCGACACATAGGAACTATGTACATGGCAACTTTTACATTCGTACAAAATTTCGAATCAAACATGGCATTACAATGGTAGAAAAGTCGAAAAAAGTGGGTCCCTCAATTCCATCCGTGTGTCTGTCTGTCCTGGCCCTTACCTAAGTTTGTTTTTATTTTATATTCAGAGAAATTATGTCCTTACATCAATGCACTTATTTCCTTAAATTCAAGAACCAAACATTTTTCTCCCTACAATTTGAAAGTTTTGTTGACTCCTTCAAGATCAAAATATTTTCAAGCGATAGTAATAATAGACTCCCGAAAATTGAGTCCGAAAAAACTACGTCAAAAAAAAACAGAAAATTCTTGATATCAGATATTTTCTCATTTTTTGGATTTTTGAATTTTTGTAGAGTTTTTTGCATTAATATAAATGGCAACAAAAAAAATATATTCTTTTTGGAAGAAAGCTAAGTTTCATAACAACTTCGTACATTTCTTCATGAAAGGAATAAAAACCCTCTAAAATATTGTGTTTAGCTCTTAAATATGGCATATTTAGAAAACTGTTAGAATCTTGGAATGCGTTCATAATAAGAAAATCTACTACATTAAATAGTTAGACTATACCTTGGTGGACAATAGCGTTCTAAAATAATTTAATAACTAAAGTTGTCACTTTAGCCCTTGAGATGCGTACATTTAAGGTTAAGATGCACATTATGTTATTTAAGTTAAAGTTATGAGTCAAGACAGTCAGTTTCTGGTAGACACAGTAAACTAGATTTTAAAATATTTAAAACACAAGAATGAGGGTTTAAACATTAATGAGCAGGGCCGAATTAAGGGGAGGGCAATCGGGGCCTCGATAAACGGGGGGCCCCCACAATAGAGACTTCGGAAATTTTTTCTTCAAACTCCTACTATAGTAAACGTCTTTTCCTTTGATATGCATTTTTCTTAGTCTTTTACCTTTACCTACAGCCTACAGTACTTTTTAAATGCATGATTATTTAATCTTAACTAACAGAAGTCTATATTTGCTTACTCCAAACAGGCAATCAGTGAAATATCGAAATCATATGACAATGCTGCAAACATGAGTGGCAAATACAAGCGGATGCAGGCTCTTATTTTGGAGAAAATAATGTTCTCCTTGGGTCATTCTCTAAATTTAGTGGGAAACCAGCTACTAACTATTGTCCATCGGCTGTTCAATTCCTTGATTTCGTGCACAATTCATAAACCATTTTCACAGCCATCACGGAGCGGCACCGAATTCTGATTGGGAAATTATCGGAGAAGAAAAGCGGACAGTTTTTAGTCATGAAAAAGTTCACCGACACTCGTTGGTCTTGTCGAGCTGAAGCTACGTAAGCCTCTAACCAGCATATCTTCAAATAAAGAGCAAAAAGACATCGTGAGGAATGAAGCAACGCACCTTCTACAGAAGATGAGTGGTTTTGAAACCGCTTTGTTTACAACATTTTGGAACGATATCTTGGAGCGACTCAACGCTAAAAACAAGATTTTGCAAGACGCGAAAATGATTCTTGAATTGGAAATGCGTGCACTAGAATCATTGAAATCTTTCGTGGAATCTAAACTAAATGATTTTGATATCCTCGTATTTAGCAGCCAAAAAAATATCCAATACTGACGAATATGTACAATCACGCACACGCACCAGAACGAGAAATGTGAGGTTGAAACCGCTTGATTAAAGGAAATCACAAGACGCAAATCGGTCACCCAAGGAAAAATACAAACTATCCGCCTTTATCCCAGTGATTGACCAGCTATCCGTTTCTCTTACTGATAGATTGCATGCCTATGAAGCTTTACACTCGAGGTTTGGATTCCTGAATCACATAAAGAAGATGGATGCTGAAAATGTTCACGCTGCAGGAGAGACATTGGTAAAAGTGTATCCGAATGATTTAGAGCCTAGTCTTGGTAATGAGTCGGTTCAATTTGTATCTTTGATTGATTTATACAAAGGAACAGATCAATCACCGGAACTATTTTACTAACAAATTCTCAAAAGTCAAAATTTCGGAGCTAAATTCCCCAACCTCGAAATTGCATTGAGAATGTATATGGTTTTGATGGTAACAAATTGCACTGGATATGGCTCATTTTCAAAAATGAAAATTATAAAAAAGAGGCTGGGATGCGACCCACACTGATAACTTCCCATCCCGTGTGTCGATTTTTCTTGCTTAAAAGTTTGTCTATATGTACTCGTATCAATTTTTACCAAATTTAGGTACTATTTTTTGTAGATTTTATATTTGTATGAAAAAACGGACTGTTGGATTTTTGTATAAAAATTACTGAATATCGAAAACAATATTTTCTGTGAAATAAAATATGTTTGAAGCCAATATTTTTAATTTTTGAAAAGCTATTTGAGCCGAAAGTAAATTTTTGCCAAGTTTTAGTATTGTTTTTTTTTAGAGTTTTATTTCTTGTTAAAAAAATTATCAATTCGAATTTTTAAAAAATTTTACCAAATGTTGAAAATAATATTTCTTATAAGATGAAATTAGTTTGAAGCCAATATTTAAAATTTTTGAAGATATTTGAGTCGAAAATCAATTTTTACCAACTTTTATACATTTTTTTTTTAGGTTTTTATTTTTTGTAAAAAACTGTCTATTCGATTTTTCTCAAAATTTGTCCTAATGTTGAAAACAATATTTCTTATAAGAAAAAATTAGTTAGAAGCTATTATCTCAAAGTTTTTAAAAGATATTTGAGTGGATAATCATTTTTTACCAACTTTTGTTAAATTTTTTTCGGTTTTTAATTTTTTGTAAAAAAACTGTCAATTCGATTTTTTTCAAACTTTAACTGAATATTAACAACAAGATTTTTTGAAATATAAAAGTAAATTAAAGCCAATATCTCAAAGTTTTGAAAAGATATTTGAGTCGAAAATCAATTTTTACCAACTTTTATACATTTTTTTTAAGTTTTTATTTTTTGTAAAAAAACTGTCAATTTGATTTTTCTCAACATTTTCGAAAATGTTGAAAACAATATTTCTTATAAGATAAAATAATCTTGAAGCCTAAATTTCAAGTTTTTGAAAAGATATTTGAATCGATATTCAATTTTTACGAACATTGAGTAATTTTTATTTTTTATAAAAAAACTGTCAATTAGATTTTTCTCAAAATTTTATCAGATGTAAAAAACATTATTCTTCGTTGCGCAAAATTGTTTTAGAGATGAAATCATATTTCAGTCGTAAAATTTTGGAGGTGGCAAATTTTGTTTTTTCAGTTTTATTGATTTATAAAGAAAACCGTTATATTGATTTTTTTCAAAAAATAAATCTGTTTGGTATTACTTTACAATATATTATATAAAATTTAATTCAAGTCTCTAGCGTTTTTGGTTCGTAAGATATTTAGGGTTAACCAAAATTTTCACCTTTTTTTCGAACTGCTATGGTAAAAAAAAACCACCCACGCAATTTTCTTGATAGCCCATTCTGCATCTTTCTGCCTTATTATCTGTATATCAAAATTTATTTGAAGTTGATATCTCTTCTGGTTCTTGAGCTATGGAGGACGAAAAAACGTCGCGAACGAACGTACGTACACGCGCACGCACAGACATCTTTCTAAAAATCTTTTATTTCGACTCTAGGTACCTTGAAACGTCGAGGAATGTCAAAATTTTCAATACTTAAGTAATCTACCTGGTTCCACATTAAATTATTAATTGAAAAACTCAAGTGAAAAAAAATGGTTTACTTTAATTTGAATATAATTTGGGGCTCCTTTATTTCCCCGACGCCTCTAGACCTCTAAATCCGGCCCTGTTAATGAGCTTTAAACCTTATCTCTTACAATTTTAGTTCTTTTGTTAAAATAAGCGTGCATCAGATTCAAATGATATCCAACCAAATAAAAACGACTGCGATCTGATAATGAAGATGACACCATACGCAGCAGATATTTAAAACTCAAAACACTGGTTTATATTTTTGAAACACCAACAGTTGAACCATCTCTCCCAGTTTCACCAATAATTTCGTCTTATCTTACAACATATAATACCCATTTACTATGAGCTTAACATCTTAACTTCAAGATTAATGTTTCAAAGTTTCACCCTCTTTCAATATTTTTGTTTCATTATCCCGCATAGAAACTGTTTCCTGTCCTTATCCCTTCGCTGCTTCGCACGTGGCCTATTCAATATATGATATGAATCTTTGATTCAAGCAATTATTCGCCAACCCCACTAACAAACGCCCATCTAACACACAAAACGTCAGGTTATTTGGGATAAGTCATTCGTTATCCTCTGCATGCGCTTGTCTTCCGTACTTGTACTTCCCATTCCCATCTCGATTTAACAAAATCTATCTTTTCCCAGGGAGAAAGAGAGAATTTGAGCTTAAATTAACAACAACGGACTCCTTGGAGTCAGAGTCAGAGTCAGAAGCCCTATTCCAGATTCGAATCAGCACACGACATAACTAAAGAATTCAACGGAACGGCGCCCATAAATCTACAAACCGACAGTTGAACTGGACACTGAAGACTGAAGGTTGCAGGGATCATACAGGGTTGCATGCAGCACCATCTAAGATAGGATAGCAGCAATAGCCATGTACCTACTATAAAAGTTATGCGGCAGACGAAGTGGCAGTAGTACGAGTACGTATATAGTAGTAGGAGAACAACAGCACGTGCATCGATAAGGAGCCCGAACCGTAGCCCAAAACTTTCCACAACTCCCTACTCCTGCCAACATTTTACAAGAGTTTGTATACAAAACAACTGTTAGTGTTCGGGGGAGATCCAAATCGGGAGACTTCAGACTTTCCAGCATCTGAGCGACATGAGAGAAAATGCAAATCATCCAAGATCCGAGATCCGAGAGTGTGGCTCTGTCTCTGGCTGAATCTTTTGGTCCTCAGTCGCTGGTCGTCGCTCGTCGTCGGTCCTGTACATGCAAATGCAGTTGACATGGCAACATGGAGACAAGACTTTGTCCACTGTAGTATATATGTTGGATTGGATTGCTGTGACTCCATCGCCATCGTTGGACAAGGTGACTTTTTCGTGATTTGCGATTTTTATCAACAATATGAAATAATCCAGAGTAACAATATTGTTACGCTGAAAAGACCCCAGCTGCCTTTTTTGAGACTCCTTTTCTCTCCTACTCCAACTATACATGACTTAGACTTGGGAACTTGAAATGGAAACCGGGAACAAAAAAGTGCATGCTTTTCGCTGGGCTTATCTACCAGTCCAGTCTCCTCCAGTATTATTCAAAGTGTGTCGCACGCTGCTGCTGCCTGATGTAGAAAGCACTTCGTAGCGTAATCCTTGTTTTGAAGTGGAGTTTCTCTTCGAATTTAGCGAATTTAAGTTTACTTTTGTATGCTCGCAAAAAAAAGTATAGGTATAAGGCATCCCCCCTGCTGGGCACGAAGTGTTTGTTATGGCTCCAGCAACTGGCGATGGGGCACAGGGAAAAAAGGTTTCATTTTGTTGTATGGCTGCTGCCAACTGGTGGTATAACTCTGCGTTAAACAAGACAAAACAGAATGAAATGATTTAAAACCTTTCTGATCGAACGATAAACTATCTGATTCCATTGTGGGCCAAAACATAAAAATGTTTGCGGACATGAATCACAGAGTCCGAATCCACACTACGACTAAACCAGATGCGAAGAGTTACGTTTCGTGGCAGCCAGTTGTTTTCAGTTGGCTCAATTTACACACAGCTCAAGGAACTCTGCAGCTAGCTTTTTGAGATGCCTAAAGAGGTACCGCTAGATTAGCGTTGTTCATTGTTTGTTTAATTTTTGTACAGAGATGTCCAAAAATGCTCCAAAAAATAAAAAACATAGCATGATGGTTGTTAATTCGTGAGATTTAAGCTAATTTAATGAAGGATTGGAAAAACATTTCAGAAAATTCACAGTTCGGCAGGTTAGATTAGACTTTTCAGTTTTAAGCTTGGCTTACTTAGCGTTTTGACTATTTCTTACCCTTACGTCAGATTTCCATAAAAATATGAAAGGTACAGCTTTTATAATAGTTTTAACTTTTCAATGAACTATACATACGTCTTCAGGAATCCAGAGCGTAAAATAGGAACAAAAAAATAAAATTACGGTAAGAAAGAAATGTGATATTTTGGCTACAATAAAAACTATATATATATACGGCAAAAAGAAGAAGACAGTACAAATGTCTGGTCCTTCGGAAAAAACGCGAGAGATTCTTCCTCTTCCTCGGTTCCTAAGGTCTTCTTTTCTAGGTGGTTCCCCGCTGCCAGAGATTGTTATGGTCCGCCTGATAAACTTGATATGATTTAATAGAACCAATAGTCTTTCACACTCGTACTGTAGACTATAGCTAAAGTTCTAAAGAATCTAAACTATGGCCGCTTTTGTTTTGAAGATGTCTAGGTAGGTAGGTAGAAATGCGATCTCAAGTCAACTTAGCCTGAGACCCAATTAGCGCTGTAGTGCTCACTTTTGATACCAAAAACTCGTTTGACCTGTGAGAGAAGGGGAAAGATTTATAGAGAAGCTTTATAAAGATAATCTTAGAGCCATTTTGTCGCATTGAGAAAAAAGATTAGGTCTCTAATCTTTGTCACAGATAGCTTATCAAGTTCGTGAAAGAATGCTTTTCCAAAGTATTTCATTCTAGTGTTTGCCAAAACAGGACAGTTGTAAGAGATAGCCAACTTCTCTGCATGAACTCCTTTAGGCCAATTTCCGGTACAAACCGCACAAATCCTGGCTATGTCATTGCCTTGGCCTGCATAGAAGATCGTTTGTATGCGTTTTATTATAGGTGGGCTATATCTTCCTAGATATAATGCAGTTGGGTAAATTGTTCCACCTTCGGTTTGATTCAGTTTGGTAGATAGAAAAGATTTTACCCTTCATAGCGCAAAGAGAAAGTTAACCATTTCCGCAAGTGAGCTATGAAGGGCCGATCCTTGCCTGGCTATGTCCCGGAACCCAGATCAGGGTGTGACACCGAGTTTAATATTCAGGCTCGCAAGCTCATCGCGACATTGCTGGATCAATTTAGATGAGCATGTGGCCGAGTTAATGGCTTTGACAGCTGCCTGACTGTCTGTAAAGATAGCCGCATTCCGGTTTTGGTTTGGGCTTTGTTTAAATATCTTACATGCCTCCCTTATTGCCAGCAGTTCAGCCTAAAAACCCTAGCAAATTCAGGAAGCCTAAAGGATTTAGCTACATTTAGAGACTCAGAAAAGATCCCAGAACCAACTCCACAGTCCATCTTTGAGCCGTCAGTATAGATGGTTGTGTCGAAACCTATCTACACGATGTCATCCTCCCAATCTTCTCTGGATGGGAAAATAACCTTAAAACCCTTACTAAGGCTCAAAGTAGGAGTGCAGTAGTCAGTGTCTACCGAGATAATATCTGAGGGAATCAATTTCGTTGTCTTGCTGTGACCATAAGGTTTTGACAACCAGCTGTTTGATTCCTTCAGCCTAATAGCGCTGCAGGAAACTATGTATTGTTATTGAAAATTGTCCTCGTCATTTTCCTAAGATTGGACAGTTCTTCATTCCACCAAGAAGGAAGGGTTTTACGTCTATATTTAACTGGGCAAAGAATCTAAAAGCTTTACTTATAGAAGTTTCAAAGGTTTTCACCTTTGATTCAAGGTCTCCTATCGATTCAGTGAGATTCGGTAAGTTGCTTGGTTTGGAATTAGACGAAGCTGATGCTTTTCAGTGATCCATAATTTATCTCACCGAACAGTGAAACAAATCCTGCCATCGTTTTGGGGAAAGTACGAATATTTGGCTCGATATTTCAAAAATTTGATAGATTTTGGCTTTAGGCTCCCTTATCGAAAATGCGTGCCCTGACTTTTGTAAAACGATACTTTAACAAATAAGAAATTAACCATCGGACTGTTTAATGCAAGAGGTATTGGATAGATTGAAGTCTCGAAAATCACAAAATAAATACTAGCATACCCCAGGGCTACGTCCAGTCTCCCACACTCTTTCTTATTTTTATTAATGATCTCCTGTCTTTATCGTCTAATCCACTTACCTTCTTGCTGACAAAAACAACCCCAGCTTTTCATATTCTTTTCTAGATTAACAACTCAGCTTTCGGAAGTGCATCTTTAACAGCAAACTCATCAAATTTTGCCCTTGATAGCTTTGTTTAATCGAGAATATGACATAAGTTAGAATTGTATGCTTCAAAAACTCAAAACCTTGAGTTTCACTTGTATCAAAGAAACTAAACAGCTCAAAATTCGGAATCTCTTATGGAAAGATAACATTCGTGTTGTCCTTAAAAATAGAACGAAATATTTAAGTTTCCTGAGTTACTGTTACGAACAAAGCTAGAGCATAATTTCTGTAACTAGACTAATGGCAACTCCTGTAACTTTCTTACAGAAGTCTCCGTTACAGTTTGAATGAAGAGCGTTTAATTTTTGAAAATAACATCGTTCAATCATTTATCATTATAGAGATTCGTTCTTTAGCTGTACTAAGCGAATGTAGAATTAGCAAAGCTTTAAAAGCACCAAAAGCCGCAACTCCAGAATTAGATATTCCTTGATTGTTTAACGATTTCTGTTTCGGCTCACTTTCTGAACATTACGAAAATAAAATACTGTTCTCCAAATTGAAACATGTCTCTTCTTTGGAAAAACAAATTAAAAATTATGAAGTCAAGCTATTTTCACCCTTTTATGATCCAACAACCATATCCGTCTTCACTCATTTAAAATGCAACCAATATACGTACCTAAGCTCGTAGCTCTTTTTTTTTGTTGAAAAAGGAAACGTTTCACCCATTCCACTTTAGAGTCATTGTCGTCTTCGGTCTTCGTCGGTCGTCTTACCATACCACACATCACCGGTTGTCTCGTGTCACAATTTAAATAAAAAGACATTAAAAAAAGCCATTCATCCGTTTTCCATCAGACATTGTATTTGCTGTTGTTTTTCGTTCCCTTATTTATTTCTATCTATAATCAAATTCATTTCTAATTTTAGATTAGAAGACCACCACCATACATATGCTTAGCAGAACACGAGTTGAACATTTCCGGTTCCTGCAATGAATGCAAATCAAACCAAAAGACACTCAAGTCGTACCACCATATATAAAAATCCATAGACTTATAAGTCTATGTCCAATAAAATCCAATCCACACCCACTCCAACAATTATCACCCAATTGACTACACATACCTTGGAACAACATTTTTGTACAAGCAAGACGCAAGACGCGAGACGCTGACGGACGATCGGTGGTGGTGGCGATGGGGAAGACGACGACGCGACGAAGCGACGGATTTAACCGATCCTAATGCAAGAGCATTCAGCATGCGTTTAAGTTTACGTTTGCGTTAGCGTTAGCGTTTAGTTTACCATATCTAATCGAGTCTATTTTTAAACTTAAGCCAGACCTCTGGAACATGGTGTCTCCAACTCCACTTGTGTATTATTGTGTTGTTCACTCCAAACCACCAAACTCCATCCAGCCATGGTTCTCTGGAAGTCTTAAGTACGAGCCTCAAGTACGAGTTCGTAGCCATGTCAACTACGTGTTTTGTAAAGGTGTCCAACAGACTTCGAGTTCGGGCAGCAGCAGGCAGCGAAGTGCAACAGTTCGCAGCTATCCAGCACCAGCTATCAAGAGGCGACGCATTCGTTGTAAATAATCAGCACTAATCACCGCCAATCAACGCTGGACTTTGAAGCCTCATCACGTACTTTGTGCGCACAGGAAACGTCTCCGCCATGCATCGTTCAAGACTCCGCCATCTATACCTTACCTACCAACTCTATTGGAATATTGTTGTTGTTTCGTCGTATTTGCTTGCTGCTAAGTCGTTGTCGTCGTAGATGTCGACGTCGTCGTTGTTGTCACCGTGCGGCCGGTCGAGTCGGCCGTGTCCCGTGTATGAGCCAGGTCCAAGTCAAGTCGTCGATGCGAGCAATGTTGTTGTCTTCTTGGTAAAACGTGCTATCGTCTGGGGGCGATAAATTTTCATTCGCTCGATAATAGGAATTTATGTCGACATCGACTGACGTCGCGTCTTGGAGACACGGACGACACTTGGGATCTATTACTTCGGTTTCAATCCCAAATACCCAAGTAGGATCTGGGGAACAGGAGGGGGGCTTAAACAATTGTGTGTACTCTTACAATGTGTATTGTACTCGAGTACTTGTACACTGTGGTCTATTTTAAAAGGTGCGCTATTGGTGCGCAGAGAGCGTGGACGAGACCGCACTATTATAGGCGGCAATGTAACGTGAACGTAATCGATAATAATCGGAATATTGACGGTGATTTGTTGGAGACATTTTTCCATCTTTTGTTCTCCAAAGTCTTAACAAGCCGGCGATAATGCGAAACAATCAATTAAAAGAGCTGCCGCCTCGCCGCCAATGATGATGGTGATGGCCTGGCCACAAAACTGATATGTACGCCAAGTATTTGCTTCTTAATAAAGCTTTTGAGGTGACGGACGGACGTGAAGTGGTGGAGAGATGTTTTATTGTTTTACATTCATACATATTTGTGCACCTGGGCTTCAGATCAATTCTTCGACTTTGGGACTATAGGCTTAATTGGATAGAGAGTAGAGATGGTTGATTTGAATGAGAATAATATTTAAATTGGATTTTTTTTAAATTCTTTATTTTTAATGAGGTTGATGTGGGTAAGGTTCGTTTTTTGTTGACGGTTGTGTGCGAGACACGATTTAGTACACCGCTGCTTTGCAAAGCAGAAATTTAGATCCGGGATTGTGAAGTATGATTGCGTCAGAGACAGAGAGTATACCTATAAAATATTTGACAAATAAGCTGTCAACTTAAATAAGGTGTATGTGTTACTGCGGTGACAGCTAAAAATTATGCTATAATGAAGATCTTAAAAGGAATATAAAAGATTTGTTTATTTAAGGTGATGTTTACATTGGACCTTTTTGAAAGACGACTCATTTTGACGTTTCATCATCAGTTTATTTCGCATCCACCCATATTTGTTAAAATTAAAAATAGATGCTTAATGGCTGAAACACAAACACGCTTCAACTTCAGCTTCGTCTGCGTTACGATGGGCCTGCTTCGAGGTTGCTTTGAATGGCATTTCTAACATGACATTTCTTAAATGACACTTCTGTCATTAGTAGCGTGTTTGTGTTTCAGCCGTCATTGTTCTTTCTTTGTCTGACACTTCAGTCGGATACAAATAACATGATAAAACTGCAAATTGTGGCTTCTCAATGTAAATACCGTCTAAAATTGTATAATATGACAAATATTTAAAAATGTACTTATTTGTCTTAAATTTACCCATTTGACCGAAGCGTATGTGTCAAAACATTATGGAGAACAGTTTTTAGTCTGCTAAAGCCCGATTTTTATTTTGAATTCTATTTTGTTATATTGTTCTATTTTTCTATAACACATTAAAACCAAATTCATGAACCTAGTTTGACAACTCCTACTCTCACCTTCACATGGTGAACATCGGGTGCCTAGTACCTCAACTGGAGATTGGGTTCCAACCCCAATGGAAAGTTGTTGGGGGCAGCAAACGAGAGAGGTGGGGAGAGGTGTTTCCACTAAGGCACCTCTCCTTATCCAGACGGCAGCGGAGGAATTCCCGAGATGGAATTAACGGTGGCGTCTACAGTTCCAGTAAGGTTGAACTACTAAGTGAACACCTGATAGGGCTTCTTGGACTTACTCGAAGCCCAGGCCTGTAAGGAGCGGTTTTATCCGCCTCCCCATCCTTGGAGTTATACTTAGGATCTGGCCCTCCAGGTTGGAGGTTGTGCCGTCGGGGTGACTTCCTGGCCACGTAAAAGCTTTCATAGTTGCGAAGCACCAACAAGCCTCGGATACGGACGGATTTACTATTGACAACCAACGCAAACGAATAAAGAACAACGAACTTCGGATATGCACGTGGAATGTTAGGTCCCTTAACAGACCACGTGCGGCCGAAGAATTAGCGGAGGCTTTAGAACGATATAAAGCAGATATCACCGCCATCCAGGAAATACGATGGGATGGGCCGGGCAAAAAGAGGATGAAAAACTGCGATATCTACTATGGTGACTGCTACCACGAAAATCTACAGCTCTTATTTGGATGCGGATTCGTCATCGGAGCCAGACTTAGGCAAGAAGTCTTGAGCTATAGGTGCATCAATGAGCGCCTCATGACCATACGCATCAAGGCTAAATTCGGCAACATTAGCCTGATATGCGAGCACGCCCCCACAGAAGAGAAAGGCGACAACACCAAAGATATGTTCGAGCTCTTAGACAAAACATATGAGCAGTGCCCTAGCTACGATATTAAAATAGTCCTGGGCGATTTTAATGCCAAGCTAGGAAGGGAAGACATCTTTGGTGGAATAATCGGGAAGAACAGCCTGGCGACAACACTTCCGACAATGGATTCAGGCTCATAGATTTTGCTGCGGGTCGAAACGTCATGGTAGCCAGTACGCGTTTTCCACACCTCAACATCCACAAAGAAACTTGGACTTCTCTAGATCAATCTACCGTCAACCAGATTGACCATATTGCGATCGACGCCAGACACGCTGCCAGCATCATGGATGTACGAACTTTCCGAGGAGCTAACATCGACTCGGACCACTACCTCGTTGTAGCCAAGGTAGCACTTCGGATTTCCAGACCCAAGGCAAGACAGGGAGGTGCTAAGAGAAGATACAACGTCGAACGGCTACAATCGCCAGAGATCGCCAAATCCTTTTCCGACCGAGTTACAAGTAACCTCTCTCGAAGTTCTCTGCCGCCAACACAATGTAAAACAAGTGGCAACATTGCCAAGATGCAATCAGAGAAGCCGCCTCTGATGTGTTGGGTTTCAAACAGCCACCAACAAGGAACCCCTGGTTTGAGGAGGAATGTCGGCAGGCAAATGCAGCCAAACAAGAGGCACGCAAAGTGGCGCTGCATAAAAGGACGAGAGCTGCTCGTGAGCTCTATGAGCAGAAGAGGCGAAGAGAAGTGAAACGAAATTCACAGGTACATAAACCTAGAACCGAAGGCTGCAAAGACGAAAGTGGAAACATCATAGTGGAACAGCAGTCAATGCTGAGGATATGGAAGGACCACTTCTGCAGACTGTATAACGGCGATGAAGAACTGAATTCCGCTGTCAGGCATGATGACCCATTCGATATAGACGACGAAAGCCAACAATCCCGTCCTCACGACTTAGACGAAGTAAAGATTGCCATATCTAAGTTGAAGTCTAATAAAGCCGCTGGAGCAGATGGCTTGAATGCCGAGCTCTTTAATGCAGCTGGGGATAAGCTGGTTGAGAGCATGCACCAACTTATCTGTAAGATATGGTCGGAAGAAAGCATGCCCGATGAATGGAACCTCAGTATTGTTTTCCCGATCCTGAAAAAAGGAGACCCTCTAAACTGCACCAACTATAGAGGAATCAGTCTACTTAATATCGTCTATAAAATCTTCTCTGCCGTAATATGTGAACGTCTAAAGCCCATCGTCAACAACCTGATAGGTCCTTCTCAGTGTGGTCTTAGACCAGGAAAGTCCACAGTTGATTAAATATTCACATTACGGCAGATCCTGCAAAAAACTCAAGAACACCAAATCGACACCCACCATCTTTTCATCGATTTCAAGGCCGCATATGACAGCATCTACAGGGACGAGCTGTATAGAGCCATGTCTAGTTTTGGCAGGTGATGCGCTGTCATGCGATTTTTTTAACATCGTGCTTGAAAGAATAGTGCAGAGCTCACACGTCAACACTAGAGGCACTATCTTTCAAAAGTCTGTCCAATTAAGACATATGCTGATGACATTGACATAATCGGAAGAACTCAGCGTGATGTCAATGGGGCTTTTGTGAGTATTGAGGCAGAAGCGGCAAAAATGGGTTTAACGGTTAATGAGGGCAAAACAAAGTACATGCTGTCGTCTAGAAAGGACATACAACACCGACGTTTTCGTCAAAACGTCACAATCGACAGACGTAACTTTGAGGTAGTCAAGAACTTCGTCTACCTAGGCTCCTCTGTAAACGCAGAAAACAACACCAGCGCTGAGATCAAACGCAGAATAACTCTTGCTAACCGCTGTTTCTTTGGACTAAGAAAGCAATTGAGTGGTAAAGTCCTCTCTCGAGGAACCAAAGTGTTGCTATATAAGACCCTTATCATCCCCGTCCTGCTATACGGTGCAGAAGCATGGACCATGACAAAAGCGGATGAAAGCACCTTGGGTCGCTTCGAGAGAAAAGTTCTTCGAAGGGGAGTGGAGGAGAAGATGGAACGACGAACTGTACGGGCTGAACAGCGACGTAGACTTAGCCAGAAGAGTAAAAGTCCAACGACTAAGATGGCTGGGTCACGTAGAGCGCATGGAAACCAATGCTCCGGCCCGGAAAGTCTTCGAATCCGCACCCACAGGACAGCGCAGTAGAGGAAGACCGTGGATCAGGTGGCGCGCACAAGTGGAAGGTGACCTCACCCAACTTGGCGAAACTGGAGACATCTAGCTAGGGACCGAGCTAGATGGAGAAGTTTGTTGGGTGAGGCCCTAGTTCACACAAGACTGTAGCGCCACCTTAAGTAAGTAAGTAAGTAAGTTTGACAGTTGTTTTTGTTTCGAAAAACTTAATGACAAACGATTCATATAAAAAGGCAAAGGATATTAAAGAGAATAGCAAGGAAAAAGACAAAAGCAGAGAGAAACGTCAATTATATGCACCGAGAATTTTCTTTTTCGATTTTCTTCCGTCTCTTGTTTTTGAATTTGTTTTCTCTTTTAATGTTGTTGAAAGTGTCGAATATGTATCCAGCTTACTGTTGCAACAACTGACATTTGACATTTCTGTTGGAATAAATCTCGGAGTTCTGTTTAAAGTCTTAAAATTTAATTGACAGCAGGTTATTGACTTTCACAAATAAAACGTTTTACAATTTCAAATATGCAAATGATTCATTATGTTTCGAATTTGTGAACTTTTATATGATTTTTTAAAAACCGGTAACTTCTCACTATAACCATAGAGAGGCCATTTAATTATGTGATAAAGAGGATAACACCTGCAGTGACTTGAAATTTAGTCGGCAAACCAAGGCTTCACTTCACCACCGTGAACCGTGAATATGTTAACATAAAAAAACAACAAATTGTTGCTATAACCCAGGTACGAATAGGTATAACCAAACCATACATAAACTATGCATTCTCTTCATTCCCTAGTGTATAATGTATATATAAGATATAGCCTAGCTATCCGTAATGTGCCTTACATCTCTCCGATCCAAATCATCATAAACGAACAGAACCCAACCCAAACGGGGCAGCACTTCCATAAACAACAATTCATCGAATTCCATTTAAGGAGTCTTCTCTCGTTGTTTTTATTTTTTTTTTGTTTGGATTGCCTCTGGAGTCTGGAGGATGGATGAAGGCAAACTGCATAAGATGCGATAAAAAGCTATAATAAAAAAATCTCTTCACTTGCAAGGTGGTCCAACTTCGGTTCGGTTGTTGGTTGTATTTTGAAAGAGTGAATATAATGAAATGCAAACCCATTTACAATTCGCAATGAAATATTTTAATAATAATTGCTTCAGCTGCAATGACCAGAGAATATGCCGCCACGCCGGCCGCCGCTTCCATAAACCATGAAAAGAGACATATAAGTTGCTAGAAACCAATGCCATGGTGCTTAAGCGATCTGCCCAGGACTTTGATATTTTATACCAGTTGACGAATATTAACCCTGGAAGGTATATTTACCTATGTGTGGCGCCATAAGCTTATCATCATTCTTTCGACTCGACTATGAAGGGCTAAATATCGCATCTATAAGAACTTAAGTATAGGAAAAATTGCATTGTCAACTCCATATTTTGACTCAGGTATTTATTCCAAAAAAGGTAAAAGCTTAAAGCCCATACGAGCAAAAGTGACTTGCTCTTGATTCCGACAAGAATCTCAGATATTTCTTTGACATTTTAATAGATATAATAACAAGCACATCAGTTGGTTTATTGCCCAGGTAGGTAGAGTAACCCTGATTGAAGTTGACTCAGGGGTGACTCAATTTCAATTCCCCAAGAGATATGGCAATCAGATATCGACAGTAAGGAAATAGTGATTTTCTCTGTTCAAGACTTGAAACTTAAACCACATCGCTCAGTAAGCTTTTGATAACAGTCAGGATAATATATTTAGAAGGATTAATGGCTGAAACACAAACACACTTGAGCTTCGGCTTCCCCTGACGTTTGCCAGTTCAGCCATAGGAATTCAATGCATGCTATCACTATAAAGCTTCGATTTCACGTTTAATTTGACAAAGGAAAAGTACGTAACGTTACGTAATGTGACTCCAAACGGAAGCTTTAGTTTAAATTTTCTGAACATTTGCTTTGTCTGACAGCTCAACGGCTGTAAAAAAATCAACAAATAAAATATTTGCTCTTTGGAGAGATGAAATAATAGAAATGTCATTCAAAGCAACCTCGATACATTCCCATCATAACTCAGACGAAGCTGAAGCTGAAGCGTGTTTGTGATTGAGCCATTACAAAGCAAGAACTCATAAACTTTAGCATTTCAGTTTCTTATAAGCCCATTTGTTGAAGCCTCACTTAGCACTTTGTACTAAAGAAAACTACGTTACGTTACATTTTTCGTTATGGCATTTTTCTATACGAATATATACTGAGACATGCGTTTGATATGTTCATAAAGTCACATTTGTAAACGAACAAAGCCAAATGAACTGCAGAAGATATGTTTATAAACTTCATAAATGACAACAGCATCAATTAAATTGTGCCTACATATTTTTTGACTGCAGAAAGCGTGAACAAAAAAATTATCATGGACAAGAAATTCAATTCTGAAAAAAAAAAAAAAACAATTGGGAGGACAGTGCTTTTTAATATTAAGAAAATTGATTCATTCTTCATCTTAGATGTTTTGAATGTCAAAAAAAATCCCTGGTGACGGCCATTTCTGATTTTTGTCTGACATTTTATGAACATTTCCACAGGATTAACGTGTGTCTTTATACAACGAAGCAGGAAAATGTTTGTACTAACACAAATTTTTGACGTTTATAAAAACACCCATAGTTCTTGCTATTAATGTAAAATAAAAAGTTTAAAATTAGATTTTAAATTGATTTACTCATTGAAAGATGTCTTCAAAGTTAGAAGTTAGAGTTTTTCACCAGATTTAAGATCAAAACGAAAATCTGAATTAACTAAAAATCCATGTTTTGTAACTAATTAATAAACACCAAGATAATAGAACTTGTAAAAATAGTTCAGTTGTAACTATTGCACCGGATGCATTAGGATTCAAGAAAACCATAATCATCGTGAAAAAAGCATGCAACATGATTGTTGTTGTCAATGGTTTAACAGTTGAAAATGTCAAACTGTTTTGACATTTCTGTTCATTAAGGACTGGTAATTTATAATGAATCGTTCAACGTCAGAACAACGGCAAAGTTTTCAAATTGTAGGAATTTACTTTTTTTTTAAAAAAATCGTTTGTGAAGTTCATAAAGCACTTCGTCCATTTTACTTTGGCATTCAATCTAGATGCTTTTTCAATATATACAAAATGTCTGTAAATGGAACTAAGGTAATTATCAAGCCTCTAGCGAATCACCGTTATAAACATTTAAGCTTCTTGCACATGAGCTACGAACCAAAAATACTCCATTTACCAAGATCGGAATCTTTCGTACGTTTCACTCTCCCAAACCCGTTTGTTTACATTGTTGTATTTGTAATTTTGAAAATTAGTCCATGAATAGATGTGAAAACAAACAACAAAAAAAACGATGCCGTGGGCTAGCGGCACTTTGCAAAGCAAAAACAAAATGGGGTGGTTAATATGTTTTTTCAAGTTTTTCTTTTTACTTTTTTCGATGAAAAAGTCAGTTTTAGGCTTTAATTTTGCAGTCATTTTGTTGATAGCGAACCAATGTACATTTTTGTCTTGAAAAAAACATGTTCAACATCATTTTATTGTAATTAATTCACTAATTTATAATAATCACTACAAAATTCTTTAAATTTCATAATTAACCTCGAATTATTGTATCAAAGATGCGTTCGAAGAACCATCAAATTAAGGGTGTGAGCGCAATTTATTGATTCTACTAAATTTTCGTTAATGAACGGCCCAAATATTTATTTTGCAATTAAAATCTTATTAAATTAATTAATCGAAGTATGTAAATAGTTTTCTCCATAATTTAAGTTTGGGACTATTTTTAAATTTCATTTTGATTAATAAATATTAAATTAAAAAAAAAAAGAGTTATAAGCGAAAAATACCTTAGCTATGCATAACATTCTTGATTGATGGAAGCGTACGTGTATTTGCTATCAAACAAAACTATATAACACATCAAAGGAACATCAATGTTTAAAAAAAAATAATCAGAACAGTTATAGCGAACCCTTTTAATAAATGCAGAGCGAATAAAATGCAAATTTTGACATTTATCACAAAATTAAAATGTCAAAAACCGTTCTGAATTCATGCAAAGCTCATTCAAAAGATCATGTATTCGACTTGAATTATTATTCTTGACGTACAGAAGTTTTTTTTAGTAAATTCCCACAGTTTAACGCATAATATAATTTTCATTGGTTCCTTAAAAATGTTTAATTACCAAAGTTCAAGTTTACTTATTATTGTTTGAAGTGTATGTTTAGTAAAAATGCTGCTTATAATGAACAAAATAATGAGAATTAATGAATAAAATTAATTTGAAGTCAATGTCTTCTATTATTCCCGAGACATCGAAAACCAAACATCAATTTTTACCAATTTTCCGTACTTTTTTGTATATTTTAATTTGTATGAAAAAAAAACGGATTTTTATTTTAAAAAAATGTGTGTCGAATGTCGAAAACAACATTTTCTGTGAGAATAAATTAGTTTGAAGCCTATTTTTTTAATTGTTCTAAAGATATTTGAGTTGAAAATAAATTGTTAACAAGTTTTAATAATGTTCTTTTTAGGTTTTTTTTTTTTGTAAAAAATCTACCAATTCGATTCGAAATCGACAAGTTCGTATTGGAATTGAATTCAAAATTCAATGAAATTATTGAAGTTTCATAATTCACCACGAAAAATAACAGTTAATATTCCGTAGGAAAATTTTCCAAAGTGCTTATTTGGGGTGCCTCCACACTTTGTTTAAATTGGTTTATACAAAATAAAACTAGCATTTTTAATATTATTGCATTTTAATAATTTCATTCCATTTGAGTGCTATGCACAGACAAAAACATCTTGTTTACTTCTTTAAGCGTTAAAATGATTGGTTGAATTTCAAAAAATACACAAAAATTGCAATGATTTTTCTTTAGCATTTTTGGTTATTATGCAGAATTATTCAACAGACTTGCTTATGTCTGTTTTGTTGTTCTACAAAGTATTGAGTTACACTTTGGTCCATTTCTAATTATACTTAACCAGTTGCAGCTCATATTGCGTTCGCAAATAATTTAAGTAAACAAAATACAGCACTAATAAATCATTAAATATGTATTTGGTCAGTTTTATTTTAAATAATATACATTTACAACATTTATTTGGATTTATATTTATTTTAAATAATATACATTTACAACATTTATTTGGATTGAAATTAAAAAGCTATACAAATCTTCCAATTTAAGACCATGTCAGCACTTCAGATTCTGTTGGTTAGGATTGTTTAGTTTTTGAACGAGGCCATAAAACATTCAAAATAAAGCCTTTAGATGTGCCTGCAGACTATAATGAAGCATTTTGATGGCCCGGAACACTAAATGTGAGAATGTGTTTGGTTTTTGCATCATTTCACGCACACTTTCTCACATTTAATGTGTCCTTAGCTTGTAGGCAAACCGAAATGTCAGTCTGAGATTCCGATCTTGGTAATGGAGTATTTTTGCTACGAACTGCGAACTACAAACTGTGGATGTGCGCATGTTTTGACTTTTCTTTCACATGAGCTTTTGTTTCTATTCGCAAACAGCGGCGAATTGTCAATTTATAATTACCCTATTCAACAATAAAAACAAGAGTGGTATAATTTTGAGGTTAAGTAGCATTCACATGAGCGTGACCAAAGAACGACGAATGACTTACAAAATGTGAGTTTATATACGTTTGAAGACATATTTCCACACAAATTTTTAACAAAACGATAGCAATATAGTTTCTATTTGATTTATGATGCGTACTTTTACTTTTCAATATCATATATTAATAAATTTAAGAAAACAAATTTATTGGTCGCGAAAATAATTGAAGTTGATACGAACTGTCAAACTTTATTCGCGTTCCACATTATCGACACTCCCAACGAATAAAATAATCGCACGTACTTAACCTTAAAAAAATCATTCTAGTCAAACTTTATTCGCGACCCATTAAAAACTCTCATGTAAAAGAAATGTCAAAATCGACGAATATTCGTTGGTCGTTGGTCGTGCTCATGTAAATAATGCTTTAAGTTGAGCGCGAACAATTTATTCGTTGCAGTGTGGACGGTATGTGGAACGGGAATAGAGTTTGGCAGTTCGTAGCAACCAAACGGCAATTCGTTACTACCAAATTGTTTTTACAAAATTGTCTTGTTTTAGAGAACAAAATGCAAATTTTATTATTTTAACATAAGTATGAATTGGTTTCTTATAACTTAAATGTGTTTTTGTTTGAAATTAACTTCGAAATGTGTAAAATCACGTTTGTTCGTCCATTCGTTCATTAGTTTTACGCCCTCATGTGCAAGGCCCTTTAGATTTACTATTTGGTGCAGTTTACACGCTGATGGCATCGTAGTTCTTAACTTTTTTTTTCAAAATTAGAGGAAGGAGCTACAGTCATAGTAAGTGCTATAGATAAGCATTTGATTTTTATATTTCCAAAAAGTAATCAGGTAATCCACTACGACATTTGGTTACAAGATTCTCAAATATACACTCAGAAAATTTAATTCCCAAAGGGATTTTTCAGAAGTCAATCTTATATAAATGTCGGTATAAATTTCACCCGCAATTATAAACCTACCTATTAATAAAAAAAAACTCTTAAAGCTGACGAGATTACTGCAAAACGCCTGCAAACGTCCAATGTTAAAACTTTAAATCTCTGTGGCCTGTGCTAATAATACGCTCTAACAACTTTACGATTAACTCTCCATCATCGGAGTCGGAGTCTTAGTCGGAGAGAGGCGCAAGACTTCGGAGACAGGCTCTCTATACGAATATATACTTAGACGATTTATTAACTTTATTTCTGGATCATTAGATCGAGTAACATAGACATTCATCACCTGGCATGCGCTTAACATAGATGATATGTAACTATCTACCTATCTAAAGCTAAGTGACTGTATATTTATTGCGCGGTGACGGTTAGACTGTTGTGTGGATCCTCTACCTCAACTCAACCTCTCTACAAAACCTAGAGACTAGAGTGAAATCATCTTGGTCCACAATGATGGCGTTGATGCCAACGGCAGAGAGATTTATCGCCGACAATGGGCGGACTGATTTTTATGTTCCAGCTTATCGCAAGCGGCACGATAGTGAATCCATGCGTCGTCGTCGTCGTCGTCTCTCGCGTTGAAACTATCTTAACTTAGATCGGCGACGGCGATTTGCAAATATGCACTAGTTTCATCATCAGCGAATGCACACTCCACACTGCACATGCAATCTCTGTATATCGCATGATGCATGTAGCATGCACCGCACAAGTGCAGATTCAGGTAGCTTTCAATCTGCGATTGCTTTGCTTTTGATTGCATGATGTCGTGTAGTTATATAGAAGACACTCTCTTCCATTTCATCTTTGGTGAAAGGTGTAAACTTTAACTGGAAATGTCCAAATGAAAATGTTGTATATTTTTCAGGTGTTCATATTTTAAGAAAAAATGCGTGCATCATTTAATTTTTCTTTAAACCTAAGCTCTTCTCGCAATCTAATTAAACCTTAACAGCCCAACTGTCAAACCCTATACCTACGCAAAAGCATTCATTAGTATCTTTAAAGTTTACCTAGGTATACATACCACCTATTCACACCGGACACAACGCGACGCCACCAATTAGGCACCGTTGTCAGGCGTTTGTACACAACGCAAATTCACCTATAAATTATTAAATTAAATTGTTAGCAATGAGATATTACGCGTCGCTTTTTGTACCTCTAAACTAAGACAAAACAAGTCCCCTCTGCTGTCTGTCTTTTCCAGTGTATATCGCATTGTCGAGTCGCGATAGCCACAAGCCAAGCCAGGATAACAAGGAGGTCGAGTCCCCCAGGCCACACTGGGTTTTGCGCACTATTCCGGCCATAAATTACTCACAATTTGCGGTGGCCATAACGCTGCGCTGCACCGCCGCTGCCACCGCCTGTTGCAAAACAACGCGATTTTAATCGCCTTACGAGAGCCAGACTGTCTGTAGAGCTAAGTATAATTTGCGGCGGAGGAGAAAAAGACAAATGATCAGACTTTGAGACGAACAGCAGAATGACATTGGTTGGGCCGGCCGTAGCCGTTTGCTATACAAATATTGCAAATAATGGTCCTCAGACGCTCAGACAACTGTGTAGACTCGTATATGCGTGTTACTTATTAATTCAGTCTCCACATCTATCTTAATCTCTTTTATATCAAACCAGAACGGGGGGCACCCACACGCTATAATATAAGCCCACAAATCGCCAACTATTATATAGCCGCCGTACTTAATGTCCAATTCCTCGACTGTGAGTGTAATTCGAAGTCCGTTTTGCTATCATGAGAGGAAGAAGTGTCATTTAATTAAATTACATTTACATGCACGAAATTAAATAGAAGTTATATTTTATTGAAGTAAAAACTTCATATTGATCTTTTAACAGTAGTTTTATGAACACCTGCGGTAGTGGTGGGATTTTACCCGGGCGCCATTTTACCTGCAAGATGAAGTAAGAACTAGCCAAAATGAATAAACACTGACTAAGCTCATGATATTTGCTTTAGTTTACCAAAGCTTCTCAGAAATTTCATACAAAATCAATCAATATAATTACAAAGTGCCTTAAGTTCATATGTCTACTGGCCGCCATTTATGAGTGAGTTTAATATATGGAAAAATTACCAAACATTGTTTGAGCTTGTGATTTTTATTTATCAGTTCCTACCCTAATTTTATCAAAAGAATGGCAAACTGCGTTTTTCCATATTCGTTCCCGGGCGCCATTTAACGCTTAATTGTGTTATATGAGTCAAACACAGGCCAAAATTAACAAAAATTGGTTAAGCTGGTAATATTTATTTAAATGAATTATTTGCTCCAAAATGTCAAACAAATTTTATCACAAGAATTGCAAAATACGTTTTTTCATACTCCTACCCGGGCGCCATTTAACGCAAACTTGTGTTATATGAGGTAAACACATGCCAAAATTATCGAAAATTGGTTGAGCTGGTAATATTTATTGTAGTGAATGAATTGCTCCAAAATGTCAAACAAATTTTATCCCAACAATTGCAAAATGGGGTTTTTCATATTCCTACCCGGGCGCCATTTAACTAAAAGTAGGTTATTCGTCTATATTTTCAAGAAATACATGAGTCCCATAGAATTTCTTTAAATAATCCTGCATCGAAAGCAAAGAGAAATGTTGGCAGTTATGATAGTTCATTTGGTTTCACATTCTGGTGGATAATTTCAATCTTAAAACATCATTCATTAAAAAAAAGAAAACCAAATTTCAAGCATATTATTTCCAAAGCATCCAACCATATTCATGGTAATTCGAGTTAATTACGATAAATCGCACTGGCATCACATTTCGCATTCATCATGACTGACCCAAGGCCTTCACAATGCGTTGACAGGAAATCTTCAATTGAGTGTTCGGTGGCCGTCCCAGTCGAACGAAACCAAACCGAAGCGAACTTAAACGATGGCGATAACAGAGTTTTCCCTTTTTAAAATCCAATTTAGTCAGCTGCCATAACAGTTGATGTGATTTCGCGCAGTGGCAGTCATTGACTGCAAATTGCCTCTCTGCTACTTACAAAAATATTCCAAAAAAAAAAGAAGAAAAGACTAACATTGTATCGAGGGAGTGCCGACTTCCGCTTTGAACATAAGCTTCCATACATAACTCACACAGAAGTCGACTATTTTTGTGCCACTTCACCATCATACAGCAGCAGCAGCAGAAGCAGTGGAACCAGCACCGGTGGCGGCAGCGGCAGCGGCAGCAGAGCAATTGCCCGATCGTTGTTCCCTCAAATTGAGGTGGGGGCCTCGCTTGCTAGCATGATGCATGAGATTGGAATCACTGCAGCAGAACGTTGCGATAAAGTGGTGGTGTTCCTCGCCCTCTCTGCCATATGAGTATTTTTTGTATGTTTAATGTACACTTTTTGAGTTTACAATCAAAAGTCACAACAACCCATGCCATTCATTGGGATCTCAAAGATACTTGTGGAGGCCTCGTCTCGTGAGCGTTGAACCTTCTCACGATACGGCCTGTTAGCTAAAAGTTACTCCGTCTTGCGTCCGTAAGAAGATCCAGTTGGAAGTTTAGGTGTAATCTCTGCGAGCAGTGTCAACTTAGATGCCTGAAGTAAATCATCAAAATTAATGCGGATTCGTGTCTGTCGAGGAAATGAGCTTGGTTATTTAGGAAGTAGAGGTACCTAACACCTGAGGACCATGTGCTTCCTATCATCGTTGCATCGTCATCATCATTGTAGTCGTTATTTGCTAATTGAATAAAAAGTGAAGGGCATGAATTAAATAACTGAACTGTATATACTGGTACACTCGTATCTATAGAAATCGAAACACATTTTTAAACAGCTGAGGAACACATGGCCTCTGATGGGTTGTTTTTTGATAGTGATGTTTGTAGTCTTGTGAATTCAAATATAAACATATATGGGGGCAATTTATAACGGGCAGTGATCTCTGACTAAGTACTTTTAAGTAAAATGAATGTAAAAAAGTGAATCCAATCGAACAAAAAGCTTATTTATTAATAATTGAGTATTATGTAATCGATATAACTGCAAGAATTTACAAAAGTAGTTTAAATTTCCCCTTCAACGTAGTGTTCGAAATTCGGCTACAAAGTTAGTGGAGAATGATTTTGACGTTTCAGAATCGGCTGCTCGGTAAAGACACACGAATTCAAAATGAAATAAATCGTTCAGTAATTAAATACAAATATAAATCATTCAAATTCTGTCTTAAATTTGATTTTATTGAATTTAAAAATACAAAAGATAAGTTTAAGTTATCAAATTAAAATATGTTTCTTATTTTATATACATATTTGCATTTGTCAATGCGTAACCACGTACGCGAAGTGAAAATAATGCAATGACAAAGGAACAAAACAATTTAAATCGTGTTCCATACGTCACGAAAAATAATCAATTTTTGACCTTAATTTGAATTTACACTTGGAACACTCTATAAGAAATAGCACGATTCGAAATTGCATGCGATTTGTTGTGCCACACTTCGCCGCCATTTTGTTGAAAATAAAATGTCGTCCACATCAATATATTCTAATTCCGCAGCTAATCCAATTACTAACAGTTGCACCACCTTCTTTTTTTTAATAAGCAAGTATTAATTTCTGACTCTGAGGATGGAAGGGAGGGGTTTCTTCAATGATTCCCTAATCCCCAAATGCTTAGATTAGTAATTCGAGAATCGTATCTCCGAGATAGAAACCGGCCTATTACGAAGATGATATTTCTAATGACCAAATTAGCGAAAAACGGACGAAGAGTTTGAGTTCTTTTATAAACTGAACTGAAGTCATAAGCCCTTATGTCAAATGCGGAGTAATGGCATTTATTCCAAAAATCTACGGGGAATCAACAAAGCTCAGCTTCGCACAAAGTTTCGGTAACTTTTTTTAAGAACAACTCAAATGTTTCCACTAATTTCACTATTGCTAGCGGAGATAGTGCTCCAATTGACGCTGCTGAAGCTCTATAGTTTTGGGAACTGTGACTGCAAAACTTGTACCATTTTTGTAGTGATTTTTAATGAAGTCAAATGTCAAAAAATGGCGGCTATAAAAGTGACAGCTACCTCTAGTTACGAAATCAAAATCCATTCAAAGGAAATTGAAGTTTTGTAATTCACTTTTATTGAAATCAATTTAATTTTTCTATTTAAATAAAAAATGCTGTGAATTCCCGTGTTTTACATTTAGAAATTTAACGATTTTTGAGTGAATTTAATTCGACAAGGCGAAATTTATTACAGAAATGATTTCAAATGCGGAAAATGAATTTTTTGAAATAGACTTAGTTTTTTTCTACTTTATATTTGAGCAAACGGACAAAGCATTTAAAATGATTGTTTAACATAAACCATTTAGAGTAAAACCAAGTTCCTTGAAAACTTTCGAAACATAACATAACATCAGTCTTTTTCGAACGAAGCATTAAAACTTATAAAATCGATCAAACGATACCGTGAGACAAATTTCACTCGATTTGAATTTAGATCACAATTTCATTTCACTGGATTTTGAAAACCTAAATGATTATTTTCATACTTCATTTAATATTTTTAAACAAATTCACGAAAAAAAACTATGTAGGTATTCAAATTATTTTCCAATTAGAAGGGTTTTGAAAATTTTGTGGAGAAACTATTTTAGTACTTTTTTCGTTGTTCTATACAGAAACCTTTTATTTTTGAACATTTACGCCTCATACGCCATCTGCATGACAAAGAGATATTAGTTACAATGATTGCTAACCTGGCTTCTTCCCTCGGAGCTAAGCGCCACCTAACTCTCATTTCCCAACTTCTTTTTCATTAAAGCATAGAGAGAAAACATATCCAACATTTCATTTACTTCAGCGGTAAGGAATTTTATTTCTGACATAAGTTGGGCTAATGTTTGTTTATTTTGGTTTTGTTGAATTTTTAAACAAAAGTGAAATTTTTTAAGTAAATGGAAACCGAAATATTAAATTTATTAAAATTTCTTCCAAACTTCGAAGAAATCAAACATTTAACTGTAGACGAAGATGAAGCAGATTACATATTATCGTTGGCAAGTGAAAATATTAAAGAAATTCTCGAGGCCAACAATAAATCCTTTGAGGTAGATCTATCAACAACTGAAATCGAAGAAGTTTCATTTCTCGTTGAAGAATTAACGTTTCAATTCTGGGAAAAGACTCATACTGGAAAATTTTGCGATGTGCCTTTGAAAACACGTAAAATCTATACTCTTTCCTGTTTTTATAGAGTAAGTCTTATTAATTTTCACCTTGAAATTGACTCAAAAAGCTTAATGAATACCGAACTACCGTAGATTGTCTACTCTTTAATTTCTAGTCATGATCAACAGCAGTTGGAGGATTGTAGTGATTATTTGGATCAAGGTCTTCTAGTTGGATATTTAGATGACATACACGAAAAATGTTACCTGTTTAGAGATGCCATAATGAAGTTCTTGGATGAACATATTGGTAAATCTTTTCCATCGCAGAAACTCTTGCTTATTTATTTTAATGTTCTTGTCTATTTCAGAAGCAACTCTAAATATAAAACTACCTTATATCGATCCAATCGAGCACATAGAAGCTCCATGTGATATACCTATCCTCGAGTGCCCAACAGTGGAAGACTTTAAAGTCAATCACTTCATCCCACTTAATCCGGCTCTGCTCCGGGGAACAATAAATGACTGGCCAGCTCTTACTAAATGGAGAGATATGACGTATATCCTCAAAGTTGCAGGAAATCGCAAAGTTCCCATTGAAATTGGTACAAACTACACGTCAGATGAATGGACTCAGCAGTTTACAAAACTTCGTGATTTCTTGAAACGACATTTCGCCGAAAGACCACCGGACAGTGAGCAGCTTGAGGTTGAATATCTGGCACAGCATGATCTATTCGATCATGTTCCAGTGCTAAAAGATGACATCATCTGTCCGAAATATTGCAGCCTTGGAGAGAAATCTGATAAAGTTGATATCAAAGCATGGCTAGGACCAAAAGGAACAATTTCACCCATGCATCAAGATCCAAGACATAATATTCTCTGTCAGGTGTTTGGCAGAAAACGTGTTATCTTAGCATCACCAGATGACACAAAATTTCTTTATCCCCACGAAACTGAGTTCTTCCTCAACACTTCGCAAATCAATGCTGAGGAACTGGATTTTGATAAATTTCCACTTAGTAAAAATGTTAAATTCTACCATTTGACTTTGCAGGAAGGCGAATGCCTTTACATGCCACCGAAATGGTGGCACTACATTCGCTCGGAAAGTAAAAGTTTTTCAGTTAACTTTTGGTTTGAGTAGGAAACGGCTGTGTTTTAAATTAATGGAGAAATATTTGTCAATATATTTGTACGAATTATTTAAAAAATGTGTTTTTTAATTCCGAAAGTTAGGAAATTGAAAATTAAGTTTTTGTTTGGATTTGTGTGTGTAATTGTTCCGAAATAGTTTTTCAAATAGAAAAATAGAAAGTTCTTAATAGAAAACCTGGGAAAATGCTTGGGTTCGATTCGGATAGTATAATTCGTTATTAGGGATAAAGAGGTAAGCCTTGTTGTTTTTAAGCCAACCTTATTGAGGTATGCCGGAACAAGTTGAAGGAAGAGAGGAAGGTACCAAAAATGACTTGAAAAAATACTGCAATGTCCCAAAGATTAAAATATCTATTTTGGGTAATGATGATTTTTGTTTACTTTTCCTCGATTCTTACGTATCCTTTTCAATGATACTCCCTTTTTCGGCTTTGTAGATAAAGCTCAACCCTTTTATAGGAAGTTTGATGCCAATTCAACGCTGCCAAAAAGTGCTACAACTCGCTCCCTGTGCCTTAAAGCGTAAAGCGCACTCCTACTTTAGCTGGACTCCTCAAACATCGCAAAGTACAATTATACTAACCAATACATTCTGGTATACCACAGGACTGTGTTCTGTCTTCGATACTTTTTCTCATTTTTATTAATGATCTCCTGCCTACAACTTCTAATGAAATGAAATGTTTCGCATGCGATAGAATTCTTAGCTTTTCATATTCCTTTCCAGAGTTACATCTCTCCTCTTTGGATGTGGGACTGCAACGAAAAAATATGATAAGCTCATCAAAAACTGGACTTTAGAAATAAAAAAAGGCTAAAGCTATTTTTAAACCAAGATAAAGCCAGCTAGTCATAGCTATTATTAGTAGCTAAACCTGGACAGTTCTAGTTAGAGCTATTTTTATTTAACTTAATATCTGTAGAACAATTCTTAAAAAACTACTTTTGAGGTGCTTTTCAAAGAAATTCCAAAATTGGAATGAAGAAATTTGGTTTATTTTTAGCTCATTAATTTCTCTGAATTTCATTTCTGTGCATTCCTCTCCTATGAAGGTTCATTTCACCTGAGTTATTAGCTTCAATTTCACCTAGTTTTTATTGTTGTTGTCTGCTTTGGCTTGAATTGACTTTCTTATAATGAACTGTTATGAAAATCGTCAGGTCCCAAAAGAATGGGATCCATTTTTGTTGAAACATTGTGAATTTTTTAGTTGCTTTACATGTTAATTTTACATTAAGTCTGAAGTAACCCTTCCGTCTAATGTATTCATTAAGCAATCTTAAATACTCAACAGCTTCATAAAACGTGTACATTGCATGTTTTGCTTCGATTTTCCTACACGATAAACTTTATGAAAGTCATCATCACTAATTTCTGACCGTTGTCTATAAACTCGGTCATAATCGCACTTTAACTGAAGAGAAGTCCTAAAATAAGCACTAGCCAAAGCTTTCTAGTGAGGGGTCCATGAATCTTGTTATTTTTATAGCTTTAACTAAGCTTAGCTTAAGCTACAATTAATAACGCAATTGGAGGTGGATAAACTAGCTAAAGCTCAAGTTGCATGAACCTAGCTTTAGGTGTTTTAACTAGTTATTACTTTTAGTTTCGAACTAAGGTGTGTTTTGAATTACACAAAAACCTACACATTGACTTAAAACCTTTTAGTTTAACCTTAAGCCTTACCTTTTTACTTGCGACTTATGTATAGGAACTACATATGTATATGGCAAATATTGCATTCGAACAAAATTTCAAACTCGAGATTTTAATCAAACATGATATTGCGATGGTAGAGAAGTCGAAAAAAGTGGGTCCCGCGATTCCTTCTGGTCTGTTCTTTCTGTCTGTCCACGGTCCTACAGCCTAAACCATTGCGTCGATTGAGTTCAAACTTGGAAGATAGATATGCCTTAGTCGTTTTTTTTCCATTTTTTATTAAGATCAAAACTAACGAATTTTCTCAAAAACAAACCGATAGTTTTTTTTTTAATTTCCCTAAAATTTTTTTATTTTTTAACGTGGCTTCTTTAAATAAGAAAAACGTATTTTTGTATTTCTCCGGAAAGGAACTGCTCATAGAACCGTTATTTCGTTTTTAATTATCTTAGCAACTTATGATTTTTTTTTAAATTAAAAAACCGCTCTAACGATTTTTAAAATAAAAATTTAAAAATCAAATTTTTTTAATTTATAAAATGGCATTTAAATTTTTGAATAGTACCCGTGGCATGATGGTTAGTGCGTTGCGATAGGTCTTGGGTTCCATCCCTGCCTGTGCCACCTAAAGTTTTTATTCACGGGTACTGCCTCTTGCGAGGAATTGACAAATTCTCCAAGAGTAATTCTTGTCATGAAAAAGTGCTTTCTCAAATTAGCCATTCGGATTCGGCATATAAACTGTAGGTCCCCTCCATCCCTGCAATTAACCGCACACAGGAATGTTTGGGAGTTGTAAGTCACCAGGCCCTGGTTCTCCACGGACTGTTGCGCCATCTAATTTATTTATTTATTATTTAAATTTTTGAAGACAAACTTATTTTTTAGGTAAAATTTTGAATCTTAACATTTTTTTGTTTTAATCTCATCTCACCAGATCAAATCCTATGCATGAGCCCAAAATATATTTTGACAAAACTATAATTATGCCTACAAGTATTTTTCATTTCTGTGATGAGTTGTCCTAGGATGAGTTGTGTCTGGGGATGAATCGCGCGGGGTTTTTTGACAAATCAAATGGCATTTATATCTTTGAAGACAAACTTATTTTACAGGTATGTTTTTACTTTTTTTAAACAGACTCTTTGCATACAGGATTAAGTTCGTGCGACCTAGTCGTGCATTTTATTTATTCACGATACCCAATGAAAATCGGGAATAAATGGCGGCGTGGAATTTAATGCTTCGAAAACTTAATGCTGTTCTTTACTTGTATGGTTAAAGCGCTATATACAGAACAACAGGATATTCTTGGTGCATCACCCTTTGTGGAATGATCAGATACGCTATGTTGCCAAAAAAAAAGTCTAAAGATGTTTGAGTTGCAAGGGATGATACATGTATTTTGTCTGTCCTTGAGCAGTATTCAAAGAAGTGCTCCTCTCAACCTTTTAATCGTTATTTTAATGGATTCCTCTCAAGCAGTTTCACCGTAGTACCCGGGTTTCCATGAAAGCCTATAAGTTTACAGTTGAAAACAACTTCAGCCGTAAAGAGATAAGTTCTTTAGCCGTACAACGCGAATGTGATATACCTTAGAAAGCTCTGTCTGATCCAGTCAATGTAACTTTCAAGAATTCAAAATTAATGTAGATTAGATACACCAACACTTACTTTCAAACCCCCCCTTCTATTACTCTCGCCGTTCTTCTGGGATATTAATGGTAACCAAATAAAATTCCACGACCCTATAGTCACTTTATAATTGAAATAACTTGTGGCCTATTCAACAGGTGTCCTTTTCGCAGTGTAATTTTCTATTGAGCACTTACAAGCAGTGGTCCGTCAACAAACGGAACAACGTAATTCAAACGACGATGATCAAAACTAAAAGGAGAAAAATCCTTATTCCTTTGAATTTTTCCCAATCGATCTTCCATTCCAATGCAAGCAGATTTAGTTCTCCGTTCGATTGGCTTTGCGATGATAAAGAAAAAATCACAAGGCCAATCGTTGGAAGTTTAATCTCGAAAATCTCTGTTTTTCGCACTGTGTTCGATAACCGCCTTCACCAGAAAACAAATTGTTCATTATATTACCTCTCCATCTAAAGAAATAAATTAAATTGAAATTTGAACTATGTATCTGAATTTTATTATCACTTTGCAGTTTATCTAAAGGCGAAGAATTAGGGAATCATATAATATTCTTAGAAAATAAATAACGCCGAGATAACATTTTCTAATCTAAAGACCAAAAGTAAATTCGGTCGGCAATCGCCTAAACATAATAAATTGATAGGCAATTTGAGGAAAATTAGATACCCTCCATCAAAAATAACGTCATATTTTCTTAGTATTTCACAACGAAATTAAGAAATGTTGATAAAAAACACCTGTTTTCATGACCTACAAACTTGCTTGAGAATTTAAAGTGTTTTTTTCCTAAGTTTAGAATTCTATACGTGATGACGAAAATGTTATTAAATGTTGTTAATGCAGATTAATTTTTCCTTATCTCGTTTTATTTTGTTAAAAAATGAGTGAAAATGCAGAGAATTTGAACAAAAGTTTTCGAGCATTTTGGCATTATAAATAAATGTAGCTACGGAACTGGCGTTTGTTCTGCTCTGCTCTGCAACAACTTCTCATTCTCGATGACATAGCTTATTTGAACATACGTTCTCACGATAAAACAAAACTGCTGCTTTCTATTTTTAAACGCAGTGGCAGTCACCTAGCAAATTAAGATTTCATTCGATGTAGATTTTCTGTGTAGATTAAACGAATTGTAGATATGCATACACAGAATTATGTCCAGCAAACAAAACAAATGATTCATCGTTTATTATTTTTTGGCAATGCGTTGGAATGTACAATGAACACCACGTTACCCAAGATCTAAGAACACAAAAAGGTTTCAACAACTTTATATTATCATGTTTTTTATTTATTCATGTTGTTGGACTGATTTTTTATTTCTTTTCTTTTTTGTTAAACAAATTACACATAAATAAATAACACAAATATTTTCTTCAATTCTACCATTTTTATAACCTGAAACTGTAGAAAAATACATTTAATAAATCGTAATTTTTAATTCGTAACTAAACTTAAGGGTTAGAGTTAGAGCAGCATCTGACAAATATTAGGTTAATAAAGACAGAGAAGCGTGCAAAGTGTATAAGGAAAGTCTTTTAAAAAAGGGAATTGTATTATTAAATAATAACATTTCTTGTATATATAATGCAAATGCAATGGGAATGGAAAGATCAGACTCAGTCATTCTTCTCTCCTCCGGAAATTGTGACTTTCTTTTGCAGTTTGCTGTACTCCTCTGTCAAACGGTCGTACTCCCTATTCAGAGACTCGGCTTGAGACTTAATGGCTTCCTTGTCCTTCTTTTCTTTGTTTAGGGATGCAGTAAGATCTTGAACGCGCTTCCTCAAATCGGTGATCTGAAGAGAATAAAAAAGAGCGATTAAGTAAACCCGCCTGAAAAAAAACTCTTCTTAGTTCTTACCTCAGTGACTGTGTTGTTTGATCCGGCTTCTTCTTTAGCTTCCTTGGCCTTCTCGGTTGGTTTGCTAGACATTAAGTTGCGAGCGGCATCAGAGGCGCTTTGAGCTTGCTTCAACGATGCTTCGCTCTGAGCCAAGAGACTAGCTTGGGCTGAGATAAGTGTGACGAGGCGACGGATAACCAACACTAAAAAGATGGCGAATCCAGAGATGTAGAAGTTGCGTTGAGCCCGGAACAATCTCATGCTGTGTTGCATCTCAACGTTCAAATGCATTTCACCAGCTGGTTCGGTGTTTGAGTATTTGCGCATCTCACGGATGGCTTCGAGCAGGAAAAGAACAAGAACTCCCAACAGAAGGAAGAAATACGTGTGTGCTTGTTTCCCGAGCATTGCCAGGAATCGTGACTTGAAGAATCGCTGCCATCTGTAGGGTGATGCCACCGGCAGCACCAACAACAGGACAACCACAATTTCTGCGTACAGAAAAGAGGCGATCAAAGTCCAGACGAGACTCATTTTTCTTTTATTTTTTTTTTTTCGTTTAGTTATAAATAGTTTCCAATAGGCGGAATGCTGTGTTTTTATATTTAGGTTACGCTCTGCGGGGAAAACAGAAGTTATTTAGGGTAATCCTTGTGCTTTATTAACTTAAGAAATTTATGAATGACGGTCTTTTATAGTTATAAATAGATTTGGAAATATTTTCACTTACGTGGTCTATCGGAGCCGCTTCAACTGAATTTAAAATCAATTTGAGAGAATGAAAGCAAAATAAAATAAATCTGAGTCACTAGTCACAGAGTTCAAAGATATTTTTATTAAAATGGATGGTTCCAAAGATATTTTGAAAATAAGATGAAGAACTTTCGTACATTCAACTCTCACCTGAAAAATGTAATATTTACCTAGTTCATGAAACAGAGTACTAGAACTATATGAGTGTGAAGAGAGTGGCTTATGGGTTTATTTGTTATTTCTCATGAGAATGGCAGCAAAACTGTTGCTTCTTTATATAAAATGTCTTTGGTGTGATGCTGACAACACGAATTTGCTTATGTGGAAGGGCAATGGGAACGGAACTTATACAATCCACAAGTTTATACGAGGCGGTTGTTGCATAATTAAAATTGTCAAAAATCACACCGAATCCTTTTGAAACTCATTCATAGGATTCTGTGAACAACATGACATAATAAATGTTTTTTAAGTTCAGAACAAAAAACGTCAGTCCATTTCTAAGGCTTGTTGTTGGTCTTGTTGATATATTTTAACGGGGCATGTTATCAGCCTGTCGCCAACCTGAGGTAATAGCATGATTAGTGACTATATTAGCCAAACCTTTTCGAGTTTGCTTTTATTGGCCACCACGAAGAGGCTATTGCCACACTTCCACTATTCAGCTAATGGCTGATCGCCATCAAAATAGTAGCTGACAAAAGACATATGGGTGCGCTTGGGATGTTTTCCTTTTTTCAATAAAATTAGCTTGGAGTGCTCTGTATGAGCTCTTAACAAAATGACAGAAAAGAATTATGAACAAAATCCGAGCACACCGAGCAAAAGATTCAAAACTTAAATAAAAATGGAAAAAATAATTATAATAAAACAATCACCGATCAAATTCTTGTGCCACCTGCCAAATCGGCGGGCACAGCTATTTTTGAGCTCAGAACATGTTCGAAATAAAAAGAAACACAAATTTTATATCCTGAACGTTGAGAGGTAAAAAAGAAAAATAATTTGTTTGACTGTTCAGGCTCTGTTCTGAACTAAAAAAGAAATACGTGTAATGTAATACCTAAAAGTAAAACTTTTAGTTCATATAAAATGATATGAAGTCAGATAAGAATCTGAATAACATGAATGCAACTATTTTTGTTTGACATTTTTTGTTTGTTGTTTTATTTTGAAGTAACTGGAGTATTTCTGCTTTGTCAAATTGAAAATGATGACAGTTCTCAATTTGTCAAAGTTCCTGTCTTCAATACATTGTGAAATTTTTACCTCGAACAAAGCTTGCCTTTAAAAAAGCAATGGCAATTTGAATTAATACAAATTAAGCTCTTACCTATATTACGAATATATGAGTTGCAATAAATCTGACAAGGGAAATTTCATCTGTCACAACTTGTATAACTTTGAAAAATTGGAATAGCTAACAAATATTTGCCCACTACATAAAAGAATAAAAAGTGTTTAATTTAAATGAAAAGTATTTTAAGAGATGGGTAATAAGTTAAAATTTGAATTATGCATTGTGAAATATATTTAATCAACCTTAAGTTGCCTACAACTTAGTTGACAAGTGGGTAGCGACTTTAAGTTGCCTGGGACGATTTTTAAGCAAAAAAATAATTTGACGTTTTAAAATTCTATCAAATTGTGAATTTTCCTTGAGAAAAACAAAAATAAATTAACCACTCGTTTCTCTGATTTAAAAAAAAAAAAAAACAAAATAGAATATAAACGGAAAAAATTAAGGGTGTGCCACAAATTTTGTTTGCCACTGAGTTAAAGAAAATCTAATTCCCCATACATCTTTCAAATGCCGCTTAAAATGTGTTAATGCCTTAATTCGGAAAACTAATTCCACACCTTATTTCCAGATTCCATATTTATGTATAGCAACAGATATATGTTGACATTTGACAACGATTATTCTGGTTCTCGTGTTTTAAAAATCGAAAAACCCGAAAAGAAAATAAACAAAGCTTTCATAGTCAATCGCAGTTCGCTGTTTGATCGATATTAATAGACTAAAGACTTCGATTCACCTAAAACCATTGTAAAGCCAATAAAATGTCGTATACAAACTGGTTAAAAGACATTCGCAATGCAGAGAAAAGTTCCATGATTAGCGGCAGAGTTCGCAAGGTTTTCTACAAATTCCTGGATGGGCGTCAAATGGCTGAAGAATATAGTCTGGACACAGGAGTTATTCAGAAACGAGCATGGAAGAAATCAAAGACTCTGATGGGTGAATCTGATTGGGAAATTGAAGTTGGAGAAACGCCTAACCTCAATCTCAATACACAAAATCCCGAAGAAGGTTTCACAGTCCGCCAGAGTGTAAGCGAACCGATTCTCTCGAAGCGTGTGACCAAACATAACATCGAATGGAGAATTAGAAACTTGCCTTATTCCATTGATACGTATCAAGTCACAGCGGACAAAGAAAAGAGGGCCATTGTCGTACGAACAACGAACAAAAAATACTACAAATCTATTAATGTCCCCGAACTGGAGAGATGCAGTCTGCTTCCGGAACAAGACAACATCTCAATCCACCACCAGTACAACACTTTGATAATAACCTATAAGAAGCCTGCGCTCCTCTGTGAAATGGAGGCAGAGGTTCTACTGGTTCTAAAAGATGTCGAGACTGAGACTGACATGGAAGAAATGTTGCAAGGACTTTTGGCAAAATAGAAATAAAACGCATTTTAAAAAACTATTTATTTATTTTGTTCTTCCAATTCTGGATTTGTATCAAATCCAAGATCGAATGCTGGCAGTTCTAGTGGAGCAAGGCAGGGGAAGTCTTTGCATTCTAACTCAATCATCCAATTATTGGAGTCTTCGTTGGTTGAGGTTGAATTTGAGTTGTTACTCTCACTCGCTCCCTCCTGCTTTGTACCATACAAACTTTCTAGAGTAGACGAGGTGTACTTTGCATCGAAGTTCTCGATGGCCTGATGGATGCACACATCGCTGGGTTTGTCCAAGTCATTTGCTTGCTCTTGCTGTGGTGGCTCAATTGGTTGGGCTGCTGCTGAAGGAACTCTCGAACCCTCGTACTGTGACTGACGAATGTTGATCTGTTTAAGTTTCCGTGAAAAATGCCACTTCTCTGCGTTGAGGACTTCTATGGCCTTGGGAATTGTGATTATTTTGTAGGCATCTTCAATGTAAGCCATGGCAGTCTCCATTGCTTTGATGCCTTCATCGAAACGATTTCGTTTGAGAAACTTGTCCGCTCGTCTCTCATGGAAGTGAGCCTAGAAATAGTTATTGAAATATTTAAATTTTTGTCACTTTTATTAAAAAACATCGTTGTTAACCAAATTCAAAGGAGCGCTTTCCATTGTTTTGATTTTTTCTTGTAAAATTTGTTGTAATGAAAAATATATTTTGTTTTGAAAAATTTTCACTTTCTGTCATGTGAAATGTCAATATTGAGTTTTGAGGAGTGCTGGATGTGTTATTCCAGGAATTTAATGGTGGAAACGCATTTGAAGCGTCAACGGTGTTATTTCTCTAAGTTGCTGGCATACATACGAAATGTAAGCAACTTTCCTAGATTAGAACTTTTTTTTCAAAAATAATTTTCCATTTTAAATAGCACGCAATTTGGGTAGCTGTCACTTTAAAGGGCATATTTTGCCATTTTACAATACAAAAGCTTCAATAATGCAATTCAAATTTTAAAGGTCACCAGAAAAATTTAAAGATTTTACCGCGATGAGAATTGCCCTTTCGAAGGGTCAGTTTTTGAAGTATTTGGTGCATAATTCAGGCTCACTTTGACCGATGGCATCGATTGTGTTTCCTTTGAGAGCCACGGTAGCCTGTGGCTTATTCAAATAGACCGGTGAATTAAGAAAGCCCCACAAAAACAGTCTTAGGCAAGGTGCACACATGCAACTTTATCGAAACCAAATAGTTCAATCGTCAGTTGCCCTAACATCGCGCACATAAGCAACTCTGAAAATAATCAACAAAAAAAACTAATACGCAGGAAACATTTCATCACCTTGACTAAAATTTTCTTTCTCTCGACTTACTGAAAATTATTCAACGATTTAAGTTGAATGTCTGCGCAGTTACCTATAACTCCTTGTGACACAAACTAAGGAATTGGTTCGAGGTGATTGTCTAGTTTGAGTCAAAACACAAACTAAAAAATTGCTCGAATTGGCGACAGAATGGTTTCTGCATGTGTGCGGACTCTCATAGAGTCTATAGTGCTCAGTTTAGAAACCAAACAGTTCCGAAACTTAAAGTTGCATGTGCGCTCCTAGCCTAAAGGGCTCAAATCATACGATCTTGGTGGCCAATTCACTTTGCCTCTGCTCGAGATAACCATTTCGTGAAACGGCTAGTGCAGAATATCGATTGTGTCTTGAGTTCCGTGTCTCGTTCGCCATCCTGTTGAAACTATATGTCTTAGATGTCCATATCATATAATTCAAGCCACAAGAAATAGGTGATCATCCTATAGTGATCGCCGTTGATGGATTCTTCTGCGCACTTTCATGAACAGCGGTAATGTTTTCGCAGATAACCTCATAAAAAGGGAGCAAGGCCTTCATCGTTCTTACACCCATTTGCACTTGTTTCTTGTGACAGAAAACAAGAAAGACAATATGGCCACCATGAGCTGTCAAAATCAATTCGTCCATATTAAAAAACCATTTATAATAAAAAAAAATAATTGGATCATTATGAAAATTACAGGAGCTGGGATTTCTGTCAAGAACCCCTAAAAAACAAAAGTCATGGCAAAAACACTGTACAGCCACCATTTTGAACCTAATCGCTTTTAAAATCCCATTTCCGTAGGTCTGATTTGTTTTGTAGTACAGACATCTAAAAGTAATCTAGAAATGACCTTACTCTAAAATAATATTTTTCCCTTTCAAATAACTTTTATTAATACTCAAATTTATAAACTTTGATTTATGAAAATAAAATAAAATTTTAATCTTATAAAACATACAAATTTGATGTTGCACAAGCATTATGTTAATAAAACAAAAATCAATCCCCTGAATATTCGTAGTGTATGCAAGTCTTTTTTGTGAAAGATATTCTAAATACTCTGAACACATTCATTTTAGTACATTTTTTTGACTTTAAACTCCAACCACCTTCACTCCATGCGGTCAGTACCAAACCACTTCCTGTTCATCCATTTTTCTGTACAAATCTGTCACTTCAATTTCAACCGGCCGAAAGGAAGGACGTTAATTGACCTAAACTTAAAAAGAAAGAATTGGATGCTAGTCATCGAATCCAACAATTATTAGAAAAGAAATCTGCATTCATCCGTTCTACGGGCAGACCAAATATAATGGTAAGCTTTAAATTATGATGTTTAAGTTATTCCTTTGGTAAATTTATAAATATTTTGGCACGACGTATCTCCAGAGTCACAGAAATTGTCTGTGCTTCGGTCGCATTTTTACGTGCAAAATAAAAATCTGTCGAACAGCATCGTTTGACCGCACTGATTCACACACTGCGGCCATGGATTCCGAGACAGAACAATATTCTCCAAAAAAATATTGAAACCTGAATCTAACTTAGTTTTTATTTTTCAATTCTTTTGTAGAATATGACGTAAGTGTACCATAGCATACAAAAAATCAATATGTATCTGTATAATCTTACCTTACAACGTGCCACAGGCATCACCCACGCCATCCATGGAAGTTTCTCGGGAACCAAAGTCCAAGAGATCATTGTGTCGCGTGGAAAGAGCTTGGAACTCCTGCGTCCCGACTCGACCACTGGCAAAGTACACACTCTTTTGACTACTGAAGTCTTTGGATGCATTCGAGCATTGATGTCTTTTCGTTTAACAGGAGGAACTAAAGGTAAGAAGACATATTTTAAACCCTTATATAGTACATATGTATGTCAGTCACCAGTTAGAGAAGCACTACCCAATGCTGTAATTCCCTATTCGATGGGATTCTCTGGCATTGACTTTCAAACAGTCAATGTGCAATAGCAAAGTTATCTCTATGTCGCATTTGATGTTAATTTAAAATGTCTCATCGAATTGAAACTGCGAGAAATATTATTTAACCTCTCCCTAATTTCATGTCCCATACCCTCATGTGAATGATTTTCTTGATTAATTTTGTCAATTGCCTCTTTTGTTTTAGATTACATCGTAGTTGGTTCTGATTCTGGGAGAATAGTCATTTTGGAATACAATCCAACTAAGAACTATCTTGAAAAAGTCCATCAGGAGACATTTGGAAAGTCAGGATGTCGTCGCATTGTTCCTGGGCAATATTTCTCCATCGATCCAAGGGGTCGTGCAATTATGATTGGCGCTGTAGAGAAGCAAAAACTCGCTTATATTCTTAATCGAGATGCCGAAGCAAGATTGACGATTTCTTCACCTTTGGAAGCTCACAAGTCCAACACTTTGACCTATCACATGGTTGGCGTGGATACTGGCTTTGAAAATCCAATGTTTGCTTGCTTGGAAATCGATTACGAAGAAGCCGACAATGATCCAACTGGTAAGTAGTAACTTTTCTATTTTAAAAGACTGAAAATGGTTATTTTTTACAATCCCAAATATCTAATTCAAAATGGCGGCAAAATTGATGTGTAGTTGTTTGAAAATTGCGCCAAAAGAGCGCGAGCGTAGGTATTTTATTCATAAAATAAGCTATGAGATTTTTAGCAGCTTGAAAACTTTTCAAAAGAATACAGAAAGATTGTTAAAATTAATTTTGCAGATAATTTTATACAAAAGTTTTTTTTTCTTTTAAATATGATTTCCGGCTTAGTTCATTCGATAAGTCAAATTGTTGACAATAAATTTAGCTGTATGGAGTCAATAGGGGCTTTGATTATTGGTTTGTTAGTAAAAACGAATGACTTAATATAACCCTACAAAACTATTAGAGCCAGGACCACTTCTAAAACAAATTGGTATTGACCACATTCCGAATTTTCCACAAATAAAACCAAAATGTCGTTCCATTCCTCGATTCACTGACAACGTATACCTACCTGCATCGAAGCATCTATTACCGCGTTTGTCCAAAAAAAAATAGTCCATTTAAATAAAGTATTTTTGGTTCTAAGCCGAATTTAATTTGGAGTTGTCTTTGTGTTAAGAGCATTGTTTTAAAAGTTATTCACGTAGCAGTGCAGTACGCACACAAATAAAACCCAAGTGTCATTTCGATTCCATTTGAATTCGATTACTCGATTTAGTGCCACCATATACCTGGATCGAAAACTCTATTAGATTCCTCGATCTCCTCTTGTAACCAGGGTATATTCAATTCCCAACCCCTCTTATAACCAGGGTAAAAGTTCAATTAAAAAGCACGGAAAAGGGGTTCGTTTTTACATTTCTTCCCCGTTTTTTGTTCAGCGTTGCCATACTTTTTTGAGTTCTTTGATTTTAGTGGTCTAATGCAAAAAGTACTTTTGAAAAGACTTAAACTCGCACCCACCCCAAATCCTATAGTGAGCCCAAGCAGGGGGTTTGCAGGGGGGCAGCATGCTCCCCCTACATACCTAGCTGTTAGTACGCCATGCTATCGATTAAAAAAAAAACTTGTTTTAGGCTCAAAAAAAAGAAATATTTTTTTTTCTATGACTTAAAGTTGTTTCCTTGCCTTAATATTTAAAACATGTTCTATTGAGAACCCTACCTAACTGTAAAGAAAAATGAGAAGGAAATTCGTGCTGCGACAATGGAAAGTCGACCCGCAAAAACTACTTTGTATCAAATCCTAAACTCCTCCTAAAGGTTGCATTACTTGCTGTTAGTACGCCGTTCTATCTATTAAATATAAAACTTGTCTTAGGCGTGAAAGTTGGTAAAAAAAATACCAAAAAAGTAGTGTTAGGTCCTAAAAAGGAAATGTTTTTTGTATGATTTACGGTATTTCCCCGCCTTAATATTTTAAGCCAGCTCTATTGAGACCTCTGCCTAAAAAAACAGAAGAATACTCGTGCTGCGGTTGTGGAAAGTCGCCTCTAAATTAATTTTATGGCTATTGCGAATAATTTCCAACTGAGGCGAATTTTTGACCGCTTTTTTCCGTATGGGGCCACTTTGGTGCCATGTGTCAGCAATAAAGCACCAAATATTATATTCAAGGCGACAATCTTGTACGTTTATTATGCGTAGACATAACCCAATAGAAAATAGTCCAGTCGAGCACGCCATAGGCTTAAGAAAAGGTTCCCTGAATAATTGGTTTGGATTGTTTGGTTTCGTCGCTCAAACCAAAACATTTTGTTGGTAATAAATTCGCACGGTTTGCAAAAGTTCATAAATAACTCTTTTTATTATTAAATGGCAAAGCAAACTAAGCATAAATTAAGTAACTTCTGTCAAAACGAACAACTCCGAAAAAATGTATTGTCAAATTGAAAACCAAAGGTCTAAAAAAAAACACCCGTTAGTTAGCGAATCAGAACAAAGGTGGGTTAAAGTGAACAACATGAACTTGCTTGATGAGTAATTTCAAATATTCTATCTTTTTGTCGTACCTTCTATTCGTCGTTTTTAGTCATTATCTATACCTAACATTTTTCTTTGAACAAGTAGAATTTTAAAACTCATTTCTACGTTTAAATTATTTATATTCATATGATCTTTTTTTTAAAAGCACTTTATAGACAATTTAGTGTGAGGTAATTACTTCCTTCCATTGATATGGCAAAGTGCTAGATTAATTTGACTTCCGAACCATTGGTGTGACTATAAAAAAATTGGTCAACACTTCACTGATGCGAAGCCAACAAAAATTCCACATCTTTTAATGGGTAATGACTTTTTGAATGTTCAAACACGAGCATTATCTCCTAAAATAGGCCAATCGCGCAATTGATGCTTTAAATCGTACTTATAGATAGAGTTTCCAATATAAAGTTTACTTGAGAGAAATAACTAGATCTTTATTTTATTATCAAAAGGAAGGTATTTCATAAGTAATGGAAAACTATATCGGCCAAATAGGCTACATATCCTTCTAACGAAATTTTCCTTGATAACTTTACGAATTCTATCTTCTAGACCTTGAATTAATTAATAGACTATTGGCATAGACCTTATTTTTCACATAGCCCTCAAAGAAAAAATACTAAATGTTTTTAACCAAAAGATCTCGTTCGCCAAATGTTAACACCTCTTCGAGAAATAACTTCTTCCACGTCAATATACTTCGATTCATCTCAAATGTTACAGTAGCCTCCGAAGTGAAAATGGGCCTCATCACTGAAGATGATCCGAATAGTTTTGAGTCATTTGATGTATTTTAGACTTAAAGAAAACTCTTCGAGGGAGTTTTGAATGGAAAACGATCACAAATAAAGTATCGGTCTGTACGGTGGGCTCTAAATTCAAAGAGAGGGTGCGATCTGGTCTCTTCAATAAACCCTCACTTGAAAAGATCAAAAAAGCTTGCTGACTACTTTAGTGCTTTTAAAGCAAAAATAGTCTCAAGTTTTGAAAAGATATTTCTTTCTCTTGATGAAAAAAATATTTTTGTGTTTATAGCCACGTCACGAAGTCAAAGACTATATTGGAAGGCAGGCAAATTTGCCGAAAACGGATCACTGTTTTAAATTCATGGTAAAAAGATTCTTTCAAGGCGTCAAACAACCGATGATTAGATACTTGCTTGCTGGGTTTCGAAGAATTTTTAGCTGAAAGTTTCAAAGGAGAATATAAAAAACCTTTTACAACTAAGCAGTCCTCAACTATCTCTATTAGTTGGTATCCTAACGGTTCACAACTCTCTATGGATACATGCATGAAAAGAAAAGATATCGTATTATCTGATTTCTGTAAAAAATGTGAAGATGAGAAGAGGAAGACTCCATATTGACGAAATGTGTTACGTCTGAACTTTCTGAAGTTCTCATAAAAATCACGTTTATTTGGAGAAGCACTTTGTATGTAACCACCTACTTCCCCCCAACTCTAATCCTTTCAAAATTTTGACCCTAGATACGAGTGAGATGCTTGACTGCCGATGCTGATGCATCACCCCTCACAATCTAACCTTTGTCTTTATTCAACATACGATTTGATATCTCTTGTTTTAATGCCTAACTTTAAATTAGGGCAAGGAATTGACAAAACTGGGTTTCCGTCAACACTGGGTTACAACAGCAATATTCTCAGATCTTGAGGGACGCACACGATTTCGATAACTTGTTTCACAATCCTAAAATTTTCCATCAGTTTTACTGTTGCCAGTGGTGCTTCGCGACGACCCAAATGAGCTGCAAAATGTTCACTATTTTTTGTTAATTTATTGAATCATTTTTAAGTCCATATTTAGTAATAGGAACAGTTTTTAACTATCAAGCGTGCAAAGATGAAAGCTTTAAAAGTTCTCTTAAAAGAAAGAAATGAAACCTCTTATTGGAAAGTCTTTAAAAGCAGTCGCGAATTATTCTTTTTCTAAGTCAATAAATAGAATTGGAACTTGGAGCCTATCTAAAATAAAATATCCCTCGAAATTTATCCATTTACGAAAATTAGGGTCTCATGAGTTATAAATAAATTCGGTTTACCTTTTCACATATTTTATGAGATGAATTGCGATGGAAATTTTATTAGTGTTAGGCCTTAACCTCCGTTTATGTATGCACTTTATAGACATTTTAGTTCGGGGAAATAATGCCCCGTTATTGAATTTGGCAAAGTGCAATATTAATTTGGCCTCCGAACCATTGGTGTGACTATAAAAAAATTAGTCAACACTTCACTGATGCGAAGTCAACATTAAAAATTATTTCTCAATCCAAGTTGGATTCTGCAGCAAGAGAAAAAAGAAACACAAACTTATAAAATATTTCTTTTTTATTTACTTTCAGGTGAAGCTGCCCAAAAAACTCAACAAACACTGACATTTTACGAGCTTGATTTGGGTTTAAATCATGTTGTTCGAAAGCGTTCCGAACCACTCGAAGAACACGCTAACTTCTTGATCTCAGTTCCTGGCGGTAGTGATGGACCATCGGGGGTATTAATTTGCTCTGAAAACTACTTGACGTACAAGATCTATGGCGATATGCACGATATTCGTTGTCCCATTCCTCGTCGAAGGAACGATTTGGATGATCCCGAGAGGGGAATGATTTTTATATGTTCGGCAACTCACAGGACAAAGAGTATGTACTTCTTCTTGGTGCAGACAGAGCAAGGAGATATCTTCAAAGTCACTCTGGAAACCGATGACGATGCTGTGTCGGAGATTAAGTTGAAATATTTTGACACAGTCCCACCAGCTACTTCGATGTGTGTTCTTAAAACTGGGTTCCTCTTTGTTGCATCGGAATTTGGCAACCAGTAAGTTTGAATTTTCATGGAATCCTAACTTCACTTGCTGACAGACAATTTGTCTTTTGCTTTTTAGTTATTTGTATCAGATTGCTCATTTGGGTGATGATGACGATGAGCCTGAATTCAGTTCTGCTATGCCCCTGGAGGAGGGAGAAACTTTCTTCTTTGCTCCACGTCCTCTGAAAAATTTGGTCATGGTCGATGAAATGCCATCCTTCGCTCCCATCATCACATCTCAAGTTGCTGATTTGGCCAACGAGGATACACCCCAAATGTATTTGCTCTGTGGTCGAGGACCTCGCTCATCGATTCGAGTACTGCGCCACGGTCTGGAAGTCTCCGAGATGGCTGTATCTGAATTGCCCGGAAACCCCAACGCCGTATGGACGGTGAAGAAACGCATTGACGGTGAGTTATCTTTTTTTGGATTTTCCTCACTCAGTTTTTCACAATGTTGCATCATAAATTCGTTGATGCATTCATTTAAAAAATAGTTTAAAAAACAGACAAATCAAAAACAGTTTTTCTTTTTTAAATCATCAACTGGTGAACCCGTTATCAAAAGAACATCTATCAAACACCAGTTCTTTTTTATTTCAGGCGGTTAAATAAACAACTGGCCAAAAGACAATTGTGTTTGGTTTTTGTCTGGATAAACACGAATTTCATAAACTCTTAAAAAATATTATACAATTCTTTAAAGAAATAGGTAAGGCAACATTTATAAGAACAAAATAGACACACATCACTATTTGTGGTTGGTTGGTGGTTTTTGTAAAGAGAACAGATACTACACTCTTTTCAAAACACCAATTGAAATAAATATCCCGATTTCCTGACTTTTGTTCCATGGTCTTGGAGAGATGGTATTTTTTCATTTGTGTATAGATTTAAGTTGTTAGAAAAAGCTCTTGGCATGTGAAATGATGATCCATACCGTGTTTCAGTTGAATTTTTTTGATTAAATCTTGGTTAACTGATTCTCCATGCCAGAAAAATAAATACACATATAAAACAAATGTGGGTTCCCAGGGACTTTTTTGTATTAAACCTCGTCCTTTTTTCTTCTTGGTATTTTCTTGCAGATGATTTCGATGCTTATATCATTGTGTCCTTCGTGAATGCCACGCTGGTTCTTAGTATCGGTGAAACTGTCGAAGAAGTGACGGACAGTGGATTCCTGGGTACAACACCGACGCTTAGCTGCTCCTCGTTGGGAGATGATGCTTTGGTTCAGGTGTATCCTGATGGTATCCGTCATATTCGAGCCGATAAGCGTGTGAACGAATGGAAGGCACCTGGAAAGAAGTCGATTTCCAAGTGTGCTGTCAACCAGAGACAAGTTGTGATAGCTCTGTCTGGTCGGGAGTTGGTCTATTTCGAGATGGATGAGGTGAGTTTGAAGTCTTTCTTGATCTTTTTAAAAAGAAAAAAAATATATATATATTTCTCTGATGACAAAAACACCTAAAGAATAACCATGTTGCGACACTATGTGTCCTGCAGTGCTGAATAGAAAAATTCAAAACTTGCGTCATCCTTAGAAATGAAAGTGAAGCAGATTTCTTAAGAGTTTTTCTTTGTTTTTATCCAATTTCAGTCTGGTGAACTAAATGAGTACACAGAGAGGTCTGAGATGCCTGCAGAAATTATGTGCATGGCATTGGGAACGGTGCCCGAGGGAGAGCAGCGGTCGTGGTTCTTGGCTGTTGGTTTGGCCGACAACACTGTTCGAATTATATCCCTCGATCCAAATGATTGTCTATCGCCGTGTTCCATGCAAGCGTTGCCATCTCCCGCTGAGTCTTTGTGTTTGGTCGAGATGGGTCATGGAGAGTTGAATGAGGAGGGACAGGCTCAAGGCAAAGGAACGATATATCTCAATATCGGGCTGAGCAACGGAGTATTGTTGAGGACAGTTCTTGATCCAGTGTCTGGAGATTTGGCCGACACTAGAACAAGATATTTGGGTTCACGACCAGTGAAGTTGTTTAGAATTAAAATGCAAGGAGCCGAGGCTGTGTTGGCGATGTCAAGTCGAACGTGGCTCTCGTACTACTACCAAAATCGATTCCATTTGACTCCGTTGTCGTATGAAACGCTCGAGTATGCTTCTGGATTTTCCAGTGAACAGTGTAATGAGGGTATTGTAGCGATTTCAACGAATACCTTGAGAATTTTGGCATTGGAGAAGCTGGGAACGGTGTTCAATCAAGTTTCGTATCCTCTGGATTATACGCCACGTATTTTCGCAGTTCATCAGGACACTGGGCGAATGATAATCGCCGAGACTGATCACAATGCATACACGGAGGAGATGAAGAATGCCCGAAAGAACCAAATGGCTGAGGAAATGAGAACGGCAGCTGGAGAGGATGAGCAGGAGTTGGCAAATGAGATGGCTGACGCCTTTATCAATGAAGTATTACCTGAGGATGTCTTTTCTTCGCCGAAGGCTGGTTTGGGTTTATGGGCATCTCAAATTCGAGTTGTGGACCCAATTCATGGGCAAACGACGTTCAAGATACCTCTGACTCAAAATGACGCAATAATGTCGATGGCTGTTATGAAATTCGCTGCAGCGGCTGATGGGCGGTATTATTTGGTTGTTGGAGTCGCCAAAGACCTTCAATTGAATCCGAGACTTTCGAATGGAGGCGCTATTGATGTGTATCGTATTGATCCCACGTGTTCGCTGCTTGAGTTCCTGCATCGAACTGAGTGTGATGAAATTCCCGGAGCGCTTTGCGGGTTTCAGGGGCGTTTGTTGGCTGGAATTGGTCGGATTCTGCGCATTTATGACTTGGGAAAGAAGAAACTTTTGAGGAAGTGCGAGAACAAACACATTCCCTATCAGATTGTCAATCTGCAAGCCATGGGTCATCGGATTTATGTGTCAGACGTTCAGGAGTCTGTGTTCTTTGTGCGTTACAAGAGGGCGGAGAATCAGTTGATTATTTTTGCCGACGATACACATCCTCGATGGATAACTGCAACAACGCTACTGGACTACGATACCATCGCTACGGCAGATAAGTTTGGCAACATATCGATCCTTCGTCTGCCTCACTCTGTTACCGATGATGTTGATGAAGATCCAACTGGAACTAAGTCCCTCTGGGATCGTGGTCTTTTGAGTGGAGCTTCACAGAAGGCCGAGAACATTTCGACATTCCACATTGGAGAAATCATAATGTCACTTCAGAAAGCCACCCTTATTCCGGGAGGTTCTGAATCTCTCATATACTCTACGTTGAGTGGAACTGTTGGGGTTCTGGTGCCGTTTACTAGTCGAGAAGATTTTGACTTTTTCCAACATCTGGAAATGCATATGAGGAATGAAAATCCGCCACTGTGTGGTCGAGATCATCTAAGCTATAGGAGTGCATATTATCCGGTGAAGAATGTATTGGATGGAGATTTATGTGAGCAGTATTTGTCAATTGATCCAGCGAAGCAGAAGAGCATCGCCGGGGATATGTACCGTACACCAAATCAAATATGCAAGAAGCTTGAAGACATACGAACCCGTTATGCATTTTAAGGTTGGTTTTTTACAGTTTATATACAATTTTCTTTTTGTGATGAGACATTCTGTTTTACATATGTTAGACTATGACAATCTTTATGATTAAAAATAGAATTACTGAAAATATAGTTAATATAAATTAATGAAAATAAAATATATAATGGATTGGTTTAATAGATTTGTGTTTCTTTTGCTTTTTCAGGTAGCTCTATTTCTAATTGTGCAAAGTCAGCAGGAGAACAAAAAAAAAATCAGAATAAGGTGAGTTTTGTCTGTTTTATCAACTTGAAAAAAGTTTAGTTTATATTTCGAATCGAAGTAATTGTTAATTTTCTTAAAAAACTTCTTTTATTTTAATTTTACTTCGCTTTGACATATAAACTTGGCTTCACCTTCGGACTTATAACAGATCCTTTAAGAGAAAATTTGTACTTCGAATGACAACCAGAAAGCTTTGATACTAGCGTTTGCCTTTCGTTGTACGAATCTTATCCCATAGGGCCTGTGATAAGTTCGACTATAAGTATCGAAATGTTTTTTGAAGGAGTTGTTTTTGTGATGATATAGCATTTACCTTGGGACACCTATGATGTGTTATGATTAGTGTAAACTTATTAATTTCTGAACTCTTCGCCTTCATAATAATTTTCTTTTAGAACGTTTCCAAATATTGGATAAAAATAATAATAATTTTTTAATCTTTTTTTCAGGATATCAAACTTACCGTGGAAGAAGTTGCATTTAAAATATTTATCCATCTATAAGTTTTCTATGTAAGTTTACATTTAAAGTAAAAGAAATAAATTTTGGATTAAATTAAATTTAATTAAAAATTAAGTGTCTTAAAAGCAAATTCATTAAGTGTTAAAAAAGCTCCCGTCGGAGAAGATTCGATCTTGAAATAGTCGGGAGAAAAAACTCGAAAGCTTAACCGTAACTAAAATATTGATACCGAATTTAGGAGTAGAGATTCTATTTGTTGCTAACTCCAAACTTTGGTACTTTTGTTTTTGTTGGGATAAAAGCTATGAAGCTATCCGTAGTACGAATTTCCTCCGACGTTGATGGGGCCCTGTCATAAGGCTGATTATATGTTTCTGAAAGAGTTGTTTTTGTGATGATATAGCATTTACCTTGGGACACCTATGATATGTTATGATTAGTGTAAACTAATTTTCTGAACTCTTTACATTCCAATTTTATGTTAGAAAAATTGATTGCTAATTTCATCTAATTTTCGTACTTGTGTCTTTTTTTTACTTGCAGAAAATATTCATCTTAAACTTTAGCGTGTGTGGAAACATTTTTATTTATTCAAAAGAGGTAAGCATACAAATTTTATTGTTTTACTTGATGTATGTGATTTATTTTTATGATGAAATTAAATATGTTAGACTTATGATGTTAAATGATTTCAAAATTTTTACTGAATTTAAAATTTTAAAATAAAAAATTTTCGGATTTTCTTTGGTTTTATTTTTTAAATTAATGTTTTTTTTCTGTTTTATTTCAGGATTCTCTTCTCTCTCAATGGACTGTATTCAAAATATTAATAAGTTATTTTAAGTCACTTAAAAAAACAAAAATAAAAAAGTAATTTAAATCAAATGAATGTTTTTTTTCTTTTATGGTTCCTAAGAAGTTTTTGAAACAAATTAGTAAGGGGGGGATCTAGAAGGAACTACTTACGTATGTGAATCTATTTGAGAACAAAAAGCATTTCAATATTTCCGCAATGACGTGTTCTTGTTCTTGGGAGAAAATTTCGCGTATCAATCACGATCGGAACGAGGAATTCTCCGATCTTGAACAACTAATCTTTCGAACAGTTGACATGCAACAAATTAGGTAGAAAATATCTGTGAGTTAATTTTTGAATTTCCATTTTCTTGGCAATCGCAAATAAAATAAATGAGAACGCAACAGTACGAGTGTCTAGGGAGTATTTTTAATCCATTTATGTAGTCAGCCACGAATTCCATCTTTTTTCACCTTAACGTATGACAAAATATGCGTTGCGGAAAATTTTTCACTCCCTTTGGATATATTTCGAAAATTGATTGAATTTGCAAAACGAGAACATTTTTATTTTATTCAGCCCTATTATGGTTATCAAATAACAACACGATATTTGATAATTATCAATAAAATTAATGAATCGGTATTATGGTGATCAATTATCAATATTTTTGATAAATAGTGAATAAAAAGATCTATTGTGAATAGCTTTATTGATAAACTCGGTATTACGGCTATAAAACATAATGATACCCATAAAATATTCTATCAGCTACAAAATTTTGGTTTTCGTAAATGGTACAGAATTATAATTGAAATACGATTTATAAAAGTTTTTTTTTGTATTTTTTATTGAATATACTAATTGAAGAACGAAATGCCTTCACTAAAATTGTTGTTTGAAGGCAATTGTACTGAGGAACGAAGGTTTATCGTGCAAGCTAAAGTAAACAGTAAATTTTTTGTATTGACAAACATTTTAAACAACCATTTTAAACCTCCTGGTGGATCAACACAGGCAGGAAAATGCATAAGGCGGTCAACTGCTTCTTCGGTGTCAGTCAATCGATGCAATTTATTGAACCCTCCACCACCGGTCGCATTGAGTCCCATTTTATTTTTCGATTTTTTAATTTTACATTTTAGATCAGCCCATACCTAAAAGGTTATAAATAAAATTAGACAAATTATAAATTAAAATTAGCCAAATTTAAACACTCACTCTTTACCACTTAGTTGAGTCCCGTTCTAGAGGCCCCAAGCTATTCAGTTCCAGAGCAATGTCTTCCCATTTTTTGGTTAGGACTGGCTTAGCACAAATGCCTTTTGCAACCTCAGGATTTTCCTCCGTTAGTTCCACAAGTCTTTCTATTTGTTTTCTGTTGCTATTCTACTCCTAAATAAACAAAATATTATTAAGAAAAAAGAAATTTATTTAATGAAAACAACTTACATACATTATTCCGCCGATTTTATTTATAGACCACATTTAAAAATACTTTATTAAAAAGTAAAATAAATATTCTTCTTAATATGGAGCTCGCTTTTCGCAAAACTTTGAAGTTGGCGAGTCAGAAAAGTTCCCTACGTACAGAATGAATTAATCAACAAACTCCTGGTAAGAGCGTTGATACATATGTATGTATTCAGAATCGCAGAATGAATTTTAGTCTCTTTTAAACCTGTGAACTAAATTTATGTTTTGCTAAAAGAAAGCCCTATTTTCCTATCAGATTGGAATGAATCTTTTAAAACACGTGAGTGCTTTAAAAGTTTTCCTTAGATCATTAAAATCGATGTTCTATTTTTTGAATGCTTATTCTAAGAGGATTTCTTTTGGTAAACTTTCTTCATGAAAAAGTATTTTCCAATTTTGGACCAATCTGGCTGATAGTAAAATAGGGTTACCCAAATACAGGGTCCTGCAAAAAAAAACCTTTAGACGTTTATATTTAAATGTAGACAAAATGGTAAAGATAGATAGAGGTCTACGTGCCGTTTTTAGTAATCATAATGGTGTGTTAGTCAATTTGGTGTGTTAGGTCCGTATTTTTTCGAAGAAAAGAGTTACAGTTAAAGTTAAAGCGAATCGCTACTGTTACATGATTGAGACCTTTCTCCAACCAAACTTAAATCAGTTTACTAGGAACCACAAAGAAGTCTGGTTCCAATTTAAAAAAAAATCAATACAAATTTTTATGTTAAATTGTTTATTTATTTGGCATTGCCTTTTAAAATATGGGAGATCGTTTTGCCGGACCCTGTATATCAACTTTAACAAATACACTCCTCGCCACTTGAATAGGACACCCTGTATAGTTTATTTGCAATCGCTCAAAATAATAATGTAGTGCCCGATATTTTTGTCCATTACTTCTTCTTTCTCCTTGTTCAAATATTAAGTTCTGAAAAAAACTGTTATGTGTCTTTTTTCCACTTTATGTTAGCATGTGTTGAAATTAAAACAAAATTGTTGTGCCTTTATTTGATGTTTATCTTTGACACGCGGACTCATATTTTTTGTTGATTGAACTTATTTGTTAACTTCGACTATTTAATCTTTCGACTGTTTAATCTGAGAAAACCCTAAAATGGGCCGCGGAAAAGTGTTAACCGAGACGGAAAGAGAACAAATCAAAGCCTACAACGACGATGTCTTACCTTTTGCCAAAATAGCTAAACAAATCAAGAAGAGCGGACACGTTATTGACACATTTTTAATTTATCAGTGAAATGCCGAACATACACGCGGTTAATAATGCGGAAAGGTGACTTATTTTAAGAAAGGCGTCAAAGTCAAATCCACATGACTTTTTGGCAAAAATCAGGGAAAAATGTGGTGTTAAGTCAAGTCTTCCAAGTACGCGTCATGTTATTTGGACATCTTAACATATAAAAAGTCTGAAAATAAAGAAAAAGAAAACCTCTTAAACTCGGTTCGAAAAGAGCAAAGCCTCAGTTTTTGTAGCGCACATGTGACCTGAGAGTTTCGGAGTGGAAACAAGTGGTTTTTTCTGATGAAAAAAATCAATTCGGAAGGCCCCGATGGCAGAAACACTTTATTTGGACCGGCTTCATAGCCGTGTTGGAGTTGTAATGGTGATGTAACCTGCGAACTACAATTGCTGTCAACTACAATGAATGCATTTTCTTACAATGGTATATTGGAAAAGGCCTTTTCATACTTTCATACCCTTTTTGAAATCCTTCCGGAGGCTTATCAACATGACAATGCACCAATACGCACAGCCCGGATTAAAAACCTATATACAGAGCTACAATGTGGATCTATTAAGCTGGCGCCCTATTCTTTAGATTTAAATATCATCGAAAATGTTTGGGGATGGTTGACACATCAAGTTTATGAATCAGGACAACAATATTTGAGTGGTCTCAAACTTACTGAAGACATTAAAATAGCATGGAGCTCGATTTCACTTAATTATTTGGCTAGTTTGTATACATCCCTTTCAATCCAGATGTCTGAAGTTTTGGAGGAGAAAGGTGGTTCAACACACTGATAAATATTTTGTTTATCGACACCTTAATTTGTAATAAAAAGAAGCAGACGTCTCCGATAGGAAAATAATAATTCCGAAGTTCCTTAAAACTTCAACATTATTTAAATTATTAAAATTGGTCCCTCATAATTTTAAAAGTAAACTATTGTTGCAGATTTGTAATCGAAAGAAATTTAACGAAGTACTAACGTGAGATGTGAGTCGACAAATGTTAAGGGCATTTTTATTTTGGCAGTTCGGCCAGACAAAAGGTTATGGTCTAACAGAGTGTTATGTTGTTTTCCCAATAATTTAAGTGTAATCACTTGATCTCTTTAATAAATAAATTATGTGTCCCAATAGTTCTTTGAGAACTAGGGCCCAGTAACTTAAAACTTTCAACCGTTGCTCTGTGCGAGTCATCCTGGATTTTTTTTGCTGAATCCGACCGGCTAATTTGAGAAAGCACTTTTCATGACAAGAATTACTCTTGAAGGAGTTCCTCGCAAGGGCCCGTGGTACAGGCAATGATTGAACCTAAGACTTCTTACCATTCTTTTAAAATCTTTGCATTTGCTTAAAGTCGTTGCAATTATTACCAATAGTACAAAAATTGTATTAGCAACAGATTGCATTCTTTTGAAGCCTGTTTAGCAAATAATCAGGGTCTCCCAGAGGTCTAAGAATCTTATGACCATCTTTATTAACAATTCTATATCAAAATGAATCATCATTTATTTAATACTTTCAAGATCTTTGTTCCTGGCAATACTTTGGTTTCCATGGTCTCCCAGAGGTCAAAGAATCTTAGGACCATCTTATTAATAATTCTTGTATTCGTACATGTATTCGTGATGGTTTTCCAAACTTTCAATATTCCGTTTAAGTGTTTACAGTATTTTATACAATTTTGAAACATCTTCATAAGTTTTTTGTATTTTAGCTGTTTTTCATACATCTTAGAGAAACGCTGAACAATTCATATTAAAATAGGTTTTTAACAGAAAATAATTAAAGTTTGTATTTTAAACTGCGTCTTAACAAGGCTATCACATTAAGTTTTTGAAATACCTTTAAAAAAATATATGAATAAAATTTAAAACGGAAATTTGAGCAATAGCGGTCGTTGTTTTTAAACGTGTGGCTTACAATCTGGTAGTACCTTTTTTGGAGTTGTTTTTTTTTTTTGACAGCTGTCACTTAATTTATGCTAAGTATAGGCTGCCATTTTATAATGAATAGACATGCAACTTAAATGCAATTGCAAATTGTGCAAATATATTAGAAATATAATTGGTCGGCTCACGCAATGCGATGGAAACTTTTGGTGTTCGCAGTTCACAGTATGACGTCTTTGTAGTTTTTGTAAGGTCGTGTGAAGTCGGTTGTCTACGAAAATCATCCTGATACGATCGACGCATTGAAAAGAACTTGAGCCGCTCAATTGGAATTTATGTGTGCCAGCAGTGGCGGTTACTTGTCCAAAATCATTTTTAAAACTATAATGGTAAACCTTTATCTTTATAATAAAAGCTAATTCTTGTCCATAACATTAAATTACTTGCATTTGTTTCTTCCTCAAACCACTTGCCTAAAAAAACACCCGTTATTTGAGACTAAAGGGCTCTGTCCCACAATATAAAAGTAATGTCACATTTAAGTTGGTTACCTAATTAGCAGAAACAAATTTAGGATAACTGGAAGTTAATAAGTCAGGTAACTTATTGAATGGATGAAGTATCCAAAGGTACAGATAACTGACAGTTGACAGTGTTAAAAGTTTCATCTTATTTTTCTTCAGCATTGTGAAAGAAATCACGTATTTCGAATGGGAACAAACTTCCTTAAATATTTCCTGTCCTCAGAAGCAAAGTGACATAAGTCCAATTTGTATTTTACTTACTTTTTCTTCCAGACAAAAATAATTAAAATACATTAAAAAGTATTCACAAAGCAAATTATTTCTCTAATTTCCGATTAAATTAAAAAAAAATGTTTATTTGTGTCACTTTGACATATCCTAAAAATAAAAACAGAAAATAGCACAAAAATAACGGCATAATATCCTCAAATAGATTCTGTACATTCCCGAATCCTCCTTTTTTAAATAAAAAACTTTGTATTTTCCTCCACAAAAGTCATATATTCTTTAAGTAATATTAAAATTAAAATATTTAAATGAGTGGTAATTATTATGCGTTTCCGGCTGTTTTTACCATACTTTTGGCATCACTTAACCAAATTCTCTTAAACTCACCACGGACGACCACACCACGCCGCCATGTTTAAACACATACATTGCCATCTCTTTTCACCTACCAGCACCCGCTGCTGAACTCACATCCACCTACAGGCTGTCTCATTCTCACCTTACTTTGCCGAACCGAAACCGAAAAGTATGTCCGGGTGCGAAGTTGGTCGCAATCGCAACGTGAATAAATTGTGAAACATAAAAATATAAATTATTTTCTAATTCTTTTCACAAGGAATAAATATTTTTTAATAAATCAAAACCTTGTCTCTCCAAACCATACAAGTTTTCCCCCCAAGCTACAAAACCGCAGCGCAACTTTGAGAGTAAATAATCTTTTCATTGTTTCGCAACCAGAGCATGGAATTCTTGTAAATTAAAATAAAATAAAAAAAGAAAAAAACGAAAAGAAATTGGAAAAAATGATGAACGCCTAATGTCATGGATCCCAATCCCATCGTCGTCGTCGTCTTCGTTGAATCGGTAAGTCAGAAGAAGAAAGTCCAGATTTAAAATTGAATTAAGAAAATTATTTATAAATATTTTCCAGCATTTAATTTACTATAATTGAACTTTTGAAGTTGTCCTCACCTCAACTCTCACTCACATAAATTTCTATTAATAAAGAATTTTTAAAAAATTCCTCCTCAGCTCAGGTTTTTTTTTATTGTTTTTTTCGGGGAAAATGTGGAAATGTGCTCGACTTAAATAAAATTTGCACAATATTTTCTTTGAGATTTTTACAATTGTTGCAATTATCAAAACGCAGCTAGGTTAAGGTACTTATCTTCAATTGAGGTTTATGAGGAGGTTAAAAATTCATACATCAAACTTTTTTCATTTTTACTTTGGTTTCGGATTCGGACGACATCGACGAAGAGACGGACACGTCGCCTGTCGTGCCATCGTCGTCGTCGTGGTTTGGCTATGGCTATGGCCAGCGCCAGATCCACACTTAATGTGTGGTACTTTTTTTTGCTTCTGTACAAATTCTTTCTTTTCCGTTCCCAGTACCAGACCAGTGGCAATGTTTCACGAAATTAAGTGAAGTGTCGCGGGTTGAGTTCCACTTTTGTGTTCATATTATTCGTCTAAATATAATGCGAGGAGCTTGCTGGTGCTTGCTTTGGGTTTGAGCAGACGAACATGGTACACGGGGGACATAAAACCAAAACCAAAACCTAAACGTCGCTCGCCTTCGTTTCGTCGCCATCGTTGTCGCCCGTCACCGTCGCCGTCACCGAGAAAGAAACGTGTAATGGAATTTTATAGAGGCTAGTAGAGTTTGTGTTGTTGTTGTTGTTATTATTTTGTGCCGAGTGCCGGTCTCTGTTGGTTTTTGGTTATTTTGTTCTATTTAATGGCTGGGCTTTTATTTTCATTGCCTAAAAAAAAAATTAAACGCCTATCAGTTTGACTTGTTTGAGTGTTACTCTCAATAAATGGGTAAGGTAGGTACTACCTAAAGGAGGAGAAGAGTATTGCACATTTTGTTGGTTATTTAATTAATTTTACATTTTGTTTAATTGCAATGTTTTTAAATGCAATGATTTTAATGCAATAATTCAAAGTCCCATGTTATGATGAGTTTTCAGTTTGATTGTGGTTCGGCTTTCGGCATTTGGTATTCGGTTGGATTGGGTCATGATTATGAGGGTGTATAGATAGAAGATAGTGTGATCCTCTTCACACAGCTATATTACTTCTCTGCTCGCTCGAGTAGGTAAGTTAATTTGCCTTTTGACTTGACTTGACGTTGACTTGTTGGCAATTTTTGTGATAAGGCGACAAGTAATTTTTTATTTGATTATTTTTCTTTTATAAGAACAATAATGAAAGGATTTGGTGAATTACTAAAATTTTCATTAATTAAAATGTTTTTCATGCAATAATAGAATTTTTTAAATTAAGGTGTGTGAGAAGCACATATATTTTGTTTTTCTTCCATTGCAAATTGATAACCTACCTAGATAACATAGAATTGAAGAAAAAGGTTTATTTGAATAAATAATTAAAATTTTAATTTTATTGCCGGACATAAAAAACAAAACTGGTTTGATTAAAATAATGCAAAAGAAGATTTTCTTTTAATGCAAGAGACTTATCTGGAATGTCATTTTTAATGAGCGCACAAAATATTCTGATAGTTTAAAGGGTGTTTTTTTAGACCTGTGGTTTTCATGAACTAATAATAAGCACGTAATGTTATGGCAATGATTTCGAATGTCCCAGTTTTGGACCATTTTTTGGAGACATATGTCAGTAATAACACGCCAAATATTCGCTTCAAAGACTTCAATCGTCTCAGGCTTATCAGCGTAGACAAGAGACTTCACATCACCCCACAACAAACAGTCTAGCGGTGTTAAATGTTATTTTTAGCTTAACTATCACGATGAGGGAAACGCATTACATTGAAAGCCAAGACATTCGATTGGTCATTTGGTATGTATTCCGTTCACTGTCCCTTGCGCTCTTTAAACATAAATTTAGGTGCCAATAATTTAAAACTTGAACTTTTTCACTTTTCTTTATATTTACTAAAATCTATAAATCTATTTTGATCGATTGTGGAACAATATTTATTCCTTTCCAATTGGTCGCAAGGTCTCATGCTTTATCGTTGCTTTTACAAACAATGCTCTATTGAAATAGCCACTTGCATTCCTCCCCTTAAACAACTCAACCTTAATACCCATACTGTTAGGAATGCCTATCAGTTTAAATTAGAGCCCAATTTAGGACGTACTGTTAAGTAGAGACATTCTTTCTTTAGCCATACTACACGAATATGGAATGCTTTACCAGGCTTAATATTGTGCAGACATTCAAAACCAATGTGCATCGGTTTCTCTTTTCTAATCCTATCCTCCTTTTCTAACTGCTCGCACTGTGTTTAATCATTATAAGGGTATTCATAACCCCTTTAGTGCGCGCATTATATAAAAAAAATGGACAACAATTCTTTGTGCAGAACTTTAACAGAAGTTATGAAAACATTATTTAAATTGAACCTTGTAAATAGGAATTTGTTTTTTTTTTTATGTGAGCAGAGCACAGGGTTTCCACTCACGAACCACAAGGTAGCCGCTTTGGTCCTCTCCTTTTACCCCCCACATTAAAGATATGGAGTTGATTTTTAAATATTTTGATGTCATATTACTTTACGCTTTGAACACAACATTTTTCAATTCCATTACGTCGATGCATAATTTTTATTTTATTTAAAGAGATGGACGGTTTTTTGGTCTGGAGTAAAAGGAAATGCTTAGATCTAATTGTAAACAAATGTCAGCTAATTACTTTTTCACGGTTCCCATCGATCATCGAAATCAAGCAAGATGTCGTCATGTGTTCTTTCTGTCTGTTGTTCTTTCTCTTCTGTCCTTCTGTCTTGTATTAATGTCTTGTGTTATTATCACCTTACATAGTCTAGTCGCTCAAGGCGCCGTATTCTCTACTCTGTGCATTTATGTGCTGAGTAGTGTGAAATGTAATGTATTGTACTTTTTCACGAAAGCTAGTAAAAACTTTACCAAGTCAATACTTTCTCCATAAGCAACCCATTCCCTCTGTTGAGGTCATTCCCGATCTTGGGCTATTATGTGACCGAAAGCTTAATGTTGAGACTCTAGAACAACGTAGACAGGTATATGACATCTTGCTTATCTATCGTCTGTTTTCTGGCTTTTTTAAATTTCCCAAAACCTCATAATTCATTTTATTAGAACAATTATTTAGTTACAAAGTTTAAGTATTATGGTAATGAATTTGAGATAGCTTTGGCTTAGCCGTCAGCTTGAATGGCAATATATTATAACGATAATGAAAAGTTATATAAACACAATAAAAAGGAAAATTTAACTTCAAATATACTCAGTCATTAACAAATTTTTGTATTTAATAATAAATTTAAGAAAATTAACTTAATTCTTTCCAGTTTCTTTCGTTTAAAAATTCTAATGTGTTCATCATTGTAAAACGTTCCTTACCTTGATATGCAAGTCTTAGGTGTTTGAAGATTGGGCAAATGCTTATAAATTGAAAGTTGTCTTCTTTGGCCTTCATGTTGCACAGCGTGCAAAATTGGTCGGATGCACCATTGTATGGACTGCCGTTAAGGTAGATGAGCTCACATCTCGATTTAAACAGTAGCGATATTTCTTCGTAGCTAAGGTTGTCCTTAAAGTAATTGTTACTGCAGAGGAGAAATTTAATTGTGAATATATAATTCTACATTCAGATTGTGCTTCTTGAATCAATGCGTTACGAGTGTAGTCTTCATTTATGCATATGCAATAAGGAGCAAAGTTGTTCTTTTAAGGAGTCTAGGTTGTAATAAGAGGCAATATTTAGCGATTTCATCATTCACCAGTCGATGTTTCTTTGTTCGTAGCGCAGCAATTCTCATAATTTGAGACATACTCTCCTCTATTGACTTCCTACCAACCGCACCTCTTATGGTTCAAATGAACCCATTCTAAGAATGCTACGGAATGTCAATTTGAATGCAAACATTTTTAATTTCTATATAAACAATTCTTGGAGACATTTTCTCTAAGACTATAACTTTAAACAACCTTTTCCTTAGCTACAAATTACTTAGTTTTTAAGTTAGATTACATAAGTTTATAGCTGAATAAATTTAAATATAGTTTTAAAAAATTAAAGTGTAACATGTCGACGTCATTTATTATCTACAATTCCTTATTTTGGCATTAAATTGGACTTTATCATGTAATGGTGGCTCCCAACGCTCTTAAAGTTGCAGAACCACTTCTGGAAATAAAATTGATTGATTTGGTAATGAATTGATGGTTTAGCAGGCTGTGTGAAGAGTTGACCCATCTTATTGGAACAAAATGTAGCCCAAAAAAAAAACATCAGTAAGCATGGCTTACTAGCGTTTGTTATAAGTCGTAACGGAAGCCAAAATAGTAGGAGCCAGCGCGTTAACCACATTCGTACGCTTATTAAAGCAGTTCGGGGACGAATACCTCTAAAAATAAATAAATAAATTGGGTGGCGCAACAGTCCGTTTGAGAACTAGGGCCTAGTAACTGACAACTCTCAACCATTCCTGTGTGCGATTACTATTGTCAGGGATGGAAGAGACCTACAGTTTTAAGCCGAATCCGAACGGCAAATTTGAGAAAGCACTTCTCATGACAAGAACTACTCTTGGAGAATTTGTCAATTCCCCGCAAGAGGCAGTACCCGTGAAAAAAAAAACTTTAGGTGGCATAGGCAGGGATCGAATCCTATACCTCTCGCATGACAGCCCATCGCACTAACCATCATGCCATGGGTACTACGGAATACTTCTAAAACCCCTTCGAAAAAAATGTTAATGTCCAGAGAATTAAGTAATTTTTCCACATCCATTTCAATGCCGATTGGGGATTACCTACACATAAAGGGCTATCGGCGCTCTGAAGACCATTTGTAAATACACCGATTCTAAAAAGTTATTGTAGAAAGAGTCAAAGGGCTTTTACTTTATTATTTTTTGGAATGAGAATAGTTTTTCCGGTGCAAAAGTTTTGAAGAAAAAAAACTATACAATAAATTATCATTTCAACTAAAACTGTTACCCTAAGAGTCAAACGTAGCCATCCTCACTTCACTTCTGTAGTGGTTTTATTAAAAGTGTCACATCTCGTAATTTCTGGGAACAGTAATGTGAAAACATTTATTATTATTAATAATATTTATTAACAAGCAATTAAAATTACAAGCTAATATAAAATTTAACAAGCCTAGCTGCAGAGCTTGAAAATTCAAGTTACAATTTTTGCTTTTTTGAGAAACTCAGTAATATTATTTATATTTGTTAAGCTGGGATTATTGAGGATTACATATACGGGAATATTTTATAAATTTTTTTAAATTATAGGCTGCGTCAACAGACAATGTACCCAAATTTTTTTAGATCAAGGCGAGTGTTGCAAGTTGCATTTCACAAGTTGTATTGTAGAATTTGGTAGAGTGTCTAACAAATGAAAATGGAAGGATTCTTCTACAGAAAACTGTTGAGACAAACTAAGCCAAGACAACATAAAACTGCTTTAGGGTCAATAATGTAGATTTTAGAAAAGTTTAAAATTGGTTCTCGGGAAGTCCATGTTTTAATCCTTAACTTTGTTTTGTTGTTCCAATTTTAGAGCATGTCTGAAAGACTTCTGGCAGATTTGTTTTTAATTCTTTAGGTAGAGTTAACAAAAGCTGTGTCAAAAATATCAATAGAAATAGTATTGCTTAATTAACTAGAAAGGAACATCTCACAATTGAGCAAAAAATGTCTGTATGAATTTTCCGAATAGATTTTTTTGTTAAAATAAATTTCAACAATTTGAAAGGTAGCTATAGCCTGACATTTTGCACTGTCAAACCACAGACAAGAACCCTAAAAACTTCTCAGGCTACTAAAAAATGGGGATTAAAAAAGAACGTGAAATTTAATGCTTCGAAAACGCAATGCTGTCTTGTATCGTTAAAGCGAGATATACCCCCATTGTCATTATCCATTAATGTCACTTGCATCAAGGACTGAACACCTCGATATTCTCGGTATGTGTCACCAACCACCTCTTGTGGAATGATCACATACGCGATGTCACTAAAAATGCCTCGAGGTGTTTGTGTTTCCTCAGGCGATGCAAGAAATATTTCACCCCTTCTGATCTGGCTGTTATCTACAAGACTTATGTACGTCCAAAGCTTGAGTATTACTCCCATCTCTTGGCTGGTGCTCCTGCAAATTACTTTAGCCTCTTGGATAGTATTGAAAGTAAAGCATAAATTGATAGATGATAATATCATCATAAGATCATTTACTTCGCTTGAACATCGTCGTAAGGTCTATTGTCTGACTCTTTTTACCGCTATTTTAACGGCTTATGCTCTAGTGAAACAGCCAGGTGCATTCCTCGCCTTAAACAGTTCAACAGTAATACTCGCGCTTCTAGGAATGTTCATCAGTATACCCTCGAGCCCAACTTCGGCCGTACTGTCAAATACAGAGATTCGTTCTTCAGCCGTACTACGCGAATGTGGAATGCCTAACCACACTCTGTCTTTCCTAGTCATTGCAATATTCAGGAATTCAAAACCAATGAGCGTCGACATCAACTGAATCTGCAATTGCTTCCTATCAAATAAAGATATGTGAAATGCCAAACAATGACATATTTATATAATGTTAGGATATAAAAGGCTTGCAAAATTCTGATTCCAAAAATTGTATTTCATGTGATTAGATTAGGTTGATTGTTTGCATTTGCAAAGTATCAAAAAGAAAAACTCAAACAAACACCTTGCCATACGTTTTAGTTCACCAATTCTCAACGCGCTTAATTTTTAAAAATAGGACCAATGTAAAACGAAAAACTCAAATGCAGTAATACTAAATCTATTTTGCTGACTTATTGTCTTCGTTTTTAAAAATGAGACCAGTTTTTGTTTAAAATATTAGATTGTTAAAGGATCTTTTTTTATTTGAGTTAAAATCTTAGATAGATGTGTTTGACACATATCAAATGGGCTTATTTTAGCTTATGTTTTCTATTTATAAATAGATTTCTGTTTACTGATTATCTTATTATTTACAACTCTTCCTTAAAATGCCTTTCGATCCATTTATGCCTTAAAACTATAAGTTTAACTAATCGAATTTAATATTTCAGTAAACTCTCATGTTGAACAATAAGCTTCAGAACGAATTAACTTTAAATTTGCGGACCATCGAAAATAAAACTGAGTAGTGTAGCAATGGCACAGCATACACAACCTGTAGCTCATCAACCTCAGCCGCAGATGCAGCAGCAGCAGCAGCAACAACAGCAGCAGCAACAACAACAGCAGCAGCAGCAACAACAACAGCCGCCTCAGCAGACACAAATGCAACAAACACAACAACAGCCTCCAACTCAACCGCAACAATCTGCAACACAACAACAGGCTTCACAAACCCAACAACAGCAGCAACAACAACAAATTGCTAGCACCCCAAATTCCACGGTCTCCCAGCAGAATAACAATTATGCACACCATGCAAGCTCGGCTCAACCCGTATACAACCAGATGCATTATATGCCAGGCGTCCAACCTGTTGCAGGACCTGTCTATCCAACAATGATCCCAGGAGGAATTCCCCCAAATGTTTACGTAAATAACGTAACTGCCAATGTAAATCTTCACGGATGGACAGCTCATCCAGTTCCTACCTATATTCCAGGAGGACCACAGCACTTTATACCTGGTGAAGTGCAACCTGCTATTGCTGATCAGGTAAGTTATTTAATTACATAGAACCAAAACAAATATATTGATTAATTTGGTATTTTCTTTTTTTAAAAAAGGGCACTCAAGTTATGCAACCAATGCAGCCGGTGCCTGTTGCTGCCCCCAACCCAGGACGCAGTGCTCGACGAGGTCGTGGAAGAAACAATAACAACAACAATCGCCGCAACGATTATGTACAACGACAACAACAGGAAAGTCCAGCTCCTCAAGAGATCGTAAACGCTCAGACGGTTGATCCTCAAACAATGGCCAATGCAGCCTACCCACAGTACGCCTATCAATACACGTACCCGACATATTTTGGAGGACCACCACAAAACCACATGGTCCATCCACAGGCTCAACAAGCAACAGGACCTCCGCTATATGTTGCCAGTCCGATTTCAGTATACCCAGGTCATCAAATCTATAACTATCATCCTGGTCTAATATATCCATCGATGATGCATCCGGCAGAATATCAATACGATGAGAATGGCGATGATCAACGCAGTAACGATGGAATGATGCCCCAAATGTGGCATCACCCGATGTATCCTGAGGAATACGTTAACCATGAAATGATTGTGCCCGATGATATTAATCACAATGCTCCATCTTTGGCTTCATCCGAAACACCGAGTATGCTAAGTCCAAACTATCAAATTTACGATCCACAAATGCAACAAACTTTGGAGCTGCAACAACAAATGGGTGTTATGCATATTTACGATGATCAACAACAAATGCAACCTCATCCAGGACATTTGCAACAATTGGAAGACGATATGTCAGACTGTTCTATTCAGATGCAAGGTGGTGCTATATTGCAACCAATGCTGCCGCCATTGGAACAACAACAACCTCTCCATCATATCATACAGAATCAAATTATTCCAATAGATGCTTCAGCATTGGATCAAAGTGGTGGTAAGTGCGAATATTTTATTAATTTTTAACTAAATAATATTTTAAATTAAATTAATTTTGTTAAACGGTGAAGTGCGTATCACCAAAACGGTTCATAAAACATATCTGGTAAAAGCTAATTAATTATTAAAAGGGAAATGTTAGAGTAATCAGTTACTCGAGTATACAATTTTTCCAAGAAAAAGAAGAGTGTGCAACGTATTCTGATAAATATTCCCATTAATTGTATCTTCGTTAACATATTCTTTTACATGAAAAAAAAAACAATTACGTGGCTTAAAAATCACACGAAATAAAGGAAATGAGGGTTTTCAACTAGTAACACATTTTTTGTTGTTGAAGTCGTGGAGTTGATTTAGCAATGAAATTTGTCTAAAAGAGGCTAACTCATTAAAAAACACTATTGCGTTTCGTGCACCATGGAAAATAAGCAAAGTTGTTGATAAAATTGATATAGGAGCTGAACCTTTACCATGGCACGGATACGTATAGAAATGTCTGGTTGATAAACACATAATTGCTCGGTAAACGTTTTCTTAACCCTTTGACTTTCGTGCTTCTTATCCTGCAGTATTTTTCGTATCTCAACCTACAAAACTAATCCTTGTAAGTCGTTTCGTTTCATGTGATTTGACAGCCAATTTATTCAAATTAAAGCAACAAATCTGATCTTTTACACTCTTTTTTAACATAAAATTGGACATGATTATTCAAGAAAAATGGAAGTCAAACTTATTGAAACAGTATGGAGCTCAATAATTTACTAAAGACATCTATGAGAAAACAGTATTTTTAAGTTTATATCACATGGTTTATACCAAATAGTAAAGCTTTAGAAGTGATTTAATGCCAATGTTGATGTAGAACCACAAAATAAATAGTGTTCAACAAAAATTCATATCAGTATTGTTCAGACTTCAAATTCCAGGCTACTTTCTTAGCTAATTTTTCTGAAATGTTTTTCTAAAAAATTTCGCAGTTCTGGAAATTTTTGGATTCTAAAATTCTTTTTTTTTTCCAGTGCAGCATTTTGAAAAGTCGCTAAAAATACTGAAAATTGTTTTGTTGCCTTTTTTCGCCGGCTTTACTACTGACTAAAATGTATAATGGATACTTGGCAGAGTTTCTTTCAAAATTGGTCAATCGATTCATATAACATATGGCTAAAACTTCCAGGGCCTCAGTTTCAGTTTAGTCCTAAACTCTTCATTCGAGCAAAATTCATTATCGGTAATCATTTTTGTGAGGCCTACGATTAAAGCCTTTCATTCATTGTCACATTTCAACGGTTTAGTATATTTAAACATGACCAAGACCGTTGCTTTTGATCCAGCAGTGAACAATCATGGCAACTACTTCAATCAGAGCTACCACATTGGTTAATGCTCATGCAATATATTTTTCTATCAAGAAGAGGTGCAAAATCAAAACACGACATTTTTTGTCAATTGTTTTGAAAATAAAAAAAGAAGCGTCATTCTTATCACAATGACTCACAAATATTATAAGATTTAAGGATGTGAAGGAAATACCACTAGCGCCATATTTGTCTTAAGTCCAAGTGTTACAATTCTGTTAGTAACGACTAGTCATCATTTTCATTTGTTTGATTTAGAAAATATCATCTAAGGCCCTTATTACGAGAAGCAAATCGAATGTTGGACTTAAAGCGCACGTTTGAGAAATCCAATATAAAGCAAAATTAAGATAGGTGATGGGTTAACATCTCTTTTCCCAAACAAACTGGGTTTTGAAGTGAATAAGAAATGATATTAACGAAGTGAGTGATTTCAAAAACAATCGCTTTAGTTCGAATAAGGGCCTAAATGTTATTAAATTGACGATTCTTTTGTTATACCGAGTTTCAGTATTCTACACCCATTATGTTGTTTAATCCATAGACAATTTTATGTTTTTCTGGTTTTTTTTTAAGCCCTCCATGCCAAATTTAATTTTGAAAAGAGCTATTAAATCCTCTAAATAATTTATATTTTAAATTGATAATTTTTCCCCCTTTACAAAACTTTATCATTTTACGTGAATTAAGTCTTCTATGGAATACAATTCTAACTAATTTAGAGGATTACTTCGTTTTTAAATTAAATCATTCTTCAATCATAAAAAGGAAATTTGGTACGGAAATTAGGGGCAGTTCAAAAATCATCGGAGTTTGTGAACTTAACAAAAATGTCGTTTCTCAAAACTTGGCTTGGTTTTACTATTTCATGTGCCACAAGTCTAAAGTCTTATTGCAGCCTTCTACAATATTCTCTCATGTTTTACCTTTGCAGTAAAATCTAATTTAAAGAATTTAAGTTTCTATTGAATAATTTATCGGGATACCGAGTTTCAAAGAGCTATATTGATAGAAACAAAGTTAAGGTTTGTCTGTTCGGTCCCCCGGATTTTTAAGAGCTGTAAGGAGTTTCGCTCGAATAAGATTTCACTTCGAATTTAAAACTGACAATTCAAAAAATAGGTACGTTAAGAAAAAAGCTCTCCATAAATTTTCCCATTTCCGTTATGGAAACCGAGAATATAATCTGGACATAAGAAACCTAACTATCTCAATTTATATTTTGATCTTTATGTGACGAATGCAAAAAAATTGTTTTTGTTGATATTTGTTAAGTTAAAAGCATAGTTTGCCTGTCTTTTTGCTTAAGGAAGAGAATTAGCAACAATGCCTCGAACTGTTCGCATGCACTTAGGAGATCATACCAATACGTTGGAATTAGTAGAATTGTTCCAAGAACGAAAACACATTTTCAATTTCATTGAAGCTCAATTTATATAAACTCTAAGATTTCAATAGCATTATAGAGTAAGCCAAGTAGTTTTTGCGTATTGGTTATCATCACTTAGTTTAATTTTCTCATGAAAATAATTAAAAAAAAAAACATTTATAAATTTAGCTTTATAACAAAAAAGTTACATTTTAACGTTGTTTTCGTCCTCTTCGTCTTCAAAATTCAAGCGAAATTTCAAGCTGTTAAGTATGTGACATTTCGCCCGAATAGAATGTTTCCATAAGGAAAATTTTTCGAAAATGATTTTTTGGGTAAAACTCAAAATAAGGGAAAAAAAAAAGAAATATTTTTCGTAAAGTTCGCGCGAAACACCTGATTCGGCTGATTAACTTGGTGGAAAAAACACACGATATTTGAGACCTCTTGTAAAAACTATAAACGCCACAACTGCAAAAATTGTATTACATAACTAATATTACAATCTTAAGCAAACCATTAAGTGCTTGAATCGTTTCCGAGAAAAATGGTAACTAATTTCTTGGAACAGACTTACATTTTAGTCGCATTAAGCACGTTAGACCGAAATGCACAAAATTAATAGTCTAAAATAAGCTTCTTTGAATGATATGGATACCAGAGTTTGATAAAACGTTTTTCCTGGAATACAATCAATAAACAAATTCTCACAATTCTGTCAAATTAATTTATTTCTTTTCAACTAATTTTTCAATTTGTTGAAATAGCACAACATTCTAAATTAACCTTCACTGATAATAATAAAAAATTAACCCATTTTTGTACAACTTCTGATAAACAAAAGCACATCTTTTTCTCCACCACTCCACTCTTTTCCCAATTACATAATACAATTTGTTCTACATAGACGTAAGAAATTTGCTGCAAAGAATGAAACGAGCATTTAAGATCAATTCATTCACTAAAAACAAAAAAAATAAATTGATCTTCCATACACAACGTTTAAATTCACAGACAGCAGCGATACATGAATCGTCATTTATTGGTTGTTGTACTTGTTTACCATAGGAGGATTTTATAATTAAAACTGACCTCTAAATGTATTTTTTACGAGCTCGCCGTACTACTCTCATTGTTCTTGATTGGTATCTCCTTACCTATTTGACAGCAGTATTTCAGTAGCAAATTAATAATAATACAAAAAAAAAAAACAACCGATCATCTTCAGATGAGAGATCTATAGAAATGCAATCCAGCATGTGTAAATTTAGTTATTGTTGTAATCTAAATTGAATGAAAGTGTAATACGTTTTGTTTGTTTTCTGGTACCCCCCTAAATCTCTTGTTGTAAAGCATCTTGTTTCTTTTGTCATAGTCGTAATGACATTTTAGTTGTTAAATTTATTATATCTCAATTTGTACGTCTGTCGTAATTCAACTACGGTTTTCATAATTAATAAGATAATTAATACGATTGATTTTTTCATTCCCACCTACTACTTAAATAAATGGCAAAGAATATGTACAAATGTCGGTTTCAGGTGATGCAATTTTAATATATTCGTATATACATATTTTTGTATAGATACCAGTTCACCACTTGCACACAGATTTTACTACCGTAGTTAATTTTGTTGTTATATGTTTGTAATAAATTGATTTTAAGGACCTAAGATAAGAAAGAGTATTGGTTGAACTTTATGAATTTTGCTTCATATCCGACATGTAATTACATTTAAACAGTGTTTGTGCACACAAAATTCGCTAGAACTCCATAACTCAAGTAATTGCATTTCAAACAAGGATTATAAGAAGGTTTAAAATAAATAGGTTTACTTATGTTAAACTCCATCATGCGACGCCAATAAAAAATAACCGCTAAAAATGCCCTTTTAAAAAATGTTTATTAAGATTACGTTTACACTCTGGCATTGCTTTTTTCAATATTCTGTTAAAATTGCCATAATATGGTTAAGTCGGAACAGCGTGGCGCCCAACGAAGTCACATTTCTGCCGAAGATTTGTCAAAACATCTCAACGAATGCCATCTTATTGAAATCAAGTGCTTATAGAAGACCTGTGTTATGATTTTTTTTAAAGATGTACGCGAAACTTCCAGAGCTGCAGTCTGTTTACGCTCTTTTTTGGGCGTTGTTAAGAATTGTTCAACGTTTTCAGGGGCTCTGACTAACCTCCGGTGACCAGATTACCCGTTTTTCAAAGCTTTTGGTTAGCAGTAAAATCGTTTTGTCCGTGGTTTTTCATTTACCTTTAATTTGAAATTTGTTTTACACTCTTGACTCCACAAAAAAAGCTAATCGCTATATTTCTCATTAAAAATGGTGACTAACCAACTACACCAGACAAAATGGCATAGTCTGGAGAATCACAACGCTGTGTTGGCACCTCTGTGATGTATCTAAGTTCGTTCTGTAACACTGTAATTTAATTTGTATGGAAATACAATTCTGCGGCTCATAACTATTTTCGTTTCATTTTCTAAACAATGATAATGATCGAGACATTTAAGATTCACAAGTAATTACAATTACACCTCATTGCTGATTTATTTTTATCCAGTTTTAATTGTATGAAATACTCTTGTTTCTTTGATTCAAACTGAAAAACGGAAGAATTTAAAGCTGAATACGTAAACACAGACGAATGACAATTACACAAACAAGTTCAATCCATTACTTTGCCTTTCTACTCAAAACTGATATATCATTTAATTGTTTAGTACGGAAACAAATAAATTTATCTAACTGCATTGCATGTCCTCCATAAAAGAAAAAGAAAATCATGAACAGAAAAAAAGTCTACTGCTGTAAATTGTGTTTTCTTTTCATTCATGTGCTGTTGCTGTTATTGCATCTAACCATTTTACTATCATGTTAAATGGACAGCTTTTATCACGTACCTTACGTACGTATGTGTTATAGTTTTACAAAATAAATCCATTTGTAAACAAATAAATTTATCATGTCAAAACAGAAATCAGATGGAAAAGTTTTTGCTTTAAGGTTTGGAAATTTTGTGTTACATATGTAATACTTTCTTGTTAACTGTCTTATAAAATAAGAAATATGATTGCCTTAAGTTTGTATTTTTTTCACTGAATTCATATAGAAACAAACTTTATTGAGTTTTAATTTTGTTTAAACAGATTGAAAATATCTCCAATGATAAAGTCACATTGTTATTTTACATATTCAAAACCATCCAAACATAAATTGATTAATAGATCCTAAATATTATGTAATGACAGGTGGATAAAAAAACTAAATCAATAACAACTGTATTTGTTGTTTATTTGTAAATCTAATTTTAGATGAAAAAGTTTAGAAAAACAAAAACTTTAACACACAAATCATCGGTAACTCAATGAAATTATGTTTGTTTTTTAAGAATAAATATGTTTCAAACAATCTTTGTTTAATATGCCAATCGGCTTTTAACTTTTTTTGGAGAAACACTTGTATGCATATTTATCTGTCTCTAATCATATCAATGAATTTGTTTTCAAAAAGAGGAAAAATTAAGTTCTTATCATGTTCGAAAGCAAATTTTGGTATTCAGTGGCTAAATTCAATTCAATGCTAATTTAAACACAAGACACACAGGTTTGGTTAAAAATTGTAAGTCACTTGGCACTAGTTTTCTAAGAATTGTCGAAAATTTAGAAGATAAACCAGCTGTGGCCATAATAATAGGAACAAAACTTAATTTTTGGTAACTATGTATGTCTTTCGCACATGTGTTAGGCACATGTGTTAGGCATTTTAATTCAATTAGGTTAGTCCTACATTTTGTGTAACCAACTATAACTTGAATTCTTCTCAAGGTGCTGAATAGCACATTTGAGTGACAATTCTGCAAAAAGAATGTTTAAGAATTTCATTTAGTAATTGAACATTATACATATATAAAAAGAGAAATGAGCACAAAAGATAAAAAATGATTTGCATTACAAATCATTTAACATTTAACATTGCTTTTATTCTGATTTGTATTTGGTAAGAATTTTCTTTTAACCTGGACTTTAAATTTTACATCACTATTCTGTTTGATTTCGTTTGGATATCTATTGTAATACTGAATCGACTGATATATTGTAAATCTAATTCCGAAATTTGTCGTGTGATTTGTGGCTTGATGGATGTTGTTTCGATTTCTCACATGGTGGTTATGATAGCTACTTCTTGAAGATGATTCGGTGTTAGAGAATACTGTTCAATGTTCAATTTTGTGAATGTGGAGCACCATGTTCATTTCTGCTTCATCCTTAACCATTAGAATATGGAGCTGGTTATAAATCCAAATCCGAATAAATTTTGTAATGCATTATTTTGTGCAACTTGTAAATTTTGAATGAAACTGTGAACTGCTGTACCCTATACATTGATTCCGTACGTTAGATGACTATGATAAAGGGCACGAATTCGATCGAAAACGCCAGCTAGGGATGAAAGTTTTTTTTTCGAATGTTTTAATATGTGGTATTTCCAGTTCAGTGATGAATCCACTCAAAGACCAAGATATTTAAACTGATTAACTAGTTCCACAGTCGAGCCTTGGTAGATAATGTTAAGAGGTGTATTCGATTTGCTGAAGACGAAATATTTGTTTTTTTTTTTTGGCTTTAACAAATAATTTTTGGGCATTCATCCTAGATTGAATCTTATCAAGATCATTATTCATCCCTTCTTCGAGTTCAGTAGCAGTTCGTACAGAATACATAAAACTGATGTCATCTGCAAACAATACTGGTTATTCATTTGAAATCAAGTTTGTAAGATCTTGTATATATAGACAAAAAAGTGTCGGTCCAAGTACACTACCTTGTGGTACCCCCATCACGACTGGTTGCTCATGGCTTGTACATCCGTCCAAACTTATGTACTGATATCGATTTTCGAGGTAAGATTTGAATCAATTAAATGAAAAACATCTTACTCCTAAAGCAAAAAGCTTTCGTAGAAGGTTTTTATGATTGACGATGTCGAATGCTTTAGACAAAGCGCGCTGGCAAGGTTGTGATTGTCTTTATTCCTTTGAAGGTGTGATATCATGTCTACCAGTGCTGTTTTTGAGTCTGATTTTTTTCGCTCGATATATTTGAGTAATTGGTTGTTAATAACTTTTTCGATAATCTTCGATAAGATTGGTAAAATTGAGATAATAAGCGATAATTGTTGTAGTCTTCAACATCGCCATTCTTAAAGTCAGGGATAACTCGGGCTGTTTTCATCATACTTGGAACTTAGCCAATTTTGAAGGATTTGTTGATAAGTGTTGTAATCGGAACATCTTGGAATGGGACGGTTCTCGATAAGTTTCAGGTCCAGTACTTGGGGTCATAATTCTACTGAAAACGTCATTTTACGCGTATATTTGGACTTGACAACTTTTTTTTTTACAATCAATATGGTTCCGAAGGGCACGTTTACAGCGGTCAATTCGTTGGACCGAAATCTCTGCTATTTCGTATTAATTATTGGCTTTGAGCTCTTCCAACGTGTCGTGCGTCGGCTTGTTGGCATAAACCAATGACTTAACGTAGCCCAAAAGAAAATAGTGTAGAACTGTTAAAACACATTAAAGAGGCAGCCAATTGACTGGGCCATTTTTGGAGATAACTTCCTCATCAAACACTCGTCTTCCAAGTAATTCGGATCAAAACAAATCGGTAATCATGGCGCATCATCGCTTTCCATTCACAGTAACGTGATAATTGTTATCGTCGATGAACAATAACACGGCAGGCACTCAAACAGCACCAAACAGTTATTTTTGTGGATGAACCAATAACGAGTATTTTGATTATTGAGGAACCCCTTGAGACATCTAATCCTATCTCAAATAGTTGCGGTCACCGACTCCGAATTTCGGTAGGAAATGTTTATAACTTACAGGTGTTGCTCGTTCGTGTATTTCACTATGATGAGAAACTTGAGTTTACTGAATAAATACACAATGACAGTTCGATGATTAGTGAAATGGTGCGTTTATGAATTAAATTGAAAATTATCAAGTTCCTACGACTAATCCTAAAGTCACCGCCCAAGTTTCCAAATAGATTTTATAAGTTTGGAGTTGGAACTTTCTCTCATTGGGCAAAAATTTTATCTAACGGAACTTTCATGGAAAATTGTGTCAAAAATATGCGTAAATATGGTGTCATTAGATTAGAAGCACATCAAATGAATGGAAACAAAATGCAAGTGTTTATATTTTGTTATGTTTTTAAGCTTTTATTATGATTTTTATAATGTGTGATACCACACCAGCCTTCAAAAACAATTTCAAAAATTCTATCTTTTAAGGATTTATAAAGAGATTCTAAGTAGATCAAAGAAAATCTCACTCCAGGCCAATTTGATACCATGAATTAGCGCTTCCTTTTCATCGTATTGCTTTCCTACCTCATGTACCTTACGTGTAAGCTAGTCCCACACATTTTCAATTAGTTAAGGTCCGAGGAATATGGTGGCCAAGGCAGCAAGTGGAAGTTTAGGTTTGCAATTAGGAATTTTACCTCATGGGCTGTGTTTATGGGAGCGTTTTCCTGCTGAACAATCCATGGAATTGGTCCAAAAAGCTCGATAATATTGGGCAATACTGATTCCAGGAAGGCTTTGTATGTTTTCCTAGTCATTTGGTATCTTGGACTACCAAGTTTATAGCCCCATACTATACAATTGAGCCCCAGACGATAACGCCTCCGTTTTTGCTATAATGACGGTTTAAAAATCACTTCTCTTTCCTCAGGTGATGGAAATAATAATTATAACCATTTGGCCCATCTAGGTTAACTTTTTTTTTAAATTTTGCACATCCAAGCTCATGTGATCTTTCTCATTAAGAGGTGTTTTTTTTCTTATACTTCAGGTGCTTTAAGTGTTTAGCATGGCAAATTGTGCATTTAAAAGTGGATAAGCTACCCTTTACATTAGCTTTTTACCTGCCGATAAAGCTAAATTTGATGTTATTCGAAGGATACTTCGCGATTCGCAAAGTTTACGGCAGAGGAAGTGTTTTTTTAAATAATTTTTCGAGAAAGACGATGGTTTTTTAAATGATTGCTGACACAATGATCACTTCGATTATTTGTTTTTCGGGCTATAGCAAAGAATTAAAGACCTTTAGAGCAATAAACATCAATTCTTGCTCTTTCCTCTACTGTCAAAAATTGTGTATTATCCATTTCTATTAACACTCACTCAAAAACAATTCATTTATAAATTTTACCGTTTTTCAAAAATGCTTCTAATCTAATGACCCCATTTATTTTCACATATTCTTGACTCAATTCAAATTTTGTCATAAAAGTATCGTAAGCTAAATCTCTACTATACCCAAATTATATATTTTGTTGTGAACAAAATAGTCCCTCATTTACCATAGTTGTTTTTTTCTAATCCATCATGTATCTTGAGAAATATCTATTTTACTTTTCGAAAAAGCCTGCTTCTTATCTAATATGACCGGCAGTGTTAAACTAAGTGCACTTTGTGGAACAAATTCGTCACTAAATAGTTTGACTTGATTTTTGTTTGCTCTTTAACCTCAAATCAATTTGTAATTAATTGATTAAATGAAAAAAAACTTTCCGTGACGTTCAGTTATATTTATCTATTTTATTAATTTAAATTTTTTTAAATAAAAAGTTCTTTTTACCTCTTAATCGATTTTTAAATTGAGATTATTGTAAAAATTAGCCCAATAGATTTTGTTCTAACTAAACTAACACTTTTTCTTCTGATGATTATTATTTTCAATTATTGAAATTAATAAAATTATTGAAACTGAATCGGTCCTATTTTTAAACGCCACAAGGCTTCATAAAATATTTTAAAACATAAATTCACATATCGTGCCTGTTTGGCTAAATTTCTCAAAAAGATCTACCTTCGATTGGAATAATTTATTTATTTAACATTTTAATATTTTGTATGCTTAAACATTTTTAAATTATAAAGTTTCCCTTTCTAATCGTTTTCGCACTAACTACGGCGCCTACCACCGGTAAGAATTTCGAGATAATTTTCTCACTATCAAATTTTCCTTATATTCTCCTTATATTGTCCGATATCAGAATTCAAAATAAAACCAGGAAAGTGGTGTTTGGACAAATCAGCGATAAAAAAACCGTCCTTATCAGTTTACTCTAAATCTATTTGTATGCCTCAATTATATTAATCTTTTTCACAAAACAAAAATCAATAAAATAATAGCGATTGTAAAACAAGATTTTAACGGCGAACAATTCCGATAAGAATTTCCCATAGTAACCAAGTCGACGATGAACTCTTATGTATGGATAAAGAATTTGATTGATTTTTCTTCATTTAGCCAAATCATGCAAAAGCCCTTCAGCTCAAACACTTTTCTGACCTTCTTTTTAACTTTGAACGAACTAAGAATGTAAATTGCCTCTCCTCCCTTGAACGAGCTGTAAATGTAAATTAAAATTGAAACAAAAATGAAACAGGACACAGTAGTGTTTATTTGTTTGCTAATTTGTATGGCGTTTTTCTTTTTTCTTATATCCCTTCTCTCGTTCTTCATATTGTTTTTTATTTAGTTAATTGCTATAATTTCTTTGTAATATAACATAGTTTTAGTACTTTTTTTCTGATATTTGTTTTTGGTTTGATTTTTTTATAAATAATACTATTTTCGATTAGCACGAATAGTTTTCTTTTTTCCTTCTCTTTTCTTTATTGTTTTACTAAGAAAAAGATAAATTTAACAAAAAAAAAACAATTTTAAGAATTTTAAAATAATGAAACAGCGCGCAAATTTTAATAATTAACTTTTTACAATCGATTGGTTTAAAAAATAAATAACAATTAGTTTTTAGTTCTTTTCTTTTTCGTTTTTACATAAAATTATTTGTCATTCCAATAAGAGGTTTTCTTTTTATAACTTAAACAATTTTTTATTCTACTCGTTTATTTGTATTTGATTTTTTGTTTTTGTTTTTTTATTTAGTAAAAGTATATAATACCGTGTTTTTGCTTGTTGCTTATACAAAACTATTACATTAATTAAACTTCTCTTATACCTCACGTATTTCTTTTTATTATTATTTTTTCTTAATTATTTAAAAAAACAAAAAAGTGAACCTAATGAAATGATTGATATTTCTATCTTTTTGGTTTATTCAAATACTAGAGTTTTAAAAAAAATGATGCCTTATATTAAAATTACAAAAATTAAACAATAAACATACACATTCATCATAAAAAGAAGATACAAAAAAATAACAATTAAAAAATATAACTACTAAATGTACAAAATATATGTTTTTCTTTTTAACACTATCATCATAATCGACACCGTTATTCTTTTTGTTTTAATTATTTTTTGTTTAATACATTAGCAATTTGCGTTTATAAAGAAAAGGGCTATCAGTTAAAATAACAGTTTTATTTTTAAAAGAAAACAATTCAATAAAAAAATATTTTAAATTTACTTTTATAGTGTAATAGATTACAAACTATTCTTCTAAAATGTATATTTTATCATATATATTTTTATTTCTCTCTTTTTTTTGTTTTTAAACATTCTCTCATTAATTAATAATAATAATTTTTTGTTAAATCAAAATTATTTGGTATGTTAAGCTAAGCTGTTGTTTATATGCTCTATGTTGCTACCGCTGATGCTGAATCTGCTGCTAGGGAGGAGTAAAAATGGCATTTTTGAGTTAACAATAAAAATAAAATAATTATTTTAAAATCTCTCTTGAACTCATAAAACTGATTCGGACTGCTTATTATTATTATTCATACCTCCGGGTGGTTGTTCTTGTTGTGGGCTTGGTAGCGTTTTCACAATTTTGGGCACAATTGTGATAGGTTGATCGTCGTCTTCTAGGTCCTCGGCTTGTTCTTCGTCAATTGGCGTAAGGACTTCCATGTGAACTGGCAATTCGTCAGTGTTTGTGCAGCGCTTTAGACATGGTGCTAAAAAGCTGGTCACTGTTGAAATGGCAAAGAACGCTCCAGCCATGTAGAAAGATATGTCGTACGATGCAGTTGCATCATACACTGCGCCGGCTAGAGGCGATCCAATGATGGCGGCAAAACCTCTGAAGAGAATGAGTAGACCGAATGCATTTGTGAGTCTCTCCAAGCCTAGCAGATCGACTAGGATGATCGAAGTTAGCGATATATAGCCGGAAATAGCTATTCCGAAAAACACAGACATAATTACGTAGGACATATAGGATGAGCATAGGGGTGTTGCTGTCACAGCAAATGTGGCTATCAAGAGGCAAATATTATTTAGTAGAAGTGAATTGACTTGCGGAAAATCTGCGACATAACCGCAGATTACTCTGCCAAAGGTGTTTGTAATTCCGATGATTGCAATCAAATATGAGGCTGAGTTGGAGTCAATTCCGTCGAGCATAGCGGCGTCTACTAGATATACAAATGGAACATACAGTCCAGCCATTCCGAAAACGTTTGAAATTCCGATGAGCATGAAAACGGGATCCTTGAGTAGGCTAACATCTAACATAGTATTGAGAATTGCTTTAACGGAATCTGGTATTCCACAGCATGGACAGAGGTCGTATTCTTCACGGTGCTTCTCCGCTTCGGCGAGGGGATCTATCATACGCACATCCCGCATGCTTTTTTCGTATTTAGTGAGTGAAAGAACTGAATTTCTGTAGTTAGTTAGGGATTTTTGTGATTGGTATTGTGGTAGATTGGTGACTGATCCTGAATAGAAAATATCCTTTCGCGAGAGAGGTCTGACCATTTTGCCGCTATCGTTGCGTTGGGATAGAGACATCTTTGATGAATAATTTTCTACACCATTGCTCTCTAAATCTCCTCTCGACGATGCCCGAATGGCTGCCAATGAGGGCTTGTATCGTTCACTGCTCGAAGTTTTTCGAACTCTGTCAAAGGACGGCACTGAACCGTTCTTCGGTAGGCTTTGGTAATCGATTGTGAATGCAGGCTGTGAAGCATTGCGAATCATATCGTTGGAGTTATAAGGACTAGTGGCATCGGTTTCTGAATTACGATATGGACGACGTCCTCGACGGACTTCTAATTGACTCTGACCATCAGGTGAATTTTGTTCGTGTTGATTTTCTGCCACTTTGGCTTCGGTGATTGTGGGTAGGGTTGATACAGGGTGCAAGGTACCGCTTTGTTGTTGCGATGCTAATAAATCTAAATTGAGACTAGAATGTACTCCCGGATCGGCATTGATGGGCATTTTCATTTTTCGCTCCATCGTGCCATCGGGCATTTGGACCATGAAATGTGATCCACCAATCGAACCACGTTCCATTTGCAATCTCTTTTCTTCATACATCCTCTGCATCAGAGGCTTAACCTTCTTCTTCTTTGGATAAGTGAGAGGTCGCATCATTGCACCAAACACAGCGCAATTCAGAATCAATCCAGCAAAGATCAAAAGTGAGTTCTTCCATCCGAACAATTTTAGCAGATATGTTGCGAAGGGTGCGAACGCAAATGTCCCCACACCTGAACCACACACTGCAATACCAGTCGCCAGCGACCGCTTAGTCTCAAAGTAATAGCCTACGGCAACCACAGCCGGCAAGTAGATCATACCAAATCCAAACCCACCCAGAACACCATACGTTAACATAAGCATATTTACAGACGTACTCATGGTACTCAAAACAAACGCAATACATGCGACCACACTCCCCGCTATGCAAACTGCCCTGCAGCCGAATTTATTAGCCAATGCCGACACAATTGGCCCGGCACTAAGGTACACTCCGCTCAGTAGACTTCCCACCCATGCTACTTTACCTTTACCCTCGCCAAAGTAGTCCACAAACTCTCCCAGAAATATTCCAAAAGTATACGCAATACCATCCACAATCATGTTGCACATAAATGACGCGAAGCATATCACCCAGCCGTAACCTCCGTCCGGCGGTGGTGGAAGCTCCTGATATTCACTAATGTCATCGTCATCGTCAGGACTATTGCCCTCCTGTATGTCGGCTGTGAGACGTGCCGCTTCCTCACACGCAATTTCACTGTCAGTTCTTTCAATTTTTCTTAATCGCGATGCGATTTTTGAGTTATTTGAATCAGCCATTTAAAATATATTCGTTTATTCTTCTTTGGATTACCAAGATATGATTATATAAAAAATATTTTTTTTAATTAAAGAATTCACAGTTCATTCGATATGAAATGGGGATTGAATTTTTTTTCAAAGGTACACTAGTTAAAGGTGGATTTAATTATAAAAAAAAAGACAAAATAAAACACAGGCGTTAGGAGTCAGACGGCGGCGTTGATGAAATTAAAAAGTTATAGAGTTGGCGGCGCGGCACTGAGTCTCAAAAGGCAACATTTCTTCGCACACTCATCGTTAAATACTACAAATTAAAAAATAAGTTATCACCGTAGCACTTTACAAATATCGAAATTAAAATCGAAATCGAAATCGATAGTCCAATTGTTATAATATTATTTAGCTTTTATTGTAAAGTAGTTGTAGATTATAATTTCCTTTATGCTTTGCTCTTGTTGTTTAATGTTATAGTTATTGTTGTTGTTGTTATTATTTTCAGCTGAAGTTTGACCAGTAGTATATTTGTTGTTGTAGCTGTAGCTGGTTTTTATCACTGACATTATTTAAATTGATGATAGGAGTTATCTAGTAATTTATTAGAATTAAATTAAATTCTTCAATATTTTTTTAATGTGGCGGCAACGACGACGACGACGACGACGAAGGCGGTAGTAAGAGAAGAGCCAGCCACATCGATATAATAATTATGATGTAGGTAGGTACTATTCGGTTGGACTGCTTGAATTGAAGTGGCGGATTCAACGTTCAGCTACTGCCTCTTTAACTTCAGAACGTTCAAGCTCTAGGTACGAGTACTTGTAGAGTGTGAACTCCTTTATGGCAGATGGTATCAATTGTTTTGTCAAATTTGTGACATTTTTATCAAATAAAGTAGTTTTTGTTTTAAAGTTAGCCAAAGCCGTCACACTCAAAATCGTGGCATTTGTTTTGATTTTTGTGTCACAGAAATAAACTAGTAGTTAGACGTAGACATTAAAGCTCACTCTCCTCACGTTGCGTTGCGCTGTTGTCGCCGACGACCTCTTGTCCAACCGAGAGCTCTCTCTTTTTTTTTGTAATTATATTTATTTTTTCAAAACGACGACTACCTCTAGATTTTCGAAAAGAACAAGAACCCGATAAATGAAATGATTATAACAAAAAATATTTAATGCTTTGTTTTGATTTCTTTCTTCATTGTATTGTATTTCACGTTTATTTTTAAAGAAAGAGATTTTTTGAGTTTGAGTCTTAATGAGTGTTGAAAAGTCAGCGATTTTTCCTTCCAAACTGAAACTAAACTGCCGCGGCTCGTTGCGTTGGGAAAATCGAACGAATAACGAAAACTTTGTTGTATGTCAGGGTGGTAGGTAAATACGAGGAGGAAATACAAAATATACACCTAGAGCAGCACCACAGCACAGCAAGTGGAAAATTTCCTCTTTTTTTTTTTTTTACTAAATATTTATAAATATATTATATGGAGAGTTTTTCCTTTATACTTTTCGTTTTTATTATACGAAAATATGTACGATGAATCAATTTTTCTCTTCTCGTTGTTTTTTTGTTTTTGTTTTTGTGTTTTATTTTATTAAAATTATGTTTCGTCGTTTCTTGGGTTGTTAATTTTATTTCACTCGAAAATTAAGCAAAGTTGTATTTTATTGGGTAGGAAATGTGGGCGAAGCGAAAAATCGAATTTAAACCGATCGAAAAAAAAAAAATCCATTTATGTAAAAGCAAAAGCTAAAACAACAACAATAACCTAATAGAATTTTGAAACTTTTGAGTCAAACAACAACAAAAATTAATACAGAGTGAAGAGAAATTAACAAAATTAAATTATAAAAAAAGTTTTCTTTTGATCGTTCTTGGGTTAAAATTTCGTTTGTAAAAAATTCTTTAATTCGAAAAGAATTTCTATATTATTTTTGTTTTAAGTACTCTCTCGCCCGTGGTGACTTTATGAAATGAAATAAAACCACGACGTAACATTTAGTGTAGAAAACTGTTATACTCACAAAAACAACGTTCTCATGCTTTTTTCTGTTGAAGGTTGTGTGTTTTAATTCTTTTTTTTTTTTTATTGTTAATATGCTTTTCAAGATGCGGACGTATGGAAAATAGTGTAGTGAGAGTGAGAGTGAGACTCTCCCAAAAAAAGATCCTCTCTTTTTGTTCTCACAAAGATATATGCAGTCAATTTTGTTTTTGATGTGTGCGATAAAAAAGTTCTAATTCTGAAATTCTGATACTTCCCCTTTTTGAGCAAAATGTAAAAAACGTGTTTTGGCAATGAATTGCCAAAGATAAAAAAGGTATTTGAAGTTTTTTTTTGTTTTGTTTAAGGAGTTTATTTAAAGTAGTAGGTATTTTTATTGAGAATTTTTTTTTTTAAATTATTGTAGTTTAAAAAATCTTGATAATAATTTTTATTTGATAAGATATGAGAAAAATTTTCTTTGAATTTCTTCTCAATAAATATTTAATTTAAGCTACTTTAAAAAAAATTTAAGATTTATGGAAGCCGTAATTTAATAAGATAAGATTTTTTAAATGCTTTGTTAATATTAATTTAAAGTCGGTTTCGACTAGTTTTAGGGCATTTAATTGAATTTTATGGACATGAAGCTAGAATAAATAAAGAATATGTTTGGTTTTTAATCATGGAACATAACAAAATACTATTTACAAAAATCGATTTTTCATTTATTTTATTTATATTTTCTTTAATTATTTTATTTTTTATTATTATTATATTATTTTTGTCGCTTATTTTTTTTTCTTCATGATATTTTATGATACCTTTGTTTTTAATATTTTAATTTATTTTTATACACATTTTTCTTATTAACTGTTTTGAATTAAGTTTATTTAAAGTTCAGTCTCCTTTTTTTTATTTTAATACCACATGACCCTAGAGGCGAACAAAATAGGATTTTTAGGTATTAAAACAAATATTAAAAAATAATTGGGATTACTGAAACAGAGTTTTGTTAAATATCAGCGATTATTTAAAGCGATTTATTTTAAAATGGTAGCTTTGAAGAGTTTCTGTGATGAAGTCCCCTTTTTTTATGGGTCGTTGGCTGGGCCAATATATCCTAGAATTCTTTTTTATCACGATGAACCAATGACTTATATTAAGTACAATGGAAGTACGAAGGGTTTTTAGGATATATACTATACATATTTATCCAAATGGAAAACTTCTAAAGTGAAAAAGTTCAAGTCATTCGGTTGAAAACTGTCTGAGTTATTAGTGCAGTCAACTAAAAACATGTTGTGTTTAGATAAACGCATTTAAGGGGTTTAGTAGCAGACAATAGTTTTCGAGTACACATACTACTAAAATTAGAAAACCAAGTTCTTTAGAATTTTTGCGGTTATACATTTTGCAGGACCATTTAAAAGTTAAAAATCAATTTTCGAAAATGTAATGTAAATCTTCATTTATTTATTTGTTTATTTATTGAATTCGTTGTACAAACTAACGTTAGACTTTAAGACTAACATAATATTTTTTCTAAGATTTATACATTTAAAATGCTTTAAGCAATTGCAAAAAAAAGCTGAACTAAAGTGTTGAAAAAATGTACTTAAATGTTTTACTTTTAAAATCATCGCTTACGGAATATACCAAAAAGTCATACTTGTTGGAAACTGAAATTAATTGGTTGAGGGAATGTAAGTAAAAGAACTTTTCTTCTAATACTTGAACGGCTATAAATAAAGTTTAATTGTTCCAAAATTGATGGTGATATGACTGACCCATTGATTAATTTTATAATAAAGAACAACTGAATGTACTCTCTGTGTTTAGAAAGCGATGGAAGATTTATGAGCGCGAGCTCTTGATTGCACGGTGGAAGTTCGAGCCTATTAGGCCATGGGAAGAAACTGAGGCAGAAGCGTATGAATCTTCTTTTCTTCCTTCTATTCTGTTTATATGGACTGAATAAAAGGGAGCCCATATTATGCAGCCATATTCCAATGTTGGCCTTACAAATGTTATATAAAGAAGTTTATAAAATATAAGGGTCGCGAAAAACATGTGAAAACCGTTTTATAAATCCGAGTGTCTTATTTGATTTTTTAATAATATAGTCATAATGATGTGCAAAAGTTTACTTTGAGTAAAGTATAATACCAAATAAGAAGAGTCTAATTGATAATTGAAAGTCAAAACATTTTGTTTGCGTGTAAAACACATTGATTTACATTTGTTTATGTTAAAACTTTTAAAGAAATTAGGCTGTTCGTAGTGAAAACTCTACTGTTGTGTGTTGTGTCGTAATCAAACGTTTTTTACAAATAAAATTTCGTTCCAGAAGCGTAATGATAGAAGTCAATTAAAAAAAAAAACTCACATTAAGAACCCTGTGCATAATAGTGGTCTTTTCCTACTCTGGGTGCTTTTTATTTGAATATATTTTATTAATTAAAAGTCTTTAAATTGTTAAACAAATTAAAAGACAACTTTTATTAAAACGTCTTTTTAACACATTTGGTACACATTTTAATTTGATGGTCTCCAAAGTTCTTCTGGAGAAGATGGTCTTCTTACAAAAGAGTCATACATCACCCTGGGTAGAGTTCTAGGGTTAAATTTCTTGCTGACACAAATGGTTGTTTTTAGTAAAATTAAATACATTACAAAATGTTCATAAAAATATTTCTAAAATGTTTATTTTAATTTTAATTTAACATGCAACACCAATTTGAAGTAAGAAAAAAATTGAAAGGAACGACATTTCAAAAATTGAATTAGCAAACTATTTTTTTTAAAACTCATACGCCACAGGTACCATGAAAAAGTAATGTTCCTAAACTAATTGTTATCGATATTTTTGTTTATTAATTTAATTTAATATTAGTATTTTCTATTTGTACCTTTTATTTTTATTTATTATTATTATTAAAAAGTTTGTTTCGAGTCGAATCAGAACTCAACTAAATTGTGCTGCCTTAACAACATTTTGACACATGCATTATTACTTAAAATTTTAATAAAGTTAGAGAGACGTTTTGTGTCAATCGTTGCCAGTTTACTGGTATTATCGAAGAAGGGATTACCGAGAAAGTAATTCCTTCTAATGGAGAGTGCTGGACATGTACATAGAACGTGTTGGACTGTTTCCTCTTCCTCCTCGTCCATGCAGCTTCTACAGAAGTCATTTGTGTAGACCCCTAGCCTCAGAGCATGCCTATATATGAGGCAGTGTCCCGTTATTACTCCAATTATAGCCTTTTGACCGTTTTAAGTCAATACTTGGCCATATTTGCTTGGTTGCCAGGCAGGTGGTACTTTGTGACCATCTAGTATTTGTTGTTTCTAAAGCATATTGCTTGAGAAGATATTTGCATGTAGCAAGTGGTGTTCCTATGTTATGTTTTTGTCTAACATAAGGCAGAAGTGTTCCGTTTTTGTCTACATACTTTGGTGATTGGTTATTTCGTCTAAGCACCGCACCTTTAAAAGTTGCTGTTCGGTTTTCAATTTGTTGGTTATTTTTTTTTTTTTTGATTTTATGAATTAATTAAGTGAATTTGTTTTATGCTTTTATAGTAAAAATTAATTTGTATCACATATTTAACTAATTCCGTGTTATATTATATTATATACTAATGGTATACTATGGTACTAAAAACCACCCTTAAGCCAAAAACCATTTAACTAAAGAGATTCCCTTTTTTCGGATGATGTCAATAATATGAAATAATAATTTTATAAAATGTATGTTTTAAACTATTAAAAAGTCGATGCCTTCTATAATACAGTGAACTTAGAGGCTGTTTTATTTTGTAGCTTATTTTAGAATTGTACCTAGGTCACTAATTTTTTTTTTAAAGTATGTCTTACACTTGGAATATTGAAAATCGTACTCAATCAATATATTTGAAGTACTAAATTCCATCGCAAGGAAGCTTAAATGGCAACATTTTACTCCAACCACTACGAATCATTTATGTTATCCATACACAACATTATTTTTCCATTTTAATTTGTATACTCAATACTGAGACTGAGTTCAGCTGTACGAAAGCTTCTACTACTGTTCCAATTATTGTTATGAAGCATGAACCATGATATAACAAACAAGCCTTTAGCCTATAATCCAGACATTGGCTTGGCACCGGGTTCGGGTTGAGAGAGAACGAGTTGCCATCATAACTTGCTTTTAGGGCAAAGCAAGCAAATACGTTGCCGTACATATGCTCGCTCGTAACTTCCTTTAGCAACAAACAACGTGGTGTATTGTACAGTACCTACATAAACGAGTTTTTGCTAAATACACACTTTCCTACAAAAGCTGAACTGAGACTGACACAGATTGTGTTACTTGTGTTACATAAGTTTAACTGACTCATCTATTTCCCGGTTTTGTTCTCTGAGTTTTTGTCTCTTGGTCCGTTGTCGTCGTAAGGTTTAGTGCTTTTAAAGGTTCCTATGTAGACTTTTCTATCCTAACCTAAGGAGAATTCATGAATTCCCAGAATATAATTCATCAAACAGAAACACATGACCTCTCCAAACAAAAAATGGGTACTTGAAAAATCCGCCAAACTTCTCCCTTTTTTGTTAGAATTTAATTTATGTGTGTGTGTATTTGTGCAAATATATACACACACAGATTTTTTAACTTTACACACCCATACACGTATAAAATGTTTGTATGTATTTGAATCCTCTCACTACACAACTACAAACAAAAATTATATCACCACATGGATATGACATATCGATATAAGTTTTTTTTTAACGCGGCTTATTTTGTTTTGTATTAGATTTAGCTTCGGCGCTGACGCTGAGACTTAGACCTGAGAGAATAAATTTCCAGGGGATCACTACCGTACCGGTACACTACAGACTACAACACTACTCTATACTGCGGTGTGGCGGCTTGAAGCCACATGCGCGCTCTTTTTTCTTTAACATTTATCCAAGAATCTAACAACACCTGAATGGGAGACTCAGCACTTAGCACAGCAGGCATATCAATAGCCATAGGTTAGGTACGTGTCCAATGTGCTTCTTGTCTGTACATCGGACACCCTACCTTCTGATTTTAAGTATCATACTACTCTTAAGAGTGCCAAAGCTTTTTGATAAAATCTAGTTTAACCCAATTCGATGTGTTCGATTTTGATATTCCATACAAAAAAAATGGGATGAGAATGATTTATATAAAGTGGTGGAAGAGCAGCCGACGACGGCGGCGGCGGAGTCCATGTTTAAGGAGTCTTATGCGAGTGATATGCAGGTGTCAAAAAGCGCAGCGTAGCTACCCTACCTACAAATTGTATTAAAAGCCAGTAACGACTGAAACTGAAACCAAATTAAGTATAAAAGGTAAACTATAAATTTATTTGTATATAAATAAAATTATTAAGTGTCATCAATTCTCTTTGTTGAATTTTTCTCTCAACAGAACACAAAATAAAAATAGGTACAGTCATAATGAAATCGAAAGAAGAAGAAAAAAAACTTAAGTGCACTTTTCTTGTAATGTAACACAGTGTCAGTGGCAGTGGCTGTGGCTATGACTGTTGGCTGTTGGCTGTTGCCTTGCCTTGCCAAGTTTTGTTGCATTTTAGTTGTCACGTGTGCACATAGCTTTCGTAGATAAAAAAGAAAAGATAACATTTTTCCCCCGCATTTGTAATATATGTATATATGTAGGACTTAGAATATGTATGCATCTCGTAAAGAGTCTTTCACTCTCAAGTGAATATTAAATTATAATAGATTTGCTTGACCTTGCTCTTAGTTTAATTGGCAACAGCATTACATCAATAGCAATAGCAATGGCAATAGCAACAGCAGTAGCGTGTTACCAAATGGACAGGTGGTGTCATAAGCTTACTATGCAGATGTTGGGGACTCCTTTAGTGTTATTATTACTATAAGTAAATATCTGCATAGCTATATGTAATTACATTTTATGTACTTTTAACGTTTACGCTAATTTTATAACAGTTTAGTTGTTGCTTAAGGTTTTAGGTCAAACTAGAGTTTTAGAAAAATTATTTTTTTTGTATGTATTGTGATGGGAAAAACCTTTAAGCACTCAGTTTCTAAATTATTACTGATTTGCTGTCAATAATTCTAATTCAAGACAACTTAATCCTTTTAAGTATTGATTTCTTTGAGAGATAATTAATTATTAAGGCATTAGGAACTCCTTTATTTTAAATGGTCTGCTGGACCTCAAAATCAATTAAAGATTATGACTAAGAATTTCAAACGCGTTTATGTTAAATTTTCAACCGATTGACTTGAAATTCGGAACATATTTTGTAAAATAAATTGCAAAGTCCATTTGTTTTTAACAAATATTGCATCACTTTGTACAACTTCATCTGCGGACCTGTACTACACTACTCTATCTGACGATAGGTGCAAGCTTTGCTATGCGCCTCAGAGCTTCATCACAATGTACTTACTCGTATAACAGCATTGGCCATTCCAAAATTCTTAATTGTTTAGAATTAATTTCAAAGCACGCAGACTATACCATCCCCAACTACAGTTCGGTAGAAGCTTTGAGATTTCTATACCTTCCAGATCTTTCTGGGGAGGATAGTGCATTACTGGAAAATGAGTCAATCCCTTTCAATACATATGGATCAAAACCTGATGTCGGGGTTGGTTGTGGCGTGTATTCTGAACGAATAAAAAAAGGCCTCTTATTTCGCCTTCCCTATCACTGTAGCATGTTCCAGGCAAAACTTTTGGCGATTGAAGAATTCTTACTTACTTACTAAAGGTGGCGCTACTGTCCTGTGTGAACTAGGGCCTCACCCAACCTTCTCCATCTAGCTAGAACTTCAGTTTCGCGCTCCAATTTGGCTTAGCTCACTTTCCACTTGTGCGCTCCACCTGATTCGCGGTCTTCCTCTACTGCGCTGTCCTGTGGGTGTGGATTCGAACACTTTCCGGGCCCTACGTGACCCAGCCATCTTAGTCGTTGGACTCTTCTGGCTAAGTCTACGTCGTTGTAGAGCCCGTACAGCTCGTCGTTCCATCTTCTCCTTCACTCCCCTTCGATAACTTAGATAACAAAGAACTTTTTTCTTAACGACCCAAGCTGCTTTCATCCGCTTTTGTCATAGTCCATGCTTCTGCACCGTATAGCAGGACGGGGATGATAAGGGTCTTATGTAGCTACACTTTGGTCCTTCGAGAGAGGGCTTAGCCACTCAATTGCTTTCTTAGCCGAAAGAAACAGCGGTTAGCAAGAGTTATGATATCAAAATCTGATATTCGGATTTTCTCAGACATGCAGTCGGCCATTAAATCCTTGGATAATCCAGGAAATCGTAAAGCTTATAAACTCTCGAAAAATGGTTCAGTACTATTAATTTTAGCACGTTTGGCTAATGCTTTCAAACTAATCGCCCCACGTGTAAGATTTTTCTAAAACTAGACGCTATAAAAAAAAAAAACAAAATTAGGGGGAATAACATGACCATCCTAATGCCCGGCTTACCCTAGACTTAAAGCGCTCATTGTGCTTGATATTTTTAAGCATATCGCATATAAGCTCGGCCAACAACTGGCATAGTAGTACCCGTAGCGTGATGAATGCGTTGGACCGTCATGCAAGGGGTTTTTGGTTCAATCCCTACCTGTGCCACCTAACTTTTTCACGGGTACTGCCTCTTTCGAGGAATTAACAAATTCTCCAAGAATAATTCTTGTAATGAAAAGTGCTCTCTCAAATTGTAAAACTGTAGGTCCCCTTCATTCCTGCCAACAGTACTCGTACAAAGGAATGGTTGAGAGTTGTAAGTCACTAGGCCCTGGTTCTTCACCTAATTTATTTATTTAACAACTTCATCACGGACAGCCACTTCAACCTAACTTAGCCTAACAATTATTTGAAGTTTTTCTATGCACAATTATATTTACTCACTTTAAAAGTGCGCCATTTGTCAAAAACCGTTTTTGTATCTCAATTTATTTTGTTGTATTTCCAAAAAAAAAGGAAAAGCCTATTTGTTCCCTTCTCTAAGATAGCCTAACCCCTTTAAAAACTTAAAAGGTTTGCTAGAAAGGTTCGATACCGATTTGCTACTTTCGATGATATCCTTTCAGAAGTCGCATGTTAAACTTCTTATGTTTTCCTATTTCATCGACGACGAATTGCTCATTCAATAAGAAACACACATGTCCTTAATTCGGGATTGGTGATAGAATTTTTGATTGTCACATTAAATTTGAGGAAATAGCTATTTTATATAAGAAAATTGAAGTAGAAGATATTCATTCAGCTTATTAATAAACTGTCAATACTAATCCCATCATCACACAGATGTGATTTACTTTTACAAATTCTTCAAGGAAAATGAATCTGAATTATTATTTTCACTCATAAGTTCGTAACGATTTAAGTTTTTTTATTTTTTGAAAAAGGGAAAGTACCTTTTTTATTGCAAACAAAAACAACGAACTTATTCTGGTGAAGAACCTTGTTAGTTTTAGAAAAAGAAAAGAAAAGAAAGGAAATGAAAATAATCGATATTTTGTGTTGAAAGAGGCAGATTAAATTTAACGACGTACCTCAGTATCGACATTGCGCTTTGACTGTTGACAGTTTTTTTTATTTTTAAACTATATGTGTGGTACTTATTTCTATTTGTTTTAGGTTTTATTTATATTTATTATTGCAAATCCTAAAGCTAAAAATAAAACAAAAAAAAGTGGTCAATAAAAGATTGATTTTTATTGGCGCCTTTTATATAAATTATGTTTTTTTATTTTTACATCGGCACAAATCCGATAAGATAAAAAGTGATTAAATAAAATATAAGAAATCATAGGACAAAAATGTTCTTGAGACTTAATTATATTAATCTCAAGAACACACTAAATGATATCTTATTGATAGGAATAAGTAAATAATAAATTTACCCAAGTAGGTACCATATTATTATATTCTTCGTATTCTGCGAAGTTAATAAAAAATGATTTCAAGCATTTTGAGTTGTGAGTTTTTCACTTCGTTATAAAATTTGTATTGGGAATTTCTAACATTTCTTCATATAATTGGGTGTATGTAATTTTTGAACGTTAAATTGAAGGTTAAATATATTAACAGGGCGGCGTCAATGCCTTTATTAGATTGTTATCGATATCGATATTATATGGTTATTTATAACAACAAATATTTTTGAAACTGTCAATAATAATAATAACATTTTACGCGATTTAATTTCGTTAGTAACAAAATTTTGTTCAAATGTAAATAGGAAATTATTGTAAATATTATTTATTCTTATTTAGTTTTTCAAACTTATTTAATCAAGTATAAATACTTAACCAGACGTACCCAGCCCGAGTATCACTTCAAAATGTAAATTCTTCGATTAGATAAGATTCGGAGTATTTTTGTTTCGAGTTATTTTTCAGATCAGCTGTTCGGAATATTTCTCCGACACTTTAAAGGCATCTGAGAGAATTGCTTTTTCTCCGAATTCCTCGGAAAGAAATTTTTAATGGAAGAAACTGGCAAGAAATATAAACCCTTGGAAAGTGTAAGAATTTAAAAATGAAACTATTTATTTGAGTAACCTTTTGTACTAATTCTTAATTTTGTGTTTCCAGAAGCAAGAGAAAAAATAAATACCCAACTCTACGACGCATATGTGTCAGATGAAACTTGAACCTTTGATGAAGTATACGGATACCTCGCTAGGGTCGAATAATGTTTTCAAGAAATTTTGTCACAAAAGAACATTTCTTGGGCTCAAGTTTTAATCGATTGAGGAATCTTATGGCATTCGAGAAAGTTCAACGTTTTGTTCTTTATGAAGGCACAAAGAATAGTTCAATATACCGTGCTTCATAACAAAAGCATATTATTATTTATTTATATATTTTCTTTTGTTGCTTTTGTATACAGGTGTTTTTTTTTGTCAGCAACAAGCATAAAGTCAAATTATGTATTTTTTTTGTATTTGTTATAATCTGACTTATGTATTATTATAATTGTGAACGCCTAATAAGTTTAAGGTGTGAGCTTCATGTTTAAAAGAAAACATGTGTTTCTATTTTTATAATGAATGTGTTTGTTTTTAGTTATGGTTCTTGAAAACCACTTTGCAAACACTTGTAGATTGCGCACTCATTTCGGAAGAGGCACACGTGAACTTGCTTCAGAACGCATCTAAATTTTATGGGCGTTCTTGCTCTTCTTGGCAGACAGGCCAATAATATATTTATGCTTTTTTTCTTTACCCCTACATATGATAAAGTTAAAAAAGGGTTTTTGTTGTTGTTTTAAAAGACAAATAGACAAATTGTATGACGTAGGTATTTAAAGATTATATGTACCTATGTATGTATGAAATGCTTAGTTAAATAGGAATTATAAACAAAAATAAGGCAAACAACGGTAGACATAAATGTAAATATTTATAAATGTATGTATGTATATCGAAACAGTCGTCGTTCGTTGGGGGTTTAGAAAAATTATAACACAATAAAGGGGTTTTCTTATTATGAGATTACTTAGCATACATAATTTACATGTTTTGGTTTCGTTAAGAAGTTCATATTAATATAGGATAATGAAGCTATGACGTCTTTATCACTTTCTTTTCGTTGTTCATATTAAAGATATTTGAATTTTGCTATAGTTACGCATACCTTTTACTTCTTTAAGAAAATGTCTACTCTAACCCTGGTTATCTTCTATTTTAAGCATGACGATTTGCGTAGGCTTCAGTCTTAAACTTATTAATTCATCACTTTTTACGTCCTGCTTAATTTTCATTAATAATAGAGTTAGGCTTTTTATGCTCTAAAAATATTGAATCAATATTTGTTTAAGAACAATTAAAATTATATAAATAACAGGGTTAGGCTTTTTATGCTCTAAAATTATTCAATACATTTTTTTATCATTTCGAATCAAGCTTTTTACTTATATTAAAGTTTTATATGACAACTTTAAACACAAATATCGGTCATTAACTCGAGGGCAGCAATATCACTAACAAAAATGGATGCATTGTTTTTTGTTTTAATCTTTTGAGAAATTCATAAAAGTACACTACCCATCAAAAGTTTTGAAACATTTTGATCAATTAGTTCAACTTTTTTTCAGTCTCATTATAAATGTTATCCGTGTTAATAGTTTTTCATCCCTCTTTCTGAGTCAAATTGGAGTTAGTTTTTGAATCACATTTTTCAGTTAGTTCTAATCTTGAAGTTAACATAGACACAACCCTACATGTTTGGTGAGTTTACTTGAGATTAAACGTTTTTTTACCGTTATTTTAACGGTTTATGCTCTAGTGAAATAACCAGTTGCATTCATCCCCAGTTCAACCGTAATGCTCGGCTTCTATGAATGCTGATCACATCAGTATACCCTCGAGCCCAACTTCGGCCGTACTGTTAAATACAGAGATTTGTTCTTTAGCCTTACTACGCGAATGTGGAATGCCTTACCACACTCTGTTTTCCCAAGTCATTGCAATATTCAGGAATTCAAAATACCGACATCTTCTTTCAAAACCTCTCTCCTTTTCCTAGTGCTCCCACTGTGTCTGCATCATAAGGGTAGTAATATCCCCTTATAAAAACAAAACGTTTTTTGAAAGAAGTTAATTTATTTATTATATTGTAAAAAATGTCTTTTTTTTGTTCAATTTAAAATTTCATAAATTCATTTGATGAAATAATCTGTTTACTCAGTTTTCACTTTTTTTCTTTCCGTGCTTCGATGAGATTTATCTCAGCTTTCATATTCTTAACTATTGCAAAAATAACATCTGTCTATCAGGGTCTATCTGACCCATTCCTACCATCTCCTCTAAAAAGTTTTAAAAATTGATTGTTATTTTCTAGATAGTTATTTCGTCGTCATCCCACAGAGCGGCTCATTTCCAAGAAATACTTTCTGAAAAACTTTTAAACATCCTTGTTGTTTTTTTTTTTTTTTTTTTGATTTATAGGATGTTACCACCTTGATCGCCAAAATTGGAACTTATTTTTGTTCGTATTTTTGTTTGTTCTCAGAAATCCGCAAAATATGATCTTCAGCTTTTTTTTTTTTTTTAATTTTCGAACTTTTTCCGGATATTATTGTTGGTTCTGTTAGTTCCGTATCTTAAATTCACTTCGCAATGTCTAACCATGTTTTTGATGATGATAGTTTGTGCATTGGGTTCATTTCCACTCAATATTCTGTTCCCAAAACTTTGGAAGCACACCAGTTAAATTTAAAATTCTTGAGCGTACAAATTGAAACTTCTTTTTGCTCATATTTGTATTTATTTTCATCCAAAATATTCGATATCGATAGTTTTTTGACATCTTTGTCGATGTTTTTGCAGTGATGCCAAATAAAGAACAGCTCAGGATTCCTGCACAGTAGAACCGCTTCATCAGATAGCTCTAGATTCAGGATTAAGCAGATCTGGTTTAACTTTGGCTTCAACTCAGCATTGGTAGATATAACCTTAGTTTGTACGACAGCTGTCTACTTTGACCAAAAAATATGATAGGTTGTCAACTGTATAAATGTCATTAAAACTCAGTGAAAACTTTACTTTAATTTTGTAGAAAAAAAGTAGGTACAACTATATCACTGAAAAAGTTCAAAACATTTAATAAATACCTACTTCCATGTCAAAGTCTAAAGTATCATGAATAGTTTCCAGACTTTTGAATAATAGTGTACATAAAATCCAGTGATATCTGTTGTTGTTGGATTCATTGTAATTTATTTATATATCGCATCGAAAAGTTAGCTTTTTGTTTAAAGTTAAGTTGATTGGTTTGTCGTGCACGATAATTGAAATAAATTTCAAACGAAAAGCTAGTCATTTTTTGTATTGACTAATTTCATCACTACAATTTCATTACATATTAAAAAAATGTTGTTGTTTTTAAATAATTTGCATGTTCTGAAGATATTGTTACTAACCATAACGTATTAATAATATTACTTGCAATGCACATTTCATTGCCCTTTTTTCTTCTATACAACTCATGTTTCAACAAAGAGAGAAACAAATTAAGAAGAACAAAAAACAACATTTTGTAACACAAGTAATCAAAACCAATAAAACTAAAAAATAAACACATGCCCGTGCGTCGCTCGTCATCGAAGTCGAAGTCGTTGTCGTTTTGTTATTCTATTAATTGTTTATCTAATATTGAAATTTGTCAGTAGCGAGTTTGGTGAGCTAGGTGGCTCTGTGCGATCACTTTACCGGGCACACTTCCCTCTAGAGTCTATAGCTTAATTCAATAGCTTTGATTTGAATAGGAAAATAGCGAATAACTTGTACCTGAACTTGTCCCACTAAAACACTGAGTGTTGTGTTTTTGTCGTCTCTTTGCAAGGTGTTTTGACATTGAGTTAACCTTTTTTTTTTTCTTTTTTGTTGTTGTTTAGTAGCTGCTGCTTCTGTTTTTGTTGTTATTGCATTTGATAAATTCAGTCAGTCAGTCAATCTGTCAGACTATAGGGAGGAGGCATTGGCTTTTGTAGGAAACTTGCATCGTTGTATTGCGCAACAACATAAAAAAAGATTGATGCGTGCCGCCGCACAGTGCCGCATCATGCCGGTTCACCATGATATTGAAATGCACTTTCCGGTTTATTTTGTTATTTTGTTTTATTTATTATTGTTGGCGCTAAAGCTGAGTCATTAGTATTTTTTATTTCTTTTATTTTTTTCTGAAAATAAAATTGATAGAAAATATTGTTTAGTTGCCATGAGCTTGGAAAATATTGTGAAATTTGCAATTTTTGTTTAGTTAAAAGGTCGTTCCTTCCAATAATGGAGAGAAAAATATTATTATTGTTTTTTTTTTTTTAATAAAACTTCAAATCGTATTTACTGGTTAATCTTCTTCTGCATTGTATCTTGTACCTTTTTTTATCGAATGTCAGTCTAGAGATTAGTGGTAAAGAAGCATAAATGATGTTTATGATGTTGTTTCTAAAGGCTAAATTTAGGGTTTAGAAACAGAACGAATTAAAAAGCAATTCTAAAGACAATCTTTTAATGTCATCAAACTGTCTCTAGTCTGCGATTAGATTTTGAAACGAGGAATGGATTGAAAAATAGGTCTGTTCCCAGTCTTGACCAAAACCAATGGTGTTTCACACTACAAAAATTTGATAGTTTTCGGTAGAAATGAGCGCAAGAGTGTAAAGTAATTTCTCTTCCTGATAAATTCTGCCCAAGAAATTGCCATATGTCATATTGCGGTACGTAAATTCAATGTTACTAGTGTCGTTCTTTCGATTTGCTGATTTGCTTTGTATTGATTGAGTGGCAGACAATTTTTGTCAAGAACGCGTTTCATACTTTCTTGTCAGTTTTCCTTTTTGAGAGAATTTCATCCCCTATCTTCAAAATTTGACAGCTCAAAAAACTAATGTTCAAATTTAGAGATTACATTAAAATATTTAAGGGTTACTTCTTTTGGTTTACGGTGTGTCCAATTTTCGTTATGTATGGAATAGCTAGGAAAAAGTCGGATGCCCCTCATATGGCGTTTTTACCCGGGCAATGACCCCAAGTACACTAAAAGTTAGCAACGACACTCTGAATTCAAAGGGACACTATTTATATTTGTAATTGATATTTTTAATAACTGGCTCTGAATCTCATTGAGCACAAGATAAAAGAGAATAGACATTAGCATTCTGACAAAACACATCTTTGGACTTTTTTGACTAAAATTATTTAAGAAATGATTACATGAAATTAAAAAATGTTTTTTTTAAGTTTAAATCAAGTGTTCCTCTTTTTTTGGCCGACAGCCTTTTATGAAGTCTTCGCAAAATAGACTTCAAAGTCTTGATAGTTAGTATTCCTTTTTTCAATATCACGAATTAAAACACATTAAAACAAAAAATATCATTAAAATTACGTGGTAAATTTTTAGGTTTACTTTTTTTGCCTTACATAATTCCGAATGAGCTTACGAAAAATTAAGTGTGGTCTTGATTTTTCTTCCGACCTGTATTTGGACTAGAGTGCTATTTTTATTTCAAAAAGCCATTTTAAAATATATAAATGTACACTCTGGCGTATACGCACTATTTTTTGCATTTCTTTGAATGTTAATTTCGCGTATTTCTAAAAAAACATTATTCCACTAAATATAATAATATAAATCATTTTTGATTTTATTTCTATTCCATTGCATTTTTAAAAAACACGTTCACGTTCTGAATTCTACGTGAAAACTTTTCTTAGAAAGGATTCCATCAAACATCGCTCGTTGTGAATGACACTCCATTTGTTAGCTCTTTAGAGAAAGCAAATCTTTTTGCTAGGCAGTTCGCCGCCAATTCAACGCTGCCTGTACTTGAGCGAATTAATGATTCTATGGGGCAAATCTTTTTTCGCACTTGTATTGTAGCGAGAGTCCTAGAAGATCTTAACATCTACTGGTCCGGATGGTATCCCCGCTATTGTTCTGAAGAGGTGTTCTTCATCGCTGGCAAAACCAATGCGTAAGCTTTTTCATCTGTCCTACTCCTCAGGTCTCGTTCCGAGCGAATGGAAAACTGCATTTGTCCAGCCTATTCCCAAGAAAGGCGAATCTTCCTCACCCTCTAATTACCGACCGATTGCACTTAAGTCCCTCCTTTTCAAGGTCATGGAAACGCTGATTAATTATCAGCTCAAGAAATATCTCGAAGATCGAAAGCTTCTTAATGACCGACAATACGGCTTTCGTAGCAATAGGTCCACTGGTGAGCTCATGGTTCACCGAACAGTGGAGCAAATCTTTACATAGTTTTGGAGAAAGTAAGATTATTGCACTTGATATTTCAAAAGCAATTAATAGGGTTTGGCATGAGGCTCTCTTATCGAAAATGCGTGCTTTCGGTTTTCATGAATCCCTGCTTCATTGGATTAGTTATTACCTTTCGAATCGTTCAATACAAGTTGTATTAGATGGATTCAAGTCTTAAAACCACAAAATAAATGCTGGTGTGCCCCAGAGCTCTGTTTTATCTCCAACACTCTTTCTCATTTTTATTAATGATCTCCTGTCTGCAACAACTAATCCAATACATTGTTTCGCTGACGATAGTACTCTCAGCTTTTCATATTCGTTTTCAGATTCACACCCCTCTTCTTCGGATGTGGAACTGCAACGACAAAATATGATAAGCTCATTAAATTCTGACCTAAACAGCATTGTACAATGGGGAATAAGAAACCGCGTGGAATTTAATGCTTCGAAAACCCAATGCTGTCTTGTATCGTTAAAGCGAAGTATACCCACCTTGCCATTATCCATAAATGGCACTTGCATCGAGGAAACTGAACATCTCGATATTCTCGGTATGTGTATCACCAACCACCTTTTGTGGAACGATCACATACGCGATGTCGCCAAAAATGCCGCAAGATGTTTGGGTTTTCTAAGGCGATGCAAGAAGTTTTTCTCCCCCTCTGATCTGGCTGTTATTTACAAGACTGATATATATGTCCAAAGCTTGAGTATAACTCCCATATCTGGGCTGGTGCTCCTGCAACTTACTTAAGCCTATTGGATAGTATTGAACGTAGAGCATTTAGATTGATTGGTGATATTACCATCATAAGATCATTTACGTCACTTGAACATCGTCGAAATGTTTCTTGTCTCACCCTCTTTTACCGTTATTTTAACGGCTTATGCTCTAGAGAAATAGCCAGCTGCATTCCTCCCCTTAAACAGTTCAACCGTAATACTCGCGCTTCTAGAAATGCTCATCAATATACTCTCGAGCCCAACTTCGGTCGTACTGTCAAGTACAGAGATTCGTTCTTTAGCCGTACTATGCGAATGTGGAATGCCTTGCCACACTCTGTCTTTCCCAGCTATTGCAATATTCAGGAATTCAAAACCAATGTGCACCGACACCTCCTTTCAACCCCTCTCTCCCCATCCTAGTGCTCACACTGTGTCTACATAATAAGGGTAGTGCGCTTATTATAAAAAAAAAATCAACATACTCAGTGATGATCTTACTAAGTACTTTAGTAATTAGACACAAGTATAGGGATTAGAAAAGTTAGTTGAGTTCCGAAACAAATAATTGTGTTTGCTTTTGCAAAAATAGCGTCAATGTGCGGAACAAATGAAAACTTTGAATCAAATGAATGCATTGAGAGTTTCACATCTGCAGAGATAGCGAAGCATTCCTAAACGCCAAGCTTAAGACATTTAATCATGCACAAGTAAAAAAAATGATATTGGAGCTTTAAGCAGCATAAATGGAACTCACTTTTAAACATAAAATAATTTAAAATCATCAGCATATATAAGACACTGGCTGAACTTTATGTCTCTACGTACATATATTCTTTATAAACATTTTAAATAAAAGTGGACCAAGATGACTACCCTGAGGAACTCCTGAGATGAATTTAGTAAATCTCGAGGTTTGATTGTCTAGTTTAATCGTTTGGATTCTACCAATTAAAAACATTGAAGGAGATTACATACTGAGTCAAAATCTTTACTAAAAGCAGTGTAAATACCAGTTACTTAACTTTGATTTTCAATACAATTATTATTGATAACAAAAGAGGAAACAAATTGCAGGTTGGCGACATTTAATGAAGCCAAGTTTCGAGTTTATTCTTTTTACTACACTTTTGAGCAGTTAAGAAATTGCGAACATTTTGGCAAATTCCTCTGTAATTTTTAAAATTGCTTTTTGAACCAGACTTATAAGTTGAGATCAGAAAGGAAGATTTCTATTCGTCCAAAAATATTCCGGACGATAAAAATAAGTTGAAAATAATTAGCAATGGAAGGCAGACAAATTACAAAATAAAATGTAAAACATACAAAAATAATACCATCGACCCTAGGATTGTGATTGGGCTTAAGAAAAACAGATTCCTTGTGAAGTTCAGTAAAATAGTTAAAAAAATGTAGCAAAAATCTAATATTTGTATTAAAATCAGAAGAAATATTCTTTTTTAAGTTCATTGAAGTTGAAATAACAATTGGTTTAATTTTAAAATCAATAAAACTTCAGAATTTCGGATTAATCTTAGATTAATTTCAATATTCGAGATATAATTTCTGTGCCATGATATCCTTAGAACCATTAATTTGTACGAGATGTAAAAAACTGTTTGTTTGTCATCTTACGAGTCAACCTTTTGTTATACGAGGGAGGTTTTAAGACATTCTTTTCTTTGTCCTAAAAGGAACAAATAAGTTAAAAGATGCATTTAAGATATGTTCGGAATTGGTTAGCAGATTCTTTTAATTTAGGTTTGAATATTTAGTTTTCCAGTCTATAGTTTTCTTAGTTCTTAAGTCTATGTTCAACATTTTATTATTTTGTTTAAATGTCACGAAACAAGAATTATTCAAGTCTAAGTTTACTTAGTTTTTTATTTTTTAAAAAATGTCACGAAACAAGAATTATTCAAAACAACAAACAGTTTAACATTCAATTTGTTGAGGTTTATTTCAAATATCAAATTGGGGTCATGGCTTCTTTCCTGTTGCATTATTTCGGATATTGAATAAAATAAATGATATATTTTTGTTTGCAAAGACACTTGTTTTTTGTTATAATTTACAACACATTCATCAATTACTCAAAAGAATGTTTCTTTTTCAATACCAAAAACAAAAAGAAAACAAAAATGTTAATCTTTTGTTGTTATTGTTTTTTTTTCAACACATCTGGCTTTACTTTTGGCAAACTTACAAACTGGACGATAGCCAGTTTGTTCTTCCTTGACCATAGACCATACAAATTATTTGTCGTTATTTCCTTTTCATTTGAATGAACTCATAGGGATTAGGTCATGCTATCAATTTTAAAATAGTAACGTTGATCTTCTCTCTTAAGTCTTTTAATAATGTAAATTCTCCTTGCTTGTCATTAAAAAAACAGCAGTAGCAGAAAAACAAAATACAAACATTAATTTCACCTCCCCTTAGAATGTTCTGAACATTATTTAAATTCCTTATATTATTACAAAAAAAAAAAGGAGACAAAAAGTTGAAGACATCATGACTCTTGATGAACACTAGAATCGTGTTAGGATGAATAAGAAACTGGGTTATATTTTGTATGGAAGTGTATGTGTACACACATTTGAATGTCAATATATATTTAGTGTGTACGACGTATTCGTGTATTTAATTTGTATTCTTTTTAAACCATTTTCATTGAGTTGAAGATAACTGGTTTCAACCCCTCGGGTATTTTTCTGCGTTTTAAGGGAAGTCTTTATTCTTTTCTTTACATGTTTTCCTTTTTTTGACATACCTGTACTTGAAGAAGTATTTACGTATTTTGAATAAAGAGATTCTTGTTTAAGACGAACGAATTCAGTTTCGAACACAATGATGATAAAAACGCGCGTAAATCTATTATCAAATTAAAGATATATGAAAGCCTTACTCTTTCACAGTTCATAGATATTTTGAATACTGCATACATTGCACATTTATACGAATTTTTTCTGTCACATGCAGAAAATTATTTCATGAATGTAAATCAAAAATAAAAGCTTTGGCTTCCTTGTTTTCTTTTTTATTTTTTTTTAAATCTTTGAAGAAAAATTCAACCATCTCGTCGAAGTCGAAGAGTTCTATAATAAGCACACGCCAATCTTTCGAACCCATTAAACTGATCGTAGGTTGCAGGCTATGTGAGGTTAAAATGTATTATTTTTGGATAACAAAGTATCTTAAGTGGCTTGGCTACCGCCCTCTTATACGAATATGTACTATTATTAGTCTTTAATCGCAGTTGTTTACTCAAAACATATTTTATTATCGGGTGTTGGTTGTATGGTGTATGCCGTGCCGTCGTCGTCGTCATTGATTAGGGATTTAGCAGCAAAAATTTCACAATAAACACTTGTTGTATATTTTCCTAACTTGTTACCAATTGCCATACTTATAGCTTGTAAAATAATCTAGACAATAGATTAAGATCATTATCAATTAATATTATATTATTCATTTTCAATTTGGAAATCTTATCGATATGAAACTATAATAAATTCGTCAATATTAAATGATTTTTGTTGATATGTAAAAGTAGATGTCTTGAGTGTTTGAGTTAAACATGTTAACTTTTTAAAAAAAGGTTAAATTCAGTGAAAGAAGTTGGGCCTTGAAAGAAACATGAAACAGCGAAACATGAGAGATATCAAAAGAAAAGAATTAGAACATGAAAATTGTGAAAGTTAAACATTTGTGGGGATTTCGAGGTCTGAGAGCTTTGAGTTGGAAATTACAGAAACATTTTAAGAACTATGTATTTTCTTCATTCGAAGTTTTACTTAACTTGATTGATATTTGTTCTTTGTTCTTTGCCTTTGATTTTATTTGTTCTTCATTTGAATTTTGTCATTCACAACTTAAGATTTCAAAACTTAAGAGTTTATCAACTTTAGATTTTCTCAAATTAAAAGGAATTAAAAAGTTGACTTCCTAACTTTAGATTTCTTATTAGAACTTGTTTTTGTTTTTGAATAGTCTATATTATGTTCCGAAGAAACTATTTTTGAGATAATTTCCTTTTTCATGAATCAATTAAGAAGAATTTTAAATTGAAGGAAGGCAGTAAAATACGCTTTCACGTATTGAACTTGATAAATGGCACGACTTCAACTTTATTTACAAATTTCGACTTTCAAAGTCTAACACATTGATCTTAATACTTGATAAATCTAAAGTTTATTTGCATTTCAAAGACGAGGTTGGAAAGAACATTTTGGTCAGGTCCGTTACATACCCATGTTAACCGACTTTTTTTTAACTGAACTTAAAGACATGCATATGGTCGATTGTTTCATTTCGTCCAAGGCGGCATATCACACAGAATTTGATACTTTGCGTACCAAATTCCCAAATTGGCGAAGTAAATTGACCGCTGCAATTTAAACAATTTTCTGTAGGGAACCGCAAAGAATTGATGTTATGCCAACAATTCGGAAACTTAAACCCGAAACCATCAACAAGTTTGTGTCACCCACTGGAATGAAATAGTTTTCCATAAATTCCCAATAAAGAAGTTAAAAAACAGAAAAGTTGTATATAAACCAACTTTAATTTGGCGAAGTTTATTTTTTCCATTTTGACAAAGTAAAAACAGTAATTTTTGAATTTTGAAAAGAGTTTATTTCAAAATTATTAAAATTTGTCATACGTTTTTCAACGGATATCAAAGCATACTTTTCCAAAGATTTTTGATGGCCTAAGTTTGAATCGGACTTCAAAATCAATGTATCACTCTTGAAAATTAAAAAAAAAAATATATTGGACTTTTTGAGACTACGTAACTTCATGAAGTAATATATTTGTATTACATTACATTTAAATTCGTGATGATTTCCAAGTCTGTAATCTGTATCTTCAAAATTTAGCATCTTATTTTATTTTCAAGTTGCAAGTCTTCACCTTTTCTACGTAAGCCCCATAGAAACTCTTGGTTGGCTTTTATGCCGATATGGAAAATGTTTTTAAACTGAAAACTGGACAACATTTTAAATGTAACCTTTTGTTGTTGCAACGAATTCGTCGTCTAAACAAGGTTATAACACCAAGTTTTTGATTAAAGAAAACAAAAATACTTACAAATAATATTTGAAAAGAGTATTTTTTAAATGTGATGTATCTGGCAAAGTTGTTGTATAAAACATTAAGTTTTCGACTTGTATTTGAGTCAACGCTACACCACACTTCACATCCATACGGCAGAATAGGTAATAGAAGAGATCTTACATGCAACATCTTACTACTGACAGGAACAAACCTTTGGGATGTCCACAGTAGACGCAATACACTATATAACTTGCCAATTATAGTAGCTGCATGGAGCAAGATTACTAGCAGACGTTACAAATTCAATAACTGAGCCACCCAGCAGAACCGGTGGAAAGCTTGACTTATCAAGGGAGCGTTTGTAAATACACAAAGTTATAGATTTTCTTGGATTGAGGGTGGGGTTATGCTTGAGAGCTTACTGTTGTATAACTACTAGATCTTCATTAACATAGTTAATAACATTTCTTATGCTATCTACAGGAGTGTCTAATTATAATTGGACGTCATCAGCAAACATATGAACTTTACAAGATTTGACCAGTCGAGGAAGCTCATTAACGTAAAGTGAAAATAATAGAGGTCCAAGAATAGAACCCTGAGGGACCCCTGTTGGGACTGTCAGAAATGAAGATGTCTGATTTCCTACAGCAACGCATTGTTGTCGATTAGATAAGTATGAATGCAGAAGTTTCACCGTTAAACGAGAGAATTTGAAATCATACTTAAGTTTTTGGCACAGCACAAAGTGATCGACTGTGTCGAACATCAACAACCAGTAAAAGCGCCGATTTACAGCTTCTTTTTGCACGATACCCGGATTGGTTTGTATCTAGCAGGCTATTGTGTGTTAGGTGTCCTTGTATCTGTTTTAAAAGTAGTTTTTCAAAAGAGGAATGGCAGGATAGCAATAGGCCTATATTCTGTGTAAGCACAGTTTAAAGTCTTGGGGATAGAAAGTATCTTAGCATATTTCCATATTCTCGGATAATCAGAACTAGTCAAGAACTTCGGATTGATTCCATCTATGCCTACCGCGCCTGATTTAATGGACAGCATTGCCTCGACGCTATCTTTGTCTGTAAAACGAGTAAATTTAAAACTTTTTTCAGGGTCGTCGTGTTTTGGGAACAGATAAAGGCACAAACTGGGCATTGAATTGGTTGCAGTCTGTGTTAGCATTAGGTTTTGAAATTCGTTTACCATTACCCAATTTACGCAAGTTTTTCCATATGTTAAATATTAATTTTACGTAGATATTTTTAAAGCTCTTATATCAGTTGAATAAAAAACACTTTAAGGCTTTGAAATGCATTACAACTTTAGATAATATAGCCCCAAAACTACAGATGGAGATTTTTTTCACTTGGACAAAAAAATAAGTGCGTCTTCCTAAATTAGTAATATTATGGTTTTTAACAAAAACCTGAGTATCCTCCATTATTATCCAAACCTTTTTAATGTCGGCACGGCATTGGCTCTATTTCGGCATGTTTGCTGGGGTATGGAATACCATTATCTTTGAACCGCTTCTCACAGTTGGTTTCCATTAGTGAAATATTGACCCTCTAACTAAGGCTTTAGCTCATTCTGGTGATTGACTTTGCCATGGGACAACGGATACTTGTTTCTCTCGAAAACAATCTTTCAAAAGACCTCCTGTATGTTTAGGATTGTTGTCTTGGTGAAATTGCCATCGCATTGGCAAGTTTTCCTCAGAAAACGGTAACATGACATCTTCCGAATATCACTATATCCGTATTTTGTTAAAATGTTATTCAAACGGACTTACACCGTACCAGGCAAAACAGCCCCACACCATTATATTCCCTCCTGCGGGTTTAATAGTTTTCGGTGTATAGCGGGGGTGGTAGTCCTTTTGCTGTCGCCTTAAATTGAGCCCAGAATCCGATAAAAACAAATTTACTTTTGTTTCATCACTCGAAAGGATATTTTCGCCATTTTTGTACGCCCTCTGGTTCGTTTCCATTAGCATGGTTTAAGGCAAATAATTTTCTGGGCCTTAAATTGCTAACCAAAAGGAATGGAACTTTCCCGGCGATTCTTCCTGGGCTATTCGAGTTCTGAAGAATTCTTCAGATCGAGCTTGCACTGACCGCATAATAAATTTGAGCACCTTGTCCTTGTCGAAATGAAAGGATTAGATTAAGCTAGAAATAGTATGAGGCGGTCAGTGTTAGCTGATGTATTTTTCGGCCGGCCTCTATTTTCGCGTGCTCTTCTGGGCTTGAGAGCATTTGTTATTACATTTTGAGATCTGTCTAGGACCTCCACAAAAAATTTGTAGGTCTTGCCCTCATCTCTAAGTCGACGAACTAATTTCCTTTCTTCTGGCGAGCAGTGGACTTTACGACCAATATTCAAACAGTAATGAATGACAAAGTATTGTTGGAAGCTAATAAAATGATTTTAAACAACCCACCTCGAGAGTTTATACCATAAAATAAAGAATATTATAAGAAGCTTGAATTATATTTGGAGCACATCTATTTTTATGGCCAACTTCTAGAACACACAGAATCTTATTCCAACACAAATAACTTAGTTAAAGTAGTCGTGCCATAAATACTGTTACAACTATTTGAACCTGTATAATTTGACATTCAGCTGAATACAACAAGTCACATTAATTGCTTTTAATAACTACTGTTTAGGTTTAAAATAAAGTATAGTCTTAGTTCTACTTTACAAGTACAAAGATGGAGTCCTCAAAAGAAGAAAAGAGAATTGCAGTTGTTGCGCTGCATAAAGCTGGAAAATCCAATTCTTTTATTTGCAAGTTGTTAAAAAACCTCGGTATTAATCGAATGTTTGTGTGGCTTACAATTAAACGTTATATGGATATCTTAAGCGTAAAAGATAGGCCTCGGCCCGGTCGTCCACGAAGTGTGAGGACAAAAAATGTCGTTCGAGCAGTGGCAGCTCGAATTTGCCGAAATCCCCTTCGTAAGCAGAAAATCATGTCACGAAAGATGGATATTTCAAGAAGACCTATGTCGCGGCTAATTAAAAATTACCTTGGGATCAGTGCCTACCGCCGAGTGACTGGGCAGAGATTAAACAATGACTTGAAAAAAATTGGGCTGGAAAGAGCAAGAGCATTGCTCAGACGTTACGGTGATGGAAGGTATCGTAAAATCATGTTTTCGGATGAGACAATTTTCACCATTGAAGAAAAATGCAATCGCCAAAATGACAAGGTCTATGCTCGGAGTTCACAGGAGGCAAAAGATTAAATTGGTAAAGTCGAAAGTGGCCATCATCTACGATGGCAATACAAAGTTGCATTTTTGTAAACAAGGTGTAAAAACGAAAGCAAACAACTACCAAGAAACGTTATAGAGAAAGTGGTGAAGCCACTCAACAATACTCTATTCAATAAAAAGCATTGGGTGTTCCAGCAGGATTCAGCTCAAGCCCACAAAGCCAAATCGACCCAGTTTTGGCTGGAAAAGAATGTTCCTGAGTTCGTCAAGGCATCAGATTACCCTCAGGCAATTCTATTTTATATCATACTTAATACAATTTATAACATATTTGATATTTGTCTTCTTTATTTTCAAAGAAAAATGTGTAACAGTATTTATGGCACGACTACGTACTCGTATAATGCAAATGTATCAAACACACAAAAAATGGACTTAGCGGGTTTGAACATAATGGATACCATGTTTTTTTCTTTCTGACCTAATAAAGAAATAAGGTAAAATTCCAAATAAGGACAATTGGTTAGTAAGCCAGAAAAAAATCTTCTAATTGGAAAGAAGCCATACAATGTCCATGAAAAAAATTCTCCTTAAGAACTTTAATGTCCGTAGGCCTTCATTATAAAAACTATTAAGATGTAGACCTTTTATATTATCTATTTATATAAATTTACTGATATTTATTTATATTTTCAATCTAGACGACGCGACAGCCAAGGTCATGTTAAAAGTAATTCCTATTGACTAAATATCAGACTATTGTCGTCGTGGTGCTAAAGGTCAAAGATTAAATTCTAGCCCATCTCGTCTGAAAAAAAAATTCACCAAAACATAAACCAGTAAATATCCTCAGAGCATTGATTCCTCGAAAAAAGAAATCTACAACAAATGTAGCATTTAAGGCTTACTATCCGAAAAAATAACTAGACCTTTTGGAGTAATACAATAATTTGTCTCCAAATGGTGCATTTTTAAAATGGACAACCTTCCCTACAAAATCATCATTTAGTAGTTTACGTTAAGGAAATGTGTTGGCGATGGATTAAGTTATCGTCACACTTATTCCAACACAGATCCCTTGCGATACCCTGAAAAGTAAGTGTATAACCTATGATTTTAGCTGTTATCATTTTCTAACCACTTAGAGGCTTTAAAGAGAACTGTTTCCTGCAAAGTGTTCGATTTCGTTAAGACTACCGAAGAAATGTTTTCCTAAGAATTTGTATCTTGTGAGACACGTTGCTTAACAGTGGCATTATGCTTACTAGTAATTATAGATTTTTCGTCGAGGTGCTTAATCGAACGAGATCTTCTTTTATCAAATTTGGGCTATAATAAGCTGGATATGGCGAAAGTCTAAAGGCTTTTACCAATGATATTTGCTTTTGTTAATAAACTAATAAACTATGTAATATTTGGAAAAAGAACTATGTACCTCTAGGTTAGGTTAGGTTATAGTCGCCGTCCAAGATGGAAACGGACACACTTAGGCCAGTTTAATGGCCCATTGTGATACCACATGAATCTTGAGGCTTCCTCCTAAGCTCAATGGAACCAGCTTGAGTCCTTTACGAAACGTGCGAGGCTGATTATACCGATATGATTTTGATCGTTAAAGAAGAATTCTCCTAGGTAATTCTTGCGTTTTCGAGCTAGAGCAGGGCATGTGCAGAGAAGATGAAGAACCGTTTCTTCCTCTTCCTCGTCCATACAGCTTCTGCAAAAGTCATTTAGGAATACGCCTAGTCTTGTGGCGTGATTTCCTATTAGACAGTGTCCGGTTATGACACCTATTATCGAGCTCATATGCGATCTGCTTAGAGAGCAAGCACCTTGAACGTTTTTAATCCAGTGTTGGCCAGATGTTTTTTGTGACACGTTGTGATGTTGTTCCGCCTGGTGCCTGCCCTCCTCGCAGCGTCTTGCATTAGCAACAGTTTACAAGTAGCGATTGGTATGCCAGTACTTGCCAAACGTGGTAGGATGGGCTGTACTGTACCGTTCCTGGCGAGTTCATCTGCCTTACAGTTACCTGGAATGTCTCTATAGCTTGGCACCCAGCAAAGGTGAATATTAAACTGTTGCGCCATCTCCATTAGAGATGATCGACAGTTATGGACTGTTATAGAGTTTGTAGAGACAGAGTCCAGAGATTTGATAGCGGCCTAACTATCAGAGAAAATACGGATATCAGATGTTGATATCACGTTTTCTTTGAGCCAAGACAAGACTTCCTTAATCGCCAAAAGTTCCGCCTGGAACACGCTACAATGATTGGGAAGGCGGAATGAGAGACTTAATTTCAGTCGTTCAGAGTACACATCTCCACCAACCCCTTCTTTGGTTTTTGAGCCATCTGTGTAAAAATGGATTGACTCATCCTCCAAGAATGTCCTATCCTCCCAAAAAGATCTGGTAGCTATAGAAATCAGGAAGTTTCTGTCGAATTGTAGTTGGGGGATGGTGTAGTCTGGGTGCTTTGGAATTGATTCTAAGTACCTTAGATTTACGGAGTGGCCAATGTTGTTGTTAGTCCACTGCGACGAAGCATTGAGGTGAATAGCAGAGCTTGCAGCTATTTGTTTGCTAAATATGTCAAGAGGTGTAAGGATCATGTTAAGGTCGTCCTCAGTCTCCATTAAGGATGGACAGTCTACGACTTTTGTAGAGGGTGCATTCGCGATTGGAGAGGACAAGGGTGCATCGTCACCCTCTGTTAGGAGAGAAGACGACGTCCCAGGTTCACCAACCGCTAGTTTACCTTCGGTAGTTTTTGGAGGCCGCTTTCCGCGTTAACCTCATCTTTTTTATAAATTCGAATTTTAATGGTTTCGAAGCCATAGTTTATGGAGCCCTCGTTTAGATCTAGAGGAGCCAAGGATTGTTTATTGAGTACCACAATGGCGCTCCTATAAAGACCCTTCACTTCCTCTAGCTTGGCTATTTTCCAGTTATGCGTCGGAAGGGACGGGTTACATACTTTGACCATCTCAACAATGTCCTCGATACCAGCAGGTTCGATCGGTATCCAGATGCGGGCTCTAGGTCTGCTAGGAATGTCTTCCACAGCGACAACCTCGAGCTTCGCACCTGGCCAAACTTCACCTAACCGGCTGACAGCAAGCTTGTAAAGGTCACAAGATCTCTGGGCGCCACAAACCATGAGTTTGACATGGCCTTGGTGCCAACCCCCATCGCTTATGGAAGGAAGCTCTCTCAAAATGCTCAAAAAGCCACCCGAGAGCTTAACCCTGACCAACTGCCAACGATCAGCCGATATTGTGCCATCATCATCGCTCCTGTCAATGACCGCCACCACGACTTTGCCCTTCGCGACGTCACTGAAACTGGATTGTTTCCTGATGGGATTGAGGGGGGTGCTGGTGTTATGCACCCGAGGCCGTTTTGGTGTCGGTGCGGCCCCCTCAAGAGACCTTTCTCTTTTGGACGTAGAGTCCTTATTGGATCTTGTTGTAGCAAGTATGCTTTTGGCCCTTTCGACGCTAGCGGTTTGCTGCGGTGTCTTTTCAGTCCCCGATGATGCACCAGAGGCCTTTAAGATTTTAGCCGCTTGCCGCCTTTGTCTATAAAGGCCTTTAGAGAGTTTTCCATTTATGGAAGTATTCTCACTAGTAGTGGTAGGGCCATTTTTCACAACCCTGCCACTACTGAAGTTAGGTATCGCTACCTTTTTATTCTCGTTGCTACCAACAGCAGAGGAGGGTCCATTGTTAGCCACTACTCCCTTCTCTGTGTTGGCCGCAAGAGATACGACAGCAGGCTTTGACACCAAGCTGTCGCCCGGTCCTGAAGAGATACCGGTCTCACATGTGTTTTTATTTTTGGTTTTGTTGTTTGTTTTGTTCATTTGTTGGTCCCACGAGACGCGAAGAATAAAGGTCCATCTGCACAGAGATTCACATGTACAGATAAGGCTAGTTAATCCGGAGGTCGCTAGGTATCCGGATACTCCGTTAGAGACTGGGCAATTTTTGAATTGGGCCCCCAGCACGGGTCGTTTAACACCTTAGATCCAGCCCAATAATGATGAGGGGTGGTTAGGGAGGAAGAGAAAGGGTCAGGAGTCAGTTAATGTTAATTCATCATTCTGACGTGTACGGAAAAGATTGGGATTCGGTAACAGCAATTCAGCTAGGTTACCTAGAGTGAGCAGGAGTATAGGAGATAGGACCGTTGCTAGCTTTTTCGCCATTACAACGTAGTGTAAGGTGGGATGGGAGTTGGTGACATAAACGTAGGATAGTATGCCTTGTTTATGTGGGAATGGATAATGGTTTTGGGAAGGTAGAGTTATAAGAAGTTCCTTTAGTTTCAGGACTCTTCTGGAGAAAATTTTCGAGAATCATTGACCTTACTCAGCTTCTACAACTCGACAAGTTCGACGTTCAGAGTAGAAGAAAATGTACCTCCAAAGAGAATGTATTTTTCAAAATACATATATTCAAAATTTAACTTCTTAATAAACTTGTCGAAATTATGAAAAAAACTACTGTCAAACTTGTGTGTTCATTTTGGATTCTCTTCAAGCTATTGCAGTTCGAAAATATTTTCCACATAAAATTGCCGTAATGCAAATTTTTCAAATAAATTTGATTTTTCCTTTTCACATATCAAATTTTATGATATATTGAAGATTTATGTTTAAGTTTTACTATCGCGTGTATAATTCTTCTATAAACACTTTCCAAACCTCGTATGTTCCTACAATGCTCGTATAGTGTAAACCTAGCAGAGCACTAACAAAATGCGCGACTTATAGAACTTCCTGTTAGCTGAGTAGTGAGGGGCATATAAACCTCTCAATACCTCATCATTAGCAAACTAATAAAACAAAAAAGTCGTGTTTTTCTACACACGAGTAAAACAAAAATTATCATTTATATAAAGAAGAAGAAGAAGTTTGAAGGTCGCTCGTCGCCGTTTCGAAGAAGGACACGCAATGTGTAATTCTTTCAATTCACAGACTTATTTGTGTATCATCAGAGCTCAATCGATTAAAGATGATGAAGGAAAGAATGTAAGTTGCCTATCAAGGTCGAAACTACTTCTTATTTTTTTTTTACGTATTTGGAGTAAAAAGTGTTTTCTTTTCTTATTCTTGTAAAAGGACGTTACATCTTTTTTGTAACTATAAACAGTTTAAAAATAAATTTATAAATATTCATCTTTCACCCTGTAGGAAGAATATTTAAGATACAAAGAAGCATAAACTGAACTGAAAAAGAAGACAATTGTTATTATTCTTGGCACAATCTTTTTTTTCTCTTAAAGAATACAATTCCCTGAAGTCCAATGAATCATTCATTTCGTTTGTCTACTTGCCTGCCATTGTGATTTTTATTTTTTCCTTTAAACAAAAAGAAATATATAAACATTTATATTTATATCTATGTATGTAATATGTATCTATGTTAGTACAAAGTGCATTATAATACAGAAGAGTGGGTGTTTTTACTTGTTTTTATAGTAGAACAGAGAATATATAGAAACAAATTAATATAAATTGCTTGCAATGTACGTGAGTACTTGTAATCGTATGTCGATTGTAGATATAATTTATATCCATTCCAAAGAAAGACTTAAAATAATGAAACTTATATTTTTCATTTTAATATTCTTTATTTCAATCATAAAATATTGTGATACAATAAAAATTCATACACATAGTAGAATCATGTTTTTCTTTTTGTTTTGTTTGTTATTTTAAACAAAAGTGCACTTATCATGTTGTTTTGTAGATAATTAATATTGTAAAAGAATGAAAAACAAAATATAACAATAACAAGATAAAAATCGTATTGACAACAGAAACAACATTTTGTTTAAATTTTATTTAATTTCCTTTATGTTCGTAATAAATGTGAATTAATGGAAATAATTTAGCCTAATAAACTAGAAAAGATTTGTTTTTGAATGATATCACAAAATGTTCTTTCAAGTTTGTACTTAAAATGAAAAAAAAAACTTCAAGGCAGAAAATCTGAGGAAGTTTTATCGATAGGTTTTTGAAATTAGTAATAATTTTTAAATACAATGAGATATTAATGCTCAATTCTGTGAATTGATCTTTGATAGCTTCCTTCTGCTTCCTAGCATCATCGGAGGGTTGCCGCAAGTTTTTGAATTGAATAAATCGATGAAGGTATTATAAAAGGTTCTATTTCGCTTAAAAGACATAAAAAAGCTTCTTTGCTTAATCTTAAATTACTTTATTTTACATAATTTTCTTGAAATCGATCGAATTGAAATTGAAAAGTGAATTCAAATCATTTTCGATCGAAATTCGTTCGAATTCATTCTACCAAATTGGCAAAGAACTTAAGAGGCTCCAAAAATTAAATGCTTTGCTATTTTTCAAAATATATTCAAAATTTCAAGTAAATTGGCTGCAAATTATTTGAGTTCTGAATCAAGCAAACTTCAAAAATGCTGCGGTGCCAAAGGCTGTAATTTTAAAATCTTAAATGTTAGCAAAGTTATACCTATATTATTTTTTTTTTTTTTTATAATAAGCGCACACTCAAGGGGATATATTACCCTTATTATGTAGACACAGTGTGAGCACTAGGAAGGGGAGAGAGGGGTTGAAAGGAGGTGTCGGTGCACATTGGTTTTGAATTCCTGAATATTGCAATAGCTGGGAAAGACAGAGTGTGGCAAGGCATTCCACATTCGCATAGTACGACCGAAGATGGGCTCGAGGGTATATTGATGAGCATTCCTAGAAGCGCGAGTATTACGGTTGAACTGTTTAAGGGGAGGAATGCAACTGGCTATTTCTCTAGAGCATAAACCATTAAAATAACGGTAAAACAGGGTGAGACAAGAAACATTTCGACGATGTTCAAGTGACGTAAATGATCTTATGATGGTAATATCACCAATCAATCTAAATGCTCTACGTTCAATACTATCCAAGAGGCTTAAGTAAGTTGTAGGAGCACCGGCCCAGATATGGGAGTTATACTCAAGCTTTGGACGTATATCAGTCTTGTAAATAACAGCCAGATCAGAGGAAGAGAAAAACTTCTTGCATCGCCGTAGAAAACCCAAACATCTTGCGGCATTTTTGGCGACATCGCGTATGTGATCGTTCCACAAAAGGTGGTTGGTGATACACATACCGAGAATATCGAGATGTTCAGTTTCCTCGATGCAAGTTCCATTTATGGATAATGGCAAGGGGGGTATACTTCGCTTTAACGATACAAGACAGCATTGCGTTTTCGAAGCATTAAATTCCACGCGGTTTCTTATTCCCCATTGTACAATGCTGTTTAGGTCGGAATTTAATGAGCTTATCATATTTTGTCGTTGCAGTTCCACATCCGAAGAAGAGGGGTGTGAATCTGAAAACGAATATGAAAAGCTAAGAGTACTATCGTCAGCGAAACAATGTATTGGATTAGATGTTGCAGACAGGAGATCATTAATAAAAATGAGAAAGAGTGTTGGAGATAGAACAGAGCCCTGGGGCACACCAGCATTTATTTTGTGGTTTTCAGACTTGAATCCATCCAATACAACTTGTATTGAACGATTCGAAAGGTCATTACTAATCCAATAAAGGAGGGATTCATGCAAACCGAAAGCACGCATTTTCGATAAGAGAGCCTGATGCCAAATCCTATCAAATGCTTTTGAAATATCTAGCGCAATAATCTTACTTTCTCCAAAGCTATGTAAAGATTTGTTCCACTGTTCGGTGAGATGAACCATGAGATCACCAGTGGAACTATTGCTACTTGTAGTTGAAATATCCATACACTTCTACAATTACTTTAAAATCTAATTAAAGCATTTTAATTACCAATCGTCTCGTTTACAGGCATTTTAATTACATAAATGTAATTGAAAGCAAAAGTAATGTAATTATTGCTTTTTCCAATAATCATTACACACAAATCTAATTAAATATGACGTTTATCAATTACATTTTACGTGATATTAAAAAATAATATCCTGAAATGCTAAGATCCTGTATATTTGATGCTTTAAATTAATTAATAAATAGAGTCCAATTCTAAATGGCAATTCCCGGGGAAATATTTCCCTTTTCCCTACTCTCTCTTTCAATTCCCGGGGATTTTTTTCCCTTTTCAATTTCTCTTATTCTAAACAAGTACGAAAATGGGAAAAAATACTCTGGGAAAAAAGTAGCTATTCTAAATGTCGAAAAAAGGGAAAATACGAATTCATTTGGCGCGAGTTTGTTCCCAACAATTGAGCTGGAGAGTTACAAAATAAAATGTAAGTTTTCTTTTATTTTTTTGCAATAATGATTGATAACATTTCAAATATGTTAAGGTCAAAAACAACAAACAAGGGTCAGCTTGAAATGCTTTTAAATTTGATGGAGGCTCAACGCGATATTGCGTGTGGCTTCCACAAGAAAACAAAGGAGGAAGTGGCATGATCCGAACATGCGTTCCATCAACGCACCCTGCAATGCCAGGAAAGTTATGTTAGTAGTAGTAGTTGCTCCTCCAAAACGTTTAAGACTTCGGCAAGCACTTTGCTAAAACTTGGTTGGGCCAGTCCAACATTGTAGTCTTTTCCCATCCCCGTTTGGTATCCTCCTTCAGCGAAGAAACGCAAACAAGCACTCAATTTTGTTATTGGTGGAGTCGCAAAACTTTTTTTAGCTGGATCACAGGACCTAGAGAGAATATCCAGCAAATACTTGAAGACAACCTTGTTAGTTCTATAATACTTTTGAAACCTAAGAATCAAGTTGTTTAATGAAACTAGAAAAACAAATTTAGAATAAATCATTGTGAATTTACAAGTACTTACAACCATTGAGTCAACTCCAGAGGGTTCGAACTGTCCCTCAAGGATCTTCTAACAACCATTGGGCTTTGATATTCTTCTAACTCCTCTACAAACAAGATTCTTGCTGCAATACTGAACATTTTTTAATTTAATTTACTTATATATGCATTTATTTATGCATAAATATCAATTTCAAAATGTTTGTTTTCCTTTTCTGAAACTTTTGTACACCTACATTTGTACATTCTTGTGTCAAATACTTCGGAACAGCTGTTTCGAACATACAAAATTTTCGTTTCCGAGTTCGAAGGGAAAAACTGTCTCCCGGGGAATTTGGAATAGGAGAATTTTACTCTTGGGAGATCAAGTCTCCTGGGGAATTGTTTTCCCCGGGAATATTAAGAATTGGGCTGATAAAGAAATCAATAGGTTAGGTTAGGTTAGGTTATAGTGGCTGTCCAAGATGGAACGGACACACTTAGGCCAGTTTAATGGCCCGTTGTGATACCACATGAATCTTGAGGCTTCCTCCTAAGCTCAATGGAACCAGTTAGAGTCTCTTACGAAACGTGAGAGGCTGATTATCCCGATATGATTTAGATCGTTTAGATCGTTAAAGAAGAATTCTCCTAGGTAATTCTTGCGTTTTCGAGCTAGAGCAGGGCATGTGCAGAGAAGATGAAGAACCGTTTCTTCCTCTTCCTCGTCCATACAGCTTCTGCAAAAGTCATTTGAGAATACGCCTAGTCTCATGGCGTGCTTTCCTATTAGACAGTGTCCGGTTATGACACCTATTATCGAGCTTATATGCGATCTGCTTAGAGAGAGCAAGCACCTTGAACGTTTTAAATCCAGTGTTGGCCAGATGTTTTTTGTGGCTTGACACGTGGTGATGTTGGTCCACCTGGTGCCTGCCCTCCTCACAGCGTCTTGCATTAGTAGCAGTTTACAAGTAGCGATTGGTATGCCAGTACTTGCCAAACGTGGTAGGATGGGTTGTACTGTACCGTTCCTGGCGAGTTCATCTGCCTTACAGTTACCTGGAATGTCTCTATGGCCCGGCACCCAGCAAAGGTGAATATTAAACTGTTGTGCCATCTCCATTAGAGATGATCGACAGTTATGGACTGTTATAGAGTTTGTAGAGACTGAGTCCAGAGATTTGATAGCGGCCTGGCTGTCGGAGAAAATACGGATATCAGATGTTGATATCACGTTTTCTTTGAGCCAAGACAAGACTTCCTTAATCGCCAAAAGTTCCGCCTGGAACACGCTACAATGATTGGGAAGGCGGAATGAGAGACTTAATTTCAGTCGTTCAGAGTACACACCACCACCAACCCCTTCTTTGGTCTTTGAGCCATCTGTGTAAAAGTGGATTGACTCATCCTCTAAGAATGTCCTATCCTCCCAAAAAGATCTGGTAGGTATAGAAATCTGGAAATTCCTATCGAATTGTAGTTGGGGGATGGTGTAGTCTGTGTGCTTTGGAATTGATTCTAAGTACCTTAGAATTACGGAGTGGCCAATGTTGTTGTTAGTCCACTGCGACGAAGCATTGAGGCGGATAGCAGAGCTTGCAGCTATTTGTTTACTAAATATGTCAAGAGGTGTAAGGTAGAGCAAGGTGTCCAGTGCCGCAGACGGGGTCGTGCGAAGCGATCCGCTTATACATAGGCAGGCTGAACGTTGAACTTTATTCAACTTATCCCTGTTTATACCTTTCTCTAAAGCAGTCCACCATACTGCCACACCGTACGTTAAAATCGGTCTGATTACCGATGTGTATAGCCAATGCGTGATTCTGGGTTGTAAACCCCATTTATTACCAATAGCTTTTTTGCAAGAAAAGAGAGCTACAGTAGCTTTTTTGACTCTTTCCTGTATGTTGCGTTTCCAATTTAGTTTTTTGTCTAAGACAAGACCTAGGTATTTGGCCTCGTCTGAGAATTTTAATTGGATTCCTTTAATGTAAGGAGGGTTGACAAATGGAATTTTGTATCTCCTCGAAAATAAGACCAGATCGGTTTTGTGTGGGTTAACACCCAGTCCACACCGATCAGCCCAGAGTATTAGTCTGTCCAAGGCATTTTGTAAGAGTTCTTTTAGGATATTAAGATGCTTTCCTGAAACTGCTATAGCAACGTCGTCCGCATAGGCTATCACTCTGAAACCCTCCACATCCAGACTAGTTAGGATTTCATTCACCACTAGGTTCCAGAGGAGAGGGGATAGAACACCACCTTGCGGTGTCCCTCTACTAACGAATCGTCTACTAGAAGAGTTGCCCAGTTTTGAATTAATTATTCTGCTAGTAAGCATTAAATGAATTAACTCCCGAAGCGAACTCTTTACATTTAGAGATGTCAGTGCAGAAGTGATTGCAGATGTGTCCACGTTGTTAAAGGCACCTTCGATGTCAAGGAAAGCAACCATAGTGAACTCTTTATGATGGAGGGAATATTCGATGGTGCGTACTAAAGTGTGTAACGCTGTTTCCACCGATTTACCCTTACAGTAGGCATGTTGAGACGAAGACAGAAGTCTTGTATCGATACGTGCCCTTAAATGGATATCGATCAATCTTTCCAGGGTCTTAAGAAGGAATGATGATAGACTTATAGGTCGTAAATCTTTAGGATTAACTTGGGAGCATTTACCTGCTTTAGGTATAAAGACAACTTTAACTTCTCTCCATGCCGAGGGAACATGGACCAGGTAAAGACAGCTGGTAAAAATTGCCTCAAGGATTGGTGCAATTATATCAGAGGCTTTTTGTAATTCTGCTGGTATTATTCCATCTGGTCCTGCAGCTTTAAATGGTTTGAAGCTGTTGAGAGCCCATTGTAACTTATCCTTTGTGATCAGACCTTGTGGATATGTTGTATTTGAACTTGAACGTGCAAAGCTGTTGCAAGTTTCGGTAAGAGAACTACCAGGAAAGTGAGTGTCCAATAGTAGGTTCAGTGATTCATTACTTGAATTAGTCCAGGAGCCGTCTGCATTTTTCAAGCAGCTTGGCATAGCTGGATTAGTTGAAAGAATTTTCCGTAACCTAGAGGCTTCAGAAGTTTCTTCTATCATGCCACAGAAGGATCGCCAAGAAGATCGCTTGGATTTCCTTAGTGCCTTCTTGTAGATTCTTAGGGATTCTTTGTAGGAGTCCCAATGAGAGGCTAGTCTTGCAGCTTTGGCTCGGTTGAAAAGTTTCCTGCATTCCTTCCTGAGCGAGTCAAGCTCTGAGGCCCACCATTGTGGTTTCCTCTTTCCTCTTATGTGTATAAGTGGACAAGAAATTTCTAGCGATCTGTTCATAGCTGAGGTAAGGTCATTGACTTTGTTGTCAAGTTCGTTAGCGTTAGAGGAAGGACTAGATAGTCCAGGTTCTAGTAAACTCTGTAATAAGTTCCTGTATAAAGCCCAGTCAGTTTTCCGATAGTTTCGAAAAGTCAATGGACTCGGGTTATCATCCACATTTATATTGAACTGGATATATCTATGATCAGAGAACGAGTGTTCTTTGGATACTTTCCAGTCCAAGATCATATGGTGTATACTATCTGAGACAAGAGTTATGTCTAAGACTTCTTGTCGAGTTTTAGTTATGAAGGTTGGTTCATTACCAACATTACTTACTAAGAGGTTAGTACCAAGAATATAATCAAAAAGAGACTCACCTCTGTCGTTGATATTCGTACTGCCCCATACAGTATGATGAGCGTTAGCATCGCTCCCAATAATTAGGCGGATCCTTTGCCTTTCCGCTTCAGCGACGACTTTCTCCAGGGTTTTTCCAGGGAGAGGGCCAAGGTGGTCATGCCCAAGATACGCCGATACCAGCCAGAAACTTCCTTTGGTTGTTTCTAGCCTAGCTACGGTGGTATCTTTGTCACTGAAACGATGGAGTAAAAATACATTAATGCTACGTTTCACTAGTATGCAAGATCTAGGTTCACCTTTATCTGTCACACAAAGTGTGTAGTATCCAGGAGTCCTGAGTCCTCGAACAACGGATCCTGCAACCCATGGCTCTTGGATCAGGACAATATCTTCCCCGTTAGTCGCCAGACGGAGAAGAAGTGAGGCCGAGGCCTTTATGGAGTGTTGGAGATTAATCTGTACTAACTGCAGCATTTTGGCTACAATTAGGCAGATCAACCTCCACCACGGTTTTGTTTTGATCCTCTGTGTCTGAGGATGAACCCAAGAGTTCGTCCTCGCTCAGAAGGATCATGTTAAGGTCGTCCTCAGTCTCCATTAAGGATGGACTGTCCACGACTTTTGTAGAGGGTGCATTCGCGATTGGAGAGGACAAGAAATCAATTACCTTGCATGTAATTTAAAAGTGCCTTCTAACCTTATAAACTCATTACGATTTCCAATTACATGTAGTTATGAATTGCATTTTTTCAATTACAATTACAAGTAATTAAAATGTATATTTTTGCAATTACAAGTAATTTAAATTTATATTGTCATTTACAACTACGAGTAATTGTGTAATGGAAAAAAGTTAATTACTAACTGAATGGGTGGGCATAAAAACCTGACACATTTTAAGGACTCCTAGCTCAGCCGCATCAAAACATTACGAGGTCGGGTTTGAAGCAAATAAAAGTAAATAGTTGATGGTTTTTAATCTTTATTTTTTAAAAATCACATCATTCTAATGATGACCATTTCGTTCAATACAATTTTCGAGCCGTTTTTCGAAATTTTTGAAAACTTTGCAAAATTGCCAGCGATATATTCTCGATTTCGGTCCCAATATTTGTCCTAAGTTGGTCCAAAGTGCGTAATTTATTGATGTAGACACGTTGCTTCAGATAACCCCACAAAAAATAATTCAAAGACAGATAAATCTGGCGAACGCGCCGGCCACTGAAACTCAGTGCTGTGAGAGATTAAACGGTCGCCGAAGTGCTTGCATAGGAATTCCAACGTAACTCGTGAGGTATGGCAGGTGGCACCATCTCGTTGGAAAAAAGTACGATTCAATTTATGTCTCCGCTTTAACTGTGGTACCAAAAACGGTCGTAGCATCTCGACATAGCGCTCTGTATTCACGGTTTCGGTGAAGAAGTAGGGGCCAACTATCCCCCACACTGCAACTCCGCACCGGAGGGCATTTCGGGACGTTGTTCTGCGGATTTTCAACATCGTAATAAAGACAATTCTGTTTATTAACAGTTTCATTCAAATAAAAATTCGCCTCATCGCTAATCATTAGGAACTCACGTGCAATTTCTTTGCTGGCTAACTTCGATGTCATTTGCCTAGCAAACTGTAACCTTGCCGCATAATCGGTCGGTGAGAGTTCTTGTGCGATAAAAATCTTCTATGGATGAAAGTGCATTGCTTTCAACATCCTATTGAAAGATCGGAGAGAAATTTTCAACGCTTGAGAATGTTTTACGGCCGAACGGAGGGAACTTTTCTGTAAAGCACTTCTAACTCGATCAACGTTTTCTGGTGTACGCACCGTGACCGAACGCTCGGTTGTTTTTTTTTATCAGCCCGGGCTGTTTCCCGAAAGTTTATAACCCATAGCTTAACCGTATTCCGCGACGCGACGGGATCACCAGGATTTAATTCGTAATTTTTACGAAATTCACTAATAACAGCAATGTAAAAGTTTGTAATGAAATATCGCTCGCAAACGAACGCACGCTGCGGAGCAGTCCACTTCTCCATGTTGACACTGAACAACAACAAAAAAAAAAAACCTTTAACCCTCTACTTTCTGTTCTCGTAACCACGAATATGTCGCGGAGCCAGGGGTCCTTAAAATGTGTCAGGTTTTTATGCCCAACCCTGTATTTGTAATTGTAAATGAAAGTTGAAATTAACTACGAAAAGTAATTATTGTTTTCCAACTCTGATTTCAATTATATCTTCCAAGATAATGACGAATAGTTGAGAATTTTTAAAAGAACAGGGGAGTCATTCCGTAAAACGATTATTGTCAAATTAAAGTTCTGTTCAAAGTTTTTCAAAAGAGGTCTTTATAATTTCAATAATATCAGACATAAATAACTTAGATATTGAAATCATAGTTATATCGTCGGCAGCAAAAAATAAAAACGGCAACAGTAACAATAAAGTCCACAAAATAGTTGGTAAGTTTGATACAAACAACTTCACAACTTCCCATAGACAAAAACCAAGTTTAATAACATTTTTAAGTTATCGAACAAGCGTTATCGTTCGTTGAGTTTATTTTGACATTTCTGTTATCTTATACTGAAAACGATAGATGAGACGAAAAAACAAAGTTACGTGAAGCAAATTATTGACGATATCGTTAATGATAATCGTTTTGAAAATTACGGAATGACTCCCCAGGTTCTTATTCTCCGAGTCCTATTAAAGCACTTTAAAATTCTTTGTATAACATCCAACGAATTTCTAGAGTTTTTGGAAAAAGGTACACTATAAAACAAAAAATTGGAACTATGTCAAGAACAAAAATAACAAAATTAGATAATATCAATAGTTTAGAAGTTACGTACTTTCCTGGGTTGTCATTTTAAAGAGCTTGAGAACTATAAATAATATTAAAAGATGGACATAAGTATTGTTGGAATAATTGAATGTGATATCCGGCTTATATCCACCACGCATATAAGTTACTACTCCATTTGATGAGTCAAATTTTTCACAACTTTTTTCCAAAAAATGTTACAATATGGCAAAAATGATGGATTGAACATTGGTTTCCAATGTTTCAAGAATTGCTAACTTGACCTCATAAGCAGATGACTTAACATAGCCTCATAAAAAATAATCGATAGACATTAAGTCGCAACAAGTATGTGCCCGATAAAACGGGACTACTTCTGGAAATAAAGTCACCAAATTGATTTAGCAATGAATTGATGGTTTAGTGCGTTTAATGACAAGTTGCGCCGTCTTTTTGAAACCAAATGTTTTCGATGTTTCGCTGATAAATGTTTGTAAACAAAACATCGGTCAGCAGTGGTCGATTGCAGATCCTTCTTCATTTCGAAAGAAATGGAGAAATAACAAACAATTAATTTTAATTGATGTAATACTGTTTATGACTTATTCGATTGTCTTCGCTCCATGCACGAACATTTTTCTTATTGACGAATCTGTTTAACCAGAAATGAGCTTATTCATAAAAACAAAATAAAATGGACGAAATGCTCTTAGCCGGTAAATTTCTACATTGTTGAAGCTTCATTCTGGTGTTCAACGATTCATCATGCAGTGCGAAAACTTAATGAATAGAAATGTCGACAACTGTTGACGTTCTTAAATGTCAAATTATAAACAAAAAGAGACATCAAGACTAGCTTGGTCAAATTTCAGACTTTATTTGTAATATAAAATCATAGGTGTGCAACTTTCCGGAAATAGTCTTGATGCACTTTTCTGTCAATCAGTCTATAATTAAAAATAGTTTAGTTAAAGCGAAATGAGAAATCTTAATCTCATGATTCTCAAGAATTCAATTCCTGTAAACAAAATTATAAAAATAAACATGTTAACCAGCTTTGAAAAAAAAAGTAATTAATTCTTGACAGAGTGTGAAAGATAAATAACAATATTTTCTTCAAGTAACGTAATTTTTCTACTTCATTACTTTGTTATTAAAATGTAATAAAAATTTAAAAATGAAGATACAAACAAATGAAATAAATCTTTCCCACACGCCTACTGCCACACCTCCCTTTAAGTCTGACATCAACTGTCTGCCTAGCAACACAATTTACTATTGTATATATTTTATATTTAGGTAAATAGATATGTGAATATGTATTTATTTTTTAAAGTTTCTTCATAGTTGCTAATTAGACAGCTTGAATTTTAGCTGACTCTATAAAATTGTTTGCTCTCACTCTACACGAGTGTGTCTTGTGCAAACACAAAAGTGCATCAGAGCAAAACAAAGCTCATTATAAAAGCTAAATTAAAACTATTATACCTGACTGCCTGCTTCGTCGTCGTTTGACGCTCGTCCCCATCGACGCGTCTTGTCATCGAAAAGAAATTTTCAAAACTTTTACACTCTCATACATTATTGAGTTGAGATATTTCTCCACTTTTGTGATAGTACAAAAAAAAAAAAAAAGAACTTATCCAACTACAATTATAAAATAGAACTCTCTAAGGGTTATACAGTCAGTGTACCGACAGTGTACTCGTCTCGAACAATGAGAGTGAGAGTCAAAAAATAGGGGAATTCTACTCAGCTGATTTTGTAAAATAAATACAAGGAAAAAAACACCCTTCAAAGAACAAAGATACAATATCTACAAAATGTAAAAATAAATTAGGAAGAGCTTTTGGATAATTGTTTATTCTAGCAAATGCTTTTATTGTGTAGGAACGAACGAACAAGTAAAATAGGAATTTTGACGCAATGTAATTTATCGTGTCAATGTGTTTTGTATTGTTTTACTTAGTTTGGTTCATTATACCCTGCGCCTGCATTCATATTGATGGTTATGACAGAATCCAATCGACATACAGTTTGCAAATCTTGGCAAGTGTTGCCGTTTAATTTATTTAAATGCATCTATTTTTTTGTTTGTTCTTGATACAAATATTTTTTGTAATCAGATACTTGATATTTCAATTATTATTATCATCCAAACAAACGTAAGAGCCCCACTTGGACGCTAATGAATAATTTTAGCACTTCATCACTTCAAGAGTTGTTGTTAAGTATCATAAGAACGATATTAATTAGAATGCATTGATTGTTATTAAATTAATATAATTTTTGAAGTGATAAACTGTTTAGATAGTAGATGTCGGAACTAAAAAATATACTATCTTTCGCTTAAATAGACAACAAAAGCTATGAAAATTCGTTGAAACTACTCTGGCCTAGCGTGTTGGGGAGAAAACGTGATTGAATTTAATTTAAAAATTTTCATTGCAATACTGCATTGCTGTTGTTGAACATGATATTGAAAATTGATGAATTAGCAACTATGAATGAGTTGAACATTTTGGATTGATAAGTAGCCTATACAGTTTCCCATGTTTTTAGTTTGAGGAAAATTTAAAGACACATAAGTTTTGATTCTTCTTATATTTGTGTTTAAAAAGATACACAACAATTTATACTTTTGGGAGTAACTATTTTTATCACTTAAGTAAAGCAACTTCCTATGAATATAAACGGTTGAAATGTTGCCCAACTAAACAATTAAGAATTGAATGGAGAAAAATCTTTTACTATAGTCTTCTTTCTTCAAAAAAGTCAAAGTTTTGTTAAAAATTTGATTTTTGGGATAGATTTTGAAATTATATCCAAGTTTTCTTTAAATATGGGACATTCCAATAGGTGTAGCCAAAACAGTGCCTCAAAATAGATCTAGACATCATTTTGGAACTGCTCAATAAAGACACATTTATAAGTGAGAGCGAAAGTAGACTGAAGTTTTGCAAGAATTTTTCTTCTTGTGTCATGCAAATCTATTGAAACCAGTGCAAATTTTATAGGAAAATCCTAAAGCCTATTTATTTAGGGTATCTTCTGCAGAACGTTAGTTTAAACTCATAGTCTCCATAGAAGGTGCAATTCCAAGTCTATGCGGATTAGTCTACAGAATTCAAGGATCGTTTTGGCCTTAATTTTCTATTTAACTCCTTTGTTAGATCACACTTAGAATACTGTTTTGTGATTTGGAATCCTTTCTACAATATTTATTCAAATAGAATTGAAAAGATAAAAAAATTACAAGGTTTATAATTCAGAAATTAGGTGGGAACATCGAAATCCCGTCGTCGTACTCGACTAGATGTAAACTTCTTGGAATTTAGTCACTTGAAAATAGAAGAAAAATGTTTTCAGTAATGTTTATAAGTGACATTTTGTCGCATCATATCAAATGCCCTTTCCTTTTATCGTTGATAAATTTGTATGCTCCCTCGTGTCAAATAAGAACACGTTGAATATATAATAAATTATGATGTCATTAGGGGAGAGGGGGGAGGGTTCACTTAAAAGTGTTGAAACAAAAATTAATACATTTGGAATGGCTTCAAAAATGTTTTTTTGTCGTCTTCACGCTTCTCACAATTCAAACCCAAGATCATAGGACTACTGTTTAAACTGAGAGATGTCAGTATATGGTTACTTCTCTTAGGTGACCGTGTGTCCAATTTTCGTTATCTAAAAAAATATGGTCTTTAGATGGCTTTTCCGCAGAATGTATTGTATTAAATTTAAATGTATTGTAATGTTATCGAAGCTCTTATTTCAGGAACAAAATTTATGTTCTGAAGCAGTATTCTAATTTAGCAAAAGAATAAGGAGAACAAAAATAAATAATTCATGAAGAAATATGCAACTTTGTAGTTAGCTCCATTATACAAAATTAAGGAGAATTAATCAGCCTTATTACAGGTAGTACGAACTCCTAAAAAAAGTATCATTGGTTAAGTGTCTTAAAATCTACTTAATTCGGATCTCATGAAATTTTATTATTGTTTTTATGCCAAAATACTTGATATTACACTTACCTCTGACTCGATCCACAATATGATTTCAAACTGGCATGTCTCAAAAGAGAATTCATTCTCTGACCACAAATTCATTTAGTTTGAGCTCAAAGATGTAGCAAATACATCTACGGGAATTCAAAATCACCGGAATACTAACTAGCACAACTGCTAAATCACAAACTTCTTAAAAGCTCCTCCAGTAAAGATGACCTTTCTGTAAATCATCTCACCGAAGCCTTAAATGAATCAATGAGATCTTCATGCCCTATAACCATTTTAAAGGGTAAAAAGAAACCTTATTGGTGGCGTAAAGAACTAGAACCATTCAGAAAGAGCTGTCGCAAACTTTTCAACAGATCTAAGTACACTAGATCTCCTTCTGACTGGGACTTATACAAACAAGCTCTAAAGCAATATAAAAAAGAATTAAGAAAGAGTAAGAGGTATTCTTGGAGAAATTTTTGTGGTAAAATAGAAAATACTTCAGAAGCCTCAAGACTCAGGAAAATTCTCTCAAAAAGTCCAACAATACCCAGTGCTTTAAAGACAGAAGCAGGCACGTGGACTATCACATGAAGAATCTCTTAATCTGTTATTAGACACCCACTTTCCAGGTAGCTCTAACATAATCAATGACTTAACATCAGAGTCTTTAGCTTATACAAGCGATTTAGTTGATCGAATAACGCGGGAAAAACTACAATGGGCCATAGACAACTTTGATCCATATTAATCTCCAGGACCAGACGGAATCATTCCGGCCGAACTACAAAAAATGACATGATTATTCCACCATTTGAAATCATTCTGACAAGCTGTGTAAGGTTGAGATATATTCCCAAAGCCGGGAGAATGGCAAAAGTAGTCTTCATTCCCAAAGCAGGGAAACCCTCACACGTTAACCCTAAAGATCTACGACCAATCAGCCTATCATCCTTCCTTCTTAAAACCTTGGAAAGATTGATTGAAATTTATATCAGACATAATTTAAAACCATGTCTCATTTCCACAGCTCAACATGCTTACTCTAAGGGAAAATCAGTAGAATCAGCACTTCACTCGCTGTTACGTACTATTGAACATTCCCTCGAATACAAAGAATATAAGCAGGTAGCGTTCCTAGATATTGAAGGAGCTTTCAACAACGTCAGTTACCAGGCGATCACAACAGCAATAAATAAGCTGAAATTAGAGAAGTCACTCATAGATCTTATAAGTCTCATGCTCAAAAGCAGGACAATAATTTCTAACATGAGAAGTTTTACTAACACCAGATGGAGTCCTTTCGCCTCTTTTATGGAACATGTTAGTAAACGACCTACTTACAGCATTGGAAGCAGAGGGTTTTAAGATGATTGCCTATGCTGACGACGTTGCGTATCCGTATCTGGGAAGGACTCCCAAGTTCTCTCGGAACTCCTACAAAATGCCCTAAACAGGCTAACTAAATGGGCTAAGCATTGTGGATTGGACGTCAACCCACACAAAACAGAATTAATGCTCTTTTCGAGAAGATATAAAATTCCTCAGATTAGCCCACCCAAGATTAGAGTAACACCATTAAGCTTTTCCGATCAAGCTAAATATTTGGGCCTCATTTTAGACAAAAAACTAAATTGGAAGGCAAATATTGATGAAAGAGTCAAAAAGGCTACTATAGCGCTTTTTACTTGTAAAAAGGCCATATGATCAAAATGGGGCTTCTCCCCAAAAATAACCCACTGGCTATACACTTCGGTAATCAGGCCGATACTCATTTATGGAGCCGTCGTATGGTCGACCGCACTGGACAAGATGGTAAATCTAAATAAGCTCATTAAAGTCCAGCGGTCAGCAGGTATGTGCATCACAGGAGCACTTCGCACAACACCAACCGCAGCACTGGAAGTGCTTTTAAACCTAACACCACTTGACATCTTCTCTAAAAAGGTGGCTGCCAACTCATGTGTAAGGCTTAGAGCCATCTCTCAATGGACCAGTAACAATACTGCACATATTACTATTCTAGACTATTTTAGATCTATCCCAGATCGCTTAGACGATACCACCCCAAAAATGGTATTTGGTAAAAGATTCCATGTGTCCATCCGTTCAAGATCCTCCTGGGAAGAAGAGGGACCCCTGGAAGACGATGCGGTACACTTCTATACTGACGGTTCAAAGACCGATCACGGAGTTGGAAGTGGTATCTTTTCAGAACAACTGAATCTCAGTCTATCCTATAGACTTCCCAATCAATGTAGTGTATTCCAGGCAGAAGTAATGGCGATTAAAGAAGCACTATTGACTTAAAACGGTCAAAAGGCTTGATATCACTGAGCAGACAAAGTATAAGCTCTATAATTGGAGTAATAACGGGACACTGCCTCATAGGTAGACATGCTCTGAGGCTAGGGGTCTACACAAATGACTTCTGTAGAAGCTGCATGGACGAGGAGGAAGAGGAAACAGTCCAACACCTTCTATGTACATGTCCAGCACTCTCCATTAGAAGGAATTACTTTCTCGGTAATCCCTTCTTCGATAACACCAGTGAACTGGCAACGATTGACACAAAACGTCTCTCTAACTTTATTAAGAGTACAAAATGGTTTGTTTAAATTCATTACTCTCCCATGAGTAACCTCATATGTGGTATCACAATGGACCCTTGAGGTCTACGTGTGTCAATGACATCTGGACAGCCACTCCAACCTAACCTAACCTATTCCAAAGTGTTTATATTTTTGAACGAAAAATAAAGTAATTACAAATAAAAATCAGTGTCAAGGGCTTTTGAAAATGTTTTAAGAAAAACCTGAAATTGATCAAGTAAAAACGGAGGTAAATAGCTCCGGGCCACTTTATAAGAACTCCTAAAGCTAAATAAGATGGCGGAATATATAAAATGCATTCTTTTAGCAGCATTAAAGGAGAAGTGTTATAAGACTCACTGACTTCCTTCGATCTTTTGGAGACGCAAATTCTTCCGAGAACACAATGAACATTCTGAATGGGACTACCTTGCCGATGTTTAGATGTCATCAAATGTCAATCATATGTTTCTTCAAGCCTTTTAAAAGATACAAAAAATACAAAAACCAATCTCCAAATATTAAAACATGTTTTTAATGTTCGTCTTCCTAACGTACTTTTTTTTTTATTTATTACAAAGATTGGAACAGCTTAGTAATCCGTGTTTAACGGCTTAAAACAATTAAATCAAAATATCTCACATTTTCGTCTTCCTTACGTACTTTTTTTTTAAACTTATTACAAAGATTGCAACAGATTAGTATTATTAAATCAAAATGTCTCATATTTTGGCTTAAATCAGCTGATTTTGAAACTCCGGAAATAGGGTTTCTGTGTATGCTTTTTTGTTTTTGGTCGGAGCCTATGATGTGATATTTATTCGTGATCGGCGACTTGTTGTGAGGAGCTCTTTGATAGGGTTAAATTAATTAATTAAAAATAAGTATTTTTTGTACCATAAATTCTGTTCGGAAACGTTAAGGCCTAGTTGCTCAAAACATCCATTTATTCTGTTGTTGTAAGTATCCAAGTATAATCACTACGCTTTTGTAATGGTTTTATTGAAAGTCTTCATACTTCATAGTTTCCCCTACCGACGTTTTTTGGAATGAATGTGAAAAAGGTTAAGTTGTACCATAGAGATGTGGGAGAGGGTTTGAAAAAATGTTTAAAAATACTATTTTCAGTGGAGATACATAGATTCTTCTACAAGATTCTGGTGAGACAAACAAAGCCAGGAAAAAAACAGAGTGCCTCAAGGTAGGTTTTAGAACAGCTTAAGATTGGCCAAAAACACAAATAAAGAAACATTTACAAATGTTTACCATTCAAGTTAAACATTAAAACTTAAGAAATGTTGCCTTAAACAAGTGTAAAAGTCATGATTACCAACAACTAGGTATTTTTTATAATAATTTTAACCGTAGCTGTAGGTAAGAAAATAAGCTATCCCATCATTATTATGATACGAAACTACATTTGTGTGGAAAGTGCCCCATTACACTTTACTCAATATTTGCAAATTGCATTATTTCCATAAAGTAATATCTAGAAACTCAAATATGCCTTATCTTCGTTCAAAAAATATCTCAGGGTATTGCTAAAGATATCATACTCAGGGTAATGCATTATATTTTCATATCAGAACCTTCAAATGATTTCAGATAACTTTATGTCTGATTTCATACAAAATTTAAACAAATAGTAACTTTTAAAATTTATTTGTAGAAAACCCATAAATTAACTTCAGCCATTTATATAAAAATAAACACAATCCGCCGCTTGTCATTAAGGAAATGTAAACTAAACTACTAGGCCATCCATTGTTGCAAATTTGATAAGAAAAATTCTCAAGAAAAATCTTTGGAGTTTGTGTCTTGTGTCTTGTGTTTTGTTTTTCTTTTTTTTTAAATAAAAATAATGTAAGTTAATACAAATTATTTACTTAGCCATGCGATTAATCTAATCTATATATGGCAAATCCAACGAACATGTGCCACTTATTGATTTGAAATTCTCTTAATAGATTTTATAATAATAAGTTTTGAATTGTTTAAGTACACTACTGCTTAACTAAATAAGATAAGATTAAAATAAAAGTATTATCTTATTGATTAAGCGCAAAATAGGCGTCAGGATATTGATGAAAATAAAAAAGACTCAAACTAAATAGCTTATAGCTTGTCTTATCAGTTTGTTAAATAAATTGATTCATTTGGCCTCCATCAATAAAATATTAATTTCAATCGTAATTAGTTTTTGAATCTTTTAACGATTATTATCTTCAACAAGTTCTAGTTTTTTAGATGTCCCAGTTGAATTTTTTTTGGACAAGTTTCGATTGAATTAAAAAAGAAAGTAATATTCCTTTTGTTTTGATAAAAGTTTTATCTACATCAACAAAAAATTATTATGGGATGCTGTGTGTTGTTGCTTTTATTAATTAAGCTCAATTAAGCAACGAATTTGTTATCATTTTCTTATTCATATTTGTATTCATATACGCCTTTAAATACTATAATTTCACAAACAGACAGAGGCTTAGGCTTATTGAAATAATAATAAAGCATTGGACATAATTATCAGAAGCTTTTACTCAATTTGTTTTTAGTTTCATTTTTAACGGAAATATAGATAGTTGGTCATTTCAACACCCCAGATATAAAATTAATCATCTGAAAATGGTTCAGTGACCTTATTATTACTCCAACAGAAATGTATATGAACAATTTTCCACTTTTTGCTAAATTTCTGATGAAATGTAGTCTTTTACTTTTAAGACTCACTTATGTTACATAATTATATCACGACTCATTCTTGACCTGGTAATTAACCTTAGTTGTCAGTTCCATCAGAACTATTATTATGTGTTGCTAATTCCCATGAAATTAACATTGAAACTGATGGTGCTATGGTGGTGCTCTCGTACATAAGAAAGACGCCGCCAAGCCGCGCCGACCATTTATCTAAATTGACTTGTTGCCTAAAAAATTGTTTTGAATATGTTAAATTGAATATTTCCGCAGAAAAAATTTCGAAATTATAATACAATACATAAACGTATTCGACCTTAATTGACAATGAAAAACAACTGAGATACCGTATGATTGTAATAAAAAAACATTGAGACACACAATTCAATTTAATTTTGATCACTTTGTTTAACCAAACTAATTTAATTTGTTTTTTTTTTTTGTATTGCAGGATCTGATCATTCTCTTCACGAACAACATGTGCCAAATACCAACGAAATTGGCCTCGAAGCAGAAATTCCTGAGCAATGTATCGAAGTTGCACCTCCCCAACACCAGCAAATGCAGCAACAACTTCAGCCTCAGCATCCACACCATCATCATCAGCACCAACAGCCACCGCAGCAGCAACCACAACAACAGCAGCAGCAACATCAGCAACAACAACAGCACCAACAACAACATCAACAACAACAGCATCAACAACATCTTCAACAACAACAAATGCAACAACAACAGCACATTCAACAGCAGCATCAACAGGAACAGCAACAAATTGTGCAGCAACCTCCACCAATTAATTATCAAAAAGCTCATCACCATCATCCTCCACCACAGCAACAGCAGCATATTCAACAATATGTTCCAAGTACAAACCAAAACACCGTCACAAAAGAAAATATGCGGGATATTAATCAAAACGTGCCAAATAGCGCTTCGCAACATGTTTCAAATGCAAGAAATCAACAAAAGGATCATATTAACAATTCGCATTATAATACTCACATTGATGATTCACATCAATCGCAACACCAACAACAGCAGGCTCACCAACATCAACAACAGCAGCAGCACCAACAGCAACACCATCAGCATCATCATCAACATCAGCAACATCAACAACACCAGCAATATCAACACCACCGCAATAGCAACCAACAACAACAACAACAACAAAATCCATCTGTGCCTACAAACAGCAACGCAACTGTCCATAATAACGACTCGTCAGTCCAACAACTGCCAACGGCGGCGCCAATGGTTAACAAAACAATGTCCTGGACGAACTCCCATACGAAAAAGAGTACCGCATCTGTAGCGGTAACTGCCACACCAGCATCCACACACAAACCGTTCAATCATCATTCGAAGCCGTCATCGTCGTACAACACCTCAAACAACACCCATCATCAACAACCGCAAGTGAAGAATTATGGTACAATGAAGACTCCATCGTCACCTGTTGCAAGCTCCAACATCAATAATTTGATGACAACCGCGCCACCACCTCAACAAGTAAATGTTCCTCCAACCGAAAGAAAATACAATGGCCCAGGAACAATGGAAAACAAAACCTCGGTATCGACTACCTCAATCGCTAGTTCTGTAGTTCCACAACAATTCCAACAAAACTCGGCCACTGACTCAAAATCCACAACAATTCAACAACAACAAATTAAGAAGACCGAAGTTCTTAACTTAGCCCCTCCAATTTCAGCGAATGCAACAACCGCTGGCAGTTCGTCATCTTCTCAATCGTGGGCAAGTTTATTCGTCAGCTCAAACACTACTAACTTCACGACATCGCTGGCATCAAGCTCGGTAAATCCAGCTCCTGCATTACCACCACCATTCTCATCAAAGAAACCAATTGCTAAGGTTGCACCATACGAGGGATTAACTCCAGTTACCCCAACTCCACCTGTTGTCACTCCTGGTGCTTTGTCTTATTCGGCAGCTTCAGCTCAGAATCTTCCACCACCAACTATGAACAACAACATCAACCAAATGGGAACATCGAAACAAAAAGTGTCTCCAGAGACTCTTCTGTCGACGGCGGCACAAAACAGCAACATCGACGAATGGTCTTATAAGTTTGCTGATTTGCTGACAAAATCGAAAACAGACTTCTCGCCGGCAAGTTTGAGGCCAAGAGGTTTAACGAACCCCTCAAACTATTGTTACATCAACTCCATTCTACAAGCCCTAATGGGATGTGCACCATTCTATAACTTGATCAAGTCGATTCCCAAACAATTGGTTGCACTCAGTACTGAAGTTAATACACCCACAATAAATGCAATGTAAGTATTATTTTATTTTATGTTTTTTTTAAATACAATTAAAACATTTTTAAACGGTAAAAATATTTCTAAGTTAAAAAAGAGCATCTTAAGTTTAAGTTTTAAGCTTTCAATTTAGGAAAATAAGTCATATGTTAGGCAGGAGTGTAAAAAAATATTTTATCAATTCACAAGCTAGTCAGCGGTTTGCTCTCAGCTTTGGAGCAAAAAGCGTTACACTTGTGGAAGAACAAATTGAATTTAAATCCGAAACCAATGATGGACTGTTCTAGCCCATCGTGGATGACGATTCACTTTCAGAACTTTTCTAGAGTTGAAGTAAATAACTTGATTATTTATTTCATAGTTGAAAAGTAAACACATTAAACTCTAGGCTTTTAATATGATTTCTTAATTGGACATCCCACAAGCTAGTCAGCGGTTTGTTCTTGTTTTTGGAGCAAAAAGCGTTACACTTGTGGCAGAAAAAATTGAATTTGAATTCGAAGCCAATGGTGGACTGTTCTAGTCCATCGTGGTGGACGATTCTCTTTCAGATCTTTTCTAGAGAGTTGAAGTAAATAAGTTGATGATTTATTTCCTAGTTGAAAAGTGAACACCTTAAACTCTAAGCTTTTAGTTATTTTCAATATCATGATCAAAATTTAGTGTGATTTCGAAATTGAATGCCCCACAAGCTAGTCAGCGGTTTGTTCTTATTTTTGGAGCAAAAAGCGTTACACTTGTGGCAGAACAAATTGAATTTGAATTCGAAGCCAATGGTGGACTGTTCTAGTCCATCGTGGTGGACGATTCTCTTTCAGAGCTTTTCTAGAGAGTTGAAGTAAATAAGTTGATGATTTATTTCCTAGTTGAAAAGTAAACACCTTAAACTCTAAGCTTTCAATATTATTTCTTAATTGGACATCCCACAAGCTAGTCAGCGGTTTGTTCTTGTTTTTGGAGCAAAAAGCGTTACACTTGTGGAAGAACAAATTGAATTTGAATCCGAAGCCAATGGTGGACTGTTCTAGCCCATCGTAGTGGACGATTCTCTTTCAGAGCTTTTCTAGAGAGTTGAAGTAAATAAGTTGATGATTTATTTCCTAGTTGAAAAGTAAACATGTTTAATTTTAAGCCTATAATTATTTTCAATATCAAAAGGACCAAAAATTTAGTGTTTGGAAATTGGACGTCCCACAAGCTAGTCAGCGGTTTGTTCTCAATTTTGGAGCAAAAAGCGTTACACTTGTGGAAGAACAAATTGAGTTTGTATCCGAAGCCAATGGTGGACTGTTCTAGCCCATCGTGGTGGACGATTCTCTTTCAGAACTTTTCTAGAGAGTTGAAGTAAATAAATTGATGATTTATTTCCTAGTTGAAAAGTAAACATGTTTAATTAATCTTAAGCCTACAATTATTTTAAATTTTAAAATGATCAAAATTTAGTGTTATTTCGAAATTGGACGCCCCGCAAGCTAGTCAGCGGTTTGCTCTCAACTTTGGAGCAAAAAGCGTTACACTTGTGGCAGACCAAATTGAATTTGAATCCGAAGCCAATGGTGGACTGTTCTAGCCCATCGTGGTGGACGATTCTCTTTCAGAGCTTTTCTAGAGAGTTGAAGTAAATAAGTCGTTTGTTTATTTCCTAGTTGAAAAGTGAACACCTTAAACTCTAAGCTTTTAGTTATTTTCAATATCATGATCAAGATTTAGTGTGTTTGCGAAATTGGATGGCCCACAAGCTAGTCAGCAGTTTGGTCTTATTTTTGGAGCAAAAAGCGTTACACTTGTGGAATAACAAATTGAATTTGAGTCCGAAACCAATGATGGGCTGTTCTAGCCCATCGTGGAGGACGATTCACTTTCAGAACTTTTCTAGAGAGTTGAAGCAAATAAGTCGTTTATTTATTTCCTAGTTGAAAAGTGAACACCTTAAACCCTTAGCTTTCAATATGATTTCTTAATTGGATGCCCCATAAGCTAGTCAGCGGTTTGTTCTCAATTTTGGAGCAAAAAGCGTTACACTTGTGGCAGAACAAATTGAATTTGAATCCGAAGCCAATGGTGGACTGTTCTAGTCCATCGTGGTGGACGATTCTCTTTCAGAGCTTTTCTAGAGAGTTGAAGTAAATAAGTTGATGATTTATTTCCTAGTTGAAAAGTAAACATCTTTAGTTTAATCTTTAACATAGAAAATAAGATGATATAACTATTGTAGATTATTCACTTAAAAGTTTGTATACTAAGATCTAAAATTTAAGTTAATCTAGCAATTTAAGACCTACTTATAGTTGTTAAACCTTTAAAATAGTATTTTATACTAACATCATTAAAACAAAAAATATATGAAATAAATTTCAGGTTGCAGTTTGCATCCGAGTTTTCCTCATTGCCCTCGGGATTGCGTTTGAATCGTCCATTGAAACCAGTCAAAGGTAAAGATGAAATCGGCGCTGAATTGCATTGTGATCCAGCTTTTGAACCAACTGCCATTTATAAATTGTGGAACGATAGTCGCGAAGAGCATGTTGAAGGAAGACAAGAAGATGCCGAGGAATTCCTAGGCTATGTTCTGAACAAATTAAACGATGAAATGTTGGAGGTATAATATATTTAAAAAAAAAATATCTATGAATAAAATCAATAAAGCTTAAACACGTTTTAAAATAGGTTATTAAATTGATTGCAAAACCAACAGTAGAACAAAACGGAAATGAACAAGCTCCTGACAACGATGAAGGACAAGTCTGGCAGGTAATCTAAAAATGAAGCATTATATTTTTATGAATTGTTCATTTAATTTACAAAACATTATTGTCTCTTCAGATAATCAATAATCGTAATAAGGGAATTGTAACAAGGCAAACAGATTTTGGTAAAACACCCTTGAGTGATATCTTCAGAGGGGAAACGCGTTCTCGTTTGCAACGCGAAGGTGAATACTGCACCGATTCAATATCACCATTCTTTACACTTCAACTCAATATTGAGGTAAATTATTGTAATGTTTGTAATCTTTAGATGTAATATCATGTTGAAATTTAATTTGTATATAGAAAGCTGCTTCTGTGAGAGAAGCACTCGAAATTCTTGTAGGACGGGATCAACTAGAAGGCGTAACGGGAAGTAAAAGCAAACAAGAAGTTGTTGCTTGGCAACAAACGACTTTAGAGAAACTGCCTGTCGTATTGATATTACACTTGAAATGGTTCAATTATAGATCTGATGGATGCACAAAGATACTTAAGACCGTAGAGTTTCCAGTGGAGTTAAAAATTGATCCAAGTAAGTATAATATTTAATTTATTTAAATTATTTAAGATTAGGTCTAAATTATTATGCTATAAAAGTCCCCTCTCACCTCAGTTACTCAATTAAAAAAGAAAATTTCGACGTTATTAGGTGTTGTTTATTCCCTTTGTTGTATTTGATGTTCAAATATTAACAAACCTTTGCTGCAAAGGTCATAAGAAAACTCCAATTTTATCACCTCAATGTGTATAGAATGATCAAAAATTGTGATAGATAAATGAGTGGCTTTTTCCAAAGCAGGTGTCCTGTGTCTCATTTCAGGATCCCCCGTCGAAAAAGTTACAAAACATTCTCTACTTTTGTTTGAGTTGAGTATTTTAATAAACATTTCTGCAAAGGTCACAAGAAAACTCCCATTTTATCACCTCAATGTGCATAGAATGATCAAAAATTGTGATAGATAAATGAGTGGCTTTTTCCAAAGCAGGTGTCCTGTGTCTCATTTCAGGATCCCCCGTCGAAAAAGTTACAAAACCTTCTATAATTTTGCTCGAGTTGAGTATTTTAATGAACATTGCTGCAAAGGTCACAAGAAAACTCCCATTTTATCACCTCAATGTGCATAGAATGATTAAAAATTGTGGCAGATAAATGAGTGGCTTTTTCCAAAGCAGGTGTCCTGTGTCGTATTTCAGGATCCCCCGTCGAAACAGTTACAAAACCTTCTCTGATTTTGATTGAGTTGAGTATTTTAATAACCATTGCTGCAAAGGTCACAAGAAAACTCCCATTTTATCACCTCAATGTGCATAGAATGATTACAAATTGTGGCAGATAAATGAGTGGCTTTTTCCAAAGCAGGTGTCCTGTGTCGTATTTCAGGATCCCCCGTCGAAACAGTTACAAAACCTTCTCTGATTTTGATTGAGTTGAGTATTTTAATAACCATTGCTGCAAAGGTCACAAGAAAACTCCCATTTTTTCACCTCAATGTACATAGAATGATTAAAAATTGTGGCAGATAAATGAGTGGCTTTTTCCAAAGCAGGTGTCCTGTGTCGTATTTCAGGATCCCCCGTCGAAACAGTTACAAAACCTTCTCTGATTTTGATTGAGTTGAGTATTTTAATAACCATTGCTGCAAAGGTCACAAGAAAACTCCCATTTTATCACCTCAATGTGCATAGAATGATTAAAAATTGTGGCAGATAAATGAGTGGCTTTTTCCAAAGCAGGTGTCCTGTGTCTCATTTCAGGATCCCCCGTCGAAAAAGTTACAAAACCTTTTATAATTTTGCTCGAGTTGAGTATTTTAATAACCATTGCTGCAAAGGTCACAAGAAAACTCCCATTTTATCACCTCAATGTGCATAGAATGATCAAAAATTGTGATAGATAAATGAGTGGCTTTTTCCAAAGCAGGTGTCCTGTGTCGTATTTCAGGATCCCCCGTCGAAAAAGTTACAAAACCTTCTCTGATTTTGATTGAGTTGAGTATTTTAATAACCATTGCTGCAAAGGTCACAAGAAAACTCCCATTTTATCACCTCAATGTGCATAGAATGATTAAAAATTGTGGCAGATAAATGAGTGGCTTTTTCCAAAGCAGGTGTCCTGTGTCGTATTTCAGGATCCCCCGTCGAAACAGTTACAAAACCTTCTCTGATTTTGATTGAGTTGAGTATTTTAATAACCATTGCTGCAAAGGTCACAAGAAAACTCCCATTTTATCACCTCAATGTGCATAGAATGATTAAAAATTGTGGCAGATAAATGAGTGGCTTTTTCCAAAGCAGGTGTCCTGTGTCGTATTTCAGGATCCCCCGTCGAAACAGTTACAAAACCTTCTCTGATTTTGATTGAGTTGAGTATTTTAATAACCATTGCTGCAAAGGTCACAAGAAAACTCCCATTTTATCACCTCAATGTGCATAGAATGATTAAAAATTGTGGCAGATAAATGAGTGGCTTTTTCCAAAGCAGGTGTCCTGTGTCTCATTTCAGGATCCCCCGTCGAAAAAGTTACAAAACCTTTTATAATTTTGCTCGAGTTGAGTATTTTAATAACCATTGCTGCAAAGTTCACAAGAAAACTCCCATTTTATCACCTCAATGTGCATAGAATGATTAAAAATTGTGGCAGATAAATGAGTGGCTTTTTCCAAAGCAGGTGTCCTGTGTCGTATTTCAGGATCCCCCGTCGAAACAGTTACAAAACCTTCTCTGATTTTGATTGAGTTGAGTATTTTAATAACCATTCCTGCAAAGGTCACAAGAAAACTCCCATTTTATCACCTCAATGTGCATAGAATGATTAAAAATTGTGGCAGATAAATGAGTGGCTTTTTCCAAAGCAGGTGTCCTGTGTCGTATTTCAGGATCCCCCGTCGAAACAGTTACAAAACCTTCTCTGATTTTGATTGAGTTGAGTATTTTAATAACCATTGCTGCAAAGGTCACAAGAAAACTCCCATTTTATCACCTCAATGTGCATAGAATGATTAAAAATTGTGGCAGATAAATGAGTGGCTTTTTCCAAAGCAGGTGTCCTGTGTCTCATTTCAGGATCCCCCGTCGAAAAAGTTACAAAACCTTCTATAATTTTGCTCGAGTTGAGTATTTTAATGAATATTGCTGCAAAGGTCACAAGAAAACTCCCATTTTATCACCTCAATGTGTATAGAATGATCAAAAATTGTGGTAGATAAATGAGTGGCTTTTTCCAAAGCAGGTGTCCTGTGTCGTGTTTCAGGATCCCCCGTCGAAAAAGTTACAAAACCTTTTATAATTTTGCTCGAGTTGAGTATTTTAATAACCATTGCTGCAAAGGTCACAAGAAAACTCCCATTTTATCACCTCAATGTGCATAGAATGATTAAAAATTGTGGCAGATAAATGAGTGGCTTTTTCCAAAGCAGGTGTCCTGTGTCTCATTTCAGGATCCCCCGTCGAAAAAGTTACAAAATCTTCTCTAATTTTGTTTGACTTGAGTATTTTAATGAACATTGCTGCAAAGGTCACAAGAAAACTCCCATTTCATCACCTCAATGTGTATAGAATGATCAAAAATTGTGATCGATAAATGAGTGGCTTTTTCCAAAGCAGGTGTCCTGTGTCTCATTTCAGGATCCCCCGTCGAAAAAGTTACAAAACCGTCTCTAATTTTGTTTGAGTTGAGTATTTTGATGAACATTGCTGCAAAGGTCACAAGAAAACTCCCATTTTATCACCTCAATGTGCATAGAATGATCAAAGATTGTGGCAGATAAATGAGTGGCTTTTTCCAAAGCAGGTGTCTTGTTTCAGGATCCCCCGTCGAAAAAGTTACAAAACCGTCTCTAATTTTGTTTGAATTGAGTATTTTAATGAACATTGCTACAAAGGTCACAAGAAAACTCCCATTTTATCACCTCAATGTGTATAGAATGATCAAAAATTGTGATAGATAAATGAGTGGCTTTTTCCAAAGCAGGTGTCCTGTCTCTTATTTCAGGATCCCCCGTCGAAAAAGTTACAAAACCTTCTCTACTTTTCTTCGAGTTGAGTATCTTAATAAACATTGCTGCAAAGGTCACAAGAAAACTCCCATTTTATCACCTCAATGTGTATAGAATGATCAAAAATTGTGATAGATAAATGAGTGGCTTTTTCCAAAGCAGGTGTCCTGTGTCTCATTTCAGGATCCCCCGTCGAAAAAGTTACAAAACCTTCTCTGATTTTTTTCGAGTTGAGTATTTTAATAAACATTGCTGCAAAGGTCACAAGAAAACTCCCATTTTATCACCTCAATGTGTATAGAATGATCAAAAATTGTGATAGAAAAATGAGTGACTTTTTTCTAAAGCAGGTATTCTGTTTTTATTTTTGCAGAAGCCCTTGTCGAAAAAGTTACAATCTAGATTAATAATGTCTTCTTTTTTTTAGCTTTGGTTTAAAAATAGATAATCATATTTATTTATATTGGCTATCCATGAAACTTCTTTTTTTAAGCGTTAATTGAGTTTGAGTAATAAGGGGTTCCCTAATCTAAGTTCTAAAATTTAAGCAGTTAACCATTTTATTAAATCGAAACATTAATTTTACTCTCCAGAAATCCTATCATCAAAGAAATACTCCCAAAAACAACGCGTCTATCGCCTTTTCGCTGTTGTCTATCACGACGGGAAGGAGGCATCAAAAGGTCATTACGTCACCGATGTCTATCACACAGGATATTCAAGTTGGTTGCGGTTCGATGATAGTACAGTTAAACCAGTTAGTGAACACAACGTGTTACGTCCCAGAATTCCACGTGTACCCTATCTACTGTATTACAGACGTTGTGATACAATGCCCAATTTACCACAATCCGCCAATACAACGCTTCAAGCTAATGCCAATGCGAATAAGTAGTAAGATTAAAATATATAAATATTAAATATTTTAGGTTAGAGATACATTTTCATAGGTGACTGCATGGTTTTAAAAAAAAGAAAAAGAATAAGTTTTGAGTTCATAAAATTATAGAATGTAATTATTATGAAACATTAGAAAATAAGGTATGTGTAATATTATAACCAGTTCAGATAGGTTTTTATCTAAAATAACGGGATATTAGTTTTTGTATGTATAGTTTTTTTTTTTTTTTAATTTTTATTTTAAGAATCAATATTTTATGTGGATGGTATTATTTAAACAATTAACAAATAAATAAAGAAAAGCTACATAAATATGCTTTTAGCACTAGTTAGGAATTATTCACTGACTAACTTTAATTAATTGGGCATACAAATTAAATACAAAATAATTTTGTTTTTATAAAGTTGTTACCTAGAGTTTTACCTGCTCTATATTTTATTGTTAGAAAAAGAATTAAATCTTTATTACCATTAATGTATCTTTAAACAAAAAAGAAAAAGCAAAAGATAGCAACAAAAAATATCATTTTTATAAAATAAAATGCAATTTTATTGTTAAGTGAACAACTGTATATAGGATATTACAAAACGAGAAAACAAGATCCGGGAATTATGATGAAAACATGAAGAACATAATTATATAAGTGTATCTATACCATAATAACATAATGGATATTATGCTCTGTAAATAATGAATTATGTTGTATTAAAAATAGATTTAACTTTTTACAAAAACTTATCGATATCGATTACTAAAATACAAAATCCATACATACTAATGTCGTGTGTTAATATGTATCTAGTTAATACATACATAAATATGTATAACACTTAACAATTAAATTTTATGTATTTTATTTCCAATTTCTCACAATTTTATTTAATGTTCACAATCAACTAGACTGACTCATCATAAAAAGAAGAGTATAATTTTGTTTTCCTTTTATTTTTTTAATTTTGCAAAATCAAATCAAAATCAAACAAAAAAAATACAAACAATAAAAAAACAGCAAAGATTTTAAAGCCATTTATTATTATTTTTTTGTCAAATACATACTTTTGTTGGTTATCATCATCATGCAACTGGTTTGCGCTATGAACCTTGAAAAAAGTCCACTATATAATTATTATTTGACTCACAATTTTTGTTTCTTTTTTTTTTTTAAAGCTTAGATAGAATGTTATGAAAAACACAATTTTTATTTTAACTAAACAAAACAAATATATGTATTTTAATTACTATAACAACCAATTCAATGTTTTTGAAAGAATATAAAATGTTATTTTACTTTGTAAACATTTGTATTGTAAATAATAAACTGCTAGAATAAAATGAATACAATTTTACTTACCATAGCTTTTAGAATTAACTTTATCAGTTGAGTATGTGTCTTCTTCTTTTTTTTCTTTAAATTAATTTCAAAAATTAAAATGTTGAATTTTTATTTTTAAATTTGCTGTACAAAAAGTAAAAAATATAAAAAAATAAAAAACGATAAAAGCATGTAAAAAATATAATGTGAAAACGTAAAAGTTAAATTAAAACAAAAAGAAAAACGATATAAATGTTTTTATTTTGTAAATAGTCGGTCATGCTTAATGCGTATATAACACATAAAAACATTAAAAAATAATATTAGAAGAAGAATAAGAAGATGTTTTGTTATTATCTAATTGTTATGATTTTAAAGCACTTTATCTGTTGATTCAAGAAGAAGAAACAAACAAAAACAAACAACAACGTTTTTATTGTGTGTTATAAGGCGGCACTTGTAAGATCTTTAATTTAGTTAGACGACAGATGACTAAAAGTCACGGAATTTTAAATTTGTACCGATATTATTGTGTAAAGGCTTTGACAGTGCCTTAAACAAATTATGGGCTAATATAATTAACTTACAGGTTTCTATATATTATTTTGAAAGTCATTACTTTTTGTTTTTAGTTTTTTCTTTTTATTTATTTATGTTTATGAAAGTTGAATTATTTGAGTAATTTTACTATATACGATAATGAAATAAAATAATGTTTATCCTTATTACGGTGGTCAATATAATGGGATCAATTATAGGTATCATTGGGCAGGTTTAGACGGGACTTGAATGTAGGACAATGTAATCAAGTTTATCACAGATTCCATCTTAATTGGAGACTTACGAAATTTCGGAAAACCCTATCACGAAAACCGTTCATAATGCAAAAATGTATGAGATTTTCCACTACGAACGTATCTGGTCATATTATTTATCGACATTTGTAAAAGTTTCCGTTTGCGATGGAATTTGTGATAGGGCTGAATATGTTATTGTTAACTTTTAAAAAATTGCATTACAATCAAGGCTTTATTGGGAAATTAGTCAAGTCCATCTTTGACAACGTTACTCGTACACAGGAATTGTTAAGAGTTGTAAGTCACTAGGTCCTAGTTCTCAATGGACTGTTGCGCCACCTAATTTATTTCTTTTTTCGTGAAGAGAAATCCCCCTTAATTTTTAATAAAGTTGATCCACTTTTGTCAGCTGGTAACGTTTTTTCATTTATCTAAAAAGAAGAACTTTAATTTTCGGTAATTTACTAACTTTGTGTCTTTCTTCATTTAAATATTTACATACAAAATTTCGTTGTAAAATTAGAAATGAAATCAGGACCATACAAAATAAGGGATTTGTTGCTTTTGTGAGTAGTTAAAGGTAAATTTTGTGAAGTAAAGTTCCAAATTTGAGTTTAATGAAACCTGCAAAACGTAACTAGATATCTAGACTTACGTTCAAAGTTAAAGTCCCTGATGCTGCCTGCCCATTGGCTTACATCATTGAAACCAATCATTGAAATCCCCAAACAATTTTATAGAAATTTGTCATTTTAACTGTATAAAAATCACAAATAAATTCAATTTGTTTGACAAAATAAAATTAGTTGTTCAGGGAAATAAATTACTATCAGGAAAATAGTATAATTTTCCAGTTTATATTTTTAAGATTTCTTAGACCTTTTCTCAGACAGATTGACAAGGTTTTTTGAATTTTTCGACTGAATTATTGAGAAATCGAATCATACAAATTCTGTTCACAGATTTCTGGCAGCAAATGTCAGCAGTTTTGTGTGAGAATACGGAAATCTCGGAGATTCCAGAAATATAAACTGATCAAGTGTATTTTTATTCAAAAAGCAAGAAATAATCTGCAATTTATTGAATTTCTAATCATTGATCAACATATTTTCCGTATTGGCTTCAATAATAGCTATAACTGATCCCAAACATTATAAAGTTTAAAGAGAAGTCTGAAGGCAACGAGAACACCGAAGGTTCTATTTTATTTGAACTACGACAGCGCTGCCTTGTCCTTTTAGTCCTTTTTCTAAAGGGTTACATCTAGTTAGCAATCGAAAAATGTATTACTTTTATTTGGAAAAATGTTTTATTCATGTTTGGAACTGCTTTTTCGGATAGTTGGTTGTGTTTCATAAATTTTGTTTTGTGATAAAGTCATTAATGTATCAAATATAATTCCGAACCGCTATTAAAGAAACACCGTCTTCTATAAATTTTACAATAATAATTTTTAATAAAAAAGTCCAAACAAACTAAGTTTTTGTTTTGTCTTATTTAGACTTAAATCAAAGGATTTTGAAAAATATGGTCCGCTATAGAAAGTGACAGCCTTTTGCCATAAACAAGTAGGCAACATTTCAAATTTGAAAATGCTGTTTTGATAGAAAAACTCAGTTAAAGTTTGCAAATCGGTCGCGCATACAGATCTCCATAAAAATAAAAATAAATTCATTCAGAATCCATCGAAAATTAAAAATCAATTTTCTCCCAAAAGTTCTAACCAGGTGTAACATCGTACCCCCCCCACACACACATTTATTTTAAAACGACTTCCGTAATGAGAGTAATTGGCAACTAAAACGATATTGATTAAGTTATTATTTGCTTAATGTATTTTATTTGTAAAGTTTATAATTTGTTTTTAATAAACAAAAGATTTTACTACTTTGCTGGACAATGACAATACTAGTTTAATTATAATTTTTAATTTCTTTGAAGTGTTTCCTCTTAATCAAACCTTATTTTTTATATTCATTTTAAGCCTTTTTTTCAATGAACATTTTAAAATAAATTTTTTAAAATTCTTACAAAATCGCTTAAGAAAATCTAATAAAAGGCAAACATTATTTAAGATCTTAAAAATGTATTTATAAGCTTTAAGGTTTAAATTTTGGCATTACTTTTTTTTAGCACACGTACATGATTGTGTTTTTAATTTAACAAGCAACATAAACATACCCTTTTTTATATTTCAACCGTAATTTAATCGGTAAAAAGCCTTAATTTAGTACAAAACTTATCTAATACCTTGAGAATAAACAAGAAAAGCCTTTTATTTTCTTATCTTCTATTACATTTTTCTTTAATAAACAAAAATTCTTTCCGACTGTTTTCAAATATTTATTATATTATATATATTTTTATTTTGCTTAAAATTAAAATACTATATATTATATACATGCTAAACATGAAACAAACAAAAATTAAACTAAATGAATAAAATCAAAGCTTACTTGAAAAGTAAAACAAAAACAAAACAAAATAAAAAAAAATATTAATTATTATTAAGGCATAAATCCAGAATTATTATATTATATGTAAACATTCATATTTATATGTTATAAATATAAGCTGAATTAAAAAAAAATAGATTATTATAAACAAAAACAAAAAAACATTAAACAAATAATAAATATTTATGTATTAAAATAGTCCTTATATAATATTCAAAGAAATTAATACAAAAATATAAATCATCAAAAATATATTAAATTAAAATTAAAAAACAAATTATTTTACTATTAAATAAAAACAACAAAAAAATATATAAATAAAGGAAATAGAAACAAAAAACAAAAAATATTTAAGATAATGTGCCAATCTAAAATAGAAGTCTACTGAATTATAACTGAAGAATTGGTAAATTTGCATGAGTGTATAAACTTTTTACTTTTATAAAATAAAAACAAAGAAGAAAAAAATAAAAACAAAATAACGTGCAAAACAAATTAAATAAGGTTAACTAGCAACGGCAATGTCAAAAGAGAATTAAAAAAAAATAAACAAAAAAAAAAAACAAAAAAACATACGAAACAATTTATTTAAATAGGTTTATTTTTTTGTAATAAATATAAGTCGATTGTTTAAAAACAGTTATACATCAATATTATACATAAATAAATAAAAATAAAAAAATAAACTTTAATATACATAAATCAATAGAAATAAAAACCGTTCCTAACACGAAGCAAAACTAGCATACAAAATAAAAATGGAACATTTTTGCTACGAGAACTAAATTAGATACAACAAAATAAATAATAATATCTTAAATTAAATAACAAAAAAAACTATATATACATAATAATAAAGTTAATATTATTTCTTTTGTTTGTTTTAAGTTTAAATATAATTGTATTGTATGTGTAATTTTTGTTTTTGATTTGTTTAATAGAGAGTTGTGGTTCTTGTGTTAAAAATGGTTAAATATTAATTCTATTTTATAATGTTTTAATTATTATTATTAATTTTAAATTGTTAAACAAAAAAAAAAAACAAAAAAAAACAAAAATCGAAGTGATATAAGTTGTTGGTGTAAAATGATTTATTTAGTTTATTTATTTCCAAGGAAAGAGTTAACTAATGTTATAATTTTGGTGTTTAAAAAAAAATGTTATTGGCTTTTTTTGAACATCGACTATAGTAGTTTTTTTTTTTTAATTAATTTGGCTTGCTTATAAACTATTTTTGTTTACCTTATGTTTGAGCCCTAAGAACAGTTAAGGTTATTGATTACCTTAGAAGATTTGGGTGTATTCATAAATGCAGAAAATCTATGCTGTACAATCGTATTTCTTTTCTGATGCATTTTTTGTGAACGCAATCTTAATGCAGAATGTTTTCAGTAGACAAAAAGGTTTGACTTAGTTCGACTTGTATGTAAACAGAGTTCATAAACGTCAGAGAAAAATGGCTGCCAATCAAAATTTGATGAACTTGATTTTTGATTGGCTTACCGAAAAAGAAAAGAAATTTATAATTATTTCTGCAGCCAACCAAATTCAGCTGGCAAAGTCTGCCCGACGCTGACGGCAGTCTGACGTTTATGAACGGTAGGTGCTGCAGTTCGACTAGGTTAGCTCGATCGAAAATCTGACTTTATGAATGCAGATAACACAGTTCTTAGTTAGGCTGACGTTTATGAATACATTCTTTATTTCATTTAAATAATAACTGATTAAGGTAGAGTGTTTTCCTAAAAGTCGGAAACCATCGTTAGTGAAATCGTTGTTTTGCTTTGTTGCATTAATGAACACACTTATTCTGCAGAACGTGCTTAAGTACGATTTTAAATAGTCACACAATGTTCATAATTATCACACAATTTTTTTTGATAACCAAGATCTCAAAGGAAGAAAATGTTTCTACTTCCTTAATTTTAAATCCATAATGAATTTTTCCAGACCTGAAATATTTGTCCATGATAATTCATCTTGCGATGATAATAAGCTTTATTCAAAGCAGGAGCTTCTTTTTCCACTTTATATTTCACTTTTAACTCCTGTGCTTTTGCAATAAAAAAATGGATGTACAATCTGCGCGATATGTTCTGCAATTCATCTACGTTTTATCGATCGCAAATCTGACTTTATGAAAATGTTTAACGCAGGTCTAAGTTATTCAGACGTTTATGAAAACACCCGTAATTGCCACATTTTAAACAAAAACTTCATTTTAATTTCCTTAAACAAAATTCTTACATTTATTTTTCAATCGAATTTCATAATAAATTACGTTGATCTAAATACATTAAAGATTCACACCGTTAAAGAAAATGGGAAAAAGTGGACAGATTGACTTTGGCTGTGTTGTAATACTTTGAGAGTTTCAGTTTTTAAATTAAAATAAATACAAGATTTTTACTTCTTTTCTCTTGTTTTAATTAAAAATTATATTATTTTCTATATCAGCCGACTTAATTAGTTTTTATTTAATCAGAGACATTTTATGTTTTACTAATCATATCATTCCATTTAAAGTTATCTTATATTCTAACAAACCACATGACAATTTTTTCTTTTTTTTTTTAATAAAATTATAATACTTTTTCCGACAATCAAAACATTACTTGCATTAAAAGCACAAGATTCATTTAAAAAAACCATTTTTCTTTTATTAATTGCAAATTAAATAAAATGTCGTCGTCCCAATTTTGTTTATTTTTTTTTACATAAGATTGGTTGAAGCTTTAGTTTTTTAATTTTATTTCTTGAAAAACAAGTTGTTCAAATTGTCCATTTAGAACATAAACATAAAGTAGATTTTTAGTAGAAGAAAAGATTTAACAAAAAGAAAATTAACTAAATTGTTGGGAAACTTTTTTGTTTTTATTTAAAAGCCAAGCTTAACAGAAGAAAAATTATAAAAAAAGAAAAAAGAACAATTCATTAAATATTATATATACATTATACGCCTTCATTATATCTTAAAATAAAATTAAAAAACAAAAACAAATTAAACTAAAATATATGACAAGACAAAAAATGTTTAAAAAACGAACAAAATTAAAAAAAAAAAACAAATACACAATATAATAAATACAACAATTTTTACTAGAAATCAAAAAAAAATATTAATGATTAAACATACAAAATATATATAAAATAAATGAAGTTAATCTAATAAATTGGCAAGTGCACTTATCATAATTAAAAAAAACAAATAAATTAATAAATAAAATAAAAAACAAAAACAAAAAAATAAAAATACTAAACCATTTATGTAATACGGTAATAATTTTATGGATAAAACAAAAATTAATTATATAGAACAAACAAAAAAAAAATACAAAAAATAAACGACAAAAAAAAAACAAAAAAAAATATAAAATATTATAATAAATTATAGACAAATTAAAATATTTGATTGAAAATATATATATATATAAAAAAAATAATTAACGTGTTTTATTTGCATTATAAATTTTGAATGTAAAAATTTGCGGTTTTAAACTTGTAATTAGAAAAATACTAGGATCAAGGGAATTCCTTTTTTTTTAGCACATCATTGATGGTACTGGGCCCTTACTATGAATTACGAAACCAACAGCAGAAAATACGAAACTCGATGAAACAAAAGTCAGCTTGTCAATGAGCCTACTCGAATATCAGACGTTAACGGCCGAGCAGAAAATACCCTTGACTTGTTTCTCACTTCTAATCCTGATAAGTACACAATCAGTGTATTGACGCCTCTAGGCACATCGGACCATAGTGTTATATCTGCTAATTTCTCGTGTCAAACAAATCCAGTTAAAGAAAGAGCTCCAAAGAGAACCGTTTGGCAGTACGAGAAAGCCAACTGGGACGGTCTCAATAATTTTTTCAGGATCTTTAACTGGTCGCTATGCTTCCTCGGTAGCGACGTAGACTCCAGTGCAGATATGATTTCTAGTATGATTCATTTGGGAATGGAAACATTTATCCCGAATAGGGTTAAAAGTATTAAACCCAAGGTTAAATCATGGTTCGATTCGAGCTGCAAAGAGGTTATCAAGGAGAAAGAGGTGAGCTTCCGGTGTTTTAAAGCCAACCCAACTGAGGAAAACCGGAAAGAGTTTAAGCAAGCCAAAAAGGCCTGCAACGCCTATATTCGAAGGACCAAATTTTTACATGACCAAAAATTACGGCGAAAAATACTGCAATGTCCCAAAGGCAGTAAGAATTTTTGGTCATTTGTAAAAAACATGAGGAATTCTTCCTCTTCCTCGGTTCCTATGCTTGTTGTCAATGACACTCCTTTAGTTAGCTCTATTGATAAAGCCAACTTATTTGCAAGGCAGTTCGCCGAAAATTCCACCTTACCAGATAGTGTCATGACTCCCCCAGTTCTTGAACGCGTAAATGATTCTATGGGACCAATCTTTTTTCGTACTCGAACTGTGGCGAGAGTTCTTAAAGATCTCAACATTCATAAATCCGCTGGCCCAGATGGTATCCCCGCTATTATTCTGAAGAGGTGTTCTTCCACGCTAGCAAAACCACTGCGTAAGCTTTTCCATCTATCCTATTCTTCTGGGCTCGTTCCGAGTAGTTGGAAAACTGCATTTGTTCAGCCAATTCCAAAAAAAGGCGAATCTTCTTCTCCCACAAATTACCGACCGATAGCACTAACGTCCCTTCTTTCTAAAGTCATGGAAACGCTGATTAATTATCAGCTTAAGAAATATCTTGAGGAACGGAAGCTTCTTAATGACCGGCAATACGGCTTTCGTAGCAATAGGTCCACTGGTGATCTCATGGTTCATCTCACCGAACAGTGGAACAGATCTTTACATCGTTTTGCAGAAAGTAAGATTATTGCACTTGATATTTCAAAGGCATTTGATAAAGTTTGGCATCTTGCTCTCTTATCGAAAATGCGTGCTTTCGGTATCGACGAATCTCTTCTTCGTTGGATTAGAAATTTTCTGTCGAACCGTTCAATACAAGTTGTTTTGGACGGATTCAAGTCTGAAACTCATAAAATAAACGCTGGGGTGCCCCAGGGCTCCGTGTTGTCTCCGACCCTCTTCCTCATTTTTATAAATGATCTCCTGTCTGCTACTTCTAATCCAATACATTGTTTCGCTGACGATAGCACTCTTAGCTTTTCATATTCGTTTCCAGACTCACAACCCTCCTCTTCGGATGTGGAACTGCAACGGCAAAATATGATTAGCTCATTAAATTCCGACTTACACAGCATTGTACAATGGGGAATAAAAAATCGTGTGGAATTTAATGCTTCGAAAACGCAATGCTGTCTTGCATCGTTAAAGCGAGATAAACCGTCTTTGCCACTATCTATGAGTGGCACTTGCATCAACGAAACAGAAAATCTTGACATCCTCGGAATGTGCATCAGCAACCACCTATTGTGGAGCGATCACATACGCGATGTTGCCAAAAAATGCCGCAAGATGTCTAGGTTTTTTGAGACGTTGCAAGAAATATTTTCTCCGTCTGATCTGGCTACAATCTACAAAACCTATATACGTCCGAAACTTGAATATAACTCTCATCTCTGGGCTGGTGCTCCAGTAACTTATTTAAGCCTCTTGGACAGTATTTAAAAAAGAGCTTTTAAAATGATTGGTGACATTAACATCATGAACTCGTTTACATCACTCGAACATCGACGCAAGGTTTCTTGCCTCACCCTTTTTTACCGTTATTTTAACGGACTATGCTCTAGTGAAATAGCCAGTTGCATTCCTCCCCTTAAACAATTTAACCGTAATACCCGCGCTTCTAGGAATGCCCATCAGTTTACCCTTGAGCCCAACTTCGGACGTACTATGAAGTACAGAGATTCATTTTTTAGCCGTACTACGCGAATGTGGAACGCCTTGCCACGCTCTATCTTTCCCTGTCATTGCAATGTTCAGAAATTTAAAACCAATGTACACCGACACCTCCTATCCAACCCTTCCCTCTTTTCCTAATGCTCACACTGTGTCTTTGGCATATTAAAGGTATAAAAAACCCTTTTAGTGTTTGCTAATTATAAAAAATAGAATGCATTTTTTTAGCAGCCTCGAAGAAGGTGTCATAAGAATGAATGAACTTTGACCAGCGGAATAAAAGATCCACAATCTTTTGGATTCGAAAATTCCTCCGAGCCTTTAGAATCAAATGAACCTTGTGAACAGAACTAACTTGCCGATGTTGCGATGTCATCAGACGTAGTTGATGTGAGAAATGTTCCACGGCGTCTTCCAACCACTTCGCGTCAATCATATGATTCATACAGTCGTCGTGTAATTTATTAATTTATTGCAAAGATTGCAACGACAATACTATTAATTTTTAAAGACAAAAACAAATAAAAACAAGAACAAATCGAAAGATGAAAAACGAACTTTTAATTTTCTTATTTTGACGCATATCAGCTGATTTTAAAACTCCGAAATTAGTATTTCTGTGTGCCAATGCTTAATTGAATTCGTTCGGGGCTTATGATGTTAATGTATTCGTATTCGTAGCGTAACACAATTTTCGGGGACTCTCTACGAGGGACTCTGTGATAGGGGTGAATGCCGAGCAAGGGGGAGATTTAGCCTTTTTTGAACCATGTGGTTTTTAGGTTTGACGTTACATGATTTGACTTTTGTATTTCGATAACACAGTGGCTATGTAAATGTAAAAGTAGATACATAAAGAATATAAAATACACTTAGTGTACATTTATGGTTAAAATTTTATATATCAACATTATTTGGTAAAATAGGCTGAACATTCTCCCCGTCTAGAAGGACTAAATGCGCTTCGACAACTGAAGGTCTCAACGTCTGAAAGTGCTTCAACGACCAGGGGCATGAATTTGAGGTTCGCGGCGGATCGTTTTCAATTCGACCTTTCAAATTCGACTCGCTTCGTATTTCCTTATTAACGAACTCGCGGCGAAGCGAAAGTAGTTCTTCCTATATTCCAGTGATTTGACACTTTGGTTTGACTTTTTCTCTCTATATTCCAGTGATTTGACACTTTTGGTTTGACAGCTTTCCACAGATTTTGTTTTGTTTTGATTGAATTTGTAAAATTTGCGTTGATTTATTTAATAAACAATATTAAAATTAAAAAATGGAATCAATTATGGTGTATATTTATTCTGAAAGTGAGGAATTTGAGGAATCCTCAAGATTACGGTTGTCCAGGAGAATACTAAGGAGCAAATCTTCTCCTCTGGATCTCCCTTCAACTGAAATCAAATTAATCAATTAATTTACACACTTTGTCTTAATAGATTTATCAAACTATTTCGACTTTCGAAAGAAGACACAGTTCATTTGTTTTAGCCCGATATTCAGGACCGACGAGTGCTCCCGTTGCAATGCCCTTATTTTTTTTTCATAAAATCGACGAGAGCCAACAATTGATGTCGATTTGTTTGCTTGTTTTTATCGTTCCTTGAATGAATTTTAAAATTTTATATTTTATTGTGGATAAATTATAAGAAAATTAAAATAAAGCTAACTCACATTTTTAAATTAAAATAAAGAAATAATCCAATAAATCGAACACTGAATAATAATAAACACTCTTTCGCCTGTTAATCCGTCAAAAAAAAGCTATCGGATTCAACTCGCCAACAAACATTATGACATTTCAAACTCGCCTTCGAATTCATTAATTGGTCGAATTCAAAACGAAGAAGGCGAAAGCGAAAGCAATAATTGAAAAATGGCAAACTCGCTAGCTCGATATAGATATAGATGAGTCATTTTGGAGCGTCCTGAAGGATTTTTGATGTTCTAGACGAAAATAAAATCACACCCAAAACCATCACCTGATCCTTCCCAATCCCCCAAATCGATCATGGGTTGAAAATAGATACGTGACTAGTACTAGAAAAAGATACTCCTAATCAAGATCTATCATTATAGATATAGATGAGTCATTTTGGAGCATCCTGAAGGATTTTTGATGTTCTATTTAGATAGGATACATTTTTATCGCACAGATCTGGCTCAGGAATTGCAATACGTAAAGAACCTGTTAAAAAATGGCCTGAGGTTTAAGGTTTAAGGTCATCGGGATCTTCAGAGAGAGGGGAAAGAGGACGGGAGTTAAGGATGCGCTCTATCTGGATAATAAGAGTATCAAGCTCTTCATATATCCAAGCCGCTAGATGTAGAATTCGTTTCATATGATGTTTTGCAGATTTTACGGGTGCCTCCCAAATTAAAATGTGGGGATCTAGGAGGAATGTGCTTCCATTCGATGCCATTGTCTAAGAAAGTTTTCATAATTTTTTATTTAGACTGTTGATCTTGAAACATCTTATAAAGCGTCATCAGCTCGTTACGTGCCCCAATATAATTTGTAACATTATATACATTACACTATACATACATAATGGTACTGCAAAGGCCTCTCCTGCTGATGAAGCGCCGCAAAGCACCCAAGAACGAAGAAGTAGGCAGATCTCCAACTGGTTCAAGATGAACAGCTTTGCCGGCAAATACCGCTTCATATACTTTCACGGCCGCTTTCCCACGACGCCGAGAGTGAACCATACAAGGTTCGCAAAAGTCTGTTCCCACAGTTGTAAAAGGACGTGAGGGCTTCACATGCACAGGCTAGTATTGTTCACGATTGACAGCAATCCTTGTTCTCCTACATGGTGATATTTTATATGTTTATCTCCTATCAAAGCCTTTGTAAACGTGATTATTTCGAAGAAGTGCTGGATGTTTATGCTTATATCCAATATCAGCGTTATTCATCATTCCACAAACTCTAAGTATTCCCTTTTCATCAATGAATGGATTGAGGAAGCAAATGCTTGATTTGGGAGAATCCATAGTTCGATTGCTGTATCATCTTCATAAGACAATGAAGAGCGTTGTCCATTCCCTCCAATGTAAATGGCCCATCTACTCTTTCCTTCTTTCTATATAACGCTTAAGCGTTGTGAACAAATCTTAGAATATAAGCAGCTTCTCTGAGTGTTCTCTGATGATTATTGTTGAATTTTAAATTAATCACAAAATCAGTATCTTCTTGTAATGTAAAGGTATGTTTCTGCGCTCAAGAATGTTTTCATCAATTATATCTACAGACTTCGAATTAGGCCAATGTTCGTCAGAAAGGTATACAAATTCTGGGCCATGAAACGACAACTTTGAGATCATCAATTCACAAGGAAATGCTCAGCCGCATTTTGGTTGGTGCTTACATGACGCCATTGATCTATGGATGAAAGATTTTGTATTGTTGCAACTCTGTTTGCGACGAAAGTTTGCCAATGATGCGATTCTGAAGACGATGTTTATGGGATGCATATTGTTCGAACTATACAAAAACATTAAAGCCAAATGTTTAAACTTTCGCGTAATCTTCAAATTCATCTTTGTCAAAATGGGAAACAAAAATCCAGCCAGGGGACGAGTGGTATTGTCTCGTTTTCCTTGAAATTGTTTAACTTTTTTTTATATTTAAAATTTTTTTAGTGTTGTTGTCACTTCAAAAAACAAATTTTTATATTCTCTTTAATCTGTCAAAAAACTGTCATTCAATAAGTCCAACGTGTAAACAGACAATTTTTAATTATACGACAAAGAATTTGCAACAGATTTTCTACCAAAAAACTGTTTAATATTTGAATTAAATTCTCCAACCGTATAAACGGACACTTTTCACTTGATAAAAAATGGTCAATTGTCATTTAATTGGATGCTATTGGAAGAGTTGACAAATCGGCCAATTTGGAAAATCATCCAATCCTGTCTACTAAGCTTTAGTCTAATGAGGTTTTCCATAGGTAAATTCAGATTTTTTTTTTTGGAAAATTTAGTTTTTTACGTGGTGCAGGGAACAGGAGGAAATTGTTGTGTCATTGCATTAGTGTTATTTCGTGTACTTGCTAACGAGAGCGGTAGAGTTGTCAAATTCACATCTAAACAATTTTTAGTATTAGTGCAAAAACCGTTAAATTTGCCGAAAAATCCAGATCTGAAGATTTGATCTTGAATCCAAAATAAATCAATTAATTTTGCCTCATGGAATGCAAGAACATGGGAAATTTGTGTTTTGACAAATCTTGGTGAAAGACAAATTGATTCTTTTTTACCTCGGAAAACCCCGTTAATCAGTTCAGAAGACAATCTTAACCTGTCACCTGATTCTGAAGGTGAGGAGGCATCAATAAATTAAATAACAAATATGACGGAATCTGAGCGGTTCAAGGAGAAAGCATCGATAGGTTCACTGACAGAAATGATAAGATCGAGCGGTTAAAATTAAAAGTCTTGATTCTATTGTACCAGTTTATATAAAGTTTGTAATCGATCATAGTCAGCATTACCATTTTCCAAAACAATGAAAAAGAAGTCATACAAAAATAAAAGTTGAAAAGGATTGGACGCTTGACAGATATAACAATTGATCCAACACACTGAGGCCAGACGATGTTTGTAGGATAAAGGTTATTGAGGCTATACTTTACCTGAACACACGGTATAGCAAAACATTAAAGTCAAATGTTTAAACCTCAGCGCAACCTTAAAATTCAAATTTGTAAAAATGCGACATAAAAATCCAGCAAGGCGACGAAGTGTCTTGTCTTGTTCTCTTCGAAATTCTTTAACTTTTTTATATTTAAAATTCTTTAAAATGATGTTGTCACTTCAAAGACACATTTTTACATTCTCTTTAATCTGTCAAAAAACTGTCATTCAATAAGTCCAACGTGTAAACATACAATTTTTAACTACACGACAAAGAACTTGCAAAAGATTTTCTACCAAAAAACGGTTTAATATTTGAATTAAATTAACCAACCGTATAAACGGACACTTTTCACTTGATACAAAATGGTCAATTGTCATTTAATAGCATCCAATGCTATTGGAAGACTTGACAAATCGGCCAATAAGAGAAAATCGTCCAATGGTGTCTACTTAGCTTACAGGTAAATTTAGATTCAAAAATTATTTTTTTTCGTGGTGCAGGGTACATGAGGAAATTTGTCTGTCATTGCATTAGTGTAACTTCGTGTACGTGCTAACGAGTTGTCAAATTCACCGCTAAACAAATTTTAAACTTTGAATTAGTATTAGTGTAAAAAACGTTAAATTTGCCGAAAAATCCAGATCTGAAGATTTGATCTTGAATCCAAAATAAATCAATTTATTTTGCCTCATAAATGTAAGAACAGGGGAAATTTGTGTTTTGACAGATCTTGATGAAAGACAAATTAATTCTTTTTTCCCTCGGAAAACCCCATTAATCAGTTCAGACGACAATCTCAACCTTTCACCTGATTCCGAAGGTGAAGAGGCATCAATAAATTCACCAAAAAATATGGCGCAGTCTGAGTCACTGACAGAAGTAATATGATCGGGTTAAAATTTAAAAGTCCTGATTCTAACAGTTTATTTTAAGTTTGTACTCGATCATAGTCAGCAGCATTTCTCTTTCCAACAGATCCAACAGATTCCATAATCAAGCATTTTTCTTTAGAGAAAGGTTAATTCATTGCAGCAGATTTGTTTGTTCACAAACGTCATAAATGACATCAGTGTAGCGTAGATTGTGAATGTGATTGCATCCATATTTCTTTTACTGCCGAGAGCGCGGGTACGTTTTATATTGATCAATTCTTTTTTAAGTTTCTTGTCTGCAATTACGTTTACTTTTTTTTAAGAGAAGAAGAAGCTACTGGCAGAGTGTGTTAAAAATTAAACTTTAAATTTAAAGAAAAAAATCTCACAAAAAAAAAAAACAAAAATTAAGTGTCGCGGACGGTGCTCTTTAAAATGTATAAAGCTGATCAATTTTTCGTCTTTGATGTCGTGGATATAAAGAAACAATTTGTCAAGGGCGGCGGCCATTTTTGAGTTCTTTTTTTGACGTTTATGAATGTACAGTGACATTCTTTCTTTTTGATGACAGCTAGTTGCGATTTTGGTTAGTTAAATTTTTCCTTCATTTTACTTTTAAATGTCTTTTTTTTTAAAACAGTGTTCATATTATTAAAAAGTGTATAATTAAAATTTAGTCGGGTAATTAATATCGCCATTTGTAAATTGAATGAATGTGAATAATAAAAAAACATCAAAATTAAATAGCATCAAGTGGAGTTTCGGATAAGAAACATTTTAAACTTGAGGTGAACAATACAAATCCATCGAAAAAGTAGGTAAGTGCAATTATTTTTATTAAGTTCTACTTTATTTTATTTGTGAAGTGTACGTTGTTATTTATTAAAAACGTTAACGTATTAACGTTATATTACTTTAATCTAAACTTAAAACTAACATATTTTCAACTTTGTGTAGCAAAAAAAAATGTAAAGCTTGAAGATTTGAGATTGTCATTTGTAAAATCAATGAGTATAGAAAATTTGTTAAATTTACTGATTAATTGATGTTATTTTAGTTCGTTTAATTGCTTATAAATAAACTCGTGTTTTTTGGAGGTAAACAATTTAAGTGGGCAACACGATGGGCGCGTTCATAAAGCTAGTGACTACGTAGTCAAAATTAAACTAGATTTGTGAATGCAAAATTACGCTACAAAGCTTGTCAATCTGGAACTGTCATATGCTGACAAATGCAAATATGTACATAATGTATCAATGAAATTAAATTTTCGACACAATTAGAAAGATTTATATTTGTATTAAATACTAAACGATTTATTTCATTTTTAATTCGTGTGTCTTTACCGAGCAGCTGATTGTGAAACTTCAAAATCATTCTCCACTAACTTTGTAGCCGAATTTTTTACACTACATCAACGGAGGAATTTAAACTACTTTTGTAGATAGATTTAGCCAATCAGAAGCCCTTGACTATGTAGCCACTAGCTTTGTGAATGCGACCAATTTTAACAGGTGGCTTTTTTCTCAACTGTCAAGTGATTTAATTTTAGTTTAGTTTGACATTTCCAAATTGTGTAAATTTATTTATTTATAATGTTGAGAGGTTTAGTATGAAATTAATGCAACTATTAATAATGTGTTATTTCGCTTGTGTTTAGGTTTCAGAGTTTCGTAGCTAGATGTCGCACGCTGAGCGCGAAACACTGAAACCTGAGACATAGAACAAGACAAAAGTTTGTTTGGCTCGCTCTTGTAAAATTTATATTTTAACGGGCATTTTTTTTTCCTGACGCGCCCAAGCCAGTCGAAGTGATTCAAAATAGATTTTGTAATCTTGAAATAAAAGTTATGTCTTCAATAAAGAAATATTATACCATAGAGGTTTTTTTCATATGCGAATTTTGTTTAGATCTGAAGCTCACTTTTAATTGAATGGATACGTCAATAAACAAAACTGCTGTATTTGTAGTGATTATAATCCTCTAGTGTAAATTAGACAACGTTACGTTAGGTTAGGTTAGGTTATAGTGGCTGTCCAAGATGGAAACGGACACACTTAGGCCAGTTTAATGGCCCATTGTGATACCACATGAATCTTGAGGCTTCCTCCTAAGCTCAATGGAACCAGTTAGAGTCCCTTATACGTGAGTGGCTGATTATACTGATATGAGAGAAGATGAAGAACCGTTTCTTCCTCTTCCTCTTCCTCTTCCTCGTCCATACAGCTTCTGCAAAAGTCATTTGAGAATACGCCTAGTCTCGTGGCGTGCTTTCCTATTAGACAGTGTCCGGTTATGACACCTACTATCGAGCTTATATGCGATCTGCTTAGAGAGAGCAAGCACCTTGAACGTTTTAAATCCAGTGTTGGCCAGATGTTTTTTGTGACTTGACACGTTGTGATGTTGTTCCACCTGGTGCCTGCCCTCCTCGCAGCGTCTTGCATTAATAGCAGTTTACAAGTAGCGATTGGTATGCCAGTACTTGCCAAACGTGTTAGGATGGGCTGTACTGTACCGTTCCTGGCGAGTTCATCTGTCTTACAGTTACCTGGAATGCATCTATGGCCCGGCACCCAGCAAAGGTGAATATTAAACTGTTGCGCCATCTCCATTAGAGATGATCGACAGTTATGGACTGTTATAGAGTTTGTGGAGACAGAGTCCAGAGATTTGATAGCGGCCTGGCTATCAGAGAAAATACGGATATCAGATGTTGATATCACGTTTTCTTTGAGCCAAGACAAGACTTCCTTAATCGCCAAAAGTTCCACCTGGAACACGCTACGTACAACCACAACAAAATGATAGAGCTATAAAGATCCATAATTACTGTCTTTTTCGTTCATCAATTGAACAAGAATAATGTGCAGGGGCTGTGGTTCCAACAAAACAGTGCAATTGATTTATTGAACGTTGGTATTCGCATAGTTTTTAATTACACACCTGTGATTTAGTCTCCAGGATCGTACGAATTAACGTAGCGCTACTTGACTATTTTCTGTGGGAATATTGAAAGCCGATAGTCTTAGGTCTACACCAATAAACCGGAAACGATTGATGCCTTCGAGGGCAATATTCACCCGGTTTTTGACTTAGACCACAAGTCTAAGAAATAATCGTAGTTTTAGGAAATTGGATCTTCAGATAAGTCTACGTCTGAGCTAGCCATGGCGTATTTTTGTATGTTCAATTTTTTGGTCTTAATCTAAATTTGGTATTAAGCTTTCTTAAACAGCGATCTGATTGTGTAAGATTTATGGTTTTTGCTAAACTTCATAAATAGTCAAATGAAGACTCATATCATATTACAATTACAAATCGTAAAATCATTATACAGTTTTTTTTTTTTCAGAGCTAGTTTTTGTTTTAAAAACACCATGTTATGAACTTTTTAACGCTTTTAATTAGGAATGTTTTAAAAATGTCAAAAACCCAATTATTCGAATTCTACTACTTACTTAAGGAGTGCTACAATCCGGGGTGGACCTGGGCCTCAACCAACATGCGTCTCCAGCCATCTCGGTTCCTAGCTCGCTGTCTCCAGTTTCGCACGCCAAGTTGGTTGAAGTCTTCACACACCTGCGTGCCCACATGAGTCGCGTTCTTCCTCTACTGTGCCGTCCCTCGGGATTGGATTCGAAGACCTTCTGGAGCGTTGATGTCCATCCGCTCTACATGACCTAGCCATTTAAGCCGTTGGACTTTAATTCTGCTAACTAGGTCAGTGTCGCTGTACAGCCCGTACAGTTCGTCGTTTTATCTTCTCCTCCATTCTCCATCTATGCGTTCGGGACCAAAAATAACCCGAAGAATTTTTCTCTCTACTCATCCTGTAACACGCTCTCATCTTTCTTTGACAGGGTCCAGGCATCAGCGCCATAAATGAAAACCGGGATGATGAGTGTCTTATAGATGGTGATTTTACATGCTCGAGAGAGGACTTTACTTCTCAATTGCCTTCCAAGTCCAAAGAAGTACCGATTTGCAAGAGTTATTCTTCGTTTGATTTCAGCACTGGTGTCGTTGTCGGTGTTTATAGCGGTGCCTAGGTAGACAAAGTCCTCAACTACCTAAAAGTCATAGCTGTTATTATTATTGTTCCTTGTGCTTTTTTGATAACAGCATATGCTTAGTCTTGGCCTCATTGAGCATTAAACCCATCTTCTTCCCTTCCGTCGCAATGCTCAAAAACGCTCCACTGACATCACGCTTTGATCTTCCAATTATGTCAGTATCATCTGCGTATCCGAGTAATTGGATGGACCTTTGGAAGATCGTGCCTCTAGTGTTGACGGTTGAGTTTTGCACAATTCTTTCCAGAGCGATGTTGAAGGAGTCACCTTGTCTAAAACCTTTTTTGACATCAAATGCATCAGTACGATCTTTTCCGTTCTGGATAGAGCAGCTGCCAATCTCAATCGTCATTCTGCACAAACGGATAAGTTTGACAGGGATGCCAAAACTAGACATTGCTCGGTAGAGCTCTTCCCTATGGATGCTGTCATACGCGGCTTTAAAGAGATGGTGGGTATCGATTTGAAGTTCCTTGGTTTTTTCCAAGATCTGCCGTAGTGTAATATTTGGTCGATAGTGGACGTTCCTGGTCTGAAGCCACACTGATAAGGACCTATCAGGTTGTTGACGAACGGCTTCAGATGTTCTGATGCCTCTGTAGTGGCGAAATTAATAGGGTCTCCTTTTTTCTATGTATCGGGCTAACTATGCTGAGATTCCACTCATCGGGCATGCTTTCTTCCGACCATATTTTGGAGTTGAGTTGATGCATGCTCCCTAATAAGTAGTCGCCTGCTGCTTTGAAAAGTTCGGCAGGAATGCCATCATCTCCAGTAGTTTTGTTTGACTTCAGTTTAGATATAGCTATCTTCACTTCGTCGAGGTCAGGTAGCCGGAATTGTTGATCTACGTCGCCTAGGTTGAGTGGTTCCATCTCCCTTGCAGCAGAATTCGGTTCGTCATCGCAGTTACATAATTTGGAGAAGTGATCTTTCCATATTCTCAACATAGATTGCGGTTTTACTACGATGTTCTCGTGATCGTCCTTACAGACTTCGGTTCGTAGCTGGTACCCTTGGAAGGTTTTTTTTTAACTTTTGGTAATAATTACGAACCTCATTCCTGTGGAGACATCCCTCTATCTCTTCGATCTCGCGCTTCTAATGCTTTTTTTTCCCATCTCCTCTTCTGCTCGTAGAGCTCGCGAGCAGCTCTGGCCCTTCTGTGAAGCACCGTTTTGTACGCATGTTGTTTTGCTGCGTGCGCTTACCGTCATTCGTTCTCAAACCAGCGGTTTCGCTGTGGTGGCCGTGTAAAACCTAGCACTTCAGAGGAGGCTTCTCTAATGGCTGCACGGCAATGTTGCCAATGGTTTTGAATGCTTAATGCAGGCAGCATAGGACTCCTTAATAGGTTATTAGAGACTCAATCGGAAAAGGACATGGCAGTCTCCTGCGATTGTTTTCGAATTCAGTACATGCAAATGTTTTAGAAAGAATATTTCTGGTAATTGAAACACAATCAAAAGCTCTGAAAATGTAGAGAAACTCAATTAACCTGTTATTTTAAGGACAACGTCTAACATTCCCTATAAAAAGCTTCCGTTTTGAATTTCAAATGTTGGCTGCTATGAACTTAACGAAAAACTTCATGAAAGAAGACAAAACATAGATTTACAAAAGCGAATGAAAAAGAAAGCAATACCAAGTCTCTATTAAATACATATGAAAAATCCTTGACGTATACCATAAACAACAACAACGCCACAAATCAAAAAGTCTACAAAGCTTTTAAGCTCAAAATGCTCATAGTCGCAGGACTAGACTCCACTCCAACAACAAACATTTCTCACACACAGGACATCAACAACAAGACAAAACAACCTTTCGCATACCAAAACTCGCTGAAAAGAGAAATTCCAAACTGTCAATTCAAACAAAACCAACCAAAAATTCCAACACAGGGGTTTTTTGGAGAAATTGCATTGATATTGATTGCCCAAAAAATATAAAATGTCTCTCACTTTCTCTCTCTCTCTCCTGCCATCAGCACAGCACAGCACAGGCCATCAGGGAGTCGAATCCTTGTTAAAAAACCAGCAAAACCAGGAATATAAACGAATCCTAGTCTTGTTATTTTATATCGTCGAAGTCGTCCTCGTCGTCGTTGTACTCATCTCTTGCTGTATCGTTAAATTCACCATCTTTTCGTTTAGTTTTCCTCTGACTGTTTAGGGCGGTTCCGCAGGCAGGCAGACCAGTAAGACGTGCAAAAGAAAATATATAAAAAAAAGAAAACGGATAAAATTACAAATTTTAGATTTAGCAAAATATTTATTTCATAAATAGTTTGTTTTAAAAAAAAGTAATTTATTTTCCTTTAAATAAAATAATTAAAAACTTTGGAAATATTCCAAAAACCCAAACGAAAAAAATATAAATTCCTTGAATGATGGGAAAGTGTTTTCTTGGATGAAAATTCCTAAACGAACGATTTTCCTCAGAACAAATGCAAAAATAAAAAAGTGTGTGAAAAATGAAAAATATGGAAATTCAAGGATATTTTTGAGTTTCTTAATTTAAACCATTTATTAAAAATATGAGAATAAACGATTAATTTAAGTTTGTGTCTACTGGAAAAGAACATTTTTGTAAAGAAATTTCTTCTTCTGTTTTCTGTGTGTGTATGTATGGGGAGTCCTTTTCCACCTCCCCCCTCATCACCCATAATTTACTTCTTAACCAAAAAATAGAAAAAAAAATAATATTTTTCCCTGCCAAGGAATCTCCTAATTATATCCTTTTTTTTCTTTCTAAATATCTTTCTCTCGAAAAAGGACCTTTTTTTTGAAGTTATATAAAGTGAGAAAAATAACGTTTTCCAAATTATATATTCTTCTTCGATAAGAAAGAAAAACATGTCTTGAAGGAAAATATAAAAGCCATTATACCTATGTCCTCCCTTTTGCAGGTACACAGGCACTTTCTTCTGTATTTTAATCATAATCGTCTTGTAGAAGACGTAAAGTTTACATAGAAACCTGCTGAAAACCCCTCGTCTCGTTTCGTCTCGTGTCGTGTCGCCTGTTCCAAGGATCTAAAGAGCTAAAGACCGACCGACCGACAACTTGGACGACGAATCCAATATTTGATGTAATTCGAAAGAAAAAAAAGGATACAAAAAAAGGACAATAGTGTTCAAGAATCAGGATCAAAAATCAAAATCAGTGAAACTCAAGTGAAAGTCAAAGTATCCTGCAGTGTGTGTGAAAGTGTTTCGAAAACAATTGCTTGCAAAAAGCTGAATTAAAACGTTTGTAATAATAATTTAAGTGCTGAAATACCTACCTCGATATTTTTATGTCCTGTCCAGCAGTAAGGAAAAACAGCAAACAGAAAGGAGCAAAGCAGTAAAGCAGCTCATTCAACATTTATCTCATCAAGTTACATATTTCTGTTGTGCTGGATTTTGAATTTTAGAATCCTGAGAGTCTGCTTCAGCTTCAGTTTCAGTTTCAGCTTCTGCTTCTGCATCTGCGGCGACATCGACATCGACAACGACGGAAACGGAAGGAGCGAAAGAGAGCGCGAGTAATCTAATGAGAAATAAAGGATAAAAAGGATAACATAGAAAAAAGAGCAGAGAGTGTATAGTTTTTTTGTGTGAGTAGAGTGGAGTGGAGTGGACTGTGGAGTTGTGTCCTGTTCATACTGTTCACTGAGCTGTTATTCTGCTCAGCTCAGTTCAGTTCAGTTTAGCTCAGCTCAGCTCATATATTGCCTTTGCCGTTATTCCTCGTTCCTCGTTTTCGTATATTCGTTATCGTAACTATCAAAGTTCTTGTTTTTCTTTTTGTGTTTTTGATTCTCTTAATTTTTTGTGTGTGTGTGTTAATCCTGCTGGCTAAAGGCTAAGGCTAAGGAAAAGGAAAAACTACGCTCTGATTGTTTTGTGCCTTTTAGCGTTCGTCTTATACGCGAGTGCGAGTGTTTTCCTTCATCCTTTTCGTTTTTCTTCTCTGCCTTCGTCTTCGTTCGAATGTTTGCTCAAAGTGAAAATCATAACAAGAACACAATAGAATTTTTCTAAAATATACATTTTGCAGGAGCAACAAAAATAAGAATAAATAAAAATAACATAAAAAAAATAAAAAAAAACGATTATGCAAAGGATTAAGCTTTTCGTGGCAGGAATTGAAAAGTGTTTGTGAAGTTTTCCACTTGCACGAGGTCCTTTTTTCAATCGCATAGCATTTTGTGTGTTCAAAAGCAGCAAGGTATGTTAATTTTAATTAAAAATTACTTTATCAGATCCTTGACAAAAACAAAGAAGAAAAATAATATTATTTTTTTTCATTGTTTTTTAAATTTTATTTTGTTATATAATAAAGGGTGTTTTTATATATGCGAGTTGTTTTTCTTTTTTCACGCCCTAAAAAACGGCTTCAAAGCCAGCCTGAGTTTTTGTTTCGTCGCTCGTCCTGATTTGTGTTACTTACTTCTGTGTGTTTTTTTGAGGGGGGGGGGGTTTAGCTACTGTGCTTTGTGTAACATTTCTCCGTGCGCAAAAAATAAAATCATTGTAAATAGATATTTGGTTCAATGCGTTTACTTTTTGGTTTTTAAATTGGATCAGGGACCCGATATGAACGTCATCAGCAACGTCAACACTCTATGCTCAACCAAGTGAAATCCTTTTTTTTTCGTTTTTGTTGTTGTGTTTTTGGCCTAAAGCTCTGTACTATTCGTCCTTTTGGTTGTGAGGATGTGAAGGATGAGGAAGAGAAGAAGAATTTGGCTATGTTCTGCTCTTATCCCCCTCAAATATTTTGTCACTTGACAAACATTCTTTTTTTGACAGATTGACTTTGTGGCAGCGAGCAACAACACAATGTGTTTGGGGGGGGGGGGGGGTTTGAGAGTTTTGGCATAGAAAGAAACAGGGTTTAGAGATGATATCGAAAAAAATATATATTCCTATTTGTGTACCTATCAGCGGGGTTGATTTAGCGGTTCTGCTGTCGAATGGAGATGGTAATTTGTGATGGATTTTGTTGATTTTTTTTCTTGGTTCCCAGACCCAAGCGCCCAATACCCAGAACTCAGAGAAATATTGACACTGTTTTGGGGAATATATGTGCTTTTTCTGTGATGGGGGTTTGTTTACGTTCGTTTACGAAAGTTGAGTTCGATGAGAGAGGCAATTTTTTGATTTTGTTCAGATGAAAATCGTGTGTCTTTTCTTTTTTTTTTTGAACTCCTTCGTTCTGTCAAAACGCTCGCGTACCTTCCTCTAGAGTTGATTGGGCCTAGTAAGGGATTGTGTTAACATGTTTACACGAGGGTGTGTAACAAATTTGCAGCTATCAGGAAATACCTATTCGACGACAGGTTGTTTCTATTTTTTTTTTGGAATTGTATGATTGATGAATATTTATGTAGCTATACACAAAACACATAATATGTAAATGTCTGATGTTTTTAAAAAGGTACATAGGACATTAGGCAGGTAAAAGTAAATTAACTTACAAAAATTGGAATGATTGTTGTCTGTGACAATACGCATTGAAACCAATTAGTTTCAGCAAACACTTAAAAAATAACCGTTCATATTTACCTTTGAACATGAAAATAGAATTGTAAATATCTCAAATGGATATCCGCCGCCAGAAATTTTAAATTAGGTGTTGCCAGCGGTGGTATTCTATGCGGAATTAAATTAAATATTGCTAGCAAAAATATTAAATTCAAAAATAGTGTCTTCAACGGAAACATTATTTAATAATACCAATTTACCTTAATTTTAGTAATTGAAAACTTAAATTTGAAACTTTGCAAAATTTTCTGGTGAACCAAACTAATGAAAATATTCTAATCATTGGTGACTTAAACAGTCGAATAGGAGTTTTCCAAAATGCTTCGTTGTTAAATTTTGAACAGTTTGCATTCCAAAGAGAATCGGTTGATAAATGGACGAATTCAAATGGCAACTTATTGACTGAGATGGTTGAGGATTTTGGGTTTTACATTCTAAACGGGGTTTCCAAAAGTGATTCCACTTGCAGTTTTACATTCATTTCTAGTCAGGGTTGTTCTGTAATTGACTACTGCTTAGCCAATGGTGACTGGCTCAAAATTGTCAATGATTTCGAGGTGATCAAGGCTACCTATTCGTCGCATCTTCCTATATGTGCCTCTTGCAACAAATTGAAAACGGATGCAAAAAGCTTTGTTGGATTAACTCAAAATCCGATATGTGTAAAAGAAATCTACTTCAACACCCAATCAATCCTTTAAGTCTGGTTTCAAACACAGTAGATGTCTCAATGGATTTAATTTTTGACACCATCAGAATATCAGCTGTCAAGAGTATTCACAATAGAGCAAATAACTATAAATCTTATTGGTAAGACGAAGAATTAAGGAGACGTAGAAACTAATCTTTTGCGTTTCTTAAAATCTTTAGAAAAAACAATAATTTGGCCTCTAAGACCCTATATCTTCAGGCAAATAATTGGTACAGAAGATTGTGTAGCCTCAAAAAACAACAATATCTAAAAAATATGGCGTTGAATCTCATACATTGTAATGATTCTAGATGATTTTGGTCAAATGTACGCATTCTAGCTGACCGAAATAATAAGTCAACGGTCTCTTCTATTGATGTGGATACAATAGCTACTTACTTCAAAACACTTTTCATAGCAGACCCTGGGCAAATGAACATAAGTTTTGCACTACCATTCACTTTTATTGATGAGTTAGATTGCCGATTTCCAATGCTAGCGCTAATAGTGGATTTGTAAAAAAATGAAGGATAATAAGGCTCCGAGTCTAGATGGCATACCGGCCGAGTTTTACAAAAATGCCAGCTCACAATTTCTAAAACAAATTTGACTTTTAATAAACAAGATGTTTATAGATGAGACAATTCCAAATAGCTTCCTATCTTCATACATTTCTGTGATTTAAAAAAAAAAGATCCTAATTTACCTGAAAACTATAGATGAATCTCTGTTCTCAGCTCTTTGCGAAAAATGTTCACTCAATTACTGTACCTAAGGCTTGTTTCCTAGGTTGAAAGAAATAATAAAATTAGTTGTTTCCAAGGTGGGTCCAGAACAAATCTCTCTACAATTGAAAAAATTTTTTCTCTAAAGAGTGTTGCTTAACGTTTTATTGATAAAAAAGAACCTCTATGCATTTTTTGTAGATTTCAAAGCTCCCTTTGTCACTATAAACAGCAGGTTACTTCAAACTTACAGGCTTGTCTACAAAGTTCATAAGAATATTTGAACAACTAATATCAAATACAAGTTCAGTAGTAAAAATTTGTATGAGATTGTCAAATCAATTTAAATCTCAAACGGGAGTACCACAGGGTTGCATTTTGAGTCACTTGATTTTTTCCCTCTTCATTAATGACATTGAAGATCAAATTCCAGGTGGTGTTATTTTTATTTTATTTATTTTTTATCTACAAGCGATTTGCTTAACAGATACAATTACAAAAATTTTTACTTTTTTATTTTAAATATAGACTTATACAATAATTCAATTTTAAAAATAACACATACATTGAACGAGGAAATTGCTAGTGATTTTGGTTCATTTTTTCCATAATTTTTTCTATGCAGTTTTTCAAAAAGGAAACAACTTCTTCTTAACTGTCTAGATGGTACATAAATGGAAATCTGAGAAAGCAAAAACGGACTTTTTATATGATAGCAAAGTATATCTCTCACAAACATTACATCATGAATTTTTCTTCTAGATTCTAGGGATTTTATCCCGAGCAATTGGCACCCAGCTTTATAGTCTGGACTTAAATTCCAACGCATTTTACGAAACACAAATTTAGTAAACCGCCTTTGGACCTGTTCAATTCTATCAGAATGAACTCTATAGCATGGGTTCCAAATCACATCAACATATTCAATTGTTGACCTAACCAGTAAGGTATAAAGGGTTAGTAAAACATAAGGATCCGTAAAATCCTTACTATTCCTTTTAATGAAACCAACTAGGGTGTTTGCCTTAGCCACAATGAAATCTATATGCTTTTTTGGAGACAAAGTATTATCAAAAACAACGCCTAGATCTTGGATATTGTAAACTTTAGTCAAAAGATTCGATTCGATTTTATATGGAAAATTAAGAGCTAATGCAGATTTAGAAAATGATATAGCTTTGCATTTTCCAATATTAAGTTTCAAACTGTTCAAAGAACACCATGTAGAAATATGGTTCAAATCTTGTTGAACTCTTACACAATCATCAAGGGTTTTTTTAAAGTACAATTTTAAATCATCAGGATATAGTAGATAATTACAATTTTGTATTATGTCAACTATATCATTAATATATATTAGGAAAAGTAAAGGGCCAAGATGACTCCCTTGCCGAACGCCGGAGGTACATTTTATACTTCTCAAAACTTTGTGGTCAATAATTACTCGTTGAGTTCTGGCTTCTAAATATGAAGAAATCCTTTAAAGAATCTCAGAATGAAAACCAAAATATTGAAGCTTTTCAGTAAAATAATATGATCTACTGAATCAAAAGCTTTACTAAAGTCGGTATAAATAGCATCTACTCGACATTTATTCTCCATTACATTTAGGACATATGAAAAGGAAATAGCCAAATTAGTCACAGTAGACCGACCTGATACGAAGCCATGTTAAGACTCAGATAAGCATTCCTTTATCATAAATTCCATTTTATCTTTAACCAGACTTTTGAAAAGTTTGGGGATGGCTGAGAGCTTGCAGATTCCTCTATAATTTTCTACTAGATTTTTAGAACCAGCCTAAAATATAGGAACCAAAAATGATTCTTTCCATTCTGGTAAAAAGAACCCCATGGACAATGAGTTGTTGAACAATTTCAACAGAGTCAAACAAAGAGAATCACTACAATTTTTCAAAATGCTTGATGGTATTCCATCGGCACCGAAACTATTATTTTTGGAGATGTACTTATCAAGGTGCTTTTATATGTAGATGACCTTGTCATTCTAACCGATAATCCAGAGACTTTGCAGCTTCAGATTAACAAATTAAAACAATATTGCGATACTTGGGACATTAAAATAAATACTTTAAAGTAAAAAGGTTTTAGATCTCAAAACCGCACTAATAGGACTAATCGCAATGGCACCTTGACGGCCAAACATAAATGTGTTGACTGATTACAAATATCTAGAATTTACTATAACACATGACCTACATTTTGGAGCTCTTTTAAAAGACAAAGTAAAGGTAGCAAAAGCAGCTATCAATTGTACGTGGTCAAACTTCTTCAAAAGTTACTCTATAGATGCGTCGACTAAATTTAGAGTATTTGAGACAACTTTCAAAAGTTCTTTCTTATATGCTAATGAAGTTTATGGATACAAGGAATTAGAAATAATCGAATTAGTCTAACGGTACTTTTTCAAACGTATTTTCAGACTCCCTGCTAATACACCAAACTACTCCATTTGCATTGAATCTGGCCTGCCTCCAATTTACTTAAAAAACCTTAAAGCTAATGCAGACAATATTGTGGAAGTCATGAGTAGACCTAATAATAATATTCAGAAAAGTATTATTTTGATAGCTCTAGGGGGTAGGTACTCTCCTTTTAAAGACTGGTTTGAATTGGAATCAGAATATAATTATTCGTTGTCACTAAGTATTGATAATTTAGAAGCATTTAGAAATTAACTGTATGAACTTATTTCTATTGAATGATGAAACAATGTATCTAAAAACAATAAACCGAGCAAGAGAGTCTGCTACAAGAACAGCTTACTCTAAACTCAACTTATGTCTCGGGTATGACAAATATTTTCGAAATGAGTTTACTGCCAATGAGATAAGTCTAATCTTTAAAATGCGAATTGAAATGCCTGAGCTTAATTATAGACACAGAAATTATTTGAATCCAAATTGTTCACTATGTAACCTCAATCAGGCTGAAAATATTTCTCATTTCTTAGCGTTTTGTCCAATCATACACGCAATCCGAAGATTATATTTAAATATTTCGAATTTTAAAAGAATGATGAGATTTAGTAGAGAAAAAATGATAAAAGTGTACACTATACCAAAAAATTGTTCATACAGGTGATTCTTCAAAATAATAGCTAATAGGTATTTTAAGAAAAACAGATTTTCAACCATTCTTTTTTCAATTTTGGTATTGTTTACTATACGATGATTAAAAACAAAATAAATTTGTACAAACTTCATGAAGAAAAAAAAATGCAATAAATTAGGGAAAGAAGGAAATCAAAGGCCAAAAATTGCACGTATAGTGACACAAAACTTAATTATATATATGTATGCAAGTTTTAGTAGCAAGTGTGATAACCTTTCTCTTTTATAACATCTTGAAGGTGATTCTTCATAGAGAGAACTATATTTGAAGTGACTTCCGGCGAAATTTTGTTCGATTCTTCCAATATCACGGCTTTAAGCTGTTTTTTATTACTTATTTTTGATTCTCGGAACTTTCTTCCTAAATAATCCCAAAGATGCTCAGTGGGATTAAGGCCTGGGGATTGGGGAGGATGAGGCAATTGCGATTTAACATTATAGAGAAGCCACTCCTTTACTATCATTGATGAATGCTTAGGATCGTTTTCTTGCACAAGTAAAAAGTCGCCTTTCAGTCCAATTTTTAAAGCGCTGGCTTTCAAATTTTCTTTAAAAATTTGTAAATATTTGTATTTATCTATTCTTGTTTCTATAAAAACTAAATTTCTCACACCATTGGACCCCATAGCTCCCCAGACCATAACATTTCCGCCTTCATGTTTCACCGTTGATTGCAAATTTTTAACATCTGATGCTGTGTTTGGTTCCCTACACATAAATCTGCGATCGTTGGACCCAAAGACATTAAACTTCATCTCGTCAAGGAATATAACATATTTCCAAAAATCATCTGGTTTCAAAACCTATGCATTTGCATAGTTCAAGCGTTTTGAAACGTTTGCTTTTTATGTATAGGGTTTTTTTTTATACCGTGCGACCATTATATCCCTTTGAATGCAGAAAGTTTCGAACAGTTTGAGTGTTAAGCGATTATTTTAGGAGCACTTAACTTGGGATCAGCCTTTACCATTCTTGCAATTTTTGTTCGATATGAGCGTCTAGTATTTTTTTCGACATCTTACTGGGGCCACTTCAAAGCTTTTATTTTCCAAATAATTGTTTAAAATATATTGAACTGTGGACCGTGGTCTACCAATAGTTGACGATATCTCAGCATAACTTTTTCCGTCGTTTCTTAGTTTTAAAATCAGTTTTCTTACTTCAAGAGGTATTTTTTTTTATGAGAAGCCTTCATTTTCAAAATAAACTTCGCAAAATTAAAAACAAAAAACAATTGAAAAGATCAATACACCACAGCATACTGAGCCTAGATCTCTTAATATCATTACAGTACACAATTTACATTTCATTTATTTCCATTTTGTTAGAGAAGAGAACAGTTTACGAACATTTGTTTCATCTACCACAATTTTTTGACATTCCTTGTGGTAGGAAGTTCATAGTGTAAAGGAAACCCATAATTGCTGTACGTGCAATTTTTTGAGGTAGTGTATACTTACTTACTCAAGGTGGGGCAACAGTCCGGGCGGACCTGGGCCTTAACCAACATGCGTCTCCAGCCGGCTCGGTCCTCGGCTAGCTGTCTCCTGTTTCGCACGCCCAGCTGTGTATGCAAAGAAGATTTTTAATACTCAGGGGCGTAATATGCACCCACTTTTTATAAAAAATTATCATCTTAGATATATTACACATCTGAATCTGTAGAATAATAAAATTTATAGTAAAAACAAAAAAACATTGAATGATTATAAGAAGTATGGTTTTCTTTTGCAAAAAAAAAGAGTAAGGTCACATCAAAAACTTGAATGAATAATGATTTATGCAAACAAGAATACGTGAGAAATAATTTTCTCAAGGAAAAATAGTGAGATCTAAAAGTAGTCAAATTTCTAAATTTACAAAAGTTTTATCATATTTAATTTAGTAAAGGTCAAATTTTGTGTGATGGACAAAATAATAGACACGTTCTTAGCTTGCAAATTCTACTACAATAAAAAGCGTATTTGTGCTACAGAGTACGGTCCTTGATCTTTTATCTGCGTTAAATGATGACTGCTCAGCTGGTCCCGATGGTATTCCCCCGATAGTATTAAAAATGTGTAGTGAAGAAGTCATTTCTAACATCAATTTTCAAGAAAGGTAACAAGTCGGATATAAGAAACTACAGGCCCATTGAAAGCTTTCTTGCATTCCTAAAGTGTTTAAACAAGCTGTTTGTGAAAGTGTAGCATTTTTTAGTAAGAATCTCATTTGCGAAAAGCAACATTGTTTAGTGAAAAAAAGATCAACCGTTACAAATCTCCTACATTCTCAAACATATGTTTAAACGCTTTAAAACAAGGTTATGAAGTTGACTGGTATACACTGACGTTTCTAAAGCTTTTGGCCAACTTAGCCACGGAATTATTTTATTAAACTTAAAGCTCTTGGTTTTCCACCATTTTTCTTAGCTTGGATTAAACCATATCTTGAAAACAGATCTTACGAGGTAAAATTTAGAAATTGTCATTCTGAACCTTTTGTTGCTCAATCTGGTGTTCCTCAAGGAAGCCATCTGGGCCCTTTTCTGTTCATCCTGTCTATTAACGACGTATCATTATGTCTACTTTAAAATGAAGTTCTTATTTTTGCTGATGACATGAAAATGTTTAAGATAATAAAGTCTATCAAAATCGTATCCTTTACAAGCCGACATTGATAGCTTCACATTTTGGTGTGACAAAAAAAACCTTCCCTCAACCCTTTAAAATTCCAGACGATAACTTTTACTTAAAAACTAATCAGTAGCGTATTTGACTATTGCATATCACCGCAAAAACTCTGTCGCGTCTCCACATTTAAAGATTTAGGTGTACATTTCTGTTCCAACTTAGAGTTTACACATCACATTAATTTTATTGTTAATAAAGCAAGTTATATGCTTGGTTTTATAAAACGCTGGGCAAAGGAGTTCAATGATCTTGAATACGCTTCGCAGGTATGGGCTTCCTATTGCGAAATTCATAAAAAACGTATTGAATCAATTCAACATAATTTCATTCGCTTTGCCCTAAAAGGTCTTCCATGGGAAGATCCCTTTGATCTGCCTCCCTATGAACATCGTATTCTACTTCTTCAAATGCAATCTCTCCATCAAAGGCGTGTTAATAATGACTTAGTATTTTTTCATCAACTCATTAATGGTGAAATTAATGTACCTTATTTGCTATCCTGTGTACATTTGAATTACTGAAGCGAATTCATCACCTACGTACTTTTGACTTTATGCATATTGACTTCCATAGAACTAACTATGGGAAGAATAAAGCTTTAAGTCGAATGAGCATTTATAAATATAACTTAAACTGTTCATCGATAGATTTAAATTTAAATATGGTGGGATTAAAATCATTGTTTAGAACCGGTGCTCCACTATCGTAAACGTTCTCATTTTATTTTTTGTTCTGTAATAGTTAAATGTTAATTATGTTTTGTATTTTGTGCGTGTGTTAGGCTATAATTGTATTATTTTTTACTAACAACTAATGTAATGCACTTACATAATGATAAGCCTCTGATCGTAGTTTGACGCTTGCTATAAGCTAACTACTTTCTGAAAATTCTGAAGTCTAAAAATAGTAAAAGCATAAACGAATTAAAAAATTACCCACAAGTCTCCATACTTTAAGGAAAATATATCATATACAATTGGTAGACATAATTTTTAAAAATGTCCAACAAATTTTTAATTGTTCTTTATTGCAAAGTTGCGCAGATATAAAAAAAAAGCATCAAGAATTTTCTTGATAAGTTTTTGATGCGGACGCGATTTGAAGCAAAAATGTCGGAAAAAGCCAATGAAAAGTATTTAATCAAATTTTTAAGTTGATGAATTCCAGAGATTATTTTACCACAAATTAAACTAAAGTAGATACAAGATAAAAATAAGACAGTGAATTTATTGCCGGCAGAAAATCAAAGTCAGTATTGTGGAGAATAGTTTCAGAGGAGATAAAATGTGTGGCTCCAGATTTTAAATACAATAAGAATTTTTATTAGTATCGCATCCATCATAAGGAAAAAGTTGTTTTTAAATTTAAAACTTTTCGCCAATCAGCATCGCATCATAATCAGCTGAGCAACGATCAGCATCGTAAAAAAGCAGTGATGCCAAATTACTAACAACAAACTCGACGTTTATTTATTTTAAATAGCATAATCGCATCTATTAATACTCGTGTTTTGTTGGGACATCTATCCATAGTATAGTAGGATTTTACACAAATAACAAAATTAATATCCGTAGTATGAATACTATCGATAAAAGTTTAAGTAGAATCTTGCTACCTATGGGTTTTTGACATTTCTATGAGGCTCGAATGAATCGTATGTGATTTCGTTCACAAATGTTGTTGCGATTGATATTGCAATTGTATCTCGATGGCAGTGTTCGTTGAGTAGTTGTGCACTTTGAGTCGGGTGTTTTCCTTTGGGGGAAAAATCAATGTATTACTGTTGATATTATTTAGTTTCGTTCGTGAAAATGGACTAACTGGGCTTATTTTGCGAGATAACGATAGAAAAGATAATTAAGTTTTGCTATGTTTCCAATGAAGGTTTATATCAGTTTAGATTAAATAAATCTATTTGGTGTTTCCACCGCACAGAAGATTAAAAAATGATTAATTTTGACAGCACTTTCTAAATTGCAAATGGTGTTTCGATGTTTCTTATGAAGTGCAAGTGAGATAGTTTGATTCGTGTTACACGATGAAAAACAACATATAAAAATACGCAAACTACTCCATGTGCATTTTTTTAAAATTGACTAAAACAAAACTATATTTTTTGTACACAAACCTGCAAATAATCAGACCATAATGCATTATTTGTAAACCCAACTCATCCACGCAGGTTTTTCTTCACATATTTTGACTCGACTCCGATCACCGACGGGAATCAAGTCAAATCAAGCTCATTTCAACTCGATTCAGGTATGTAAAGAATTGAGACGAGCTTCATGCTTGCTTCAACAACACATGTTAATGTAGTAGTCTACGAACAAACCCCCTCCTTGAAGCAATTGTTAAATTAACCATTTCTTCTTGAAAATTGTCCATTTTATTAGTTTTAGTTAGTTTTTTTGCTAAGTTAATTTTAACTTTAGATTTTCACGAAACTTTCTTCTATTTGTGTGTTTTTGTATTATTATTCTGACAGATCTTCTTTCAGTTGTACCAATTTTTTAATACAAAAATCTGACTACTGCTGATGCGTTTTCTTGGAAATTTTCTACTAAACTATTTATAGAATTTCAAAAAAACACGGTTGATATATCCCATTGAAAGCAATTTAATTAATGTTAATTTATGGCTTAAGATTTATAAGCTAACACTTGTTTTGATGCTGTTTAAGTCAGTCACCTATTCCACTAATGTCAAACTAATTCTTTAGTATCTAACTTGTTGAATTACAATTTTCAACCTAACCAATTGGTCAGAAAAAAGGTATCATTTAAATTGACAGAAAATAAAGCTTCCTTCTGACTAAAAATATACTTATTATTAAAAGCTTAAACATAACCAGAAACTCCAAATAATGATAAGTGATAACACTAACAGTTGAATTGTAATGCCCATGGCGTGATTATTCATGCCTAGGACTGTCAAGAGGTTTTGGGTTCTGCTTGTGCCACCGAAGTTTTTTTTTACGGATACTCCCTCTTGTGAGAAATTGGCAAATTCTTCAAGAGTAATTCTTGTAATGAAAAGTCCTTTCTGTCCTTTCTTAAATTTCCGTTTGGATTCGGCATAAAATTGTAGGTCCAGTCCATCCCTGAAATGATTCGCTCACATGAATAGTTGAGAGTTGTACGTCAAATGACCCTAGTTCTCAGAGGATTTATGCATCACCTTTTTTATTTATTTAGTTCAAAAATTCTAAGAAAAGTCAAAACCAAAAGAGTTTTGAAAAACACTTGACTTGAAAGGGCTTGTTTTTGAGCGATAAGAAAAACTGTTAAAATTCTACCAGAGACACACTTCCAAAGGGATGTGTTTATTAAAGTTGGTTAGAATGTTTGATTTCTCATGAGGGGACCACCAGCCAAAAGGAATCATACACATAAAAAATCTAAAAGGGTGTTTTGTTTAGGAAAATCGATTCAACCGTTTAGTTTGACCAAAGATGAAAAGTCTTTTGGCAGTAGAAAATAAGTTTACTTACCAGAACTCAGGAATGATGCTTATTAAGATCAGAAAAAGTGATAAACTACTAGTAACCAATTTTGGACAAATTGCCCTCTGGTGGTGTTTTTTACGTTAAGACGTTAAAAAGAATAAGGCTGAATATTCAAACAAATATTTCTGCTCTTGCACACAAAAACTTCTAGTTATTCAGCTCATTTATAAATCCCACCCCAGTGTTCACAGGCAATTTAAATAAGTCGCATCTAAAATTGTGTTATCCTTACAAATTCAAATGATTGCCTTTTTTCACTCCATTGTTCCTAAGTTAGCATAAATATACACAAGCTCATAGACATCCGAAGTTATATAAATACAACTAACATCATTTTGGAATGTGTATATTTTAATCTGTATACATCTGCGATTAGCGGCAATCAATAAATAATAATAATGAAACCGATACACGAACAACGACGAATCATTTCATGAATCGTCCCTAGACTAAGTCTATATTGCCGTGATTATTGTTATTTGATCAATCATTTCATTTCACAAACACAACACAATATACGAGTATTTACGAGGAGACAAGCAAAAATGTGCTACGGTTGTGAATTGTGGTTTCTATTCGGAGAATATGGGTTTGCGTTCTTCCGCATTCCGCATCCTATATACAGCCGCAAATGTCCTGATATTCGAATCCTTAGAATAAATAGATATTCTATAAATAGAGTCGCATATACTATAGTCGTACATTTTATATTCGTACGTTATTAGATTGAAAACTTTAGCTTTACCATGTTCTGCCAGACCGCTCTGACAACTTAAACATGGTGAGCGTCGCACCGCTTTTGTTGTTAATACCCGGGCCCTTGCTCGTGCTCGTGCCCGCCGCCATATCGTCACTCTGCAAAGGATATAGAACTAGGTATAGACCATAGACTATTGAGAGAATAAAGTTTTGTTGTTTTGTTCAAAATTGCATGATAAAGATAGTCCTTAGAATTTAAACGATGTGCTTTTGGCTGTATGGCGGCGGCGGCGGCGCGGTCGGTTAAAATATTGGGACATCAGTTCCGCCCTCTTCTTGTATGTTTTTCCTATAAAATTTATAGATTTGACATATGTGTGTCATGTCCTTTTCCTCAATTTCGAATGTGCACTTATTCTTATTTTATTTCTGTTCGATATAATGCTTGTGAAAAGCATATACATACATAGAAAATTGTAGGACATAATTATTATTTTTGATTTTATGATATTTATACGAGTACGTGTGAGTATATTGTTTCAGACAGAATTGTTTGTGTTTTAAGTTAAATAGAATTTTGTATGAACTTAAAAAAAAAAAAATAAATTGGGTGGCGCAACAGTCCATGAAGAACCAGGGCCTAGTGACTTACAACTCTCAACCAATCCTGTGTGCGAGTAATGTTGTCAGGAATGGAGGGGACCTACAGTTTATATGCCGAATCCGAACGGCTAATTTGAGATAGCACTTTTTTCATGACAAGAGTTACTCTTGGAGAATTTGTCAATTCCTCGCAAGAGGCAGTACCCGTGAATAGACTTTAGATGGCATAGGCAGGGATCGAACCCGAGACCTCTGGCATGACAGTCCAACGCACTAACCATCATGCCACGGGTACTACTTTGTATGAACTTACTTAGGAAAAAATTGGTATAACTGAAAACAGCGAAACAGTTTTTAAGATAATTGCGAATGATTTTGACTTGTTTTATTCTCTAGTATAGGATTTCTAAAAAGCACGATTGATTGATTTACCTACTTTAAAAGCAAATTTTGGTGAAATATAACAGTTCCTTAAGGAACATAGGTAATAACTTAATAATGAAATTGAATCAAATCGAAACAGATATGACTATTATTTTGATTCTTCGAAAAATTTCAAATGACGAAAAACTGTTTTTTTTTCTTTTTTGTAATGTGCGCTCACTAAAGGGGTTATGAATACCCTTATAATGAATAAACATAGTGCGAGCAATTATTAAAGGAGGATAGGTTTAGAAATATCTGCACATTATAATGAGTCGGAAATATTGAGGATGGTAAAGCATTCCAAATTCGTGTAGTGCCGCTAAAGAAAGAATTTATGTAGTTAGCTATAAATTCTAAATTGGGCTTAAGGGTAAACTGATGGGCATTCCTAGCAGTGTGGGTATTACGGTTGAATTGTTTAAGGGGAGGAAAGCAACTGGATATTCCAATAGAGCATTGTTTATAAAAATAACTATAAAACAATGTCAGGCATGAGACCTTGCGTCTGTCTTTTAGAAAAGCAAATGTCTCGGTAAGAGAACGATCTCCAATCATTTTAAGAGCTCTTTTTTTAAATCTAGAAGACTCAAATAAGTTATTCGAGCACCAGCCAAAATATGAGAGTTATACTCAAGTTTTGGACGAATGAAAGCTTTGCAATTTATAGCCAGATCAAAAGGGGTACAAAACTTCTGGCATCGTCGGAGAAAACCTCAACAGTAAGCAGCATTTTTGGCGATGTTAAATACGTGATCACTTCACAACAAGTGATTGTTCAGTCTCCTCGGTGCAAGTACCACTCATGGAAAGTGGCATTGGGGGAGAGTTAAGCTTTTGCGACAGTAGACGTCATTGAGTTTTCGAAGCATTAAATTCTACACGGTTTTGATTCCCTATTGAACAATGGTATCAAGATCAGAATTATTGAGTTTATCATACACTGCGTTGGTAGTCCACATCCGAAGAACAAAGAAGAGATTTTAAAATTTTTGTTTTAGATCATGTTTCTAAGATGTTTTGTAGTCGAACTCGGATTAAATAGAGTTTTTTCTAAAAATATTTCACAAAAATCTATTTTTTAATTATTTCAAATTTTGTTTTTGAATATTGAAAAATAAATTTTCTGAAAAATACAGCAGGAAAAGCGACGGGGTCAACGAATTGCGTATGGAAAGAAATCAAATTGTTTTTTTTTTTTTTTTTATTTTTTAAAGAACTTCATTGAAACTGAAATTTTATAAAGCTGAAAAGTTTCAAGTTTCAACAAGTTGTATGTAATATATCAATTTGGTTTTGACATTTGAAAGTTTTCGATAACTTTGGCACATAAATGAGGCTGTATTTGAACGTTTTCATTGATTATTTTGTCTTTAATGACAACGGAGGTTTGTGGTTTGCTTGCATAGACCTGTGACTTAAGAAAGCCCCACAAGAAAAAACCTTAAGGTATCAATTCAAACAATCTTGGTAGCCAATTAACGTCGTCGCTCGTGGCACGTAGCGCCATCCTGTTGAAATCCTATGTCTTCTTGGTCCATTTCATTCACCTCAGGTCACAAGAAGTTGGGATCATCAACCTATAGAAACCAGATCAACATCTACAGCAAACAGTTACTTTATTTGAATGCGTTGGCACTCCTTGAATCTCGCGTGAATTGGTGTCATTCCAAATCCGGGACTTTTTCTTATTCACGTATCCATTGATCCGTTAAATGGACCTAATCGATAAAGATGATTTTTCGATATAAATTGGGATCAACTTCGAACTGCTCCAATGTCTAATTAGCGAACACACGACGATGCATATGGCCGTCGTGTGTTCGTATGAATTTTGTCATGGGTGTAAGGCCAAATCCCGGCGCAAAATTCTCCAAATTGTGGTTTGCGGCAGCCGAAGTTCTTGTAAGTAACGTGGAATTGGTTCCCTCGTATTTTGCTGCACAGTTTCTCGAACAGCGGTGATGTTTTTTTGACAGACAGTACAAGAAACAAAATGGCAGAAAGTACAAGAAGAACAAATATGGCTGCCACGACCTGTCAAAATACACCCGTTCCTATTGGAAAACTTGAAAGAGAATTCATACTTGAAATAACACATAATTAACTCACTTACTTAAGTCCTCAGACCTGTTAAGTCTGTTGGGAACTCCTTAAGGGGCATTAGGCTTCTACTACGCCTACGCGCTATCGTGTACGGTTTCCAGAAAAGTGCTTCAGCTCCCTTCAACTCTTGCCTATTAAAGCTGATTCCGCCTCGACTGTCCTGCGCCATGTGCTTCTCGGTCTTCCAGCTCTTCTTCCTTCTTGTGTGAGCGGATTCCACTGCATTGCTTGGCCTGCAATGCAGTCGTTACCTTCTCGAAGCGTATGTCCAATCCATTGCCACTTACGTCTTCGTATTATAGATTCCATGGGTTCCTGACATGTTCTTCTAGGAAGGACCTCATTTGAAATACGGTTTCGCCAGCAAATCCTTAGCATGTTACGAAGAAATCTATACACGAAGGTTTGCAGCTTTCTTGTTATTTCTGAAGTAACCTTCCAAGTGCTACAGCCATTAAGAAGCACAGATTCAACATTTATGCGATTTAAGCTGATAGAGTTATTCCTCCAAATTTTTGACAGCATACCGAACGTCGCTTTTACTTTGACGATGCGGCAGATGGCGTCTTGTTCGGTTCCACCTTCGATGGAAACGATACTTCCAAGGTATTCAAAGCTCCCCACTTTTTCCACCGTTAACGAGAAAATATTTATTTAAGAGGATGCTCGGGTTCTGAGGCTGATCATTTTTGTTTTGCCGGAATTCAGCCCCATAACTCCTGCTTCTCGCTCCACACTTGTTGTCATTTGATGGAGATCCATGATCCTATGAGAGAGTAATCAAACATCGCCTGCGTAATCCAAGTGCTTTTAATAGGATGTCAAAGTCCATTGGATCCCTCCGCTACTTGACAAAGCTGCGCGCAGTACCTCGCTTATCACCAACAAAAACAATATTGGTGACAGAATACATTCCTGTCTGACTCCACTTCAGATTTCAAAATCATCTGACAAACTACCATCGTGCAGAATTTGACACTTGGATTAATCATATGCTGCTTTAATAATAGAAATTATTTTTTCTGGGATGCCTCTCCTCCGCAAAGCTAACCCTGTTAAATCTATCAAAAGCCTTCTCGAAGTCGATGAACAGCAGGTGTAGTGGTGGTCGTTATTCAACGCACTGTTCAATAATGATCCGCAGGGTGGTAATATGATCAATGCAGGAAGATGCAGCGCAAAAACCTGCTTGTGGTCTCAAGGTGTTCTCTGATGCGTTCCAGTATGACGTTTACTACTCTTTTTGGCAACGGCAGGTAGAACGCAAATTCCTCTCCAGTTTTCGCATTTTGTAAGATCTCCTTTTTTGGGAGCTTAACGATGATTCCCTTCTTTCAAATATGGCGGACGCTTTTGGTAGTCCAGGCTTCTTTTATGACCGGATGAAGCAGTTCGCTTGATGACGTTGGGACTGCTTGCATAATTAAGTCTTCACAAATCTCTTGTCCTTTTTTTAACTATGTTAATTCATAGCTTTATCTTTGAGCTAGTCATAGTATTCAGATACCGATAAGGAATACGCATCTTTTTTGTGTAGACTTGTTGAAAACTAATTAAAATATGATCATGGACAAAGATTAACACGAAAACTACTGTTTGAGTTAATATTTCGAAAAGATTGGGAAATAACGAGCCTTTGCACCATTTCATCGTAAGCTTTACATGAAAAAAAAAAAACTCACTTATTAAAAGGGGTATGCTCATTTTCGGCCCGGAGTGTACACCAATGAATTTGGTATCAAATTAAAGGTTGTTCTAGGCCGGATATATTTGCAAAAATATTTTGTCCATAACTCATGGGAGATCCGAGATATTTGAGATTGAAGTTCGAAATGTCCAACCATTAAAAATCAGCACTTTTTCGACATAAATGCTAATATCTTTGGATATGGAAAAGCTAAGAAAATCAAAAAGGTATTCAAATAAAGGTGTTGAGAATATCTTTCAAATGAAACTAAAATTACATTTCTATGATTTATATATTTGGAGTTATTTTGAATCAAACCTTTGAAAAACAGCATTTTTTAGGCAAACTTTTGTACAATAATATCTTTTAAAATTCAATGATGATATTAACTTTTTTTAGCACCAATAAGTGGCTAAGTTTACAACCTTTATTTTCATATATAATTTTTTAGGGTTTCTTCAACAAATTATTCATTTTGCCAATAATAATTCAAAAATATGCTCCTAAAATACAAAAAAAAATCTTATACCTAACACTAAAATAAAAATAATTCTTAAAGTAATAGTGGAAAAATTAAAACAAAAACTAAATAATTCTTATTAAAGTGGTCGAAATATTAGAATACAAAAAGAAGTTGTTATCAAAATATCGACAAAACAAAATTAAATTAATTCAAAGAAAAATAATAAATAATTATAAACTAAATAATAAAAAATAAATAATTTTAATGGCAATGGGTTTGGCAAAACATTTCTAATTTGAATCATAGGTCACTAAAAGGTTGTTTAAAAATTGAGAAGGGGGTCTTAAATTACTCTCATATCTTGCCCAACTTAAAAACCATATTAGGGTCATAACATGAGCGCAGCATCCAACCGTTTGTTCGTTTCTTTGCACTTGGGAACTATTTAAGTTACTTGGATTTTCATTAAAAGTTGAATCCATTTTTGTCAAAAAACATATTTTAAAAAGAAATCACATCAAAAAACCAAATATCAACTGCATCAAACCAAAAAATATAACGGAAAAAAAACTTATTGATAGATATTTAATAGCGTGAGTGGTTAACTCTTTCCTGTATGTTAAGCTTATACCGCTAACATGCTACTCTTCAACATTATAGTGTTAGGTATAAGATTTGTTTTGTATTTTAGGAGCATATTTTTAAATTATTATTGGCAAAATGAATAATTTGTTGAAGAAACCCTAAAAAATTATATATGAAAATAAATGTTGTAAACTTAGCCACTTATTGGTGCTAAAAAAAGTTAATATCATCATTGAATTTTAAAAGATATTATTGTACAAAAGTTTGCCTAAAAAATGCTGTTTTTCAAAGGTTTGATTCAAAATAACTCCAAATATATAAATCATAGAAATGTAATTTTAGTTTCATTTGAAAGATATTCTCAACACCTTTATTTGAATACCTTTTTGATTTTCTTAGCTTTTCCATATCCAAAGATATTAGCATTTATGTCGAAAAAGTGCTGATTTTTAATGGTTGGACATTTCGAACTTCAATCTCAAATATCTCGGATCTCCCATGAGTTATGGACAAAATATTTTTGCAGATATATCCGGCTTAGAACAACCTTTAATTTGATACCAAATTCATTGGTGTACACTCCGGGCCGGATGTCCCTTATAAAATGAGCAATCCCCTTTGCTTGTAACTCATGAAGCCTATTTTCATTTCTTAGTTTAAGTATAAAATAATAATTTCCAATACTGACTTAGGGTATACATAAGTGTCTTGAAGGACCAGCAGTAAGCTTTTGATTTGTCGCTTACGATATAATTCATTTCAGTGTTTACTATAAATTGGCGGAAAAGACTCGATAAGTTTCTTCTATAAATAATATAAATTAGGTAGCGCAACAGTCCATGAAAAATTAGGGCCTAGTGAATTACAACTCTCAACCATTTTTGTGTGCGAGTAATGTTGTCAGAGATGGAAGGAACCTACAGGCTAATTTGAGAAGGCACTTTTTCATGAAAAGAATTACTCTTGGAGGATTTGTCAATTCCTCGCAAGTGGCAGTACCCGTGAAAAAAGTTAGGTGGCATGGACAGGGATAAGTTTCTTCTATTCCATCCAAAATGTACAAGTCTTCTAATCACGAAATCATAAATCGATGCATATGGTTCTATAAAATAAAATATCTAACTAATTTTTTCCTTAAAAATAATCCACCTAATTCTCCTATGCTTCTAATCTCTCTTAATCTTGCACTGTTAAAAACTGTCTATGGTAAATTATAACTCATAAACCAATAAATTAATAGCCCTCAGTTTGACAAGATTTATGATCTGAATTTTCTAAAACTAAAACCATTTTCCAGGATTAAATCCTTAACGAAAAATAAAATCTGCCAAAAGATTTAGCACCCTCATATTATTGATAAGTAGTTTTAAGAAGATTATGTTTTTTTTTTAACAAAAGTATAAAAACAAATGCAATATGGTGGTAGATAGAGTCACCAATGAACCCAGACTGCATAATAACTTTAAACTTGTAAATCACCCTAAATTTTGACCTATACCTCTAGTACCAACTCTCAAACTCAACCTACCTATAACTAAACCTTACTGACCTACTTCAACTTCAACTACTGCCATATTTCCAAATTGTTTGCCAACATTTTCCACCTAATTTCTCATCTCAAAAAAAAAAGGAAATAAACCAAGAATGGAATGGGACACAAAAAAAAGAAAGGAAAACAAAAAGGTACACAAAAAGAAGAAAGAAAAAAAACCAGTGGTTGTCATAATAAAATCTGTTGTTGGCAACCCACTACAAATCCAATTTCATTTTATTAGAAGCGACCACTTTGTTATAATTAGAACTTCGTCACACCCCTTTTTCTAAATGAAATTCGTGCAAAAACAATTACCTTCCTTACATATGTATATGTACATATATTCCTACAAATATAACACAAAATACGTATACTGTATTCCGTCGTATACGTCGTATATGTTACGTACGTTCTCTTTTTACTCGGAAAATGGTAACTTTAGCAGAGCAAAAACAGAAAGCACCCCATATTGCTGTTGCCTTTACCGTCCGTTCCGTCATCATTGTAGTCGTCCTCGCAGTCGTCCTTATAGTCCTCGTCATCGTGTCCTCGTCCTCATCCACATCCTCATGCTCATCCTCATTGTATAGCCGTTCTCGTTGCTCTCAGCAGGATAACAAAAAATCCGATGTTTTTCTTCATCATTCTCATCTGCAAACACAGAAATAATCACATTGAGTAAAGAATCGCATCAGAGGAGAATATCTAAATGCCACAGGCTTTGAAATATTTCCGATAGATGTTATCGTTTGATTCTCTTTTATTTTTGTTGGTTTTGGTTCTTTATTTTTTTTCCTTCTTCTGAGCACACACTACCCCACTGTGTTAAGGATAATGGTGGTAGGTATGATGTCGGTATGCCTCGTCCTGAAGATGCCTTCATCTCTGCCTGCTTGCTTGTGGTGCATCTGTTCGGTTCTATTCTCTGACATGCAAAAGAAATAACAGATTCATTTTTGCTGATTGCTAGAAAAATACCAAAAAACAATGTGTCCAACCAGGATAACGCAGAAAGGATATTTCAATGAACCAACGAACGAACACCGGACCACCATACCACGGAAAAACAACAGTTTTCCATTTTTCTATTTTCTATTTTCAACTCTCCAAGGGGAACATCAACAACAACAAAAAAGAAAAACTGTGAATTTCAAAGAATTGAAACACCCCACGGCCAGCGGCGCTGTGCGAAGGACCCAACAACGAAAATTGTTTTCTCTGCCATTGTCACAGCGAAAAAAACACCGTGTATCCATTTTCTGGATTCAACGCAACGCCAACGTCCAAAGGCGGCATGCAAGCCATCCAAGCATTCAAATCTCTAACCAGGCGACGGAATCGCACTCCCCCCTTGTTGGTCCTTAGTGTCTTTAGTCTCCTAAAGTCAAGGAAATGCGATAAAATGTTTGCGAAGAGGCGTTAGGTGAGATGATAGAAATGTAGGCATCATATACAGCAAGGATATTCGACCATGTGGGGTTATATGGGCTACAGAAAAATAAAATACATATAGAAACCACCTTCATGTGTGGAATATCTATTTTACATAATTAGCTCAAAGTGACGCATGCGTCTCACCTTCATCCTTGACTGAGAGTATCACTGTGTCGCTGTCGTCGCTGTCGTTGTCGGTGTCGCTGTGGCTGTGGCTCCTGGTTGATGTGGCCAAAAGAGAAATGACAGAATGAGAGCTTGGAAAATGTCTACAAAAAGCCACTTTTCGACGAGAAAATATGCGGGTAGGGCAGCACTAGGAAGCTCCTTCTTCCTTTGAGAAAAAATAATACACACATTTTAACTTTCCCTGCTGTTGCTTCTTTTTCCTCAATTTGTGATTCCTTTTTTTTATTTTTTCTTCTTTCTTAAGGTGGTTTGCAGGAGCAGGGAAGGGTGTTTGTAGAAAAGAATGATTTTATGGGTCCTTTTTTCTGCACACAACCCTCTTTTGGTCCTCTGAGAAGGCTCACTCCACCTTTCCTTTACACAATGAACGGTAGATGACTAAAAATCCATCGACAACGGCTTAGGCTGAGGCTGAGGCTAGGGTAGGCTAGGGTAAGGTAGACAATGCGATTGAGATGTCGATTTAACCTCAAAGATTTGCTAGAGAGGGCGGTCTCCTTTTTGGCGGTGAAGTGCAACCACGAGATGCGGAAATCTTCCAAGGAAAAGTGGAAGAGTTTTAATGTTCTTTAAAAACCACACAATTGAGGCTGTTGGGTTGAGTTGAATTGAGTTGAGAATGAGTTGAGAATAAGTTTAGATGAGATGATGAAGGAAGTTTTGTTAGATTTGTTTCTTGTAACTTGAAGGCGACATTTTTTGTTGTTGTTGTTGTTGTAGGTAAATTTTAATTTTGTTGGTACAAATTTAAATGTCAAGTGGAATATGTATTACAGTGTGTTTGAAAAGTTGAGAAACAACATTTGTTTTGTATAGAAATTTAATTATATATTTTAAAATTAAAAAGATACCTAAGAACATTACACTACAGTCGATGCCGCTTATTTGTAATACAAAAATGAAGAAGGTTTTCGTAAATGTAATTGAACCTTATAGAACTTTGCTGCCCTTAATTGAATTTCATAGCATCAGTGAAACTTTACCTTTTTTATAATAAAAAATAATCAGTCTTATTTTTGGCATCTTGGTTCAAGCGATCATTAAAAAATTATATCAATGGACCCAAATGTTCCTGATTGAAATCAAGTTCCACCATAGGTTGGTTCTCACGTTAAAAACATAAAAACAAAAGGAACAAATCTTCAATAAAGTAAACGGTGGTTTTTTAAGAGCTTGAAAACTTAAAAAAAAAAAAAAACGCATCAAATTTGCAAAATCTCATCGATTCTTTATTTGAAACGTTAGATTGGTCCATGACATTTACTTTTTGAAGATAATTTCATTTAAATGTTGACCGCGGCTGCGTCTTAGGTGGTCCATTCGGAAAGTCCAATTTTGGGTAACTTTTTCGAGCATTTCGGCCGGAATAGCCCGAATTTCTTCGGAAATGTTGTCTTCCAAAGCTGGAATAGTTGCTGACTTATATGTGTAGACTTTAGAGGTGAGGTAGCCCCACAAAAAATAGTCTAAAGGCGTCAAATCGCATGATCTTGGTGGCCAACTTACCGGTCCATTCCTTGAGATGAATTGTTCTCCGAAGTTTTCCCTCAAAATGACCATAGAATCGCGAGCTGTGTGGCATGTAGCGCCATCTTGTTGAAACCACATGTCAACCAAGTTCAGTTCTTCCATTTTTGGCAACAAAAAGTTTGTTAGCATTCAACGATAGCGTTCGCCATTCACCGTAACGTTGCGTCCAACAGCATCTTTGAAAAAATACGGTCCAATGATTCCACCAGCGTACAAACCATACCAAACAGTGCATTTTTCGGGATGCATGGGCAGTTCTTGAACGGCTTCTGGTTGCTCTTCACTCCAAATGCGGCAATTTTGCTTATTTACGTAGCCATTCAACCGGAAATGAGCCCCATCGCTGAACAAAATTTGTCGATAAAAAAGCGGATTTCCTGCCAACTTTTCTAGGGCCCATTCACTGAAAATTCGACGTTGTGGCAGATCGTTCGGCTTCAGTTCTTGCACGAGCTGTATTTTATATGGTTTTACACCAAGATCTTTGCGTAAAATCTTCCATGTGGTCGAATAACACAAACCCAATTGCTGCGAACGGCGACGAATCGACATTTCACGGTCTTCAGCAACACTCTCAGAAACAGACGCAATATTCTCTTCTGTACGCACTGTACGCATTCGTGTGGTTGGTTTCCAATAAAGTAAACTGAGTGCGAAACTTGGTCCCAATCGCATTAATTGTTTGCTTACTTGGTCGATTATGTAGACCATAAATCGGACGTAAGGCGCGAAACACATTTCGAACCGAACACTGATTTTGGTAATAAAATTCAATGATTTGCAAGCGTTGCTCGTTAGTAAAATCTATTCATGATGAAATGTCAAAGCATACTGAGCATCTTTCTCTTTGACACCATGTCTGAAATCCCGCGTGATCTGTCAAATACTAATGCATGAAAATCCTAACCTCAAAAAAATCACCCTTTATTATGTTGATGCAAATTTAAATTTCAAGTGGAATATATATTACAGTGTGTTTGAAAAGTTGAGAAACAACATTTGTTTTGTATAGAAATTTAATTATATATTTTGAAATTAAAAAGATACCTAAGAACATTACAATACAGTCGATGCCGCTTATCTGTAACACAAAAATGAAGAAGGTTTTCGTACATGTACATAAATGAAACATATTCAACTTTGCAACCCTTAATTAAAATTCATAGCATCAGTGAAACTTTAACTACATTTAGGGTCATGATAGATTTAATTGGATTTCATAATTAGAAATAATCAGTGGAATTTTTTGACAGCTTGGTTAAAGCGATCATTGAAAATTTCTATTAATGATCCGAAATGTTCCTGATTGAAATCAAGTTCCACCATGGTTTGATTCTCACGTTAAAAACATAAAAAACAAAAGGAACAAATCTTCGATAAAGTATAATCAAACAGGAACTGATTATGATTTTAGGACGTTCATTATAGTAAAACAACTTTTCACTGACTACTCGAACAGCCTATGTGATGACTACATTCGGAAAATTTAATTAATCTTTAAAAATAATACTGATAGTTTTTGGAAATTTGTAAGTCGTAAGAAGAAAGCATGTGGGTAGCCTAACTTAATGATTGATTCGACATCAAATAGTAATAAGCCGAGAACAATTGCTTTTGTAGATTATAATACTATTAGTTTTCCTAACACATCTATCCTACAACTTGACGAATGTTTTAGTCCTGGTCCCGACGGTGTACCATCATCCATTGTGAAGAAATGTGCTGCGTATTTAGCACACCCGTTATGTGTTCTTTTTAACACGTCTTTAAGTAACTCGCAGTTCCCTTTTATCTGGAAGAGCTCCTTCATAATAGCAGTACACAAAAAAGGTCCTAAAAACGAAATAACGAACTACCGACCAATTCCTGAACTATCTGTGATACCTAAACTGTTTGAGTCAATCGTATGTAGCGTAATTTCTTGTCACTGTAGTTCAATTATTTGTGAAAACCAGCATGGTCATTTGTTTTGATGTTTTTGGAAAACGTGAACAAGTTGATTGTATCTTTACTGATTTCAGCAAGGCCTCTGATAAATTGTGTCATAAAAAATTACTTTTAAAACTATCACAGCAAGGTTTTGACAACTGTTTCACAAACTGGATTTCCTCATATTTGCAAGATAGACGTAATGAGTGTTCAAGTTCATTTGTTGAGAATTATGGTGTCCCCCAGGGTAGTCACCTTGGTCCTATTCTATTTGTTTTATTTATAAATGACTTGGTTTCGATCATACAAAATTCGTCTGTCCTAATATAGGCTGATGACATAAATTTAAAAAAAAAAATCAACTCTACACCTGACTGTCTTCTCTTGCAAGAAGACTTAATATTATTCAGGGAACTGTGCAATAATAATGTAAAACCACGCAAAAGAGTTCCAATCGACTTTAGTTATATGTATGATTCTTGTCCTTTTAATAGAGATTTGTATTTTCTGACTTGGGTGTTGTCTTAGGTCCTAAACATTCAATGAACATATTAACTTCATAGTTAAGAAAGGAAATAGAGTTCTGGGTTTTATTAAGAGATTTGACCGTGATTTCCGTCATCCATATGTTTTAAAATTACTTTTTGTTAGACCAGTCCTGAAATACATTATGGTCACCTTAATACGCCTTACACGTCTCAAGACGCGAAGCCATTCAGAAAAGATTTTTGCGTTTTTATTTACGATTCCTTCCTTGTTTGACAAATCATAGGATGTATTTGCAGTTTTGTTTTATTGTTGGAATAATAAACGGACAAATATCATAACCATCAGTTCTTGGTAGTTTAAGCTTTTTTAGTCGTTCTAGTATAAGACTCCAGAAACCATTGAATACTAATTTTAGCAGATCAAACTATGGTGTACATAGTCCCTTAAATCAATTAATTGAAATCTATCATAAATTTCACTCTTGCTTAATGCAAATGATAATATAAAAAGTATAAATTGCAAATTAATATTTTTCAACAGTCTAGTTTAAGTTGTTAGATTTTAAGTATATACTTAGAATTGTTAACGTTAGTATTTCAGGAATTATAAATAAATACAAAGAAAATGAAACGTCTTCAGAGAAACAATTGTGTTAGAATCATTTGAAATCAAGGATCAGCTAATCACTGAAACTGAAGCCATCATTGAATAGTGGCCGTATGTGAGCAATAACGCTCCGAAGGTTATTTTCCAAGGCGGCAATTGACTTCACATAACCCAAGACAAAAAATAGTCCAGCTTGCCATATGTCCACTATGCGAGATAATGCGATCACCAAATGTCCTTCAATGAATTTCTTGTTTCAATGCGTCAGGCGGACCACACTTTGGTTAGGAGTAAGTCTATTCATCATGAAATGGCAAATCAAACTAAGAATAAACCAAGTGATAGCTGTCAAAAAAAACCAACTCCGCAAAAAAGTATTGCCAAACTGAGAAATCTAGAAGTCTTTAACTTCATTTTGATATTTAATCGCTTTTTAATGTCGAACCTTGACATACACAAATGTGCTGTCCCGAATAGTATCCCCCTATTCTTCTGATAAATGTTCTTTAACAATGGCAAAACCATTGCGTAAGCCTTTCCATTGTTCTTACTCTACAAGTCTCTTTCCGATTGTATGGAATAAATCATTTGTCCATCCTGTTCCTAATAAAGGCGAATCCTCTTCTTCCTCCAAATATCGTCCAAAAGCTCTCACGTCCCTTCTCTCCAAGGTCATGCAAACGCTGATTATTTATCAGCTGAAGAAATATCTCGAAGAACGGAAGCTTCTTAATGACCGACAATATGGCTTTTGTAGCAATTGATCTCATAGTTTATCTCACCGAACATTCGAACAAATCTTTACATCATTTTGGAGAAAGTAAGATTATTACAATTGATATTTCAAAGGCATTTGATTAAGTTTTGCACCAAGCTCTCTTATCGAAAATGTGTGCATTTGGTATTGTTGAATCTCTTCTTCGTTGGATTAGAAATTTTCTTTCAATACAAGTTGTATTAGATGGTTTTAATTTCTAAATGCTGGTATCCGTTTTGTCTCCGACTCTCTTCCTTATATTCATAAATGATCTTTCGTCTACCACTTCTAATCCATTAAACTATTTTGCTGACGACAGTACCCTCAGGTTTTTGTATTCGTTTCGCGATTCACTTTCTTGCCCTTCGGTGTACTCAGAAAAGTTTAATTTAAGCATCTCATTCAACCTCCCTAATCATTGTAGCGTCTTCCAAGCGAAAATTCTAACGATTAAAAAAGTTCTCTTCTGGCTAAGAGAAAACGTGATATCAACTTCTGATAACCGCATCTTCTCTGACAGTCGTGCTGCTGATTGTCGATCTTCTCTTATGGAGATGGCGCAGCAATTTAACATTCACCTTCGTTGGGTGCCGGGCCACAGAGACATCACAGGAAATTAAAAAGCCGATGAACCGTCATACCTATTTCACCTGAAAGGGAGAAGATAGGCATACCGATACCTACATGTTAACTTCTGCTAAAAGAAACAGAAGAAGAGGAAACAATTCCCACCTTCTCTGCAAACTTCATCTTGGAGACTATTTTTTTGATAATCCCAGTGAACTAGCTAAAAAGGATATCAAATATCTTCTTCCCTTTATAAAAAGCTCAAAATGGTTTGACTAGTAAGAAATAATTCTCTAGATTCATGTGGTATCACAATGGGACTCTTCTTTTGGCCTACGTGTGTGGATTCTGAATTCGCAGGCACTTTAACCTAATCTAACCTTCGGATGTGAAACTTCAACGGCAACATATGATAAGCTTATTAAATTCTGATCCGACCTTTCAAAGCTTGAATAAAATTCTCTAATTTGAGCAGAGGTGCCCCAAAAATAAGTTTAAACCTCTTAGATAGAATTCAAAAAGGGGTTTTACAAATTTTAGAAGTTTACATCGCTAGAACAGCGTCGCAATGTTTCATGCCTTTCGTTGTTTTATTGATATTTTTACAAACAATTTTCAGTCGAATTAGTCAGTTGCATTCCACCCCTTAAACGATTCAGTCTTAATAATCGCATTTCCAGAAATTCTCATCAGTTTACCCTTGAGCTCAATTCTGGTCGTACTTTCAAGTATTGAGATTCTTTCTTAAATCGCACATCGAGAATGTGGAATACTTTGGCGAGATCTGTTTTCCCTCACATAATGATGTTCAGAACTTTAAAACCAATATGGGCCGATATCTAGTCTTAAATCCTTCCCTATTTTTCTAACGCTCGCACTGTGTTTGAATAAAAGCCCTTAAATTTATAAACATACACAAAAAATACAAAATTTCCAACGATGAAAACTAATGATTGTTCTACAATTGGCCCTTAAATAATGTGATTCCAAACCATTTGAATACAGAAATCAACTCGAGCAATAAAGTTAATACCTTTGAATTGTGTCATTTGAAACTATTGGAAAGATGAGAATTAAATAAAGCTTTTAAGGTTTAAAAATGTAGTAGATTAGTAGAAGTAGAATAGTGTTGAGAATTCTAGTATAAACATAAACGGTTTTCAAAAAGGACCAGACAAATGTTTGAAGTTGAATTGGGGTGTTCTCACACATACCGATTACTACGAATTGTTTTAGGGCCCCTGCAGACTGCAGACTTTTTATCTACCGATAGTTTAGTCAGGTTGGGCTGAAAGTGCGCATACCGAGCCAATTAAACAGTTTGGTTTATGATTAGGGCGCAGACTGTCTAACAGCTGGCCGACTATTCTCGAACTTACTAACTGTTGAAGCGGTCGCGCAATAAAAATATTGTCCAGAAAAATGATTGATCTCATCATACTCCGGATTAGGAAAATCAAGAAGAGATTCCGAGAGTATTGGTGCATCCCATTCTCAGTGATAGATTAGTTAGTAGAAAATTTTACACTATGCATTCCAAATTACTTGATTACCCGAAAAACAAAGGGTAATAATTGTAAATAGATAAATAAATAAAAATTCACATAAATGCTCAAATATTTTTATTTTAACGTTCCTACCTTTGTTTGTTTTTTCGTCGGCTCTAAGCCGATTCCAATCAAGAACAACTGATTCGCAAACTTCCTCCCTCAGTTTTTTCTTCACATTCGCATCGGAGTACTCTTTAAAACTTTTTTCTTTAAAGCGCAGGTCTTTTCTCGACTTCTTCAATCAACTTTTCCACGGAACTTTTTACAATAACCAATTGTGATTTGATATTCAAAATACACGCATAAGACGCCAAATCACAGAGCGGACTGAACTATCGGCCGACTAAACAATCGTCATGTATGCGTAGGCGTGTATGTGCCAATACTGATTAAACAGTCGGCCGATAGTTGGCCGACAGATTAGTTTGAATGTAATCTGGTAGTCCATCAAACTTTTATATCGACCGATACTGAATCGCTGTAGTGTGCACATATGCATTCATCTCTGATTGATACTGATTAAGAAGCCGACCAAATTATCAGCCGATAAAAAGTCTGCAGTCTGCGGGGGGCCTTACGAAACCTACGTTGTATTTCGTAGCGAAAGTGCAATTTTGCGAAAATAGCTATTTTTTAATTTTTATTTCTAAAATCGAATACAATTTCAAAACGTATGAATTACAAGTTCATTTATAAGATTGGAAAAGAAAAAAATGTCATTGAAATTATGTAGTTTTCCGCTTAAAGTGATCAAAAACATTTTCAAGTAGAATTAACCTTAGGAACGATGCACAGAGTTAGAACATTAGTTGTTTAACTCCATCAATACTTGGCTTTCGAATTTTTACACTTCTTGTCGTTTGATTTTTTGACAATATTAATATAAAAGGCTTTTAACCTTTCTAAAAATTCAGACAATTTATTTCAGATAACGGCAGTCTGATGTCATGGCTAGTTTTGATCTACTATTTTCTCATCCACTTTCTATCTTGCGGAGTAAGATCTTCTGCTATTTACCGAATGTATTATTTGCAACCCGCACCACTTACTCCTTTCCTGCAAAGATCGTCCAGACCACCTGGATTGCCTAGACCCGAAATCGCACCAATATTTCGGTGGCGTTTAGTTTTTTTTATCAGAGTTTCTGAGGGTTCTTGGGATAAGAGTTTTCTATCAACCTTTCATTCTTAAGCTATATTTTCGGAGGTATTCTTCCTAAGCCCCTGGTTGATAACTTGCCAAATTTTTTAGGTGTTGTTAAAGCCGGTAAGAGGTTAGCTTAAGGCATTTCGTGCCATTGAGGAGTGTGTTAAATATTAAAAAACTGTTTGTTTTTTAAAGCATCTTTTGTTGTCACTAATACCTAGAGAAATTATCTGAGCCCATAATGCATTTTTTTAGTCAATGTTAATGATTGAATTTGTACCACTCTATTTTTCATCAAAACGTAGTTCTTACTTGTCAAATGTCAAAAAATGACACCTTTAAAAGTGAAAGCCATCTTAATACCAGGTTGTTTATAATAGAACCTCTTTTTTGAACAACCCATTACTTGTGCAACTAAATTGTATCTCTGTTATTTAGTCCAACAACACCAAAACTTTGAGTCATAATAATTAAATTTGTCTACCAAAAATTTACAAACAAAACACAATAATTTGTTTACCCTGTAGCTTAACATAGTAATTTACATTTCAATTTTGATCAGTATCGCAATAGCACAAGAGTAGGAATGTAGACGGTATTCGAACCATATTTAAGCTTTTCCAACCAGAAAACAGGCTAAATTAAATAATTATTATATTCTCCCATCTAAGTTATCACATTAATTTCTCATAAAATTGCTTGAGCATGAAAAGAAATTATAGGTATAGGTCTCGAAATACCTTATGACCAAGCAGGAGGAACCATATTGGGTGTAATTATAAAATATCAATAAACTACCTAATTATACAACATCCTTATATATATTTCCTGTAAAGAAAAAAAAAGAACAAACTCATTTTCAAATTACCCAGATCTTATAACTTGAATATAGTCTAGGTATGGTACTAGCTAAAGGTATAGATAAAGATACATAAGTTAAAGGAGAAGGAAAACAAAATTTATATAGACTAGGCAGGAAGGAGGGTCTTACGCCTTCTATACTTTTTATATCGTTTACAAGAAAATGTCAAGAGAGATATTTGCATGGCTATTAATTTTTAATTAAAAACTTGAAAATCACTTCAGGATAAAGAAGAAGATAAGTTGTGTGTATCGTATCTAAAGGCCATAGAATATACAAACCAAGACCTATACCTACCTTATATCTTGGGCTTAGTGTGTAAGATAATAAAAACATCAATATTAAGTATCGGCCAGATATATGTTGAGAAGATATGATCAATGTTCATAGTGTCAGAGCAGATGCTTAACCATTTTGTGCTTTCAAGGTTTTCCTTTCTAATAGGGGAAGATTAAAATACTTACGATTAACTCATAAAGAAGATTGGATTGTACTCTGTCTTCAATAGTTTATGATTGACTTCAGGAATCGCTAATTTAATTAACATTCATTAATAGTCCAGTCCATGAACGAAACAAATAAACTTTACCGCAACAAAAATCCAACAGTTTTGAAACTTGGCACACTTACTAAGGGATGTCTGGTGATAACCCTAAGAAAGTCCCCAAGAATCCGATGTGAGCTCTAGCGGCAGTTAAGAGAAACATGATGTTTGTTTCAGTTTATCAAGTTTATCTCGAAAGCTATTTTTCGTATCAAAAAATAATCTTATTTATTGATACGACAAATAGTTTTCAAGATAAACCCAAAAAAACCGTATTTTTTCCTTCACTACAGTTATTTTATAAACTATAACAGATATAAAAAATCTTGTAAGCTTTTTTTTTATAACATTTAATGAGCTTTAATTTTGTGGAACAAAATTTTTTGATACGACAAATAGTTTTCGAGATAAACGTGAAAAACTGAAATAAACTCCATGTTTCTCTTAACTGTCGCTAGAGCTCTCATCACCAGACATCCCTCAGTAAGTGTGCCAAGTTTCAAATCTTTTGGATTTTTTTCGGGGTGAAAACCTTTATTAACTGTACTATAAGGTTGTGCCTGGATCAATAATCTTAAACTTAAATATTTTTTGGAAACCAAGCTTGATCTTAGAATCCGGTTTTTAGAAAAATATTAGCAAATAACAAACAGAAATTGACCAAGAACATCTCCCTGCGGAACTCCATATATACTTATTTCCTAAAAACTGCTATGATTTCCACTCTAGAGCCATTGCATCTTGTAACACTGCAATCCGTTATTTGTACTTATGATACTTATGAACTATATAGAAAGTATTGCATTCGTAAATATTTTCGAACCGAAGGTTTAAATCAAAACTTGAAAAAATGGTCTGTTTGAGGAGTTGTTTTCATTTTTCTTTCAACCAAAAATAACAGCAGTCCCCTTACAATTTTTTTAGTGAAAAATCAATTATTCGAATTTTCTGAAAAATGGCATTAGAGATTTCAGAAATTCAAGTGCAATGGTAAACTGATTTGAATTCCTAGAAGTTTGAGTATTACGGAAGAATTGTTTTATACATCGCTGCTTGTAAAAATATCGGTAGAAAAAGAAAAGGCATGAAGCATTGTGGCTGTTTTCGTATGATGTAAAATGTGTGGCTATAACGTGTGTTTTTTTTTATAGGGATAGAAATTTGAGTTGGCGTCACTGGCGGTCATTTTGTAAGATGTCAAGTGATTTTTTTTCATTTTGATGCCTCAGAAACGGTTTCAAATTGTGCAAATTCTATTTTGAAAATCAAAAACGTATCGTGCGAATTTTATTTAGGACCGTTTTAAAGCTGCTTGGTTATTTTTTGTGGTGATATGTGAAGTTACTAGTCTGATGTGGTCTGATTGACCACAATTAGGACAATTTTTACTACGTTATTGCCGATATTCGACCACAAATTTTTGAAAAATGTCATTGAAAATAGGACCTTAAGATTAGACTATGTCTTAGTGAGCCATTGCGTATTTAAATGTTAGTGCAAGAAAAAAGAAGTATAAATTGCATGTCAATGTTAATGAACGTAACTTCAGTATTGTTTGTCTGATCCTGAAAAAAGGAGACGCTCTAAACTGCACCAACTATAGAGGAATAAGCCTACTTAACATCGCATATAAAATCTTCTGTGCCGTAATATGTGAACGTTTATAGCCCATCGTCAACAACCTAATAGGTCCTTATCAGTGTGCTTTTAGTTTAGGAAAGTCCACAGTCAATCAAATTCACATTACGGCAGATTCTGGAAAAAAAAAACAAGTACACCAAATCGACACCCACCATTTTTTTTATCGATTTCAAGGCCGCATATGACAGGATCTACAGGGACCAGCTGTATAGAGCCATGTCTAGTTTGGGCATCCCTGCCTAACTCGTCCGTTTCTGCAGGATGATCATGGAGACTTCATAAAAAAGTAAATAAATTGGGTGGCGCAACAGTCCGTTTGAGAACTAGGCCCTAGTGACTGACAACTCTCAACCATTCCAGTGTGCGAGTACTGTTGTCAGGAATGGAAGGGACCTACAGTTTTAATCCGAATCCGAACGGCAAATTTGAGAAAGCACTTCTCATGACAAGAACTACTCTTGGAGAATTTGTCAATTCCTCGTGAAAAAAACTTTAGGTGGCATAGAAAAGGATCGAACCCAAGATCTCTCGCGTGACAGTCCAACGCACTAACCATCATGCCACGGGTACTATGGAGAATTCATGCTGCTCCATAAAGGTTGGAAACAATTTAACAGAACCTTTCGATGTCAAAAAAAGGTTTTAGACAAGGTGATGCGCTGTCATGCGGGTTTTTTTTTACATCGGGCTTGAAAAAATAGTGCAGAGCTCACACGTCAACACTAGAGGCACTATTTTTCAAAAGTCTGTCCAATTACTGGCATATGCTGATGACATTGACATAATCGGAAGAACTCAGCGTGATGTCAATGGGGCTTTTGTGAGTATTGAGGCAAAAATGGTTTTGAGGGCAAAACAAAGTACATGCTGTCGTCAAGAAAGGACTTAAAACACCGACGTCTTGGTCAATACGTTACCATCGACAGACGTAACTTTGAGGTAGTCAAGGACTTCGTCTACCTAGGCTCCCCTGTAAACGCAGAAAACAACACCAGCGCTGAAATCAAACGAAGAATAACTCTTGCAAATCGCTGTTTCTTTGGGCTAAGAAAGCAATTGAGTGGTAAAGTCCTCTCTCGAGGGACCAAAGTGTAGCTATATAAGACCCTCATCATCCTAGTCCTGCTAAACGGTGTAGAAGCATGGACGATGACAAAAGAGGATGAAAGTACCTTGGATCAGGTGGCGCGCATAAGTGGAAAGTGACCTCACCCAACTTGGAGCGCGAAACTGGAGACATCTAGCTAGGGACCGAGCTAGATGGAAAGTTTGTTGGGTGAGGCCCTAGTTCACACAGAAAAACAATTCTGTTAAGATCTGATTCTAATGAGCAACTGAGGGAACTGTCTTCAAGGAAACTGTTAAATAGATTAAAAGTTAAATAGACAATCTTTTTTTAGAATATAAGAAAAAGAGTAGGAGACAAAACGAAACCCTGTGGCATACCATTATTTATTTTGTGAGTTTTGTTCGACTGACAACAATCCTATACGACTTTTATTGGTTAGAAAGGTAATTTTTATCACAAGGGATAGATAGATTCTTTAGTACCAAAAGCAGGCATTTTCAAATAGGGCTTAGTGCCAAACTTCTCAAAAACTTTAAAAGTATCAAGTGAATTAATATTCTTTCGAATTTTTGAGAACGGAACAAATATTTGTCTTGTTATCAGGCCACTTCCTTAGTTTCAATAATTCAATATTTTATAATCTATTTTTCGTTTTTGACTTTCGACGGTGGCGTGCATGCTGTCTCCTTGATTAAGCAAATGGGTCGTTTGCAATAGTTTTCATTTTTAATTTCAAACATCATAAGTTTTCCAATTATTTTGTAAAAATATATGAACATAATTACTTAAGTGATTTTTCTAATATCAATTCACAAAGCAAACTACAAATCAGAACACAAGTTTTTCTTTTTTGATATGTCAAATATCATATATGGAATATCGTCATCATTATTTCTGTTTATTTAAAATCAAAGTTTTTCAATTTTTCTAAAATAATGCGTGTACACATTTGAAACACTTCTCATTTGTCATAATATTGTTGTTTGTTTTGAACAACAACAAAAAAAAAAACAACTATTTAATCATTTATGTTTATGGTTGTCTTTTTTTTTTAAATGAGGACTTGTCCTTGATTAAAAGAAAATCTCAATTTCCAAGGATATACATCACCATCAATCAAAGTGTGTACTGTGTGCAATCATAGAACAATGAATATGAATCAATGTTTATACACATCTAATATGTAATATGAATGAATACTTATAATGTAGGACATAACTTTTTTTTTGTTTGTATAGATTTTAGATATTACATAATATTGGTTTTCATCCTGTAGAGGTGACCTTTTGTAAAATAGAAAATATAATTTTTCAAAAAGGTATCTACATACATAATATTTTATTTAATATCAGGCTGTCATATGATTTATAATGAATTCTATTGAACAAAAAAAAACTCAGCAAATACGAAATGTCAAATTAAAATAAATGAAACCATAAATAATGTTTCCCATAAACAATTAATTAAAAATATAACAATTATTTAAATCGGACTCCTGAAAAAAAACTCAAAATGACAAATAATAAATCATCTTTATTATTTAAAGTTAATGTCAATCTGTTGTTGACAGTCAATATTATTTTTATTTTCAAACTAAGTTTAAAAAATAGGTCAAAAATAAAATTTAAGTTAGATGTAGGCCATATTTTTTTAAAGGTTTGTGTACATCATTCATTTATTCTGGAAGCTTAATGTTCAATAACAACAGAAAACAAAATTATTTCTGGTGCAGAAAAACAAAAGCATACTTTTATAAAGGATTGAGAAGTCTTGAACTGAACTATATTCAAATTTTTTTTTCTATCACATAAGCTTTTTTAAATATGCCATTCAAACATTATAAAGCCAACCAAAAACGGTTTTTTTTAAGGCAAAGTTTAAACATAAAGCAACCCTTAACAACAAATTGTATGACGGTTTTAGAAAACAGAAATTTTGTATCTTCCAGACACTGTTTAGGTCATTCTAGAATCGCAATTATTTCGTAATTTCTTATACGTTAAAAGATGACTTAGGAGACTTCATTTAGCTATACGTAAATACATACACTGCCACTCATCTGAATAGGTTCACAAATATTTTCACCACACTGTTGGCCTCTCATCATTTTATATTGCAATGACACATCTTTTTTATATATGTAATGAAAGAGCATCATTATATGCTTGTTTTGGGATAAAAAAATGTGTCTCAAAGCTTACCGTTAGTGTCTCACGGTAGTTAGACTAAATGTATTCATAAAAACAAGCATTTTTTGGCTCATCTGAATAGGTTCAACAGCAAAAATTGCAGTTTGTGTTCAGTTGCGTGTTAATAGTGATCGAAATTTTATCTGTCAATAAAGTTAGTGTGTTTTTCATATTAACGGTAAAAAGGCTCGCGGAAAATCTGTAAGCCAGGAAGAAAAAGGCAAAATAAAAGCATTTCGGCAATCAGGCCTAAGCCAACTACTTATAGCGAAGAAATTCAAAAGAATTCAAAATTTGGTAGGCAGTTACTTGCGATATATGCAATATTATGGACAAAACATGAAAGGAAGAACTTATACGGCCTTATCATTGGCTGATAGACGTGCTATTATCAGAACAGCTTCTAATTCTTGTGATTCCGCGTCAAAAAGAAAAATAAAAAACAGCGTCACTTGCACTTTGGCTACGGTAAAACGCGTTATTAAAAGTACTTCTCATTTGAAAAGAAAAAAATCAGAAAAAAACCAACACTTAACGAATCTAGGAAAAAAATCGTCTCCAATTCCGTAAGGAATTCATGCCGTGGAAGTCAGAGTGGAAACAGTGATTTTTTCAGATGAGAAAAAGCTAATTTTAGAGGGTCCTGACGGCTATAATTATTACTTTTATGCTCTTCGAAAATGGGAGGTTTATTTAAGTCGACGGCATAGCTGTGAAGGCAGTGTAACGGTGTGGGGAGCTAAATTCTTCTACGGAGCCTTAAAGCTTCCAATTTGTCACATCGAAAATGAATGCGAATTCTTATAAAGGTGTGTTAGAAAAGATCTTGTCACACATTTCTGATCTCTTTGGACCAATATCGTGGACATTCAAACATGATAATGCCCCTACCCACACAGCGAGGGCAGTAAGGTAGTGGATAGAGAGCCAAAATGTGGAGATGCTGGTGTGGCCCCATGCTCCCCTGACCTTAATATAATAAAGAATGTGTGGGGACTTCTCTTAGGTAAAATGTAAGAGTCAGGGAGGGAGTTCAAAGACAAAAAGTCATTAATCGCAGCCATTAAAAAAGCCTGGTCAGAAATTTCGCTTCAATACAAAATCGTATAATTCCTTTCCGAATGGAATTTACGATAATTTATATTAAAAAAAAGTGGCAACACTCATTATTAACTATTGTTAAAAAATCATACAACACAAAGGGGTATAATGGTTCATGGAGTTCAAATAATTTGTATTGTTTTATTGCATTTCATCCGTTGAGCCTATTCAGATGAGCCAAAAAAATGCTTGTTTTTATGATTACATTTAGTCTAGCTATCGTGGGAGACTAACGGTAAGCTTTGAGACACATTTTTGTCTCCCAAAACAAGCATATAATGATGCTCTTTCATTACATATGTAAAAAAGATGTGTCATTGCAAAACATATGAAGGGAGGCCATCAGTGTGGTGAAAATATTTGTGAACCTATTCAGATGAGCGGCAGTGTATGTATGTGCTCAAACGGAGAAATTTTCGTTTTCAACATTATTTTCAAATTTGTTTAATATATGTTTTCCAAAAACTTGATGTTATAACCTACGACTACGAATTCGTAATAAGATCAAAAATTGCTTTTAATCCTTTATGTGCTTTTCTGTTAGAAACCTTTTCTTAAGTATGAATACCACATTCGTTTATTGGTTTATTTAATTATAATTCGTTAAATACTAACGTTAACAATTCTTAATATACATATACTTAAAATCTAAAAACTTAAACTAGACTGTTGAAACATTTTAATTTTCGATAAAAGTTAAAGTAGAATCTTACTACGTATGGGTTTTGGATATTTATACGAGTCTCGAATGGATCTTATGTGATTTCGTTCTCAAATGTTGGTACGATTGATATTGCATTCGTATCTCGATGGCTGTGTTCGTCAAGTAGTTTTGCATTTGAAATCATGTGTTTTCCATTGGGGAAAAAAATCAATCTGTTACTGTTGATATTATTTAGTTTTGTTGATGGAAATGGACTAACTGGGCTTATTTTGCAAGAATAGAAAAGAATATTAAGTTTTGCTACGTTTCCACTAAAGGTTTTTCTCAGTTAAGATTAAATAAATCTTTTTGGTGTTTCCACTGCACAAGAACATTTAAAAACGATTAAGTTTGACAGCACTTTTTAAAATGCGAATGGTGTTTCGATGTTTCTTATGAAGTGCAAGTGAGATAGTTTGATTCGTGTTAAACAATGAAGACATGAATAGTTCAGCAACATAGAATATGCTTTCTATTTCATGTGCAATTTTTTTTTAATTTTGTTTAAACAAAACTATATTTTTTTACACAAACCTGCAAATAAACAGACCATAATGCATTATCTGTAAAATTAACTCCTCCATACAGGTTTTTCTTCACAAATTTTAACTCGACTCCAACTCCCAATGGGAGTCAAATGAAGCTTATTTCAACTCGATTCAGGTATATAAAGAATTGAGACGAGCTTCAAGCTCGCTTTAATGCCACATGTTAATGTAGTAGTCTACGAACAAACCCCGTTTTTGAAGTTTTGATTTTATGTCTAAGCTTATGTCTAATCTCAATTTTCAGATATTTTCTTACAATTTCTTTTTGAAAATTGTCCATTCTATTAGTTTTAGTTAGTTTTTTTGCTAAGTTAATTTTAACTTTTGATTTTCACAAAACTGTCTTCTATTTGTGTGTTTTTTTTTTATTATTCTGACAGATCTTCTTTCAGTTGTACCAATTTTTAAATACAAAAATCTGGCTACTGCCGATGCGTTTTCTTGGTAATTTTCTGCTATACTATTTATAGAATGTCAAAAACACGGGTAATGAAGATTTATTGAATAAAATTAATTTCATGAATGTATATAGCCTCAAAACGCCTAATTTTTTCAACTATAAAATGCTGAATTTCAAATACTTGACGTAATAGATAAAACCATGAAGACTTGATGTATAATTTGATTGTGACTTGTTTCTCTATATAATTAATAGTTGTTTTATAGGTTATTATTTTTACTATTTAATTATAACATTCTTAGAAATACAAATATTATATGTTATTATTACCACAATAAACCTTTTAATGACTTTTTAATGGTTTTAATTTAAAACAATTATTAAGAATGTTTAAATTAATCTTCGCTTTTTGAATGAAAAATTTGTCACTAATTACAAATGGTCGTTAAGTGCAGTGATGATTATTATGTAAAGTCGATAAAGTTATTTTTCATTATCAATCGAAAAATAAAATAGACAAATAATCAATAAGTTATTCAAAACAAACTTAACTATAAACATAATTACCTTGATGTACGTCACAAAATTGTAACGATAAAGTTTTTCTTTTTTCATAAGAAAAAATAAAAATGAAAAGCAAAACTTTGTAATTATAAAATCAAATTGTTTACGATATTAAAATTCATAGTCGAAGTTCCAACTAATTTAATTCAATACAATTATTTTACATGTAAAAATTGAGACCAATCGTTCTATTCAAACGCTTTTTGTAAAAAAACTATCTTAATAAACAATTAAAAAATAATATACAGTAAATAATAAATGAAATAAATAAATAAATAATAAATATTTATAAAACAGAATTGTAACTAAGGCTGTAATTTTTGTTTCAATCCGTTGTTGGTGTTGAAAGAATGATTTCATCTGGAAAAAAATAATAAATTATTTAATTTTTTTCAAATGTATATACATAATTCGTTGTTCTTGTTTTTAAGGTTGTTTTTTAAACGTGTGGCTTTCAATTTAATAATATTTGTTCGGTCTTTTTTGACAGCTGCTGTCACTTGATTTATGCTAAGTTTAATTTGCCAATGGTTCAAGCAATAACATCAATTATATGCATTCTATTTCTTCTTGAAAACTTCAAATCTAACAAAAACACTCTTAGAAAAGTGAATTAATTTGATTTTGGAACTTTGTATTTAAAAAAATTAGTTAATATTTCAGTTCTTTTTTGTAAATATCAATTAAAAAGAATAAATCTTTGGCATTAGGTAAAACAGTCTTAACTCAAAAAATTAAATTTTAGGTGTAATGCCGTTTTTTAGATTTATCTGTTTTATACTAACAACTTAAGTCTAGAACAACTGCTAATATATCGTATTATTTTAGTCATCTGCCAAGGAGACAGAAAAATTCAATTTGTATTGACATTAACGTCTTAAGTTCGTTGAGTCTGTGTGACCAGTTTTTAACTTAAGTCCTTTATGCCTAACGCAAAAACAAATTATCCATGGTGTGAAATTTGTTATAAAAAAAATATTAAAAGAAAATACTTTATATTCCTCTTTGTTGAGTCTTATGCCTGTTAGGTTAGGTTAGGTTATAGTGGCTGTCCAAGATGGAACGGACACACTTAGGCCAGTTTAATGGCCCATTGTGATACCACATGAATCTTGAGGCTTCCTCCTAAGCTCAATGGAACCAGTTAGAGTCTCTTACGAAACGTGAGAGGCTGATTATCCCGATATGATTTAGATCGTTTAGATCGTTAAAGAAGAATTCTCCTAGGTAATTCTTGCGTTTTCGAGCTAGAGCAGGGCATGTGCAGAGAAGATGAAGAACCGTTTCTTCCTCTTCCTCGTCCATACAGCTTCTGCAAAAGTCATTTGAGAACACGCCTAGTCTCATGGCGTGCTTTCCTATTAGACAGTGTCCGGTTATGACACCTATTATCGAGCTTATATGCGATCTGCTTAGAGAGAGCAAGCACCTTGAACGTTTTATATCCAGTGTTGGCCAGATGTTTTTTGTGGCTTGACACGTGGTGATGTTGGTCCACCTGGTGCCTGCCCTCCTCACAGCGTCTTGCATTAGTAGCAGTTTACAAGTAGCGATTGGTATGCCAGTACTTGCCAAACGTGGTAGGATGGGTTGTACTGTACCGTTCCTGGCGAGTTCATCTGCCTTACAGTTACCTGGAATGTCTCTATGGCCCGGCACCCAGCAAAGGTGAATATTAAACTGTTGCGCCATCTCCATTAGAGATGATCGACAGTTATGGACTGTTATAGAGTTTGTAGAGACTGAGTCCAGAGATTTGATAGCGGCCTGGCTGTCGGAGAAAATACGGATATCAGATGTTGATATCACGTTTTCTTTGAGCCAAGACAAGACTTCCTTAATCGCCAAAAGTTCCGCCTGGAACACGCTACAATGATTGGGAAGGCGGAATGAGAGACTTAATTTCAGTCGTTCAGAGTACACACCACCACCAACCCCTTCTTTGGTCTTTGAGCCATCTGTGTAAAAGTGGATTGACTCATCCTCTAAGAATGTCCTATCCTCCCAAAAAGATCTGGTAGGTATAGAAATCTGGAAATTTCTATCGAATTGTAGTTGGGGGATGGTGTAGTCTGTGTGCTTTGGAATTGATTCTAAGTACCTTAGAATTACGGAGTGGCCAATGTTGTTGTTAGTCCACTGCGACGAAGCATTGAGGCGGATAGCAGAGCTTGCAGCTATTTGTTTACTAAATATGTCAAGAGGTGTAAGGTAGAGCAAGGTGTCCAGTGCCGCAGACGGGGTCGTGCGAAGCGATCCGCTTATACATAGGCAGGCTGAACGTTGAACTTTATTCAACTTATCCCTGTTTATACCTTTCTCTAAAGCAGTCCACCATACTGCCACACCGTACGTTAAAATCGGTCTGATTACCGATGTGTATAGCCAATGCGTGATTCTGGGTTGTAAACCCCATTTATTACCAATAGCTTTTTTGCAAGAAAAGAGAGCTACAGTAGCTTTTTTGACTCTTTCCTGTATGTTGCGTTTCCAATTTAGTTTTTTGTCTAAGACAAGACCTAGGTATTTGGCCTCGTCTGAGAATTTTAATTGGATTCCTTTAATGTAAGGAGGGTTGACAAATGGAATTTTGTATCTCCTCGAAAATAAGACCAGATCGGTTTTGTGTGGGTTAACACCCAGTCCACACCGATCAGCCCAGAGTATTAGTCTGTCCAAGGCATTTTGTAAGAGTTCTTTTAGGATATTAAGATGCTTTCCTGAAACTGCTATAGCAACGTCGTCCGCATAGGCTATCACTCTGAAACCCTCCGCATCCAGACTAGTTAGGATTTCATTCACAACTAGGTTCCAGAGGAGAGGGGATAGAACACCACCTTGCGGTGTCCCTCTACTAACGAATCGTCTACTAGAAGAGTTGCCCAGTTTTGAATTAATTATTCTGCTAGTAAGCATTAAATGAATTAACTCCCGAATCGAACTCTCTACATTTAGAGATGTCAGTGCAGAAGTGATTGCAGATGTGTCCACGTTGTTAAAGGCACCTTCGATGTCAAGGAAAGCAACCATAGTGAACTCTTTATGATGGAGGGAATATTCGATGGTGCGTACTAAAGTGTGTAACGCTGTTTCCACCGATTTACCCTTACAGTAGGCATGTTGAGACGAAGACAGAAGTCTTGTATCGATACGTGCCCTTAAATGGATATCGATCAATCTTTCCAGGGTCTTAAGAAGGAATGATGATAGACTTATAGGTCGTAAATCTTTAGGATTAACTTGGGAGCATTTACCTGCTTATGCCTGTGGTCACAAATCATTTTTCAAATATAAAAATTGCATAGATTCGAATGCAAATTTTGAGATATTTCTTCAACCAAGGAGAAATAGTCTTAATCTTATCACTTTTCTTTTCATTATACACTTAAGTAGTATAATCTATTATACCTAATAGATTGTATTTCGTAGATATTGAAAATAAATGAACGGTAACTGTGGCGTATACTTGTTGTAAATAGATTACCATGGTTTTTGTTTAGTGTTATTTTAATCCAACATTTCAGAAATAGTACTTTAAAAAATTATATTGGGCTGTAATGTTCTTCTTATGTTTTGAGTTTTCATTCTTTAAAATCGGATAGAAAATGTTGAAGATACGACACAATATTTTAATTCATTTCGAGGGTGAATTCAGTACACAATTATTTATTTATTTTCTTATGCACGGGATGTCTTAAGATTTCTTAGCTTCTTATGAAATTGTATTGTCAAATTGAAAATATTTACATTTCACTACGTTTTAAGGTCCCAAGAATTTAAATATATCGTTTTTGTCTGCACGTTCGAAATACTTTGTGGTAAAGTATCCACATTCTTGACGTGCGGCTGAAAAGGATATTTAATACTTGATAGTATTTCGGAAATTCAAGCGCAAGGGTAAACTGATTTGCTTTCCTAGAAGTCGAGTATTACGGCGGAATTGTTTGACACAACGCTGCTTGTAAAAATATCAATAGAACAACAATCCTAAAAAATACTACATAAAATTAGTAATCTTTGATTTTCGATTCGAACAACTTGAGAAATACTAACATCAAATCTGTTTGTGTGTACAAGATATTGTATATCATCATTTTGTAAACCTTTTTTGAAAACTACATTCGACAGTTTTTTTTATTCAAGTAATTTCAAACCAAAATAAAACACAATGTTCTTTAAAAACCTGGAATGCTTTAATTCATACTTTTCTCTTTATTTGTTTTAGTTATAAATGTTTCAGTAACTTCGATTAAGGGTCCTTAAAACTAAACTTTAATCGATGCCAAAATCTTCATCAATTCCGTTTCGAAAACTAAGATCAACAATAAATTGTAATTTAGCCAAACAATCGTCCCGAAATGCATAACTGTTTATGTTTTTTTAACTTCCCATAGGAAGTTATTGTAATGGGTCCGATTTGTCAAATTGAAAATTTTGACATTTCTCGACGTTTCAAGGTCCCTAGAGTCGAAATAAAAGATTTTTAGAAAGATGTTTGTGCGTGTGTGTGTACGTACGTTCGTACACGACGTTTTTTCGTCCTCCATAGCTAAAGAACCAGAAGAGATATCAACTTCAAATAAATTTTGTTATACAGATAATAAGGCAGAAAGATGCAGAAAGGGCTCTCAAGAAAATTGCGTGGGTGGTTTTTTTTACCATAGCAGTTTTAAAAAAAGGTGAAAATTTTGGTTAACCCTAAATATCTTACGAACCAAAAACGCTAGAGACTTGAATTAAATTTTATATAATATATTGTAACGTGATACCAAACAGACATATTTTTTGAAAAAAATCAATATAACGGTTTTTTTAATAAATCAATAAAACTGAAAAAAAAAATTTGTCACCTCCAAAATTTTACGATTGAAATATGATTTCATCTCTAAACCAATTTTGTGCAACGAAGAATAATGTTTTTGGCATCTGATAAAATTTTGAGAAAAATCGAATTGACAGTTTTTGCACAAAAAATTAAAAACATACATGAAAAAATTAACAAAATTTGGTAAAAATCTACTTTCGATTCAAATAGCTTTTTAAAAATTAAAAATATTGGCTTTAAACTTATTTTATTTCACAGAAAATATTGTTTTCGATATTCAGTAATTTTTATATAAAAATCCAAAAGTGCGTTTCTTCATAAAAAATAGTACGCAAATTTGGTAAAAATTGATACGAGTAAATATAGACAAACTTTTAAGCAAGACAAATCTACAGACTGGATGGGAAGTTATCAGTTTGGGTCGCATCCCAACCTCTTTTTTAATTTATTTTGTAGCCAAATTCAAATACTCATCAGTTGAAACACAAAATTAGAAAACATCAGATGCATACAAAATTGAATAGAATTTAATTCGTTCAAAAGTAATTTTTCAAAGAAATGTCTGTATGATTTAAAATAATAATGATAACTTAATTAAAGAAAACAATTACGTTAAAATTACAATTACAAAACAAAAAACTCAATCCCAAAACGCCATTTCATGTTAAAAATTAAAAAAGAGCAATTTCTGAACAAAATCCAAGAAAAATAAATCTAATATTGTAAAAAAATGGTATCTTTTTTAAAACTACAAAAAATCCTTCTTCAATTTTAAATTTTGTCTGAAAATAAAAATATTCAACTATTCGTTTCAATATAACAAAATTAGGTTTTTGAGAACAACTTAAGATTTTCGAGGTCTATTAAAGTTTTGAAGTACCATAAATGCATCTACTCTGTCATAGTTTCAACCTCTGAGAGGTCACTACTAAAGAATATTTTCATTTTAGCCAATGTATAAGGTTTGAAAATTTAAGAAATTTTGATCTTTATCACTACGATTTTAAAATTTCAACTTCTCCAAAGTAAATACTGAGTAATTTCTTATAAATTCAAAACAAAAGTCAAGAAGAAAGAATCTATTCCAAAGCATAACGAAGATATCCTTTAAAATCTATCTAATGGTTCTGGGTGTACTTTTGTTACATTTGAATTACATACAAGATACAAAAAAATAATAATTTCTTTGCACCTCAGGTAAGGAAACTTTCAAATGAAGTTATCTCTTGTTTTGCACATTTAAATACCTACTGATGGAGTACACCTCAGATAACACTTTTGTGAAATATCTTCCTGCTTTTCCAAACTTTAAAGCAGGTCCTTATCTTAACCATATACTTGTCTGTCAAATAAACCATACAACTTTTCTATTTATTTCTCCTTTTTTTTTTCCCAAAAACTCAACCAATTTTTCTTCTTTTCACTCACATGATGCAAAAGTTGAACATTAAACTTTTCTCCTACTACAATACAGAAGCAGTAACATGAGCTTTTTAAAATATATCTACGTCTTGAGTACATGTACAGATATTATGTGTGTAATATAGAGAATTTTTTGAGCATCTACATCAACCAACAACAGCTAAAAATATGGAAACTTTTTCAAACAAAAAAAAAACATACATAGTTTTGACAAAACGTTAACGCTATCCTTCATAAAATAGTTGATTTTGACAAATATCCTTAGCGATTTCTTTCCACGCTCAACTATTTGACTAATGTGAATAATGTGATCGGAATGCAGAGTTCTTTCATGATATAAAAGAATCCTTTATTTGTCCTTACAAAATGCAAAATTTGTCACGACCACAAGTTGTGTCGTGAGTTAATAATAAGCTGCAGATGTTGAATAAAAAAAAAACTCCAACCCACCCCAAAAATAACCATCTGAAAACTCAACCTCAACCCCCGTTTTTCCAAAACCATGAATCCTGAATCGTAGCAGTGATATACATAGAGGTTGTCCTTTCTTCTCTGAATGATCTATGACTCGCGAACCAGAGCCAACAACGCCAGTACCAGCGAAAATGATTGCGTGACACAACCGCTGAAAATTGCACCGTGTGTACCTACCTACTGTGAAGTTCGTGCTTGGCAAAATAGTAGCCCTAGCCCTAGCCCGGACCGAGCCCGAACCCCCAAAAACTCAAACCCTGAACGGAAGTTCAAGTGGCACATGAGTACTTCTTTGCCTAATTATACGTTCGGCAACAGTCGTATATTTCATTTCACTTTGACCATTTACACTCGAATTGGCTTTGCAGGACCTTTTATTCTCGTCCTCGTTTTCGTCCTCGTCGTCGTTGTCGTTTTCGTTGGTTGGTTTGTTTTGTGAGGATATAGAAAATCTGGTGGAACAACGGTGCGGCGGCGGCGGTGTGGCAGTGTGTTGGCAGAGTTGGTCGTTTGAAAACAGCTCAGAATGCCGGACACTGGCAATAGTTTTCGTCGTTGTCGCCAACAGTCTTTTCCATCTAAGCGATCAGGTTCATACAATTTAATGGATGAAAAATGTAAAAACATACCCGTTGTCGGTTTTCCCTGCCACTGTCGTTTTCGTCCTTAAGAGTTGTCGTTGTTGTTTTTGTAGTTGTTGGTTTTGAAAAAGAAGCTTTAGTAGCAAATAAAACACAAGTAAATAACCTTAAATGAGCGAGAAAAGAATTGGCAACAAAATCGTTTTGTTTCTCTTCTTTTCCGGAAAAAAGTTTCGTCCTTTTTCTTAGGATAATAACTAAGTCTAAATACAACTACATACAACCATCATGTAAACAAACATAGGACAAAGCTTCAGTTAAAGTCAGAGTCAGAGGCACAGTCCTCTTGACAAATCATTAGTGACATTAAAATGAATTTATACTATGTACATATTTTATGTTGCCATAATTCTATTTGAATTTTTATATGAATCACTCGAAGAAGAATACAAAATATTATAGCACTCTATTTTATTGGGGGTAAAGTTAAAGTGTTTAAATGGACGCCACGCCGAGCCGCGTCGGATTCATTTAAATATCATTTCATTTTATACCATAACGCGCCTTAAAACGAGCAATTTTATAGGAAAACGAGTTAAGTCTTAAGTGGAGAGAGCACTGGTTTATTTTTATGGCATATTGTCAGCTATACCTAAAAACATATGTATACTATGCCACTTTATTGGTGAGACTTTTTTTTTTGTTGAGTTGAAAATCGATTTATATTTTGTATTGTTAGTGAGAAAACACGAAGAACAATATAAATAAAAAGGAAACCGAATACAAAGTGGTTTTGATACTATAAATAAGGCTAATTAAACATTAGTGACACATATCGTGAATTAACATTGAATTAGGTAGGTACTCACATTTTTGATTAGCACGAAATATTAAGCGATAATAATTTATAGATTTAATTACCTTATATCAGAAGATAACAAAAGAAAATGTGACAGGAAATTTGTTTGAGTTAATTTTATGGCAGGTTTTCTTCTGTCAAACGGAAGGTGTCAAACTATGTGAGTTATGTCCAAATTCAGTTTGTTAAGTATTGAAAGCACACCCTTACAAACTTTTGATTAATTATTAGGTCTGAATTTATAAATCAGTTCACAATATTGATTTATTGTTATTGAAAACGAATAGAGTTGTTTTCAAAGGTTTGTTTGAGTTAAGAATGGAACACATTTTGACTGATGTCAGTCAGTCATAGTGTGTATAGCCTTATGCTTCATTTTCGTGATGAAATTGCAGAAATATAACATACAACTCAGATTTTTTTTTAATGGCATACTCACATGAATTCATTTAATGACATTCTTAGAATATTGGTATTGAGCCAGGAAATAATGAGCATGCCTTTCACAAGCAATTCTTATTCAAAAATATCAAAATTTAAAGTCAGTTTTAAAAATGCTGATAGATTACAGACCATATTCAAGATGATTAAAAATGATAAGGGAAGTGACGCTATTTAGTAAAGCATTTTTAAGAAGACTGTAACTAGTAATACAAATTTAAAAATTAATGAAAAAAACTAGCTCCAATAATTTTACGTTCAAAATAAGATTGTAAGGGGTTTCGAGCTTTAATTCACTCAGAAATTTGATTTAAATGTCACAAAAGTTGTTATTATCTAAACGCTATTTTAATTTATCTTTTTAAATCAAACTTTCGAACAACTCTAAACACGAAACTTCTTTAAATCTAGTTTCAATTTAAAACTAGTTTCGGGAAAATTCAATTGAAGAAAGAAGTTTGCTGCTTGAAGTTATAATTAAGAATATTTTATTTGACACGAATTTAATTTTACTTTCAAAATCAAATGGGGTGGCGCAACAGTCCGTTGTGAACCAGGGCCTAGTGACTTACAACTCTAAACCATTCCTGTGTGCGAGTACTGTTGTCAGGAATGGAAGGGACCTATAATTTTATGCCGAATGCGAACGGCTAGTTTGAGAAAGCACTTTTTCATGACAAGAATTACTCTTGAAGGATTTGTCAATTCCTCGCAAGAGGCAGTACCCGCGAATTTTTTTTTTTTTTTTTTAATTTTAATTTTACTTTACAAAATACAAAACCATTCGAACGGACTTTGAAAAAATTAAAAAAGTGTTTATATCAATACATACAGGGTGACATTTTCAGGTTTAAATGGTGATGTTTGGACTTGTTTACGCAATGAGAGCTTCAAAGTTTTCATGCTGCAACATGGCGTAAAATCTAATTCCACTTCTGAAAGGTAGGATTTCAATATTTTCACATTCAAAGTTTTGAGTTTTTAGTATCATGAAATAAAAACAAGGAGGCCACTCTAAATACACTAGTTTTTTTGAAAAACGCGTCCTAAGAACTTGCTCTGCAAAAACATGATGTTAGCAGTTCAGCGAGATGTCCCGTCTTGTTGCAAATAAACGTGTTTAATGCCTTATTTTTTGAATGCAAAAAGTGCGACAGTAACCAGCGGTTTCGAGTGCCGTTATTGGTCTCTCCAACTTTAGGTTATCTTCAACAATTTTTTTTAACCCTACAACAACTTTTTGTGAGCTCATCGGACGTTGTCGAAATTGAACTTGGTAAACTGCTTTACGTACATTTTCAAAAAAATTCTACACCAACGAAATTATACAATTGTTCTAAAGTTTAACGCTACGATTTTAAAGTATTCTGTTGGTCAAAAACACTATAAGCCCTAGTAAGTATTACCCTCCAAACCCCCTTTTGAATAAACTCCCGAGTTTTTCACACATCCATATGTAGAAGGAACTCCTTAATCAGCTGATTTAACTTGCTTGTAGAAAAAACAAGATGGCTACCAATATATAGAGTGATTTTGCTTTCCATGTGTATCGGCACCGAATGACGTTTCAGAGTTGTGTTTATGTGTCAAAATTGGCCGAAAAAATTGCAGGCTATTCAATGTCGAAAAATAGAACAGAATCCTATGCTATTTTCAAGAAATATAATTTTTCTGCTAGGTCTTAATTTGAAGATGATCAGGTAATTAAAATATTTATATATTTTTTTATATGAGAAATTAATGCTCTTTAAAAATATTGTTTTAAGAAATTGTCTTGAACTTGAAGATGCTGAAACAAATTGGTGCAACATTTAAGGCAAATTTTTGTTAAAGGTGCAAAATTTTTTTAGCTGACCATTTTCTTAAAAATGTATTAGACGTTCCAAAAATTAATTTTTTTATAATAAAGTGCACCCTGAACATTTTGAAAGTGTGAGATTTCATGAAAAGAAACAAACCTTAATCTAGAGAACGCACCTATTCATTTTATGTGTCAGAAATCATATAGATTTAGCAAATTTCTGAAAGCAGATTCAACTAAGGCGTTTTATAAAACTAAAAATAATAGTTGTCTCCATATAATTTTGTTTGGTCAAAAATCGAAAATTCGAATTTTCCTAAAAACGAAACAATATATTTTTATGAAATTTCAATCAAAAAATGTCTTAATTTGAAAAAAAACTGGTTTTTTAAAAACACTATACAAGAGATTAATGCAGACACTACAAAAGCTGCACAAAACACTTTAGTAATAAAAAAATGTCTTAAAAATAAAGGAGTCAAAAAAAAATACTCGTGGTTTTTAGCTCAGAATTGTATTTGTCAATTTACTTAATATTTAGCTATTAAATTAATGTTCTAAAATGTTAATCTTTTACAAGTTCTAATTTCATTTTATTGTAAACTCTTAATCTGAACACTTCTAAACAGTGATAGTTCGAAAAAACTAATCAAACAAAACTATAAATCAGGGGAACTCAACTTTTATTTTGATTTGTCAGAAAGACGGTCAGAAGTCATAAATTAAGATTAAGGGGTCGGTTTTAGCTATCAGTGAAATTCATCAGTAAAATTTGAAACAGGAGGAATTTGAAATGTTTTACTGATGAGCGTTTATAGCGATCTAAATGCATTGTTTCTTTTTGAAAACAAATACTTGAATATTGGATTCATCTTATTGCATCAATATTTTGCTAGAAAAAAATCTGTAACATGTTCAAAAACTAAAAACAACAAATTTTATTGATGGATTTTACTGATAGCTATAATCGTTCCATTAGTAGATTATTTTTTTCTATTTTAACTTTCGAAAAAAAAAACCAAAAGACAGCGAGTTGTTAAAGTCGTTTAAAATTGACCAAATTATCTTTCAAGCTTATGAATACTTAAATGGCTTTGACATTTTGCTCCAATGATTTTTTTTAAAATGACAATAATTAATTTTATTTTTCTGTGCACTTATGTTTTTCCATATCATCAAATTAAGTATTGTTTAGATGATTACTAATGATTTTTTTTAAGGATGCATTGCATGTTTCTTTTTTGTTGAAAAACAACGACAGAAAAATAAAGTCATGTTTTATCATACTTTTCAAAAACTTCCTTTAAGATTTACACTACATAATGATGTGGACATAAGTTATAGCTCTATCCATTTAGTATAAGCTTTTTTTGATTTTTCAAAATTTAACGTATTAATTTGAAGGATTAACTCTTATGCCGACTTTAACTCAGTTAAACTTATTTCTACACAGATTTTATTGAATTAAAAAAAAAACAAAATCTGGAAGAAAATACCAGCCAAAAACTGGTAAATTAATCCAGATTTCGTAGTAAATAACTCCAGATTTTATGGTAACAATAAAAAAAACCAGGAGAAATTCTTTTTAACCTGATTTCCTGGTAGAAAAAACAGGACAAAATGTGGTAAAATACTCCAGATTTCGCGGTCAATAACTCAGATTTCATGGTAAAAAGAAATCTGGTTTTATTTACCAGAAATCTGGTTTCTTGATACATTTTTTGACAGAAAATTTTCGGGTAAATGTTACCAGCGTCTTGGTAGAACTTATTTTGTTTCCAGGTAAAATGAAGATGGAATCTGATAAATAGAACCAGGAAATTTTTTTCTGGTATATTTTTTCCTGGTAGATAAAACCAGTCTTCTGGTACTTAATACCAGAAATTCTGAGAGTTTAAGAATTATATTTTTTCTGGTATATAAAACAAGGATTTTATTGTCTAGTATATATTTTACTCGTAGATAAAAACAAGTCTTCTAGAGCATTTCACCATCAAATTTAAGTTCAGTATAGATAGATAGATAGATAAATTCTTTATTTTTTCTTATTAAAGTTTAACAATAATTGTTACTTAAGAATAAGGACTCTGACTGATTTGACATTTCATAATAAAAGAAAATTGGTAAAAGTAAAATAATTGAACTAAATAATTAATTTATAATTTAAAAAATATTAAAAATTAAAAAAAAAACTAATAATAATAATACAATAATTTTGTTGGATTCGTATAGTAAAATAAATTAGCTAAGCAATAGAAAAAACTTGATAAACAATCATTAAAAATTTTGATATGATTTGAAACACAAAAATGATGTCAACTTTAAAGTGATTTAAAACACAAAATAAAAAAGTTTGAAATAATGGTAAGCCGAATGATTAGACTTCACGTTTGGAAACTATTTCGGAAATGTGGGACGTGCTTACAGAAATTAAACAGGGTGGACCATTCTAGCGAACTATTTAATATCTCCTGAAGTCTGTTTACAGTTAGATGGCTTTCATTTAAATGTTATCGACGAATGTCCTGTAATATCGGGCATACCGCAATGAAATGATGTATGCATATCTTCTATTTCTCTTCTGTTACATAAATTAAAAATTTGTGGAAGATTAGCTCTATGAGGCACATAGTTAAGATTTAAAATTTCAACTCGTGCACTGAAGATATAACTTATAGCTTCGGTCGATAATTCATTATTGAAATAGTTAGTTTCTGATAGTAATTGGTGATTAAGGTTCCTATAGGTGTTCCTGGAGGATGTTGACGTTGCTTTAGTGAGATGCTGATTTCTTTCATCAATTTTAGCAGTAACATTTTCAAACATAGAGCTCCATCCATCTACATTTGTCTCCAATAAAGTTAAGTTAGCTTCATGTGAGATAGATAGCTGACTCCATTCTTTGAAAGGGGTGTCATAAGATTGCATTAGTCTTAGCAAGATGGTTTTATAAAGACTTCTTTCATCCCTCTTCATCACTCTTATTAAATAATCCGAGTTTATTTTGAGGTTTTGAGTATATATTCAGACTCCACGTTAATAGCATAATTTGGTGTTGAATTTGGTAGTCTAAACAAACGTTTAAAAAAAGTCTTTGAATTGCTTCAAACTCCTCGAGAGCCAAGTATCCAAAAACTTGAGCACCGTAGCACATACAAGTGTTGAAAGTTGCTTGAAAGACCCGATATTTTGACACAAGATCGATTTTTGGATTGGCAAAAAACTTTGGCCATAATAAACTCAACGCAATTTCAGCCTCTTTGCTTTTTTGTTTGACATGCTTAGAAAAATTTAAATTTTGCGTAAGCAAAACTCCAAGATATTTAAACTCTTGACTACTTCAATGCGTTCGTTATTGAGTAACCAATTCTCTTCCGGCAGCCTTCTTTTTTGACGCGCTTCAAAAATAATTATTTTCGTTTTGTTTGTGTTAACATGCGAGCCCCACCTCTCGCATAAGGAGTTCAATCTATTTATTTGCAGCTGCAGAGTGAAAAAATGTTCCGCTGGTACAACAGTACAGTATACCTATCAAGCCCTTCCCGCCAAATAATAGTAAACTACACGGCGGCGCTTCCGATAATTTAGTTTAGAAAAAATTTGTATTCCTTTTTTTCTTGGACATATTAAATATAAATATATGCTCTGCATAATTCATAATTTCATAAGGCGCTTACCATAATTTGGCGTAGAGCTAAATATTCTACCAGAATTCAGCTACATTTTGAGTAAAAAGTCGCGGTATTTTCTATCAGAATTCTGGTACATTTTTACCAGCAATACTGGGGAAAATTTGATCAGGAAAATTGAGTGTATGCAGTTTATTTACATTTGAATAATCTGCATTTAAAGAAACTTTGGGAAGGGAGGCAGTTTTTATGTCATAGTGCTGGGTGCTCAAACATTGAGCAAGAAAATCATATCGTTTTATTACACTTTCAAAACTCGCCCTATTTCGCTTTCTTTAAAGTGAAATAAAGCGATCTGACATTTTGTTCGTTTTTAAATTCGCGCTTAGGCTATAAAATTTAAAACTCAAAATTTCGTTATGCCCAAAACAAATAAAAATTTTGTCAGAATGCCCAAATGTTGAAACACATTACTAAACTATTTCTTTATATGAAAAATATTGTTGGTAATTTTAAAATTTAAATTTAAAATTTATTTATTTTTTAATTTTAAAATTTGGAAGAATAAATCAACTAACAACTTTTAAGTAAGACAAATCGACAGACAGGGATGTGAAGTTATCAGTGTGGTTCGTATTTTTATTTGGCAGTAAGACCAAACGCTTCTTCTTTTCATTTGCACAACAAAATGTTTAAAAAATTGTTTTGGGTGATATGACATTTTAGTTGAAAAGTCCTAACGCTTACAAAATGTTCCAATTACAAAGTTCTTTTCAAATTTAAGACAAAAAAAACAATTTCTTTAAAAAATTCTGCCTAATATTTTAAATTATTTCAAAACACGATTGCTTTCTTTCTCAATATTGAACCCTTAAAACTTTTTTTCAACCCCAATTCTAAGATCAAACACGGAAAAAGACATTAACCATAAATAAATGCACCATAAAATGTTAAAATCAACTCAGAAATTATTTTCAATCTATTCTATACGTATAAGAATATTTATTGGAAACAAACAAAAATAAAAATATAAACAAAAATACGTAATCGCACAAATCACGTACCAAAAAAAAGAAGAAGGAACTCAAGGAACACCGTAAATCTGCTTAAATCAAGTCCTAAGATGACTGCTATAGCAATTTAAATTCCTATACTTTATGTTAAGTACTTCAGCAATAGTATAAAAATGAATATTGGTATATTAGGTATCCTTATGTGCAATCACCAGTATACGATATATTTGTATGTAAGTTTTTGGCCAATGCACCATTTTACCAAAACGAGAACACATTCATCTTGAATACAAAACAACAACAACAACGACGACGAAGAAACGCGAGCGTTCTTTCTACTAAACATCAAGCAACATAATAAACTAATAAATTATCGCCTTTATTGCGATGAAAACGGCGAAAAATATCGCTCTCCTTATTCGAACTCCTCGAACTCCATACATACCATAAATAGAAAAGGATACAAGTAGGTACACATCCTTATGTTTGGTGTGTTGTTATATTTATACGAATTGCAAGGATACGCTCTTATTCCATCTTTTATGTTCCCATACAAAAAAAGCAAGTAGAACAAATTGGCGCGGGTGAATAAGCGACAAGGACCTATTTTAAAATGTTTCTGAGAGTTCGGTGCAATTTAAATGCAATGGCGACGACGTCGGACTAATTTCGTATAAAGATGGTGGTAATGGCGGGCGGTAGTACAATTGACGTCAAAGTGGCGAGTACAATTTTTCGACATTCAATATGCCAGTTTGAATGTACTATATTCTCAATCTAATCACTTTAATTCGACGACCGCCCGACATATAAACAAAAACCCTCCTTTTCAAACATACCTATTTCTGGTACACAATAAGTCTGTATAGATATGTATTTTTAGTTCAACCTTAGTCCATATAGAGAAGATAGAATATTGAATAAAGGAGTCAGTTGAACCGTAAGAAAGCAATTGAATGGAGGAGCATTGCCTTTTCCTTCTATCAAACTGTGAAATGAAATCAGGAGAGAGATGGAAGTGGCGTTTGGGTGTTGGGGTCTGAGGCTGGAAGTGGGTTGTATTTTTAAATTAAAAAGTTGAATTCCGTTTTTAAAAGGTGGTAGTTCTCTACTCAGTTCTCAGAGTATACAGAAGAACCATCAAGAACAGACTGAATTTCGAGCATTGGAGCATTCGTTCATTCGTTCGAGGACTATACAGTAGCTCCACTCTCTAGACTGCTCCTGCTGCTTCTAGCAAGAACACTATAGTTTATTCTTGTTGATGCCCGATATGCCGTAAATATCCATCATTGAATTGAAAGCTTCGATACATACTTTGGTCTGATGGTACAAATGCAATATACCACCCGCCGCGCGCTTACTGGTATGTCGTTTGTTCGGTGCTATTGCTCACTCACACTGGGACAGTTTAATTTCAGAAGTGGAATTAAATCAACTAGTAGAAAACTATACTGAAGGACATTGAAACTGATTATATGAGTTTTTTGTAAAAAGAAATAAACAAAAACGTTTTGAGTTAGAAACACACATTTGCTTGTAGAAAATAAAGGAGTTCAATATTATTGAGTGCAAATGCTGATAAAGGGCAAGCCACCACGCCCACTTTTTGAATATGTTTGATTGTTAAATGGAATTAAAAGTGGGTGTATCCACAGTGAAACCAGGTGACAGTTTCTTTTCAAAAAATACATTTTTTTTGGAGAATGTTGACTGGAAATATATGTATTTTATCTTATACTAGTTAGGTTAGGTTAGGTTAACGTGGCTGCAGGTTTAGAATCCACACACTTAGGTCAAAAGAAAAGGCCCATTGTGATACCACATGAATCTAGAGAACCATTATGAGCTTTTTATAAAGCGAAGGAGATATTGATATCCTTTTTAGCTAGTTCACTGGGATTGCCAAAAGAGTAGTCTCCCAGATGAAGCTTCCGTCTTAGTGAAAGAGCAGGGCAAGTGCATGTGAGAGATTGTTTCCTCTTCTTCTTCGTCCAAACAGCTCCTGCAGAAGTCATTTGAGGCTACACCAAGTCGTATTGCGTGTCTGCATATAAGACAGTGTCCCGTAAGGACACCTATTAGGGAGCTAATATGAAGTCTGCTTTGAGATAACAAGTCTTTAGAAGGCCATATGAGTTTTGTGGCTGCACTTGTTGGTAAATTGTGTTACCTAGAGCTTGCTTTCGCGAAAGCTATTTCTTTTAGCAGAAGCTGACATGTAGCTACCGGTAAACCTATCTCCTCCCTTTCAGGTGAAATAGGCCTGATGGTTCCATTTTTAGCGAGTTCATCGGCTCTACAATTTCCCGTGATGTCTCTGTGGCCTGGCACCCAATATAGGTGACTGTTAAATTGCTGCACCATCTCAATAAGAGACGTTCGACAATCGAGGTCTGTTAGAGATTTGGTTGAGACACCGTCAAGAGATTTGATAGCAGCCTGACTGTCAGAGAAGATGTGGATATCAGAAGTTGATATCACGTTTTTTCTTAGCCAGGAGAGAATCTCTTTGATCGCTAAAATTTCCGCTTGGAAGAGTCTATAATGATAAGAGTGTCGGAATGAGATGCTTAGATTAAGCTTTCCTGAGTTCACACCACTACCAACTCCCTCATTTGTCTTGGATCCAACTGTATAAAAATGGATGCATTTGTCATCCAGAAGTTTTGGTCTTCTAATTCATCTCTGGATGGAATAGATACCTGAAAGTGTAGTCTATGTACTTTGGTATAGAACCAAAGAGGTTCAAAATGATGGAGTGCCCTACATCGTTGTTGGTTTATGGAGACGAGGTGTTGAGTCTTATAGCTGTACTCGCTGACACTTGTTTACTGAAAATTCGAGGGGTGTCAGATTTAGGAGAGTGTCTAACGCTGCTGAGGGTGTGGTTCTCAATGCCCCGCTTATGCAGAGACATGCAGTGCGTTGGACTTTGCTGAGTTTGTCGTAGTATGTGACTTTCTCCAGTGCAGTCCATTATACTGCAACCCCGTACATAAGTATTGGTCGGATGACCGATATGTATAGCCTGTAGGTTATGCGAGGTTGAAAACCCCATTTGCTTCCTATGGCTTTCTTGCAAAGGAAAAGAGCTGCTCTCTCTGGAAAAGAGCTGAGAACTCTTTCCTGAATATAAGATTTCCAACTTAAATTTGTGTCCAATATCAGACCAAGAAATTTGGCTTCATTGGTAAAAATTAGTGGTACACCTTTTACTGAAGAAGGTACAATTACTGGGATCGTGTTCCGTGTGAAAAGGACGAGGTCCGCAGTGATCAGCCCATCTAGTAAACATATTGAGTGCGTTTTTGAGGAGTTCTCTCAGTGTATTAGGATGTTCCCCTGTGACGGCGATAGCAACATCATCGGCATATGCAACCACTCTGTAGCGTTCCCTTTCAAGGGATATTAGTAATTTGTGAACCACTATATTCCCTGGGGACAGAACACCAACTTGGAAGTGCCTCTAGGTAGGTAGGTAGAAATGGCGATCTCAAGAGAACCTAAACTGACATTCAATTAGCGCTATAGTGCGCCGTGTTGCTCCAACTTCGGTGTGAGTGCCTCTACTGACAGACCTTTTTCTGCAAATAATCCCCCAGCTTAGAGTTGATGATCCTGGTTTTAAGCATGAGAGTTATCAACTCACAGATTGAGTATTCGACGTTTAGGGTTGTCATAGCAGACAGTGGTGTTGTTAAAATTTTAAGAAAATCCAATCCAATTCATCACAATGTAGCCTTTCAAAAATACTGCTAAATTGATTGAACTTTTTAAATGTCTGGATATAAATCAGTTTTGTCTTCAAGTTTTGATTGGTTGCTTTTTGAAGTCTCTGAAGTGACATTATTTTGGGTAGCTTCTGATCCTCTTTTTCCCTAAGTGACCAACAATTTTTACTAAAATCCTTGGTTTCGTTTATTTTTAACCCTTTACGAGTTAAAAAAACAGGTTGCGCCATGTGGACGTACCTTTTTTCAACACTGTCAGTCTATTTTGACAGTTTGACAAAATTCGGAAACGCAATTCTATGCATTTTTAAAAATGAATCGATACATACCGAAAGAATGCGCTGAAACCATTGGATTTTACATTTAAAACGATTCTTCAATTGTTGAAAATGTAAGTGTTTACAGATAAGGCTCATTTTCTGATACTCTCTGTAGGAGTTTATACATAAATTAAATTGTCCGACTAGAAAAAATGCTGTTTGGGTCATTATGTGTTTCCATCGTTACCGGACCATATTTCTTCAAAGTTGAGGAGACCACAAATGCTGAAAAAATTGTTTATTTTCGAAAATTAAAGTTTATGCCAGCAAGCCAAATAAGTTCGCGGACTCACAGCTATTATAGGAGCTGAAATAGCTTAAATAATGCCCAAAATTTTGACAGAATGCACCCGGAGTGGTCATTTAACCGACAACCTTGTATTCGTAACCTTATATGAAAAATGGCTTAGAATTAACTTTAAACAGCAGTTGCCAAAACTGAGTAAGATTGTTAGTACTGGATACAGAGATTTTATATATATAAAATCGATTTAAAAAATAAAATGAAAAAGGTGACACAACAACTCGTAGAGAACTTAGGCCTATACACTTACAACTCTCAACCAATCCTGTGTGCGAGTAATTTTAGGGATGCCAAATGCGACCCAAAATTTAAGAAAGTACTTCTTCTCAAATAATTTCTGGCAAGAGCCAATATCTTCGAAAAGAAATAACTTAATGTGGCATAGGCAGGCCTGAACTCAAGACATTCAGCAAGGCAGTTTTACGTACTAACCATTACGGGTACTACTCATAGCTGCTATAACTGCCGAAATGCTGACAAACGTTATGCAGAATTCCCGAAACAGACCAATTACTCTTAGTGAAATTAAAAAAAACTGCCATTCTATTATTTGTAATAATTTTTTGATTGTCATAATTTCCATTGTTTTAATTTTTTTTTGTTTAAAACTGCATTACGGAAAGCTGCAGCGTTGTGCTTTGTTATGGACTTTTCAAAGATTCGTCTGTGGAAGACTCTGCTACGGTTTAAATGCTTTGTCCGTTTTCTCAACTACGAAGTAAAAGCTGCAACTTCCCTCGAATTAAGTGTATTCTATTGCTAATAAAGGATTTTAAATGAGACTAACTACTTCCGTCTTAGAAAAATGTTCTACTGTCGAATTAAAATATCACCTGTCAAATTAAGCTGACCTTAAATCACATGATTGATTAAAATGTAGAACACTGAAATTCATTTCACTTTAATTTCGAAAAAGAAATTGTTTGATATCGAAAAAGCAAACGGAAGAACTCCAATTTTTAGTTTGAGTCTCATTTTGATTTCATATTGAATTAAAGTTAAATGTAAAACATTTTTAAATCTTATTCGTTTTGAAAATCGGCTTTACAAATGTAGGAGTTTTTCAATTTTGAAATAGATTATCATCGTTAGACATCGATGTTTTCATAATCTTGTTAAAAAATGCCCTTAATCAAAGACGGTATATTTAATTGATAGGGGAGGATCCCCAGTTCAAAAAACTAATATGTCAGCCATCCAAATCTTTATTCCAAAATGACTAATAAATTACCCCACTGTTTAGAGTTTTATTGAAAAAAAAAAAAAGAATTGTCCGAATTCTTCCACAGAACCTCGCCTACACTAAAATTAACATTCTATTACTATCAAGTGCAAATGTCTTTTGCACTAAAATGCATGTATTGTATTTGATGCTTTTTAGCCAAACATGCAGCGGTATTTGCTGCAAATAAAATCCAAAATGGAGAACACTGAAATTGGCTTCTTCCTCAGCAAATATTTTTTTTATTTATTTATTGTTGTGTTTTATTTTTTGTTGCAAAAGAATTTAGAATATTTCGTGTAATAAAATGGCAAAAGCAATTTCGCAATAGAAATATAGACCATTGGTACACAGACACACACTCATATGTATACTCTCTAGAACACATATACCTACATATCTATTTCGAAACATATCGTAGAGTTCTAAAACGCGTATAGAAGTTTTTTTGGCCAATTAATAAAACGTTGTTCTATTTCAATCAGTAGTGGTTCTCTTTTAAGGGTTTTTCATCTATTTCCTATGTGCTCCACAAATGTACAAGTATGCACTGTACAGTAAAAAGGGATGTAGCGTTTGTTTGTATTTTTAGAGTACAACATGGATTGCGTATATTTTAAATTAGCCACACTTTAATTGGGCCAAATATTGTATAAATTTGGAAATATGTGAATTCAAGAGGGTTATTTCGAAAAGCAAGGAGGATTTTCTCTGTGAACATGAACATGGTTGCTATAATATTTGAACTGCAAATAGGATACAATAATTGGCTAAAAGTTAAAAAGACACAAAGAATCAATGTTTGAAAATTAGTTTAGGGATTTTAGAATATTGGAACATTGGCCACACCTATAGAGGAAGGTTTATATTCTTAGTTTTTGGAAAATGAATACAATTACTTTTTTAACATCAAAGAGTGACCTAATTTTAGATTAAGAGTTAGATTATTTTGAAAAACTCCAAAGTGAAACTGAAGTTCCAGCTGGAGCTGAATTCTTTTAGTTGATTTGCTGGGAATTCGGTACAGGGTAATTTTTTGAGAGTTTTTAATAGTAAGCTAATTTGTTTTACTTATAAACTTCTTTAAAATATTCTTCTAGAAAATATTAGCTCAAAATTGTATTTAAGCATGAAGTTTTAGGTACATATATTAAATTTTATCATACTGTAAGCACTCTATTGAACGCGACTAAAACATTTCTAAACGAATCATTTCCGCCATTAAAAAGTTTCCTTAGGCTACGTCCACATGATTCCCAGATTTTACAAATGTCAGTTAAAAACTGTCAGAAATGTCACTTTCTATTTTATTTCTGAATATATTTCTGAAAATACAGACATCTCGGAGTTCTGATAATTATGAACTATCCATATAAGACTTATTTGGTGCATGTCAAGTTTTTTAATGCTTGTTGTCTATGGTTTGACAGTTAGGAATGTCAAAATGTGTTGACAGTTCTGGTTCGTTAGTTTTGACAGTTCCTTAATACAACGCTTCTAAATTGTTGACATTTACTTTTCGCGAATATTAGGATGACTTGCAATTAGCTGTAGAAAAAGAACGGGTAAGAAGGGCCGCGAAAATCTATCACAAGTTGATATTAACAAGCCGATCTCCGATTGATTGGTTGTTGAAATAGTGATTGAGATCCACCACTACAGATTGGCTGAAAGCTAAAATGACGGGAATTAGAAAAGAAGAGGCAGGACAGCTCTTATGATATGAACTTCAATTCTTTTCAAAAATTGTGGATTTCGAACTTTTACTGAGTGAAATAAAATTGACGAAAATAAAAAGTTGAGTAGTGTCGTTAAAAAAATAAACAAAGAGAATAGAAAGTAAAGGAAAAAGTATCAAGTTTGTGACTGTACTAGAAAAATATAAAAAAAGAAAAGTAGTTTTTTTTGTCTTCAATTAATAGTGTTAGTTTTTTTGGGAATCCCAATTTTATTTGTGGGAAATTAGACCTTAACGGTCCATCGTCCATAATATCTTTTATATAATACGAAAACATCCTGAGTTTTCCTCCTATATCGTAAGGTTTCTTAGGCCTATCCTTCAGTGATTCCTTTTGGCTATAAAGCTTTGCAATTTCCTTTTTTTTTATTTCAGGAACATAAGAACGCCCCTGTGGCAGTTTCAATTAAAATCCTATTTTTGACATCAACGTGATATCAAAATTCCAACGCAACTAAATTATTCGACGCTTCGATTAATTTATATTTACTGAACTTATTTCCTCACTACGCTCGTCCTAGTGGCAGCACTTAATTGCTGCTTGTTGCAATTTCGGGTCATTTTGCCTCTTTGCCGCTGTTGTTTGGCAGTACGGCTTTCAGCATAACTCGTGCACATCTTCTATGTGCCGTTTTAAGTTGTTTAAGTGTTCTTATTTTTTAGTTTCTTTACAATTAGTAAATACAAAATTGCAACAGTGGCATCACCGATCCTTATTTTTTTCGTAACCAGGAAAGCACTGCAGTTACGTTGAATGACGTGGTTAGTTATCGACTACTGACTGGTTTTTAAGTCCAACAATTAATCAGCCAAACATCAATCGCATTTGGTCCCAACAAATGAGAGATTTTATCATTAAACACGTATATTTCCCTGTTAACAAGCCCCATTGTTCGTGCGACTTTCTGGACACCTCTTTATTACTTTAAATGTGGATATGTAAAGTCAATGTTTTATGAGAATAAACTAGCAACTTGCACTTTTATTAAAAGGTCTCAAATTATAGTTTTGATTTTCTCTGTATTGACAGTTGTAATCTTTAAAGCTGTCACTTTGGACAATTAAAAAGTAGAAACTCTGTCATTTCTAAAAATGATACAAATTTTACGTGTCACATAGGCATCGAAATTATAATTGCAATTTAGCAAGAAACGTTTCCCCACCGTGTTATTTCTCAAAGATCATAATTAGTCACCGAGATATTGTTCAACGTGAAATATACGCCTTATGTCATTGCACCACAATCTATTTAAGACTTAAAAGATGGAATTCAGCAATTTGACTAATATCATTTGTCATTGTTAATGGGAAATTTTCTTTTAAAATAAAATAAACATCCATTGATTTCACTTCAAAAAATACACAATAACCTCTTAAGAACCTCTGTATCGAAGCAATTATCTGAACGCGCCTAAAATAGTTCATGAACAAACCTTTTCCGCCATTTAAAAATGTCTAAAACTAAGAACAGACAATTGCCAGATGTTGAAATATTGTCACATTTGTCAAGAAAAACAATTTCGGAAAAGTCGGAAATGAGGCGATCGTGTGAACTTTCAATTATTATGTGTACAAATATCGCCAGAAACTTCAATGGAAGAAGGCGTTTGCATTTTTTAATGTGACAGTTGCTCGCTTTAGTGGATTACCTAATTGTCATAATGTTTGACAGCTGTCATTATCATAATGCTTGATATATAGATAATTATGATGTATAAAACATCGTCAGTGAGTGATGAAAATTTAATCACCTAATCATCTAACAGTCAAGTTATTAATTTAATTTCATACTTAATCTGCCAACACAACATTATTTTTTAAACGATTTGTTGGCTATTTTTTAGCTAATTGACAGCTGCTGTCACAGTATTGACTAATCTAAAAATAACTTACACATACCTTAAGTGTCAAACGGTGTCAGCTTGATTCTTAAAATTAATGCCGCATTTTTGTGATTCAACAATTACAAAATAAAGTTCAAGTTTTTTTCACTTCAGTACTTAAAAAAAAAGAAATTTCAAGATATTATTTCTAAAGATTTTCCTAAAATCCTCAATTCCCTGCCTCAAAATCCTAAAATGTACAAAGTTGAATAAATTACTGCAGAAATCCCTCTACAAAAATAACTGATGGAACTCTTAACTTACATTTACGTTTCTAAAGTTAACTAACCCCTTCGTTTGTTATTCTATAGGCTTACAATTCCAAACTTTTTCAAGCCAAAATACTTGCTTGCCCAGTTCCAGTTCTATAAGTTCGAATATTTAAATTTTTTCAAAGTTCTTAAAACAATTAAACTTAGAAATATCTCTTCTCTTCAGGACAACAAAAGCTATAAGTTTAAACAAAAGAAAACTATGTTTAAATTGTTGTAGTTCTATACGTACATACAGAAAAAGGAGCAATGATTTTTGTTCTTTCACAGCTGAGATAACAGAAACAAGGACCTATACTCTTCTATATAGACCAAAAGTGCTAAACAAACTTAATAAATAATTTTCTCAAAATTATTGTCATGCTATTTCATCGTCGCATCTTCATCATCATTATCATTGTCGTCCTCGTAATCGTCGTCGTAGTCTCGACGTCGTCGTCGTCATCGTAGTTGTCTTCGTAGTCCTTGTTGTTGATTCTGAATCTGGAACTGCATGTGCAGTGTGCAGCACTAACGAACCCCTTGGGCACAACCATTATCTCTCCATAATATTGAAAATGAGGACGAACGAAAATAAGAACAAAAAAAAACAGCCTCTCGCTTACCCAAAAATTCCTTAAAATCATCCAAATCTGTTTGAAACGCTAGCGCTGATTGTGCAACACAGCAATGCAGCAGCCTTGGTGTCGTCTGTTCCCGCCATTGCTGTTGCCTCTTCCTCTGCTTTTGGTTCTGGTTCTGCTTCTGCCGCTGTCGTTTTTCGGGATGACATGTGAAATTTTCCTTACCATCGGCTAGCGACTTGTGTTCTCCCTTCCAATTAATGGGACCATCACCACCAGCACCGAAATCATCTCTATCGTTACCCCTATCTTCGTCGTCGTTTACGTCCACTTCATCGTCACATTTATAGTCGAAGTCGTCACATGCAGTAGCGACACCAAATGCAGTTGCACCATTATCAACGTCAGCGGCGGCGTTAGCGCCAGCGCCAGCTCCAACTACATGCATTTTAGCCGAATCCGAACTCAAACTCAAACCCAAATCCAAATCCAGTCCTCCACAAAAGGGATTGATGCTGTTGGCCCGGCATTTTTGGCAATCGTGAATCTCGGGATAGTTGCTGCGGTTGTCATTGTTGTTGTTGGTGTTTTTGATTGTGCACTCGTATCCATCAGGACCGCAAATTTGTTTTTTCATCTGACAGCCAGTGGGATTTTTGAGGTTAACACGTTGCCAACTATTGTGGGTTTGGTGGTGCGATGGCTCCCTAATTCCATTTGAGTGTCCTGCAGCTTTTGCTGCTGTGGCAGTGTTGGTGGCGACAATGATGGCAGCGGCGGCGTCGTCGGTGGTGGTGGTGACAGTAGTCGCGTAAGCATCCTTTATGATGGCTCTGACGGCTGCATTCGTCACGGCATCAGTTTTCCTTGAATCCTCATCTGTTGGCCTTGTCGAAATATATGATGGTGCTGCTATCATTACTGCTGCTGCCTCGGCTCCTGCTGTTTCTACTGATGTTGGTGCGGGTAACGATGAAGATATTAACTGTATTCGGTCTTGAGCTATTCCTGTCGTCGTCGTTGTCATCGTCGTGGATAAATGTTGATGGCAATGATGGCGTTGATTGTGGGTCATCACAGCAGGACCTGAATACTGACCCGGACACGAATACGAACACGGACATGGACACAGGAGAGAGGTCTTCTTTGTAGAATTAATATCGCTCTTAGTTGTTGTTGATGGCCTCGTAGACCGCGCACCCATCATTCTTTGAACTTTGTCATTTATTTGAGTTGGTTGAGGGCAGGGTTGGGAAGGAGAAGAACCTCGCAGCCTCCATCGCTGACACCTACAATCGACGACATTTGAGAAATGATATTTTCTGCCACCATCATCATGGTTGTCGCTACAAAAGGGCGTGTCTCTGAATCGACAATGAGCATCACGGCAGTTGGCAAAGAGGTGTTCCTGATGGTGAGCATAAACCTGCAGGTTGTGGGAGTACTTTGATTTTTTCCCACAAACTGCTTTATCCGCCTTGTCAAGCTTGTCAACTCTAACGTTAACGTCACTAATGTTATGGTGACGATGGTTATGGTGGTGGTGGCGCTTCTTTGCATCCGTTACCGCTTCTGATTCTGCTGATGCTGTCGATAGCTTGAACGACGAACTTGATGATGCCGCCGCCGCCACCGCTGCCGCCTGTTTCTGCTTCATCATTGATTTGGTGTTGTTTGCATTTCCGTTGTCATCTGGACTGGGCGATGATGATGATGATGATAATGATTTTTTGTAATGTCTTGGCCAAATGGACCTTAGCTCCTCCGTTGTCTTCTTCTTTGACTCCGTTGGCAATAGCAATGGCAGTGAGATTCCACCCTCATGCATTTGTTGGCTTGATGATAAAACCGATGATGATGTCGGTGCTGTCAAAGATGGTGATACCGTTGGCGATGATGATAATGGCAGCGCCAGTGGTGGTAGCGACGACAGACCTTTAGCTTGTATTTTTTCCGGTTGTTGTTGTTTTTTGTCATGTTGCAAGGTAAGAAAATTCCTTTGTCGACTTTTCTGTTTGTTTTTGATGTCAGACGGTGCAGTCCTTCGACTTTGACTTTGACTACGACTCTGACTCCAACTCCAAGTCTCACTCTGGTCGTTAGAGAAGTACTTTAAATTCTGATAGTTCTCTCGTGTGATGCTTCTGTAAATACCATTCAATTGGTCTTTGATGAATACATGAAGTTCATTAAGATCTCCCTGGATGGTTTGCATTTCTGATGTTCGAAATTTTTGTATGAGCTGAAATTCATAAGAAAAAAAAAATAAAATGCATTTATTTAAAAAAAATTTTTGTTTTATCATTTATGTTGTTGTTGTTATTTTGAAAGATAAAATTGTGCGGGTTGGGGGAACTTACGAGTAACTTTTCTTTTTCCAAATGGCAGAACATTTGAGTGGGGCTCCTTAAGTTTGTTTGGTATTCTTTTGAAATGCTTGCAGTTGCTCGGTCTCGAGTTGACGATGAGTTAGGTCTGTTGCAATGTTTTGAAAACTTAACTTCAAGTTTGTCACTTAAGTGAAAATAAAAACAAATAAATTTATAGTTAATTTTTTTTGGTCAAAGGTTTGCTTTGAATTGATTTTTTTTCTTTTTTCTTGAATGTTTCTTTTTTAAAAAGTTGAATAAAGAAAAAACCCAATTAAAAAACTCTACACTGATTTGAAGAAAATGAAATTAACTCTTTGAGAAAGATGTTTTTGTTTTTGCACAGTCAAACAAATTTTGTTTGTGTTTTAATAAAAATTTCATAAAACAAAGAAATAATTAAAAGAAAAAATCAAAGGTTAGAAAACGTTTTGTAGTTCAAGAAATTCGTATTGTTTTTGTGAAAAAACTTGGAACATTTAAATGATTATGATTAAGTTGTGAGAGTTGTGAGGTAAAAAAGGTCCTCACTTTGAGTTGAGCTTTTTGTGTGATTTACATACGTTCTTTGAATATTGTTCAATTGTTCAGTATTAAAGATTAGAATTGGTATTGTAAATTTAAAGCTTCTTAAAAAGTTTAATTTTAAAAGTAGGTTTTTATAATTTTGTTCCTTTTTTTTAACAGAGAAAACACTCAAGAAATTGTGTGAACAATTGCATGACATTTTATGAGCTAGATATTTAAAAGGAGAAAATATACGACAGCTGTCACTTTTGAAGCTAATAGCTTTTGGGGGATTTGACACATGAAAATTACGCTATTCGATTATTTTAAAAGAATGCAATCTTTCGGGAATGCAATCGTAGTAAATCATTTATTTAATTCAACTCAAAGATCCAGTCCAATCAGCAATCATATGACCTTAAAAAGACTGATATAATTTTGTCTCCAATTATTTGAGACTTAAGACATTTTTTGCAATTACTTGAAGCATTTGGTTGAAGATTTTGAATACTTGAGTGAAATTTCAAAGTCTCAAATGATTGCAATTATTGAATGCATTTGAATGTTTAAAGAAAAATGATGGTTGAAGATTACAAGTTTAAATTCCTTTAGGATTGAATTTCAATCTCTCTATTGAAGTTATAAAAGATTGTATTTTTTACAACCTTAAAAACAGTATTAAAATAGGTTGAAAATGTAGGCTTATGATCTAAGTTGTGTAAAGAATCGAATAACTGAGATTATTGCCTTTTGTAGCCAGCGTTTCTCTAGAAGACCATAGTTTGTTGATTTCACTTCAATCTATGATCGCATTTAAGGCTGGGGGCAATGATTATTGTTAAAAAGCCTTTAAATCTTTAAAGTCTCGCTGTTAAGTGTGGTTTTTATACGCACATGACATTGCTATATTTTATGAATGTAATCGAAAGATATTGATGTCAATGCTGTTTGCCTTTAACAAGAAAGCTTAACCTACAACAACAGCAATAAAATAATTAGAATATTGCAAGTTTCCTGACCATGTAATTTCCAAAGGAGGTGATCCACCGAGATCTTGTGATTTAAAGTCTTTATACTTTTTTCCAATGTTTCCCAATAGATCAAAACATTAAAGATAAAATTCGTGAAATTATCAAGTCGTAAATATGAAAATTGGTCATTTAAAATTTCATGAAAACATATGGTGGTGCTATTATGGTCTTGGCTGCGATTTAGCTGACAATCTTCATCATTCTTAATGGCAAGCTTTTTCCTTTCCGATGAAAGAAAACTTCTATTTATTTCTTTTAAAAAAATAATTGTTTTTCAAATATCAAAATGAAACTTCTTAAAATTAAATGCACGACTGATTTCCATGAAATCTACTACTCTATCCAAATTCTCCATTTTAAAATTGCGCCTATAATTGATATTTTTCTTGAACGTGTGGTTTTCAATATGGAAATTCTATTTTCTGAGTTGGTTTTTTGACAACTTTCACTTGATTTATGCTCAGTTTGGTTGAAAAGTTTTCATCAATGAACTCTGGGCCTTACTTTGGGTTTTCTTGTGAAACTACTGAGGAAATGTCGTTGAAAGTTATTCATTTCATACCAAGTACTGTAGGTTTTTGATAACTTACATTCAATGTTCTACTTATTTCGTTAAATATCACGTACATCTATAATAACTCTCTGACACAATTCGACTCAAAAATGATTGCAATTCTTAAAACCATTTCGAACACTGAATTCTGTCCCATCTCTATCCTTCCTTTTTAGTTCAAAGTTTTGAAAAAATTGAATGCAGAAACAGCTTACGGCCCCTCTTTTCCAAAAATTCATTTTAGCTCCATAACAGCTTAGGTCAGGTCACAGTAGTGCGGCAATACTTCACGACATCAAAAAAAACAAGAACATCGTAGACGATAGTACAGTGGTGTTTCTGGTACTTTTATTTAAAGGCATTTGATCCCATCGATCACAAATGTATGTGTTTAAAGTTACAAAAAATCTATAACTTATCAACAGAAGCTTATCTATCTATCTATCTTGCAGACGCTAAAGCGATTTATGACTTCTTATTAATTCTTTGTGGAGTTCCCCAAGGCTCTATAGTTAGCCCTGGATTGTGTTAAAAATTTAATGAAGTCCTCTTAGCTATAACATTATGGTTAGTCAAATGTGTTCGTACTCTTACTACTTACTTAAGGTGGCGCTACAGTCCGGGGCGGACCTGGGCCTCAACCAACATGCGTCTCCAGCCAGCTCGGTCCCTAGCTAGGTGTCTCCAGTTTCGCACGCCAAGTTGGTTGAGGTCCTCTCCCACCTGGGTGCTCCACCTGAGTCGCGGTCTTCCTCTACTGCGCCGTCCCTCGGGATTGGATTCGAAGACCTTCCGGGCTGGAGCGTTGATGTCCATCCGCTCTACATGACCTAGCCAACTTAGCCGTTGGACTTTAATTCTGCTAACTAGGTCAGTCTCGCTGTACAGCCCGTACAGTTTGTCGTTATATCTTCTCCTCCATTCTCCATCTATGCGTACAGGACCAAAAATCACCCGAAGATTTTTTCTCTCGAAGCATCCTTAGACGCTCTCATCTTTCTTTGACAGGGTCCAGGCCTCAGCGCCATAAATGAGTACCGGGATGATGAGTGTCTTATAGATGGTGATTTTACATGCTCGAGGAACGACTTTACTTCTCAATTGCCTTCTAAGTCCAAAGAAGCAGCGATTTGCAAGAGTTATTCTTCGTTTGATTTCAGCGCTGGTGTCGTTGTCTGCATTAATAGCGGTGCCTAGGTAGACAAAGTCCCTAACTACCTCAAAGTTATAGCTGTCCATGGTGACGTTTTGTACAAGACGTCGTTGTTCAGTGTCCTTTTTTGATGACACCATATACTTGGTCTTGCCCTCATTGACAACTAAACCCATCTTCTTCACTTCCGTCGCAATGCTCAAAAACGCTCCACTGACATCACGCTTCGATCTTCCAATTATGTCAATATCATCCGCGTATCCGAGTAATTGGATGGACCTTTTGAAGATTGTGCCTCTAGTGTTGAGGGTTGAGTTTTGCACAATTCTTTCCAGAACGATGTTGAAGAAGTCACATGACAGTGCATCGCCTTGTCTGAAACCTTTTTTGACATCAAATGAATCGGTAAGATCTTTTCCGACCTTGATAGAGCAGCGTGTATTCTCCATCGTCATTCTGCACAAACGGATAAGTTTGACAGGGATGCCAAAACTAGATATTGCTCGGTAGAGCTCTTCCCTATAGATGCTGTCATACGCGGCTTTAAAATCGATAAAGAGATGGTGGGTATCGATTTGAAGCTCCTGGGTTTTTTCCAAGATCTGCCGTAGTGTGAATATTTGGTCGATAGTGGACTTTGCTGGTCTGAAGCCACACTGATAAGGACCAATCAGGTTGTTGACGAATGGCTTCAGACGTTCACATATAACGGCAGAGAGGATCTTATACGCAATGTTAACGAGACTGATGCCTCTGTAGTTGGTGCAATTAAGAGGGTCTCCTTTCTTATGTTTCGGGCACACTATGCAGAGATTCCTCTTATCAGGCATGCTTTCTTCCGACCATATTTTGCAGATGAGTTGATGCATGCTCCCTACCAAGTAGTCGCCTGCTGCTTTTAATAGTTCGGCAAGGATGCCATCAGCTCCAGAAATTTTGTATGACTTCAGTTTAGATATAGTTATCTTCACTTCGTCTAGGTTGGGTAGGCGGAATTGTTGATTTACATCGCCTAGGTTGAGTGGTTCCATTTCCCTTATAGCAGAATTCGGTTCGTCATCGCCGTTATATATGTAATTTTGAGAAGTGATCTTTCCATATTCTCAGCAACGACTGCGGTTCTACTACGATGTTCCCCTGATCGTCTTTACAGGCTTCGGTTCGTGACTGGTACCCTTGGGAGGTTTTTTTTACCTTTTGGTAAAATTTACGAACCTCATTCCTGTTGTGACCTCCCTCTATCTCCTCGATCGCGCGCTTCTTATGCTCTCTTTTTTTCCGTCTAAGGAGCCGGTGTTCCTCTCTCCTCTTCTGCTCGAAGAGCTCGCGAGCAGCTCTAGTCCTTTTGTGCAGCGCGGTTTTGTATGCCTCTTGTTTCGCTGCGTGCGCTTGCCCGCATTCGTCGTCAAAACCAAGGATTTCGCTGTGGTGGCCGAGTGAAAGCTAGCACTTCAGAGGCGGCATCTCTGATGGCTGCAAGGTAATGTTGCTACTGGTTTTCAGTGCTTAATGCAGGCAGCATAGGACTCCTTAAGAGGTTTATAATTGTTTGAAGTAAAGCTGGACTCTCAGCCAAAATTATAATTTCATCAGCATACGAAGATGGTGAGTTCAGAATGTAGGTCATTTAAGAACAAGACAAAAGGCAGAGCGCTCAGAACGCAACCTTGTCTACCGCGTTTGCTCGTTCCAAAGAAATTATAGATACTGTTTCCATCCCAGACGGCGGCAACTGTATCTTGGTATAATAGTTTGATAATTTTAACCATTTTCATCGAGATGCCCAATGTTATAAGTTTGTGAATAAGAGCTTCTCTGTTAATATTGTCGAACGCAGCTTTTAAATCTACGAACCAAGCATAAAGTTTCTTTTTCTGGCTTTAGTTGCAGCTGAATAAGGCATAAAAGATTGAAAATCTGATCAATAGTACTTTAATCTTTTCGATATGCAGCCTGGAATTCATTGAGTATATTGTTGTTTTTGATCCAAATAGTGAGGCGGCTTAGGAGAACTGAGGTGAATAATTTGTAGAGGGTATCTAAAAATGAGAGACCACGATAGTTAGATACAAGACTAGCGTCACCTTTTTTGAAGAGCGGAAAGATAATTGATTTTTTGAAGGATGTTGGTATTGTTTCTGTTCGTAGATTCTTTTCAGCAAAGTATGAACCTCCCCAATAAAAGAATTACTCGCATTTTTATAAAACTCATTTGGAATGCCGTCTACACCTGGAACTTTGTTTTCTTTTAAAGACTCAATGGCAATCTTTACTTCATTCAAATCAATTGGATAATCAAGTGCAGGTATTTCAACTTGATTTGTTTCACAGGAATATTCTCGACTGCTTAATCGATCTGAATTAAGAGAGTTTTCGAAATATGACATGAATTAAAAAGCTGTAATTTGGGTTCCAGTATTCGTAGGATTACCGCGTATCTCTTGGGCCAGTTTCCACCAATCTTTTGCTGTGTTAATTCTTGCAAGTCGACTGGTAGTACGATCTTTGTTTTTCTTTACAGGGCTTTGTACTTCTTATTTGCTTCACAATAGTTTTTTCTGCTTGCATCGAGATTATATTTTCTGTTAATGTTGAGTAGCTTAAGTGAGGATTTTCGAGCTTTATGACAATCAATAACAAACCAGGGTTTCTTTCGCTCAAACTTGACATTGGTATTAGTAGGGTTCCCGTATGCTGAACAGATACACTCTTTTAAGGAGTTGCATCGTGTTTCAACAGGAGTTTTTGCACAGCAACTTCATCAACCTTTATACCTTTACAATTTAGTTCTCTTTATTTAGACGTTAGAGTCAAAAATGTATTCCTCGTTTCTCAAACCTTATTTCAGAGCTCCAATTATTATTTCTTTTTCGCATTTTATCAATGAAGTTAAGCTATCTTACAAAAAAATGTAAATTTTAAAATTAAGCTGTTAATAATCTTATTCGGTTTCTAAGTTCCTGAGAAAATTTTAAAGCAAAAGAGCTGTTCAATATTTGTAATGTATTGGCTCCAAGTTAAGAAAAACAATTTAAAGTAAATTTGATAACAAATTATCAGACCTTTTTTTGAAAAATTATGAGTTATATTTGCTCTTTTAATAAACCGCAAATTTGCATTTTAAAATTGTCATTCCGTAGTTGAACCGTGTATTGTTCTATTTTTAGCAAAGATTATAGTTTTCAAAAGTGACAGCAGCACAAATAGCGTGTTCTCCAAAATGAAACTTCTTATTAAAAAAGCCTGTATAAATAAAACAAAAACCTATTACCATCTTCTTTTCAAACATCATTCAATTTCTTCTAAAAAATGTATCAAATCATTGATATTAACTTTTTTTTTCTTCTATTTCCAGGTAAGTGATCCCATGAATCATGGACATTAAATAAGGACACACATAATAATATTCTTCATCAAATTTTCAAAATATCAGTATGTATAATCAAAATAAATAAACTAAAATATTCTAATTTTGTGTTCGTCCTCTCGATATGACAACTGTGAGTATAGGTAACATAATCAAAACTATTTCCCTAACTTTGTCAAAACTTTTGCTAAACTTTAAATTATAATAATAATCAAAATAGAAGAATGTAGTGATATTTCAGACAAAGAGAGTGAGAAAAAGAGAGAAGAGAATGAAAAAACTAAAGTCCTTTTTATTTTTTCTTCATTCCGTTTTGAAATCGGTAGCTCACACATTTTTCTAAAAGTTTCTTTTTTCTCCTATTTTTTTTTTTTGAAAAACTAAACAGAAAAAAAGGAACTCAAACAATAACTTTTGCAATAAGCTGATTTTTTTTATCCTTCGTCCGTCGACGTCCAACGTCCGTCGTCCGTCGGTGGTGGTGGTCGACCATGATTTTTTATAACACAGGTCGTTTTTTTTCGTTTCCATAGAAGAGCCCAAGTACTGCGAGCTGATGTCTTCTTGTCCAAAGGGTTAAGTAAAGTTAAACAAAAATAAAAGGCTCAACGAAAAGAACAGAAAAAAAAGCTATCTGAAAATTCATATTTTCTTTGCAAAATACTCACGCTATAAAATCCTGCAAAGTTGGTTCTTCCTCGTTTCCTTTTTGTTCATCAGGATTTTCTCCTTGTTTTTTATCTAGCATCAGACTCAAACCACGTTTGCTTTGCACTTTTGAATTTTCTTGAACTGACCCACCACCGCCGCCACCGGTGGACTCCCCATAAGGCCTGCCATCCGAAGGCGCAGATAAGAAACACGATGAGGAAGAGGTCCTTTGCAATTCCCGCTGTCATATAATATGTACAAAGGACGAATGAGAAATACAAAAAAATGAAAGCAATAATAAAAAGTATTTGAAAAAGTGTGTGTATATATTTGTACATTTAATAATTTTTATGTTTGACCTCTTCTCCTCTGTCCTTTGCTGTAATTTCTTTTGTTATAAATAAAGTGAGCATAAAGTCAAAAATATAAACGCGTATCCAGTCCTCGTACATATGTTTAAAAGATTTCTATGTATGTATATGTTTTTGGTTTAAAGAGACAAATTATATTTTTAACATAATGCAGATTCCATTTATCCTTTTCACTTACCTGAAAGTTGGAAAGTTCAGTCTCCAACTGAGCGATAATCCTTTGAGTGTCACGCGAGAATGGATTGTTTTTAATTTTTAAAATCTCAATTGTATCTTGCAAAGACCTTTGTAAAAAGAAATACATACACATAAACAAATCTATATGCATTTAAAATAAATGTTTAAAGTTTATTTTCTTCATGTAAACGTATTTTTAAATGAAATGCCAGAAGAACTATTAGCTTTAAAATGAAAGAAAATAAAACAAGTATACGCCCTGTTTGCCAGAAATAAATTAAAGAAACTAAAAAAGGGTTGAACAAAAACGAACGAAAGGAACAAATGCAACGAAAGAAAGAAAACTGAAAACATTGAATGGAAGAAAAGAAGAATTAATTAAATGCCACATTGCAAAATGAGCAATCTTACTTAGAGCTCAGGTTGAATTCAAAATGATATATTGAGTTGTGCAAAGTCAAAAAATATTTTTATTTTCTCAAGTACCACAAAAAGACCTGATAGAGGACTGCACTAAGATAGAAAAGAAATAATAAAAAAAAGGAGCTTGGTGCAGAGGTTTTGAACAGCAAAAAAAAAACAAAAATATATATCAAATTATTTAAATTTAGCCATTTTCATAAAAGTCTTAAAAACAACTTCCTGATTTTCGAGCAGTACTCGAAATATTTTTGTTTATTTGCTAAAAAGGCTTGCAAAGATTATTTTTTGTATTCAAGTGGAATTTTGAAGAAGTTTTTGCTTTTGTATGAAATGTTTGAGTTTACCAATTTTAAAATAATTCTCTTCAATGAATATGATGTTTTACAAAAGAATCTGCAAAGATTAAGTTTTCACACCAAAAAGTCATCGTTCCTTAAGGAACCTTGTTGATTGTTTGATATTCAATGATTCAAACACTATTTTTTCTATTAATAAACGGAACTCAAAAGTGTAAAAGTTGCGAGTATTTTCAATATTTTCAACCTTTTTGAGAAACTTGCAATCGGTCCAATTTGTCGAAATGAATTGAAAGGAATATATTTTTGGAAAAAAATAATCAATGGTTTCATTTATAAATCAAAATAAAACTAAAAACAAAATTTTTATCACCTCGGAAACTTTACGAACAAAAACTGATTTTATGTCCAAAATAATTTTGGGCAATAAAAAATAACGTTTCTTACATCTGGTAAAGTTTTGAGAATTTTTTGTACAAAAAATAAAAACCTAAAACAAAACACAAGTACTTGGTAAACATTTACTTTAGACTCAATTATCTTTTAAAAAATTTTAAATATTGGCTTCAAAGTATTTTTATCTCACAGAAGATATTGTTTTTGACATTCTGTACATTTTTTTTATAAAAATCCAACGGTCAGTTTTTTTCATACAAAAAATACGACGCGAAATTGTCAAAATTATCGGTTTTCGAAATCTCGTGAATAATAGAAGACATTGACTTCAAATTAATCGCTAAACAATTAAAATTGGTTTTCGACTAAAAATCTTGCTAACTAAAATTGATTTTGAAAACAAACTATTTCATCATATGCAAAATATTGTAATTAATTTAAAATTGTTTTTAAAATAGTTCAACAGACAGGATGGGAAGTTATCAGTGTAAGTCGCATCCAAACCTCTTTTTTGTTTTATTAATGTGTAGTGTTTTCCAATCGGAGGTTTCATTTTGAAATCAATAAACAAGGATTATTTTTTAAGACAGATAAATATAAACATATTTGTTGGTGAAACAATGAAAGAAGATATTAGCCAAGGTGGCCATAATTTTTTTATGATTTTTTCATGCATAGTTCGCGGTTCTATGTCACCGTAATCTACACATCTTTCCATCTTTAAGGTCTTGAATCAAGCTGCAGAGCTTTGCCACAGTCCTTAGCATTAACTTGGTTTCAAACAAAAAAGTCTTAATGTGTTTAAATATCATCAAAATCTTGATGGGAAATTATGATCACTATTTCGAGAAATATGACTCGTGGAAACGTCGATTTTTTAATTAATTTTAATTAATAATTTTTAATTTGTCAATTTTAACACTTTTTTGAAACGTTTAAAATGAAATGTTTAAAGATGACAGCTTTAAAAGTGATAGTTGTCCAAACAGAGGGCTATTTAAAATCAAATCTTTTTTTGGAAAGCACATCAAATATTCTACAGGGTTCTTTTTTATAGCGAGTAGATTTTTGCCCCCCCCCCCCCACGAGGTGCCCATTTTTTTTTTGGTGAAATCTGTCAAATCTTTTGTTTATTATCCAATTGTTTATGACAAATTATCATTGCAATTTACACGATTAAACAGCACGTTCAATTGATAAAACTTTATTATCAAAATGAGTGTTCACTAACGCAAACGTTGCACGTATTGCGCTCATTTCAGGATAGACGTGGTGGCCCTTCACAGTCGACTATTCAACGTTTTGTGGCCAAATTTGAGACAACCGGTTCAGTAAACAGTCAGCCAACACTTCTACGGTCAAGGAACGCAAGATTGGCCCAAAAATCGCCGCGGTCCTTGAGTGCGTACAGCAGAACCCGAGGCATGCTATTTATTGCTCGCCCTGGCCTTTCGCAGACTTCAACTGGACGAATTTTGCATCAGGACTTGGGGCTACACTCGTTTAAGATGCAACTGACTCAGGAACTCAAAGTTCTTGATCATAGCCTATGCCATTTGTTCGCTGACTGGACTTTGAGTCGTTTTAGAGAGGACCACAATTTTGTCCGAAAAATCATCTTTAGTGACCAATCGCACTTTTGGATGAATTGGGACGACATACACCAACCCACGCGATGTTTACCAAAAAAGTTACCGTTTGGTGTGGATTTTTGGCCGGCGACTTAATTGGGTAGTACTTTTTGAAAATGACCTTGGTGAGGCAGTCACGGTCAGCAGCAAGCATAGCTATGATAACTAATTTCTTATGGTGCAAATTAAACCATGTAGACCTAGACGACAAGTGGTTCCAGAAAGATGGCGCTAAGTGTGAACGCCACTACATCTACACAAAGCATCTACCCAGCCTTATTAAAAAACCCTATATAAACTAAATACCCTAATTTTTCTCGTTTTTTAGTTTTTGATAATCTTGAACCTAATAATAATTATTTTTCTAGTTTAAGACAACTTAATCAACTTTTATTTGAATTTAAAAGTCATATAACTTCTTTCAAAACTAAAAATCTGTTATTGATTGATTTTTTTAAAGTTGTTTTTATTCAAAGTTTCACAACAAAGTATGCTTAAACTTAGTTCTTGAGTTAAGTGTTTGGGGACAAAATAATATCTTTCTTTCAAAATGGTTAAGCTTATGAAAAAATATATCACACAAAAACGGTCACAAATCGAATGCTTGAAAAAAGTTTAATTAATTATAAGAACGGGTGATTTTTAAAAGCTATAGGAAAGTTTTTCAAAAAAAAAACACATAAAGTTAAAAAAACAATGTATGACATTTTATTTGAATCGATATTATGGTCCATATTATTTAATGTTTGAAGATTATTTCATGCAAATGTTGATCTTTACTGAGCCTCAAATGGTCCATCCGCTTAGTCCAATTATGGCATACTCTTTCCAATATTTTTGTCGGTATTTCACGAATAAATACTTAAATGTTATTTTCAAATGCGTCAATTGAAACGGGTTTGTGTGTATAGACATGAGCTTTAACATAGCCCCACAAAAAAAGTTAAATCGCACGATCAAGGCGGCCAATTGACCTGTCCCGAACGTGAAGTAAAATGTTCACCGAACTCGCCTCTCAATAAGTTAATTGTTGCGCGTACTGTGTGCGGCACTTGAGTTCGAACTCTACGTAAGCGTCTTGGTGGTTTTATGTCCAATAATGTAAATTTGGTGCTAAATTTAGTCATAATAGCCCGAATAGCCGCTTCAGTAAGTCAATTAAACTCACCATAAAATGGAAGAAGACCGCGATGAACTTCCTTAACAGAGCACAAATTTTGATAATAAAATTCAATAATTTGCAAGAGTTGTCCGTTTGTAATACAAATCATGATTTAATTATAGACAAAATCGAAGATGTTTGACAGAGAAACAAAATACGGATCGTGCGTCAGCTGTTAAAACCAATTTTTCCAAAAAGATAATAGCTAAAAAGTCACCCTTTAGACGATCATTGGATTTCGGGACCTTTTGCTTTTCATTACTTATGACACAGACATGAAATTTGATGAGACTTTTCACACCATTATTTAGAACGGTACCGATACCAGTTACCACTATCTCGCATACGAAATTTCAAACCCTTCTTCGCCTTATATTTCTGCACTCAAACTGCGTGTTCAAATAAAATGACAGTCTTCATTTTTTAAAATAAAACAACCTACTCAAGGTCCACACTATCAATATAAAGCTTTTAAGTCAATCAAAGTGACAGAAAAAAGCCTTGTTCTCAAAGTATAAGAATTATTATCATCGTGTCGCCGATAATTTCTCTCAATCGAATTAAATTAATATATCCTAGTTTCGCTTTGGTAGCTAAGATAAGCCCTATAAGACCTCATCTAGACGACTATCTCTATTCGTGTTAACACTATCAATCGAGCCTTTATATTTGAGTGGATTTTGAGTTTGATATAATAATGTTCAGACAACGTACGACACGAATTTGTTAAATTTAATCCACCTCGTTAATTTTATTATACGGCTAAAGCCGAAAACCAAAGCCAAATAGAAGAACAGGACTCAATTGAACGAGGACTAAGAGATTACCGACCGACCGACCGACAAGGACGATGAGACATGGTCCGATTGCAAAAAGAAAAAAAAAGTGTCAATAAAATGATAAAAATGTCCTTAATTCTCTCTGTGTCTGGAATCTGGATGAACTATGATGATAATTATGATGACGATGACGGTGACTGTGATAATGATGCTGACGATGATGATGATATCAAATATAAAGAAAAATCATGTCACTTTTGTCATCAAATAAATTATTTGTCGCTCAATAAATATTATTAATGACGAATGTGATGATGATTCAATGATTATTATTATTATAGGTTGGTTGATTCCTGATGGGCGTGGTAAAAAGAGGTAAAAGCTATATGAATGTTAAGCAAAAATGCTTCTGTTTTTTTATATTTAGCTTGATTCATTAAACCCCTTTACCTTTGATATGACTTTATCTGAATTATGATGATAGGCCAGGTTGGTTTTTGAACACATCCACATATCCTGATGACGACGATGATGATGATAAATTAAGGGTATGCGATTTATTATAGAATTGAGGCGTATTTTGTGTGCATTTCATACCTATTCAATATACACCCCTTAAATATTTAAGAAGACTGACGATGATGTGGATAAGGATGAGGATGACGACGATATATGCAGAGGCGTATTCGATTCGTCTATACAGGCTTGAAAAATTAATGGCAAAATAATTATTATCAAGAGGTTGTGATGTCAATTAAAATGATTATTATCTTTTTGCAATCATATAGATGTTATATAAATATGTTATGTAGGCTCGAAAAAGAAAAATGTTTCTTTGAGTTGATATTTAACACACGAAATAACTTATAACGTAATTTCACTTCACCAGAAATTGCCTGATAAAATATTTTAAAATGATAAGACCCAAAATAGTAGACTCTTTTTGATACAAATGATTCAGAAATATATAATCGTTCATGTCACCTCCGTTGTTTGCATCTAATAGTTGGAACACCATTACTCTTTTAACGTTGTAGAAACTTTCAATAACATTCAAAACTACGCTCATTTTGAGATTCGTTTTTCGAATTCGAGAAGATTCTATTTTGAGATTCGATCGATTCTAAAGATTGCTAATTCAATCGAAAGTTCATTTTTAAAAAACTTTGACTTTCAAATGCTTCGAATCAATTGTCATTTTTGTGTCGTTCAGATGTTTTCCAGTGAATAGCTAAAGAAATATGAAATTGGTTATATTGACGAGATTTTTATGTTATTTTATAAAGGGCACCGTCACATTCCAATTGGAGCAATAGGGAGCAAAAAGAAGAAGTTCTGATAAGGTTGATTAAGAAGAATCCGATGTTAGCAAAAGGGCAAAGTGTCTCAGCTCCAATGCAGGAGATTTGATGGCAGTATGCGTTCCATCAACACATCCTATTACTCCCGGAATGCCAATTATTTTTGAAGAAATATCGTCTCATTTCTTCCTTTTCCTCGTGGTTTAATTTTTAGTTAATCCATTTTGTGCCAAGTTTGACTTCTAGTTTATTTAAAACACTTAGATACTGATGATTGGGACACCTTAAGTGCATCTTTTCCCGCTCCAAATTGGTAGCCTCCTTCGCCAAAAAAGCGCAAGGTTGTAACTAGCATTAAAATGGGCGGTATGGAAAAAGAAGTTCCCCTCTATATCTCGATAGAAAGCTCATTCAAGACATATTTAAATGCACGTTTATTGAGGCGAAAGTCCACCATGATTTGTTTTTGCAATAGAAAAAATTCACATTAATTTTATAGGTAAGGATACTAACTTTCAATCGTCAAACTCAAACGGATTTGATGCGTCCATATTCCTTCTTCTAAAAACATTTTCTCGTTCTTCGCCATTAGAATTAAGAAACAAAACTATTGGCATTGTTTACTTTGTTTTTTTTTTTTTGTTTTTCTGAATTAATATTTTTTATTCGAATCTCAAAATAAACAAAATTCATTTGAACCAATAGATCTAGTTACTCGAATCAACGTTTCGTTCGAATCTCAAAATGAATGTCAATTCATCTCACCAACTTGTGTCTTATTCTAAAGTTGCAAATGGTGTATTTAAAGTTAAATCAAGTCCTGATGGAATTCTTTCGGTTGTTATGAAAATTATCAACGCAGTCTTTAATTTTTACTTACTAACTGACAAATTGACAATTTTCAGATGTATCACTGACTGAAGATTATCAGCAACTCTAACGATCAAATTCTTTGACGATATTCTTAAATAAATTAAAAAAATTCTTAAAAATTTTCGGTTTATCTTTAGAACTTAATTCTTAAAATATTAAAAACTCGAGCATGTATTTAAATCTAATCGTATTTGCAGAACTGTGTTTACAATCATTTTTAATTCTAATTCTAATAATTTTCGAACTTGGTTAAATATGTAGAGCTGAGTTCTAAAGTCTTTTTTGCTAATTTCGTAGCACTTTGTAGCCAATTTCTACTTAGAATTCTTTCGGTCGTGTTTTTGCATATAATGAAATAGTAGCTTGATTCTGAAATCTATTTTTGCTAACGAGATTTTTAGTCGAAAACTAGTTTTTACCAATTTCAGTAGCTTTTTTTAAAATGTTTTCTTTCTTATACAAACAAATACAAATTGATCTATTGATCACGAGATACCGATAATCGAACATCAATTTTTGCCAAATTTGCGTACTATTTTTCGTAGATTTTATTTTTTTATGAATAAACGGATTGTTGGGTTTTTATAAAAAAATTACTGAATATCGAAAATTAAAATTTCTGTGAGATAAAATAAGTTTAAAGCTAATATTTTCAAGTTTTGAAAAGATATTTGAGTCTTTTAACAATTTTTACCAACTTTTATTAATTTTGTTTAGGTTCTTAATAAAAAAAATGTCAATTTTCAATTTTCTCAGTTGTTTTTGATTTATAAAAAAAAATTTAATTGGAGTTTTGTTCAAAAATTTATTTGTTTGTTATCGCGTTATAATATATAATATAACATTTAATTTAAGTCTCTAGCGTTATTTTTTCGTCAGATATTAAAGGTTAACCAAAATTTTCATTTTCAAATTTTTAAATTGCTATGTAAAAAAAAACACTAACCCAAATTTTGTTGAGAGTAATTTCGTCATCTTTCTGCATTATTATCTGTTAAGTCCATATCTCTACTGAGTCTTGAGCTATGGACACGAAAAAACGTTGGGAAGGTCTTTGGAAGAACTACAAATTTGAGGGTCTAACTTATCGAAGTTCAAACTCAAATGTAAATCTAAGCCTCAGTTTAAACTCTTAAGAGCTTGATGAAGAAATCAGACAGAACTCAAATGGTTTCTATTTTTTTTTTTCAAAACCTAACTTTTAGAGATTAGACTTTTGGAATCAAGGAATTGACAGACAAATTTTCAGGAGTAATTTTCAGGGATTTGCATTTTTTATTTGATTGCAGAATGATCAACTTTTACTAACCTTTGGCAATATACTAATTTAGTAAAGATACGTTTGAATCGATACTTCAAATTCAAATAACCAATGAGTACGAAATAGCCCTAAAACCTAAATGGGATGTTTTTTTAACTAGATGACCAAAATATTTTTTGATTTTGTATGTCTAGAACTTTTGAATTCCTCATGCAGGCTCTGTTAAACGAGTTGAATTTACTTTATAGTTCTACATTCACGAAAATACATATATTCAAAATTAACCTACTCTGGGATTATTTAAACTGTGATTTTTTAAGAGCTTGAGAACATTAAAAAAAAAAACGCATACTTTTTGAAGATAATTTCATATAAATGTTGACCGCGGCTGCGTCTTAGGTGGTCCATTCGGAAATTCCAATTTCGGGTAACTTTTTCGAGCATTTCGGCCGGAATAGCCCGAATTTCTTCGGAAATGTTGTCTTCCAAAGCTGGAATAGTTGCTGGCTTATTTGTGTAGACTTTAGACTTGACGTAGCCCCACAAAAAATAGTCTAAAGGCGTCAAATCGCATGATCTTGGTGGCCAACTTACTGGTCCATTCCTTGAGATGAATTGTTCTCCGAAGTTTTCCCTCAAAATGGCCATAGAATCGCGAGCTGTGTGGCATGTAGCGCCATCTTGTTGAAACCACATGTCAACCAAGTTCAGTTCTTCCATTTTTGGCAACAAAAAGTTTGTTAGCATTGAACGATAGCGATCGCCATTCACCGTAACGTTGCGTCCAACAGCATCTTTGAAAAAATACGGTCCAATGATTCCACCAGCGTACAAACCACACCAAACAGTGCATTTTTCGGGATGCATGGGCAGTTCTTGAACGGCTTCTGGTTGCTCTTCACTCCAAATGCGGCAATTTTGCTTAATTATGTAGCCATTCAACCAGAAATGAGCCTCATCGCTGAACAAAATTTGTCGATAAAAAAGCGGATTTTCTGCCAATAAAATTCTGGTAATAAAATTCAATGATTTGCAAGCGTTGCTCGTTAGTAAGTCTATTCATGATGAAATGTCAAAGCATACTGAGCATCTTTCTCTTTGACACCATGTCTGAAATCCAGCGTGATCTGTCAAATACTAATGCATGAAAATCCTAACCTCAAAAAAATCACCCTTTACTTGAGGATTTTATGTTGGTATACTTACCAAGACGAGTTCAGAGACCTTTTATTCTTATTTTTTAAAACTGACTTCTTAATATTAAAAACAGCTCACGCACTCTTCTTGTAAAATAAATGTTTTTGTACAAGACTTCGAGGAATAAGATGAAGTTAAATCACAACTTGACTAAATAAGCTTTTAAAATATAAAACAAAAGTAGGTTTTCATTCATAAACCACCAGAAGCAAAATTTCACATGGCCAAACTGCCTCGTAACGTTTTTCTTTTTCTTTCTTTTATACTAGAAAAAAACCTACCTAATTATGAAGAAATAATAAGTTCAGGACAACAGTATCCGTTTTTTATTGAAAGACTTTTGAATGCTCGTCCTGCTGATGCTTCTGCTGCTGCACGCATTTGACAGAATAAATTCGTTCTCACCACCTCCCTCTTCCGAAGTGTGATGTGTAGAAAAAGTTTATTTCTTTTTACCTAATGAAGTACAAGGCAGGAGGCAACCCTACACACACAATTTATAGTGTGTACCATATTCTGTACTCACTATTTCTTACTTTTTTTATCATTTTTTTATAGTTGTTTGTTTTAATTTTCTTCATTTCCCTTCAGGCCCCTAAGGGGTCCCATGAACTTTTATTTAACATAACTAATGCGATTGCGGGCGAATACTCGTATATTAGAGAGAATATGCTTTCTCAATGGCATCAGAGAGGGCGGCGGTATAGAACTGAATATGCTTAGCAGTGTAAGACAACTTTTCTTAATGTGTTACGTACATAAACACGTATCGCTGAGATAAATATACTTATGAACGTACAGCTGTGGTCAAAATAATATTTACTATTTTTACTTAGAAACGTTATACCAAATTAATAAAAAAAAAATTAATTTAGGCCAACAGATTCGTCCCCTTCTAACTGGAAAAAAATAAAGAAAAAACGTCTGTATGATAACAGTTATTTGAAATTCTGATTTACTATAATTGGGAATAAATCACAGTGAAGCCATCAAAGTTATTACGCCACCTCAAAACAAACCATACAGATGAAAAAAAATAAGAACGTGGAGTTTTTTGAAAGAAAATTCAAAGCTCTTTAACTTCATAAAACTGCGATAGTACAGATGTATAACGTAAATGAGAAAGCATTGCTAGCTAGTTATCGAGTAGCTTTTCGTGTGCTAAGGCTGGAAAACCTCATACTATTGCTGAATATTTGATTCTACCATCGGCTGTAGATATTGCGGAGATAATGTTTGGCAAAGAAGACGTCGAAAAACTCAAATTGAACGCAGACATTTTAAGTGCAGCTGTAAATGAGGCAAATTTGGCAATCAAGCTGAAGGAAAGTCTACCGGATCTATCTGCTGATGGAATGCTGCAACTGGAATTTAAGTTTGTCAATTTAGATACCTTTTGGATAAAAAGGAAATTAAGAACACCCTGAATTAACATTAGAGGCTTTAAAGTATTCGAGTCCAATTGCCACCTCGTACCTGTGCGAGTTGGCATTTGCATCAATGGTCCAAATTAAAAGTAAGAAAAGAAATTGCTAAAATTTGGAAAACGATTTTTTTTTTATTGATTGTCTCAAACACTTCATAGTTGTAACGAGTACAGTAGTTCTTTAGATGTATATGGTATCACGACCAACTTTCGGTTCAAGTGTGTTGGCTTTTATATTAGCAGCCACCTTAACCTAACTTAAAAATATCAATTCGTAAGTGACTCTTTCTTCGAAAAAGCCAAAAACAATAGAGCACCTAAGAATGTTGTTAAACTGGAAGGTATTTCACATACGATCACCGAAGACTTTCGAAAATATCGATATTTATATTTCATTGCATATAAAGTAGTCGTATTTTGAAATATTGGTGCAATAGTAGAAATTATACACTGTAAAAAAAATTAAATACTTTATAAGATTCTCAAAGTTTGATATTTATTTTTTTTGGAAATATACCACTTTAAAAACCCCAAACTTTTAATGTGCACTTCTATTCTATTTGATTGTTTTCTCTTTATTATTGAGCTAACTGCAATTCGCGGCGTTCTTAGCATGTTTTATTTTAGAACACATTTGGTTAGCATAAAAAAGGTTATAGTGACTTGATTTTAAAAGATTAACAAGTTGGGGACATTTTTTGTAAGAACTATCAAAACTTTGACCGTTTTCGAAGGTCTCAAAAAACAAAAAAAATCTTTGATTTTCAAACATTATTAATTGGTTCTCTGCTAGTATTACTCTTACCGTGATATTGTATGGGCTATATACTTCCTCAATAAATGAGCTACCTAAGACTAAAAGAATTGTTTAAATCAATTCGGTTATTACTGAGATTAGAGGGCTCAAACAAACAAACAAGCAAACAAGCAAATAATCAAACAAACAAACAAACTCTCCACCTTTGTAATAGTTGTATAAATAATTTAAAAAAATTGGGTGGCGCAACAGTCTGTTGAGAGCTAGGGCCTAGTGACTTACAACTCTCCACCATACCTGTGTGCGAGTAATGTTGTCAGGAATGGAGGGGACAGTTTATATGCCGAATCCGAACGGCTGATTTGAGATATCACTTTTTCATGACAAGGGTTACTCTTGGAGAATTTGTCAATTCCTCGCAATAGGCAGTACCCGTGAAAAGACTTTAGATGGCATAAGTGGATCGAACCCAAGACCTCTGGCATGACAGTCCAACGCACTAACCATCATGCCACGGGTACTTCAGTTGTATAAATAGATTTATGAAAATAATTTAAAAAAGAATTATTGTGTTTCTATGTTTTAAATTTTGGAAATATCTAAAAAATTAATCGCACTATTTTTGTATATATATACTTTAAGGAAGATCAGAAAAACAAACCGATTTTCCGTGAAAAATATCATTGGCTATGCAACTAAACTTTGGGAACTTTATGGCCTAGGGGAGTCCCACATTCTCCTTCCCTTGAATCTGTCATTGGTCAAATGTTCCTATTTGTTTAACCAGCATTTTATGAAACTTGCTGCAAATAAACTCCAAAATCCTGAAAACCAATGTAACTTTTTAAAAGTCACAAAGTAAGAAACATTTACAATATATTTAAAGTTAAAATTAAATAGTTAAATTTAAGATTTTCTTTGTCTCATAAGTTCATGTGCTGAGAACGTAAGTACTACAAAATCAAGGGCTGTTCTTATTATTTTGGCTACAGCTGTATGTAGTTTAAAGTAACGAATGCCAAATAGAATATATCAACCGCTCGCTCTCTCCTGCCCTTATAATAATTTTCCATATTTTCCGTTTTTGTTGTTGCATTCTTTTTTGTACTAAAACAACATGTATCCTGCCGAGTTGAGTCGAGTCGTCGAGTCTTTAGAACCGAGCACAAATTAGCGAAACAGGATACTAAGTGTGAGACGTATCATTCATCATCATATGGCCCAACATGAATGCATCCTGAGCCTCAGCGTCAGCCTGAGCCTCATGACTGACTGACTGCTATGCTACAAAATATACATGTAGATGTGTGTGCTGTGGCACTAGTGGATATATAAAGGATATGAAGGATGAGGGTGGAAAAACGATGGGTTAGATTTGAGGTGGCTGCCCGGGCACGGGCGGTGTGGTTCTAGCTCTGGTTGGGTTGGTGATGTGTCTTCTCTTATGTCTAAATGCATCTGAAAGCAAAGCGTTTTCCATTCATTGAATAAATGAATGAATATGACTATGTAATTTGCGGGAGGGAATTTAATGAGATATACTATATGCAGGCTGTGTAATGAATACAAAATGAGTGACACACACAGTAAGCTCCCCTTTTCAAAGGACATTTAAGCCATAAATTATGTTGTTGGACACACAAAAGCTTTACATTTTATAGCCTTATATACATACATAGATACATTCCACAGCATATAAAGTTTATTTTGTATCCTTTTTTTAGTATTTTTTTTTCAGTTTGCATCAGTCACATTACAATGACATATGGCAAAGTAATGTGATATTTTTTCCTGTTTTTAGATTTTGAAAAATGTTTACGCTTTGCATCCTGTTTTGAGGACAAGAGCGAGCAGAGCTAATGATATATCTTTGCCTTGTTCAAAAATATAAAGAAAGTTACCTTACGTCCCTTCCTTGAATCCTTGAGGAGGGTTTTTGGAAAAAGCAGAAGGATTCTGATGAGATTGAGAGATTCAGGAAATTGCTGGGGAAGTGCAGAAGTTCAGAGGTTCAAAGATGCAGACCAACGACCTGAATTTCAATAGATAAGCATATGCAACGATGATGTGTCTCTGTTTACTGTCTTAACTAATTTTGCTGACGTTTCTATTTGTCTACACTTATCTTTCGGGGTATAGAACTTTTATATCTATATTTTATGTATAAGGGAAGGATTCTTCTTGATGTTATAATTTCAAAAAATATGTATTTCTGTAGAAGGTTCGTTTTATCAATAAAAATTACTATCAGATACTTGGTTTTGAATATTCATATAATATCGGAAGTAATTTATATAACTTTAAACTTATTTGCATTACGATGGATGGGACAGCGTGGTACGATGACCAACTTTTTAATGCTTAAAACAGATTTCTGGCTTATGGGAGAAAGGATATGAATACAAAATCAGTTAAAACCGGATGAAGAGTGTTGCTTTGTATTTTTTGAAAATGGATTTGCAGGGGGAAATTGAATAATTAAATTTTGTTTCATACAATTAATTCGTCAGCAATGCACATTTCCAATGCAAATTTTTAAAATTATTTTTATATATGTAAATGTTTGTTTGACGTTTCCCAAATCAATTCATACGATTTATGAATTAAAATTGATAATTTCAATCCATTGCAGAAATGCTCATCAATATGAATCCACAGAGTGAGGATAGAAGATGTTAGGGCCTCATTTAACTTCACAAATTTCCTAAAAAACTGATGATACCATAATGACCAACTATAAACTATTTAAGCTGCTGTCACTTTTGAAACTGTCATCTTATGACATCTGACAGTTGAATCGGTTTCTAATAAGAATTTGACACCTTCAATATTTTAATCAGCTTTATCTTTTATGGGAGTAAACCTTATGCAAAATACTCCAGAGTTCATGAGAACCATTTTATTGGCTGGTTTGGATCGTTTGCTACTAATGCCTGAACAAATAGGTGATATTTTCGACACTTCGATTGACACGTTGTCTTAGAAATTTTGTTATTATTCCGTTTAAAAATTGGAGTTGAACGAAGGGCTGAAAATTGTGGTTACTGACTCGGAAATCATTTAGAAAATGTTTATAAGTTGTTGTACGTTCTTGTCAATATGTTGATTTTGCTGAATAGATAGACAATTATAGTTCGGTGAATAATGAAAGGTTGCGTTCACAAATTGAATTCTAAATCGTCAAGGCCCTATTAGGAAACCCGATAATAACAAAATGTATTCTATACAAATTTAGAGTTAGTTTTTTCGTGGTTTAGACCAAAATCTAAGAAAAATAATTTTGTAGTGCCAATATCGTAATGGTTAGTGAGAAGGTTCAATTGGGTTCAATTTCTGCCTGCGCCACCTTAAAGTTAATTCATTTATATTGCCTTTTGCCAGGAATTGACAAATCCTCTAAGAATTGTTATTAGGTGTGTTTTTTTTTGGCACAGCTGTCCGTATCTACTGTGGAAGCTTCAATGTATTACAAATACAACACACAGCTGCGGATAAAACTTAAACTTAGGGCTGCGGATAAAAAATTGACATTTCTTCGAGTATCGATACTCGATCGCAGAAAAGTTGAATTTCTTAGGTTGCTAACTCGGATAATCCGATAGCTCAAAGAGCCTCGAAGGCTTTGTTCGTAGAGTGCAACGCAATTTAAATGCGTTCTTTTATTTATGTAAGATTATTTTGCACTAATATTGAAACTCAAAAATTAAGAAACGAGAGCCATAGTTAGTCTATGCCGTTTAATATTTTTCTTCTGAAATGTCATTTAATATTTGCGAGATTTAAGGTACAACTTCAACGGCCACTTTTTGCAAAAAATGGGACATTTACAAGAGTATTTTTTTTTTCTTTGTAACGCCATTTGGCCATTTGAATTTAAAGAAAACCACACAAATTGTTTTTGAAATCAAAAATTAAGCTTTCACATCATTACTTTTAATTTTATGGTGGAACTACTTTCACAAATTATTTTGAACATTTTCGCCTATTGCTCGTTGTAGTTATGCCTTTAAAATTTAGTCGAATAAGTGAAAAAAAACTCTTATTTCATGATCTATTTGAAGCTTGAGAATAAAAAAAATTTATATTTATCAAAATTCACACATAGGTAAGAGTACACGCACTTCAAATATACTTCTCTGTTTGCCATTTGTATAAACATTTGTTATTGTTTTGTGAAAAAAAAACTACAAAATTAGACTTTATATACGTATTATTTGCCAAGAAAAATCAGATATTTTTACACAAACATTTCAAAAGCAATTAGAAAATGACATAAGTTAAATATTTTGTATGTTTTTATTACCACACAATAAAAAACATTCACGCAGAAAGCTTAATTCTTGGTTTTTGGCGGTAGAAAGAACAAAGCTTATTTGTAGTATTTTAAATTTTCCACTTGTTGCCAAAATTTACCGTTGTTAAGTAAAGGTTATTTACACAATTTTTGACAGTTCACCTGGATTCATGAGTGTGTCAAAATTAAACTTCAAAAGTTTCACAAACGAATTTCAATTTCGATCTTTCGACCCTGCATATAAATGCATATAAGAACTTCAATTTCATGAACGACCACTGACTAAATCTACGAACATACCCCAATATGTCAAAAACTTATCCAAAACCAAAACCAAAATAACAAATCAAACTTTTAACAAATGCAGATGGAAAATCAGGAAGAAAGGTAAATAAGCATTTATTTAAAATTATAAATCAAGTACATAATAATAATAGCGCATTCACAAAGCTAGTGACTACGTAGTCTAAAATAAACTAGCTTTGTGAATGCAAAATTGCACTGCAAAGCTAGTCAATCCAGAACTGTCATATTAATGACAAATACAAATATAAAAAATAGGAAACATTTGTGTTTACAGAACTTTTTAATGTGTTTTTTTTTTTCTTTATAAATTAAATAAAACCAAATAGAAGATATAATGTAATGTGATTGATTTATATTTGATTTTAAATACCGAAAGATTTATTTCATTTTGAATTCTTGTGTCTTTACCGAGCAGCTAATTGTAAAACTTCAAAACCAGTGTATACTAACTTTGTAGCTGACATTTTTACATTACGTCGGAGGTGAAATTTCCATTACTTTTGTAGTTGGATTTAGCAAATCAGAACCCCTTGACTACGTAGCCACTAGTTTTGTGAATGCGACCATTATCTGACAGCTAAAAAAGTTCTACCAACTTAAAAATAAAATAAAACGGCTACGGATACGTTTTTTTGGATAATCGAATTTGACTGCTGATAGCGATGCCAAAAACACACGCCTATTATCATGATAATTGCTTTCTCAAATTTGCAGTTTAAACACGGCATAAAAACTGTAGGTCTCCTCAATCCTTGAAATGACTCGCACACACTCGCAATGGTAGAAAGGTCTTAGATACTGTTGCACCACCTACTTTATGTAATTATTACAAAAATAATTTTGTAACAGAATCCTTGCCGTAGGCATTAAAATGGTACCTTTTAGGTTTAGTTCTGATAGTAAATGTTTCTACAGTCCATGCAAAGTCGATACAAAACGTACCAATATATTTTCTTGAAAACCCAGGGAATTACTTTCAATAATAAAATAAAGAGTACAATGTCTTTAACTTTAACTTTTATCCGCAGTGATTCTACTGTGGATGTTGTATTTGTCATTCATACTCCATTCTACTTTGCTAGGTATGACATTTCCAAACAAAACACACAAGGGTTTTATTTCAAACTTAAATGAAAGTTAAGTTAGTATTCTAAGCGTGAAACATAATTACAATAAAAAAAGTCCCTAAAAAGAGCAAAACTCGAAAATCTCGCGGTTTTTCAATTTTTTGCCATTTTAAGTTCAACGTTCGTCATAAACAACTCACTAAAAATGCAGAAATACTGAGTTTAATGCAAAGTCCGATTTTATAGTTACTGAATAATTAATAGGTTTCGAAATGTTTTGCGTTTATAGTTACTAATTCCTAATTTGTCCCTACCTGTATTAAAGTTCCTTTACGCGGGGCATACGTACCCGTATTTTTCATATGAGTTCTGTAAAATATGACGTTAAGCTAAGCTTCAATTTTTTAACCATAAAAATTTTGTAGTTTAACCACCTTCCTGGAAAAATTCCAAAGGGTGTCTATGGCCTTTGGCGTGTCCTAGTAATTTAAAAGGTTTTATTTTGAAACGATAGCTTTTTAGACAGCTGTCTCTTTTGAAGCTATCATCTTTTCACATTTAATTAGTAAAAACATGAACCAATAAACAAAATGGAACGACACATTCTTCAAAAAAGGTATTAATTGTTAAAATTCATTTCAAAAACAGATATAATTTTGCGGTTGAAATTTCCTGACATTATTATTTCTCCAAGAGATGTTATTATTTAACACCTTTAGATTTTCTTCTTTTGGGCTATTGAAACAAAAAACATTCGCCAATACTTCATAATTGATTCAGGACCTTAAAGATGAACATTGAACAGTTTTGGACGCCATAGAGCAGCAATGTACGAATTGTTACAGTGGTTGCTATTTTCCTGATATTGCTTCCCAGTATTAATGGCAAACCTTTCCTTTTACAAGTTACATTGTTTTCTTTTACTAAATACTTGTTGTATTTTAAAACTCAAAATACAGAACTGTAATATTTGCCTCTCTTTTACTACTTTTAATCGTTCTTGTAACCTATACTTTGTGAAGTCTCGTTTCAAAGCTTTGAAAGTCCTGAAATGTAAATCCCTGCCTTTTATATCACTATTCTTGTTGTTGTTTTGTGAGTTTGAAGGATTTTCTCATTTTCCATACCAAATTAATTGTATCTCTTTCATCGAAAATACACCTCCACCAAAATTGTTTTCGAAATGAAAAGAAATTAAAAACTCAATATACTTAATTAATCAACGCTTAACTGAACATTGAGTGTAATATGCTGTAGCTTAACTTATACGTACTTGCAACTGAAGCTCTCCTGCACTTCCATATCCTTCCGGTGATCTTTTGATCGTTCCTGATGCTGATTTTGATTCTGAATCTGATGCTGATGATGGTATGCCCCAATTGAATGTATCTTCTCCTTCTCCATACTCGACTTTTCTCCGCCACCGTCACCACCGCCATCATTATTTGGTGCAATGCCGTTCTCATTTTCATTTATTCGGCTCTGATTACATCCTAGTGTGCTTTGATGGTTGACTTGATAATGCTCACACATTTGGCAAGCGTCAACATTTTCATTTTCCAACAATAACTGTGATGCTATTATTGTTTGGCAGGACGAATTAACTTTCCTCGCATCATTTCTCAAAGAATCATCATTCTGTGGTGTACAAAGGAGAGAAACGAAAAAAAAGGACTATAATGAATGAACTTTAGGGAAAAAGAAAAGTAAAGTTATATGTCAAATTCAAAATGCCTCCTCATCGTTCATTTTCTCGTTTTTATAATGAACCGGATCTGGAACAGGAAAACTCAATAAAATATTCGTTATCTTTTATAATCGAAGGCAGGAACTACCGAAAAGAGCTAAGGTCCTGCAGCAGTAGCATTAAGGCAAAAGTATAGTAATAGTGATGTCGATTTTGAAGTCGATAAGGCAGGGAGGGGGATGGGTGGTAGAGATATGGCAAAACCAGAATCGAGCATGATAAAGAAGTTCGAAGGATATTTCACATTTTTTTTCTTCCCTCCTGCAACCGAATAAAAATGATTCACATCGCATAATGACATTAAATCGTCCTCATAGGATTACGCCTTCGATATTTTTTTTTCTTCTTCGTCCTGCTATTTCCATACTCTCCTTCTTCCATCTCCATCTTCTATATTCTACAACTCTCTGTTTATTCATAGCAAAATGAAAAAGAAAAACAAAAATTAAGGATGTGGTGATGGTAGAGTAGTGAGTAGTGGTTACCAGAATGAAATCGGTTATCGAAAGGATATTCGACGGTTGGTTGCCAAAGCATATTTTTTTCTTATTTAATTCTTTTTTCTCTGCAACTCATAGCAAAAGAAAGGATTTTAAGCAGGATAAGGCTAGGTGAGGAAAGGGGTGAAGAGGTGAGGTAAGGCGAATGGAGTGAAGTGGAATGGAGTGGTTCGTTTGGAAAGGATTAACAAAAAAGAAATTGTGCGGAGGTGTACGATTGTAAAACTACATTTACCCTTTTCACCTTACATAAATATACAGTGAAACAGATTGTGAGGAGGGGGATGAAAAGAGAAATCTCTAGAGGGGGGGTTGAAAATACTTTCCATTTTGAATAGGTTTACAGAATGAAGAATTGAATTTTTGGCCAAACCCAAAAAGGATGAGTTAAAAAGCAAGAAAAAGAAATAAAGTAGAAAGAAAAATAGGTAAAAGATAGAAAATTTGTTAATCGGGTCCGGGTATAGTAAATCCTAGATAACGCCCTATACTTGTCCAACCTTACCATACGCTCCTTTAGATATATATCTACATTTTTTGAAAGATAAATGGGGACAACACAAAGACCGCAAAGTTCGATTGGGAAATGAGAAACATCTGGATTTTTTTCTTTTGGTTTGGTTTGTATGTAATAAGAGGCGTTAGTGTGATTTCAAGGATTCAAATAATTAAATTCTTGTCAAGAGAGTGAACAATGAACAAACAAAAAGAACACATTTCAATAGTTCGATAAATTTGTTTTTGTAAGGATTTGAATTATATTTAATAAATAAAATAGAAGACAATCTTAATGTGTTTTTGTACAATGTATGGATGCTTTATGGTATAAATGAAAAGAAAAACGTTTTAAGGACATTTTTGTTTTAGAAATTGTGACAAAACTTCGCCATAAATATTTGGAGTTCAATGGAAAAAAGAACAAATGTTTTCTTTTGAATATCTCTTAGTTCAGGATATTGAGAAATTAAGGTTGTAGTTTTGATAACTTGATACAAAACCTGAGATTATCACCTTTACTATTTCTTCTAAAGGAAATTCCTTCCCTAAAATTGCAAATCGATTTCGGTGGATTTACAGTCTAATAGGTTTTTTTTTGCTTGCATGGGAAGTTACGATGTTTTTTTTTCAGTTTTTTGACAATTGACAAACTGTGTTGAGATTTCTGTTTAGAAATTCATCATGAATCGTTTAGAGACTAAACAACGCTTTTAAATTCTGGAAAATGCATAGAACACTTCTTTACCGTATTTAGTGACGAAGCTCATTTCTGGTTAAATATCTTAGTCAATAAGAATATTTGCCGTTTATAGAGCGAAGACAATTCGTAAACCATTAACGATTGGCTGTTACTTAATTTATGTACTGTATGGTTCAGTTTAGCACAACAGACAGTTCCTGTTTCTTTTGAAAAAGCGACGATATTTCGTTAAAATACGACGATTCAAATATCAAAAATCGCTCTTGAATATCAGTTAATTGAAAAGTAAATTCGTTGACAACTTTATTTTCAGAAATAGTCTTGTTAAATGGTTCCCGTGTTTGTGTAACTTAAAATCTATCCATTACATTTAATATGTTATCCAAAAATTGTATGTGTTCAAAAATCAGCAACTCTTAAAGAATTTGATGCTTTGTGTTGGAATTTTGTGTGAAAATTTCAACTGATCGGATTCAAAAAATGCTGGAAATCATATTTGAGAAAATAAATACATGAAACAAATAAATTTGAATTTGTTTAATTCAAAGTTCAGTGACTTTTCAAGAATGTTAAGAACTGAAAACGGTGTTTTTAAGGCTTCGCTTGAACCCAACACAGTTCTCATTCTTAAAAAAAAGTTGTATAATGATTTTACAAAAAAAACAGTCATTGTCTTTCAGATTTCAGTTTTAACCATGTTAGTATCTAAATTATTTTTTTGAAATCTTCATTAGTTATGAGATTCTATACAAAGTTTTGAAAAACTTTAAATTTTGTAAAGTCATAGTTTTAAAAACGATATTTTGGAGTTATAATTTTTAGCGCTGGTTTCAATTCAGAATTCTCACTTTAAGTTTCTGTTCACATTGTTCAACATTATATTTTAAATACATGCATTTACATATTTCAAAAACTTTTCAGCGTAAATTATTCAACGTTTATTTTAGATTTATGTGAGATAGTTGAAATCTAACAACTTTTGAAGATTTTTCGAATTTTATGAATTAGAAATTCGGAAACACATTATTTTTTTAGAAATAAAAACTATTCAAGATTTTAGATACGTTACTCTCAAAATTGAGTGTACAATAAATAAAACCAATTATTTTTGTTGTTTTGAACGATTGATAATATTTTATGTTATATAAACAAGAAAAATAAACTTTAAAAATAATTAACAAAAGAAAAGACTCAAAAAATCTTCAAATACATGGCACGTAATTAAATGTTTATTTGAAGACCAAAACAAGAACAAAAATTACAATTTGGAAGACTAATATTTTGATAGACCACCATAAGCCATTATCACAACCTGCATAACCTCCAATACTCGTGGCATCGATTCGAAACAGTTTTTTTTATAAGGGGGTTTAGTTTTCCAAATTTTGGGTTGCAGTTCTTGATCCGTCGCTTGATTTGTATCATCAAATTTTAAATGGTATTAAAGCTCGGTGTTTGAGGTGGGGTTTTGAGCTGATTTCTGGCATTCTTGGTGAAAATAAAATAAATAAATTATAAATTAACAGAGAATAACTAGACCCTAGTGACTTACTACTATCAACCATTTTTTTTTTTTAATTTATTTTTATTCATTATTTTTTTAAACTATCTTAAAGCTAGACAAAAATTCATAAGACTAGCCTAGTTATCCATAACTCACAACTAACTTACTGGTCCCATACGGACACTATAAGTTAAACAATTCTAATGCCTTTTGGCCCTAAGATCTACCCGATTGAAGCCACCAAAACTGATTCTCCTGCTTCACCCTATTAGTTCGGTCCCTACTGAGCCGAAGGAACTCTGCTCCGCCTTGTGCCATCACGTTGCGATTTTACAGGAGTCGCTTATCCACGGTTTGTCGTCTGACGTGGTAAATTAACGGAACTGCCCATCTATCCAGTATCAGACCGCATCTGTAAAAAAAGAGGAATGCTTCTGGTGGAATGAAGCCGCTCAAACGTGCACTTTCAAAATACTCGTCATTGGGATAAAACACCCCGAAAATTAAATTGTTGGTCGAAGACATAGCTCTTGCAATGTGACCTCGAACGAGTTTTATCACGAAATTGTCAATTCTGTTGATTCGAGCCCCGTTGTATAGGACCTCGTTGGAATAGTAATGCACATAAGAAGATTCGGCTGTTCGATATAAGCCGGTACAGCGTCGTTAACACTGCCACTCGAACACCTGAAACTTCTTCATCTGGGAAGGGGCAACGTTGAACCACAAAGGATAACCATAAACGATCGTGGGCCGTATGACGGCCATAAAGTAAATAACCTTCACTCTGGGGTTAAGCCGACTGCTGTAAAACAGCCGTTTCTTCAGAGCGAAGGCTCCCCTGGTCCTGGCCAGAGCAACATTTTTAGGTCTGTCGACTTTTTGCTCGTTAATTGCTGCCCGTGAAGATCAGCAATGACCATCTTGTGCCAATTCTTGCACGTATCCCACCGTGGCCCTAGCCAACGGAGTCCGGAACAGAATTGTCTCCCACTTCTGGACATTTATTTTCAGTTTCCAGTCGTCGCAATATCGCTGAATCTTGTCGAAATCACGCTGCAAGAGAATTCTAATAACCTCAACTTTTCGGGCCGTTCTGTACGCAATTAGATCGTCGGCGTACGCAATTGCCTTTGTAAGACTATCTATCAGATCACTGGCTAAAGAGAATCGGCAAATTCACCGATACCCGTTGAAGACCATTTTTAATTAAGAATGTTGTGGTAACGATACGGTGTCAAACGCCTTTTCCAAATCGACCTGAACAGCACCTGTGCATTGTTGTTTTGATTTATTCCATTGGATATCAAAAACAAAGGATATGCCCAATTATTTCAAGTTTAGACGCAACATGAATTGTGGCATGACCCGCCTTGAACCCGAACTGTTTATCTTTAATTGTTTTGCTGTCCGCAGCCCAATTAGTCAGAGCCCTATTGATGATCTTTTCCAAAAATTTGCGGATGCTCGGAAGAAGACTTATCGACCGAAGATTCGACGAGTTGGATTTGTCCTTTCCCTTTTTCGGAAGAGGATGAACCACAGTGGTCTTTCAATACACTGGATAATTAGCATTATTCAGTGCATTATTGAAGAGTGTGGTGTAAATGTCAATTGCCTCCATCGGTAAATGTCTTAGTACAACGTTGGATATACCATTGAAACCTGCTGACTTTTTGTTTTTTATTGAATTGAAGATGAGCTGAAGCTCAACCTTCGTCACTAACAAGGGACTTGGTCCCGTTTGCTCGGCGATTATGGAATTTGCCAAAGAATTGTCATTGAACCGTTTGAAACCGCGGTTCTCAAATCGCCATGTATATCATTTCGAAGGTAAAAGTGATTAAGTAGGGCTCTGTTTTCCAAGTCGTGGTTGGGCGAATGCTAACATTCACCTTGTACACTTGCTAGAAACCAGCTCCTACCGCCTCCACTTTTTCCTTCGGATCTTCAATTATAAAAAAGTCATTGTAAAAGATGGCTTCTTCTAGATCTATTTGCGCTGTCCTGAGTACGTCTCTGTTCTCGTCAGTTCTTTGGAGTTTCAGACAAGGAAGGTCATTATCGTTCTTTTTCCTGAATATCCTAGATTGTAGGAAACATAGTAAGGTCACTGGAATTAACTGACCGAAACTTGGCGTCCCAGTACTTACAGTCCAATGCACTAAACATCATACCATAAATAAATATTGCTTTCAAATTCAGTATTTCTGAGGACTGACGCATATATGTACATATATTTTTTATAGAATGGCAAGAAATTACTATTTTCTTATAATTGTGTCAATGATTTCAAAGATTCCCTTAACCTCCTTCAAGTTTAATAGGGGAACCAATTTGCCTTCTGTCAAACCCAAATAATTGCATTTAAATATATAATATATAAAAAAAAACTAAAACAAATTTCACAAAAATGCCGCATCTTTAATTTTAAAAGTAACGAGTTACTTATTTTTATTTCAATGTACGTTCAATTTTCGCAGTAATTGTGGATGTTTTTTTTTTTTTTTTAATTTAAAAATAATATGAATTAGAGACATCAAGCCTATAGGAAAAATGCAATTTCATTGTCAGATACACTCGATAGGTTCCCCAATATTTCTTTTAAAGGAAATTCTTTCTGTATCATTGAAGATTGAACTTGTCGGCCTCGATTAAAATTGATGTTTTCAATAAGAGTTAGAGCTTATCAACTTTTAAACACTAGCAAAAATTATGCTTGAAACTTATTTTCGGTTACATTTAAATTCCTGGCTTTAGTCATTCTCATTTTTGGTGGAGATACGACGATTCTTATTAATTCTAAAATCTTCAATCTCGAAGATTATATCTATTTAAAGATTAAATATTTCAAAAAATAATACAAATGCTTAAATCGGAATTTCGTTTCGAAAGCATTTATATCCGTTTTTAAAAAGAAACAAAAAGTTCTTGACTCTTGCGGTCAACTGAAAACTGCTTCAAGAGTTTTTTTTTGTACTGAAAAATATTATTTATTTATTGTTAACCATTCAAACATGCTTAAAAGCTGTAGAGTTTCAGGTTCTACCTTGACAGAAGTTGAAAGTCATTTTGTTATGCTTCGATATCACAAGCTGTCATTCAAAAACATTATATTTTCCTCTCTAAAGAAGATTTCTTTAGTTTTTAATTAAATCAAAGCAAATAAGTAACAATTCTGTTTCCTCATTTCTCTAAAATTGTTTACCCTTTCTTTCTCAAATTTCCTCCCATTTATTCACAACAAAAAATGTTTTTTCCAAAACTTTAGATTCTTGGAATTTGAATGAAATTGGATTTAGCAGAAAAAAATGGATAGAATTATTTTTCACTGTTCTTTTTTTCTTCTACAGTTACGTTGTTAATGCCTTTTTAATAATCCACTACTTAGCGTTGCGTTAAATTCATTAAATCTCTTTTTAATCTCCACAAGTTTCAATTTAAAAAATAAAAACAGAAAATAGTTTAAGCCGTTTTTGATAAGGTATATAATTCAACAGATGTTCTTCTTTTTAAATACCCATCCTTCCTTCTCATAAAATCTTAATTCAAAAAATGCCTCTTTTTTATAAGAAGAAGCACACTTACCAACTTCTCTAAAAAAAGTAAAATTTCTTGAGACAAGTGAAGGATGACAAACATTTATCACAAGAATCTTCTTCGTTTGCGTAAAACTAAATCAAATTGAGTTAAAAACATAATTCGGTAAAAAATCAAAAACATTTTCCAACTCGAACCAGACCTCGCTTTCGAAAATGACATAGCGCGTTACTTATGTTTTATGCCCTGCCTTGTGCATAGCATAAAGCAAGTAACTTCCTTTTTCCAAAAGAGCAATTTCATGCCCAAATTAACTGAACGATAAACTAAAAAAAGTTTATTTTTTAGCGCAAATCCATAATTTGGTCCTTTTCCAGACTGCAAAAGGACGACAAAAAAATTAAAAATAAGGAGAAGAAAAAGCTGAAACAAATGTGTCCGAAAAGACGCACGTTCATGACACAGATTCTCGTCATTTGCTAGCCAAGTAAAGGAAGAGTGAAAGCAGCAAATCCCAATCAGCCTAGCGGAGCCTTATACTCGTGTATAGTTGTACTGTGATGTTATATAGGAGCTCCGTTGGCCATTACAAGTTTCAGTTTGCGCCACTCTCTGCTCTTGTCCTTTTCATTTTGAAGTCAAGTGATTAAAGGATATGCCCAATTATTTCTGCATTTCTTCGCTTCGCAATGCTGAACAGCAAGTTCCCCAAAAAAGGACGAAAACAACAACAGAAAAAATAAAGGACACTCTTCCATCATCACCGTTCATTGTTCACCGTCACCGTCGTCGTCGTCGTCGTCGCTTCGTCCAGTCAGTCCAGGACACTGAAATCCTTCCAGCTGTGCCCAGTTGCACAGACAGAGTTCCATGTAAAACAATTTTAACTGCGATACATTATCTGGGTTATGCCATGGCGCTTCTGCTTCAACTTCTGCTGCTGATTCTGATGCTGATGTTGGATGCTGAAGATGACGAGCACGATGTCCCTGTGCTTCTGACTATGTGCCTGTGCCTAAACCAAGGAATAATTACGGCTCGAGTTGGTAATTGTGAACTGACTCGCTTCTACCCTCCTTTCCTTCTTTTTTTATTTTTGTTGTTTTAGTTAAGTTTTTCTTTCTTTTTGTACTGAGTTTTTGAATTTTGTACTCGAGAAGGAAGACAATTTTTTGGCAGCAGTTTAAGTTTACATCAGCAGAGTTTTCCATTTTGCCATTTCGTAATTTATTTTAAAGCATATAAATGGTCATTAATTTGTTAGATGGTCTAAATGGATTTGATTGCTATACTCGACTCGTAGACTGCTGCAAACCAAAAGAGTTATAATACCACTGCTCAAGGATCCATTCGCTAATGAAATATCTTTGAGGAAGATACTTCTAAAAAGACATAAAGAGATGGAGAAGGGGACTCTTGTTTAACTAAGCACGAAAGACTGTGCCTATGTCTAGATAACTTATAGGGTTTCACAGGATATCTAGAAACAGAGACAGGGGGATGGAGGCAAAATGTCGTTGAAATGTCTTTGATGTAATGAATTCTACTGCAAAGTTGTTTTGGATTGTTGTTATTTTATTTTTTTTTCTAAAGGATTTTTGTTTATTCGAAATGATACCGACAACGGCGACTCTGACGATGAGACGATGACGCTGTGAAAAATGTTATGATAATTTAAGTGTTGCACAAATATTATTTTATAAATTTGTTCTTTTTCTATTTATTTATCTAACAATAATTAAACTTAAAATAGAATAGTGAAGCCACATAAGGGGTTATAGTTCAAAACAATCTTACTTCAGGGTCTTTTGATGTATTTTTTAACGTCAAACTAAATGATTTTGTACGTATCGGTGTGCGAAAGTAAAGTATTAGGTCCTATTGAGTTACCCTCTTCTAAGCAAAAGAATATGAATCAAGCGAACCTACAATTTTGTGTCGAAAAGAATAGGCTTGGGCTCATATTTGGCCATACAAAGGTACAAGTTATAATTTCCTTAAGAACTTCCCACTTCGGAAATAAGTGTTTTATATTTCCAAACTTTTTCAAGCTAAAAGTGATTCATTTTTATTAAAAATTAGATGGGTCATCTGGTGGATTCTTTTTAAATCATAGCTTGTTTTGAACTTTCTGTTAAGATTTCGATCGATTTAAAAAGAATCCACTAGATGGCCCATCTAATTTTTAGTCAACCTTTCATATTGTCAATGTAAAATCCAGTGCTGTCATTTGCGATTTAGAGTCAATGGCTGCGTTCTCGTGTTGGATAGGTGGATTTTTAGAACCTTGTTGGATAACTGTATTGATATAGCTGTCAAAAACTAAAAACAACTTTCCGATATTCACAAAAAGCAGAGAAACATTTAAGCTTCGAAGTCAAAATTGTTGTAAGATAAAACATTTAATGAATAGTTCAACTGATTCGTCGGACGATGATGAGTTCATTGGTGCGTAACAATTTAATAAATAAGAGATAACCTTAATCTGTAATGTATGTTAAATTTTCTCTCTGCTCAATTGGAATTCTATTAAATTAATAATTTACTTGCGAAATCTCCAGTTTTGAAGGATTTACGTTTAACACAAAACCAACAAATACAAAAAGCTGAAATCAATTTTCAAGTTTCTTGAAACTCAACCATGTGATGAATCAGCTGTCAGATACCTACATACCCCAGAAATTCTTGGTTACTTTTGGATTCCTTTTTTGACATCTCAGCTGTTTTTGATCAGCTTTTATTTTACACGTAAAACACTAAAAAAAAAAGGTATCCGGATACCCTTTCTGTCTGAGATTGAACGCAGCCAGTGCTTAAAAATTAATAAAATCTTATTGTCTTTTGGAAAAATAAATGCGTTTGAGTAGAACAGAACTGTCAAAATAAAATCAATTTGTTCTTAGCTCATATATATGGAGAACAAAGTTCTCACACTGGAACTAGCTCAGAACTTGGTCTTGCTGATGATAAAATAACCGTGAAATTTGCTGAGAAACCCCTTTACTTATTTGGTAAGAGATTTTAATCATTATTAACTTCCCATAGGAAGTTATTGTAATGGGTCCGATTTGTCAAATTGAAAATTTTGACATTTCTCGACATTTTCAAGGTTAATACAGTCGAAATAAAAGATTTTTAGAAAGATGTCTGTACGTCCGTACGTTCGCGACGTTTTTTTCGTCGTCCATAGCTCAAGAACCAGAAGAGATATCGACTTCAAATAAATTTTGTTATACAGATAAAAAGGCAGAAAGATGCAGAAAGGGCTCTCAAGAAAATTGCGTGGGTGGTTTTTTTACCATAGCAGTTTGAAAAAAAGGTGAAAATTTTGGTTAACCCTAAATATCTTACGAACCAAAAACGCTAGAGACTTGAATTAAATTTTATATAATAGATTGTAACGTGATACCAAACAGGTGCATTTTTGGAAAAAAATCAATATAACGGTTTTTTTTTAAATCAATAAAACTGAAAAAAAAATTTGTCACCTCCAAAATTTTACGACTGAAATATGATTTTATCTCTAAAACGATTTTGTGCAACGAAGAATAATGTTTTTGACATCTGATAAAATTGTGAGAAAAACCTAATTGACAGTTTTTTTTATAAAAAATAAAAATCTAAAAAAAACATTACTCAAAGTTCGTAAAAATTGAATATCGATTCAAATATCTTTTCAAAAACATTAAATTTAGGCTTCAAACTTATTTTATCTTATAAGAAATATTGTTTTCAACATTCTGAAAAATTTTGAGAAAAATCGAATTGACAGTTTTTTTTACAAAAAATAAAAACATAAAAAAAAATGTATAAAAGTTGGTAAAAATTGATTTTTGACTCAAATATCTCTTTAAAAATTTTAAGTATTGGCTTTAAAGTAATTTTATCTCATAAGAAATATTGTTGGTAAAATTTAAAAAAATCGAATTGACAGTTTTTGTTACAAAAAATAAAACTCCAAAAAAAAACCATACTAAAACTTCGTAAAAATTTACTTTCGACTCAAATAGCTTTTCAAAGCTTAAAAATATTGGCTTGAAATTTATTTTATTTCACAGAAAATATTGTTTTCGATATTCAATAATTTTTATATAAAAATCCAAAAGTCCGTTTTTTCATATAAAAAATAAAATCTACAAAAAGAGTACCCAAATTTGGTAAAAATTGATACAAGTACATAAAGACAAACTTTTAAGCAAGACAAATCGACAGACGGGATGGGAAGTTATCAGTGTGGGTCGCATCCCAGCCTCTTTTATTTAAAATAGATTCCGAAAACAAAAAAAACACGAACAATTAAAAATATGTAAAAAATAACATAGGAAGCTTGACAAAACATTTCAAATGACATTTTGGCGATCAACTGTGTTTCATAATTATATGAGAGGGTTCTGAATAGGTCTGAATATCTGGTCAGAACTTTTACCTGTTTTCTCCTATATTTCTTCAGAGCTTCAAATTATGGAATACAAGGTAGTTCAAGTGGCTGCTTTGGCAGGCTTCGTAGGAGATAAAAGAGTATAACTTTTTCTACTTTTTGCAAGACCTTGTTGGAAGTTTCAAGCTATAGCTTATTTGATATTCTCATCAAGTGCATAAATTGTTTCTCAGTTGTTAGGAAAAATGTTAAAATATGTCATATCGGAGGTTCGATGCTGCCAAGTGGTTAATAACACGGTTTGGAAATTCAGTGTGCAAAAGATCGATAGTTGCTGGGAGGACCATTTTAAAAAAAGAAGAAGTTGTCCAAATTCATGTCTCTTTGGTAAAAAAAAGTTGAGTACCATGCCTTTGTAACAACAACTGACAGAAACATTATTCTCAGATTCAAAATAAAAAGGTCCAATTATGGCAGCACTCCAAATACTTTCGAAAATAACGTACTGGTTTTCCGAGCCCTAGATGAGGAAATTTCGTTTGTGAACGAGAAAAAAACAATTGTTGCCCAAAATCTTTGTCCAATTAAAATTGTTCTAAATCGTAAACTACTAGAGGGGTATACATTGTAAATTGTAAGCGAATGACATGAGATCTTTTTACAGAATTATTTTAAGGCCAGTGTGAAGGTATTGATTATTAGAATACCGGTATCAAGAATTTTGTTCACAAACTTGTGTAAAGGTGGTGCAGTGGGTTCTTTTCATCTCGGCTTTGGAAATAAGTTTTTAATGTTTCCCAACGTTCTTTGATTTGAGAAGGTATTAATACTGACTTTCTGTTAAGAATTCCAGAGGAAACCAGCTGTCAGTGTCAAAAGTAGCTATGATGAAACCACAAGATGGCCCATCTAATTTTTATTTAAAATCTAAAGTAACTGAGTTCAAAAAAAAAATGGTCAGCTATTTTGTATTTAAATGAACTTGAAATTTTCTTTCTAATAGTTACCAAAAACTTAAAAAAAAACTCGTGATCCGAATAATTTTGGATATTTTACCGAACGTGGTTAATGTCAATAACTATCCGTCAGTTACTATACAGAGCTGTCACTTTCAATAAAAAGCAAGGGCTTCCGGATTTTTAAAATCTAATTGTCTTTTTCATTCATTTGGTTGAAAGTTGGATATGTTTGAGAACTGCTAAGATTTGATCCATACAACTTTAAGGATAAAATTTAAATTGTAGTTTTTAGTGTCTTGTGTTGTTTATTCAATTAGAAAAATAACCAAAATAAAAGAAACAATTAGTAGTTGTTCTTGAAAATTTCTATTTTAAATTATTTATTTTTCCTATGCATTCACAACAACACAAACTAATCATGGTGCGTTCTGATTTGTTGTCCAACGTAGCCAATAGACAACTGTCATTTGTCATTCAGTGCTGTCAACATTAATAAAAAGGCAGTGCTTCCAAAATATTAATGCCTTGATTAAAGAAGGCATATCAAAATTCAGAAATAATTCCTGGAACCAAAAACTATTAGGAATGGAAAAATCTAGCAAACCATTTTGGAATGTAGTAAGAGTAATTAAAAAACGTAATTCCCACATTCCCGCACTTAAGATAGGAAACCAAATCATGATGTCGGGCATTGAAAAGGCAAATGCACTGGCTGAAACATTTTGTAATAATCAATTGTTAGCTAGCAGCACTACAGGTAACATTTCTGTGGAATCTCTAGTTTCAAACTCAATTAATTTCATTAACAATAGTGCTGCTAACAATACTATAGATCAGGTTACAACTGACGATATAAAAGACATCTTGATTTCTTTGAAAACACGAAAGTCAGTGGGCTTTGACAAACTGAAAAACGTGTATTTAAAACACCTTCCCAGATCAGGATTTATATTTTTACAATCATTGTTTAACTCTTGTCTTCAGCTTGGGTATTTTCCAAGCGAATGGAAAGTTGCTAAGGTTATTCCTATTTTAAAACCTGGAAAAATTGCTACTATGCCGGCTAACTACAGACCAATAAGTTTACTAAGCTCCTTAAGCAAGTGCTTTGAAAAATTAATAAAAAAAAAAAAATTATGATCTTTATTGACCGAAATAATATTTTACCCCCTGAACAGTTTGGTTTTCGGCCTTCTCATAGCACTGTTCATCAAGTCCATCGTATTACAAACCATATCAAGAGAAATTTTTGTATTGGAAAAAGTACAGGTATGATATTGCTTGACGTAGAAAAGGCATTTGATTCTGTTTGGCATGACGGACTTCTTCATAAGATGTATGCTCTTAATTTTCCCATGTACCTGATAAAAATTGTAAAGTCCTTTTTGTACTCAAGAAAATGTATAGTGTCTGTGAACAAATTTGTATCTGATATGTTTACTTGTGTGGCAGGTGTTCCTCAGGGTTCTGTTTTGGGCCCGATTCTTTACACTATTTTCACTCATGACTTTCCTAGACTCCAAAACTGCGAGACAGCTATTTTCGCTGACGATACATGTATATTTTCCACAGATTCAATTGCTTCCATTATTGGAAATAACTTGCAATCTGCCCTAAATACAACTCAAAACTATTTTCTTGATTGGAAAATAAAGATCAATGCTTCTAAGACTCAGGCCATCTTTTTTACTAGAAAAAGAAAATCCTGTTTCTTGCCAAGCTCAATGATCTCTATTAACGGTATAGGCATCGAGTGGAAATCTTCTGCAAAATACCTAGGAGTAACACTAGATACAAAACTAACCTTTGGCTTACATGTCCAGGAAATAATTAAAAAGATTAACTTAACAATTAAAATACTATATACATTTATCAATCGAAAATCCAAGTTGAGTAAAGAAAATAAACTTTTACAGTCTTATTTAATAGAATTCGCTAAACAGATGAATAGTTATACAGTGAATAAGGATTTATGTAGGCTCTATGTAACGTTGCAAAAATTCCTATTTATAAAAAAATCTGCTATAAATTTTAGTTATACAATGCTTATATCAAAAAAAGTGCCAAAAGTACTATAAAATCTGCTAGTTGTCACAGCAACTAAAATATAACAAAATAATTCCAATTATTTGTATGATATTCTCTTTCGAAAATCTATATTTTTTTTAGATTCTTCGTTTCTTCGGCTCACGAGCTAAACTCGAGAGGCATTATTGTTTTTATTTTAATTTCAAAAAGAGAGAAGAGAAATCAAAATGACATTTACGAAATAATAATAACAATAATTTCCTTATGTAGGCTCTATTCAACCTCAAAACGCGTTTAGCTTATTATGGGACTATGCAACCTTGTATAAGTTTTATAAATAGCATTTTTGCGTTTAGAGGCATTATAGAGATAACATAACTTTATGTAGGCTCTATACAGCGTTTTTAAATAAGACTGTTAATTTACAAAGCTATATTTCAGGCAATAATTTTTTATGGTTCACCAGCATGGGGTAATTGTGCAATCAGTCATATTCGTAGGTTACAAACATCGCAAAATAAAATTTTGAAAATGATGTTTAATCTTCCTTGGCATTTTTCAACTTGTGAATTACATGCATTAACTAATATAGAAATGGTATCTAGTCGAATTGCTAAACTTAAGGAAAAATATAACTTTTCTTGCATATCTTCTGACAATGCCTTGGTATCAGACCTAGCGTCATATTAAGCACTTTAATTATTTATTAAGTTTTCTTTTCCGCATGCATATTTTTATCTATGAAATTATCTATTACTTTATTTATTTATTTTTAACTCTATGAATATATTTATTTCTTAATTAGATTGATTTTATATATTCATATACTTATTTATTTATTTATTTATTTATTTATATAATTATTTATTTATATAATTATTTATTTATTTATTTGTTTATTTATTTACTTATTTATTTATTTATTTATTTATTTATTTATTTATATATTTATTTATTTATTTATTTATTTATTTATTTATTTATTTATTTATTTATTTATTTATTAATTTATTTATTTATTTATTTGCTTCTTTATTATTATTTATTAAATAACTATTCAATGTTTCGTTTATTATTTATCTGTAAATTTGCACTATCATTACTGTTATTTATTTATCACTTTCATTTGATTACTTGTTAAGATTTCTGTTTTTGATTTCCCTTTTTTTTCTTTTTTGTTAATGTTCAATAATCTAGTTTCATCACTAGTTTAATGTACTTATTATTTATGTAAAAATTATTATGTAAAAAGCATTGTTAGATGTTTTACTTGTGTGCAGCCCCTTCTCTCATCTCTTCTATAACACGCTCTTTATTGTTATCATTTATCTTTAGTTTTTTATTTAATGAAGGTTTTTTATCGTAGCTTTTCCTTCAATTATATTTGTATTTGTAAAAAACTACTTATTAAAAAACTCATCATTTGGCAGTAGTAAGATAGCGTATATCAATCTCTGTAAATTGTGCAATATAGGTAAGAAAGAAATGTGATATTTTGGCTACAATAAAAACTACTATACTAAAGTCAGTTAGTCATTTTACAAATGAAATTTTGTTCACCAAAATTTTATATCAATTTCTCTTTCTTAAGGACTTTAATAAATTGTTTTGAAGTTAGACATTAGAATTGGTTGTTTTAAGATTTTCCTCAAGCACAAGACGACTACAGTTCAAGTAAATTTCAATCCTGCAATTAAGTTTTTTTCTACTGATTTGTACCAATTTTTAACTAACTACATAAATCAGTATTTGCTGTTTCTTTCGTCCAAAGCTGTCAAATAGTATAAGGTCTTGTTCCGTGTGACTTTTGATTTTTGCTTCTTCACACCATATCACTCATATGCCACTTTGGAATTCAGAGATCATGGTCCATTGACAGTTTTGAATTATGTCAAGTTGATATATTCCTCCATTACTCTTAGTAAAAATGAGAAAACTGTCAAGTTACTCTAGCCATGAAGATTACTAAAATGACGGAAAGAAAATTCCAAAAAAAGTCTCTACCAGAATGACATAACAAAAGCCACCCAATTGCACACCGTCTCGTCATCGTCGTGGTCTACGTCACCGATATGGAAGAAAAAAAGTTCAGTTCGAATGATTGATTGGGTTTGGATAGAGTACAAGAACGAACAAAGAAGCTTCGAATAAATATGATATAAAATTCATAATTAAATTCGGTGCTTGTAATTGTAATTTTGAATCTCATGAACTCGACAGAAGGTATAACGCGGCGGTTTGCTATACGAGTAAATATTCAAAGTAGAACAACTGATGGCATCTGCAGCAGTGCACCAAAAGAGTTCACTCCTAGTCTAAATGCTTGTTTAATTAACAAATGTATTTGTTTTGAAACTTTATCCTTTACCTGAGAGTAACAGTTGTACTCGTGCATACATAGTTCTATTACCCTATTCAGTATTGTATTTACAAAAGGACATAGCTACATCAGCGACATCCAGCGTTAAATGGATTCTCCTGTAATTGGGTAATTTCTAATTGTGGTTTATACTATTCCCAACTGAATTCTTGTTGGTGTTGCAGATGTCTATGGGAAGGGAGGGAATCCCAAATGGAGTCCTATAAAGTATGTTCCTCCACCTCCTAAACCAATTGCATGTTTTTCTAAGGGAATAAGTTTGGAGTTTATGAGGCGGCAAAAGTGTTAGACCACTAAATATTCAGCGGTCACATTTGCTGCTCTTTATTAGATGGCGAATCTCATAAATTGATATTAAAATTGCATATGCGGTCCTCCTCATGTCTGCTGTCGAATATCTATATTTTTTGGGCTATATGGGAAAATTTAATATTTGAAAATTTTTCCATTCCATCGTCCGCGTTTTCGTCGCATACCTCAAAACCTTATTTACATACATTTAACATACTTCCATCATAATACACAATCCTGTAGATTATAATAACATAGCTATCTGAGTAAAAAAGTTTTATTAAATAAAACTAAAAAAGGGGGTTAATTTAATACAGAGCAAAAAGCTCCAAGGGTATTATATTTAGTTTTGTTGAATTTTGACTATGATAAAGCCCCTTTTTACCATTATACACACAATTATACGCTATAGTTGCGGAACGAAATGATAATGTAGATTAAAAAATGGAGGACACAAAATTAAAACATGCATAGATACTTTGAATCATCGTTATATAGTATTAAATAAGATAATTTAATACCACAGGGCTTGAATAACTAGATTCACCATTTAAAAAAAAATATTTAAAAATCCAACTCGACTACAACAGAGAGCGTAGCGAGTAGATAAATTATACCAGCTTAGCAAATAATTTATACATAGTTTTATATTATATTTAATTTTTTGCCAACTTTACTCTATCACGCAAAAGACCGAAAAACAAATAAGTTATCTAAAATATAATTCAAAATGTGCTTTCAAGCTAAATTAAATTAAATGGATTAATATTATTTAAATAACAAAAAACAAAATGTATTTGTATATTAAATCAAGCTTAAAAAACTTCATAAAGGCGAAATAAATGACTGAGAAAAAAGATGTGGACTTATATGACTACCCTGTGGAACATTTGGGCAAATGTTCTGTTGATTGATTTATTTTGGTTGAAATATTCTCAAAATAAACAAATTAGAAAAAAGATGTGGACCTCCGGACTTAAACTACAGCGTACAATGTTCACATTTTCAATAAAGTTATGCTGAAAATACTTAACACAGCTGAACTCAACCACCCAGAAAAAAGAGATGGACCCATATGACTGTATTACGGAACACTTTCTACTTAAACAAGTTAATTCAGCCGAAATAAATGACCGTGGAAATATTTGGTTATTATATCGGCACTGCAGTGTAGAATGCTTGAATTTCCTTAAGTTCAACTCAAAATACTTTATAAAACCTGGATAATTGACTGAGTTAAATGGAATACTTAAAACATGTGGTTAAAATATCTGCTTAAAATGCTTCATACATCCAAAATAAACCACTAATAAAAGAATATGGACGCACGAGTCTGCCTTGAGGTACACTTGAAATTTTGGGCTAAATGTCGACAATGCAGTGAAAAATGATTACATTTGCTTAACTTCTACTTTAATTATTTAAGACAGCCCAAGTCGATGACTCAAAAAAAAGGTGGGTACCAATATGACTGTCTTTGGCACACTTACAATGTTTAAAGTTCTTCTGGAAGAAGTTAAATAAGCTCTAAATAAAAGACTGCAAAAAAAATGTTTAGCGCTTGAAACGTCTAGTTAAAATTTCCTTGCTACAGTTAAGAATGCTTTTATTTTCCCAAGTTCTTCTTAACATTGTTTAATATAAGTACATGAATGATTAAATAAGAATAAGCAAGCAGATGTGGACCTTATTGACTACCCTGAGGAACACTTGAATTAATTTGTGAAAATTTCTCAACTGCAGTGCCAAATTGCTTCCATTTGATCTTCGTAAGCTTACGTTAGGTTAGGTTAGATTAAAGTCGCTAAAGAGGACATGAAGAACTTTTTCTTCCTCTAAGCTATTGCAAAATCTGAAATCTCAAGCAACTTTAGTCATTTGAGAATACGCCTTGCTGCGTGGTGCTCTCCTATTAAGCAGTCTTTACTTGTAATACCGATTATAGAGCAATATCTTTAAATCTAGGGTAGGCCTGATAGATAGTGATGTTATGCCATTTGATGATGGTTTTCTTTATAGCGTCTTGTTTTAGCAAAAGCTTACGCGTAGCCAAAAGTGGTAGAATGGGTTGTACCGATCCCTTTTTGGCGAGTTCATCAGCTTCAATTTTCTGTAATGTTTCTATGGCCCGGAACACCCAGCTAAGTTACAAATTTAACTGTTGTGCTATCTTCATTAGAGATAATTCACAGTTATGGATTATTATAGAGCTTGTTAGAACAGAGTCCAAGAATTTCATGGCAGTTTGATTTCCTGAGAAAATCATACAAAAAATGTGGACCGATTTGACTTCTGTGAGAAATATTAAACTATTTCTTTGAAATGTTGGTACTTCAATGGGGAAAACTTCCAATTGGTAATGTTATGCTGAAAACACATAACAGAGAACCCCGATTTCTGCTTAAAAAACTTTTAAAAACATAAATAAATGACAACAAAAAAAGAAGTGGGCCAACATAACTGCCTTAAGGTACGCTTGAAAATTTTTGTTAAAATTTCGTCACTGTAGTGCTGAAAGCCTCCATTTTCTGAAGTTCTAAATACAATCCAAATAATCGATTAAGAAATGAATGCTTATGCTCAAAGAATATTTTACTCAGTTTTTGTACAGTTGATAGAATTGGAGAAAAATTTTCAACAAATATTATTTTTGTTGGAGAATTATTTTGTATTAGAAAAGCAGGTTTCAGAGTGGGAAACACTGCTATCTTGAAGAAATACTTTGTTTGTATTTGGTTTAATAACTCCCAAGAAGGTCATTTTTTTAAGAAAACATTTTGGAAAAACCTTTTTGCATAAATGATTGAGAAAAAAGATGTGGGCTCATTTGACTGCCCTGAGGTACACCTGATATATTTGGTTAAATTACTCATAATAAAATGGAGAAGGTTTCGTTTGAACAGATTGAATTTGTCTTGAGCAAGAAATATATTACATACGCCTGTACTTGCATTTTTCTTGTTTTAAGGGTTATCACCAATTTCCAAAGGTCATCCTATACCTTGTTTGAAATTTTGCTTATCCTGAATCTGAACTAGCATCATCTGTGTGAAATACCACTGCACACATTCCAGTCAATGCCACGAGAATATTCGGTGTTTGGTCAGTTTTCACTTTGCTTTGTTTTTGTATTACTTCCCAATCGGAGCAATCGTAGCAATCGTATAGCAAGTCCCCTTAACATAATTTTTAGAAGGGCCAAATGTAATGATTATACCTTTGGTCCATTAAGCTGCAAGCACCCAGTACCGGGAATTTGTCCAGCAAGAGAACGCTGCATCCAATTGCTTTTGTTTGGCGTTTCGAGGGAAATCTACCCTTTTTTTCACTGATACTGGGAGGGAGTGGTGACTCCATATCTCAGTTGGGCTTTGAGACGCACGAACACGTACCCCAAAAACTATGAGTGTGCGTTAAGTCATGTGTGTGATATGAATGTTTATCGAAACGTTTCTGATTTCGATGGTCTGATGGTTGCTTCTCGTATACCACCTACCCTAAACCATGTGGATATAGGGATGGAACAGAAGGGTAAACGAAAGGAAAAAAAACAGCCACCTAAACCATTCCCACTTGCCCTGCGGTGTAGATTAATAGTTCATGTGGTCAATGGAGGATTTTTGTTGCTATAAAGCTATCCCCAGCCCCCTGCTGCTTTGCTTTGCTTGGCTTGGATGGTTTGTAGCTTTCATTATTTTGATTATTTTCTTGTTTTATTTTTGTTCTTTATATATGTGTTGTATGATGTGTATGGTGAATGTATGGTGAATGTATGGTGGATGTATGAAGAGCTTAGCTTAGGGGTTAAATTTGCTGACTGGTTGCCTTTTTTAGCAATTTTGTTGGAATGTGTTTTTTTCTGAGTTTCGTCGTTGTTGTTTTTGTCTTGTTACTCTTTAGTGTGTGAATTTGTGTGTGTGCTTGTGTTTTGCTTGTATGTTAGTCCCTATTTTTCGGCCATGTTAAAGTGCCTTTATTTGGTAGGTCAGTGAGGGATGAAATCAGTCAGCTAATTGCCCGCAAAGTTCTACTTTTTTTTTCTTCTGGCATTGGCACTGCCTCCTATGTATAGTACATTCTCGTATATCTGTACTTTTACAGTACATTTTACTTCTACTCTATACTGCACAGCTCGTGCTGATGCTGACTATATAACTGTTGGTGCTTTACACTGCTGTTGGGCAGGCAAAAAAGTAGAAAAGCAGAAGCGGAATATGTGTTGGCCAGTTTTCTGTCATTCATTAAACTTCACAATCAAATAAATCTTTTGATGGGCTTCTTACCTCGAATGTTATTGCTTTTGGTTATTCTGCATGAAAATTGATGGTAGAGGGGGAGGAGGAGGGGGGGGGGTCTATTGATGTATGAAAATAAAAATAGGTTCCTGTCATGTACAAGGACTTTTGAGTATAGTATAGGAGCATATATGAATATATACATGTAACTTTTATGGGTCAAAAATTGAATTGGTATTTTTTTTTAACTAACAAAACTTTAAAATACAATGCAAAGCTGCGAAATTATTTTACAAAATTTAAAAAAAAAAATTGTGTTAAAAATTGACGTTTTGTATGGAAAAATTGCCTTTACTACGATTGTCACTTCACCCTAAAAGGTGTTCAAATGAAGAATCTTTTGTATGTTCTTGCCTATAAACTATTTTCCCCATTATAATGAAAATAGTTTTACTGAAAAATTATCTATGGCCTCCGAGAGCCTTGTCGTTTTTAAGTCACATAAAACAATACAAAACTCCGGTTTATTCGAGATCTTAAGTAAAGTACGAAGTACATTAGTTGTTTCAAATAGACAATTTATTTAAATCATTTTGGTCGTTCGAGCCGGATTTCCCCGGTGGAACTTTGAATATTTTGAGTAAAACAGAAGCATTTGATTGATATGCATTAAATTTTTTAATTACACACAAAAACAATATAAAATTTTGGGATTAGCAAGAGATGATATTAAAATGAATAACTGCAAAATATTTTTGCAAAATCTAGAAGTTTTTTGCTTAATTGAAGAAAATTAGTCTTTTCTCTCGAACACGACAAAAAAACCACACTTCTCTAGAAGCGATGAAGTTGGATATCAAGTTAAGTAGAATCTTCGGTGTTCGTTTCGATATTCATTCTTCTTCTTCCTTCAATAAAAATAGTTTTTTTTTTAAATGTCAACACCAATCTCCAAAGCCTTGTGGTCTTACAATGGCTCATAATAGTATGAAATAAGAAGAAGCAATAGAACTTCACTGAAAAATAACAAAAAGAGAACTTTGGTAACTGCATCTAAATAACTTAATTTAAAAGTTTTAGTCATTCGAGCCGGATTTCTTCAGTTATTTAATTCAAATATATTAAATTTTAGCAATGCGAATTATGAATTATATGTGATTAGGAGAATTGAGATTGATTTTATATTGTGTTTAATTGAAGAAAATTGATTTTTGGTCCTGAAAAATCTAACTTTTTAACAATTATTGTTCTATTAAAACGATAACAAAACGACACAAATTTACAAGCCATAAAGTTGGTCTTAAAATGAAGTAGAATCTTCGGTTTTCTTTTCGCTATTAATTTTGTTTTCATCACCTTGACAAATATTTTACTAAAATGCCATAACTTACTTTCAGAGCCTCTGTCGTTTTTTAGTGTCTTATAACTTTCAAAAAAGAAAGGACAAGTGGAGCACTTTAGTAATCACTTATAAAAAATCTATTTCATACATTGTGGTCATTTGAGCTGGAATTCTGCAGTTTCTAGTCGAAGATTCAATTTTAATGAGAAGTATTTAGTTCGGATGTGTTTCTTTTTTTAAGTTAATTTGTCTTTAATATCAATATTCCTTATTTTGAAGCTAAAATAAAAATGCAACATCGTTCTGCTTTTTTCTTGAAAACAAAACTCAAAATACTTAGAAGCTCTGTTAAATAATATTCGACAACCAAGTATATTACCGCAAAAACAATTTCCAACCTTTTTCTGTGGTATGGAATTTATAGAATTGAGTCTGGACAGTTTAGTTCATATATTTTGGTCGTTCTAGCTGGATTCTCCCAGTGTACAGTTAGAGATTCAGTGTACATCAGCAGCATTTGTTTTGGATGTATTTAATATTCCAGATTTAATTACACTCAACAAAAACGTAACTTAATTTGCGGCTGAAACCAAACTGCAAACTCCTCTTGCCTAAACCGTTTTTTGGTCGTTCGAGCCGGATTCTCCTAGTTTACAGTTGGCGAATCGGTTTTAATGACCAGCATTTGTCTTGGATGTATTAAATTTTACAGATTAAATTAGTTGCGACTGAAACCAACATACAAACCCAACTACCTTTATAGTTTCTTGGTCGTTAGAGCCGGATTTCTCCAGTGTAACGTTGATGATTCGGTTATTATGAGCAGAATTCGTCTGGGATATTTTGAATTGCTCAAGTTTAGTTAAATCTAATACCAATAAGACTAAGTTTGACGCTAAAATCAAAGTACAAACCGAACTACCTGAACCGAAATAAAACACGCAGATACATGTATACTTAGTTTCATATAATCATTTGCTCTAAAACTGTAGCAGAACTGTAGAGCTAGTGAGCATTCATAACACTGTGCCTAATGCTTTAAAATTCATTCTGTTGGTCTTTACATCTTAAAAAAAATATTCAACTAATAATTGGCGTAAGTACGAGTATATTCATTTTTAGGGGTCTAATGAAAAAAGGCTTTTTTAATTATGAAAAATCATCCATTTTGAATCCAAAAAATCTGCGTAACCAACAAAAGTATACAGTGAAGAACAATAATCAACTCTTATCATTCTTTTTTGAAAACTTGGCCAACAGGAAATTCAATCAACTTTACGTGAAATATGAAAAGCCGACAACGACGAAGGACGAGCGTCGAGAATTGAATCCTTTTCTCTATAGGATGCATTTTTGAACTCCTCTGTTTGAATGAGTATAAAACCATAAAAAAGGTAAATTGAACATTTTCAAAACCTAAACCAACAATTTCATAAAGTTTCTTTCTCTTATATATACTCAAATATATGTATATCCCTCAAAGTAAAGGCATTATTTCAATGTTTCCCCCACAAAATAGTGTAAAAAAAACAACAAAAAGTAACGAAAAGTAAAGAAAACGGTTTTAAAATATCAATTCGTTAGGTTTTACTTTACGTAATGAAATTTCATTACCACAATCCATTGTTTTACCCACAGATAGAACGAAAAAGAGATAAGATATCCGTTTCATCTTTCATTCAATTTTTGCTGAAATGTACACTTAACGCTTCACAACTATTCTTTCATGCAATTTTTCCTTAACTTTTCAACTAAAAATAAGAACAAAATAAAACCAAAACACATAAAATGATGGGAAGGCAAAAAAAAGTAAGAAATCCAAAGTTAACCAAACAACTTTAATGCAATAGAGTTGCACCGTATAAAACCTATAAATATATAAATCTATAAACCAGCAACGAGCTTAAAACCATGGACCGGGACCATCAGTATAGCCTCTACTCTGGCAAAACCTCTATAGATATACCTCTAGCAGATGGAATGAAAAACTTTTGTCCATGACCATCGCCAATGCCAGAAAGAGAGTGGTTTAAGAAGATGGAAGCAGTTCATCCACTAAAAGCACCACATCACAACGAACGGTACATGGAACAGATAGTACCTACGACGAGTATCTACTAGATACGAGGATAAACTAAAACAACGAAAAATTGCGACCAAGGCGAGATAGGTAAAACCTTACCCATTTTTATCCCCATCCCCATCATCTCATCCTTCATCCATATCCCGTGAAAGGATGAAGATGAAAATGGATAAAATTTATTCTGCGGATACTTTCGAAACTGTTTGCACAAACTCCAGATACTCTATTCTAGTTGAGAAGTAATACTTTAATGCTTTTTGCCAAATGCAGAAAAATAAACTTGGTCTACAAAAAGGAAAAAAGTAATCGACTCAATGCCTCATACCTACCCTACCTACCTACCTCCTTAAAAGTCGCTACATCCCCTAAAAAAACCAAACCCTTCAAAAACTATATGAACAAAAATTAAATTTTTAATGTAAACACCAAATAAAACCCCAAAGATACAAAATGTGATGGACCTAGAATGCTGGTCCTATGCACAGAACACGTACAGTTTAGGATCATAGGAGGCCGAATCTTTGGTTTAACTATTTCGTCTTGGATAGTATCTGCAGAAAGTGGAACTTGACTTAATTTGGAAATAACCCTGATGCAGTGCTTCGCTGCTTATGGCTGCATCAAAAATCATATAAGCAATATAAAGTGAATCATGGTTGTGATAAGTTAGCGACAACTTTTGACAATCAAATGCAACTCTCATTAAAAAGTTTCGTTCTCCAATGACGTACGGCGACGACACGGCGAAGAGAAGCAACCATATATTTCTGTGAAACCCGGTGGTTGTTCTTTTTGAGGCAAAACAAAGGCGTGTTGAAAAACTAAGCGATGTCGACAACACTTGAAAAAAAACTGTTACACATAAAATCCGCATGTTTTACTTCTGCGTTTATCGTGCATTAGAAAAAGGATTGCCACAATTTGCATTAAATAGAGTCTTACAAATATAATATTTTTAGAATTCTTGACGCATGGAAAATCAGGATTATGGATATTTTTAAAGCCATCTATCTCTGGAATCACCAATGTTAAGAACTTAACAATTCTTGAGTTGCCTGACCTCGATAAGGTTAATAAAAAGAGTGGATTTTTGTTTCAGTTTAGACTGTTGTTGTGTACAATTTGACAGCTCAAAATGCCAAACTGTTATTAACCGTTTATCATCTGAACAATAGTTCCAAATTGTTGGAATTTGCTTTGAACAAAACAAAAATGCTTGTCAAGAAGTTCTTAGAGCACTTCTTCCATTTTGCGCTTTTTAGTAACGAAGCTCATTTATGGTTAATAAACAAAATGTCTGTTTATAGAGCGAAAACTATCCTAAAGCCATTTAAACAGTGGCTTACCATCTGGAGGCATCATTGGTCCATATTTCTTTCCAAATTAGTAATTAGCTACCCTTATTTTGGACAATAGGAAGCTTTATCGCGACATTGTGACTGATTTCTTGTTTATAAATATTAATCAAATATTTAGAAAAAAAAAAAGTTAGGTTACCACAAGACTGCTTAGCTTGTCATACAACGCGTTTAACAATCAATTTATTGCAAAATCAATTCGTTGAGAACTTTATTTCTAGAAGTGGTTCTGTTAATTGGCAACTTCGTATGCGAAATTTAAAGCCTCTCGATAACTGTTTATGAAGTCATTGCTTATGCTGACAAACCTTATACAGGTCTGGAAGCATTAGAAGACAACATAAAACATTAGACTGATCAAAAACCAGAAGATATCTCCCTTAAGAGATTTCAAAACTTTAAAAAAAAAGTCTAAAGCTGATTTATTTATGCCATGAAAAATTCTGCAGCCAGATTTTGATACGCAAGTCAGTTCTAAAAATGGTTCTTTGTATCGTAGAAGACGCTAACCTTAACGCATATTCTCCATATAAAGTGGAATTGCGAAAAAAAACATACAATTTAGCTTTGAACCCCTTTGCTAAGGTTGGTGTTTAAAAAACTAAGTGTTTCGCTTTATGTGTCTTCTTGAAAGTTTAAGCTTGTTTTGGTAAAAATACATCAAAAATACGGCACTATTAACGTCTTGAGGAGTTTTTTTTTCTAACAGATACCTGCAAATCTTTTTCGAAAGTCTAGAAAAATGTGAAAATCTAAAACAAACTTAAATTATTCTTTTCTTTTGTCTTAAAATGTTTTTTCTCTCGCTAATGTCGTTTCTCACTTCTGACATAGTTTTCCATCAACGCTTACCCATCATCGTCTGTCACATTATAATAGTCAAAGGAAATTTACATAAAATGCAAAGTCTAAAATCTTAAACAACGACGAGCGACGACGACGACTACGTTCTATGTGTCTAGACGAGTCTCATATTAAAAAAATATACCCCCTCTATCTAGAATATAATAATTCTGTCAAGCTGTTTGAAGAATTCAACAATTGCTTAATAGCGCGCTTTTGCCATCATCCTTCCCATTAGAATCAATTTATGTGTAGTGTATACAAAGCTTAACATAGCTATGAACAAATACAAAAACAAAAACAACACGATACAAACAAAATAACAGAAACGCGAAGAGTTGCAAAACTTCCTATACCCCAAAAAACCTGTCATCGTTCGTGTGTCGTCGTCCATCGTGAATAAAGGACGAAAAAATTGTTCATGTGTTTCTAAACTGAGAATCAAAAAGAAAGAAAAAATTGGACAGAATTGAATTCCGCTGTTTTTTAGTCGACTTTTTTTATTTGTATTTCTAGTCCGCTTAGGGAAGAAGAAGGGTAGTTTTTTGAGGTGGTATGGTAGGTAGGTGGTAGGCACGACGATGTGTGGTGTGATGTCGTGTGGTGCGGTTGGTTAGCATGTTTGACAATGAAATAGAGAGACTGCTCAAAAAAAAAAATATAACACACAAAAAGCTTCGTCCTTGCGTTCGTCATTGTTGCTACTCCAGAATCCAAATCCAGATAGCAACTATTTAAACACACATCTCGCGGCACAAACAAAATTGGGATGGTGCCGTTTGCTTTTATGGTTGGAAGGGTGGGGGCTAGAGAAGTATGTGGATTGTATTTGTATTTACACACATTCTCTTTATAATAATCAAAGCGACGACATTTTTGTGTTTGTGGGTACAAATCTAGTTAGGGATTTAATCTAGGGTTACCGTCCAGCCTTCATGTACGATTTTTCACATTCAAGATTTCCTTTTTCATAAAAACAAAAAGCAATCAAAAGCTGAGAAGTCTTCGTAACCGTTCCAATCCACTTACAAGTTTTTGAAAATTGTAGTTTTCTATGAGTGGTTTATTTGCCGAAATAAACTAAGAAAATATTGATGCTAAAGAAAAAAATTGTCATAAGAAAAATTACAGACAAAGTTTTTGTAGTTAACATTTTTGATCTATTTTTAAAAATAAACGATGTGTTCAACAAAAACAATTTTCATCAATATAAGATTTTAACACCAAAGGCTATAGAAAGTTGAAAAAGTCTTTTTGAAGCTTTTTAATGAACTCGGAAATTTCCAATTCAGTGTTCTTGTTTCACTCCTATTGCTTATGTCAATTTTTCGATTAATAGTTGAAAATATTGAGATTGAAACTTTATTCAGTATCTCATTAAGTTAATTTTGAGCCTATAGTATATTTTCTGTTTGTTTACAAAAGTCTAGAACATTACCAATCATCAAGAGTCTTATTAATTGATTGGTGAAATGTTTAACTTTGATATTTATCAATTTTTGATACGTTCGTGGGCTATCATAAAGACTTTATCATTTTAAACAACTCGCGCAGACCAGGAAATTTTGACAGTCTTCAAATTTTAATCTTGTCATAATTAGTAGCAGTAATACCCGTGGCGTGATGGTTAGTGCTGGTCATGGCAGAGGTTTTATATCAATCTCTGTCGTGTCACCTAAAGTTTTTCAAAGGTACTGGCTCCCACCAAAAATTGACAAATCCCCCAAGAGTAATTCTTGTCATTAAAAGTGCTTTCTATGTAGATGCCTTCTATCTTTGCCATAATTAGCACAATGGAATGATTAAGAACTGAGTGTAAGGGCCTAGTTCTCTACGAGCTGTTGAATTACCTTATTGAATTTAATAGAAAGAATTTGTTTAACTTTTAAAATAGCAGTATTCTCCGTACAATTTTGTTGGGTGGGTCAAAAAATGAGGATTCTAATTTTTCAATAACAAAAAAAATATGTTATTCCTTATTTCAAAAGGTCACCTCCCTTAGAACTGAAGTTCCTTGAAACCTTATGACGTACTTAGTTAACTTATGTGACAAAAAATGTAAGCTCAAAACTCAGAAATATTCATTTTATTTTGCCTTGACAACCCTTCAGTAAAAAAAACGATGGAAACAATATTTTTTTAAAGTTTGAATATCAATCCAAAAGTTTGATTGTGCTATCATCTGGGCGTGAGTTCTAAGTTTAATTACTGTAAACTTGATCATCTAACTCTTTTATTTATAGTGTTTTTGTATTTTTTGTCACTGAAATTCGAAATTTGACTAAATTGACTAAGGTAGCATTCATCACAACACATCAGCTCAAAGGAAAGAGTCTTGTGATAGATTTGAGGCTTGTAAAAGAATGCTGTCTTTTGGGATTGCATTTTAAATGACTTCAATGAAAAGATTGCATTCATCGAATTTATCGGAAATTCGCCACCAGATGGCTTCGTTTTTTGTAACATTTCGTTTGGGGATTGATGAAGAAAAATAATTGTTTTGTTTTATATTTGAAAAGGAAATATTTTATTTCATTTCACAACAGTAATAAATTGATTTCGATTACAAAATGAAGTGTAATCTAGTTGAGCTTCTCTAAGTAAAAAATTAAAGTGAATCCAAAGTAAATACTGAATCGAAGCGTTATACTTGTTCGCAAAATTACGTTTCATTGATTAAAGAACATTTTTTATTTTTTGGTCTGACATTAACACAAACAAAGCGGATGGTTTCCCAACGGGTGAACACGCAACATATAGCTGCCCATGTGAAAAACAATGATATTCTAAATTTATCCCGCAAACACTAAACGATTGGCCGGAAATTGCAATCGTTTGAAGTCAAACAGAAGATCAGTCGGAATCATTGGTATTCGAGGAATACATACATTTTCACCTGCGTACCGTTGCAAAGTCGTGGTGGATTCAAATTACGTTATATCATAATAACTGATCCAACTTTGAGTTGCAAGTTATGAGGTGGAAATCCTGTTAACTCCAGAGAGTTCAAAAACTCCGTTGGATAATTTACGACATCATCGCGATTTGTTATGGAATCAACGGATTTGTATGTCACCAAATAGCCAGCGATTTTTGATTGAATGTTGAAATTCAGTGCGTGTACATCATTAATATTGTTTGCGGAGAGAATTCCTCGTTAACTTAACCAAGCATAATTCTGATAATTCTTACTAATGTTTGGGAAAACATTTCCAATAAGAGCTAATTGAGAATTTTCAAATCGGCAAAAGCCGTTGAAGTGTAATTAATCCAGTTGTCGCATCAACTGGCACTTTTCCATTTCAAATAGCTAACATTGGTTTGGAAAATTGTGCATCAATTTCGTTTCGTATTGAAGTTGAACTCTCATTAGTGGTTATCTATAATGTTTTTATTATTTCACAGAATTGATGCCTTCAGGCAAGCATTCAATTCCACAGGGAATTACTGGCAACGTCTGCCTGAAATCGCCTGCCAACAATATCATCAAGCCGCCAAAGATGTTGTTACTCCGTCGAAGATCGTTCAGTATGAAGTTAAGTACTTCAAGTGATTTTGTATGTGCCATTGTGCACTCATCAAAAGCAATGAGCTTGCATTGTATCAACAATTTTCCCATTGTACTTGATCGGGAACTATGGCATGTTGGGGTATCAATTCTTGTTTGCAGTAGTCAAGCATTGATGCTCAATCAGAATCATTCCTTCATTGTAGATTTCATACATTATTTGAAGTCGATATCTCTGACGTTTTTACAGATATGGTTGACTTAAAAAGGTTCCCAAAAGTAAGCTTTGGTTTAGAATATAGGGCCCTTGAAACATCAAAAAATTTAAAAAATTTCAATTCCACAAATCGGAACTTTTACAATAGCTTTCCATAAGAAGCTAAACGGAGTTCACCGCTTTTCTGTTAAAATTTTGTCTGCTGTAAACCTCACGGAGCCCGAGACCTTTCCAATCGTGGAAATCGGTTCGTGCGTTTTGGAGTTATAGTGTCAGGAAGGAAAACCCGACTAATTTTTATATAGTAGATTGGGATTTCAAATTATTAAACCGCTAACTATTTGATCGAAAAAAGAATGCAATCATTTGTGACTTCATGCATTCTTTTGAAGTCTTTGCATTAATTTGAAGACCTTGCATTTTTAAGTGCAATTTCACTACACAGAGTGAGTACGTAAACCTTGCACGAGAATTTTTTGTGTCAGACTTGAAGTGAGTGCAAGATTTTCAAGTGCATCAATTGATTGTAGTTAGGTGAATGGAGACAAAATTGCTATAGTCTTTTTAAGCTCTGTTCATTAAATGAGTCGAAGACTCAATCTTTAGTCAAATTCAATGAATGCAATCTGTAAGTTGAACTCCATGAATGACTTATAATGTTTGCATTCCCAAAAGATTGCATTCTTCTAGCCCATATGAAAGCAAAATAAACGTGTTGTTGTAACTTTCAAACAAAGTTCCATAGTTTCTGCAAATCATACAAAATGTTCCTTCAATTTAAAAGACACGGATGCTGATTGACTATAGGAAATTAAAAACTGCTCTTAAGACTTTTAAATACAACTTCCAGTTGAAATTAAAATACAAAACGCTTTACAAAACATGGACATTCAATTTATTCAAATATGTTGAATATATTAAAAATTCGGTAAAGCTTAAGACGGTTCTTATACTCGAAAAAAAAAACTGTTTACATATGCAAATCAAAGGAAACCTTAAGGAACTCAACTGGAACACACAAGTTCAATATTTACATTAAAAAGAGCGCCGAACCCTTCTTCTTCCGAAAGTTCAATATTTTATCAAGTTACCAAAAAAAGAAAAAAAGGATTGCTACATGTTGTAAGTAAGTTTGTTGGAGGACAAACAAAAATACGACGACGGAACATAAATATAATGTACCTGCCTTGATTACATGACACCTTTCTTTTGGTAAAATGTATTTAACTGCTTCAGCCGTTAATATTGCCTCTGCCTCCTCCTCCGCTTTCTCTGTTGGCGTTTTTGACGTTGCTATTGCCATTGGTAGTTGTAATTCTTCTGTATTTATCGCCACCACCGCCGCCGTTGCCGTTGTCAACGTCGTCGTCGTTTTTGACGCCGCCTCCGCTGCCTCCTTTAGCGTCGTGTTTCGTATTGCTTTTGCTGCTGGTTGCTGTTGCAATACTGGTTCGGTTGCATTATTTGGAATCCTTATCCTTTTGATGGTTTGTTGAATCTCTACAAGGATCTTTTGAACATTTATGTCGTCTGTAAATGAAAATATGTATATTTATTTATTTATTTATTTATTTATTTATTTATTTATTTATTTATTTATTCTTATACATTTTGTTCTTTTTTAAGTTCCAAAACAAGAACAAATGTTTTTCTTTTTTGTTTGTAATGTAGGTGGAAATTATTTGTTTGCTTGTACAACACAGGAAGGATGTGCTTTATTATTGTGGTATATTGTTTGAATATACAAAAAGACAGAAGGAAAAAATAAAATTTTTGACAGAAAACACAAAATAAAAAATATCTATACATTTTTGCATGGCATGTATTATATTTTATTTTTGTCTTTTTATTGCAGCCGTATAATTTTATCTTACAGCTTTTGTATTAACGTCACATAAAACTTTAATGACAGGGGGCCTACATTTTTCCAACAAGATATTTCCAGTCGACAAATTAAAAAGAACAAAAATGTAAACATTAATTTGTTGGTATTGTTTTGGTTTAAGTGTTTTAGGTGAATGTCTGATAATTTGGTTGAGAGAGCTTGAGATTTAGAGTTGATGTTTTCCTGATTTCAAAATCTTCAGGAAACACTCAGAAATTTCTGTTGGTTGTTGCTCCTCTTTTTAAGAATAAATCATAAGAAAAAAAAAACAAAATTGAAGGCCCTAGGCAGCCTTAGAACGTTAAAAATGATGTCGCAAACATTTATGACCGGGAAAAAACTTCCAGTATTTTTGTTTCAAAATTGTTCAATATTTTCTACTTTAATATAATATTAAATTGCATTTCTACAATCTCGATTTGTTTCTGAAAAAAAGTATGACAAAAACCTTATTGAAAGTACTTAATTCGTTTAAATAGGGCTAGCCAAGAAGCGAGACAATTTGAAGCTTCCAAGATTGTATATTTTGTATAGAAATTTGGCAATAGTCTAGTCGCTCTTTTCGGGTTTAATACTCTTTTTTTAGACGGAGGAACAACAAATTTAAAAATCATTCTTCGAATCGATGAGATCAAATTCCATTGAAGGATAACCATGATCGAGATAAATTTTTAAATTTACAGCATACCTGCCAGCCTTTAAACTGTCAAACTTCTATAACTTACGACTTGGCTCACTAACGGATTTTATTATCAAAAATACATTTAAAACATAAGTTGAACCGAGAAAAAATTCGAGAAAAAAATATGAGACGCTTAAAAAAAGGCAACGTGAATACCTAAGCACATATTTTCAGCTATAAGCAAGGAGAAGACGAGACTATCATTGAGAAAAAAGTGAGACCGAGACTCGCCCACAAGATCAAAATCGACACTAAGACGAGAATACAATTTTTCGATTTTGGAGAAATCGGGCCGAGGCTAACAAGAGTCTCCTTAGTTCTAATTGTTTTCAATATTCTTTTTGGAAGAAAATCGAGGTGAAGCCATATTTCTCAATTTTGGTAGACCGAAATTAAAAATAAAATAATCAATTATATACAAGAGACTGAGATTGATTTTACAGTCTTTATTGATGTGAATGATTTTAACCATAAGGATTTTAATAATTAATTTATGAAATAGAAAATGTTTATATCATTTTCAAATAGGTTGTGGAAACTTGATGTTTTTCGATATTATTTTGTATGTTTGTATGATTGAAAAATATTAGAAAGAGAAGCTTTAATTTCCAGGCTTCGCATTGGTAGACTTAAATAGGTACAGATATTTAAGTTATAAGCATGCTAATTAAATCGACCATGAATCACTGACTAAGGAAAAAATTGTATGCTTATCTTAAAGCTCCGTTGGCTGTGGTATTTGTAGCTGGCAAGCAAAACGTAAAAACGTATTGATTTCCAGGAGATCCTATTTGAGAAAGTGCCACATACAATTGCTCGTGGGAAAAGCACTCTTTCCTTACCAACTATGGAAAAAGTTTGTCTCTGGGATTTACTTATTGTTTGGGCAAAGAGATATTTTTAAAGGGAACTGTAACCTTTTAAAAGATATGGGCAAACCAGTTGGTATCATCGGGTTCCACGGAACATGTGCGAGCTCACCGGCCGCGGGACCCGTAATGATTGTTGCTACAATCACATTATCTCTTAATTCTTTGATAAATAGTCTTGTACCGTTACACATATTGGGAGGGCTTAAATGTCTTAAAAGCATAACAGGCGTACTTATTTTTAATTTTAGTTTATGAGGTGGCAAGCCAGTAGGATTGAGGGAATTTAAAAATGTGTTTAGTGCACTGTATCTTCGATGTTGCACACGGTGTCAACAAATATTTGTAACATTTAAAATCACCATTTACTGAGTCATATTTCTGTGACAATATCGCTTTCGAAAAGAGCCAAAGGATATTTTTTTTAAGATTGTCGATCTCGGGATAGATTGTGTCTATAAGAATTTCTAGACTGTGAACA